>NC_136063.1:1284422105-1285672105 GCF_964261635.1 Lissotriton helveticus
CCCCACCAATGTAAGATGGAGACACTCCAACCGATCCAGCTGCTGTTTAACCCCTAAAACTATGCTACCCCAGTTAACCTGTATCAAGTCTTGCAAAGACATTCTGCTTTTAATGCCTAAATATCTAGCTTCATGGGTTACACGTACCTCTCCCGGGCAAGCCTGTTTGGTGCATAGAATCTGAGTTTTGGACACATTTATTTATACCCGGAGACCACCCCAAATTCTTCAGCTAGCCTTTCAATCTCCATTATTGCTTGTGTGGGGTCTGTCGAGGCTACTGCTATATCATCTGCATAGGCTAGGACACACACCTGAAATTGCCCACATTTCATAGATCTAATACCCTCGCTTTGTTCTAACATGATTACGAATGGATTAATATATAACGCGAACAGTAGCGTAGAACAGGAACCTCCCTGTCTTGTTCCCCATCTAATATAAAATTGCTGTGATTCCCTGCCCTACACACAAATCCTCGCTTGTGGTGACTTATACATTCTTTGAATTGCCCTAATATATCTCTGCCCAAACCCTATCCTCCGCATAATACCCTATACAAAAGCCCAAGAAACGCGATCAAACGCTTTTTCTGCGTCGAGCAATATCAACCCAAACCTTCTATCATATACATTAGCATAGTCTATAAGAGTAATCACTCTATGAATGTGATTGATTGCACTTCTGCTAGGTATAAATCCATGCTGGGATGTAGAAACGAAGGCGGTAATCACTCTCACCAGCCTATTAGCTAATATCTTGGCATAAACTTTCCCAACAGTATTTAACAGGGATATTGGTCTATATGACCCAGGTATGTTGGGGGGCTTATCCTTTTTATTAACACAACTATATTAGCCTCATCCCAAGATGGGGGCGGGATCCCAAACTGAGCTTCTTGAAAAACATTCAACACATCATTTTTCAATACCTGAAAGAGTAGCTGATATATCTCGAGTGGTAATTTATCTGGCCCTGCAGCTTTCCCATTTGCAAGCATCCCTAGTTCCTCCTCCAATTCATCCATTGTTATTAGCTCATCTAATATCCCTTGGTCTTCTAAACTTAACCTATTCAAATCGAATTCTTGACAACATTTCTCTACGTCTTGTTCATCAAAATCATTCTGCGTATATAGTTCTTGATAAAAATCTGAAAAAAAACAGTATACTTTCTTCTGTTTCCAACGTATTACCAGCCACGTCTGCCATAGCAAGTATTCTCTGTGAAGACTGCCATACTCTTAATTTCTGAGCGAGACTTCGACCCCTAGCTTCCCCATATTCATATCTATCCTGTTTATAATTATTATATTGAAGGGCAATTTCCTTGCATCAGAACACATTTATTTTAGCATTGACACATGCTGTCTTAGTATGTATATCCTTACCATCAAATCCCTGTCTGAGCACCTGTATCAACTCCTGTTCCGCATTCCTTAACTTCCCCCAAAAGTCGCTGTATTAAAATTTGTCCTTGTTTCTGTTTAGCCAGTCCAAAACTGAGTGCTTCTCCACGTATTCCCGCTTTAAGGGTATCCCATACTATAGGGCTAGAGGAAGATCCCCTATAACCTCCAAAAATTGCCCAGTCCAACTAAGCATGGGCTCAATGAACGCTTTATCTTTTAATAGTTTCCTGTTAAATGTAAACGCCCTTCCAGCCTTCATATGCCTTCATATGTCTTAAACTATGTAGATCTAGCAATAATGGACAATGATCCGCCATTATTCGGGGCCATTCCTGCATTTTTGCTCCAACAATATACGCCTGACATAAATACATAATCGAGTAAACACCAATTTCTGATGAGGATGTGAGTAAAAAGTATATCCTAGATCCTAGATCTAAGTGCAACTTGAATCCTCTCTGCAGAACACCACATAGCCACTGCAAAATACTGCAATCTAAGCAAAAGCAATTGAAATGCACAACTCTATTAATACTCACATATCTCTGCAGCTGCAATTAGTTTCTAGTCCATCAATCCTATGTTCAAGCCATGGGCTTTTAGGGTTTGGACTGGGCTTGGGCAATTTCTAAATAGGACACCCTAACTTCCTCACGTCAGTGGAAAACCATCCAACCAGCTATCAAGTTGGTGCAGCATGTTGAGCCAACCCTCTTAGCTCATCCTCTGATGGACCTTTTATTTGCCAACTGAGAGGTGACAGGAGTTAACATTACATCAATCAATTTCATTTAACAGTGTAACCCATTTGGCTACACAATAAAGACCTGAAATCAGAAATTATAGGTAAGAAGGTTTTTTACAAGTTATCAATCAAGTTCAGGTACATGGCTCTCAGCGCTATGCTATAAAGTTACAGAATAATAACTAGGAAACCCAACCTCCTAAAGACGTTTAGGCTTACCAATATTAAACAAACAAGAAGTTAAGTCACAGCAATTCAAAACATTAGCAGGAGTATCTGATGCACAGAGAAGAGTCTAGATATTCTCATCTATACATAGGTCAATCTAGAATCACCTAAATAAGAGTCCAAGCTAAGAGGATGGGCTTGAAATCTAAAAGAACCTCCTCAAAATGCCAGGGAACTTCAGAAAAATGGGAAGAATCTGAGGAAGTACAGAAAGTGAGAAAAACGAAGTACAGGAAGCAAGGGAAGATGTAAGCATTGCAGCGCTTGGGTAATAGTCTTCTTGGGTCATGGAAAATAGTGTTAGCCTAAGACACACTCTGAAAAATTAAAAGGGAATAAGCATAGAAGTTTAAACCTCTCAAAGTCCAAGGAAAAGTGTTCTAGAATGTCTGGAAAGGTTCTGAACTCAAACAGTGTGAACACCAGATTTTAACACAAGAGTCTCTTGAGCAACACCCCTGTGTATGCATCATCAGGGGTTCCATTGGAGGGGCGTGGCTTGACCGCGCTCGCCTCGGAATTTATCCTGCCTCTTTGCTCGCTGAGGGGCGTCCGCAACCAGGAGGGGCTCCCTGAAGCCACGTGGACCCTTGGGCATTAATCGGAGACCGGCGGAGGAGCTCTCCGACGACATCAGGGAGGCAATGGTTGTGGGCCGGCAGCCCGGAGATCGGCCATCTTGCTGCGGCCTGATCCTGGTGCCGAATCCCCGGCCTTGCGTAGCTGAAGGGGCCGTCGCGGAGGCGGGGTGACCCTGCCGCGGCTGGTCCTGGTCCTGCCGCACTTCCTGTGACAGCGGCGATTGTCGGCGAAGTGGCAGCGGGAAAACTGGTGGGTGCAGCAGCGGTCGGCCTCACCCAGCGAGAGGTCCCGGTTACTGGAGAGGCCTGAGACGCGGGGCCTGTGCAGCTGTGGGAAGTACTTTGTGGAGCATTCACCGAGCTCGGTGACTGGGAGTACCTGAGCTCCTGGGCGGCCTGCGAGGTCGGATTTGGACAGGACCCTCTGTGGTGCAGGACAGCCATACTCAAAGAGGTGGCCCACTACTCCTTACAATACCGACTGCTGCTGGGGTTGTGTTTCTGGGCACCGAGACTCCTGGCGAGGTGGCTGAGAGCTGCGCGGTGGGAGGCGACGCTTCATCGGCAGTGCAAACGGGGGCCCCTCCACCCTGGCGACATCGGTCCTAATCTAAGACGCGCAAGAGGTGAGCCCGGCGAGGGAGGCACGCCTGAAGACTGGGGCCTAGAGGAGGCGTCAGTGAGCGCAGCTCTAACGGGGCTAGTTCTTGGGGACCCGGATAGACTGCGTAACCCAAGACCCTTGGTGGTTGGAGTCGGCCTAGTGGCACCGCCGTGGGGATGACTTGTGTTGCAGGGGAGGTGACCCCATTGCGATATCCCAGTGCCCTGTGGTGTGGAGAAGCTAGCTGACAGAGTGGACACTGGGTGATTGGGCCTATACCCCTGCGATACTTACCTATCTCAGTGGCATCCGGGTGGAGTGGTGCCTGACCCAGCTGCATGGTGCCGGCTTGTTGAGGTGAGAGTGAGCGACTCCGCGCTACCGCCAGCCCCATTGAGGTCTCGTCATTGTGCGCCTTCCACTAGACGTGCACCAGGATTGGCGCCTGAGGCCGAGAATATGGGGAAACCAAGAGGGAAGCCTGGTGCGCAGCCCCCTGAACCTCGGGGGGGATGTCGGAGGGCCAGGATCAGGATCTTCCCACCACGCAGGCATCGGGGCTGCAGAGAAGTCAACTGGAACAAATCCTGAAAGCTATCTCGGACACGAGGGAGGCATTACACCAAGATATAACTCAGGTGTCCACGAGCTTGGGGCTACTGCGCGCGGACCATGGAACACTAGCGGACCGAGTCAAGAACACAGAACTAGCCCTGGAGGAACTTACGCTGGCTCACAAAGTGACTGATGCGGCAGTGGGGGACTTGTTGCGGAGGGTACAACACCTAGAGAGAAGGCGGAGGACGCTGAAGGCCGCAACAGACGGAATAACGTACGCGTGGTGGGTTTGCCCGAAAAGGTTGAAGGGGACAACATGGTCGCCTACTTGGAGACCTGGCTGCGCGATGTGGTGGCCCCTGAGGGATTATCGCAATTTTACACTCTGGAGCGGGCCCACCGGGTGCCAGCCCGCCCACCGGCTTCTGGCCGTCCTCCCCGGCCGGTGGTGGCACGTTTGTTGCATTTTAAAGACCGGGATGCTTTACTGCAGAAGGCGCGAACGATGGGCCCCTATCGGGTGGATAATGCCTCTGTGTCCATTTATCCTGACTATTCTTACGAAGTCCAACGCAGTCGCACTTCATTTCTAGCGGTCAAGAGGGCCCTCCGAGATGAGGGCCTACAGTACTCTCTTCTCTTCCCAGCTCGCCTGAGGCTGGTGGTGGATGGCAAAACGCTCTTTTTTGACTCACCGGACGATGTATGGAGCTGGCTGGATACGTACAGGGTTGGTACGGATGGTAATGGGGGGACGGTGAAGACGACGGAGACCAGCCCGAAGCCCCGCAGGAGACGGCGTGCCAGGGGGCGAGCAGCATCTGACCGGACACCTTCACAATCACAGACGGAGTTGGATCGACGTGCGGCCCTCCAAGCAGTTTCTGCCATTTCAGGAGCGACAACCATGGCTCCTTTGGTAGAATCGGGATCCCAGCAGGGGTCAGAGGACCTGGAGTCGGAGGGCTCTGATGTGGACGGCCGGACTGTACCCCATGTCACTCCGAGTACTGCGGATGGCATCCTGGATGAATGACTCTGGTGTGTTCCAGCTCGTATACAGTAAGAGGGTGATATCCAGTCCCTAAACTGGACTGTTGGGGTGTGTGGTGGGGGGGCTGGACACCGGGATGGGGGACCACTGTCAGTGCTTTTTGGTTTTATGGGGTAAGTGATGTGATTGCTCACGAGGGGGCCCCTCCGGGGTGGGGCGGCGCAAAGGGAGGGAGGTCTTATTTTGGAGCCTGAGCGTGGCTCATGACATGGGGATATCGTTGCATAGCTTGACTTGGTGGAGAGTCACCCCCTAACCCTCACGCTAGTTGTGAGACTCTGGTAGTTGCCAGAGAGTTCCCGTTCTTGGGACTGAATTTGGATGGGTAACTATGGTTTAGCACCTGTTCTGGGGAAGTGTGGGAGGGGGGTTTGTTGGGGACGTTTGGGGTTTGGGAGAGTTGCCAGCTTGCCTACTCAGGTGAGGGAATGGGTGTGTCTGTGTGGATTCGATTATGGGGACCCGACTTGAGATGTAGGGCATCACCTGGAATGTGCGGGGGTTGAACTCCATGAGAAAGCGGTGTAAGGTTCACGCTTATTTGGTGCGTAGGGGGATCCAGGTGGCCTTCCTGCAGGAGACCCACATTATTCAGAGAGGCCAATTGTTTTATACTACCTACTCTGCGTATGCGCAGGGCACGTTGATTTGGGTGCGGGCGGGGGTTCCTTTTCAGCCTTTGACTACAGTGCTTGATTCGGAAGGGAGGTTTGTTGCAGTGCAGGGGCGACTAGACGGGAGAGATGTGGCCTTATGCAGTGTGTATGCCCCGAATGCGGAGCAGCCGGCTTTTTTGCGCGGTTGTCTGGGAAGCTGGCGCCATTCCTAACGGGCACGGTGTTTTTAGGGGGCGATTTCAACTCGATTACTGATGTAGGTCTCGATCGCTCACACCCTCCGCTGGCCCAATCGGCGGTCCATCGGCTGGCGAAAGTGAGACGAGATTGGCAGAACACCTGGGGCCTGGTTGATGCTTGGCGGATGCACCATCCGACGGACAAGGACTACTTGTTTTATTCTGCGCCGCATGACTTGCATGTACGTATCGATGGTATCCTCTGCTCACCAGAAGCCCAGGGGCTGACCTATCATAGCGAATATTTAGCAAGGACGATCTCTGATCACAATCCCTGCCTTATCACGGTGAGTTGGACAGCGCAGCGACAGGCGATTCCCACGTGCCGTTTGAACCCTTTGGCATTGGAAGACCCGGTTTTTAGTGACGAGATCTGTGACGGTGTAGAACACTATTTCACTGAGAAAACAGGTACAGCATCCAGTAGGGCCCAAGAATGGGACGCGTTCAAGGCCGTGGTGAGAGGGATGTTTATTACAGGACATAGTGCAGGAAGAGGATCGTTTGCATCGGGCGGAGAAGGCAAGTCATGTTGATGCGGCAGGCCAGGAGGTGGTCCTTGAGGTGCGGGAGGCGGTTGCCACTCGGGTCGAACGGTTGCGCTGCCTGGATCACAAGGAGTACTTAGTGCGGGCCCATGCGGAGAGGGACAAAGTGGGGTCTTTACTGGCCTGGCTGGCGAACCCGGCGGCCCGGGGCACCCCGATCCTATCATTGAATGCCGCGGACGGGGACCTAGTGTACTCCCAAAAGGAGATCAATGATCAATTCCTTAGCTATTATACGCCGCTTTATCGGAGCGCGGTACCGGACCAGCCGGAGGAGATCCATGATTTTCTTTCGGCGGCCCACCTTCCGCATTTGGATCCTGCACAGGGAGACAAGTTGGGAGAGGCGATCTCTTTGGGTTAGATTAGGGCAGCGATCAAACACATGGCGAGGCGCAAGACTCCGGGGGCGGACGGCCTCCCGGTGGAGTTTTATGCGATGTATATTGATCTCTTGGCACCGCAGCTGCAACTGGTATATAGGGAAGCGTGGGATCTGGGCAGGTTACCTACGACCGCCAGGGAGGAGATCATAATACCACTGCTGAAGAAGGGGGGAGATCCCTGCCTGCGCTCAGCATTCCGGCCACTCTCGATGCTCACGGTGGATTATAAAATTCTAAGCAAGATCCTGGCAACACGGTTATTAGAACATATGACGGCTCTGGTGCATCCAGATCAGGCGGGTTTCATTCCCACCAGGAACACGGCGATGTGCATACATCGGCTGCTTCGAGTTATGGAGGTTGGACGTGATGGTGCCCTAGACGCGGCTGTGCTTTCGGTTGATATCGAGAAGGCTTTCGATAGCGTAGAATGGCCCTATCTGTTTCAGGTGTTAAGGGAGTTTGGCCTAGGAGGTCGGTTTATACAGTGGACTACGCTATTATACAGCTCAGCTACAGCCAGGGTTAAAACGGGGTCTACCATCTCAACAGCATACCCGGTGGGGAAGGTCACTCGGCAGGGCTGTTCCTTATCACCCCTGTTATTTGCCCTGGTGATTGAACCGCTAGCCGCGCATGCCAGACTGGGACGTTTGTATGAGGGTTTGTCACTGCGGGGCAAGGCCCACTACATATCCTTGTACGCTGACGATCTATTGATGTTTTTAGCGGGAGTGGATGAGCCATTGCGAGGGGCTAGAGCTCTGCTTCAGAAGTTTGGTTGCCTGTCAGGGTTGCGCGTGAATTGTAGTAAAACCTGTTTATTTCCATTGGCCCCAGACAGGCGGGTGTCTCTGGTGGAGGAGGATTTGCGATGGGAGCCCCGCTGCCTGCCATATTTGGGCACCCGCATTTACCACACACAGACGGACCTCTTAGAGGGTAACGTGGGCAAGGCGATAAAAGGTCTCCAGGGCAGTATGGCCTTTTGGAGTACCCTGCCCTTGTCGGTAGCTGGGCGGGTAGCACTTTTAAAGATGGTGGCGCTCCCGCGCTTGCTTTATTTTGTTCGCACCCTACCTGTGTGGGTACCCACCTCGATATTTCGGACGCTTAGGGCCTTGATCACAGGTTTTATTTGGGGCACTGGTAGGCTGCGAGTTGCGCTGAATACCCTGATGCGGTCAAGGGCGGAAGGGGGATTGGCGGTTCCCGACTTTGAGTGGTACTATTTGGCGGCGCAACTTCAGTGGCTCACGCAGGCGGTCGCTCTGGAGTTTAGAGGGCCTGAGGGACCCTGCGGTAGAGTGATCCCTCGACATGTTCTGTCGTTTATAGTGCTCCAACAGAAAATCGATCTCAGCCAGCTTACGCTTGAAGAGCGCACTCTTCGTTTATGCTGGAATCGAAGCCAGAAACGAGTGGGATGCTCCCACCCATACGTCCCGGAGATACCCCAAGGCATGCGTACAGCCCTTCCCCATGGGGGAAACTGGTCCGCGTTGGCAGTATGGGAAGAACTTGGACTTCATATGGTAAGGGATTTGTATAGGGATGGCTCGCTGATGTCCTTTAGGGAATTGCAGGACGCGTTTGAGTTGCCGCGGGGAGACTATTTATTACACGCCGCGCTGGTAGTGGGGCTGCAACGCCAGTGGAGGATGGGGTTGCAGGAACCTCCAACTTCACCGGGTTGTCAATATGTCACCATGGCGGCGGGCACGTTTAAAGCTGTCACAAGCCTCTATAACCGCCTGTCGACTGACCAGCTTTCCCCCCTGGATACCTTGAAGGGCAAGTGGGAGGCAGATATCGGCAAGCCCATTCCGGAGACGACGTGGCCCCAATTGTTGCGGTGTGCCTGGAAGGGAACGTGCAATGCCCGGTTCCAATTGGTACAGTTTTTTACATTGCATAGGGCATATTTGACCCCGGTCAAGATTTTACAGTATTTTGGGGGTGTTCATTCACCATGCCCGAGGTGTAACACGGATGGTGCTGATTTCCAGCACATGTTTTGGTCTTGTGCAAGGTTGGGATCCTATTGGGAGGAGGTAGTGGCTTGCTTGAATAAAGCGACAGGGCGGGCGTTGCAGGTGGAAATGGCGACTTGTTTGCTGCTCTGGTTACCGCATACCCCCAATACTAAGGTTACTAGTAAGTTCTATGATTTGGGGCTGATTATGGCAAAGAGGGAACTTACTATGCATTGGAAGTCTACGACGGGCCTAGTTATCAGAGATGAAGGGCAAGTTTTTTTAATTGGGCGGGCAGCGAAGGGACACTGGGCTTGCAACTGGCTAGACGCACTGCTAATGATAAAATGTTAGAAACGGCAAGAGCATGGGAAGCATTAGTGGCAGAGCTCCAGACCCCTTCCGTGGATGTTGAGGATGGGGAAGAAGAAGGGCATGCAGAATCTGATCAGGGGAAGCAGGCTCCAACTTCGGAATGATAGAGTGTGTATTGTGGTTTGGTGTGCTGCCTGGATGAATGGGAGGTGACCACTGTCGCACTCCAGGGTAGGTGTTTTTAGTGGATTGAGTGATGGCTGTATGGTTCCATATTTCACCGAAGAGGAGCTTCAACTTGTTTTTCCTTTGCCTATTCTTGGTTTGATGGGTTGGACGACTGAACGGTTGGTTGATTTCATTGGGATCTCGCTGAAGGTTGTACGCTGGCGGAGGGGTGGGGGTAGAGGCGGGGGAGATGTTAGGATTGTTGAAGGGAGGGGCGGGTATGTTTCCCTTACCTGTCATCCTGGTCCTGCATGTGCCATCTGTGCAATGGCGGACGTTGTAATGGTTGTTTCTCAGTCATGCAAACATGGAAAACTAATATAAATTTGTTACAAAAAAAAAATCAGGGTTCCATAGTCGTTTTCCATTCTCACGTTGTAGATTGCAACATTAGCAAAATGTCCCACACTTAAATTGGGAACGACATGGGGACATATTAGCAATAACTAAGAAATTATCGCCATTTTAGCGGCAGGAAACTGCCGCTAAAATGGCAAAAATGGGCTTGCTAATATGCGTTATAAAATTCCAATAGAAGCCTAGGTTAGATGTCCTGCACATCTAACCTGGGCTTCTATTAGAATTCTATAACGCATATTAGTAAGCCCATTAGCGCTGTTTTAGCGGCAGGAAACTGCGTTAAAACGGCGTTAATTTTAACGAGGTTCTTGCTAATATGCCCCTTGGTCCTTTTGCAACCACGCCAGGTTCCTCATTTACTGAATAGGCCTCTTTAGTTACACTCCAGCTCACCGTGTTCTTTCAACAAGGTCTTCTTCTCAGGCTCTGTCCTTCTATCACTAGTACAGTATGCATATATTCTCAAACTAACAATGCATGTGAATACCTGCAAGAAAATCATACTGGCAGAAAATGGAAAAGAGTATTTTATGCAGCAAGGAAATGTAGGCCTAAAATGTCAACTTAGCGTGTTAAAGCAATAGTGCACATTTAATATGCATGTACACATTTAAACATAAGTAAATTTAAAATGTCATTACATCAGGTTCACATTACATGTGGCACAGGGTAAAATCTTAAAGGTATACATGTAAGTATATTTAAGAACTAAGGGCCTTAATTACAAGGAATTAACGCAGCACAGTCCCACGAGCCATTACGCCGCGCTCCATTAATTCCAAAGCAAAGGGATGCGTCATATCGACAACGATATGACGGATACCTTTGCTCTCCCCTATGCTAGTGCCCAATTAACTGCCATGGGTGCCTGCGTCAAAGGGATAATTGTTTTTGTGCTGGAAGGGTCACCTTCCTGCACAAAAACAATCACATGAGGTGATTTCCTCTTCCTATGTGTGCTGCAGAATGAGACACGCATTGAAAGAGGAAAAAACGAGGAGAAATGAAAAACTCTCTCCTCGTTGTGCCTCCCTATGCATCCCCTGGCGAGGCGTAGAATTCTGACGCATTTCAAGGTTTACGATTTCTCATAAATCTGGAAATGCAACTGAAGTTATGGGTGTTGAGTGGGAACATGCACAGCAACCCCCATGGCATGTCCCTTTCACGCAAAGTGTTGCATGAAAAGGGTCCATATTTACAAGGAAAAGAAAAGCACCAGCGGCGCAAGGGTATTGTAAACAAGCCCCTAAATTTTAAGGCAAAGTATGAAACTTTAGTACACACTCAAATTTGTTTCTAATATAAATGACATTTCATAACGTGGGATGGTTCCTACTTAACATCTAAACAGTAAATGTAATTTAATGTATTAAGGCACACATGTGAATCAATTTCAATTTATAATGAGTACATGTCTACTAATTAAGGATGGTTTATTCATCAAGTCTTTAAAGGAAATCGTTTAACACAGTTAAGCAATACAATATGAGTCAATTTGCTAATCATACAGTAAATGCACTCTAGTAAATAAATGTCAAGTGCAACCCTCATTCAACTGTTGTTAGACAACACAAGAAACTTGCTAAGTGCGCAATGTGATGTTGCTGTGTTCTTTATATGTTTAAAGTGGAATTGAGGGACAAGTTTACATTTTAGAATCAATAAATTTTTTTTAAGTGGTAAGTATCGCAGAACACAGCTCTACTGCCTACATCCACTGGCCGGCAGAGCATATTCAATGAGCACCAGACACATCGTTCGGGCCTACACCCCGGAGGGCGACCCCGCGATGGAAGCGTTGGTCCACAACAAGCAGCCAGTGCAGATGCATGGTTACCATTATAAAACAGAGGAAAGATACATAAACAAAAGAAACACCCCTTCCCCCACCCCCCAAACCTCCCTACCACCACCATCCCCCACCCACCTCCGCATCAGTCTCGACTTCCTCCTCATACTCTCTACCGCCCCTAGACCCACCCATCACGGCTCACACAATCTTAGCAGATCCCCAAGGCTCTAAGGGGATAAGTTAAAGGATCTGGAGCTACTTGGGGTGTGTCATAATCATAGCATATAGGTCCTTTTTACAAACCACCCATTTTTCAAAGGCCGTCAAAGGGCGAGACATAGAAGCAAAGTTAGAAGGCTGGGTCACCCAATGCACCACGTGCGAGTAAAAAAAAGCATTGGATTCTGGTAGAGAAAAATAGTCGGTACGGAGCTGGGTAAACGGAATCAGGCCGTCAAGGTCAAAGAGGGAGCTCACACTTTTACAGCCCTCCTCCCTCCAGCTATGGAAGATCGGAGACGAACAACCCGGAGGCAAATCTGGGTTATCAACAATGGGAGTCATAGGGGAGGGAAAAGTAGTCCACCCCCTGTGCTGCGCCAATTTGTCCCAAGCTTTCAGAGTCGGCGATGTCACCGGGGAAGAGTAGAGGCCTCTAGCTCACACCAAATATTACACCCCACCACCGTCTAATCCATAAAGTTCCAATGTTTGCTGGACCAGGGCCTATTCACTCAAGGATAAAACGCAGACATGCCGCCTGATAGTAGGCTTTCAGCAAGGGGAAAACCATCCCACCTGCAGATTTAGGAGCAGTAACAAGAGAGAAAGCAAGTCTCTGCCTTTTATTGCCCCACAAAAATGTATTAAGGAGTCCCTGTAGTTTCTGGAGAGTACCCGGCGGAGGAGTCAAAGGCAGCATCTGAAAGAGGTACAGGATACGCGGGAGCACCGTCATTTTGACTGCTGCCAACCTCCCATACCAAGCCAAGTTAAGACGGGCCGTCTGATCCACCAGCAGTTTGTAGTTAAGAGAGGATGTTTTCAGCTACAGAGGAAGTTAGGCAAATTCCCAAGTACTGAATATCCAATTGCACCCACTGGAAGGCAAAGTCCTGGCACAAATCCTGCACCTCTGCATCAGGAACGGAAATGTTGAGTATTTGCGATTTGGAAAAATTTACTTTAAACCCCGCAACCATACCAAATTCATGGAGTTCTCCCGATAGATGCCGCACGGAGGGGTGGGGTTGAGTGAGCGACAAGATCAAATCATCAGCATATAAGCTAATTTAATGTGTATCAGCGCCGAACTGAATCCCTGATATACCCACACTGGACCAGATACGTTGTTCCATATAGAGCGCAAATATCAGCGGGGATAAGCAACACCCCTGGCATGTCCCTTTAGTGATAGGAAAGAGAGCTGACCTGCAGCCGTTTACCTGAACCGCTGCCTTAGGTGCCGCATAAAGGCAGCGCACCCATCGCACAAAGTTGTTGCCCAAACCGAAGGCTTTCAATACCACAAATAGGTATTCCCAGTCCACCCGGTCAAAGGCCTTCTCTGCATCAATAGACCGAAAAAGGGCCTGTGCCCGAGAACGGTGAACCAGATCCGTGAGATGAAGTAGACGCTTAGTGTTATCTCCCCCTGTCGTGTTGGAATAAAGCCCGCTTGGTCTGGGTCTATGACTCCATCCATCAGCGGGCTGAGTCTCGCTGCCAGGATACACGCAAAGAGTTTGGCGTCAATGTTAAGGAACTAGATCGGACGATACGATCCACACTCCGTAGCATCCTTCCCGGGCTTGAGTTTAACCGTAATGGGCGCTTCCGACATGGAGGGAGTCACCTCTCTGAATCCAAAAAAGAGTTGAAGAGGCGTGTTAAAAAAGGAGCCAGCTCAACACAGTAATTTTTGTAAAAGATGGCAGAGAAGCCACCTGGCCCCGGAGACTTCGCTACCTTCAGGCGAGCAATTGCAGATATAACCGCCTCTATACGGATCATGGCATCTAAAGCATCCGCCGAAGTCTTAAGAAGAGGCGTGATGGCAGAGGACGCCAAGTAAGCCGCTATTTTCTCATCGTGGATGTCTCAACTTTGTACAGGCCCTGATAGAACTGCAGAAAAGAGTCCACAATGTAGGCGTCAGGGGTATACTCCACTGCCTGAGAATCCCGAATGGATTGAATGGCTGTCAGCTGCGCTCGCACTGGCAACCTGTGCGCTAACATCCTTCCCCCTTTGTCCCCGCTGAGATAAAACTTGTGTCGCAAGCGCAAAAGTCCGTGCTCTGCCCTATCTAAGCCTAGATGCTTCAGCATGCGCCGCTTCGTCTCTAACTTCCTCCACACTCTTGGGGCCCGGTCCTCTTATGTATCATTTCAGAGGCACCCACATCCTTTTCTAGCTCTGCGCGCTTCTCTTTGCGCACCCTCGCATATGTTGCAGCTAGCGCAATAAACTCCCCCCGAACTACCAATTTAAGGGCTTCCCATATCGACGCCAGGGACATGCCAGGTCGATCATTGTTGGCGAAGTATTGAGTGATAGTGTTCCGTATTCGAGTGACCGCTGACTCTGAGTGAAGTAGGGAGTCTCAGAGACGCCAACCAGACGGTGGTGGCTGCTTGCCATGACCGGTAAGCAAGACCAAAATAAGAGCGTGGTCTGAGAGGGAGCGCGGGGTGATAGTTGCCGCAGCCAAGTGAGGGAGGAGAGAGGACGTCGCCAAGAAGTGGTCTAAGCATGCATAGGTTTTATGTGCGGAGGAATAATAAGTATAATCGCTCTCAAGGGGATGCTGGACGCACCACACATCATGCAGCCCACCCTCTAGCAACCATTGCCTCCCCCCTGTGACATCGCTCCCGTTGAGTGAGACCGCAGCTCAGACCTGTCCAGCCCTGAATCTATTACTATATTCAGGTCCCCACTAGGGGTGGGCGTAGTACTCTGCTCCGTCCACGGGGTGTGCGTAGTGTTGCCTACTACGCGATTCGCAAAGTAGGCATAGTAGGCAACACTATGCACACACCATGGAGGAGCGAAGTTGCCTGCCCCCGCCTCCCTCCCGCCCTCTTCTAAATGCCCTTAATATAATTTTAAAACATTCTAAAAGTAGAAAACGACTTACCTGCGATGCGGCGTCCCGGGGCTCCCTCTTTCTGGTATCTTGCCGACTTCTTCCTCACAAATGCGCATGGGACGCCGCATTGCAGGTAAGTCATTTTCTAGTTTTAGAATGTTTTAAAGTTATATTAAGGGCATTTAGAAGAGGGCGGTGGTGAGGCGGGCGGCGCATAGTGGGGCTACGTGAAGTGTGTGGGTGCGTGTAGATTCTCCCCACTATATGGTGCTTCGCGTAGCCCCACTACGCCCACTAAGCCCAGGGTTAGTCCCCACCCACTAGCACAAAGGCATCCGGGGACGCCAACGCTTCAGAGAGGGCCGCCCACAGAAAGGGCTATTTTCATTCATTCGGAGCGTATAAGGACCCCACCGTTAGTTGCGTATCCCCCCATTGTACCCGGACAGCCAGGAACCACCCTCTGATATCAGCCTCCTGGGAGAGAATTTTACAATGCGTGCGAGCACTAAAAAGGATATCCACCCCATGTTTCTTTGTCGGGCCCGAGGACCACAGTTGCACAGGAAATCACCTGTCCTTCATCCGTTTAGTATCCCTAGGGAGGAGGTGAGTCTCCTGTAACAAACACAAATACCCTTCTGCATTCTCCAATAGGGAAAGGATGGCCGCGCACTTGACAGGATTATTCAGGCCCCTAACATTCAGGCTTATTATCTTCAGGTCCCTACCCATAGCCCCTAGAGAGAAGGGAAGAGCTAATGCAGCACCTCAGGACAGTAGCACCAAAGGGATCGCGGTGAGCAGCCTGCGAGCCCAACCTACACCCGGCCACCAGGAGAACTGATGCGGAGCCCCAAAAACAGCCCCAAACCGACCCCCCACCCCCATGTGAAAATGCTGTAACACAGAAAAATTAAAGCATCAAGAGTCTGCAGTGTTGACTGTAGCCGGTCTGACAGAACCAACCGTTGGGGGAACATGGCACCAACCTAGGACCTCACCCAACCCTGATACAGGGCACATCCAATCCCCAAGGACAAAAGAGCGAAACAAGCACTCTCTCTCCCCAAGTGTCCCGCATCCGGCGCTGCAGGAAGACCCAACCAATGCCAAGCTTGTGAGCCTCAGGGAACTCCAGTATTGTCGGTAACCAGCGCCACTGAGGAAACAGCTGCTTCCCTCTCCAGTAGGCTCGCAGAGAGGTCCGGCTTCACCGGCGGAGAAGACCTCCCAACTCGCTGCCATTCGGAAGAGTGTCTGCACCTCGAAGGCAGCATCCAACGAGCGGATTTGCAGAAGTTTGCCCTTGTACCTAAATATAATCCGAAACGGATGCCCCCACGAATAAGGGATGGCCTGCTCCTGCAGGTAGGTAGTGATAGGTTTAAAGCTTCTGCACTTGATGAGGGTGGAGGCCGCTAAGTCCTAAAAGAGTGCCGGCTGATGGCCCCTAAACTGCACAGAATTGAGGTCGCAGCCTTTGCGAAGGATCCGTTCTTTAAGTTGGAAGTCATGCACACACACCAGGATGTCAGGTGGTGGAGCCTTGGCACTCCTCGGCAGGCCAACACGATGGACACGGTTCAGCTGAATGTCCCTCTCTTCCCCTTCACCAAGAATCTGCCGGAACAGCGCCTCGACATGCTCGCGCAGATTGTCCCCATCCCCTTTCCATGGGACAGCTCGAATTCTGATGTTATTCCTCCATGACCGATTCTACAGGTCTTCAGCGTGGGCCTGCAAATCTAAGTTTTGCTCCGTAAGGCAGAGGATATCCTGCTGCAGCTGGTGAATGTCGCCGGCAGTGCCCAGGTCATAGTCTTCCAAGGTCGCCACACGCTACCCAATAGCGTCAACATCCCGCCGCATCTCCCGCGCGTCCGAGGAGAGCTGAGAGCGGAGCTCTGAGATGTCCTCCTTGATGGCCGTGAATAACTCCAGCATGAATGCCTTAGGCACCGGCGAGTCAATATCTTCAGATTGTGAGGGCTGGGCATCCGACTGCGAGGTAGCCCGGCCCGCTGCTTTTTGCAGCAGGTCCTTCAGGGGTTTGGCTTGTCGGTTTCTGGAGGCTGACATCGCGGTGCTGGCAGGGATCTGGCAGGGTGCAAACGGGCCTCATCAGCCCCCCGCCCCACCCAGTAGCTCAGGTCCAAAACACCACAGGGAAACACCACCCACCGATGCATGGGCCAATGGTGACCCCCCTACTTTCCCCGGGTCCTCTCATCACAGCAGAACCACTGAGGAGCAGAACCGGGAGGTGTCCGGAACCCCCGGTCGCTCAAGGCCGGCTCAGTGCAAGGGCTATCTCAGCTTATGCACTGGACGCTGCCCCGAGTCCCAGCCGGTAGTGCCGCCACTCCACCCACAGCACCAAGGAACTCTTCACTGCGGCACCCAGTCAGAGAAAAGAAAGGAGCACCGCCCTCTGGGTTACGGGCTGATTCCAGTGCCCATGCACTCCGCCGAGGACCCGGTGCAGCCGGGCAATCACGACCACCACGGCGGGGGTGAGCCAAGGCTCGCCTCTACTGCAAACACAGTCCTCCTCACAGGCCACGCTGAGACACTCTCTCTGCTGGACCACGAAAGGTCAGAAGGCCCAACACCCTCTGCTCTCCCAAGCCTCTCGCCGTCCGCCGACCCGCGGACCGAGCGCCCTACAGGGGGTCCCAACGCCCCGTCAAAGCAAGGACCCATTCTACTTCCCGCCACACCAGGTACCACCGACCCGGAGGCTCAGCACACGTGGGTAGGTTGCAGATCAAGAAAATGGCTGGCCCCTGCACTCACCACCTCCTCTGCAGTGGCCACCACACCGGCAGCGCCCTCTCACAGGCCTCAAGGAGCTCCCAGTAAAGCGGGGGAAAGATGATCTCCAAGGCACCACCCGCCGATATTCGGGCCAAGGAAAGGCCCGCTATGTCCCCAAGAGCACCAGGCCTTAGGCAGACAGCAACCGCCTTGCTCTCAAGCCGCTTCCTGGCTCACCAGGTCTCACCCTCTCCTCGGCTCGACACGCGTGAGCAGGCCTCGGTTCAAGAAAATGGCTTCCCCAGCGCTCCTCACCACTGCCTCTGAGCTCACAACTCCGGCGGGGGCACTCACACAGTCTCAGGCACCAGGGAGCGCCCAAGGAAGTGGGGGAGAAGCTAACCACCAAGACACAGCCCGTCGATATAAAGCTCCCAAAGTCCTCAAAAGCACCGGACCGCAGCCAGGCCACAGAGTCCACTGTCACACGCTCCTATGAGGCCTCCACCCGAGGGACACCCACACCCCCCGCAGGGCCACTGTACCCTCGGGCAGACGAACAATGAAGCCTGGGAGGGGACCACAAAGCACTCAACGCACAGGTCAGGAAACGAGGCCCACCGCCTATGCCACCCGGGGGGCCATCCATCATCCGCCGGCCCATGGACCGAGTTCTGGGCCAGCCGCCCCTCCGCTCCTCATTTCACACCTTCATAGTCGGCGGGGCCCAGGCAACACCTCAGCACTTCACTGCGGCGCGGGAGTGCACATTCACCCAGCGGGGGTCCCAACCGCCGCTGCTTCAACACGGCGGGCGCCCGAGCCGCTCCTCACTCCCTCTTCTCCTCCGCGCCACCTTGCAGACACCGCAGATCCCCACAGGCACAGGGGGGAAGGCAAAGCACCAGACACCTGAGTCCTCCGGGTCCAGCAGAAGGGGCGCCCGCTCCACCGATCTCCAGGTCGCACCCGCTCCCGGACTCAGTAGACACAGGCCGCTCCTCCCTCAGTCGCACAAAATGGCGGGCAGCACACAGCCTCGGGTCCACCGCGCTCTCAGCCTCGCAGCAGAGCGTATGTCAGCCTGTCCGCCCCTTAGCAATATCAGCCTGTCTGCCCCTCAGCCACATCGGGAGAATCACCGCGGAAGACACAGGCCGCTCCTCCTGCCAGCCGCACAAAATGGCGGGCAGCACACATCCTCGGGACCACCGCACTCTCCGCCTCTCAGCAGGGCGTGTGTCAGCCTGTCCGCCCCTCAGCATTATCCGCCTGTCCGCCCCTCAGCCAGATCGGGAGAATCGCCTGAAAATCCCCGAATCAGACTGGGGCTCCGCCGCGCCAAGGTCTCCAACAGCAGCATCCCGCCACCAGGCTCGCTGGGCCGCAGCAAGGCCGGGGCCAGACGGCACAAGTCAGGACAGAATGCCACCGCCGATCCCTAAAATAGGCACTTCACTGGTACAAGCAGGTCAGCAGTAGTGCCCTTTCCCACTGTCCAGCGTGGATGGGCACCAGAAGGGCAGATACTCAATGCAGATTACAGGAGGCACCGGAGGGAGAGACACCCGTCCTACTCCGCCGCCATCTTAGCCACGCCCCCCAAGTTTACATTTTAATTAGTATTTTCATGACCTGGAAAGCATACCACCCAGCAGGTGATATTGCATACACCATGTATTATTTCATATATTACACCAAATCTGTATAACATTTGGAATATTATCCTTGCCTGGCTCTAGCATATTAATTATCAACTGGACCCTACCACTGCCAAACCCTCAAACCTAATCAAAACAAGGAGCTGGTACCCTCCCCCCCCCCAACTCACAGATGCTAGGCCAGTTAAGCAAATAATGTCTATCTCTAAAAGCTACAGTGGGCTTTCCAGCTTGGTCAGGAAATGTGCATAATCTGAAACACCATTATAGACATGATGAAAAGCTTGTCTGAAATCACCTGACCAGCAATTTTTCAAACCTTTCTAGAGCTACTACACCTGCAAATTCTGACTTAATCCTGGATGGCAGTCACCCAGTCTGGCTATAATGTCTGGCTATAATGTCTGACAATTATCCTGCGGAATTCTTATACATGCAGACCCATTATATTATCAGGATAATTAACATCACCTACGCATAGTTCGTTGCATGACAGTTGGAACCTGCAGAAAACAAAATAATATCATGGCAAACGGTAGTGGCTCCTGCCTTAGACTGTTTGGGTGACAGTGTGCATTTGACTCAGAAATGTGGACACCTCAATCCAGTCTACCATACTACTAACATTAGATCATGCAGTATGCAGTCTAATAATGGATGGACACATACCTAATTGTGAGTCTCCTGTAGGTTTCTATCATACTTACTCTAACTCCCACCTTCAATGGCATAATTCAGGAATCACATGTATGTATGTATGTATGTTGCATTTACATAGACACGTCATCAAGCAGTAGAGCACTGTGCAGGCTCAAAGTCAGTAAATGTAATATGTGGGAGTTGGTTCTGAGAGTAGAGATGGACTGTTATTTTAGTGTGATGGAAGAGTTGCTTCCACTCTTTCCTAAAATGAAGAAGATGTGGGACAGTTCTGATGGACACATGAATGTCTTTGCCAATACTGGGTACAGAAAACAAGAAGTCCTGTTATCTTTTTTCACACTTCTTCCTCCCCAGACTGATGGTATTCCACTTGAGGGTGTGCTAGAGCCCCAGGAGGTGTTAGTTTGGCAGTGTGAAATGAGGGGGTGGAGGTTGTGATGGCTGTGTGATTGATGCAACTGATTTGGAAGATGATGCGCGCTGTCAAGTGGAGCCAGTGGAGTTCCATTAGGAGGGGGGTGACGTGGTCATATTTATTCAGCACCTGATGAGGTGTGCAATGGAGGTAAAGTGGAGTCTGGGAGATCCTGAAACAGGCCATTGACACCTTTTAAATGAAGGAGTAAGAGGGTTTTAACAGAAGTTGCTATCTGGGAATAATGGTTTGACTTTCTTCAGCACCAAAGAGTTGGTACCAGGATGTCTTAGTTTTCCTGTGTTCCAGGGGCCCGGTTTATGTCATTGAGATGATCTGGACTAGCTGTTGCATAACCTATGCAGGTGTATCTTTATCAGCACAGCATGCTTTCACATCAATTTGTAAGTCTGCTGTAAAAACTCCAAACTCACTGAAACCAAGCACAAACGTTATTTCTACTGTTTTTTTTGCACCTCTTACAGTACAGTAGGACATCTATTATCGCTTAAATTTCATAGTCCAGATTCTCTCATCATCAGTGTGTGGATAGACTCGGAAGTGATGTTTATGTAGTTACCAGAAATCTACCACAATCACGATTATGTATAGGACTAAATTCTAATGGCATTCATTACTCCGGTTCACTTATATTCATAATGCAAGAACCATAGGCATGTACCCTACACACACGTGATATGTTAGTACTAGGATCTGGGTTAGCACAAAGAAGCTGAATTTACCACGATTGGGTCAGTAGGCATCCTTTTCAGTGACACAGATAAAAAGATTTAGTCACAACTACTGAGACAGGGGTGGTGACAAACAAAAAAGGGCACTGTTGGTGCGGCCCTCCAGGCCACTGTGTTGGTCCAGAACTCACTCATGTCAAGACTTAGGCCCAGGTCTTCACACACACTCTGGATGAGTATTTCGCTGGGCCCAAAATAACAAAATACCAGATACTCGCAATCGGGCACTAAGGGTAAGGGAATACAACTCTACACCATGCAGGGGACATTCCCATCACACCATGTGTATACAACTATGCTACCCTAAAATTAACCCAACTTTAACCATACTGCTAGCTAAATGTGAAGGAAGGCCACATTTTAAGGTAGAAAGTCAAACCCATTGTTTAATTGCAAAATTCATAATGAAAGAAGTTAGTATGCTTACTTGCTGGATTGGTGTGCACCAGAATGGTTTTACAAAGATGTACATTATGATTTCTAAAATTCACAACATTCAAATTCAAAAGATTAATTAAATTACTATTTTGTCTGTGAAAACCAAAATGATTAAAATAGATATTTTTGGGCACATACATAAAGCCTAATGGCTATATTACATGTTTTTTTTTTACATGTTTCAATTGATTCTACACTAAAATCAGATCACTGAAGTGCTTTTATATTTCTAAGTGTGTTTAAGACTGCAGTACCACCTCCATCCTACAGGGAGCAGAGCTTCAGGAAGGACTTGGGGCACTGCAGCTCTAAATGAGTTTAGCATATGTTGTGATTGCTTTAATTACCCAAGCTTGGGGATGGGCTTTAGCTACTCCTGAGGTAACTCCACATAATATTTAGCCTGCTTATTACTGCTTTACTAGTTGCCTGGCTATTTTAATGGACCTTTGGCGGGGCTGGGCCTCTGCTGCTCCTAGTACACTCCACAAAGCATCTAGACTGGTTATTTAACTGTGCCTGCTGTGGCGCTGAGGCACTATCGCTCCTGGTTAAACTCTATAGAGCATACACCATGGCTGTCTAATTGTGCCTCTCATAGGCTTCTAAAATGTAATTGCGCCATGCTTAGAGCATGTTTCTGAACCTACTACACATCACCCAAAACCATTCACATAGACGGAACAACAACCAAGACGTTGTCAGCCATCTAAGGCAAAAGGGCGCTCAGGAAACCAATGCAAATCTGTGCGCTTTGTGGACTGACCAAGGGTATTAATTGGTATATACATTTTAAAGTACTTTACAATATAGTAACTTATAGATGTGCATAAAATGACCTAGGTTGGTCAGGACAATAACACTCTGCTTTCATCTTCAGTGGGCAAAAGACTGGCCGTGGACTGTGCATCACTTTGTAGCTGTAGGATCAGCACAGCACACCCAAGTTGGCAAAACTCCCGTGTTCATGAGTGCAAATTGGCCTCCTAGGTGGGTGCGGAGATTCAGGCCCAACTGTGGACGTAAAGATCCAACTCGTAAATGACCTCTGTGAATACCAAAAGTGGTAAATGACTTCTGTGAATACCAAAAGTCGTAAAGTTAGACTTTTGTCTCAGATTACGTTTGTGAATCGGCCCCATTGTGTGCTGCAGAGTATGAAATGGAAAACAGTCTGCGCATGGTGGGCAGAGAATGTTTAAATTGTGTGCAGCACAGTGAATGACGGAAAGCAGTGTGCACATGGGTAAAGGAGGCCTCAACTATTGCGTGCTGCAGACTGTTTAAATGAAAAGTGGTCTGCACATGTGATAGAGCGCGCAGGTCACCCGACTATAATTTTACCAATACTCACCTGGGCCCATAATTTTAATTCACCATATTTATTCAATCGGGTAACCTACACTCTACTACCAGTCTATTTTATTTCCACTAATTCCTATACCATTGACTTACCAATCCTTGTCACTGGTACCTAAGACCACGATGAATCAGGGAGTTTAGAATTATAGGCAAGTAATCAAAAATACCATAACATTAGCACTCATATAATAACCACAGACTCAGGCAATTTTTTTAATTCCTTATCTAATCTTCATCAAAAGTCATAAACCATAAATTGAAAGCAATCAAACTGTTAATAATCAAGATTAGAAACAGTGTATAACTATGCAGGAGATATATTATGCCAACCATTTAGTAAGTTGAAATAAAGGGAAGGAAAAACAAGGAACATTCTATTTTGAGAAACAAACTTTTGCAACTTGACTAAAGGAGGGTAAAGAAAAGGAACATACTAGGGCAACAACTTTCGTAATTAATTGACTGTTTGGAAAGGGAACCTTCTATGTAATATCGAAACTAAGGGAAGGTAAGAAAAAGGAGCACACTAGTAAATCGGATAATCAATCTTAATCACTTTCAAGGGAGGGTAGAGAAAAGGACGTAATTTATGCAATCATTAGACGTTTAGCATTTAACTAAAAGGGTAGGAAAAATGGAACACGCTAATAAACAGAAAACACGATTTTCAGTTACCAAGGGAAGGGTAAGGAAAAAGAACATATGTAATCAAAGCTTTTGCAATTTAGGGAGGTTAAAGAAAAGGACACAAGTTATAATGTCAATTACCCACATGGATTTATATTTACCTAGAATGGTGTGAAGACCAACCCTGGCCACGGGTCAGTTAAAGGACAGAAGAACCCCAAAGAATGCAGTCGCCAGTAGGCCAGCAGGTGCAGATTAGAATCAGGACAGGATAAGCCAGATTTGGATCAGGACAGGACCACCGAAGGTTAAGACCAGCACCCGCAGTTCAGTTGCACCGCCTGCGCTACTCCCTCTCTGCAAGGAATCAGCCAAAACCCCGACTGGGTTACGGCATATACCAGCAAAGTGCTTCGCCAGCACTTCACCTCCTGGAACCCCGATTGGGTCAGTGAGTCTGTCGGACAGAGTGCTCCGCAACCCTCTGCTCTTAGTCACCTATTGAGTGCGTTGGGTCAGTGACAGGTCAGCTATTCAGACAAGTCGGACAATTTCTCTAGCTAACCTACTCTAGTTATACTGTTTTCCAGGTCAGTGTACCACCCCCCAAATGTTGCAAGTGTAAGAATCCCCAATTTCGATTGGACAAAAGAAGAGGACAGGTCATCACACCACCTAAATTGTGGACTTTTGCCGTCTCCTATTCAAATTTACGTTCACGCCCATTGAATTCAGGTTCTCATGGCTTCTTCATTCCATATAACAATGGATGTTCTTTTCATGACTACGATGTATTTTTCCAGAGTTCATTAGGTGAGCTTCCCAGGAGCATCTTCTCAGTCAGTCGGCTCCTTGGCTAAAATCCAAAGGTCATTGCTCTGGAGACTTGCGAATCTCGCGCAGTCGCAGTTTCAACCAAGATGGAATACAACGTTATAAGCCAGTCCAAGTTTCAAAGTGTAACATGAAATGGAAAAGAAACAGATTTAGGACACAGAATAAATAAATACACTGTATACCATGAATTTCTACACTATACCCATTACTTTATAATAAACTATAGCATTAGGATTTAAGCGGAACGAACAGCTTAGCAAAAGCAGCGGTGCAAGCGTCTCGCATGTGAGAACACAGAGCAGCCATATTAGCACCAGTGCGCAGATGCGACAGAGTTCCCTCCAAAGCTGCGAGTACGTCATGTCACCTGGGTATGACAAACGCATGCACAGTAGAAATTCCCGCGTAGCAGCAGCCATTTTAGAGGCAAGTGTATTAGGATTAGAAAAAACATAAGCAAGCTTCGCTCGGATACCCAATGATGAAGAAAAAGGGGCACATTAGTAAGACAAACATATTGATTAGTTAGTTAACGTTATTCGAGGTTCATGAATACTAGCAAGTCGCTTCATATGCGAATCCTTGCTCCATCACATGGATAGAGGAGGCTGCACAAATCTTGTGCCTCACAGTAAATGAATTGAGATAATGTGCATATGGATAATGGGGCTGCACAAATTGTGTGTTGAACAGTAAATGATGGAAGGGAGTCTGCTTATGGATGGCAGAGGCCACATACATTGTGTGGTACTCAGTAATGGACTGTAGTGTACATGTATGGTGGAGGCTACACACACTGGGTGCTGCTCAGTGAGTGATGGAATGTAGTGTGTGTATAGATAAACAAGGCTGCAGACATCTTATACTGTAGACTGCATGATAGAAACCCAAACAGTGGGCACATGCATGGAGGAGGCTGCACATTTAAATTCCTGTAGCTCAACAGATGGAATGCTCTGTGCACATTGAATCCGGAGGCAGCTCACATTGTGTGCTACACAGTAATTGATGGGAAGCATGGTGCACATATCTGGAGGAGGCTGCACATACCGTGTGCTACACAGTGAGAGATGGAATGTTCATTGTGCATGGATAGAGGAGGCTTCACACATTGTGCTCTACACAGTAATTGATGGGAAGTAGAGTGCACAGGTAAGGGTAGGCTGCCCATATTGTGTGCTGCACAGCATGATATGGAATGATCTGTGCACATGGATGGAGGAGGCTGCTCACAGTAATTGATGGGTAAGCAGTGTGCACATGTATGGAAGAGCCAGCACATATTGTGTGCTGCATGGTGAAAGATGGAATTAAATATTAGAGCACAAACTTTCTCAAGATATCTTTTGTGCAGTCTTCTACAGCCGAAATACACAAATTGATGTAACAAGAAATTCACAAATTTAGAAAATGTAATCACGGAATTAAGATTTTTTTCACAGACCTAGATTTAACCATCTTTATACCCATTATAATAACCACGTAATTAACTCCCTTTCACTGCTAAACATAAAAAATCATTGACAATGATAGAAGTTGTGACTTTTATATATTGATATGGTTGTCTTTACCAAACGAGACACAGGGAGAAGAGAAGATTCAGAAGGAGGTGAGCAACGACACTTTAGCAACTGTAGCGCCAGGTTTACCAAAATGTCACCCAAAGCAGTGCAGCACACAAATATGCAGGATGCATTACATGACAGTGAGAGAGAAGGGAGCCCCATATTTGCAGAGATATAGACCTCTCCTCCCCTCTCCCTAAATCCGACCCAGATGTTTGAGGCCAAGTGCCATGCACACATCATTGTGCCATAGTGCAAGGGTGTGTCATGAGTCTAGCATAGGTTACGACTGTAAATGTTTCCTTTGTGTACAAAATACTATGCTTAGACAACGTTTAAAATGTTTTCTGATTTGTATGTGTACTGTACAGTGCAGCACAAATGCAAAGTCAGAAAAATTGAGAAATAAAAACATTTCTCCTTTTAACACCTGCTTTCAAGTGGTGTTAATTGTATAAAAACACTTTTCTCAGATTTTTGGTAGATAGGTTTTTGCATCAAAAACTATGGGTGGTTGCATGAGAACACCAATATGCCACCTATGGAACATCCCCTTGATGCTAAGTAATGGAAAGCAGTGCGTTGTGATCATTTGCGTACTTTCCAAATTTTACACTGGAAAGTAAATTACTAAAATAAACATTTTGTACTGTTTGCGTCACTTTTGTCACACAAACCCAACACAAAATGTTAGTAAAACTGGCCAGTAATGTTTAACCAAGGTGCTCAGGATGTTTCTACATGCAACCAAGTTGACAGATAAAGAGACATGAGGTACAGAAACACAAGGTGCTTCTTCCTGAATGTGTGGGATAACACCCATTTAAGGACTGAGCACAACATTTAGGGCAGATGTATGCTTTTCACGTAATGCAGCGCAGCAACCAGGCAAAATGTATTCACTGTCAGTGCAAGCGTCAGTGGCCTAAGTGGGCTGATCCATAGTAAATCGATGTTGGAAATGTAGAAAAAAACAATTCAATTAATTGTGTATGTCTTTGCTTTTCAAAGAAAATAGCCACCAATAAAAATAAAAGTGCAAAGTCCATAGTTTCATTTGCTTCTAAAAATAAGGAAAAAAGGTTATATACAATTTAAAAGGCCATTGTTTTCAGATTTATGTTTTCTGGTGTGTATGCTTCTTCAAAGTCACTATCCTCTTTGTTGCTTGATGGGATTCAATTTCTGAAGTGTGTTTAATATGCTGTGTGTCTAAGACTGCAGTAGCAACTCCTGTCTACAGGGGCAGAGCTCAACAACAAAATAAACACACTTGGTGAAACACAGGACCCACAAGACAATTTGACAATTTTTTAAAAGGTGTAAAAATTGGTGCATATATTTCTGAAGAAATTTCCAATCATTTAAAAGCCTTTACCTTGTGGGGACCTGGGTTCAGGTCCTCACAGTGCAATCAAGTCCCCACAACAGGAGTGTCTTATCATGCGCAAGTCCCCACAAGGATAGTAACACAAACCCCCCCACACACACAATTACAAATACACACAAATATAAATCTGTTTTGTGTTGGATTAAATAGTCTACAATGTTGCTCCATCTTTAATAAGAATCTATCTAGGCAACATGTAGGGGGCACGTCAACTGACCTGGCTCTTGTTTCACTAATAATAGCATTGTGATCATGGGGGGGTAGGAATGTTTCTTAGCTCATACTTGAAACTCTTTTTCAATATATAGTTCTCAATGCAGGGATATGATCTGATGTTCTAAGGTTAGGTGAAACACTTCTGCTTGTTAAAGAAATCCCCTTTTTAATGTTGAAGATACCTTATCATCTCGTTGCACAAATTACATGCTAAATATTTCAGGGCTAGGCTCATACACGGGCTCTTAGAGACAACCATTGGTTCGGTTCTCCTCTCTGTGTTAGTTCGTTCGCTCACACACCTCTAACACAGTGTATGGCAGTGACTTTCAAACACTGAAAACGTTTGAATACTTGTTCTTTTGAACGCTTCATTTACAAGGCTATATTTACCCTGTGTCCCACAGCCCCTTCCCAATTCATCCCCCCATTTCCCCGCTGTTGGGAGCATGCAATTGACCACCTCCTGCAATACCTGAAAGAAAAAAATATGAGTTAAGTTGTTTCAGACTTTATAGGCACCCATAGAATCAACAGCATATATTTAAATTCCTCTTTACAGGATGATGTGAGCTCTGTTCCAAAAAACAGGATATGTGTTTAAAATTGAGAAAAGTGTTGGTATGACTGCACAATCTTCTGAAAACTGTGACTGCCAAAGGAAATCTAGGATGTTTGGTCACCCTATCGACCCAACCATGGAAGGTTAAAAGACTGCAAAAAGTGGTTCAATGATCTGAAAAGGCATGTATGAGACATTCTTGTAAAATATTGTATGGGGAGACTGTAAACAGGAGGGGACTTACCCAGTTGCATGGTGGCACATCTTAGGGTGGGAGTTAACATTTCAACCCATAATATACATCCCCAAATCTTTCCAGTTAAATAAAGTGAATAATATGCTGTATCCAGAATGACTAGGTCCATTGTTACATATGGTCCCCATTCCAGGGTCTTTTCCACACACACAATTTACATATGTACTTGATCTGTGTTCGAAATTGGGTTAATGGGTGAGTGGAGTTAAACTGTACTCAAGCAGAAAACACAATTTCTGTCATGGTGAAGTCACAAGCAAACCAACATTAACCTGTGCTTAACCCTATGATAGCTTGGCACAAACCAGTCAGGCTTAACTTGGAGGCAATATGTAAAATATTTATGCAGCACTCAATATAGTAATAAAGTGTAAACAAAACTTAGGAAAATTCCCACTCCAATTTACAAAACTAGAATTAATTGTAATTCATTATTTGACACCAAAACAAAAAAATAGCAAGAGATATGCAATTTCAAAATGTAAAGTAAAAGCATCGCCTAAAAGCACAAAGTTCCAACAGTTGTTATCTGGTCATCCCAGACTGGGGCAAAGTCACAAGTTCAGGTCATCTGCTATGGACCACAGACCAGCTACAGGGACCAAGTTTGGCCAAACAAAAGTACCTTAAATCTTGGTTGCTGATTTCACAACACCCATATGGACTATAAATGTGAAGAGTTCTGGTGTGATTTTATGATTTACAATATATGGAGTACAATTTACCACTAACAGTGGAATCTTCTGACAATAACAAATGCTGGTTAAGCTATCTATGTGGCTTGGTTCATTCAGTGAGACTACCTGTTGTTTGGACTTTCACTTAAGATGTGGAGTTATATTAAAGAATAAGGATGGGAGTGTTTGACGAGGTTTGGTTAATTTGGTCTCATATCTGCTGTGTAACTTGATGCTACTGATGTAGTATGACATGGGATAGGCTTTTGATTGTATGACTATATAGTTTTGAGGTACTGTTGGGATACATCTTCCCAAACTACACGTGTAGTGAATAATAATTTATTACTTGTATATGGACTAGGTAAGTGTGGTATACTTTGTTTGCTTCTGCACTTGAATTTTGCTTACTTGGTGAATATTTTGGATTCAATAAAATGTAAATGATTTTAGATTTGGTGTGTATGCTGGATATGCTGCAATGAATTTGTGGGGTATCTTTTTATTTATTTATTTTTTACACTATGGTTATTTATTTATTTATTTTAGTTTTATACAGTTCTGGCTAAACCCGGAGGTATTAGAGTGCTTTACATGAGGACAGTTACATCAGTTACAAGTTGCACAATGTTACACAAGATACATCAGTTATAAGTTACATCAGTTGGTTAGCGAGTGTGGAAGGGTAAAGGGGGTAATGTAAAAGGGTAACGAGGAGGGAGATACGGCGGAGAGACGAAGGAAAAGCCTGCCCAATGTCCGGCTGGGTAGGTGACGGCCGAGGGGAAAGTCCACAGCTCATCTCCTCTATAGCTATCAAGGTAGCTCCACAGGGCATCGGCCATAAAGCTAAGTCTCCACGGCTGGTGGCAAGATTCACAGGTTCAATGTCATGATGGATGAGTTGGATGAGGGTGGAGGGTGGGGTAAATGAGCGAGGTCTGGTCGAAGTCCCCTAAAGGTGCTGACGTATTCATACCCTCAGAGCGGTATGGTCGTCACCCATCACTATTTATCTCTCCTGCTGACCTGAAACAGAGTACTCCCCGGTACCACAGCCATCCAGACATCACCACCGGGCATCGGCCGCACTGAACTGGAAGTGTTGATGGAAAGTCACCCAACTTGGGGTAAAAGATAAAGGATGACCCAATATCAACATTACAGCAAAAACAGACGGCCATATCCCTGATTGAAATGTGATAAGATTTGAGTCACGGGCGCCATTGGCAGTCAGGGCTTCTTCACGCACACACTATTCTATTGTTGTGGCTACTTATGTCACTTTATCCACGCTCAGCTTAGGTTCTCTGCCCCCGGGGCTTGTCCACACACATACTATTCGTTTCTAGAGGTTGCTTATGTCACTGTACCCACTGCCTCGGGGTTCCGGTTCACATTAATGGTCACCGTCTGCCTTTCAGGGCAGCCATGACTCAGGGGCACTTCACAGCCGTGCCCTCTTACAGGAACAGCGGTACGGGGATCCCGCATTCCTCCCAGCAGGAGGCCCCGACTACCGCTCCCTCAAGTATGTGCCCCGGGCTCGCACAGAGGGCCCCTCAGAAACCGCTACCACACCCGCAGGGCTCTTCAGTGCAATCCAGCTGCACAGCCAGCGCACGTGCTCTGCTCACCGATACCAGAAAGGAGGCAAGAGGACTTGCTCACCCACGTATGTCTTCTATGGGCTAAGAGCCGTCATCTCAGTTCGCTCTTTTTTCCCTCAGTCAGGGTGTCTCAAGCAGGTGAGGATGTTCTCCAGATCACACTGAACCCAGTGCGGATGTCGCTTCTTCGGTCGCCTGCCCTCCGTCGACGCGAAGCAGCGCCCTTACCTTTTGCTATCTGGTGCAGCGCCGCAACAGGGGCAGCAGCACTGCGCCTCAGCCTCGATGTCTTCTGCGAGGTTACGTCTCAAGGCTAGCCAACCGGCTGCATACAACAGGCGCTCTTCTTTGTTTGTTACTCAGCGTTCGGCACAGCAGCAGGCAGCGTCAGTTGCTAGGCCCCTCTCTCACTGTAGGGTCCGCTCTAGTATCGCCATCTTGTCCGGGTTCAGCGCCCGCGGCCAGCAGTCTCTTTCTTGATGCTTTTAGGGGTGATCCGATGCTTAAAATCACATCAGGTGGGAGAGGCTGGGTTTCTTGTTCATTGCGCTCTGCTTAGTACCAAGGATGTCGCATTTTGGCCAGGATATTTGGCGGATGGCGACCCCGACCGGCAGAGCTACACTAAAGTGCGGCCATCTTGCCACAAGATTCACAGTAAAGACTGGGTACACATGGGTGTCATTATTCTTTACAGTGCGGGTTGATGGGGACACAGGTCGAGGTTTGCCTTTGGTTAGTGTGGTAATGAATTTGCAAGTCACAATTACATTGCAAATTAACAACTGAGTTTGACAGAGGTTTTATCATGATTTTACTTTTGCATTTGGGGTGCATGAACTTGTCTTTATTTTAAATAAAGTTTCTTCCCACTATGCCCTTTTTTTCCAAACACTATTAGGATTGGTGGAGGGATAATTGGTATTTATTATACAAACAGTTGTTTTAAAAAAATGTGATGTATTTACTTTGGCCGTGATGAAGTCGGAGGAGAATATGTCATAGTGATGAAAGAACATGCTGGCTTGTGGATTTCAAGAGACTTGAGGTTGTGGATTTTAAGAGGCCTGTGGATCTTATGAAGAGACTGAAATAAAAGAACATATAAATGATATTTGATTCGACTGTTAATTGATTTATACACACTTGAGTGTGCTCGGAGGCATTTGCAACTGTGGAACTTTTTCGTTTCTTGGGGGTTGTTTTGGTGGCCACTTTTCCTCCTAGCAAACTTTGCAAGAAATATTTCCGTTGCTTTTGTGATCAAATCTGGGTAGACAGGGGTGTGCGTCGACATTTTGGGGCATATTTACAAGGGCTTTATCTCCGCTATTTTGGCTTGAAAAGCCAAAAAAACGGAGATAAAAAATATTGCCCAATTTACAAGAGGGTGCTAACATGCATAATCGCATGTTAGCACAGTTTTTCCTAACGCCTCCCTTTGCATCTCTAATGAGATGCAAAGTAGACGTCACTGGGCGTTCCCCGGATGGACTACCTTGCAAATATCGCTGATGATCACATCGCAATATTTACAAGGCAGCCTACAGGATGTTAGCACACGTTAGATTTTGGCGAAAACCGCAGTTTTCGCCAAAAACTAACGTCTGCTAAAATCCAGACTTTCCTATGCTTTACATAGGGGGTGGATTATGCTGATACGACCACAGGGTCATATTAGCAAGGTTAACGCCGTTTTGTAGGGAACATCGCTGGAAAACCAGCGATGTTCCCTGCAAAATGGCGATAACCTCGCTATCTCTGGAATTTTTATAGCCCTGGAGAAACGAGTTGTTAATAACGCGCTACAAGGGCGATACATTCCAGAGATAGCCTGCGATAAAAAATGTATCGCTAAGCACCGCCAGCAATAATTATAGCTGCCCGTTGATGATATGCCCCTTTGTTTTTGCTAAATTCTGGAGATTATGCAGCAGATGATGGATTACTTGGCAAATGCGGCAAATCCGTGGTTATGCAAATACGGATGAGGCCGCCAAATTGCATAATTTCACTGGCCCTGCTAATCTGTATAAAAAAGGAAGGTTTGGGTAAAGCAAGAGTCTTTTCTTAAAGATACAAAATATGCTGTTCCTGTTTACACTCCTAGTAAACACCACTAGTCTACGCAGGTGAAGTAAAGGTCCTAGGAAAGTGAACGTAAAAGGAAATAAGGACCCCAGCACACTTATTTATTATTGTGGTGGTCCTTGTCAATGAGATGTTTCAGCTACAGAGTATCTCTGCAACTCAAAAAAGGAAGTCCTATCTCTACAAAAATGTGGTGGTTGCTAAATATGGGCACACTTTATAATTGAACCATAGTCCAATTTTTTCGTAGAGTGGGGTTTTAGGGTCCAGGCGAATTGCCATAGATCTTTCATTAAATAAAGCGCAAGAAACATGTTGACAGTTTATAGAGAGTAAGAGGGTATATTATTTTCCTTCATATTCTACTCTGTTCATACTCATTGACAAGGACCGCCACAGTAATAAGTGAGTGTGTTGGGGTCCTTAGTTAACCGTAAGTTCACTTTCCTCATCAATCTACACATTCACAAAAACCTTTCACCTTCATCAACTTCATTAATGGCAAAGTAGGTAAAAGTACTCAAACAAAGGGCCCCTTGAGGGGCCCATTGGGCAGTGCAGCACTGGCCCAACGAAGAGCTGCCCGATGATGAAGAATGCCACCTTGTTTGGTATGTTAATATAGATACAGCAATGGGCAGTCCATTTCATGACTAGATGCCAACATATATTTAGAGTTCATCATGGCTTTCATCACCAGGCACAAACCATGAGTTCTTTTTTCCTGTTCACCATGTTATTGATTATAGAGTAACTGGTATTTGACTGACCTTGACTGCAACAAAGTAATTTGAAGAAAGGCAATAATAGAAAGAGAACAAAAGAAAAATTATGAATCACTTTCCCCTACCCACCTCTCCACACAACTATCCCCTTTTTCAGACACTTTTGAATATGTCTTGATTTTAAAACATCCTATTCTCTCCCTGGTTGTATAGCAAAGATGATTACTGGGTAGTTATGCAAGGTGTGCACAGGGGATTTCAGAAGAGTGTGGTGAAGATAAGATAAGAAGACACAAATTCAGACACCGTTGGTCTCCTCTTTCTAAAAGACCTTCTGGTAGCCCCTGACTGAAATTAGCCATGTTTTAAATCAGTGTGTGGTATCTTCCACCGTAGGGGGGAATGATAAACCATGCCATTATCCCTCTGTACCTGTAATTGCTTTGGAATGCGCCGCTGTGACATCATTTAGAATGTCACACCGTTCGTCACACCCATGGGTGCTTTCAAATTCAAGAGAATGCCGTTCGGTCTAGTCTCGGCCGCAGCGGTGTTCCAAAGAATTATGGGCAGCATCCTTAGAGGCATTCCTGGTGTCTTGTGCTATCAAGACGACGTGCTGGTCTTTGGCGCGGACAACGGACAACATGATACAAGATTGAGACAGGTGCTGCGGAGATTCAAAGAGCAGGGCCACACGGTGAAGAGAGAAAAGTGCAGGATTGGCTGTAAAGAGTTGGACTTCCTGGGATACAAGGTAACGCTGGAAGGAATTCGCCCCAAAGCTTAACTTCAGAACACCATAACCAGTTTGGTTCCACCAAAGAACCAAGAGGAAATAAAATCTTTATGGGAATGCTGGAGTTCTACAGCAAGTTCGTGCAGAATTACGCTGGCAGGACCGATGCCATACGCCAATTGCTCAAGAAGGACGTAGTGTTCAGTTGGGATGAAGAGTGCCAGAAGGAATTCGAAGACGTGAGGAAAGCACCAGCTGAGGTGCCAAGCCTCAAAGCATTCATACCAAACAGGAAGACAGTGGTGACAACAGATGCGAGTTCAAAAGGACTCGGGGCAGTCCTCACACAAGTGGGAGAGAGTGGCAAGGAAACCATAGCTTTCGCATCGAGATCCGTTCGGAAGTCCGAGGTCAACTACTCGGTGATAGAGAAGGAGGCCTTGGCGGTACACTGGGCTATGAACAAGTTCAGGGACTTCATCTAGGGAACGAAGTTCAACCTGAAAACTGACCACAAGCCTTTGGTCGAAGCATTCAACAAAAAAGGGCTCAACACGATCTCAAGCACGATCAGGCGCTGGGTCGTAAACCTCTAGGAATACACTTTCAACATTGAATATGTTCCTGGGACGAGGAATCTCGCGGCAGACTGCCTCTCGCGCCTTGTGGGAGAAGCGAAGGAAGCAGAGGTGAAGAGAATAAGGAAGATAAGGATGAGACACAAGCAGAAAGGGTTTGTGCAATCACCCAAGGGGCCGTTGGTGAAGAAAGTTGGAAAGAGGCCCTTAGAACAGATGACCAGTTGATGGAGGTGTGCATAAGGGTAAAAGAGAATCGGAAGCACAAAGACAAGCAAGATGAGACTCTACGCCCGTTCTGGATGATCAGGAACGAATTGTCCATCACTGACGAATGTCTGTTCCGTGGCACAAGATTGATCCCGCCCAAAACCCTGAGGGAATATCTAGAGGATTTGGCCCATGAAGGACACCTGGGTATCACCAAGACGAAACAGAGGATGCAAGGAGACTACTGGTGGCCCAGCATGGACAATGAGATTGAGAGAAAAGTAAGAGACTGCATACCATGCACTATCAGTGACAAGGTGTTGAAGCAACACACGCCTCCCATGCAATGTAGACCACCCCCGTTGGGGCCCTGGGAAGAAGTGGCACTGGACATAGTAGGCCCACTGACGGGTGAAATTTGCACCCCTTACATCTTGGTGCTCTTGGATCTATAATCTAGATGGCCAGAGGTCAAGATTGTATCTGAGATCACCACCAAAGTGGTCATTGAGTTCCTACATTAACTATTCCTCAGGGATGGTCTACCCAGTAGTCTGTTGACAGACAATGGGGTACAACTCTGCTCAAAAGAGATGAAAGACTTTATCGAGTACAATGGGATTGAACACAAACGCTGCGCATTGTACCACCCCGAGACCAACGGAATGGCCGAGCGGTTCAACAAGACTCTCAAGGAAAGCATCCAGCTGGCAAGAACAAATGGGCTAAATTGGAAGGAAGAAATAGGGAAACGCCTAGAAGCTTACCGACTGGCCCCTCACCAGACAACAGGGGTCACTCCATTTGAACTACTCCGGGCAAGAAAACCTAACACGAAGCTTTCACCGGGGTGGATGGGGTGGCACAAAGGGTGGACGAGACACTCTAGAGAGTCGCAAAGGTTGGACAGGGAGCACAAAGCCATGATAGACAGGAAAGACAGGTTTGACAAACTACACTCCGCAAAAGAGGCAGGATTCCAAGTAGGAGACATAGTAAAAATCAGAGCACCAACAGGCAGAGCGAGCTCGTCTGAATTTACCAAACCCACAGGAATTGTCAAACTGTTCAAGAATGCTGTAAAAACTCAGGAGGGGAAGATCTGGAACCTGGGAAGAGTTGTAAGATTCCACTCCCCTTCAGAGAACAAAGACAATGAGGCTAGGAGAGTAGACAATCCCCAGATGAGGGGCGACCTGCCCAAGAGGAAGTTTCCTGGGGAATCCTACGCTCCCCGCAGAAATAGCCCAAGGGTGGTTAGTCGCCCGAAATACCTGGAGCAATATGTTGCCAAGTAGTGTGCGGCAAATGTTCAAATTTTTCTCTTATAGGTTGTTTTTCTTGATTTGTGCAGGGAAGGGGGATGTGTGGTATCTTCCACCGGAGGGGGGAATGATAAACCATGCCATTATCCCTCTGTACCTATGATTGCTTTGGAACGCGCCGCTGTGACATCATTTAGAATGTCTCGGCGGAGAGCGTTCTTAGGCGAGCGCTCGGGAAGTAGAACGGCTGGCGTGCTGAGAGCCAGTCAGCTGTGGCTGGGGTCTGTTTACTGCTACTGGTCATTTCTGTGAATAAGCTGTTCGCGTGAACACTTTTAGTGTGTCGACTTCATTTTCATCAATGCTACACAGTGCCTCTGAGAGGCAGGTAGGCCTGGGAGTTTTGTTACTTACTAAGCTAACCAGGCTTATATGAAGTGTAGTATGAGGCCAGAGACAATCATCTGTCAGTTTTGCTTTTTAAAGTTTGGTGTGGCTGGGCCAGAGTTGGTCTTATGTCCAACTTATGTTTCTAAATGGTTGATAGAGCTGGATAACAGATGCTAATGTTTGATTGATGCCTGGTGCAGGGACTGCAGGATAAGTGCACAGTCTAACACATTTGTCAGTACCTTAAGAAAGCTGAACAATATGGGGAAGTCAATCACAAGTCAGGACAAAGCATGTAAGTGGCCTGTAAGGATAGAGGCATTGATAACCGGTTACACTGATTGCCCATGGAGAAAATAATCAATGTCAAAGCTCTTTGCATCACCCACAAGATTCTCTTGGGCTTCTGTCCTGCAATTCTGGGAAATCTGTGCCTTCCATACGCACCTACCCGCACCTTATGCTCGACGGACCTTCATCTGGCCCGCGTTGGTGCCTGGTCTCTGGAACTCCCTGCCTCTCTCCACCTGCAGCATTTCCAACCACAGGGCTTTCAAAAGGGCTGTGAAGACCTGGCTTTTCTCTGATCATTAGTTCTTCTTCTGAACCGAATCACAGTGCATAGCGCTGGGATGTCCAATTACTGGGACAACCATGCGCTCTATAAATATTCTAACATAACATATTAAACCTGTCTCTCTTAGTAGCTGGTGGACCTCAGGCAGAGCATGCTCAATTTTATATTAGTTTCTGGAAGGTGTGGGTGTTGAGTGGAGCTCGTCACATGGCTGGCCAATATTTCAAGAGAAGGGGCACAACTGATACACAGTAATTCACATTACAGTAGTTTTACTGGAGCGGAGGAATGTCCCTGAAGTAAGAAGCTCAGATACCATTGATGGTTTAAAAATAATTGTCAAATTCTGTCAAAATACGTAGCACATTAGGTTGATGTTTCTGAGAATCCAACAGGACATTGGCATGGTCAGTTGCCTGCCTGACCAATGCTTCTTAAAGGCGAGTAGGAACAGGTACAGTCAGTGACATTTCAAGCCTTTCAAACAAGAAGCATTAGTCATCTTCACTGTCACTGAGATATGTGAGCACGCATGACCTAAGATGGCGGGCGTGCAGTGAGCTCCAACCTTATTTGCTTCTGCGACTAAATATGATATTAATTTGAGGCAACTTGCCAACTTTTTATTGTATTTAACCCCTTCGCTGCTAAGTGATTGTGTAATTTTGCGGCCGCAGAGACAACAAGAGGTTCAACGCAAACACTGACCGAAAGTTTTGGTCCACTCCTCTGCCGGACTACTCCATGGGGCTAATTTGGCAACAAGCCAACTAATGCTCTAAGAGGGAATCCCCCTCACACATGTAAAGCACCTTAGCGAATGCTACACATTTTCAAAATTACACAATCACTTAAAATTAAGTAACTTGCACCTACACACTTTGGTCCTGAGGAAAGCCAGTTTTAATCATAAAGGCCTGACTGAAACATGTAGACCACACCTGGATGTAGGAGACCCTAATGAACACTCCTATAACATCCAACAGCCTTTTTTTATGCTAAGAGTGACCCAGTTATTAAAATATATTTACCCTCGGGTACTGGGATCCCTGTATAGCTTTTAAACTTTCACCTTCACGTCACTACACTGCACACTCAGAAACATACCTGCTCCGCTGTATTCAGGCATCAAAGCACACCTGGGACACACTCGGTGTCACTGGGTGGGCCCGATGATGCAGCATGCCACCAACCAGGTTGGTGGGTGAGGGCTTCATGAACAAACAAAAGGGTTTGTACCCTGTCTTACAGTTTTGAGTCTATGTAAATTCACAAATAGGCTAGTCCTTATTGATTTCACAATAAAACCCTGTAGATACAGACTAGCTACCTAGTCCTCTCTCTCTCCTTCGATAGTGATATAATTCCTAACTATAACCTGCCTGAAACCTATGGTTTATTCAGTGAATTTCTTTTTGTTTAATTGTTTTTATTTGCATTTTTAAACCATAGAAATGTAACAAGCATGTCACATAAGATCGTCCACCATACCCTGCCCCCCCACCCAACACCCACCTTCCCCAGAGTTTCACAGAACATATCACTTCTCCTGTATACAGGAACGTGCCACCTATCTCTGCGATATACAACATCAACCAAATCCCTCGCTCGTGTGCCGGGACAACAAGGAGGACAATTCTCTCCCTTTCAAAGCCCCCCATCTAAACCATAGTAGCGTCTCCATTTCCCCCACACTCTACTAAACTTCTTCAGGCAACCTCTAGCTTTATATGTGACCCTTTCGGCTGCCATGTAGATATCCATTCCCCTCCTCCATTCATCTAGTCTCGGGGGGTTAGGAGCGCTCCAGGCCCGGGCCACATCCCTCTTAGCCACCACTAAAGCCAGTGATAGGAAAATTAAGTGGGGTCGGGTCAGATCCTCCTCATTTGTTATCCCCAATAGAACCAATTTAGGCTCCATCGGTAGGACCGTTTTGAGTATGTCGCCAAGCTCCCCCAGTATTGTGACCCAGTAGTACTGGATGACCCTGCATTCCCAGATAGTATGATAAAAGTTTCCCTCTGCATTTCCACATCGTAGATAATTAGGGTCGCTGGCTCGTCCCATCTGATGCAAGTGATATCTGTCATAATAAACTATATGAAGAATTTTAAATTGGATGAGTCGAAGCCGGGATTTTATCGCAACTTTCCTAGGGTGCATCAGGGCAGTCTCCCAGTCAAGTGTGTCCATCTCCCCCAGGTTTGATTCCCACGAACCTTTTAATTTCACCAGACCGTCCGGCATATTATTGATCAGGGTTTTATAAGTCAAGGAAACTTGTTTAGTCGGGACTTGGTCGAGCAGCAGACGACCCTCCAGCAGAGCGTACTCTGGCAACGGGCCTGAGAGCGCCTCCTCCGCCTGCCAGGCGTGGCGTACTTGCGCATATTTCAGAAACTGTGTGTGGTGCAATCCATATTCCGCCCTCAGCACCTGGAAAGACTCCACAGCACCCTGTTTCTGGAGGTCACCTAAGACTGAAATACTAATGTCATCCCACCTTTTAAACCCTTTCAACTTATGTAGCTCCCTTAGCTATGTACTGTGCCATATCGGGGTTTGTCTCGACGGTTTGTGCGCCCAGCCAATCCTCCTTGTCGCCCTTTCCCACAGCTCCACAGTCACACGCATCGCAGAGAGTAGTGTTTCTTTTCCCCTACCGCCATATATGTAGTGAAGACATGTGCGATGCTCCATTTTTCCCCTCTCCAATCTATATGTGGGGTTATCCGCTAGGGGCATGAAGTCAGTCGTTTATCGGCGCCAGATGTTCCGCCCAGTAGTATGCCTCAGTGTTAGGTAAGGAGATCCCCCCATTACATTGGTTCCTCTGTAGTGTGTCTAGGGCTATCCTAGGTTTTTTGCCCAGCCAAAGCAGTGCTCGGAGCTCCTCATTCATTTCTTTAAACACCTGTCGGGGGAGGGGGAAATACTCATTCTGTAATGCACATAAAAACCGCGGTAGGGTGATCATCTTATATATTGCCGCCCAGCCTAGTATCGTGAGGGGGAGGGTCTTCCATCTGAGCGTGTCCTCAGTGAAATTTGCGAGGACTCGTTGAATATTTTTCTTATACGAAATAGAGCGGTCCTTCGTCATATAGATCCCCAGGTATGTAAACCCCTCGGCCGTTACCCGTAGTGCAGCGGGAAGGGCAGGCCCCATGCTCTCACCCCTGGGGCTGTATAGGACCGACTTGTGCCAGTTAATAGTATAGCCTGAACGTGAACCATAACGGCCCAACAGGGTGAATAAACGCGGTACCGAGACCTCTGGGTTGGTGATATATAGAAGGATGTCGTCCGCGTATAGCGAGATTTTTCCCTCGTATTCATCACTTCGGTCAATTCTAAACCCCATTCCCTCTGTCCTGTCGTATTTCACACGCCACTATTTCAATGGTAAGGTCAAACAATAACGGTGACAGAGGGCACCCCTGTCGGGTCCCTCTCCGTATAGGGAAGTCCCTTGATAACACCTCATTAACCTTATCTCTTGCTCACGGGTCAGTATAAAGAAGGTTGACCCACTTCTGAAACTTTGGCCCGAAACCAAACTTTAGCAACACTCCATCCAAAAAGGCCAGTGTACTGCGTCAAACGCTTTTTCAGCATCTAAGGATAGAAATACATGGGACTCCCTATGATCGCACACTCCCATCAGCCAATTATGGTTCCTCCTCAAATGGTGCCTAGTTGCCCTGTCCGGTTGGAAGTCCGTCTGATCCGAGTTTACCAGATGTGTTATCACCCTTCTCAATCTCAATGCCAGAATCGTCGCCAGGAGTTTTACCTCCACATTCAGCAGTGACATGGGGCGATAAGACGCACACTCCTCAGGCGGCTTACCCTGCTTATAGATTGGTATCATTGTGTCCATACAGAGATCCGGGGGTAGCGTTCCCCCCTGCATCGCTCCCTCGAACAAGGCCAATATGTGATTAGTGAGTAGGTCCGCCGTTTTTTAAAAAGATTCTGCAGAGAAACCCGTTCGGACCAGGAGATTTCCCCAGGCGAAATTTAGCTACAGACTCCCTAACTTCGGCAACTGTAATCTCTTCCTCCAGGCTCACTTGAGCCTCCTCAGCTAAGCTGGGGGTCTCGATACTATCCAGATACTGACCTATCTCTGCCGTCAAGCCTAGGTCCCTAGCCTCATAGAACTCCTCGTAATAGGCTGCGAATGTCTGCACTAATTCCGATATCGCAAGAGTCGTGACAGTGGCAAAAATTTTATTCCATCATATAATTCAGTCAGTAGATTAACTGACAAACCTTGCTACACTGAAATTATGAAAATGTCACACATAAGCAATCTGAAACCTTGGCAGCTATGCCAGTTCAGCTAAAATGACAAAGATTAGTCAATGAGTATACTGGGACCACTAAGACCAATAAGCTCAGTATATAATTTAACAAGCATTGAACCTGCAATAGGTCTCGCTTTAGTTTAAGTGAAAGTTAATTTGTTTGTAAATGAGGTGTATATATATATGCATATGTATGTATGCATTCATATGTGTATTTATATAGATATGCAGATGTATATAGTTTGTACTTTTTTGGTCTGTATGTTTATAAATATATAGATACCTATATCTATTATATTAAGTAAAGGGCCCAGTATTAATTTAACCTAAATCTGGACACACATAGCAAAATGAAATGAATTGTTGCGAGTTAATGTCAGAAATGAATAATGTAATAGTAAATCAATTATTACTTATGATACGGACATGAAAAAATGCTTTCTTATGCCAAAAACGATGTAATTCACCAGTCTGCAATGGCCGATCTAATTGCACTAATAATCATGTGACCTTAAACAAATATGTCAACTCCCTTGTTTATGTTTATTTAACATGCCGGTTCATTTGGAGTTTACCGTGTGACCAAGACACATTTTGGTGTCGAAACGCGTAGCGTATTTGGGAATAAAAGAAAACCTTAAAAGCAACCTGCTTCTGAGTGCGCATTGCTTTGATAGCACTTGATGAAATTGAACTGAAATGTAACGGCTGGGTTCGCCGTTTTTTTGCGCCACATGACGTGGGAGAGGATCTCAGCAGGACCTGCTGTTTTTGGAATACTATTGAGGGATCCAGTGCCGGCCACCGTGAGAAGAAGAGCACAGCTTGGAAAACGGGAACGTGCATTTGCCAGTAGCCGAGCCGGTAAGCCCATCTTCGTGTGAGCTACTGCTCGGACGGGAGAAGCGGGGCAGGAATGCACCATGGATCTCAGAAGGGCAGAGGCTGTCTGGGGACCGGGCGCCGGCTTGGGACCAGGTGATTGGCAGGACTAATTAACAACCGGAATATCTGATCTAAAGATACCGTTTAAACGCAAAGTATTTATTTGCTGTTGTCGTCCGCCAGCACAGTTTTACCGTAATACTGCGAGTGGCATCAGGAACTGCCCATATGGGCGGTGGAGCAGGAAGATTGCTAAAGATATAAATACACTATAAGTCTGGGTATTGAAACCGTGACTATTCCCAAAATCTTTGTCAATTTTGCATAATAATCGTGATCACGTTAAACACATATGAACTATACAACAACTAAATATTAACAAATACTGAAGAAGTATGGAGGACGAGGATGAAAGAAGGAAAGAAGCAGCCATCTTATTTGCCAGAGCTCCGGGCAAAGGAAGCACAAAAATCTTTGTAATGGATAAATCAGAAACTAATTCACTGAGCCTGAAACTACGCAAATATGAGAAACTTAAAAACAAGAAAGCTCACGATGGTGGAAAGCTACATCGTTACTGGATTACGTGGAAAAAGAGATGATACCACGAGACTTAAGGATTTATATCACTCCTTCCCATGAATCCCCTTATCAGATGATGCTTGAGGAATGGGCCAACAACTCAGCAACCAGTTAGAAAAACATGCTGTGCATATTAATTAAGTTCGCCTGGGAAGAGCGGGAAGAAATTTTGAATCAGCTGAAGGAATTGCAAGAAGAATTCACAAATAGCCCAGAACAAGACATCATCACAAAATTCAAAGAGGATCTTAAGGGAAGATTAAAGAAATATGAGGAAGATATCAAATACAGAAAACAGAGGAAACTACATCGAGATTGTGGGGACTACGAGACTGGACGTATCCTTACATATAGTCCCCAGTATGATTACCTCTACAAACAACAGGGCGAGGGGCCCAAACAATTGGAGAAAACTACTCTCACGATTGAACCATCCACACCAGTTGCCACCAGTGGTTCAGACACCGATACCTCGAGACAAACGACAAGTACAGCCTCAGAAGTGGAAACAGTAAAAATATCAAAGAAACAAGCGTCTTTTATAGACGAATTCCGGGTATTAAGAACCAGACGGAAAAAGGACGCAGAAGCAGCTCAACCCCCAGTGTATCAGAAGAGTCAAACAAGAGCACGACCGAGGGGAAGAGCAAGAGGCAGGGGAGATCACGCCAGAGAAGACTCAAGTTCAAGCAGAGGAGAAGAAAAGAACAGCAAAAACCTGTGGGAAACAAAGGACGTGGTTACAAGAAAAGGAAATAATCATGGATGATCAAATGGTAAACAAAACTATAATTAACCTGTCATCTAGAACCTTAACATTTAAAGAAAAACAAACTCTGTGTTTAGGACTGACTTTTTGCCCCACGGAATTGTTTAACTATGCGGATACCAAGGTAGATGTCTTTAAATGTATTAGAAAATTGAAGTTATCTAAATGGCACACCCTGTTTTCAAAAAATACACCTACGGAGTCTAACATGGATAATACAAATGATGAATTGATGGAGTTACCGGAATTAATGGTGGGGGATGTGGAATTGTTACATACCGCATACTCTCTAGGTGATATCGCTTTGGATGATGAAGATGATACACAGGTAATAGGCCTTAGAGAATCAAGAACAGATAGGGCCGCCAACACTCCTTTCAGACCGAAATCTGTGTTTTATCCTACTTTGCCCCACGACTCAATAGACACCTTTCATGAGGTGGTTACTAAGGAACTCCGAAAATTGAAACATAGCAGTTACAATTCTGCCAAAGGGAAATTTAATTTATCACAAGATCAAAGAGAATTTATCTTTTCCTTAGCAGAAGATCGTAACGTCATCTTGAGACCCTCTGACAAGGGTGGTAATATTGTTCTATGGGGTAGAGACATGTACATTAAAGAGGCACTCCGACAATTGGAGGAAAACATATTTAATTGTAGAAGTAACATTAGAGATTTTCATGAAAGTATAACAGTTACTTGGGACATACTTAATGAATGGTGCGGAGAGGGTTTACTCACTTGGCAGGAATTTCGATTTCTAAAAAATGATGATCCCAAACTGCCCATTTTTTATCTTTTGCCGAAGGTGCACAAGAATGCCAATGAACCCCCTGGTAGACCTATCGTTTCTTCTATAGGTAGTGTAAACGAAAACTTGTCTTAGTATATCGATCACTTCCTAAGGGAATATGTATGTCTTCTTCCTTCATACACCAAGGATACCACTGACTTCCTCAATAAAATCAGCAACATTCAATGGACAGAGGGATCTCTGCTCATTACTATGGATGTTAGTGCACTCTACACTATTATTGACCATATTCAAGGGATGGAAGCCAGCTACCACTTCCTTAAAAATAGGAATATATGTTATCTTGACAATACTAGCATGCTCATGAATATGATGAAAATATGCCTTAGAAATAACTTTTTTATGTTTAATGGGGACATATTTAAACCGATCCGTGGCGTGGCTATGGGTTCCGCCTTTGCTCCTACTTTCGCTAACCTTTTTTTAGGTAAGTGGGAGGAGGAAATAAGAAAGGATGCCAATTTCATTGATGACTTTTCCAAAGTTGGTATCTGGATCAGATACATTGACGACTTGTTCGTCGTATGGCATGGGACACATAATGAAGCGATAAGCTTCATCAACAAACTGAATATCAATGAATATAATATGCATCTCACATATAACATCAGTAGTGAATGTATAGAGTTTCTGGATACTGAAATTGGTACCTTGGTGTCTAGTTTACACAGGAAGGTTACCGCAGGCAACAGTCTGCTTCACGCCCTCAGTGCCCACCCAGAACCACTAAAATGGAGTATACCGTTTGGGGAGCTACTGAGGGCGAGGAGAAATTGCAGCAGCAATGAGGGCTTCATTTCGGAACAAGAAACCATGCTATCTAGATTCAGAGAGAGAGGCTACCCGGAATGGGTGTTGAAAAAAGCAGTCTTGAAAGTAGCATTAATAAAGAGATATGAAACACTTACATCTAACACCAAAACTAAGGAAGATGCAAGTACTACTAGAGTCATCACCACGTACCATCATGGATCGGACAAAGTTCGTAAAATCCTAGCCGACAATTGGCCTATTCTGAAATCAGACAATATCATAGGCACACGTGTAGGGGACAGACCATTGATTACATATAGAAGAGGCAGGAACTTGAGAGATATCTTGGTGAGAGGAGATATCAGTGACAACAAGAATCAACATATTCAGGGACTCAAGGGTTTTTACCCCTGTGGACACTGTAGGGCATGTAGACAGAGTCTTATGGTCAAAGAAGTTAACATCCCAGGTAATCCTCAACCTAGAAAAATTAAACAATTTCTTACATGTAATTCTAATTTTGTGGTATATGTATTGGAATGTCCGTGCCATAAGAGATACGTGGGCAGCACAACATGCATGGCTAAGAAAAGAGTACAGGAGCATCTGAGAGCGATCACACATATAGATGCACGCTACCCCATTGCACGACATTTCCAGGACTGTCATCAATCTAACACCTCCCTACTTAGTTACTTGGTAGTGGAACAAGTGAACAGTGGTAAGAGAGGAGGTAATCGTAAATTGGCACTAAGAAAACGTGAATCTAGGTGGATTATGGACCTCAAAACTAGATTTCCGGGGGGCCATAATCTGGATGAGGAACTGGCAACTCACTTACATGAGTAAATCTGAGCTGCTAGTAGTAAGAATATCGAGTGTGTGATTATATATAAAAAAGTTTTTGTGGCTGAGAAAATTTGAAACTGTTAGATAAAGTACATATGTGTTTATAGAATATGATCACAATGTAATGTATATATAAGTTTTAATGTTGATTTTAACATGTATCTACATGTTTTTTTAGGGGAAAAGGAAGGGAAAATTCACCTCACTAATTTGTGCACTTCACTGTTTCCCTAACCTTTTCTTCATTTGGATTCAAGACATCACTATAATAGAGTAAGATAAAAAAAAACTCACTTTTTTGCACTATTTTACTTAGATTCGGTAGGAGGTTGATTGTCATAAACTTGGGGCATTGCCATAAATTAATGGTGGATCGTTGTTCAGAAATTATGTCTGTGGTCATATACTATTATAGTTCGCTTTTCTGTGCAGTCACTTTTGGCACTTTAGAAAATCTACGCCCTGATAGGCTCTCCCTGCAAACATTGAGAGGCATAGGTATTTACCTATTGGTGAGGACTATACTATAATAGAAATATAAGTTATGAAATTAGCAATGTAATTGGTTGTAGGGCACTAGACCGAGAGAATGCAAATACATACGCTAATTAAATATTTACTGAAGTCTCAGACATGTTTACAAAGGTTTGAAATACGTGAATCCTTTCATGGTACAATACGGCATTAAGTAAAGGGCTCAGTATTAATTTAACCTAAATCTGGACACAAATAGCAAAATGAAATGAATTGTTGCGAGTTGATGTCAGAAATGAATAATGTAATGGTAAATCAATTATTACTTATGATACGGACATGAAAAAATGCTTTCTTATGCCAAAAACGATGTAATTCACCACTTTGCAATGGCGGATCTAATTGCACTGATAATCATGTGACCGTAAACAAATATGTCAACTCCCTTGTTTATGTTTATTTAACATGCCGGTTCATTTGGAGTTTACCGTGTGACCAAGACACATTTTGGTGTCGAAACGCGTAGCGTATTTGGGAATAAAAGAAAACCTTAAAAGCAACCTGCTTCTGAGTGCGCATTGCTTTGATAGCACTTGATGAAATTGAACTGAAATGTAACGGCTGGGTTCGCCGTTTTTTTGCGCCACATGACGTGGGAGAGGATCTCAGCAGGACCTGCTGTTTTTGGAATACTATTGAGGGATCCAGTGCCGGCCACCGTGAGAAGAAGAGCACAGCTTGGAAAACGGGAACGTGCATTTGCCAGTAGCCGAGCCGGTAAGCCCATCTTCGTGTGAGCTACTGCTCGGACAGGAGAAGCGGGGCAGGAATGCACCATGGATCTCAGAAGGGCAGAGGCTGTCTGGGGACCGGGCGCCGGCTTGGGACCAGGTGATTGGCAGGACTAATTAACAACCGGAATATCTGATCTAAAGATACCGTTTAAACGCAAAGTATTTATTTGCTGTTGTCGTCCGCCAGCACAGTTTTACCGTAATACTGCGAGTGGCATCAGGAACTGCCCATATGGGCGGTGGAGCAGGAAGATTGCTAAAGATATAAATACACTATAAGTCTGGGTATTGAAACCGTGACTATTCCCAAAATCTTTGTCAATTTTGCATAATAATCGTGATCACGTTAAACACATATGAACTATACAACAACTAAATATTAACAAATACTGAAGAAGTATGGAGGACGAGGATGAAAGAAGGAAAGAAGCAGCCATCTTATTTGCCAGAGCTCCGGGCAAAGGAAGCACAAAAATCTTTGTAATGGATAAATCAGAAACTAATTCACTGAGCCTGAAACTACGCAAATATGAGAAACTTAAAAACAAGAAAGCTCACGATGGTGGAAAGCTACATCGTTACTGGATTACGTGGAAAAAGAGATGATACCACGAGACTTAAGGATTTATATCACTCCTTCCCATGAATCCCCTAATCAGAGTCGTGACAGTGGCAAAAATTTTATTCCATCATATAATTCAGTCAGTAGATTAACTGACAAACCTTGCTACACTGAAATTATGAAAATGTCACACATAAGCAATCTGAAACCTTGGCAGCTATGCCAGTTCAGCTAAAATGACAAAGATTAGTCAATGAGTATACTGGGACCACTAAGACCAATAAGCTCAGTATATAATTTAACAAGCATTGAACCTGCAATAGGTCTCGCTTTAGTTTAAGTGAAAGTTAATTTGTTTGTAAATGAGGTGTATATATATATGCATATGTATGTATGCATTCATATGTGTATTTATATAGATATGCAGATGTATATAGTTTGTACTTTTTTGGTCTGTATATTTATAAATATATAGATACCTATATCTATTATATTAAGTAAAGGGCCCAGTATTAATTTAACCTAAATCTGGACACACATAGCAAAATGAAATGAATTGTTGCGAGTTAATGTCAGAAATGAATAATGTAATAGTAAATCAATTATTACTTATGATACGGACATGAAAAAATGCTTTCTTATGCCAAAAACGATGTAATTCACCAGTCTGCAATGGCCGATCTAATTGCACTAATAATCATGTGACCTTAAACAAATATGTCAACTCCCTTGTTTATGTTTATTTAACATGCCGGTTCATTTGGAGTTTACCGTGTGACCAAGACACATTTTGGTGTCGAAACGCGTAGCGTATTTGGGAATAAAAGAAAACTTTAAAAGCAACCTGCTTCTGAGTGCGCATTGCTTTGATAGCACTTGATGAAATTGAACTGAAATGTAACGGCTGGGTTCGCCGTTTTTTGCGCCACCTGACGTGGGAGAGAATCTCAGCAGGACCCGCTGTTTTAGGAATATATATATGTATGTATATATATTAATATAAGTAAGTATATATGCATATATATATATATTTATATATGCGTATGTTTATATGTGTATTATTTTAGACATATAGATGTATATTTATATACATATGTATGCATTTATATATATATTCACAGAAAAAAACATAGGTTTCAGGGGTGTTATAGTTAGCTGGACATTTCACTGATACAAAACCATTGAAATTCCTTCGTTATAGTTAGTTGTACTAAGTATAACTCCCGCGCCCGCAATCCACTGCTGTTGAGTTGTTGGTGACCCGTCGCCGCAAACCCTAAACATTTACAATCAACGTCTCCACCTTCCAGTTATTAGTGTGTTTTCCCCTATGGGTCATATACTGTTAATATGTATATTTTAATTTTAACAGTAATGCTGATTTCACTTCATGACCCATCGGCACAAAGGTATAGATATATAAGCAACGTCACCAGCTTCTAGTTTTTAGTCTGTTCCCCCCTTTTGATCATATACTGTGAATACATATATTATAATTTTCACAGTTATGATCAAAGAGGAGTTTATGACCCGTCGCCACGAAGATCAAACTTTTTGACCTCCCGGAGAAAAGAAGCTCAGAAAATAATTACCGCTCAAAAAGTATTTCGTAATGGATGTTCTGTTAAATAGATAACTTTATTTTATTTTCCTTTTCTTTTTACTGTAATAATGGCATCAATCGGTATTTTGTAATAGATTGTCCTATTGTTACCGAAGTGGAATAGGAGATTTTTCTGAGCAAACTGTAATACAGCTTACGAAACATTAGAACGTACTTGATCAGATATTTTTTTCAGGGAGCATATTTTACGAAATCGCAGAATAAAAAATATAGCTTTCATACATACTTTGTTACTTTAAATATTTCATAAACCATACATTTCTGAATGTTATTTTCTAATTTCTATTCTTCTCATTTGCGGTTCCTATTCACCTTCTCCCTAAAGAATATATACGACCAGTTCTGTATATTATGATAGTGCTGTCCTATGTATTCTAAAGTGAGTATATGATTTGTTAGCGGAACAGTGTGCGACCTCTAAGCACTACGACAGAACGTTCTACATAATACAAATTTGAAAAATAATAATGCACATATTTCTATATAATATGAAGTCACTTGTATTTAACTGTTTTTACTTGTTCTCCTGACCTCAGATAATGTACTGCGGGAGTGTTTGTTGTAGCACTTCTATTCTACTTTATCTAAAAGTGACTGATGCCATCTTACATTATCAAGATTATATGGGGCAACACTTTTACAAACTATAGCAGAAAAAAGGAGGTTATGGCTACGCTTATGCTTAAGTGATATTTTATTAAATTCCATTTTTAATTGCCGCCCCTTTCATATATATAGTGTCAGTTTCAGAAGTAAGTTTATTTGTATTTGCTAAATAAAAACTGTTTCAAACCTAGACTGAAATTTTTGCTGCGCAACCACATCTCCCCATCAGAAAAGTAAACACCACTTTATAAGTAAATAGTGCTCCTGGGAAGTATCCCACCCGCAAACTTGATAAAAAAAACACCGCAAGACACTGTAATTTTTCTGCCGTGATTTGTACACCACATGGCAATTATAAGAATGGCCCTTAAAACATATAAAAACTATTTTTACCTTCATAATCCATGTCCACCACCTTATGACCACTGTACAGAGTTAATAGTGTTCCTAACCTCCCCTCTACTACTTTCTTTTCCCATAATCCTTTCGAAGTGCGTCACAAAATCACTGACAACAGTGAACCGTTCCCACCCAATAAGGAGCAAACTTGTGCTCAAAACACTTTAGCCAATAAAATGTCCATGTCGTTCCTCAGAGGAGGAAGGAATGACTGCCAAAATTTCTACTTTTAATGCTTCATAGCCAATGAACATTAAGCTTCGTAGAGGCCCCGCTTGGAACACGTTACCCAATGAAATGTCCCTAATACTCCGCGAAGAGGGATAACACTTCTACTTTCAACAGTTTACAGCCAATCAACATTAAGCGTGGGAAAGTCCTCCTTGGAGCACGTCAGCAAATCAGATGTCCCTCCTACTCCACAGAGCAGAAGTGAATGGCTGGCAACACTTCTACTTTCAATAGTTCGCAACCAACCAACATAAATCTCAGGAAAGTCCTCCTTACAACATGTAAGCCAATTAGATGTCCTTGCTACTCTCTGGAGCAGAAGTGAATTGCAGAAAACACTTCTACTTTCAATAGTTTTCACCCAATGAACATTAAGCTTGTTGTTAGAACACCTTAGCCAATTAACGTTAAATGTGTTCCATGCACACATACAGAACACGCCGTCCTACATATTAATACATTTCCTATAACAAAGTGACTATATCCGTAACAAAAGTGAACACTGCCTAATAAATAAACATTATTCTACATTATATTAAAGAAAAGCCGCAATAAGCAGCATTGTTGTTTTCCCGATATAATTTCCACAGCCTACTGCTCCCCCTCCCAACATGAGTGAAGCCCCGGGACTGTGGGAGCCCCAGCGAACCCCTGCTATTATTTTTATTATATTTTCCACTGACTTCTTCTATGACGAACGGTTCCTATGGAAAAAATGTAAAACTCCAGCACAGTAACTATTTCGATTACCAACATTGTGTGGTGAACCTCTAACATCTGTGCTCACTTAACTGTTCCATGAACTGTTACTATGGTAAGAGGCAGTAAGCAGTTTTGGGGTAGGGTTGAAAAGTACTGGCTGTACAGAAACTGTTATATTTACCCAGGATCCTTTATATAACAGAAAGGAAAGCAAAGTAAAACAGAACACTGTGAAGCAGATTTACAAGCCCCTTGAGCCACTTTTGCATCACTTTTCCCATCTTAAAAATGATGCAGTAGTAACACAGTGAACTTGTAAATCTGCCCCTATGCACATTACGAGCAAAAGAAGTTCACAACTCTTTCAATTCTTTATCAATCACAGTGTTGCTTCACGATTCACAATGCACTTCAATAAATACTTGGTGCCTATTTAAATGGGAGACAGGATTGTCGACATTACAAAACTTAGGGACATATTTACAAACACAGCATTAAAATTGTAGTCGCTTTTACGGCAGCAAACTACAACAAAAACTGCGAAAATGGACTTCAAAATCCTTTGTTATCTTACCGGAAGATTTTTTCAACATTGCTGTTTGCTATGCAAGAGTGAGAGCTAACCCACGGGGCTATAAATAAATGGTGCCTACTCCCAGGTAGGCACCATTTATTTATTATTGCTGCTATCAGTGATGTCTCTTACAGATTTACAGGATTAAAAAACATTATCATGTCTTGTCTGGGAAAAATGAATGCAGGACAAACGCTTCTAGGATCTGTTTCTTCTTTTGGTGGACGTAGCTCGTCTTGGCTCCCGGTCTGCGCTGCAGTTCTGAGCTGACATCTGCGGCCACACGCAGCCAGACAGGTCATAAAGCACCTTGAAAATATGCGGTTAACAAGGAGCATGCAATGAACTCCTGAAACCGTTGCTGGCTTACCGGGAACAACCAGAGCGCTGCAGAGACAGGCGGGTCCCGACGCATCTAAAATGGAGGCGCTTACCTTCTGCAGAGCGGCGGCTCCGATCCCCAAATGCTGGGACTAGAGTTCTCCACAGCTCGATGACACGTTGGAGATACAATAGCGGTAAAGAAACAATTTGCTCACCGAGGCTGGAAAGTACGACTGCCAACTCACGGAAGCTGAAAAATAGCCGGGGAGAAGTGCAGCTCACCCTGCCAATTGCCGGAGCAGACTCCGCGGCCTTGCGCTACTTCGAGGGATCCCCCGGAGGTGTAAATGGCAAACGAGGGGAAAGCAGTCAGGCAAAATAATAATTCTTCGGGTCAGTCATCCAGGGGCTCATTATCGGGAGAGAGGAGGTCGCCTCCCACACTGAATAATATCATCGGATGCCTTGCCTGGCCGTAAGATGGCGGCCAGGCAGAACGTCTAGTCATGATCTTTGGTACACTGCCGAGGGAACTGTCTCTCTTGGAGGTGAGGACCTTGTCCCTGATTATTATGTGGTGGAGTTTTTGGCGTCAGTCCGTTATTAAACTGTGAGAACTTCGGCCCTGCTGTGGGTTTGAGCGCAATTCTTCAATGGAGTTTCCTGGTTCCAAAATGGTGCCCACAGAGTACCGCGACTAATACAAATGGCGAAAGTAGTCGGAACCCGAGGAATTGAATATCACGGCTGACAGGAGGAGGTAGGAGGTTGAAACCCCCCAAACCACACGATATCGCACGCGAGACCCCCCATTGCTACTCATGCTGGCTGGAAACAGTAAAGACAGTAATTGCCTGACCCTAACATGGTGGACTGGTTACACGCACTGCCATCACGCTTAGGATACCACCTTCCTCCCCTCTGGCACAAGTGGCACACTCCAGATGTCTCCGACGCCCGTCCTGGGAGCTGTGCCCTGGGGGAGAAGACCAGCACTAGCAATCGGAACAGCCACAATGCAAACTTGGGGCCCCCCTGGCAGGGCTCACCGCCGACTGTGCCATTCCGTGACAATGGCTGCCCGAGTGGCCCTGAAAAGGAACTGGGCACGCTCATTAGACGGCCGTGAACAAAACCGGGGCACTATATTGACGGAGGCTCTGCCACACACGTCCCGGACACCGGAAACACCCCGCACGCAAAGATCCACTACAGCCTTGTTGTTAGAACACCTTAGCCAATTAACGTTAAATGTGTTCCGTGCACACATACAGAACACGCCGTCCTACATATTAATACATTTCCTGTAACAAAGTGACTATATCCGTAACAAAAGTGAACACTGCCTAATAAATAAACATTATTCTACATTATATTAAAGAAAATCCGCAATAAGCCGCATTGTTGTTTTCCCGATATAATTTCCACAGCCTACTGTACCCACTCCCAACATGAGTGAAGCCCCGGGACTCCGGGAGCCCCAGCGAACCCCTGCTATTATTTTTATTATATTTTCCACTGACTTCTTCTATGACTAACGGTTCCTATGGAAAAAAATTAAAACTCCAGCACAGTAACTATTTCGATTACCAACATTGTGTGGTGAACTTCTAACCTCTGTGCTCACTTAACTGTTCCATGAACTGTTACTATGGTAAGAGGCAGTAAGCAGTTTTGGGGTAGGGTTGAAAAGAACTGGCTGTACAGAAACTGTTATATTTACCCAGGATCATTTACATAACAGAAAGGAAAGCAAAGTAAAACAGAACACTGTGAAGCAGATTTACAAGCCCCATGAGCCACTTTTGCATCACGTTTCCCATCTTAAAAATGAAGCAGTAGTAACACAGTGAACTTGTAAATCTGCCCCTATGCACATTACGAGCAAAAGAAGTTCACAACTGTTTCAATTCTTTATCAATCACAATTAGACAGTGTTGCTTCACAATGCACTTCAATAAATACTTCGTGCCTATTTAAATGGGAGACCGGATTGTCGACATTACAAAACTTAGGGGCATATTTACAAACACAGCTTTAAAATTGTAGTCGCTTTAACGGCAGCAAACTACAACAAAAACTGCGAAAATGGACTTCAAAATCCTTTGTTAACTTACCGGAAGATTTTTTCAACATTGCTGTTTGCTATGCAAGAGTGAGAGCTGACCCCCGGGGCTATAAATAAATGGTGCCTACTCCCAGGTAGGCACCATTTATTTATTATTGCTGCTATGAGTGATGTCTCTTACAGATTTACAGGATTAAAAAACATTATCATGTCTTGTCTGGGAAAAATGATTTCAGGACAAACGCTTCTAGGATCTGTTTCTTCTTTTGGTGGACGTAGCTCGTCTTGGCTCCCGGTCTGTGTTGCAGTTCTGAGCTGACATCTGCGGCCACACGCAGCCGGACAGGTCATAAAGCACCTTGAAAATATGCGGTTAACAAGGAGCATGCAATGAACTCCTGAAACCGTTGCTGGCTTACCGGAACAACCCGAACGCTGCAGAGACAGGCGGGTCCCGACGCATCTAAAATGGAGGCGCTTACATTCTGCAGAGCGGCGGCTCCGATCCCAAAATGCTGTGACTAGAGTTCTCCACAGCCCGATGACACGTTGGAGATACAATAGCGGTAAAGAAACGATTTGCTCACCGAGGCTGGAAAGGACGACTGCCAACTCACGGAAGCTGAAAAATAGCCGGGGAGAAGTGCAGCTCACCCTGCCAATTGCCGGAGCATACTCTGCGGCCTTGCGCGTCTTCGAGGGATCCCCCAGAGGTGTGAATGGCAAACGAGGGGAAAGGAGTCCGGCAAAATAATAATTCTTCGGGTCAGTCATCCAGGGGCTCGTTATCGGGAGAGAGGAGGTCGCCTCCCGCACTGAATAATATCATCGTATGCCTTGCCTGGCCTTAAGATGGCGGCCAGGCAGGACGTCTAGTTATGATCTTTGGTACACTGCCGAGGGAACTGTCTCTCTTGGAGGTGAGGACCCTGTCCCTGATTATTATGTGGTGGAGTTTGAGGCGTCAGTCCGTTATTAAACTGTGAGAACTTCGGCCCTGCTGTGGGTTTGAGCGCAATTCTTCAATGGAGTTGCCTGGTTCCAAAATGGTGCCCACAGAGTACCGCGACTAATACAAATGGCGAAAGTAGTTGGAACCCGAGGAATTGAATATCACGGCTGACAGGAGGAGGTAGGAGGTTGAAACCCCCCCCCGAACCACCCGATATCGCACGCGATACCCCCCCATTGCTACTCATGCTGGCTGGAAACAGTAAAGACAGTAATTGCCTGACCCTAACGTGGTGGACTGGTTACACGCACTGCCATCGCGCTTAGGATACCACCTTCCTCCCCTCTGGCACAAGTGGCACACTCCAGATGTCTCCGACGCCTGTCCTGGGAGCTGCGCCCTGGGGGAGAAGCCCAGCACTAGCAATCGGAACAGCCACAACGCAAACTTGGGGCCCCCCTGGCAGGGCTCACAGCCGACTGTGCCATCCCGTGACAATGGCTGCCCGAGTGGCCCTGAAAAGGAACTGGGCACGCTCATTAGACGGCCGTGAACAAAACCGGGGCATTATATTGACGGAGGCTCTGCCACACACGTCCCAGACACCGGCAACACCCCGCACGCAAAGATCCACTCCAGCCTTGTTGTTAGAACACCTTAGCCAATTAACGTTAATTGTGTTCCATGCACACATACAGAACACGCCGTCCTACATATTAATATATTTCCTGTAACAAAGTGACTATATCCGTAACAAAAGTGAACACTGCCTAATAAAGAAACATTATTCTACATTATATTAAAGAAAAGCCGCAATAAGCCGCATTGTTGTTTTCCCGATATAATTTCCACAGCCTACTGCACCCCCTCCCAACATGAGTGAAGCCCTGGGACTGTGGGAGCCCCAGCGAACCCCTGCTATTATTTTTATTATATTTTCCACTGACTTCTTCTATGATTAACGGTTCCTATGGAAAAAAATTAAAACTCCAGCACAGTAACTATTTCGATTACCAACATTGTGTGGTGAACTTCTAACCTTTGTGCTCACTTAACTGTTCCATGAACTGTTACTATGGTAAGAGGCAGTAAGCAGTTTTGGGGTATGGTTGAAAAGTACTGGCTGTACAGAAACTGTTATATTTACCCAGGATGCTTTACATAACAGAAAGGAAAGCAAAGTAAAACAGAACACTGTGAAGCAGATTTACAAGCCCCTTGAGCCACTTTTGCATCACTTTTCCCATCTTAAAAATGAAGCAGTAGTAACACAGTGACCTTGTAAATCTGCCCCTATGTACATTACGAGCAAAAGAAGTTCACAACTCTTTCAATTCTTTATCAATCACAATTAGACAGTGTTGCTTCACGATTCACAATGCACTTCAATAAATACTTCGTGCCTATTTAAATGGGAGACAGGATTGTCGACATTACAAAACTTAGGGGCATATTTACAAACACAGCATTAAAATTGTAGTCGCTTTAACGGCAGCAAACTACAACAAAAACTGCGAAAATGGACTTCAAAATCCTTTGTTATCTTACTGGAAGATTTTTCAACATTGCTGTTTGCTATGCAAGAGTGAGAGCTAACCCCCGGGGCTATAAATAAATGGTGCCTACTCCCAGGTAGGCACCATTTATTTATTATTGCTGCTATGAGTGATGTCTCTTACAGATTTACAGGATTAAAAAACATTATCATGTCTTGTCTGGGAAAAATGATTGCAGGACAAACGCTTCTAGGATCTGTTTCTTCTTTTGGTGGACGTAGCTCGTCTTGGCTCCCGGTCTGCACTGCAGTTCTGAGCTGACATCTGCGGCCACACGCAGCCGGACAGGTCATAAAGCACCTTGAAAATATGCGGTTAACAAGGAGCATGCAATGAACTCCTGAAACCGTTGCTGGCTTACCGGGAACAACCAGAACGCTGCAGAGACAGGCGGGTCCTGTCTCTTCTAAAATGGAGGTGCTTACCTTCTGCAGAGCGGCAGCTCCGATCCCAAAATGCTGGGACTAGAGTTCTCCACAGCCCGATGACACGTTGGAGATACAATAGCGGTAAAGAAACGATTTGCTCACCGAGGCTGGAAAGGACGACTGCCAACTCACGGAAGCTGAAAAATAGCCGGGGAGAAGTGCAGCTCACCCTGCCAATTGCCGGAGCATACTCTGCGGCCTTGCGCGTCTTCGAGGGATCCCCCAGAGGTGTGAATGGCAAACGAGGGGAAAGGAGTCCGGCAAAATAATAATTCTTCGGGTCAGTCATCCAGGGGCTCGTTATCGTGAGAGAGGAGGTCGCCTCCCGCACTTAATAATATCATCGGATGCCTTGCCTGGCCTTAAGATGGCGGCCAGGCAGGACGTCTAGTTATGATCTTTGGTACACTGCCGAGGGAACTGTCTCTCTTGGAGGTGAGGACCCTGTCCCTGATTATTATGTGGTGGAGTTTTTGGCATCAGCCCGGTATTAAACTGTGAGAACTTCGGCCCTGCTGTGGGTTTGAGCGCAATTCTTCAATGGAGTTGCCTGGTTCCAAAATGGTGCCCACAGAGTACCGCGACTAATACAAATGGCGAAAGTAGTTGGAACCCGAGGAATTGAATATCACGGCTTACAGGAGGAGGTAGGAGGTTGAAACCCCCCCGAACCACCCGATATCGCACGCGAGACCCCCCCATTGCTACTCATGCTGGCTGGAAACAGTAAAGACAGTAATTGCCTGACCCTAACGTGGTGGACTGGTTACACGCACTGCCATCGCGCTTAGGATATCACCTTCCTCCCCTCTGGCACAAGTGGCACACTCCAGATGTCTCCCGACGCCCGTCCTGGGAGCTGCGCCCGGGGGAGAAGCCCAGCACTAGCAATCTGAACAGCCACAACGCAAACTTGGGGCCCCCCTGGCAGGGCTCACCGCCGACTGTGCCATCCCATGACAATGGCTGCCCGAGTGGCCCTGAAAAGGAACTGGGCACGCTCATTAGACGGCCGTGAACAAAACCGGGGCACTATATTGACGGAGGCTCTGCCACATACGTCGCGGACACCGGCAACACCCCGCACGCAAAGATCCACTCCAGCCTGCAAAATAGGGAAAACAAAAATCATGCAGAACCTGACTGTACCTGAGACTGCACCTGAGAATCAGCCGAGTATCAGCACATTGGCTAAGCTGGCAACTATAGCCCACCAGATACATGGGAACTTCTTGCTGAACTACCTTCCCCCTACCCCTCCTCGCTCTACTCCTCTCCACCTTCCTGCTATTGACCTCTGCCTTCACCTGTCCTGGCCCTAGTTCCCACCCTGCTTATCTCCTCGCTCTACTCCTCTCCACCTGCCTGCTGCTGACCTCTGCCTTCACCTGTCCTGGCCCTTAGTCCCCACCCTGTCTATCTGTTAGTTTGCCTCGTCATGTGAGATCTAGCTATTTTGTCTGATGCCCGATGGAGCTACCTGGTTTAGCTATAGGGGCGACAGTTCGGGGATTTCCTCCTTGGACGTCACCTACCGAGTCGGTCCTCAGCCAGACTTCCTTTCGTCTCTCCTGTCGTCTCTTCCCACATCCTCCCTCTATTTTTGTCTCTCCGTCTCCTCTCAATGTACTGAGACTGAACTATTTGTCGAATGCCCGATGGAGCTACTTGGTTTAGCTATAGGGGAGATGGGCCGTGGACTCCCTCCTTGGTCGTCACCTACCCAGTCGGCCGTTAGACAGACTTCATTTCATCTCTCCCTGTTGTCTCTTCCCCTATCTCCCCTTCTCTCCTTCCATGCCCTCTCCCCACTACGCTCCATTTATTTTGCCCTCCATGTTTCTTTAATTGTTTCTCGGATTGAGACCGAGCTATTTGGCCAATGCCCGGTGGAGCTACCTAATAGCTTTAGAGGAGATGGGTTTTGGGACTTATTTATTAGTATTTTGTAAAGCGCATGGTTACACTAGCAAGTGTGTCCCCGCGTTGAAAATGCTAAAGATGTTTCCAAAAGTTCATGCTCACATCCGATCTTAGTCCTTGGGGAAGAGGATTGTTTTTAGGTCTCTTCTAAAATGTGTCTCAGAGGGTTCTGTACGCAGTTTTTCTGGCAACTGGTTCCATGTCCTGGCCGTCTTGACTCTGAACGATTTTCCACCCATTCTGGCTGTTTTGACCTGTGGGACTTGTACTTGCCCTGTGCCGCATGATCTCAGCTGGCGGGTGGGTTCGTACCATTTCAGAAGGCCATGCAGATATCTTGGGCCTCTGCCATGCAGGATGCGGTGTCCTACACATAGGGCTTTAAAGGTCACCCGTTCCCTGATCGGGAGCCAGTGAAGGGTTTTCAGAGCTTTCTTTGATGATGCTCTTCTGGGTAATTGTAGGATCAAGCGGGCCGCTGCGTTTTGTGTTCGTTGTAGTCTAGAAAGGCTTTTTTCGCTGGCCCCTAGATACAGTACGTTTCCATAGTCTAGCCTGGATGTTATAAGGCTGTGGACTAGGGTCTGTCATACTGGTATGGGCATAAGGTCCAGCGTTTTCCTAAGGACTGGCAGTATCCCGAAACAGGTGCCTGCCACTTGTTTGGTTTGGTGGTCGAACGTTAAGTTTTTGTCTAGCCAGACCCCTAGATTCTTTACTAAATTACTAGGTGTGGGCAGTTCACCCAGTTCTTCCGGCCACCAGGCTGAGGTCCATACTGATGGGGATTTACCTATGATCAGTACCTCCGTCTTATTTCCATTTAGGCAGAGGCAGTTGTCTGCCATCCACAGAGCCACCTTCTGCATGCAGGACGCGAAGTTGTTAGCGCTTTGTTTCTCTGGTTGCGTTAGGGTCACAATCATTTGCATATCATCAGCATACGATACTATCTCAACCCCGTAAGTATCTGTGATTCCTCCGACAGGGGCCACATAAAGATTGAAAAGGGTGGGGCTGAGACTTGAGCCTTGTGGCACTCCCTGATTTAGTTTTATTTCTTTGGACCTGAACTGGCCCTGGGCGACCTGAAAGGTTCGATCAGTTAGGAATGATTGAAGCCAATCCCAAGCTTTTCCTCTCACTCCTCCCTTTTCAAGACACTGTAGCAATGTGTGGTGGGCTACAGTGTCGAAAGCGGCACTGAGATTGAGGAGAATCAGTGCCGCCATCTGGCCCTCATCTGCATATCTTCGTAGAGCTTCAGTTGAGGACAGCAGGGCCGACTCGGTCGAGTGAAGAGCTCGAAATCCCGACTGTGAGGGGTGGAGCAGTCCGTTGGTTTCAGCAAATGCTGAGAGTTGTTTGTTCACTGCTTTCTCGGCAATTTTTGCGAAGTAGGGGAGGAGGGAGATCGGTCGAAGGTTGTCCAGTTTTTCTATGTTAATGTTGGGTTTTTTCCTCAGGGGGAGGACAGTCGCTTTTTTCCATGAGATGGGGACTTGTCCTGTACTAAAGGAGAGAGCCAGGAGATGACTAATGTAAGGCTCCAGGGTAATTATGCTGCCATGGAGTCTTTTAGGAGTTGCTGGATCGCTCGGTGATCCTGATTTAATATTGTTTGCTATGTGACATATAGTTTCCTTAGACGGTACTAGAAATGCTGAGAGGCAGTTATTCTCCTGTATCTGTATGATGTTGTCTGCCTGTCCCTCGCCTACTCTAGCAGTGTCTGGGAAGCCCGCATACATTTTGTCTACTTTGCTAGCAAAGAACTCGGCTATTAAATACACGTTTTAGTTGTTCCAGTCATGGGGGCTGGTAGTAGGGTGAGATCAGAGAATTCCCTATATACTAGGAACATTTCCTTCATGGAGTTGTCAGCGTCGTTGATTCTCGTACAGAAGTAGGATTTCCTAGTTTTTTGAATCAGTGCGTGGTATATCTTTAAATTATTCTTGTAATCAGCTCTTTCTGTCTCTAGGTAATATTTCCGCCATTTCCTCTCTAATCTTTTACATTTTGCTTTTTGGTCTCGGAGTTCAGTGTTGAACCAGGGGGCGGATTTGGATCTCCTTGCCGGAGCCTTATGAGTCCATGGCGCTGTACAATCTAGCGCCTTTAGGATTCGTTGATTCAATTGTAAGCAGGCGGATTCTGTATCTTTGCCTTCGGGTGGGCCTCCTGATGTTATGATTTTATTGAAAACCTCCGTGGAGAATTTTGCCCATTTCCTTCGTTTATTGGTGGAGATAGGTTGCTTCTGGGATCCGTTCTCTGGGACCGCCACCCGGAAGGTGATTAAGGAGTGGTCTGACCAAATTACCGGGGTGGGGGGCTCTACGGTTATGGTATCCCTGTTGGCAAAGATAGGATCTAGGAGATGGCCCTGACAGTGAGTGGGTCTTTCTGATTTAAGCAGCCTCTGGATACCGGCTAACTCCTGTTTAATTTCCTGGGCTTCAGTGTTCTTAGGGTCGTCAAAATGATAGTTTAGGTCACCTAGGAGGAGGAGTCTCTCATGTTTGAGAGCGGAGAGCGTAAGGGTTTCCATCAGTTGGGTGGCAAAAGAAACTCCAGGTCCCGGGGGCGGTATATCAGGTAGCCCCTGATGCAGTACCCCTGGTGCACTGAGATGGAAAAGAAACCTGTTTCACTGCTAGCAAGATTCCTTCCCTCTAGAGTGCAAGCCAGGTCTTGTTTGTGAATTATCGCGATTCCTCCCCCTTTTCCCTTTGGCCTGTCTATTCTCTTGATGTTATATCCCGGTGGGAGGGCCGCCAGTATATCTGGTGCCGATGTGGTGTTCAGCCACGTCTCCGTGAGGAATAAGGCATCTACCTGACTATCCATTAGGTAGTCGTGTACCTCCATCTTATGTTTTCCTAGGGAGCGACAATTTAGAAGGGCAAGATTCAGTATCTTACCTTTGTGTCTAGACCCGAGTTGTCTAATGACTGTGAAGAAGCAGTGAGCACACTTTTTCCCTCCATTATTTAAGTTTAAGCTGTGCAGACAGGGATTTTCTAAAGGGGGACATAAATTACGAAGTTCTAAGGAGCTATAGCGTTTCCGGAGGCAGAGACCTACAGGGGTTCCTGACCCTGGTCCCGGTCGGTCAAGGACGGGCACAGACGGGCTTGCCTTTGGCGCGCTTCCGGCTCGCCCGCTGCGCCTCCTGTAAGGGCCGGACATTTAAGGCAGAGTGGACATGGATAGGCGTGGCCAGGCAGCAGCAGCGCTCCCCTCACACCTCCCCCAAGATGGCGGCTGTTTTCTCGGTTTTTCTGGCCCTTAGCAGCGCCTTAATCCGCTGCGGGGGGGGGCCAGCAGGGGTCTGAGGTAAGTGATTTACGAGCGCATGCTCAGTGAATAATTTACATACTTTTTGATCCTAAAAGTCTTAAAATCGACGATCAGTCACAATACAAATTTAAAAGCTAGAAAAGGTTTAAAATCGACTATCAGCCGAAATACACAGTTCATGCAAGCTACAAAGTCATAAAATCGACATTCAGCTTAGAGCACCAGTACACTACGTGCCTCTTTCCTCCCGGCTTCCGCCTCAAGAGTGGAGAGTTAGCATTCCCCTCGACTGTCACCTACCCAGCCGGACTTTGGACAGACTTTCCTTTCGTCTCTCGGCCGTATCTTCCTCCTATTCCTTTACCCTTACCCCCTTCCCCTCTACACTTCAATCATCTCGTCTTCTATGCTCTTGCATTTGTTTGTCTAGCAACTGATGTAAATTGGAACTGATGTAATTTTGTAGTGTAATTTTCATGGAACCTCATGTAAAGCGCTCTGATACCTCCGGGTCTAGCCAGCGCTATATAAAACTCTTGAATAAATAAATAAATAAATATGAGATGGCGGGAGTCTCGCCGCTCCCGCCCTCCCATAGCAAAGTTGGTTTGGATTTTGAAAGAGAGAGCAGGGAAATATGTTCTCTCTTTCAAAATCCAAACTAGATTGCTTTTCCACATGCATGTTAGCATCTCCCCATGTGGAAAAGCAATGCCGGCTACCGAAGGATGCGGGGAGCCGGTGGGACTGTGAGGGCATTTTGGCTCTCCCACGGTCCCCAACATTTTTTATAAGACCCGGGGGATGGGGTCCCTGGGGATATTGGAAATTACTGATAGGGGCTATTTTTTTACGGTAAAATTAGAAGTCACGCACCCACCGCGGCGCTCAGTACGGCCCCCCGGTGTGCACGTGCTGGATGCATGACTCATAATCTGTAGGGTGAACGACTCCAGCGCCTTTCGTACACAACTTCTACGCGTTTGAGAGCCGGCATTGCTTTTCCACATGGGGCGCTACTAACATGCAGCTCCCCATGTGCAAAAGCAGTCTGGTTTAGATTTTGAAAGAGAGAATCAGATGTCCTTGCTATGGGAGGGCAGGATGGGCACCCCGGGACACTGCAGGAGCCGGTCCCCCCACAATACATAAAGCTCCGGGGAGTGGTGGTCCCCGGGGCTTTGGAGACCTTGCAGCCCCCCAACCATTTTTTTTGTAGCCCCGGGGGGTGACGGGGCCCTCGAGTGCTCCAGGAGGGGGGCCTTGCAGTCCCCCTCCCACAATACATAAAACCCCGGGGGTGGTGGTCCCCGCGGCTTTGGGGACCTTGGACCCCACCATTTTTTTTTAGCCCCGGGGGTGATGATCCCCGGGACTGGGGGGCCCCTCTGGGTCCCCCATAAAATTTTAATAATTGTGCCCCCGGTATTTAGCCCCCCGGGGGACTAAATATAAAAAGTGCACCCTACACGCACATGCCGGGTATGTTACAAAAATGTAAAAAAAATAATTTGTGGGCCCTGGGGGTCCTTCTGAGATCCCCTAAGCAGGTCTAGAGGGTGAAAGTATTTCTACCCTGCCCCCTTTCTACTTTTTGCACAAATATTCCACTGACTTCTTCAGCCTCGCTTTTACCGAGGCACAAAATGGCTGCCAACAGTTCCTGGTTTTGAATGTTGACAACCACTTGACAGCCAATTAGCATTCAGCGCATGATCGGAAGGGTGCGCTTACGGTGCGCTCATGGTGCGCTCAGGGTCTGCGGATCGACCGCGCCCATAGATATATAAATGCTTTGAACTGTAATTTTCTCAGGAACTACTGAACAGATTGACACCATTTGAGCAAAAGACACAAGACTGAACCGAGGACTACATCTTTACCAAATTTGGTGTAATTCCGTTAAGCAGTTCGGGCTGTAGCTGTGGCTAAAGGTCCTATGGGAAATTGCATGGTAAAAACACGTTTTGGGACCCCCTTTTTTCTCGGTCCCCGCTTGACGAATCACCGTGAAACTTTCAGGACAGGAGCAGACCGAAGCTGACCATAAGTTTTGAAAATTTTTCGAAGATTCGTCAACCGACGCCAAATTTTGTAGTGTAATTTTCATGGAACCTCATGTAAAGCGCTCTGATACCTCCGGGTCTAGCCAGCGCTATATAAAACTCTTGAATAAATAAATAAATAAATATGAGATGGCGGGAGTCTCGCCGCTCCCGCCCTCCCATAGCAAAGTTGGTTTGGATTTTGAAAGAGAGAGCAGGGAAATCTGTTCTCTCTTTCAAAATCCAAACTAGATTGCTTTTCCACATGCATGTTAGCATCTCCCCATGTGGAAAAGCAATGCCGGCTACCAAAGGATGCGGGGAGCCGGTGGGACTGTGAGGGCATTTTGGCTCCCCCACGGTCCCCAACATTTTTTATAAGACCCGGGGGATGGGGTCCCTGGGGATATTGGAAATTACTGATAGGGGCTATTTTTTTACGGTAAAATTAGAAGTCACGCACCCACCGCGGCGCTCAGTACGGCCCCCCCGGTGTGCACGTGCTGGATGCATGACTCATAATCTGTAGGGTGAACGACTCCAGCGCCTTTCGTACACAACTTCTACGCGTTTGAGAGCCGGCATTGCTTTTCCACATGGGGAGCTACTAACATGCAGCTCCCCATGTGCAAAAGCAGTCTGGTTTAGATTTTGAAAGAGAGAACAGATGTCCTTGCTATGGGAGGGCAGGATGGGCACCCCGGGACACTGCAGGAGCCGGCCCTCCCACAATACATAAAGCTCCGGGGAGTGGTGGTCCCCGGGGCTTTGGAGACCTTGCAGCCCCCCAACCATTTTTTTTGTAGCCCCGGGGGGTGACGGGGCCCTCGAGTGCTCCAGGAGGGGGGCCTTGCAGTCCCCCTCCCACAATACATAAAACCCCGGGGGTGGTGGTCCCCGCGGCTTTGGGGACCTTGGACCCCACCATTTTTAGCCCCGGGGGTGATGATCCCCGGGACTGGGGGGCCCCTCTGGGTCCCCCATAAAATTTTAATAATTGTGCCCCCGGTATTTAGCCCCCCGGGGGACTAAATATAAAAAGTGCACCCTACACGCACATGCCGGGTATGTTACAAAAATGTAAAAAAAATAATTTGTGGGCCCTGGGGGTCCTTCTGAGATCCCCTAAGCAGGGCTAGAGGGTGAAAGTATTTCTACCCTGCCCCCTTTCTACTTTTTGCACAAATATTCCACTGACTTCTTCAGCCTCGCTTTTACCGAGGCACAAAATGGCTGCCAACAGTTCCTGGTTTTGAATGTTGACAACCACTTGACAGCCAATTAGCATTCAGCGCATGATCGGAAGGGTGCGCTTACGGTGCGCTCATGGTGCGCTCAGGGTCTGCGGATCGACCGCGCCCATAGATATATAAATGCTTTGAACTGTAATTTTCTCAGGAACTACTGAACAGATTGACACCATTTGAGCAAAAGACACAAGACTGAACCGAGGACTACATCTTTACCAAATTTGGTGTAATTCCGTTAAGCAGTTCGGGCTGTAGCTGTGGCTAAAGGTCCTATGGGAAATTGCATGGTAAAAACACGTTTTGGGACCCCCTTTTTTCTCGGTCCCCGCTTGACGAATCACCGTGAAACTTTCAGGACAGGAGCAGACCGAAGCTGACCATAAGTTTTGAAAATTTTTCGAAGATTCGTCAACCGACGCCAAAGTTATTCCAAATAGAATGTTGCGGATTTCCTATGGAAAATAGGTCCTTACTAGAACTACCTACTGGCAACCGCCAGTAGGTAATGTACACAGATATACACTTATATTTGTGTATATGTGTATTTTTGTGCATATATGTTTAAATATATTGTATATATATTTACAATGCAATAGCTCTTGCAATGACATTGTTTTGAGCTATTGGCATTGAAAATGTTATTGTTTATTTTTTCCCCTTCGTGAAGCATTAATAAAGATATGGCATTGTAAATGACAAAGTCTTTTACCCCCTGTTGACCCCACAAAGCTCATCAGCATGTGCCCGTCATCGCTGAGAAATGTGAGGAACCCACCATGGAGGTAATGCAAGAAGGACACCCTGGTGGGCACTGAGAGACCTGGCCCTGGTGAACACAGTGATAGCATGTGTGAGCATCAATTGGCTTGCAGTAGTGGCACCGTAAGAAGCTAATACTTCTAACGAATTTAGAAGCTGTCTCCGGGGTACTGTGTGAAGCTGGCACTTGGTCCAAAATTTAAAGAGCCTATAAGGACGCAGCGAGCAGAGCCGGCTATGGGGACCACTGGCAGTGTGTAGAAGGCTTGTCAGGCAGCATCGCATCACAGAATATCATTTTTTACCGTGTAACATGAGGAGAGGGAGGGCACTGAGGAGGGCAGGGTCCGGAGGCCAGGGCTTGGCGCTGAAGGTGGCAGGGCACTGAAGAGGGGCAGGCACTAATGAGAGACAGGGCCCTGAGGCCACGGCTTGGCTTCCACCGGGCCAGGATCATCTACGATACCTGGTACAGACTCTTTCATGCATTTAAGCGACCCATCAGACAAGGCCACCACTAGCCGCCCCAGGCTGCTGCTGGACTGCACTTTAGGACTCCTAAATGCCTTCTGTGAATACCGAAAGTCTTAAAGTTAGGATTTTTCTCAGTTTAGGAGTAGTAAAATTAGGAGTCCTAACGTTACTACTCCTAAACTGAGAAAAATCCTAACTTTGAGACTTTTGATATTCACAGAAGGCATTTAGGAGTCCTAACTTCTGTGAATACCGAAATGAGTAAGTGCCTTCTGTGAATACCAAAATGAGTAAGTGCCTTCTGTGAATTCCAAAATGGTAGTAAGTTTAGGATTTTGTCTTAAGTTAGTTCTGTGAATCGGGCCTTTAGGGTTCTAAAGATTAGTGTAACTACTTGCTCGATCTAAAACTAACAATCAGCATACATAATGAATTCTTTGGACAATTGCATATGCACTTTATAACAAAGAGCAAACCTAAAAAGTTACCCATATCCAAAGCACAGGAATGGTTTAGTGATGAATGCAAAAGGTCCCGTTGTAATGTGTTTATCTAGGTACCTATATTGAGACTCCTATTTCTGACCCTTGTCCGGTTATTAATTCACTAATGTCCATACACCGGCACAGAAACCCGTTTTCAGATTAGGTCATAGCGCATGCTGTCACATTAAGCAAGCACTATCCCACCGGCCCCCTAGAAAGCACACTGAGTTCTCAAAACAAATTAAACCTCCAACAGACCTGGGAAATCCCCTGCAGCTATTGTTTTGATTTCGCTCGAGAACTCCTGCAAAGAATGTAAGAACGACCAGTCCTTATGACATTCTTGCTGACGTCTTATGTCCATCCTTACGTCAAACACGGCACCTTTCAGGTATAAATATACCGACGCTGCCCTAAGCTAAGACACGGTGGTGACGAGCTTGGAGCAGCGCTACTTGCCGGAGAGCCCAGCTGATGCAGAAAAGCCCACGGACGCTGCCCCTCCCTTTTGACGCGCTGAGAGAGACGCTGCCTTTTCTCCTGCCGAGAAATCCAGCCTCCGGCGTTCCCAGCCGCCCTCGCGGGTAACTGGGATATCGAGTCCTGAGACAGAGATACCAACCCTCCAGCCTTCTAAATCCCAGGTACTGAACTGACTAACCCCTTACAGAGAATTCTTGAGTCAGATCCTTGGCAAAACAAACTTAACTTAAACTGCTACTTATTTACTCCCGCCCAAGTATTAGGCTTAGGTCAGGTACACCGGGGTAGGCGTAGTTAGAAGCACCAGTTGAGAACGATTAGTCAATGTATATATGTATGTATATCTTTATCCATTTTAAGTATCATATGGCTAAGAAACCATATAAATGCTTTTACAGTATTATTTTATAATTCTGTTTTTACTGTATGCACTTTACTTAACTATAAGTATTGCAATAATAGCGATTCATTTCTCTTGTATGAGAAAAGAGACTGATCAATAAATAACATCTTTTTATTGAACCACGCCCATCTCTTATTTCTCTACAAACTGGTGAAACTAAGAATGCACGTACTGACTGAGTAAAAGAGTTGTCTTTTGTTTTCACACGACTCTAGAGATATACTCTTGATTAGGGGAGAGCAAAGTTGTCATGTTCTATGGTTGTCAGAAACTAAATCCCTTCTTGTATATCCAGGGAGGTTAAACTCCTCCTTGCCTATTTGAGAAAGTTTCTAGTGAACTCTGAGCTAGCTGGCACACATAACTTTAAGTCTAATATCCTCAGTAGAAGACCTAGTTAACCGCAGTCCTACGTCTATACTATTGAAGATATTATTCCAATGCGCAGAGCCTATTGGGAAAATAGGAACTACACTACATGGCGCCCAACGGTTTGGATAGGCGATAAATCTAACGCAAGACATTAGAGTAACTCAGTCGTGCTTTTTCACACAGACCCTTTTTTCCATAAAACTCCAAAGACGTCTGGAGTGGGTGAAAGGTTAAAATCCGCCAAACTTAGTAGGAGGAGACTCCTATGTATGGTTTTTGGTTTATTCAACGTTGAAGGATACAGTGTTCCAAAATATTGTGCATCTAATCTTTGTTTCCGTGGAAACCTGATCTGCAACAAAAACCCTTCTTGACAGTAAAATGTCAGAAACTGAAGAAGAAAGGGAGACAGCTAGAGTAGCAGCTCAACTCCTAGCGGAAGACACAAGACTCGTACAGCAAGACCCGGATGCAATACTCATCCCGGTCAGCATAAGGAAAACTATAACCTTAAAACTTATAGAAAATGGACTGACACCAAGAGGTGGTACAGTCATATTCGTAATTGAGGCACACGAATATCGGCAGACAGAGGTATTCTATTCATGGATAAATTTTCCAGCAGCAAACGCTATAACAAAGGAGTTCCATTATTACAAGATAGAGGAACCTCCGGATGAGTACACCCCTTTCGAGGAGGTGGAAATACCACTCAAATACCAAGAGCACCTGCTCTGGTTTAAAGGCGCCCTAAAACATAATGATCACATCACCAGGCTCGGTCCACTAGGTAGACCAGGAGCAACGTGGCCGGTTCTAGCCAGCTACACACCACATCCAGACATTGAAAAAATGTCAATACCAGAACTTTTAACACAGTTAAAACAACTGATTAAAATACACAGACAACTAGTCCAATATGTAATGCGGACTTCAACAGTCCAACCAACTATTAAAATTCCACAGCTGACCCCTCATCAGGGGAACACAAATAAAATCACACCACAGAACATACAGTCCTGTCTAGGTAAAGTACCCATAAAAAGGGAACAAATTCCATTCTGGTTAGCACAGAAAATAACTCAAATAGAGGCGGTATTTCCAGATACCACCCCTGTGGAGAAACACAGAATTCTGACTATCTGTCTCCCAATGGGGATCGCACCACATGTGGAGGACTGTGACACTTGGGTTACAGTCTTTGCTTCCATTTACACAAAAACACATGGTGTTCCGTCCATGGCGGTAATACCAGAGGTGCTAAAACAGATTCAAAATGAATACGGTCCAGAACCTGCTTTAACTCTGGGTATGAAATTACTGAAAGACTTCAAGCAGGTCTCGGCAATATTACTAGCAAACATAAAAGGGGAAGCAGCAAATGTGGCAATCCGCCAAAGATTGAAGGAAACAGATATAGCAGACCAACCATCTGAACTTGCCAGAATCATAGAAAAATCCTATGAAGAACTAGGAAGAGATAGTTTGGGTGGGAAACCAGTGAAACCCCAACTAATAGAAAATCCGGAAAAGGTATTTATTAAAAATAATCTAAACACTTCAAAAAAGAACTGGGATGGAAATAAACAATCCACTCCCAAAGAAAAAAGATTCCAGTCCAGAGGAAGGTCTCCTCGGCGGAGAGAAAGATCTCCGGACCAAGGACACAAGTCTCCCCAGAGGGAGCCCTCTGAGAAAAAATACAACCTTAGAAATAGGGATAATTTGAAGAAACCTGATAGATATCAAGATATTGATACCCGTCCCTCTCGATCTTTTCAGACTTCCTCGCAGAAATCGGAAAGAAGAGGACGGTCAGAACACAGGGAAGAGCACGTCAAGTCCAAAGACAAAGAACCTGCTCATCAAAGTAAAAAGTTACAATTTCCAAAGAAGAAGGTAGCCAGCATTAAAATAATCAAACATGCCGAGGATCCTGAGGACTCAGCTGAAAAAGGGAGAGTGGGCTCAGACAATGTTAGACAGCGCAGCAGAAGTGAGCATAGCTCGCAAGATCCTGATGAATCATCTGGAGACAGTGGACACGAATGAGTACATTCAGGTGGAAACTGCAGATACCAGAGTTAGCAAACCTCATAAAATATATGAAATAACCTTACGTATAGAGGGAGATAAGACTAGGATAATAAGGGGTCTATTTTGGGATAATCTCTCCAAGGGCTATGACATCCTTCTAGCTGAAAAAGACTGGCCACCAGAGTTTGTCAGGGAGTGCCCTCATGGCGAAGAAATGATTATGCCTGCCTTCTCAAATCATATTCCAATTCATAAAAAATATACACTTGCAAGGAAGTGGGCAGTAGCCCAGGCTCCTGCACTATATAAAAATCATGTGGGATGGGATGAGGACTCTCCTCCTCACAAGATCCAGTTAAAATCTCAACCGACTGCACAGAGGCAGTACCCAATTAAGCAAGAAGCTAAAAAACAGGTCAGGGAGATCTTAGATCAACTTGAATACCAGGGGGTGATTGAAACATGCACCTCACAAATGAACAATCCTTTGTTTCCTGTCTCCAAACCAGATGATTCATATCGTCTAGTTTTGGACTACAGACACCTTAACTCATGCTGCAAAACGTTTGCAGTACAAAACTCACACAGTGCCGCACTAATGAATAGCATAGTGCGCAAAAAATACAAAACAACATTAGACATCTCTAATGGATTCTTTTGTCAAAATATAGCACCAGAAAGAAGATATTTGACCGCTTTCTCAATAATTGGCTCGCAGAAAATTTCTGTCGTTTGCCACAAGGGTTCAAGAACAGCCCAGGATTATTCTCAGCGAGAGTAACAGAGTTACTACAAATATATGATGATGAGGCATTATCTTATGTCGATGACATCTAGCTAACAGATGATGACTTGGATACTCACTTGAAAAGAGTGAACACCATAATACTTGGGTTCGCAGCAGAGGGTTACAAATTCAACTTCAAGAAGTCAAGAATTGCCCATCTGACTGTCCTATTTTTAGGATATGAATTATCAAGTGAAGGCAAAAGCCTGGCTGACAATTTCCTAGAGAAATGTGCTGTAATCCAAGCACCTAGAACACTGAAAAACTTGCAATCAATTCTAGGTTTCCTGAATTTTGGAAGAACTTACATTATAAACTATGCAGAGAGGGTTAAACCTCTCTATGATCTAATAAAACCAGATTTTAAAAGAATCAATTGGACTCAAAAACACACAGAAATTTTGAGATCTTTACAAACAGACATGTTAGTTAAAACAAAACTGCAAACACGCGATAACACACGCAACCTTGTGATTCGAGTCATCCCAGGAAGATGCGGATTCACATACCTAACCTCTAATGAGGGAGAAACTGTACCAATAGCATACAAATCACATTTGTACACAGAAGCTGAAAAAACATTCAGCATTAAGGAAAACATTGTTCACGCGGTTCAAACAGCTGTAACAAGAGAAAGATACCAAGCTGACGGCAGACAGATTACAGTCAGAACAGCAGAATCGGCCTTTGAGGCATTAACAAGCCCATGTAATTTACCTACTATGGCACTAAATCCAAAATGGGAAGATTCTCTTGCTACAGACAGAGTGAAATACTATTTTGATCCAGAAATGACAAAATTAAAAAATCTAGAATATGAAAGAGAATATCCTCTGCCAATCGACATTCTGCCCAAACGACAGTACGCCTGTGTAATACATACAGACGGACATGCTCAGCCCTCAGTTTGGGGAGAACAAGCTTATAACGCCACATGCGAGATTACAAAAGACGTGTGGCGCGGAGGTAAATTAAAACCTCTGTTTTCAAAAACACACTCAGTGGAAAATAATTCAGAACAACAAACTGAAATAATAGCGTTAAAAATGGCGCTAGATAATGCGGATCGCGAATTCCCGACACTAATAGTGTGCGATTCATATTACTGCGTCAAATCATACAATAACGACTTGCAGAAATGGGTTGAAAACGGGTACAAAGATGACACAGGTGCCACAATAAAGCAAAAATCGCTTTGGAAACAAATAGTTTTTTTAAGGAAAGAACTACCAAAGACTCACGTGATACACTCACTGAGTCATCAGCGTGATGGCGTTCACGTTGCAGGGAATTCATTGGCTGAGACAGCCACAGCGGAAACAACTAAATCGGCTTCCGTAGCTACAAAAAAGCGTTCAGTAAAATACATTGACGGGGAAACAATGCTGGCGGTAAAAACGTTATCAAAAGGCGACTGCTCAGCGCTACCCCTCATGTATCCACTCAATTATACATACATAATCGATGCAAACTCCGTTCCTTTTGCTCGAATCCCTGGAGTGGGGGATAGAGTGATTCCAAACATGGACAGGAGAGGCTTGTTAATAGCAGACGCACATATGGGTGAGGGTCTTAGACACCTTACACTTAAGGATTCTCTAGAAGAATTACAATCAACATACTGGTGGCCAGGATTGGGCCTGCAACATCACATATTTGCAAAAAACTGTCCAAACTGCAACAGAGACCGCAGTGGTGACCGAGACGGTGTATTGCCATGGCGTTTTACCCAATAAGGATTAGGCTATCGACATAAAATACCCAGTATGAATAATGCGTCATATTAACATGTAGAGACTATTTTCACTTATAATGTAGACCCCAGCTCTCGGCTGACGTCTGAACTGTTATAAAAAGATTTGCGAGTCTATAATGGCATATACGCAATTGACATGCTACATTCTGACCAGGGTCCTGCTTTTAGCTCTCGAGCTTATAAGGCGGACATGGCCGGCATGGGCATAGCATTGCGGTACTCTTGTCACCTCCTTCCTGAGGGAAACGGGATGGTGTAAAGAAAAAACCAGGGCATAGAGCAATCTATAACAGCAAAGGTATTAGGTTCGGGAGCTGGGTGGGTCAAACATTTAATAAGTGTCCAACGTAGTCTTAATAATCTGCCAAGAAATTCTCTGAGAGGTCTCAGTCCGTACGAACTATTGTTTGGGACTAGAATGTTAATCCAGGACCTTGATAGTCAAACTTCCGTGGTTAAAGAAAAATGCTTTGATATCAAAGATCGTTTGGCTATTTTACAGGACTTAAACGAAACGAGAAAAGACCTGAGCAACATAAAATTGAAACAGCAGCCAATAACCACTGAAGAGAAACCACCTGTCCCAGCAAGGCCTGTCTGGATTCCAAAAATCGGGGATCTGGTCAGAGAGAAGATTGCGGTGAAGAAGGAATTTGGGCCTTCTTACAGAAAAGCAGTTCCTGTCTTGTCTGTCAATGGGACAAGATCAGTAGTACTACCGCCCCTTGCTGGTAAAAAGGAGAACCGAGTTGTATCCATCGACCTGGTTAAACCACAATCATGTGGCCGATAACAAGTAGTAGGCCAGGTGGACTACCAAGAAGTAGCAGAACACCAAAGTTTGCTACAAACACAGAGGTTCAAACTGAAAGACTAATCACAATTGATAAACCTACAGTGAAACAACAAGGATTATGCAACATAGCCATGGAACTTAAACCTCTTGAAACCCAAATTAAAATCTTAAATCAAGAAACACCAGTCTACAATGATGTAACCACAGACTATGCTAATGAAAAAAAGAAAATTCCAAAAACGAAAAGGAATCCAGAAGCAATTGAAACAATTGACAGAACAGCATCAGGCTACTTCATCAACTTCGATGATTTTTCTGAAGATCTGAGTGAACCTGAGGAACAGCGGACAACAAAAACTTTTAAAGATAAAGCAAAAGAACTCTTTCATCAACTAAAAGAAACCTATCTGATTTCTCCATGGATTGAACTTTGGGTGGCACTAGGAGTATTCATCCTCATACTTTGGCTCATCATGGTACTATGCTTGGGACATTTCATTGAGGGAAAATATGCTACAATGGACACAGCAAGTCAGAACATCAACTTGGTCCTGAAACCACACAAGTCTTCACACATCGAGAAAAGAGAACTTTCTTCAGTAAACTTCACAGCCAATCCTATACCCGGTGGGGTAGCATGGGACAAAACTGATTACGAAATCTATGGTCCGGTTGAGCTCCTGAAGTATCCTCATCAATTCAAGATTTCATTAAGTGACTTTGTAAAACCAAGCACGTTTGCTGATGATTGGGACTTTGAAAGTATTAATGATATGATGTCTGATTTAGTAATGTCAGCTAAATTTACAGAACATGATTATTTGCAAGGTTCATCTAATTACGATCAAATGTTTTGTTACAACCATTATGGTAAGCATTATCTGCATAAATCTACTCAACCTAGAAATGTTTTAAAATTTAACCAATGGGAACATTGTGCGACTCCACCAAAAGGCAGTTCAAAGACATATTTTGATAAATATTCATACTTTTCAGGGTTCAACACAAGTAATGCAGAATCATTTTATTTCAAATTGTTAAATAAGACAGGAGTGAAAATCATGCTTACAAACACAAAATTGATATATTCAGACTCATTCTTTGAAAAAATGAATACATTCGGTTTTGATTTCTGGAACAATAACATTGAAACGAAAACGATCTGGGACACAAAAGATTGGCAAGTTCAAGGTATAGAATCATTATTTAGAGCCTGCATGATCCCAGAACAAATTATATTTTTGAATGATACAATTCAACAGACATCCTGTCTTGGCCTAGCCAAATTTAAATACTTAAATAAACCGTCTATTCCAAAACCAACACCTAACAGTAATAGCACTACGGAGGTTGAGATAGACGTATCCCATATTTTAAACCAAAACAGAACACATGCTGATTGGAAACAATGGTTGATCTGGCCCACAGACACAAATAACTGTCAAGACAGATTCCTGAACAAAATAAAGGGGTTCACATTGACCAGGCCAGACCCAAGATACTCCCAGAGACAACATCCAGGGATTGTAACCACTTACAGTGTGGGGAAACTCTGCCTCCAATGGCTACATACATCCACACTGTCAGAAATTAAGCAAGACTTAACTTTACTTAAGGAAGGTGCTGACTTGCGTGATTTCATCATGGGACCACGCAAACAGCATCTAAAACGTTTCATAGCGGCCTCTATATATGCAGCTTACAACGAAGCTTGGAAAGTAACTCAAATTGAGACAGCAGAAAAAATACGGGAAATTGACCGTGTTAATTTGGAAAAATCACTTTCTGTTGTAGACAATGGGTTAATGACTCTGTCTTCCAGAATATATTCACTGGACAGTATTGTATCTTCTGCAATCGATATAATAGAACAAGACTTACTGATGTTGCAACACGGTCAGTCTCAATTACGTTCTATTGTACAGCTTGGCTGGACGTTACAAAATCTGCGTTCAGGCTATGTGCCTTGGCGTTTAATCAACACAACGTCACTACTTAATATCTTTAACCTTACTGATAAACAAATCAGTTTGGCACAAAAGGGTGCTGACTATACAATTCTGAGCATTGAAAAACTTGAGAGATTACCATTGACAATGTCAGAACGACCTGTCATTGAATGGATAATACATGGGATAATAAATATACCGATAACAACTTTCCAGTTTCAATACTGCCAAAAATATATACAGGCAGGCCAGTATGAAAGGTTGGGTAAAGGATACATTAAGTCCACATGGAACTTGCCCTATACACACACATGTGTCAGTAATAACGGACAGAGTGTATTTCTTAGTGGTAATAATTGTGAAAAATCACTAAGTGGCATACTTCTGTGTCAGGGTATTAGTTTGCATGGGGCCTGTGAAGGGACTTCAAATAACCTTTCATGTCACCAGTTAGGCACACCTGCAACACAAATAGAACCATTCTTTAGAAGACTTTCGAACGGGAGTTACATTCTAATTGTAGATCACAGATTTTGTGGCTTGCTGCCAGGAAAACCTTATCTTGTAAGCGTGACTTCCAGGGTCATGTGCTGTGAAAGAGTATTGTTCCCGAATGATGCTCCAGACAGGGAGGGAAGGTTATGGCCCAGTTTAAAAATCTCTTCTATTCGAATTGATACTTTAAGCAGAATGAAGACTGTGCTCCTACAGACGCCAACTCAGTTGACGTCATCAAAAGAAACGTATGATCTCCAAGTTGCAAGGACAACGGCAGAGATTCATTCAATGTTATCAACAAATTGCCCCCTACACTTCGCAGAAATGCTGAACGAAATCTTAAATATTTCTGATACAAGTGGTATCGCACGTGTATTTAAGACAGTTTTTTCGGGAGCTTTAACCCCATTCAAAGCGATCCTGGGTATCTTTCCAAATTTCGTCCATTCCATCTTTGGCGGACTTCCACTCCTGATGGGACTCGTAGCAGGCGTTTTATTCTTGCTACTCTTGCTTCGTTATGGCAAACCATGTCACAGACAAGACTCCAGCAACAATGGAAGAAACGATCCTAGCTATCCGCTACCGGGACCGCATAACTAAAGTCCTTGGCTTAGCCCGGCTACGAGATCTAAATATGACCTGGTTTCTTTCATTCAGACCCATCTGGCAGAATTGTGTTATGCCTGTATTAAGGTGTATGCTATGCGGCGAAGAATGCGTGTTGGACACCTGTCTTACACTACAATCAGAAGTACCATTGGATGCAGATACTTTGTTGGGTCCAGTAAAGGCTCATGCATTGTGCTGTCCCCAGCGGCTACCTATCCTGATGACGGCATTCGTGGAGACTTCACCACTACGATTGAAGAGTAGTGAAGTACAAGATGAAGGCAGCATCGACCAGGTACAACCTTCTGTAAGCAGTTCTGATCGAACCATCATTGAAAGCAATCATGCGCATGACTGCATGGTAGCGACATTTTCCAACCTAGTCGAACTTTCACCAGAAGCTGTAGACTGTTTTTTCGAGAATCTGTCTGAAATGATGTTTTCACCGGAACAGAGAGAATGATTTTAAACAAACTTGCACACGGCGTTCCCTGAACTCTGAATTTGGCCTTCAGTCTTTTGAAAACAAAGTGACTGTGAACTATTTTTTCTCTTCTCCCCTGAATAGCGAAAACTTTTTTTCCAATTCCAAAATATTTACCTTTTTGGCACTTATCTTCTGCTTAAAGTAAAACTATTCTTAGAGAACAGAGCTTCTATTCTTAGGAATTCTAGAGAAGTTACATTACCTCAACCTCTAGTTTATATGCAATTAATTGTGTTTATATGTGATGAGATGGTCTCGCAACTTTTTTCTGTATCAAGAGCCATTTCATGTGTAATTTCGCAACTCATTCATGCTGATATACAATGTGCAACTCATTTTTGAATGATTATACTGCTTGAATGCATACAGTACCTATACTCATTTCGTGCATTTTGCGTACGCCATTTTTCAAAACAAACAAAGTTATTTTTTGGGGTGATTCGGTATACACATGCACTGTTAGTTATGTTTACTATTGCTTAGTTTAGTAAATATGTACATAAAATCGTGGAGTGGGTGTAGTGTGTTTATCTAGGTACCTATATTGAGACTCCTATTTCTGACCCTTGTCCGGTTATTAATTCACTAATGTCCATACAACGGCACAGAAACCCGTTTTCAGATTAGGTCATAGCGCATGCTGTCACATTAAGCAAGCACTATCCCTCCAGCCCCCTAGAAAGCACACCGAGTTCTCAAAACAAATCAAACCTCCAACAGACCTGGGAAATCCCCCGCAGCTATTGTTTTGATTTCGCTCGAGAACTCCTGCAAAGAATGTAAGAACGACCAGTCCTTATGACATTCTTGCTGACGTCTTATGTCCATCCTTACGTCAAACACGGCACCTTTCAGGTATAAATATACCGACGCTGCCCTAGGCTTAGACACGGTGGTGACGAGCTTGGAGCAGCGCTACTTGCCGGAGAGCCCAGCTGATGCAGAAAAGCCCACGGACGCTGCCCCTCCCTTTTGACGCGCTGAGAGAGACGCTGCCTTTTCTCCTGCCGAGAAATCCAGCCTCCGGCGTTCCCAGCCGCCCTCGCGGGTAACTGGGATATCGAGTCCTGAGACAGAGATACCAACCCTCCAGCCTTCTAAATCCCAGGTACTGAACTGACTAACCCCTTACAGAGAATTCTTGAGTCAGATCCTTGGCAAAACAAACTTAACTTAAACTGCTACTTATTTACTCCCGCCCAAGTATTAGGCTTAGGTCAGGTACACCGGGGTAGGCGTAGTTAGAAGCACCAGTTGAGAACGATTAGTCAATGTATATATGTATGTATATCTTTTATCCATTTTAAGAATCATATGGCTAAGAAACCATATAAATGCTTTTACAGTATTATTTTATAATTCTGTTTTTACTGTATGCACTTTACTTAACTATAAGTATTGCAATAATAGCGATTCATTTCTCTTGTATGAGAAAAGAAACTGATCAATAAATAACATCTTTTTATTGAACCACGCCCATCTCTTATTTCTCTACAAACTGGTGAAACTAAGAATGCACGTACTGACTGAGTAAAATAGTTGTCTTTTGTTTTCACACGACTCTAGAGATATACTCTTGATTAGGGTAAGAGCAAAGTTGTCATGTTCTATGGTTGTCAGAAACTAAATCCCTTCTTGTCTATCCAGGAAGGGTAAACTCCTCCTTGCCTATTCGAGAAAGTTTCTAGTGAACTCTGAGCTAGCTGGCACACATAACTTTAAGTCTAATATCGTCAGTAGAAGACCTAGTTAACTGCAGTCCTACGTCTATACTATTGAAGATATTATTCCAATGCGCAGAGCCTATTGGGAAAATAGGAACTACACTACACCGTATAGTGTTAGAAGATGCTATAAATCAAGGGGATTCCGCATTGGTACGATTAACAAGGGCCACATATCAGGGTGCGATGCTAAAGGCGAAAAAGGAATGGGATAGTAAAAGGTGAGACGATCTGAAGGAGGCCTGTGTTAACAGGAACTCGAAACAATTTTGGAATGTCCACAAATGGAACAGAGGAGGGCAGGCTTCCCAGCCGCATAATCATGCCTCATAATTAGAGTGGGTAAACCACTTCAAACCGCAATATGCTGCAAGTGAGCATGAAAATGAAGGCAGTATTGCCAAGAAATTTTTTAAGGAGGAAGCATTTAGCAAGGCAGACGTTGAGGTGACACGGAAATCTATCATGGCAGAAAAAGCCCTGGGTTTAGATGGAATACTGGGGGATGTATTCCTTGTCAATAAAGCAAGATGGCTTATATATCCTTTAATTATCAAATGCTATAGCCCAGGGTTCACCAATTCCAGATTCCTAGAAAGGTGCAGAGATTATCCCTGTTTTTAAAAAAGGAGATAAAGCGTGCCCAGGGAATTATAGGCCCATCAGCCTTATTGACTCGCTTCAAAATGAAATGGGCAGGATGGTGTTTAATAGAGTGCAAGATTGGATCAATGAATTCAGTATTTTATCACCCCTCCAAGCAGGATTTTGTGTTTTTACAAGCACAATAGATCAAGTATTTAGGTTTACTCTTTTACATTGGAAAATAGTAACCCTGGGTAAGGGCAGTTTATTATGCCGCTTTTGTTGACCTTAGCATTTGATCTTGTACCACATGGAAAACTCTGGCAGACACTACAAGACATGTGGTTACCACTCGACCTACTAACACTTATCATCAGAATGCATGAGAGCAACAAGGCTAGGATCCATTGGGGGAAACAGGGCAAAGTCTCAGAATTTTTCTCTGTAGAGAAAGGCGTACGTCAGGGATGTGTCCTGGCCCGACCCTATTTTCGCTGTATATAAACAGGATAGTGAACTGTATGAAATTAACTAACACTGACGAACCGTCACTGGCAGGCGAAAAAGTTCCCCATATAAATGTTTGCGGAAGACACATTGATCCTTTCTAAAACACCGAGTGGGCTTCAGAAAGCCCTTTCAATCTTCGAAGAGTTTCGTGCTCGACGGGGATTGGAGGTCAATGTGTCCAAGACAAAACTAAAGGCATTTAATCCACACAGGGCTTTTAAGGGGGCATTAGTCTGAATAACATCATGCTTGACCAGGTTAAGGAGTTCACTTACCTAGGGGTCAATATTCAGGAGGTGCTAAAATGGTCACACCAAGTCGATCTAGCATCATTGAAACACCGACAATTGGCAGGGATACTGCAAAAAGAATACAATACTTCTTTTACCAAGATAATCAGCCCCACCATGGAGATATATAACATGAAGGTAATTAGCTCTGCCTTATATGGTGCAGAACTCTGGGGTGATGAGAACTTAGCCAAATTGACCATCTCAGAGAATACGTTTCTCAGAACTACCACTATTGATCGACCTTGGCAAGAAGCAAATCGCAGATACTGTAAAATTACGCCCTTTGTTGTACTGGTGGAGACTATAGTCTACTCTAGAGCTTGCAGAGTATGCAGCTGACTTCCTAGATGTAATAAGGGTGGACGCATTACACAAAATAAGATGGCTTAAGACAGCTTAGAGCCACCTTATTAAATATGGGTATGAGCTCGCTATGGGAGGATCCCAAAAATTCTATTTTTCCTTCAAAACAGATCCTGAAGGTAAAATATTGGAAATGTCTCAGACAGACCTAGTGAGGAATTGGTGTTTCCGCCATTTCCTGTGCTGCAAATCTATACCCGAGTTAGAACAATATTGGGATATTATTGCAAAGCCCTTTGAGTGGAAATTATATTTCCAGTTTAGGGTTGGCACACTGCCTTTAAAAGCTTTTACTAGCAAATGGTCCACATTCTGTGATGATTTGTGTCCCGTGTGCAAGTACAGTAACGAATAATTGGCCCATGTACTGTTTGAATGTAATGGTTATAAAGCCCCGCGGCGCACCTGGCTGTCTCCAATATGCAAGCTTTTGGGAACAAGAAGGGCACAGGAGGCAGAAAGAATTCTCAGAAGCGACACAACCGAAGTGATAGTTGTAGCCATGGCAAAATTCCTGGGGTGGGTGTGGGCAATCAGAGCAAGGTCCCTCAACGAGATAACAGCCCACTAAACATATATGCTTTACTATAATGTATGTTTGTGTAATTAATTGCTTTTCTTTTTAAATATGACAGTTTGTCCAAAAATTAATTATATGACTTTTTTTAGCTAACTAATTTTTGATATAATATTTTTACATTGTTTATATTGTTTTTAGGATATCTACGTATATCCATCCTAGAGCGTGTGCATTGATTTTGCAATGACTTTTCATTAATTACTTGTAGAAGTCATGTGTATTTGTTTTATATGTAAGTTCTGTGCTTTTATGACCTAATAAGTCGAATAAAGCTTTTTTTGGATTGGATTTTATTTGTATTTACTTTAATGCTTCACAGTTCCCTTTCTAGTAAAATCATGAATTCCTGCGATGCTCTGGGCTGAACTTACCGGGGTACTGGTTCGGTATAATGGCCTCTGCTCTGACACAGGGAGAGGCACTGTGCCCCGACCAAGAAAGCGGTGTTCGAGAAAGGGACAGTTCAGCGAATCAGCGTCGAGATCTCGGCGTAGGTGAAAGGCGGAGCTGCTGAGGCCTGCAGTGTCTGCGTGGAGATCTCGGTGCAGGTGAAAGGCGGAGCTGCTGAGGCCTGCGCGGTCTGCATTGAGGTCTCAGCGCAGGTGAAAGGCGGAGCTGCTGAGGCGTGCGCGGTCTGCGTTGAGGTCTCAGCGCAGGTGAAAGGTGGAGCTGCTGAGGACGCGGCGCAGGTGAAAGGCGGAGCTGCTGAGGCTGGCAGCATCAGCGGAGCTGCTGCGGCCTACAGTGTCTGGTCGAGATCTCTGCCCAGGTGAACGTTGTCTGCATTGAGATATTTGCGTAGGTGAAAGGCGGAGCTGCTGAGGCATGCACTGTGCATTGGGATCGCTGTGCAGGTGAAAGGCGGAACTGCTGAGGCCTCACAGCACTTTTGCATCCTCGGGGCAGGAGCTGGTGTGGACTGGGTTCACAGAACTGCACACAGTCTTTTCGCACCCTGCTTTGGGATTCCCTCTGCACGTGGACTGCTCTCACGGTCCTTCAGTTCTCCACAGTGATGCCTCGGGGTGCACATTTCACCTTGAGAGCCGGGCACGGTCTTCAGATGGGCCATTGTTTGTTATGCTTCAGGACTATTTTCTGGTCCAGGGAGGACCTGGCCTGGCAGTTCAGGCTGCACTGTTCCAATGAGGAGCAGGGTCAAGATTGATTTGCAAATGGCTGGGTCGAAACTGGGGTGGCATGGCAAGCAAAATAATGACAGATTTAACCCAGATCTGTGGCTGGGGGTGAATGTTTGACAAGGTTCAGCATTCTGTCCATCATCTTTTTGTGTTAAAAATGTATTTCTGCAAAATATTTCAAGTTATAAAAAATAATAGAATTTTGGAATCTTAATTGATAACTATACCATACAAAAGTGGAAACAGATTTGTTTTGTTTCAAACTGGTTACCGTTATCTATATGTCAAACAAATTCATTCATATTAAATCATTATTATTGTAATAATTGACAAATCATATTTTTGACAATGTGTCCAATCATTTTTAAATTCTGGTCTGATATTGGTATACAATTTCACACATTTGTCATCTCAATATTTCTCTTTCGTATGAAATTCTTATAAGTAAATCTTCTCTGCTATCAAATCTATTACTATGAATTTGAAATCTGCTAATGCATTATCTACAAACATCTGGTGGGACTTGATATTATATATGAGAAATAGGATTCAATTTTCTTTTAATAAGAATAATACCACCTTTTATCAAATCTTTAATTTGGAAGACTCTTGATTATTTTACTAATAGTTGATTTTAGAGGTCACTAAATATGCTTGTTATAATTTATTGTGTATTCAGGTTATTATTGTAAACCTATTTTTTACATTTTATTATTTTTATTCTATATGTATGATGTCATTATAAATGGACACATATTTTGCTGTTATTTAGTGTCAGTGTCCTTGTTACTGTATCATAAAATGTAATAAAATTTTGAACTATGGTCATTTTGGGGTTGAATTGGGAAGCCTGTGTAGTTCTACTATCTTATCATATATACACAACTGCTGCTTTGAGAATTCTCCTCGGGAATTCTGTTTTTAGGTCTCGCCTGTCGATGCGCATGCGCATCGAGCAAGCGAGACTATGGGGGCTTATCCACTCTTTATCCACTGCAAGGAATCGTGGCGATTCCTTGCAGTGCCCGTGACTTTTAAGCTCAATGCGCATGCGCATTGAGCTTAAAAGCGCGTGCACGTCCGTCTTGTTTTACCCGCTCCGCCCCCTCCCCTTCCCGCCGTGTCGCATTTCTCCTCCCCCCTCCCCTCTCTTCCCTCCGTCTCGTTTGTTTAATTTAACCCGCTCCGCCCCCTCCCCTTCCCGCCGTGTCGCATTTCTCCTCCCCCTCCCCTCTCTTCCCTCCGTCTCGTTTGTTTAATTTAACCCGCTCCGCCCCCTCCCCTTCCCGCCGTGTCGCATTTCTCCTCCCCCCTCCCCTCTCTTCCCTCCGTCTCGTTTGTTTATTTTACCCGCTCCGCCCCCTCCCGAGTTAGCCCACTGCTCTCTTCCCAGCTCTGAAGATCATCCTCGGCAAAAGAGCCGCCGACCCGCAGCCAGCATCAATGCGGTACAGACCTAGGACTATGCTGGTAAGTACTGGCCTCCGGTGCAAATGCTTGTTAAATTTCTAATAAATAGCATCCGAAATATGTGTTTTTGTGAAAAATTGCAGCTTCTAGACCACGAGAGGATGAATTGTTTGTTTAGCAAGCGCTTTCACTTTTGAATTACAGAGCTGGGAGTGGCAGTGACTGCTGAGCATAAGAAGTGAGATCTCGCCTTCTTTTCATTAACACAGGATTCACGTCTGAAACACCCCCTCACCTCCACTCCCATCCCTTGCCTCACGTCTCCCAGCACTGCAAGTACGGCTAGGGCTCGGTCCCCTTCCTGTTGTGCTCATCCTGATGCTTAGCTCCACTGCCTGCACACACCCTCCACCATGTTGCTTTTACTTTAACCCACACGCTGACCCTCGTGTTGTTTCTATATCCCCCCCCCACCCCCCCCCCCGAACAATGCTGTAAATAATAAAAGGAAACCGTGATCTAAATTAACCTTTTGGCTGCAAGGCATTGCGTTATTTAATCCTTTATTTCATTACAGCTAAATTGTCATGTTCATAAAACCGGAACCTCGACCCCATAACGAGCCAAGCTTCCATCATGTGGGTTCTGCCTCCCTCTAAACGCGATGTGGTGTTTCAGCCCGATCTGCAGTCTTTGGAACTCGGGAACCCGGTTCCAATCTCAGTTTTGGCTCAAACTCTTGAGATTCTGGGCAAATCCCCTAATTTCCTGATGCCTTGAACAATGCATGTGGCCTAGTGTAATGTAACTCTCGCTTACGCAAAGTGCTCTGATCCCTTCTGATCGAATTCACGCTATATTCTACAAACTGCAGAAGACTGCACTAAGGGGTAAAAAAAAAAAACCAAAGCCTCAACATAAGAAAACACGAATAAACACTCGTTGACTGGCCGATTTGTACACAGTGGACCCAGGAAATCGGGACAAATCACAGCTTCCCTACTTAAATTTATAATTTTCAACAGATATTTTGTGTCAGAAACTCCTCCTTTTCCTGCATTAGGTGGAGCCACGCACGTCCAGTGAGAGCCTTCCTGTTGCGCCATCCCTGCCAATCCTTTCCTTGTCGCAGCCCCCCATGTCCCCCCGTCTCAGCAGCTTGAGCTACGGCAGCAACTTTAAATACTTGCCACACAAGTAGGAAGAGCAGGCCGCATTCCTCCCTCTCACCCTCAACCCCTCACCCTCACTCACTCACCCTCACCCCCTCACTCACCCTCACTCTCACTCATCCTCACTCAACCACCCTCAACCTCACTCACCCTCAACCCCTCACCCTCACTCACTCACTCACCCTCAACCCCTCACCCTCAAACCCTCACCCTCACTCACCCACCCTCAACCCCTCACCCTCACTCACCCTCAACCCCTCACCCTCACTCACCCTCAACCCCTCACCCTCACTCACTCACCCTCACTCACCCTCAACCCCTCCCCCTCGACCCCTCCCCCTCAACCCCTCACCCTCACTCACCCTCCCTCACCCTCAACCCCTCACCCTCAAACCCTCACTCACCCTCAACCCCTCACCCTCAACCCCTCACTCACCCTCAACCCCTCACCCTCACCCTCACTCACCCTCAACCCCTCACCCTCACTCACTCACCCTCAACCCCTCACCCTCAACCCCTCACCCTCACCCTCAACCCCTCACTCACCCTCACTCTCACTCACCCTCACTCAGCCTCAACTACTCACCCTCACTCACCCAAAACCCCTCACTCACCCTCACCCTCACTCACCCTCAACACCTCACTCACCCTCACCCTCACTCACCTTCACTCACCCTCAACACCTCACCCTCAACCTCAACCCCTCACCCTCACTCACCCTCACTCACCCTCACTCACCCTCAACCCCTCACCCTCACTCACCCTCACTCACCCTCACCCTCACTCACCCTCACCCTCACACAGTGCAATAGTTCTCAGACCATTTCAGTTCGAGCATTTAGAAATGTTTATGGCTTTTTTTATTTGTAATACTTTAGCATTGGCTACAGGAAACAAAAATGCTAAACATTTACAAAAAAACCCCATAAACAATTCTAAAAACACTAACTCTAATGGTGCGAGACCTATTGCATTTCCAATGCTTGTTTTGTTTATATTCTGTCAGGATGTGGTAAATTCCCTCTGCCTTATCTTAAGGGATAGGGCTATCCATAAATATTGGAGTAAACGCCTCACTTACTTATTGTGACATGCTTCCTCATTGGCGCCTATCCACACCCAGGTAAGATGATACTACCAGGGCGGACTCAACCATAGAAGGAATAGGAATTCTTAGATAAAGCAATACTGGATAAGCAGAGATCCAGATGAGTGATTCCTAAAAATACCTCAAGGTGGATGTACGACGGTACAACGCATGGTTTTACCACGCGTACCGTTACAACACGTTTTTACAACGCAAGTCGTTACCACGACTTGCGTTGTAGGGGTGCGGACTTAGGAATTTTTTAATTTACTATTCCAACACCAGCCTACGTACAGTAGGGAAGGTGTTGGATAGTAAATTAAATTATTCCTTGTCCTGTAGCGCCCTCCAGCGCAAGTCGTGGTTACGACTTGCGTTGTAAAAGACGCGTTGAAAGGGTACTGCGGAGTAAAATCCGCGTGGTAAAGGATGTTCCCCCCTCAAGGTATACCAAAACGCTAGGCATTATTCGTAGGGCACCTGGGGTATGAATTAAAACGTGAACTTGTTGGGTTCTACTGAATATGATTGTTCAGTTAAACCCCTTCTGCTGTGCCAAAATGTTTTGGCCCTTGCTAGGATCCCCCATGGGTCTGGGGCCTTCGTCAGGGCTATTTACTTATCTATTGTCCCTGCTTCCATATTGTGTACGCATTCCATGCACCAATGTGAGGCCTAATGAGCTCACCTGTCTTCTTTCTGTTCTCTGTAGAGTTAATGGGAAAGAGAAAAAAAAATTATTACTTTTTTTACTCGCCCCTACTTTTCATTAGTGTCTCATCCATTCCTATATGTTGGACTCTGTTATCCTCTGTTCTATGAATATCTTTATATTGTGCATGGCGCTATGGCAAAGATTTCCCTATTGCTCTGTGTTAAAAACAAATTTGGTGATCCATGAATGTTTGTAATATTGTGGTTTGTAGTTTAACTATGTACAACTGGGATCTTTCTTCAAAAAAAACCTATATCTCAATAGGTTGTGACTTCTATGGTACATCCGGATGCAACTTCCTCTTGTAGTGATTGTAACATTATACATTCATCCTGTGATAGTCCCCTTGGTGTGACATACATACTCCAGTATTTTCGAGCTTACCCACTGGTCTGTTTTTTCAAGGGGCATGCAGATCAGGCGGGAGGTGCTGTATTTTAGTCACATACTACGAGAGGAAGAATGCTTAAATCAATATTATGTGTAGCCTAAATGTTCCCTGGCAATTTCGTATGCGAGTTTATATTGCCATGTTGTCTTTTATCACTGTTTGTAAGCTTAATTATATATGGTCTTTAGTACACACTCTTACTCTCCGTTATCATCGGCGTTCCCGCTCAGTAGTATTATCTTTGTAAATCTGCCTCGGGTCCGCTGCGTAATCTAGAAACCTCAATTTATGCTTTGGTTCATGCTCAAGGTTTCTCATTATCAATTTTTTTTTTTTTAAACAAATGTGGAATCAAAAATTCTGCCGTTGCTCTCCCCTTATGTCTCTGCGCCAATTTCTCATGTTGTGGCTTAGTAGCATTCCAACACTCACTCTATACCCGGGGGTGGCGATGTCACGGACAGACACCCGTCACACTCATCCAAGCTCAATCACTCAAATCACTTACTTCTTTAAAGATTTCAGCACTGCGGAATTACCTACAGGACCCCACTCTGTCCGCCACCGTGTACTGGGTCTGGCCGAGTGGGTCTGTTTTGAAGGGATGTCTCGCACGTTGCCGGCGACATTTTGCTACGCGTGCGTTGAAAGACCCAAGAATGCTGGGAAATGTAGTTCCATGCCCGGAACGGAACCATGTCCAGTATGGGGACATTCTGTATCTATATTTCAGTTTGCTTAAGGGGATGATTCTGTAAGCTTGTTATTTTTTTGTTGTGATTTCGTTCCTTTGTGGTGGGTACTCGTTAGCGTACCCGCTATTTCCTACTCTAGAGAAATTATTTTTGTTGTTGTCAATAAAGTTGTGTGCACACTGCTAGAAGAAAATGTTCTTCTTTTGCGGAGGATAAAATGGGGTGGGGCGGACCCCTGTGTGCATTATTATTAGTCATCATTGACCATGTGTTAGGAGATGTCACTATAAAGGTCATTATTGAAATGACTTGTTATTATGTTATTCCGTTTTAAGAGAAAAACTCTCCTGTAATAGAAGGCATACTCTATTGGGAAGAATGGTGAGACCCATATGCCTCATTGAACATCCTATTAGTAAAGAAGTTTCTTTTTGGGGAATGGCATGCCGTTATCGTTCTGGTAGAGTCACTGGGTTGTGATTTTGTGTATTTAATTTCTGACTGTGTTAACTCATTCACTACATTTTTTAGGTCCTAGTTCATGCTTCATATGTTCTAATCTAGCATATTTGGAGATTCCTGTCAGAGTTGTCCAGGGTATCTCTTTATTCAATCCCCTAGTCGTGCTTGAGAGGCAGTAGATCCATCTTTGTTCCAGTTTTAGTAGTTGTTTGTCGTTTACTGTTGTTGGCAATTTCTTTATCACCCTCCAGGTGAAATCGTTTTCTGTGTGGCCAGTTGTTTGGAAGTGGCGCATCAATTTTGTGATAGTTTTTTCACACCTGAAGGTACTCCGGTGTTCATTAATGCGTGTTTTAATTTGACGTATTGTCTTGCCTATATATCTTAGCTGGTATTTGCATGTAATAACATATACAAGATTGTTGCTGGTGCAGTTTGTATGTTTTTGAGTTCCCATGGGTTTCTTAGCCTCAGATCTACCTCCTTGCTTGCTTTGATCAGGGGGCAGACGTTGCAACTCCCACATGGGAAGTGGCCCACTACTCTAGGTAGGCTCCACATTGTTTGCAAGGTGTTGTTTTCCTCATTTGTCTGTTGTGGACAAGTGTGTATCACAGAGTCCCTAACAGATTTCCCTCTCTTAAACGCAAACATTGGTTTCTCTAGTCTCAATGATGCAGAGCTCAGGGTTTTCCAGTGTCGCAATATTATTCTCTTCACTGTACTGAATTCTGTGCCATAGGTGGTTACGCATACTACCCCGGTGTTTTTTGGTTTTGCGTGTGTCTCCAGTAGTGTTTCTCTTGGATTGTGTTTCGCTATCTTGATCTTCACCAGACATTTGGGGTAAGATTTTTCTTCTATTTTTTTGCTAGCAGTTCTGCGTGTTCCTCATAGGTTTTTTTCTCAGTGCAGTTCCTACTCAGTCTAAGGAACTGACTTACTTGTAGGTTTTCCCTAAGGGCTTTAGGGTGGAAGCTATCATAGCGTAGGAGAGTTTTCCTGAGAAGAATTCTCAAAGCAGCGGTTGCTTATATGTGATAAGATTGGTAAACAGGAGATTGCAACTGATATGACTTTCTCTCGCTCTCCATTGTGTGAAAGAGTCTAGAGGGGCCTCCACAGCCCTGAGAGTCATACATATACACAAAACATAGGAAACCAAGTAGGATCAAGAACACTCAAACCAAATTTGATTTGAGGAGGAGGTCAAAACCGACCATTACCTAAGGTAAGGAATGGCGGAGGGCCTTGAATTTGATGAAGACGTAATAACCACAATTTTATCGGCACCTTCCCTAATCTCTGAATCAACCCTAGCAAAAACAAACCAAAACACTGGTGACTGGGAATCACTCACTAAACTGAAGCGCACTTAACTCAAAACACTGTTAAATGGAGCCATTATGACCGAATATCTTTGGGGAAACATTGCTCCTAACTGCCTAATTGTCTCCAATGCACCCTGCATTTTTTTGAATGATCCAGAATTCAGATGCAGCTGGTCTCTCATAGCATGGAAATGCACAAGAGACTGGATGGTCCTAATCATACAAACAGCAAAAAGACTGTCTGATGCCCTCCTTGTCAAAATTAACACCATTGAGAATGGGCTAAACACACAGTTGATGATTGCAACCTATAGGAAGAAACTAAAGGAGAATAATAAAATCATCGATGAACACAAAGAATATCTAACGCAGGTAAAGAAAAACAAATTCCAAAAAGATCTGAAATGTTTTACTTTTGTAGGCACCTTCCCCTACTCGAAAGCAGACTACAGTCCAAGTGAAACAGACAAATCTGACTATTCCGACACAGAGAGCAGGCTCCGGGAGGTACATGGAATTATGTACGGTTTTGTCCCTCTCCTGAGGAATCGCTAAAGTACCTCCCAGAGCCAGCACTATCCGTGTCGGAATAGTCAGATTTGTCTGTGAAAAAAAGAGCGGGACACCCTCGAAGAAACAGGGGCCAATACCAACCCACCGGCCCGTTTCAGCCACAACCATAGGGATGGGGACCCTATGTTCAGCCACTATTTCAACCTCCACAATTTTGTTACCAGTGGTAATCTTTCGAGTCGCCTTTTTTAGGGAGAGGCCCAAACCAGGGGAGAGGAAGACTAAGAGGTCCAACAGTGCATTGCCAACCCCAACAAGAGTAACCGACGTTGCAGGAGACTCAACCGAGCAGCAGCAGAAACCCTCTGGAATAATTAACTTTGAGTGAGGTAACATTCACAGAAACTGAAGAAACAGTACTCATCAAGGGACTGGGCATTGTCACCACAGCAAAATCAAATCTATTTGATTTGAGAATTGAACTGGCAGAATTCTTCTGTAGATTAAGACGTTCTGTCTTTTTTGCTGACAAAGACATACTACCTCAAGCAGAGGAGGATAAGAATATTACCCTGAGAAAAAAGTCGACCTTCGATTCACCAAACCACACCTTGCCACCTGCTTTATTAGCTTTTGAAAAAGCAGTAACCCTGGAAGTGGACAAACTAAAGGACAATGACAGACACGTGTTTAACAACCTCAGAGGAGCGGAACGCAGTGCTATCAAGGAGATTGACAACATGTAAGACATCATAATAAAACCGGCAGACAAAGTAAGGGGAAACAGTAGCAATGCCCCTCGAGTTGTACGGAAATTAATGCAAGAAACTCTTGAATGATCCCCGCAACTATAGAATACTACACCGAGACCCTACAAAGAAAACTATAGACTAAATCCACACAATGGTGACTGAAGCAAAAGAGAGGGAGTGGATTACAACACAAGAGGTGGCATTTCTAAAAGAGGAACACCACCGGACACCTTACTTTTGCATTCTACCGAAGGTGCACAAAGACAAACATCCACCACCTGGCAGGCCAATCGTCTCAGGCATCGGGTCTGTGTTGGAACCCTTTGTCAAAATTAACACTTTACTGCTTAAGACAGCAGGTACAAAGCATGCCCTCCCATCTCAAGGATACAAGAGATATGCTTGTATTACTCCAGACTTTGAAATTTAACAAAACCACAGACATCTTTCTCACACTAGATGTCGAGGCACTTTATACCAGCATTTCACAAGAGGCATCCCTAAAGGTTATAGAGACCGTACTGAGAAGAGAGGAATGGGAATCTAACACACCAAAGAGGTTTGTCCTGGATTGGGCAAAAATGGCCATAACAAAGAACTACTTTAAATTTGAGGGAGATTTTTACTTACAGACCCATGAAACATCAATGGGTGGTGCCTATTCTCCAAGCCTAGCCTGCCTTTATGTCCATGACTTCAAAATGATCTATGATAACAACAACCCATTTGATACTGAGGTACTAGTATAAAAGGGGCGTGGTCTGCAGCACAGCGGAATGACCACTCTGTGAGTGAGCTCTGCCAGCCGGGAACAAATCCTTGTACTTCCTTACATAGGGAGAGTTGTTGAGGTGGTTATTATTGCCTACGGTGGCAGAACACTTGTGGACCCTGGCGATGTCGTCCCTGTGACCTGCGGCTATACTGGAGCTGAGCTGCTTGGAGATTTGTGGAGCCGCCAACTGCCGGCGGTAATCGGGTCCCTCGGTTGAGCTGCGGGCGGGCAGCCTGAAAATCGAGCCAGCGGCTGCTGGTGGGTCGTAGGCCGCGGACTTGGGGAGAAGAGGAGATTCCTCTGCCGCAGCGTCCCTGAGATTTGAGTTATGTGCACTGCCTGAGAGGGACAGAGGAACTGTGGAGCGTTTGGCTGCAACCGCCGCTACTCATTGCTGCCCGGAGCTGCGTGTGAGGTGGAGTGAGATGACATAGCTGAAACCCTGCGCTGCCATTTTAGGACCGCGCTGCACTAAGGCCGAGATCTGATGCAGAGGAGAAGGTCGGAAGCCTGGCTCTGCAACTCGGTACAGGACTGCTGCTGCCACAGAGTCCGCATTGAGAGGAGTTGCAGCTTCAGCGTGGGTGTTGGAATTGGCGAGGAGCGCTCGAGCAGGTGCAAAGCGCTATAGGCGGAGAATCCGCCATTTCTGGATCAGGCTGGCTATCACCGTTGTGGACCACCCGGACAAAGGAATTGTCATCCAGTGGAGGCCATGCTGTGTGCCTTTGAAGGAGCCTGAGTAGGTGACTAGTGAGTGTGGGGCCTTGCCCGATTTGACTGGCGTAGGGTGCTGCGGCGATCCTCGGGCTGCGGCTTGTTGTGGATAGTCACCCAGCTGCCCTTCTAGAGGGCTACAATTGCTGGCACACAACATCCTTTCTGTGCCTCTGAGGTCCCTTGGTGGATTGTGCCCATCTACCACCCACATAGCCGGTTACAGCGTGTTAATTCTGTGGCACTGATAGTTGTGGAGTGGTTCTCTGGTGGCAAGCAACATCTGCTTTGAGACCCTATATTGGACCCCTGTGGAAGTATGGAAAACCTGCGTAACTACTGGTAGGCCGGAACGGGTGGATGTGTGGCACGAAGCGCTGGGTGAATTAAGAGGCACTTAGGGGAGAGAAGGGTACAAGCACAGCTGACAACGCACTTGCTGCATTTGGGTGGCGACGAGACGTGTCGAGTGCAGGCTGACCCTCCTTGTGATCTGCACCTCTTTATTGTCTCTGAAACATGGGTAAACAAGACAATAAGCAACCAAAACTTACTTTTGAAAACAAACGTGCCATGCGTCATACTGAATCAGACCCGGATGCGCAGGCGGACGGACAACATGACAAACGCGCAGAGGATCAGGGTGAAGACATGTGTACCCTCATGTTGGAGATGCGCTCCAGCCTGCGAAACAAAGACTCAAAGCTGGATACCCTGACTATGCAAATGGACTTGGTAAAATACCCAGGTGAATGTACATGAGACACGCCGGATGCCCTGGAAAATTGCTACACCGAATTTCACGAATTCCAGGTAGAAACTAAGGAACAGCTACTACATATGGACAAATTGTCAGGAAGTATCCAGGCTAAGAACGATGATTTGGAGGCGAGGTTGCGTAGAAACAACCTACGCATTACTGGTATCCCGGAAACTACTGCCATATCCAAAATGGAGACCTTCGTAGCGGATCTACTTCACAACCATTTTGATCCCCATTTATCCCCTGTCTTCGTGGTGGAGAGAGCACACAGATCCTTGTGGCCGAAACCTCCAGTTGGGGCAATGCCTCGGCCCATCCTGGTGAAGCTATTGAATTATCAAGATAGGGATCTTATCTTGTGGCTGGCTACAGAGAAGGGTTAGATATCACACAAAGGCAATACCATCTCGTTCTACCCGGACTTCACCCCGGCTGTACAGGCGGCACGTCGAGAATTTCTCCCAGCCAAATGTATCCTTCTGCAAGCACAGATCCCTTATTCCCTGATATACCCAGCCAAGCTAAAGGTCTTGTATGATGGTGTTGCAGGGATTCTGCTCAGACACAGATCTGTGCACAGAGACTCAGGACCTCAGTGAATTAGGGTCTACCAAAAACTATATTTATTTTAGCGCTGCGATCTCAGGTGCAGCATCTTAGCTAATACAAGCAGACATATGATAAGAAATAAGATTGTCAGCATAGTTACTATTCCATAAAATACAAGGGGGTAAAGCATGTTATAATGCTAAATGGAAACAGGTTAAATATATACCTATATTTCACCCTCCCTTGCTAATAGGTTATTTTATAACTAAAGAAGGTCTCTTAGGCTTGCATAGGTGACCCCATACCTCAAGGATCAGCAGGAGTGAATTACATCAAGTTCTGCACAAGCTCTCAGTATACGAATGTTCTCCAAGTGTGTTCAATTATGCCAACACAGTGCATTATTGAAGGCGCCAGTATCTGAGGTGGCTGCAGCTACATATGTGTTATGTCTAGAACGTGTGCTGATCAGTTCGAACAACAGCCACAGTGTTGAAATAACATTGAAGGCCTTGGCACCCACTGTGCAGACTAAGCTTACAAAGCAAGTCTAGCAATGTAGAAAAACAAGTTATTCTCATGTGAAGCAAAACACTCAGCCTAACTCTAAACAATTAATAAAGTGTGTGCTGTGTGCAAAAGACAGCAGAAAGATAAAATGGCGTTTAAACTTCTGACAAGCTCATGCTAACTGTGTGAATGCAAGGCTTAGCCCCACTACAATGGCACAGCCCACTTCTTCACTGATGCGAAGTCTGCATTGAAGTTTGCCTAACATGTGTGAGGGAAGAAAAACAAAGAAACCCGAGGAGCTGAGATGTCTGCAGCTGGCCAGCTTAGTGACAATGACTGACATGAGTATCGTATAGCTCATCAGCCTGGGTGACTGTAATGCTATGATACCGGATTGGGGAGGCACTGTCTGCTTTGTTGCTCTGGGTTACGGTTTGCACTATGTGTCGTTGTTCTGTACGATTTAGTATTACTAATATGGACCTGTAACACTCACCACAGTACTCCCGGCCACCTTGTGCGAACAGTGAGGTTTGGCGGTGCCGCTGCACCCCCATGGGAAGGTTCCCTGTACCACTCTGTGGCTTTTTGAGTCTTAGTTTGTTAAGGGTGGGTATTCTACAACCTCATTGGGGGGTTGGAGTGGGAGGTGGGAGGTCGGTGGAGGGTAGGGAATGCTTTATGTTTCTTCACCAGTATGATTGCATCTTGTTATTCTGAATGCATAGTTTGTATTTGGAAACTGTTGGGCCTTCACTAAGTCCACATAAGTCAGGGTACTGCACACGAAATCACGCTACAACACAAACATTTCTTACGTGGAACATCAGAGTGTTGAACGACAGCAGGAAATCTAGACTCGTACATGCTTACTTATCCAGACATAATATAGACGTGTGTTTATTGCAGGAGACACACTTAAATGTAACACTATTGCAGAGGCTACGACATAACAGGTGGGGGAATGTGTACTCTTCGTTTTACTCTAACTAAGTGGCTGTGCTGGTCAGAAAGGGAGTGGACTGGTGGGAGGGAGAGGCACATGGAGATCCCGAAGGGAGATATATACTCTTACATGGTGTGCTGGGGGTTTCCCTGGTTATTGTAGCGGTATATGGCCCAAATGTAGACCCCACAATTTCTTTCAGGATATCTGGACTAAGATCAGAGCGACAGGTTGCATTACAATACTGTGGGGAGGGTATTTTTTTGCTATCCTAGACGATGACATGGACAGGAAGGGGGCGGCTCGCCCCCTACACCCGGCTGCCAGGGCCGCCTTAAATCCTATAATCTCAGATGGGGAATTACTGGACATATGGCATAGGAGACACCCCTTTGTTAGAGAGGGCGCATGTATTTCTGATCATCACAGTGCTTGGTCCCGCTTGAACTTCTGGCTAGTTTCACGCGATATTGCTGTTTGGACCTCTGACATTTTGCATCTGCCGCTCTCCTTGTCGGACCACGCCCCATGTTTATTGAAACAGTCGCTCCCGGGCTTTCTCCCCCGTGCTTTCTCCTGGCGCCTCCTGCCGCATGCCTTTCTTGATGAAGCCTTCAAGGAGGAAATTCGGATGGATGTTACTGATTATTTCACCTCAATGTGGGCTCTGTAGCTACTGAGGCCTCACTCTGGGAGGCATTCAATGTAGTTATCAGGGGTCAGTGGATTGCCCGGCAGGCGGGAGTGTTAAAGGCTATCTGCGGCACAATTGCCTCACTGGAAACTCAGATAAAGGAGCTTGAGGAGCAATTTTATTCCTCCCCGTTGACTGCATTCATCCATGAAATACAAACTTCACAAGGTGCCATTATCAGGGGCCAGGCAGAAATTCTGGATGCGTTCTCCACGTTTTATTCTCACTTGTACACTACTACCCAGGAGACATGTCCAGAGGGACTTCAAACTTTCCATGATTCACTGGCACTGGTCCAGTTCAATCGGTCCTATAGAGAGTATATGGATCTTCCGTTCACTGTGGAAGATGTAGGCCAGGTTATAAAAAGATTACCGCTAGATAAGGCCCCTGGCCCTGATGGCCGGTCCACGTCCTTTTATAAATCCTATGTGGAGGAGCTAGCACCTCGGCTGTTGGCAATATATGAGGAGGCTCTGAAGGATGGAGTGCTACCTCATTCCATGAGGGAAGCGATCATTATTACTCTTCTAAAACCTGGGAAGCCGCAAATGGAGATAGATTCCTATCGGCCATTATTGATGATAAATGTGGAAGTTAAAATCCTAGCCAAGCTGATTGCAAACAGATTGCAGCCCCTGCTTCCCATTATTGCACTCCCCGACCAGTCGGGGTTCATTCCCGGGAGGTCGACCTCTCACAATTTGCAGACTATATTCTCGGTGCCGCATTATTTACACCCAGACGTATGAGCAGCGGCTGTATTTTTAGACGCCACAAAGGCGTTCGATACGCTTGAATGGCCTTATCTGTTTGCAATTTTAGGCTGCATGGGGTTTAACCCGCTCTTCATTCACCGCATTAGGCTGCTGTACACTCTACCGAGTGCTCGAATTAGGATGAATGGCTTACTTTCAGACCCCTTTCTTATTTCGCTTGGCACCAGGCAGGGGTGCCCCCTCTCTCCTTTGCTCTTCGCAATTGCGATGGAGCCCTTGGCTCGCTGCATCCGTCAACATCACACAGCCCGAGGCCTAGGGTTCAGCTCCCGGACCCTACTCATTTCCCTCTACGCAGACGATGTGACTATTTACATTGTCAATCAAGAGGAGAACTTGGACCCCATTTTGAGGGGATTTATTTGGTTCGGAGGTTTGGCTGGTATCTTCTTCAACTGGGCCAAGTCGGTGATATTTCCACTGACAAATGGTACGCCCCCGGTGACATCTGAGTTCCCTCAGAGATGGGAGGCTGACGCGGTTAGATATTTGGGGGTATGGATAAGTCGAGACACACAGGAAGTATGAATCTAAATTATGGGTGGGCTGTCAAGTGGTTGGAAAAAAAGGTTAAAATATGGTCTGGGTTACTGTTGTCTCTGGCCGGGAAGATAGCATTGGCAAAAATGGTCATCTTACCGAAGTTTTTGTACGTAATTGTTAAGATACTGATCCCTTTCACACAGCATTTTTTTAACACCCTGAAGTCGCAGATGGTTTCCCTGGTGTCGGGTGGACAGGCTAGAACATCCTGGGATTTGTTGACACTCCAGTTGAAGCAGGGTGGTCTAGGCACCCCAGACATGCATCTTTAAGCACTATGCGCCCAGGCTCAATTCTTGCATTACTGTGTCCATCCGACTACCTTCCAACTAAGGGTGGGCGTAGTTCGCGAAGTAGCGCTACGCGAAGCTACGCGAAGTGCACTTCGCACTACGCGAGCTGCGTAGTAGCATGTTCGCACTGTGCAAGATGCGTTTTCAATGATTGCACAGTGCGGACAAGCATTCGGCACTGTGCAAGCATTGAAAACGGCATCTTGCACAGTGCGAGCTGTAGTTTTCTGCTGCTCGAGTAGATTATTACTTGAGCAGCAGCTTTTTTAACGCGAACAGGTAGTTTCTCATTGAGAGCGGTCGCGAGCATGCGCAACCACTCACAATGAGAAACCTGACCTCCTCGCATTGAGAATCTCGCTGGGATGTCATTTTGCTTGCTCGCGGTCGCGAACATGACGTTCAGGACCGCGAACAAGCAAAAAATTACCGCTACACTACGCTACACTGCACTACGCATGTTCGCACTGTGCTACGTGCAGCTCGCGTAGTGCGAAGTTGCGAAAACTTCGCAAACTCCGCGAGCGTAGCGTAGTGCTTCGCCCAGGGTTACTTCCAACCCCATGTGGCAGTCGATACTGACCGATGGCTCCTGTCCCGCTCAAGGTGGCGATCTACAACACGTTGCGTCACCCTCATGGAGATATAGACACTTCTGGGACACTACGTTGGGCATGGGACAAGTTGCGCAAGAGAGTGGATATCCCGGTGTTATATGCCCCCTCCATCCCCCTTGTGCAGAAACCAATGCTGCCTTGCATTCAGGATGATGTCAGGAAGACACTGGAACAAAAGATGAAACTTCCAACTTTCGCTGACCTGTGTCCGGGAGAGATGGTCAGGTCCCCCTCCCCTGGAGGCGGATGAGGGGCAAGCGGTGCCATTTGCTGAGCTATTCCTATATCATAAGTTGCGTACGGCATGCCGCGCCATCTGGGAGGGTTTCCCGATGGCCCCTCCGCCTCTGCCCACACTGGAGAACTTGTTGAGACCCCATCTCCTCGTAAACTCATTACACGACTGTACACACACATGCAAAGCACTGCCCCGTTGGTGACACCTAAATCCCTGCAGAACTGGAACAGCGAACTCACTATTCCGTTGACTGACGCCCAGTGGGATTTCTGCTGTGGGCAGCTTACAGAGCTTTCCCCTAATTACAAGCTTCGATTAATTCACTTTAAATATTTGCATAGATTTTATAGAACATGTGTGAGTCTATATCGCATGGGAATCAGGGAAGTGAGCAGGTGGGGCGTGAATTACTACAGATGTATTTGTACTATATAGACTATGACTATTTAAACTCTTCTGCAGATTTGGTATTATGCTGGCCTGTTGTGTTGTAACATGAACTTTCCTTGAAAATGTCAATAAAAAGTAAAAAAAGGTACTAGTGTGTACAAAAGACCATATATAATCAAGCTTACAAATAGTGATAAAAGACAAAATGACAATAGAAACTCGCATACGAAATTGGCAGGTAACATTTAGGGTAGCACATAACATTGATTTAAGCATTCTTCCTCTCGTAGTGTGTGACTAAAATACAGCACCTCCTGCCTGGTCCGCATGCCCCTTGAAAAAACAGACCAGTGGGTACGCGCGAAAATGCTGGAGTCTGTATGTCACAACAAGGGGACTATAACAGGATGAATGTATAATGTTACAAACACTACATGTAGAAGTTGCATCCGGACCTATAATAGAGGTCACAACCTATTGAGATATAGGTGTCTTTTGAATAAAGATCTCAGTTGTACATAGTTAAACCAACAACCACAATATTTTAAATATTCATGGGATCACCAAATATGTTTTAACACAGAGCAATAGGGAAATCCTTTGCCATAGTGTTGTGCACAAAATAAAGATATGCATAGAATATAGTTTAACACGGTCCAACATATAGGAATGGATGAGACACTAATGAAATGCCAGTGCGAGTACAAAAAAGAATAATGTTTTTTTCTCACTTCCCAGAAAATATACTGAGGACAGAAAGAAGACAGGTGAATCCATTAGACAACATATTGGTGCATGGAATGTGTGCACAATATAGAAGTAGGGACAATAGAACAGTAAAATAGGCTTGAGAAAGGCCCCAGATCCACGTGGGCTCCTAGTGAGGGCCGAAACATGTTGGCACAGCAAAAGGGGTACAACTGAACAATCACATTCAGTAGAACCCAACAAGTTCGCGTTTGTATTCATACCCCAGTTACCCTCCAAATAAAGCATTGCGTTTGGGTATACCGTGAGGTATTTTTAAGAATCACTTATCGTGATCCCTGCTTATCCAGTATTGCTTTAGCTAAGAACTCCCATTCCATCTATGGTTCAGTCTGCCTGGGTAGTATCATCTTACCTGGGTGTGGATAGGCACCAATGATGAAGCATATCATGATAAGTGAGGGAGGCTTCTACTCCAATATATGTGGACCCCCCTATCCTTTAGGATAAGGCAAAGGGAGTTTACCACATCCTGACAGAATATAAAACACAATTCCAGAGGAGAATTCTCAAAGCAGCGGTTGCTTATATGTGATAAGATTGTAAACTGTAGATTGACACTGATCTGATTTTATCTCGCTCTCCATTGTGTGAAACATTTTTACTGTCTGCCATGTCAGTGCTTTCGGGAATATTGTAGTTCTGGGGCAGTCAATTGAGTGTTATGCTGCTGTCTCCGGAAGACCACAAGAACAGAAGAGTTTAGGTGGACTGAGCCACAAGTCAGGCCAGCAGTTCCTTTGGATTATAGGTGGGAGGTTTCTGAATGGCGGAGGAAGTGGGGAAGAGCTAGAATTTTAACATGAAGGCATGGTGACTTATGAAGCAGTATTTAAGCAACTTACCAATATAGAAAGAATAACATGATCCTATAATTTATGGATCTTTCTTTCCCTTTCTCTCTTGAAGTTACTTTTATAAACTGTAATCTTTACATCTTGGATTTTGTGGTTGGATTCAGAAAAATATTTATTAATAGCCATGTCCTTCTCAGGCTTTTGAGGCATTGCAGCTTGAGATACATATGCTCAGTTGGCCAATTGACGTTACTGAAAACACCCTACTAGGTCATGATCAAGCATGACACAGTTGTAGGCCATCATGAGGTGCTCAGCCTTTGATACTGAGGGGACTGGAATCTGCATTCCTGATTGTATCTCTGCCCCAAAGTGACTCATTTATGAGTTTCTCATCAAAATGGGGAATAGGTGCTTAGACTCAGAGTTACCAGGCAGCTTTGCCTGATTTCAGTAAAACACTGCAGCTGGAATTTTACACCTACTCTAAGTAAGTGGAATGTTTTAGTGGGAGTGCTGTTTGCGGCTAAGGAGAGGCAGACATGCAGGTCATGCTTGTCATGGTTAAGCATTATCTAGCCCCTCCAGACTGCTGCAGGTGTTGGGCGGGCCTGGGAAATGTTGCAGTCAATAGCCTCTGCCCTGCAGCAACTGTGACAGGTTATGTGCCTCTGGGGCTGGAGAAAACAGGTCTGCAGTTTGAAGACCCAATAATTTCGGGCCCAGACATACTTGGAATTGCAACTTGGATATTTCACACAGAGTTATTGCTCAGGATGAAATAACCAGTCTCGCAATGAGGGCTATTTTGTGTCACATGCAAATATCCAATTCATTTTGCAGCATTCGTTGTGTACAGTATCTTGATTGGATCTGAATGTACCTACAGCTTAAAAAACTCTCTTTTCTGTCTGGCAAAGTTATCGCCTCCCTATTTTTGATTGCCTATTTGCTTCTTAACATGATTGCTTTGAGGCTGGATGCTTGTCAGTACGAAGGCATGGACATACATTTTACAATTAGTAATCTTGTAGAATATTGGGTAGTAATTTGCAGGCAAGCTAACACGCGGTTTCCAACTTTGGATAGTAGCAATCAGTGTGACTAGACCATTGGCTGCCTTTACCCTGTAATCCAAAAGCGTGCACTTCTTGATCCTTTTTGCTCTATGTATCAAGAATATTCACAATGCAGGTATTTTACCATATCGAGTGGTATCTCAAAATCTTTATTTTGGTCATCCAGCTCTGTTGTACTGTCTGTCACTATGTAGCTAGGCTTGTTGATTTGCAGTATATTGTTGTCTGTAGCTAATGTCTTTTTTGGGCAGTGCTATTCAGAAATGTTGGTTTTGGGCAGAGAAAGGCATTGTGGGACTGTTTGCAGTACAACTCACAGGAAGTGCTGCAAAAGTGGGTAGGGTCAGCCCAAAGAACTTTTAGCCCATTTGTTAGGGAGAGGCCAGGATTTTTCCTACCCACAGTCGGTCACAGGGCAAAAATGTGGCATTCTCAGCACATTCCTTAGAACACTGCTTGGCCTTTGTTCTGTAGAACCATCTGGAGAGCGGGACCAATCTGCCAAGCTGATGTAGCGAGGATGAATCATCACTGAGTCTGACTTTACTGTAGCTCACGCTATGTTCTCCAATCGACATCGTGATCGGTTGATGCCAAGGCCCCCATGACTCCATAATGCATCTTTGTCAAACTGCCATCGAGGAGGACTCAATCAATGCTGGAGACCGGCAGAGAGCAAAAACATGAACTTTTCCCATCTAAGTTTCCCCCCCCAAATAAATCAACGGTTCCATGGAGTCTTCAACCCAACACCAAAGTTCGTCGACTTCGAGCTCTCTCTCTCTCTCATTGATGCTAGCCCACTGTCAGCTCTCATCAGCGACTATTGAGCTTGGGAGGTAACTTTTCCATTGGGACGAGCCTGGTCCTCCTCATATGTGGCCCACACTCCATCACGGCCAGCCTTAAAACTTACCCTTGCCCAGTCAAGGTCAACCAGATGACCTTTGTCGGAGCTTAATGCTCTTTGGTGCTATGTTTAAAATGAGAATTTAAAAATTAAAAACTCCAGTTCTACTGTTCGGAGTTTTGTCTTTTTGGTATCGTATTTATTAAAATGTACTTTAATTTTCTAAATTGGTTTGACATGTGTCTTTTCTTGTGTTTTGAATTTATTACTGTTTGAGTACTGCATAAATGCTTTGCATATTAACAGAGTGGATTTGGGTCCTGATGAATTCCTCCACACCTCGTTCTAGAGGGTATCAATAAGGCCTTGAGACCCTCATGGGTGATTAGCCAAGCTCTTTAAATCCTTGATTGATTGACAGCAGAAACATGTTGACCTTGTGTATATGGTTTAAATAAACACCCTTTTACACCCTACCCACAGGGGACATGAATATACATTTGTAGGGTTCACCGGGAGGTAGTTTTAACAGTTAGTTTTCCGCTCATTTCCAATTTTTATACATGGAGAACTCCCTCCAGATTTTCTAACATATCATGAGCTCCTCTATTTTCGGGAGGGTTGAAGCCCACACTAACACCATGAGTGGAGTTGGTGTGATGAGTGGCTCTATGAAGAGAGTACCAAAAAATGGGATTGTTAGGAGAGTTGGTGAAGATTAATGATGGAGGCTTGATAGACAGTCACTAAATAGAGAACTGAGAGAGTAGGAGGGCGAAATGGTGTGAACATTAGGACAGGATAGTTTGAGTTTGTTAAGAGTTTAAAGGGGAGCTAACCTAATAATGGCAGGTATTTGGTTGACCTTTTTTTTTAACAAACATTATGGGAGGGAGTATGCATGATGGGTGGAGGAGGGAAATCGTTGGTAAGGGGTTTATTGCCTATAAAATGGGCAATTTATGAAAACTCTGATCGTAGTATGAATATGGAGCAGTAATCCATAGGAGGTAAAGGTTGAGAAAGGTAATGTGGAGGGAAAAGCATAAAGGGAGAGTAAATAGCGTTTTTGGATAGTGTGGGATTAGGTGAGCAAGGGACACGGGAAACAGGAGTGTTAAACAGAATAATATCAGAATGAAGGAATGGTACTGGGTGTTGAGAAATCGGGAGAAGGGAGAAAGTGAGTCAAAGGGAAGTCTGAGATGAGAGCTAGGTAATGGTGCGAGTTTGAGAAAAGCATGAGTAGAGCAAGTTTGTGAGGATAGTGGAAAGAGAACAAGATGGATGGAAATGTTTTTTATTTATTATTAGTTTTATGACAAGGAAGAGACAAACAAAAAGTTGCAAGTCACATTAGTGTAGAGTGCATGTGGATCCAACAGGCAAAGGGTACTATCTTCTGAGTAATATACATGAACGATACACATTTTCTTTAGTACTTGAATAGCATCCTGAATAGTACACGTTGCATCTTATGTAGAATGAAGATAAAACAATAATATAATGAAACAAGGCTAAGAAATAAAAACCAAAAGATAGGTAGATTAACACCCAAGTGGTCAAAATGTAGACATGAATAGCAGGACGTGACTGAATCGAATATAGCATATCACTTCGATACAGACCACACAGGTGAAGTCAAAGTCCAAGAGCTGTTAAGGCGGCATGACACATTTGGGGATATGATAAGGCAATAGTCGGCTAGATAGGATGTTAGCAGAAGGAGTAGGGCTTTAAGTGTTTTATGAATGACTGGTTATGTCTTAGAAATTGCAACAGTACATAATTCATGGGGGCTGAGAATGGGCAAAATAGTTGTGCAATTATTTGCAAACTGGGCTAGCTTGAGGCTTCAGGGGGAATTTTGGAGGGAAATATTATCAGCCCCTCTCAGGCAAAGTATACAATGTAACCAGGCCTTGAAAGTAGTAGCCACTGTGTTTTTCCAATTAGCTAGAATGGATTTGCTGGTCGCAATTAGTAAAATATCAACTAGTAGCCTATCATTGGGTGATCTGAGTTGTGGGTCTAGAAATCCGTGGACAAGTGTAGTGAATGTTTAGCCAGATTCCCAACAGGGACTGGATGAAGTCAAATATTTGTCTCCAATAGAGGGAGATAGTGTCACAGTGGAATAGTAGGTGTGGGAGGCCTCCGATCGATTTGTTACAGTTCCAGCATGTCAAACTCTCCCTCAGTGATAATTTATGCAGGTGAGGTGGTCCAAAATGTCCTGTTGAGAAGCCAGCATTTTGTTTGGGATAGAGTTGGAGTGATTTTATGTGAGAATACTGATTTCCATATTAGACACCAGTTGTCCTGTGTAATGTTCTCATTTGTGTTCCATTTATTTAAAGTGTTAGAGGTTAAGCGTATGGATCTTGTTTGGCGGAGGTCGTATATTTTCGATGCTTGGTGTCCGAGGCTAACACTCAAAAGTACAGGATGTATCACACACAAGTCCAGGATGGGAAACAGAGTCTGCAATGACCTGTTGGGGGTGAGGCACTCTAGGTCAGCACTGCATGGTAGCGTGTGTCCTGGCAGGACTGTATTCATGATAGTGCTACCCCTTCCCTTGTAAGAACCACAGTCCTTAAGCACTCCTAGTAAGGCAATCCTTATCTCTGGAGTGGTCCGTTGGTTTAGGTCATCTTCTAGTAGGGGCCTGCCGGGTTCCCCTCTTGGCAACTGCAGAGGCACTATATGGCTTCCCATATCCTAGCCTACGCTCCACCCCAAAACTCCCCTCATTGTGTTAGCAGAACCCCAATTTTTTTATTGCACCCCAATATTTGATCACCCCAAATTTACCTTCAGCAGCTATGCCCTAGCACCCTTGATCTTCTGATAAGAGTCACCACCCTTCAACATCAGGCTCAACAAATAGCAGAACAATTAAATAAATGACTAGGTCCACTCAATAACTAACTCCTAAATTGCTGAAAAGTTAAAGGGTTTTATTACAGAATCTCAAAATAGGCAATACAGAAAAAAATACAGTGCCTTCAAGGTTCAGATACAGATTACATAGAAATAAAAAAAAATATCCCAAGTCCCAATAAACAGCAAAAATCTTAAATGGGAAGGACAGTATCCTTGAAAGGAAAGTGAAAATCACCTGGCTCACCACCCAAACAAGGGTTTTTATACACAATTTATTCATAGGTAAAAAGTAAAAACTGCTAATTCAGCATGGCATGGCGAGCAATAGCACACATTGGACAAATCAGAATCCTGATCGTCAGTAAAACTATTATAGCACTAACCCATGTCTAAGGCAGAGTAAATCTCTTAGCTTTGACAGAAACAACATAATTCAGAGATGTTCAACACAATATGAAACATTTTCACCAAAGATTCATGCACTAGTGTATGTTAACCAGGTTATATCAGACCTTCCAGTGGAAGTGTCCTCAACAAGTTACATTAGGATCAGGAGACATTTTCGTTCACAATACAGTCTCTCTACGTAAGTAACCATTTGCTTCACAGTGTACGTGTTTTCTTTGAAGACCGCAAGGAAAGAAGACATGCAGGGGGACATTGATTAGGAGGGATAATGAGCAGAAGCAAGAGGAACAGGACAAACAAAACTAGCATCTATTTTAATAAAATGGTGTCACTGCAGAAATGCAGCGTAACTAAGCTTCATTAATAAACACACTTCTAAACCTCTAAATGACATTTTTTAAATGCAATATTAGTAATTCATCGATTACAACTATTTCATTATAAAAATCATTAGTATGTAAAAAATACATTATCACCCAAAATTGCACATTTAGATAAAGCTTTCATAGCCTCTACCCTCTGATTATTTTTTAATAATCACTCAAACCCATTAATAAACTCCATTGTTCAGCCTTTAGTTTGTACTTTGTCATCTTTGGTTTCTTCCACAAATTTGTCTCCACTCTCTTTAACTGGTTTTAAAAGTGAACCTTAAACTTTCTAATTCCATTTCCATCAGACCTGTCCTCTTCACTCGGTTTTTAGAGTTGCCCTTCTTTCAATATCTACTACTAATACATTCACAACATTTTAGAAAAAGAAACAGGAGAATTGCACAAATTATTATGATTAATATAGGAGTTAATATAGTCTGTAAAGCAGGACCACCTAGACTGTACCACCTATATTATCAAATTACCCTGCAACCTTCGCAAAACTCTTTCCTAACCGACTAAACCAACAACCTACAGTTTCCCATAAGCCAGGTTCCTTAAAAGACTTGGGGCCTGATTTAGATATGGGCAGACGGGTTACTCCGTTGTGTTGAAGTAACCTGTCTGCTGATATCTAAATCAGGCCTTTAATCTCATGTGAAAGATTAGTTAGATTAGTAATAAAAGAATCCTTAACTCTACTGTTATACAAGTGCATTCTCTCTAAGCCTTTATCACAAGAAAACGCTACTTTCTTTCGCCCAAATAATATCTCAATATAGATGATTATGCATCACCATAGCTCTAATAGCTACCATTTTTACATTTACTAGCTTTAAAAACCCTGCTGTATCTACTGTAAACCTATATACTACAGAAGAGAAATGTCTCATTTTCACACCATTCATCACTACTCCCACAGAAGGAATAACAGCACCCTTTATATCTAAAACAACTTGTTCAAAACTATGGGCCTGATTAGGATTGCGGTTTTCCCGCATCCTCCGGGCTGGCGGAAGCCACCGCCGGCCCGGAGGATGCGGGAAAACCGCTGCGGACTGAAAAAGACCCCCCGCCAGATTAGGATGGCTGGGGGATCGTATTTCAGTCCGCAGCTTTTCCGCCGCGGACGCCTTTAACATGTTTTAACATGGCTGGCGGTGTCTATCAGACACCGCCAGCCATATTAGGATGTCTGCTGAAAGATGCCTTTACACGGCGGCATTTCCGCCATGTAAAGGCATACGGATTTGTGTTTGGGGGCCCGTTGCGGGCCCCCAGGGATGAAGGGGGGGTGGGGGGTGCACATGGGGGGTACCTATGGTACCCCCCTGCATTTGCCTGCACAAAGCGGCAGGCACCACGAGGTGCCTGCCGCTTTGTGCATGCAAATGCACAACATACATTTTTATCATTGCGGCGGGTGCTGCTTCAAGCAGCACCCGCCGTCATGATAACAATACAGGATGTGACCGCCAGGGTGGCGGTCACATCCTAATTAGCACGGAGGGACCGCCGCTGCAAAAGAGATGTCGCAATTACATGATGCATCCAAGATAAATAAACAGACTACGCCCTTCCCACACACAGCGGTGAAAAAGTTTATCACAGTTATCTTTAGACTACTTAAAAATCGAAAATTGGATTATAAAAATTGCGTAATGAGACGCCTTGTGTGCATGATCCTTATGAGTCCCTCGCAATAGGTTGGAATGATTTGCATACGAAACGGAATCGCAACTACATTAACCAGGATTCCGTGTGTAACGCCGTGATGTAATCAAGGGGCGCGACACGTGATATGTGTCGTCGTAATCACATGATGTATCTGGGTTAAACAAATAGACTACTCCCCAAGTTTAGCGCAGAGGAACGCCCGGAGACACAGACGGAAAGGTAAGCGCAGCAATGTCCCGTTGAGAGGTGCTTTTCACTTCAGACTAATACAAAGTACAATACGTGATGGGCTCGAGGATGGTAGCACTTCTGAACGGAGCTATGCGATCTGGCATGCTTGGCGAGCCTAAGTATAGAGGTGGCTTGTTTCTGATTTATCGTGCCAAATAATTGTCAATTTACGGCTACCTCCCTTGTTGACAGGCTGTGTCTGACAGAAATCCCCTAGTGATATATCATCGATATTAGATATCTAATATCGTAGTACCACCTTGAGATAAGATACTGAGATTGCACATAAGATATTTAATATCTTAGCACCATCTTGAGATAAGACATTAACAATGTATCTGGGCAATAAATACAGTATTTCTGATTCGTGAAGGATCGTGAGGTACAATCAGACACGACTTTATGAATTTGGTCTGAAGATTAGACTCAACCCCTCGGTGGGAGAAACGGTGTAATGCTTTTGTTTATATGTGTTTTTTTATAAACAGAGCGGTGCTCCTCATTTACCTGAGCTGCAGCCAGGTGAGGTGAGGCGCGATCCCCACACGAATAGGGTGAGTGAATATGTGTCTAAAAACAAAAATTGACATGATCACAAAAATAACACTACTGATGAGTGTATTTTTATAAATATGTTTGTCTCTTGTCACCTTCATGTTCTGTTGATGTGATTATTTTTTGTAGATTGTGGTGGAGCATCTGTACCTGATAATCAGGTGATATTATTCCTTTTTTATTTTCCTCACTTATTTTACAGCAGTAGCAACAACTAGGTCCCGATGAATGCATAGGTAATCTTCCTTATATGCAGAAACATGTTGACCACTTGCTGAACAGATATTTTGTTAAATCTGTTATTTCACTTTTGTTTTTAGTATTGGGGAGCTGAGAGAAAATATTAAAGTCTCTATTTCTACTCAGTCTCATCTAATTTTATCTTCTCACCACTCACTCACTTGCACTGCTTTTTTAGTTGTCATATTACACCTATACCGTTCACTGGTAAAAAAAACAAGGGTCTTCTTACTCTTACCACTTGTGTGACTGTGTGCGCACCAATAACTCCTGGGTAAGGAGTACCCATATGATGTAACAGTGGCGGTACAGATAGACAACTGATGGGAAAATTCTCACCCTGGGGTCGTGCCTCACGTGAATATGTTGATATAGTATCATGTCTAGTCACTGAATAATTTAGCTCACACCCTCTCTTTTGTGTCACGTCGATAGTTGTTTGTGATGAGAGCCTTTTGTTTTGACTCCTAGATATTTCTGTATTAATTAGGTCACTGTTGGGGGCATGTATCTAGTATGGAGTCATTAAACTAGCCCTCGGACCCTATCCTATGTAGTGTGTTTATTTGTGCTAAAGCATATGTCACCATTTATAACGTGCATTTGTGCTTCAAGAACAAATATCACCATTCATAACATGCACTAGAGTTTCCAATTTCTGAACTTGTAACAAGAAAGTACAGCCCATTATGCCACAATACTAAAAATAGGAAATATTGAATACAAACACTGTTCATTAATTCCTAAAGGGCGATAAGCACACTAAAAGTCTTTGTTTTCTTTTTCCAAAAAGTCTCATATTTGGGCGTTAGACAGAAAGCAAGAAAATCACTTTCAAAAGCACTGCTGCCACTTCAGTAAGTCACTGGTTAATGTTCTACACCGAGTGCAAAATAAGTAGGCAAGCATGAGGTCAAGAAGTCACTGACAAGATGAAAAGACATGCAGAAGAAATGTGCAGTACTTAGCTTGTCTGACTCATGAGGAATCCTCTTGAATGCCCAATCGTAGAAATCGGAACGGGCTTTGGAAATGACAACGAGATGTTGAGACAGCAACCTGCAGGACTCCAGGAAATAAGCCAAGCACAGGCATGTGCAGGGTTTGCCCTTTTATAACCAACAGGACAGGTGCTTGTAAACATGGTGCAAACCATGCCCCTCCACACGAGGCAAACCCCACCCCACCACATGCAGTTGCACAGGGATTCCGCACCCACCAATATGGCAGTTGGCTATCACATGTCATAATGAAGGCAGTGCAACAAGCATTGCTTCAATTAATCAAGTATTAGCATTTACAGGTTTACTTAAACAAGCATTGCTACAACCAACAGAATCCTGCAGTAGTGAATGTAGAAGCAGTATTTAAAACCCTGAATGAACATGGACAACCAAGGAGCCTAGGAAGTGGGTACAAATGAGACATGGTGGGTCCTGGGACCGGAGCTGTTCCCTGACAGTTCTCCCCACCAAAGAACCTCTAAGAGGACAGGGCTTTGTGGGACACCGAAGTTGGAAATGGCAGACAAGCAGCGGGGCATGGACAGCGGAGGTGGGTTCCCAGGAATTGTCTTCTGGCCCATAACCTTTCCAAACCAGAAGATAGTATAATCGGCCCCGGACCGACTTAGAATCAAGGACCGGGTAACCTCAAACTCCCAATGGCCATTCACATGCACTGGAGGGGGTGGGTGAGTGACGCTGGTATCTGATGAATAAGGATGGAGGAGGGTTACGTGAAACAGAGGATGTACCCTGAAGTCATCAGGTAAATCAAGCTCCAAGCCCAAGGGGCTAACAATCTTTTTGATTGTGAAGGGGCTGAGAAAATGTGGGTGTACTTCTTTGGACCAGCTAGATGATGATTTGTTGTAGCTAACCATGCCTGGTCCCCCACCTGATAATTGGGAGCAGGCTTTCTATGCTTGTGAGCCTGCTTCTTGTCTTGTTTCTGATAGTGTGGTATGTGTTGTTGAACTAGGAGCTGGATATTGTTCAACCATGTGTGGTGTTCCTGAACTGAAGGGAGTTTCTCTGCTATGGTGGGGTTTAAGACAGGAAGCATCCTGGAATGATTACAGACAGTAAAAGGGAGACACACCCGTCGCTCTATGTGCATTATTGTTGTACACAAACTCAACCAGCGGCAAAGTGGTATCCCAGTCAATAGACCAATAGGCAAGAAGGACCCGCAGAATCTGTTCTAAGGATTGGTTTGTACGTTTTGTTTGTGCGCCGGTTTGGGGGTGTATGCATAGGATAAGCGAACGTCCACTCCCAAGGAGGAGCACAAACTCCGCCAGAATTGTGATATAAACTGGGGTTCCCGATCGGAGATAATTGTGGAAGGTAGCCCATGGAGTCGTACAATATGTTGTATGAATAGGGTGGCTAGTGTTTTGTCAGTGGGAATGTCTTTTAATGGGACATAATGTGCCATCTTGGTCAGTTAATCCACTATCACCCAAATGACAGTTTTGTTGGTATAATAGGCTTTGCCTCTTCCTGATGTTAGTCAGAGGAGGAGAAACCTAAACATGATAACGTGTCTGCTTTCTGTTGTGTATTCCCTGGCCTGTAAGTAATAACAAAATTGAATTCATTAAAGAACAAGAGCCAGCGGAGTTGACAAGGTGTCAAGGCCTTGATGTTTTGAAAAAATTGTAAATTGCGATGGTCAGTATGCATTGTTATAGTATGTAGTGCTCACAGTAGGTGGTGGCACCATTCTTGAAATGCGAGCTTCATGGCAAGATGAAAATACAAGCAGAAGAAATGTGCAGCACTTAGCTTGTCTGACGTATGAGGAATCGTCTTGAAAGCCTAGTCGAAAAAGTCGGATTGGGCGTTGGGACTGACAGCTGGAGAGACGTTGAGACAGCAACCTGCAGCAATACAGGAAATAAGCCAAGCAGAGGCATGTGCAGGGCTCGCCATTTTATAACCAACAGGACAGGTGCTTGTAAACATGTGGCAAACCATGCCCCTCCACATGAGGCAAACCACATCCCTCCACATGCAGTTGCACAAGGCTCGTCACACCCACCATTATGACAGTTGACTATCACATGGCAAACCACGCCCCTCCACATGCAGTTGCACAAGGCTTGACACACTCACCAATATGACAGTTGACTATCACATGTCATAATGAAGGCAGTGCAACAAGCATTGCTACAATTAAACAAGCATTGGCATGTACAGGTTGAATTAAACAAGCTTTGCTACGAACAATAGAATCTTGCCATATTGAATGCAGAAGCAGTATTTAAAACCCTATAAAGGATAATAACCATGGGCAGCCAAGGAGCCTAGGGGGTGGGTACAAATGAGACATGGTGGGGCCTAGGACCGGAGTTGTTCCCTGACAATGTCTCAAATTATGTTCTTCATTTAATTCATCCATATGATAAAATCTAATATCAAAGCTAAATAATATGAACCTACTGAGTTTGTTGGCAAATTGAAATATGCAGTTATCCCACACACAGATCATATAATTTATACTAACTTCATAAATGTGACCATACAGTCTCTCTTATTAATTCTACCTTAACTTTCTGTGAAGAACTATGGCTTACCATACACAATTCACCTATCATTTCCAGGTTCATTCTCAATCTAGGATGTAACCTTGACAATCTGAATTCTTCCTCTTCCTTCATCTGTTTAGATGCAATTGTCTGTTCTTCCCAGTTTCTCACAATATTTACTCCCATCTCATTGTACCCCCTAATTAAATTATGCTCTTCACTACTCAAAAGACATCCATGACCTTGAACTGGGATAGTATCCTACCTTTTTTGTGCAATCACTCTCGTCAATTTACCTTATTTAATTTCCCTATTAGCTTTTCTAATAGGAAAATCTTCTAAAGACATATTCAAATCAGTCAAATAAGAAAAAAGAAATTCCTGTTGATAAAAAATTGCAAAATACACATTACATGATTAAGAATTTAGGCAACTGAACATAAGTAGAACCCTTTGAAGCAGACGTAGGAAGATAAATGCAAACATAACAACCACTAATGTTCATTACATCTACATAGTCTCTAATCATTTTGGAATATGCATCATCCTTAAATCCACCAACGAAATATCCTGTATGTATTGGTACATCATGTTTTGGGCTGTTTCTTTCTTTAGTGATTTCAACATTATCATTATTAATACGATTTGAAATATATCCCACAGGAGTCAGTAAGCACAACAACAATCCCACTAAAGCTACTAATATTGTTAGTGTTACTAGCCCTACAATTTTACAGCATTTCCGGCATTCCAATATTTATTGAGACAAATGAGCAACAAGACATTTTTTTCAAGACAATATTTCTCTTATTTTCTTGTTAGTTTGTTGAAACAATAATCAAAACAAAAGTTTCAAATACCTTCTCAGCTCAGCAGTTTATTTTAAAAGTTCACTTAATTTCATTCTAAGATTTATTTCTCTTTGTTCAAGAGTAGTCTCAAACATTTTCATAAGTAATTTCAAAAGTCTCTTTATTCAATTCAAAGTGGTTCTGCTTCTGTCTCAAAATAAGTCTCTGATTTTTGTTTTTAAAAAAATGTTTTCCTGATCTCACCAATAAGCGTATGCAATTCTTGAAAAGAAGCCACTCTTCCGATCTTTGCGCCCACTGCTACTGCATTCGCTTAGGTCCATACCAGGCCAGCCTCTTTGTTTGAAGCTTGGTGTAATCAGAGGACCAGGAGGAACTATACCAGTCTCAAATCTCTTCCCCATGACAGTAGGGCCTGCCAGATGTTCACACTACTCTAATTTTCTCCCCCCGATCCAAGCGGGCCATAGAAAACGCAGCCTTTAACCAATCTTCACACTTTGGGGGTCGCGTATCTTTCCAGTTCTTACAAATTTCCCTCCGGGCAATTAAAACCAGATATAACAACAATCCTCTGTATATCTGCTGTAGCTTCTTGCTAAGCACGTCGTCGTCCCCAAATGGAATCAGAGTGACATTGACCTTGATTTTGACTTTAAAAATAAATGCCAGATAGAACTTCCTCCACTCCCCTACAGAAAGTTCAATATACTCATAAAAAATATCAATATCATTGGCTTTAAGAAGGTCACATCTTGGACATTTGGGGGAGGATAGTGGTGTAAACTTAGCAGTCTTTGCCGGTGTATAATAAAGCGTGTAGACAACAAAAAAATGGTTCCTTTTTAAGCTGTCTAGCTTAACATATTTATAAAGAAGCTTCAAAGAGGATTTATATAGATCTTCAATATCAGAGTCTATGGGCGACTGATTCCAGACTACATGCTGCGGGGGATATTCCACATCTTCAGCCTCCAAGGACATCTTATAACAGATCAAAACTTCTTTTCTCTTAAGGTGTACCTCTTGCAGGATTTGCTTAGTCCCACTCTCCTCGTATGTCCCCCTGTTCTGCTGCAAACCAGGAGACTAATTGCAGGTATTTAAATCTGGAAAGACTGCTTCCAACATTAGCTCTTTAAACCTCCCTGGGGTGGACTCCTTCTGAGGATAAGAGTTTTGATCATATATTGATACCCACCCTTTTTATTGGAATCGTAAGGCTATACTTTAGACATAACGGGGTCCCCGGGGAGTCCCAGATCGGGGCAAATTCAGAATTGTATCCGATTCCCCATCTACATCTGACCTTATACCACAGGCTAAGGGCAGCCCTAAGAACTTTCAGACGCACCTTTTTGATTTACCTTGGTGCCCCGAATTTATACAGAAAGCCGTCTCCCCCACCCTCCACGATGGCCATTTCTCCCAAAAGCCTGGCCCAAGATGTCTCCTCTGGTTTTACAAGTAGCATCCGGATGTTTTTAAATTGAAAGGCGACAGAGTACCAACCAATATCTGGGAGAGAAAGCCCCCCCTTTAATAAGCTTACATCTCAGCTTTTTCCACGTTAATCTAGTGCCCTTATTTGCCCAGATGAAACTTCCGATCTTGCTTTGAATTTTGCAAATATCCTGACTGGGGAAGTTGAGGGGAATGGCATTAAACAAGTATGTTACCTTAGGGAGAATGACCATTTTTACTAAATTAACCCCACCGAAAATTGTTAAGGGAAGATTCTTCCATCTGGCAAATAGACAGTCCACTTCTTTAATAGTCTTATGCAAATTAATCTGGGGGATTTTATATAAGTCCTTAACTATAGTAATGCCCAGGTACTTAAACTCGTTACTCATTCTGCCCTCCCAGCTATCAATGTTCCAACACAGCACCTCAGTTTTAGAAGTGTTAGCTAAATACCCTGATAGGGATCCAAATTCTTCTATCTATTCTTCTTCTTCTCTTTACTTTTTTAAAAAACGAATACCTGTTCTCAGCTGACATTGTCCACGCATAGGGCAGTGATTTAATCGATGTATTTTTAAATACATTTTGGGTGGCTAAACCAGTGCGCTTACCTTCTGTGATCATCGCGCGCTGCAAAGCGCGACTGCTGTGCTTATTTACAACAGCGCTGCCCTCTCGGTCGCGGTCACGTGACCTCTCCTACCTCACCCGCCATCTTGAGGAGGGAAGGGCTGCGCTCCAGTCTATCCAACACTCCCCCCCTTCCCGCCCCCTTGATGCTTAAAAGTAAAGCCACTTCCCGTCCGCGCAGCGGGCGGGCGCAGCGGGCACGCCGGCGGCGCGCCAGAGGCAAGCCCGTCTGCGCCCGTCCGCGCCGGGACCGGGCCCAGGGCCACAACCCCTGCCCAAAAGCTATCAGGTGATATCAAAACTTATACTAGCCAAAACCTACTTGCGCTGCGACCACTCGCTTTGGCCAATTGCTCAAATATTAAACCATCGGAAATCCACAAGGATACCGCTATCATCTGCCCTCACTGTAACGACATTATCCCACTAATACTCTCCCAAATTAACTGCACTATAACCAAACATGATGTGGGCGCTGCCACCTCTATAGCTCTTATAAATGCTCGCTCGCTCGGTAAGCATAGGCAGGAAATTTTTGATCTTATAACTGATTTTAAACTAGATATACTGTTTATCACCGAAACTTGGATGGATGACACCTCACAGCCAGATTTGGTCATCGCTGTTCCAGAGGGATTTAAAGCCTACTGTCAGGACAGGCCTAAACAAAGAGGGGGTGGGCTGGCCATAATTGCCAGAGATTCTTATCCTGTCAGAACGACATCTATTCCATCCACTTCATGTGAGGCCATGCAATTCGCCATCAACCTCTCACCCTTGTTTAATTTCAAGGGAATATTAATATACCGTCCTCCAGGAGCAAAGACGACCTTCCTATCTAACATAAATACCATGATGGAATCCGTAGCCACAGAAAGTAATTTTACGATCTTAGGTGACCTGAACTTTCACTTAGATTTAGGTCACCTTACTGATTCTGCCGCCCTCATCTCCGATCTAGGTACCCTAGGGCTAAAACAACTTGTCACATCTTCTACCCATCAAGCAGGCCACATTTTGGATCCCATCTTTTCTAACCTAGAAGGACTGCAAATTACCAATATTCTGCCTATGCCTTGGACTGACCACTCTGCAATCTTTGCAAATATAGCCACGAATAATCACTGTAATATCAATCCTCAACCTATGCCCAAACAATCTTTCAAAGATTGGAAACATATAAATTATGACGATTTGAAACTCACACTGGAACAAACCCACCCTGTGTTTGCCTTGGACCCCAATCTAGCGCTCCAGCAACTATATGACTGGATGGGCCAGGCAACTCACCAATCAGCCCCGTCCAAAGAACATTCCAGCAACAGAGCCAAGCCTTCCGCCCCCTGGTACAATGACAAACTACGGGCACAAAAACAGATTAACCGTATTAAGGAAAGAACCTGGAGAAAAGACTATGATATCACCAGTAAATCAGTCTATAAGGAATCCTTAGCACTATATAAAACCATGATAGCGGAAGCAAAAAAAGAATACTACAGCAATCAAATTGAGAAAGCCAAGAATTCCAGTAAACAATTATTTTTAATCACTAAAGCACTATCAGGTAATTCCCCGGACCTCACTCCCCCCCGTCACAACTGCTATGCGACTCTCTTGCCTCCTTTTTTTTCACCAAAGTAGATGATATCTTCCAGGCTTTCTCTTCCAAATCACTTCCCACTACAATCTCTTCAACTACTTTTCTCCCAGTTAACACGCTTCCCAGCTTCCAACCGGTCACTCCGGACCAAATAAAAAACACACTATCTACTGTTAAATCAGGATCTCCACTGGATCCTTGCCCTCTCTCTGTACTCAGACCGGTAATGGAAATCATCATACCGGCACTCACGCAGGTCTGCAATACAATATTGCTGTCAGGCATTTATCCGGACCCCCTTAAAAACACCTTACTAAAACCTCTGTTAAAAAAACCCTCCTTGGACAAAACTGAGTTAAAAAACTACCGCCCTATTGCCAGTTTACCCTTCATGGCGAAGGTGATTGAAAAAATCATGAACACCCAGATCTCCGAATTTATTGAAAAACACCAGCTCCTCGACAACACACAGTTTGGGTTCAGGAAACATCACGGGACAGAGACAGCCTTGATTAAAGCCGCTGATGATATCAGGGTAATCAGGGACCAGGGTGGCACTGCCATACTGGTTCTGTTAGATTTATCGGCGGCTTTCGACACGGTCGACCACAACATCTTGGTCGACCGTGTCCAGGGATTTGGCATCTGTCACACTGCCAGAGACCTAATTGCGTCCTTCCTTGCCAAAAGAACGCAGGCTGTCATTCTGGGACCCTTTCAATCAGCTCAACTCTCTGCCCCTTGTGGAGTTCCTCAAGGCTCATCCCTGAGTCCGACACTTTTTAACATTTATGTGTCGGACCTTGCTAAGACCATCAAAGCACATGGGATGAGCCTAACCTCTTACGCCGACGACACCCAACTTGTGTTGGCGATTAAAGGGGATGGAGAGCAAGTAGCTGAAAAATTTAAGAAAGGGCTCCTAGATATTGGAGACTGGATGGCTACCAACTGCCTAAAGCTAAACTCGGAAAAAACCGAGGTACTCATTTTGGGACCACTCTCACCTGCCTGGCCTACCAGTTGGTGGCCAGAGACCTTCGGTACTCCTCCCACCCCCACCTCGAAGGTTAGGAACCTCGGTGTCATCTTTGATGATGGGCTAAATTTCATGAACCACGCCAACAAAACAGTATCAACAGCACATTTGAAATTAAAAATGATCCGGAAGATACGCCCTTTCCTCCCTGACTCTGCCATTAAGACACTGGTTTCTGCCCTTGTCCTTTCATCCTTGGATTATTGCAATGGGCTATTCCTTAATGCTCAAACTAGAGTAATTGCAAAACTTCAAACAATACAAAATGCGGCAGCTCGCCTTCTCTTCGGCAAAACAAAGTTTGAATCCATTTCCAAAAACATAAAAGATCTACACTGGCTTACTGTACAAAAAAGAATTCATTTTAAATCCCTCTGCATTGTATTTAAAACAATCAACAATCAAGGACCACATTTTCTAAAAGATCAATTACAGCATTACAAACCCACAAGAGCTCTACGATCAGCCTCTCTCAGCCAACTGATCGTCCCTCGCACCAAAACAGTTACCTGGGGTGACCGACGCTTTTTGGTGGCGGCCCCCAGACTTTGGAACACCCTGCCTCTTAACATCAGACAAAGTGTCACACTCCTTCAGTTCCGTAAACTTTTGAAAACCTGGCTGTTCTCTCACTAATACTCTTCTTTCTTTCCCTCACATCTGTTCAATTAACTGGCTCATTTCCTCACTTTTCCAGAGTTTATAATGGTTTTTAGCGCCAAGACGCCCACGGGTATATGCAGCGCTCTATAAATATTAAAAAATAAATAACAATGCTTCGACCCTTGGTATTAACACCACCGGATCATTGGTGTATAGCATCAAGTCATCGGCATAGAGAGCCAACTTGCTGCAATATCTATGGGACCTTAAAGGAGAAATCAGGTCATCCGATCTTATTGCTTGTGCCAGGGGCTCTATATAAATATCAAACAGCAGGGGTGAGATGGGACAACCCTGTCTTGTTCCTCTTTGGATGTTAAAACTAGAGGTTAACATGCCGTTTAAGAGAATTTTTGTTGAAGACCTTTGGTAGCAATTTATCAGGGCCTGAATAGAAATATGCCCAAAACGCATTATGTGGAATAAACACATGTATATGTATTGTTCAGTTGAGGAGGTTGATGCACTTATTGATAAGATAAAAAACTGAGGTAGGGTGTAACGGGGGCAATCGTGGAAGTAAAGGGGTCCTTTACTTAGTGAGACCTGGAAAATGAAATGTAAAAGTTAAAGGTTTTTTTTAATCAGCCCGAGGGACAGGGGCTGAACAGGCTTATAGCCGAATAGAAGGGAGGGTTCCCCGGGGGGACGTACACTGGGGGAGTGTAGGGGTGGTGGTGGGATGCACGGGGTGGGGAGCAGTGGGAACAAATCTAAAAAACAACCTCAATCACACCTTTATATTAGACCGTCTGTTCTGGGTTTCCCATATTTTGATGGTAGAAATTGTCCCAATGAGTAGCGAGGTAAAGTTCATCTTGTGGAACATCAATGGATTAAGATGCCCTCGTAGACAAATCCTCTGCCCAAGTCTGCCTTATTCAGGAGACGCATTTAAGCTATGCAGAGAGTCGTATTATATTTGCTAAGTATCCCTGGGTAAAATATTTTTGTACTTCTGAGCAGACAGTTCCTAGTAAAGGGGTGGCTATTCTGATAAAACAGAGGGCAGGATGTACTATTAAAACAATTCAAACTGGCCAAACAGGGAGATGGATTGTGGCCATATTAGATTTTGGAGGATCAGAGTAAATATGTGCTTCTTTTTATGGCCCCAACATCAACGATCCTATGCATATTTGTAAATTACAATCTAAACTGATTAAAGTAGTTTCGCCCATAATTATCGGAGATGACTTTAATGTCCTTCTTGACCCCCTAAGGGATAGATCCAATCAGAGCCACTATGTAGGGGCACCCCGAGTACGTTGAGCCTTAAAAAAATATGTTACATGATATGGGGCTCGCTGACGTTTGGATGGTAAAGATGGGCCATAAACAGGGTTTTACTTTCTACTTCAAGAAACACGGCCACTCTTCCAGAATCGATTATGTCCTAACTGATAGGCTTAGTCTAGATAATATGACTTTTAAACAGTCTTGCCCAGTCATATATCAGACCATGCCCCTGTGATGTTTGCCTTTGCAGGAAAGAGGTACAATTTAAGGCCTAGATGGTCATTAAAAAGGTCTAAGTTGTTGGATGTAGAGATAGCGAGGGCTATTAAATCTGCTACCCTAGACTATTTCTCAGTAAATATTGGGTCAACATCTATGGACTTTGTCTGGGATGCCTTTAAGGCGAACCTAAGGGGCTTGTTACATAGTCTCATGTGCTCGAAGAATAGGGTGGAGTCACAGGAACGACATACTTTGGAGGAATTTTTTTTTCAACTAGAGGCAGAGAGGACTCGGCTCAATCGCGGGATCTCTGAAAGGCTGTTACAAGTTCAGAGGAACTTGGACAATGCCCGCCAGGAATATAGGGGAATGGCTGACCAAAAATATGCAGAATTTTGAGTATGAAGAGAAGGCGGGAGCCCTCTTGGCATGGAAAGCAAGAGTAGACTGTGCAAAGAATAACATCAATGAATTAATGATAAATGAAAGTGGGGAGACGTCGAGTAGCTTATAGGACATGCAAGCGCGCCTTTTCTCACTATTCTCAGACCTATATAGGGAGCAGATAGTGCCTAACGCTGAACCCTAGACATGGTTGAGGGAGAAATCATTACCCACTCTAACAGCTGAAAGCTGCGAAAGATTAGATGCTCCAATCACCGAGAGTGAAATCAGAGTACAAATAAGCAAATGTCAAAAAAAATAAAACAGCAGGTGCGGACGCGCTTCCCAGTGAGGTCTATGAACTCCTCTTAGAAGAATTGGTTCCGATGTTGGGTATTTTATTTAACTCAGTATATAGCTCGGAAGGTCAGGCTCCCAGATCCTGGAAAGAAGCAACCATCGTGCTCATTTTGAAGCCTGGGAAGGAGCATCTAAGGGCGGACTCCTATAGACCAATCTCCTTGCTGAAAGCTGACTATAAGATCTTTATGAGTATTCTTGCAGGGAGATTGGTTAAGATAGCCCCACAGCTGATTAATGTTGACCAAAATGGATTTATACCTGGGAGATATATCCAGGAGCAGACTCATCAATTAATTGCTAACTTAAACTTGGCTATAGCACGATACGATCCCTTGGCCGTTGTGACACTTGATGCGGCCAAGGCCGTCTGTTGGGTATATCTTTGGGAAGTACTTAGGTCCATGGGCTTTGAAACTCAGTCTCTGATTCACTCTCAAACGTGCACTGACACTGATTTAGAACATTATAGGCATCCAACTCAGTTACATCTTCTTCTCCTTCTTGTAGCTAAAGGCAGTCATTAAGGCGTGGCATATTTTTAATTTTAAACTCTCTTCCTCAGTGATCTCTTGGCAACCAGTTATTCACTTCCACTAGTTTCAGGATCTATTGGTGTTTCAGATTTATTTTCTACTGGTTCATAATGTTTCTCTTGCAAGTTCTATTCCTTGAAACATCTTCCTCAACTCTTTCTCTTTCAACCACAGTCTTTGTCAAGAGATTCTTTACTCTCCAAGGAGCTTTGACTTGATCTCAGACTCAAACTTGAGCTTGAACTCTGATCAGTTTTGTCCTTGTCTGCTCTTTTCACAGTGAACTTCTTGTTTCCTATGGAGGTCTTTGTAACTTTTATCTTCAAGTGCAACTTCTCACTGCTGGGATCAGAGACTACTTCTTCTTGCTGCCACTCAACCCTTTGACTCTTGCACTTTAACGGTTCTTCACTCTGATCTCTGCTTTCAAATTGGATTTTAGTAATTTAAGGTTCTTTTTCAGAGCTCTCACTAACCTGAAACTTCACTCCTTTACTTTGGTTTTGCTCACTGTCTTGAAATTCTCAACTTCTTCAATCTCCTCTGGATTGTAAATGTGGGTTTACTTGTAAAGCGCACTGCCACCCTACTCAGGGTATCCTGGCGCTGTATACCGCTGTGGAACCCTTCCTGGTTTTCCCTGTGAGATGCCCTCTACTGGGCACCCCCAAGGTGGAACCAGGCATCCCAGGGCCACTGGGGCCGTTGTGGAGATTAAGCAAGCTATTGCCCAGAGTTGCAGAGTGGGACCCATGATTAGAGTAGGCGCCAATGCGAGAATTGTCGAGTCCGCGGACATTGAGCCCGGTACCCTGCCGCGTCGGGAATAGAACCCTGGTCCCGGGCCAGACCTCTGCATTAGGGTCTGCCGCCTCTAACCAGTGAGCCACACTTCTCCATGATTTACACTGCAAACTTGAGCTTGGCTTTGAGTTTGAATTTGGGTGCCTGTTTTTGAACCAACTGACTCATTCACTGCTTCAGACTCTCAATCTCTTTGTGTGAGCAGTGCGGATCTACTGAGGCACACTTCACAGCAGTATTCGTAATCAGGATCACTTCAGATTACAATCCAATCTCCAGGGTTCAATCAGTGACAGGCAATATTCTTTGTTTCCTTTGTTGCCACATTCACCTGATGAGAGGCAGATTTCACCATATCAGCCGGACCTTTGCAAAAATGTTGGACGATGTCAGCAGTTATTGAAACTAGTGCAGTTGAAGGTACACATGCAAGACTCATCACTCTATCAATGATAATCTAATGGGGCGATAAACCAGTCCCCAGGTGTACTACTCATACTCATCAAAACAAGGGGAAGAGCATCAGGCCCCTTCAAACCAGTTGAAGCACATATTTTTGGCAGTTTGTTTTCGAGAGTTCCATTTGCACTCTCCACAGCACTAGCAGGTTGAGGTTAATACCTATAATGAAACCTCTCATTGATTTCAAATGTTGTACAATTGTAAAACCTCCTTTTTAAAAATGGGTCCCAATAGAAGGTGGAAGGCCAAATCGCGGTATCAACTCCCTCAACAACAATTTGGCTACTGTAAGGCTATCTGTCCTCTTTGTGGAAAATGCTTCACTCATTTTGAAAATAAGCAGATAATCACTAAGATGTACTGCAAACACTAACAGTTTCGCATCTTAATAAAATCTGCCTGGAGTCTTACAAATGGGCCTTCTAATTTGCTAATGTGATTCATAACAGTAACTGTTCTTTTGCCTTGATTACGTAGGTGACACACAAGACATTGACTAAAAACATCCTCAGCAGCATTTTAAAAAATTACATTTTTCCAGTACCTTTTGAAAATGCTAACCAAACTATCTCTACCTGCATGCGTCTTTGTTAGACCCGGCATCCTTGGCGTGGTTTCCCCTGACGTTTTGCCTCCTAACCTCCTGATTTGCTGGCTTTAGGATTCTGGGTACTTTACAACTGCTATCCAGTGCCAAAGTGAATATGCTCTGTTCTCTGTAAACATGGTAACATTGCCCTATCCACAATTGGCATATTTAATTTACTTATAAGTCCCGAGTAAAGTGCACTATGTGTGCCCAGGGCCTGTAAATTAAATGTTACGAGTGGGCCTGCAGCACTGATTGTGCCCTCCACTCAGGAGCCTTTTTAAAGATGGCTCAGGCCTGCCATTGACGAGCCTTTGAGTGGAGTTTTAAACTGCCATTTCGACCTGGGAAATTAACCTACTTGCAAGGCCCAAATCTTCTCTTTTATTGCATATACGACACCGCTAAGGTAGCCCCTAGGCAGCCCTTTGGGCAGAGTGCAGTTTTACATGTCCTGGTAGTTAAAAACTGCTAATTTCTTTTTTCACTGCTTCAAGACCTATCTCTCCCATGGGTTAACATGGAAATTGCCTAAAAACATCTTTTAAATTAAGTTTCCCATTGGGAGCAGATCAAAAATTGGAGTTGGTGTCTTTTGACTCACAATTTAAAAACACATATTTTAGTAAAGTCTGTTTATAAATTGCAGGTCTGAAAATGAAAGTTTAGAAAATTGGCATTTTCTTATTTTAACCATTCAATGCCTCTGCCTGTCTTTGAACACTTGTCTGGGTTGGGCAATAGCTGGGCTTTGTTCATTCCCTCTAGACAGTCACACAAAGGGAGCTTGGGAGTAACATTTGCCTCCTGATGGCCCTTACCAGGCTGATGGGCCTTCCTGATGTAGATTGGGAAGGAGGGGCTAACACTTGCAACTGAATATGACTGTGCCTACCCCCACACAAAGGGATGCATACCCCCCTGTATTGTCTCTGGAGCCAGGGCAGGAAAGGCAGGGACCTTTTGATCTTCAAAGGCCTATTTGATGTTTCCTCTACTTCAAAGGTACATTTGGGTATAAGTACTGGACCCCCGGCGCTATCAAATCACAACTCTTCTGAAACCAAGGACATTCTGCCTGGATGAAGCGCTGCTGTACTGTATGCCTAACTGTCACGTTGCTGCTTGCTCTGCTGTGCTGGCCTGCTGCCTGCTGCCTGCTGATTGCTGTGCTAGAGGAAAGAATTCCACTTTGCAACTTGCTCTGCTGTGTTGGCCAGCTGCCTGCTGCTTCTTGCCTGGGAGTGAGAGGGACTGGACCTACTCTCTACATCCTTGTACCCAAATTTCTCTAAGGGCTTGCTGGCTTGCCTCCTGTTTTCAGAAGTCTCAGGGACACAAAAGACTTCTCGCAACTCTGCTGATGCTGCTGGACTCGGCAGTCTGTGAGTCCTACACTTACCTGAGGTGCCTCCTCCAGTCTTGGACCTCAGAAGTGCATTCTGCAGCCATTTTCTGCAAAAACTGACACATTGCCTCGACTGCGAGAGAATTTCAGCTGCATCGCCCTATGATGCCGACACAGAGGCTGTTCGACCATAAAGAATGCACTCAGCCTGCACGTTTCGACAATGACTCTCAGGGCAGCTCAACGACAATGCATTGCATCCACTTCAATGGAGCTCAACAAAGATGTCAGCCATCTTTGTGCAGCTCGACAGTGACACAATAGATTCTCGACATCTGCAAAAGGTCCAACCAAGGTATTTTTTCAGCAGGACCAGTCTGGTTCCTATAGTGAGCCTGCCGTTGATTGCGGTTGGCCTGAACCTTTGATTTGCAATGGTCTCTTGTGACCTCAAGTAACATTTTGACCGCTCGTGACTTCTAAGCCCTGTTTTTACATTGAATCTTTGAAAATTCCTATCTTGGGTTCTGCTTATATGATTTTTGTCATTTTTGTCTTGTTTTAATCAGACACATATCCTCTATGTATCTAAACTGGTGTGGAATCTTTTTGTGGTGTTTGCAGTGTGTTGTTGAAATTAAGTGGTGCTCATATACTTTACACATTGCCTCCTAAGTTATGCTTGATTGCTTTATGCCAAGATACCAGAGGGTGAGTGCAGGTCAATTTAGGGTGTGTTTCTGACTCATTCTGACAAGAGTGGTGGTCCCTCTTCGGAGAAGGTGAATACCTGTGCCAACTAGAGACACCATTTCTAACAGTCTGGTTATGAAAATGCTTACACAAAGGATATAAGATTGATTTTAGTGGCACAAACTGAAGCTCATTGTTTACAGAGAAATCCTGATCATTTTTCTCATAGCCTAGTCTCTCCCTTTTTCTCTTTTCATTTTCTGGTGCATCTTCTTACAAATCTCTCAATTTGCTAAAAAACGTTTTTAAGGAATCCATAAAAAAAAAAATATTTTCTAAAATTTGAACTGAATCATTTTCATTTTCCCGCACAACAGTCTCATCTTGTAGTGTATAATATTTTGCCAACTGATCTGCATATTTGTTCCCAAACATGGCCATGTCCTGTCCAGCTTTATGACCTACTCACCTAAAAAACACAATCATCTTTTGCTTTTATAAAGCTTTCAAACAATCCTATATGTAAGCAGAATTCTTCATAAGGGCTCTTTAAGATGTCATAAAATCCCTCTGTGACCATAGTTGACCATAGTCATGGACAAATCCAAATCCATACTGGCTGTCTGTATAAATTGTCACATCCACATTTTCTGACAAACAGCATATCCTTGTTAAGGACACCAGTTCTGTCACTTGTCCTGAAGTTCCATTTGGTAGAGTAGACCCTTCTAGTGTCTCTGAAATTGAACATATTTTATTGACAGCTTTCAATGTTCCATATTGGTCTCTTAAGTAAGAACCATCAGCAAACAATGTCACATCAGTAATGTCCAAAGGTGTTTCTTTAATTGCTGGTCTTGGTTTTGTACACAACTCAGTCACTTCAGTACAATTACTTTCTGGTTTATCATCGATCTTAACATAATTTCCCTGTCTCCTCAACTCCTGTCTAAAATAGGAAGCAGTGTTTCTGGGCTCAAGTAATTACATTTTTAATAGAGATATTCACTGCTGAAAGTATGAGATCATACTCATAACGAGTCAGTCTACTGTTCTTTATATGCTGGCTTCTTATTCTTGTCAAAAGGATTTCAACTGAATGTGGGACATATGCAATTGAAGTATGGCCCATCACGATACCTTCCCTTTGGTCAATGGCAGCACAAGAGCTGCAACTGATTTCAATCAACTTACAGCTCCTGGATACAATACAGAAGAAAGACTACTAGACACATTAAACCTCCATGTTTCTGTACTAGAATGGAAAGCTAACATCCATTTTTCTAGTGAAGAACATGAAAAACCTCAAATTGTAATCAAGCATTCTGAGTGCAGGCACATGACACAAACTTTCTTTCAATTTCCTAAATGCATCAATATATTCATCATCAAATGGTATCGTATCTCAGATATTGCTACATGGAAACCTTACCAAAAGCTTTGCAATCAAGGAAAAGTTTGACATTCACTTACAGCAGCATCCAACAATTCAAAGAAACAGCTGTAGCTCCCGCTGGGTGGCCAGCTGTCTCAATTTTAGAATTGTAGAAAAACATTCTTTTGAGACTTTCTTCACACCTTTTTCAATATGGAGTCCAAGATAGATGACTTCTTTCACTGTATTTTAGTTGAGGAAGCTTTATGTCCATTTTTAACTAGATGATTCAACATGGCAATGGTTTCAGATTTACAGTCCTCTTTTGTCTTAGATGCGACCAATAGATCATCACTATATAGCATCAAGACTGAGTTACATGGAAACGTCAAATTCTCTAGAGCTTTCCTTAACATATGGCTAAAAATGTAAGGACTTCAGTATACCTTTGTGTTTATTCAAAAATTGGAATGCAAAAGGAAATTGTGATAACTCATCTAAAGGAATTGAAAAAACAGCTTGGCATGCATCAGTGGCTATAAACCAATATGCCTCTGATGAAAAATGAAACAAAATAACTGCTGTATTTTGTAATACTGGACAACTTGGAAAAACAATCTTGTTAATATTGCGGAGATCCTGTACGATTCTCGACTTGTCATTTGGCTTTTTAATTTCCATCACAAGAGAGTTACAACAACTACCAAGGGCCTCCAGGAGGATTCCTTGCTCAATAATATTTTCAATTGGTGGCTTCAGTCCTTCTTCTGCATCTTTTGAAGTTCTCTATTGTCTCATCCAACAAAATATTGCATAAAATGTAATCTTTACACTGACCGACTGCTTTAAAACCTCATATCTAATTTTGACAGTATGTCTTCAAACCAGAGGCATTTCTTCTTTGGTCAAAACTGGAAATAACTCAACTCTTGAATATGAACAATTTTGAATATTTTGAACATAGCATTCTCATTTTGTGTTTCAATAGCAACACCATTCAGAGTGCAATGAATCATGAAATTAATTTTACTAAGCAAGTCCCTTCCCAAAAAGTTTACAGGATTTGAATAACACAAAAAATAAATTGGTGCCTATTCTCCATTTGGCCAAATTTACCAGGGACATTTGTAACCTGATTTGTTTGTTTGTTTACTTCATTCGGTTTCATTTGGAAAAAAACATAAAAGTATAAACATCTTAAAAATGAATTTTCCAAAGAAATTCATGAATTATTTGTTAAAATCATCACAATGGGCTATTTACATAATAAAATTAACGTTTAAGGTTTTCCGATTAAAAACATACAACAGAGATTTAAAGTGCATCAGATCTTAAATTACAAATTAGCTCTGCGTCGAATACAACATTTTAAGAACCTGGCTATATTTCTAGCTAAAAGATCGAATTCTAAAAATTGAAGGACCATAAAGGCGGATCGACATTGGCGTAGGCCCAGAGTTTTTAAAATTGATACGAGCCATCGCTTTCTGGGTTCAATGTAAAATTTTCAGAATAGGGTTAAGTGTAAAAGCGATTGAGGGGATATTCCATCACAAGGAAAAGGGCACAACAGCTTAGACCAGTCATTAACCGTTGGAAAGGGGACAAATCGATGGAAGATGTTAAATCTAAATCGAATCAGTAAAAGTCTATCATAGCTGGATAACTTCCAAGTTAACTATGGCTGAATCGTCAAAGATGTTTGGATTAACAAGGAGTGCTGAACAGAGGTTTTATTAACTTCAGCCAACAGACGAAGACCTGCTAGATGCATTAAACATTGATTTTTTAACAGCTGCCTTGGAATCTGTGCCATTTCAAGGGGGTAATGGTAATATTTCTCCAGCCCAAGATCATATTAAAACTTCCTAACATATTGCAGCCACTGAATCTTTTGGGCGTTTTCAAGTATGAGACAGTCTGTTACAACAGATTGAGTAAACGCTAACTTATTTGACGTCCAAAGATGGTGCCACAAGAGAATTGGCTGGATCCTTATGATATCAGAGATAAAGGACATGCCTAATTCCGAATGGCAACTGAATGTGGACGCACTTTGTGGAACTGCAAGTAAGAATCGTAGAAAGCTATTTTCCACTCTTTGTATGGATTCTGCCTGTACATATCCCCACACCCCCGCCCCATAAATGGCTGTACTGACGCATTTGGCCTGATAAATACGTAACATCTCTTCGGGGGTCGCTTTCCTAATCTCTGGGAAGCTACTAGGGCCATTGTAGTTTTTAAAAACAGCAATTTTCTGGTCTCTATAGCTCTTCTCCAGGTTCCCTTTTCCTCTATTACAACTCCTAGGTAGGGGTAAGTGGGAGTATGGTCCACCCTGGAGTTGTTTATATAGATGTCACTCCCTTTCCTTAATTTCCGACCAGAAGTCATGATGAATGTTTTTTTGATGTTCATTTTTAAGTCCAGGTTCGACATAAGTACATTATATCAAGTTACTGAGCGTTGGAGTTCAAGGGGAGTACGAGCGATGATCACCGCGTCATCCGCGTATAGGAGTGCGGGGATCGGACGATTATGGACTAGGGGTAGGTCCTGGCACCCTTCCAACATGGCTGATTCCAGACCATTTGTCTTACTCCCCGCTCAACCCTAAACGGTGCGGATAATTGGCCCCCCAGACCAAATCTCACTCTAGCAGTCGCATTGGAATAGATCTCGTGCAGATAGTTAACCAAGAGAGGCTCAACACCCATTGCTGTTAGAATGTCCCAGAGTTTTGTGCGACCTGCGCAGTCGAACGCTGCAGTAAGATCAACGTAGACCATGTGTAATCTTCCACCCTTCACGTTCACATATTTACTCCTGAGTAACGTCAGGTTGAGGACCTGCTCGATGGTACCAAGGCCTTCCCTAAATCCGTACTGGAGGTCAGATAAAATACTATTATCTTCCATCCAGTACTGAAGGCGTTCTAACAAAATGCAGGCCACCACCTTTCCCAACGAGACCAGTAGTGAAATCGGCGATAGCACGATGGACTATTGCGATTCCCCTTTTTAAAGACCGGAACCAAAATGGATTCCGACCATGAATCCAAAAGACCAACTTTTCCCGTAGCTTCTAGGACCCTGAACAATATTGGGGCCCATAGATCCATTTTGAATTTATAAAAATCGACAGGTACCCCATCAGGGCCTGGGGCCTTTGCCCCTTTACTACCGTTTAAGGCGAGCTCCACTTCTGCCAGAGTAAAATCTAGGGCCAATGAAGTGGAAGAGGACCTTGGACTATTGCTGGTATTCCCTTGATTACACTGGTTTTGGGTTATATTCTCCGTTAGGCTGAAAATCTGCGTGAAATGAGCTATCCAGTCCGATTCGTCGATTGTGACTTCTATGTTACTGGTCTCCCTTGGACCAGAAAGAAATGGAGCATTTATAACTTCCCAGAAGGCTACACTATCACTATCACTATCACTACACTATCATTGGCTGCACAACTGTTATGTAAAGCTACCCATAAATCCTCTTTTAATTCCAACTTTCTTTGACGTAGGACCTTGTTGTATATTTTCCTAAATTGGATTACCTCTGTCCTATCTCTGTTGGTTTTTTTAAGAGCGATTTTAAGATTGGAGTAGGCTTTTGTACAAGATGAGTTGAACCAACCAACCCTATTTTTTCTTTTTCTATTAGAAATGACAGTTAAAGCTTCATTAACGGATTTAATTACTATTTTGAAGTTGTCAAGAATCTCCTGCGGAGTTGTACAATCCGCCAAACATGAGTTAATTGCAGTGGTGGAGTTTCTGACAACCTTTGAGTTATCGCTTCAGGATCTGCACGGGTCCATTTTATGGAGTAACCATTCAGTCTGTTCATAGTCAGACTTTCCTCATCATAAAACCTCGTCGAGTTTTCTCTACCTCATGCCAACTGGGCAGAAAGAGTGATAGAAATCGGAAAATGATCGCTAAATACGCAGTCATGAGTTTTAAAGTTAGTTATGGAGGTTGAAGCCCTATTTCCCATAAAAATAAAATCTATACAGGTAGAGGCTCCTCCACCATTGAAAGTTGGACTTAAGGGGACAATGGGGGATAACAGTTCATTTGCGAAGGCCAATTGAAGGAGCGACATCGTCTCATTCAAGCACGTCCCGATACTAGAGTGGGGAAAGTGAGTGATTTTATTTTCCTGCTCGTCTAGAAGGCTGCATGTTATGTTATCATTTCTTACACAGGGAGATAAATTAAAATCTCTACCCCAAACAATTATGGGATTTTTCCCGTGGTGGTTATTAATGAAGTCTAGGAGGAAATAACAAATTTCCTTCAGCGTCAATATTAACTTTGATTGCTCTAAGTAATTATAGAAATTGACCAACACAAGGATGTCCAGTTTATCTGAGGCTATTGAGATTATTTGGTAGTTCTCCTTGTTTTTTAAGGTACTAATTTCTCTCACCTGTGTTAGGTTTGAGATGTACACCACTAACCCACCTTTTGCACGCCCTGATGTTGAAGTAAGTGCTGGTGAGAAGAATGTTTTGTATCCGTTTAAGTGGATTGGTAGTACAGCCCACGTCTCTTGTAAACACAAGATATCATAGGTCTGCACAAATGTAAGCCATTCTCCTTGATTAATCTTAGAGCAGAGGCGAGCAATATTCTAAAATATTACGCTGAGTGGAGACCCTCTTAAAACATTAATTTCAGGCAGGGAGACTATGGTTAAGCCTCCTCCTTCCTCTTGACTCCCAGTACCCGTCGAGGAAGCCGGGACTAAATCTGTATCGTTTATTTTTGATAGGCACTGTAAGAGTGATTTATTGGCATGGTTAGCTACAGGAGATTCTTGATCCTGTTCTGGTAGGCCCAAGCTAGGGTTGAAGGGTATGGTCAGAGGATTTGTTACATGCACTGCTAATAGAGGTGAAATACAAGCTGAAGTGATTGGTTCATCCCTACTATCTCCCTCAACTATATGAGGAACAAGCCCCAATGCAGAAGTTGGTTGTCAGTCCACCTCCTCTAAAAGTGATAGATCAAATCTATTAGAGGTTATAATAGAGCCGTTTGATTTTACACTGGGCTTGGGAACAGGTTTATAAAAAAACAAAAACGGAAGGGACTGAATAGATGTTTGTATTGCAGGTAGTACTTCTTTGGGGATTAGGGGGGAACGAACCATTCTGGGCGTCCTAAAATTAATGACGATGCAGTCACCCTGTATAGATTTTAAGGAGGGACCCACCCACCCTATTCTTTGGGCCATCAGAATTTGATTTGTAAACTGAGGATTAAAGTGCTTATGTTTCACCAGCCAGTCTACTAATTTATTCCGAAGGGAAAACCAGGATTCGGTCTGTCCCTGTTTTAAAGGTGGAACCCCCTTTAGAACCAGGACATAGGGACAAGATGCAGGTGGCAAATTTAAATTATCTGTGTTGAGCAATAGAATTATTGGAATTATTGAAATTAAAATTATTGTTATCCTGCCCTTGATTTCGGGTATTCTCCACCCTAGCAATAACCTTTATTATGCAGTCCTCTACTACAGGGTTTTTTAGAGGTTCTAGTTGCGACTCCTATAAGGAGCCAGACTTAAGCTCTTGGGAGGGTTGGCTGGAAGAACCCTTTTGCGCTAGGGAAGAGTTTGTACTAACTGGGGTCGTTTTTGAGGTTTCCAGACGAGCGCTAATTGAATCTACGTCCTCCTTCAGTTGTTCTAACTTATTCTCAATACGGGCAAATCTTTCATCAAGGAGGGAGGTCAACTGTGATGTCATATCTCTAAGCTTTACTTCTAAGATGTTTTTTTATAAGATCTTCCATATAAACCCTCAAGTCTTCTGAGATATCTTTAGAGGTTATAGTGAGGGTACCTGTCTGTACTTCAGGATGGCTTAGAGCTTCCTCTGTTTGGATTTGCATTGAAGCCTTTCCCGGAAAACTAGGGCTATGGCAATCTTTTTCCCTTCCCTCGTTGGCCTACTTGCCTCCCTTCTGTTTCGTTCCTATTGCCCGCCCTTTCATTTGTTTAGCTTGTTTCCAAGTTCGGGGGCTTTGGGGGCCTTTCCCTCCTTGAATAGAGTTATCAATCTCCTTCTCTAGGGTGTTAGAGGGTTGGGATTGGATGTTCTGGTGGGAGGGAGAAGGTGTTAGAGAGATAGGTATCTTTGGGGTTAGTGATCTTGTAAGTTCTTCCTACCTGGTCAACGGAAATTGTAAAGGATCGAGCGAAAGCCTGCGCTCAGTTAGTTGGATCTCATGGTTGAGGAGGGATTTCGCTCTCACCAAGAAAGCATCCAAAGTGCCCACAGTAGACTTTTGTTTCTCCATCAGAATAATGCTTATAACAGGAGTTCTCAATTAATGGAGAGTAAATAGGGTGGGTTAGGAGCAATGGAAACAAATTATTATTGGTTATCACACCAGGAAGAATAGAAGGACGGGATATCTCTTTAAACAATGGAGCTCATGTTATGGGGAACCAACGTTGTTAAGTCCGAACCGTCAATGTTCTTACCAGTCCTCGGAGGATTGCAGATCGCGGCAGACAGCCAAGGGACAGGGCCCTGCCCTGCCTCTGTCTGCCCCTGACGGCCACAGACGGCCCGCCCTTTGCCCGGCACCCGCCTGCGCGCATCCCGCGTAGCGGGAAGCACTGGGTGCTTAAATTCTTCCGGTTACAGGGGGGAGAGGCAGGTCGTCCGGTGCAAGCCCCGCAGCTTCGAGTTCCTTTCGCGGCCCCCACAGGTTCACAGGCAATGAGTCCTGGCAGTGCGAAGTGTCTCCCGTGGAGCGGGAGACGCGAGAAGTTTTTTAAAGCCCCCGATTACAGGGGGGAGGGGCAGGTCATCAGGTGCAAGCCCCGCAGCTTCCTGGGACTTCGAGTGCCTTTCACGGCCCCCACAGGTTCGAGGCAGTCTGTCCTGGCAGTGCGAAGCATCTCCCGTGGAGCGGGAGACGCAAGAAGTTTTTTAAAGCCCCGGATTACAGGGGGGAGGGGCAGGTCGTCAGGTGCAAGCCCCTCAGCTTCCTGGGACTTCGAGTTCCTTTCGCGGCCCTCACAGGTTCACAGGCAGTCAGTCCTGGCACTGCGAAGCATCTCCCCTGATTTAAAATTTTGTTATTACTGATCCCTAGAACTTGGAATTATCTTCCGGAGAGAGGTAGGTTTGTAACTTCCACGGAACGAACTTTAGAAGAGGTTTTGCCACCATCCTGGTTTATAGTAAACACCAATCCTGATCATGACAACATTTTCATTGCAACATGTGTTTCATGACCCATTTGCAGAAGCATAGAACAACAAAACAAACAATTTCAAATCTGTCACATTTTTTATTGAATTGAAACAACATTTATAGAGCTCAAACAGTGACATCAAAATTAACCTGGCATCTGCTCCTTGAAAACCAACTTGAAAATATTTCATCTTAACATTCATTGTACTGGGAATATCCATGTTTTCAAGGCCTTTCTAAGCAGTAGTCAATCTAGATAGCCTCTTAAAGAAGGTGCCAGGCTGTCCCAGAGCTGTGCGGCTCTCACTTAAAAATTCCAAATACCAGAGCTAGCTTTGAAAAATTTGGGGCTGCAGAGAAGATTTATTTTCAAAGATAGCAAGGCTGTAGGAGCAACATATCGTTGGAATTTTCTTTGGAAAAACGGAGACCTTTCTTCTGCACTGTTCCAAAAGTAATACAAAGAGTTTTAACTATGAATTAAACTGGCAGCCAATGCAACTTGAGAAGATTATGTTAGTCTAGGCCTATCCAAGATCAATTTAACAGCAACAGATTGAACTCGCTGCAACATCTTAAACAGAAAGCTAGGAGAGTCTAGAAGTAGGTAATTATTATAATCAAGTCTGCACGAAACTATACTTTGCACAAGAAGTGCCGTGGCAGATGAGCAGAGGTATGGCAAAATCTTCTGAAGTAAATAGAGTAAGAAGCAGCAGGAGGTAGCAGTCTTATTGGCATGGTCCTCACAAGAGCGATCATTGTCAAAATGGACATCTAAATTGCGCACCACAGAAGTAGCTTCGGGACCATTATCATTTTTTAACCACTGATTAAAATACCACTGGGCACTGTGTATGAAAGTGGATTATTTGTAGGTGGGGGCATTCACCTTCAGCTAATAATACTACCACAATCACTAATAAGGTCCAGTCAAGTCTTAATAAATTAATCCTTGCTCAACCCTTGGTAACTTGGCAAATAAGAATTCAGGTTTAACTTAGGAGACAAGTATGTCTGAAGCCTTTAATATCATCAAAACAGTAAATAGGTAAATGACACAACACAATAAAAATCAAACATCAATTTATCAGCAAAGAAAATATTGTTATCTTTGAAATGACACCAAAACAGCAAACATCCACTGTAGGGAACCAGAGATATGAATGTTTAAAGATTAAATAAAACAATGTGTATTCTACCTCCAAAAGCTTAAAGCACCACTCACAACTATCTGGTTGCATGGTACAAAGTCAAAGTTTTAAGCCGATTGAGATGGAGCGTGGGTCGGATAGGGTAAGCGTTACATTGTAGTCAAAAAGTTTACCTTCGGGCTTAGTCTCAGGTTCCTTGTATCCAGAGTTTGAATCAACAACGGTGACTTGCTGCAGTGTGATGCCTTGGTGAGTCTCTGGAAGTCTTTGTCCTTGGCATCGATGGCACGGAGCTCTGAAGCTTTCAGCAAACGAGCATGATGAGCCTGATTCTTAAGTTGACAACAGTGGCTTGTCTCTCGAAGTCAAGCCGGCCTTCTCCTGTGGCTTTTTGGTAAAACCATGTATAAGCTTTCCAAACTTTCAGGTGTTATATCTTGTGGTTTTCTTTTGGGAGGGAAGTGTCCAGCAGTGCCACCCAAGAGTTCAGAAGCACTGGATTGCCAATTGGGGGCTACACTCAATTTCTGACAATGCACTTGTGCAGTCCAGGAAAATTCAGTTGTAGCTAGTCAGTAAAGGTACTCCTCTCTTTGTCTGCTGCAGGTGACTTCTTTAAGCACTTTTGTACATGCTGCTGATCAGGAAGTCCACTCCTTTTCCTTGAATCAGGCACAGTCCTTTCTTTGTGAAGCTTTGAGAGTGCAGCAGGTGCATTCCTCCTGAGTACAAGTCTTCTGTGGTGCAATACGAGGCCCTTCTTTTTCTAAAGTTCCAGTCTGTGAATTGATCTGAAGCTTTTCCATATTTATTCTCTACTCTGGGCTGGCAAGAAGAGCCAGCCCAGAGTAGACTGGCTCTGGGCTACTCAGTCCCAGAGCCCAACTCTGGGACTCTGGGACTGAGTCCCAACCAACAGGGATAAAGTTGCCTCTCTCGATTAAGACCTCTTCCTGCAAAGTGTGTCATATTTTTGACCTAGAATGCACTATACTCCCAGAAACCAACATGGAGAAATTAGCTCCTTGGAGTGTGTGGTTGTGTAACCCTGCCCCTAGGTGTGGTTTACAACTGAATAAACTCACCTTCCAGACCCTCTCCTAAACTAATTAGGAGGGCTCCCATCTGATGGAGGATCAAGGACGTGGGGTCTGGTCTGAGAACTGTGACATATGTTCTCCTGCCTTTGAAGTCCAACTTATCCCCCCAGAACCCTTCCACTCCCTGCCTTCTCAAGGAAGCAAATCTACTCCCCCCAAATGACTGTATTGTTGCAGCTCCAGGCCTTTTCACAACTACTTGGCTTGGCAAGGTCGTAAAAGGCTTACCAATCAGAAGAGGCTGCTACAGGGCAGTGTCAATTAACTTCAAGACAATAAATCTGACCTTGGCGAGTTGTTAGATTTATTGCAACCATTTTGATACTTTGAATGATATTGCCAGCTAGCTCCAATCAAAAGTTAGACTTTATTAAGTTTAATAAAGCCTTCCCATGTCAGCCTATTGGGCTAGCAGCACTACAATATGGAAAAGCGACATTGGCTGTTTTTCCTTACCAGGGCACCTAAAACATATTTTATATAGTTCTTGCTTTTTATAACAATGCACACTATTCATAGGGCACATAGAGCTTAGCCTTAACTGTTGTGGTTCCCAATCAGGCTCAAGAAAGCTCTGACCTGAGTCTGGGTAGTGGGAGCAATCCACCCCATGATGGTCTGGATTTTGCTCTGCAATGGTTGAACCTGGCCTCCACCCACAAGGTGGGCCAGGTGCACAACCGTACTCTGCCCTATCTGGCACTTGGTGGCCTTGATAGTGAGGTGTGCTTTCTGCAGAGCTTCCAAAACATTCTTCAGGTGGACCAGGTGATCCTCCCAGGTGGAACTAAAGGCAGCTATAACACCAAGATCTACTGCACTATAGGCTTCCAGGTCTGTAAGAACTTTGAACACCAACCTTTGGAATGTGGTGGGTACATTCTTCAAACCAAAGGGCATTACAATACATTGATAATGTCCTCTAGGGGTTGAAAATGCTGTTCTTGGTTTGGCGTCCTCAGCTAGTCTGGTTTGCCAGTGTCCAGCAGTGAGGTCAAATGTGCTCAAGAACTTGGCTGAGGCCAAAGTGTCAATGAGTTCATCTGCTCTAGGAATAGGGTGCGCATCAGTCCTAGTGACTGCATTGAGCCCCCTGTAGTCCACACAAAACCTAATTTCTCTCTTTCTACCCGGGGTATGAGGTGTGCGTACCAGGACCACTGGACTAGCCCAAGGGCTATCTGAGGGTTCAATCACTCCCAATTCCACCATCTTTTGGACCTCAGTCCTGATCTAATCTCTGACATGGTCAGTCAGCCTGTAAATCACGGGCCCGATTCACAGAACTAACTTAAGACAAAATCCTAAACTTACTACCATTTTGGTATTCCCAGAAGACACTTACTTATTTATTTTATTTATTTATTTAAATCTCTATGTTTTAGTATACAGTAGGAAATAAACAATATCACTGCACTACATTGTCAGGCATTCCATCACATATCAATGATGCACAATAATTTGCAAATCACAATATTAGGTAACTCAACTAAAAACTAGATCAACTAATAAAGGAGTTCATCATACTTCCCGCACCTGGCTCGTCCCACATAAAATGTGTCAACATGTCAATTTATCATGCAATGTAATAGTTACAAGATCGCTAGTCCGTTCCAATCCATGCGACGTGCCCTTAACAGAAATGGTGAGTTTAGGGTGCATTGAATATTAGAACTCATATGACATCTTCATAGCCCATCAACCCACTCCCTCTGGGACTATGACGCTTTCAATTTGTGTCGCAGAGTCCCTACACTTCTCAGCAACATACGCCCTATATGGGCCCCATATATCTTTGGGACATGAAGAGCTTGGCATTAGGGAGACGTAAATTTCACAGTTTACATTACAATATGCAATGCTACGCAGCCAGGCCTGTAATGTGGGGGCAGTTCTCTTACCCCATACTAGCGCTATCTCCCGCTTGGCCAACAGGAACCCAAGTTCCGCAAACCTCCTGATCTTCTTGGGAATGTTGACTGTGTATCCCATGAGAGCGATTTCCGGCGTGGGGGTCAGCGACAGTGAAGTCATTTCACCCAAAGTAGCGTGTACCTGTTCCCAATATGGTTGTATTTTAGGACAAGTCCATGTAAGATGGGCAAAGTCCGCTTGAGGGGCATTACATTTCAAACAATGGTGCAGCCCAGAAGGGTCTATTTTGTGTGACCAGGCTGGGGTGTGGTATAGCCTGCAGAGGACTTTAAAATGAATACGTGTGTGCCTGCTGTTGAGGGATACTTCTTTCGTAACCATGCAACATTTTTCTCATTGTTCATCTAATATGGGTCGGCCTAAATCACGTTCCCAAGCCGTACGTACTTTAACATCAGTAAGTGGGCGTGTGCTAGCGCATGATCTGTACATCTTAGAGATAAGATGAGTGCCTGTTTCACTCTCAATTATCAATGTTAATGGGGCTGCAGGGTCCGGGGCAACTGGGTATGTAGGGAGTGCTGCTCGGTATGTGGAGTGCATGCGTCGCTTTATGAAGGCATCCATGAAAGAGCTGTCTTAAAATCGGGCGTCATCTGACATAGAGAAGACATGATCATTCGGGAATATCAAATTTGGTCAATGTGCGTTGTACTAGAGTTTCTCCCGTGATGGGGAGCCATGAAGAGTTTGGGAGCGGCAAAGCCGGGGAGTACAGTATGTCTAGCCTCAGACATCTCTGAAGCTTCTCCCATGCCCAGCTAGTGGTGGATACTGTCTATTTGTCAAGTGGGTCCCTAGGGATACCCCTGGGAAGCACTGTGGACGAGTTTTGACTGAGCACTAAATCTGCCTCTGGTCTCAGGAAAGGAACTCGAGCGTCCGGGTGATACCAAGCGTAGGCATAACTGCACTGTGCAATTAAATAATATAAATATAAATCGGGAATGCCGAGACCTCCCCTTTCATTCGAGAGAGTCAAAATCTGCCAGTTAACCCGAGGGCGCCTACCACCCCAGACCAATCTTAGAAGGTGTTGCCGTAACTGCAAAAATAAGGACTGAGTGAGGGGAATGGGAATATTATTAAAAAAATATAAAAATGTAGGAAGCACTATCATTTTGAGAATGGCTACCCTGCCCACCATGGACAGTGGGAGAGAAAGCCATCTTTCCACCTGTGTCTCCAAGGAGCTTACCGCACATCCATAATTTAGACAAATTATATTGGACGTGTCCAGATGTATGTGGATGCCGAGATTTTTAACTGTGCCATGGCACCCTTCAAGTGGATACTCGCACTCCCACAGTGGGGGGGGGCGTGGGGGCTTTGCTGCGTTTCAATGGGAAGATTACAGACTTGTGCCAGTTTATGTCAAGTCCCGAAAAAACGTGAAATCACAAGATTTTCTGGATTATTGGTTCAAGATTAGTCTCTGGGTGCCTCACATATAGAATAGTATAATCTGGGTAAAGCTACACCAATAATGGACCTGTGTTAAACTGCAGACCACGGTGCAGGTGACGTTCCTGGAAGTGCCTGATTAAAGGATCCATAGCTAAAATAAACAATAAAGGGGACAATGGGCATCCCTGTCTCATGCCTCGTGTCAAGCGAAAGGGTTGAGATAACGTGTTGTTGATGCGCAGTCTAGCTGTGGGGCAAGTATATAAGAGAGCCGTGGTGGAAACAAAACCCTCAGGCTTTCCCATGCGGCGCATTATTGAAAGACAAAAGGGCCATTCCAAAGAATCAAAGGCCTTCTTGGCATCTATTAGAACCGCCAATGCGGGGACCCTGGGTTCTATCATGTGAAGAACTGCAAAAAGGGTCCGGAGGTTAAGCGAAGTGGAGCGGTGGGTAACAAATCCAGACTGAGCAGGGGAAATAATAAATTACATTAACAAAGAGACCATGATGGCAATCACCTTAGCCAATATTTTATAATCCAGATTCAGTAAGGAGAGGGGCCTGTACGAGCCACACAGAGAAGGGTCCTTGCCAGGTTTAGGAAGAAGAATAATGACAGCCTCTCGAAAAGAAGGGGGAAGAATTTGCTTCTCCAGCGATTCTGCGTAAACCTCTATCAATCGTGCACAAGAATGTCTTTATATGCCTTATAAAAGTCTCCAGAGAACCCGTCTAGACCCGGAGCAGAGGAACCACGGAGTGCATCTATGGCCTCCACAATATTTTCTTGGGATATTGGAATAGCCATATATTTCTCAAGATAAACTAGCGCGATTTTAGATAGATAATCTTCCTGGGCGCCAAGATTGCTGTCGATTCTGGAACTGTAAAAGGTTTTGAAATTAGTCAAGAATGTGTCCCTAATCTCAGGGGTAGAATAGACCAACTGATTATCTTGGGTATTCATTTCGGTTATGGATGCTCTGCTGTACACGGGCAGAACATGTGTGCCAGAATCCTGCCAGGCCGTTCGCCCTCTCCGTATCTCCTGGTCGTGTGATGTTTACCCAAGTGTAGTGATTACCTGTCTACGGCATCACAAAATCCTACTAACAGAGCCAAACGCTGAGTTTCCACCTCGTTCTGAGGCATTCTCAAGCAACTACGCATCTAATGCCGTTATGTCCCTCTCGATTCGTGCCAGGGTAGTACGCAAATCTTTTAGGGCGCCCGCATTTTTGGCACTGCACACTCCCCGTATATATGCTTTAAACCCCTCCCATAGGACCGCCCATTTATCTACAGATCCAGTGTTTATTTCAAAATAGTCTTTGATGGCCCCACAAACCTCCTCAAGGAAAACCTGATCCTGAAGTGCCCTACTCGGAAATCACCACTGCCTTTCAAATCCCCAGGACGAGGGTTAGCAAGCCTCAACACCACGGGAGAGTGATTCGAATAAGTCCGTGGCAGTGTGGTAATTGCCCGGAACCAGCCAGCTATTCCCGGGGAAAGCAACCAATAGTCAATTCTGGTCCAGGTGTCATGGTAACCTGAATATTGAGTGTATGCAGTGGGCAAAGCCTTGTGTGTACTCTCCCCATCTACCAAGGAAAATTGCTGACAAATGTCTTGTAATGCAATGCGAGCGTGGGGTTTCACGTCAGGGGATGTTGAAGTGCTGTCCCTCATGGGATCTAACAACAAATTGAAGTCTCCACCCATAATACGCAAACAGGAATTTAATGTCAATAAATGTAATTGTAAGGAATGAAAAAAATCTGGAGTGTCCACGTTCGGACCATAGACGCATATCACCACAACAAAGTGACCCATTAGCATACCTGTGACTATTAGGAAACGGCCCTCACTGTCTTCTATCAGTTTACCCGGCCAAAAAGGAATCCTTTTATGGAGCAGGATGGCAACCCCTCTAGCGTATCTACTGTAAGTAGAGAAATATCTATGTGCTCCCCAGCTTGAGGCAACAAGTGCAGTGTCTGATTTGGACAAGTGTGTCTCCTGTAAGCAGGCTATATCGATATTATGTCGTAATAAGTAATTGATCACCTGGCGTCTCTTGCGGGTATTATTGAGGCCCCCTACGTTCCACAACATAAGGGACAGACCAGAAGGCCCAGGCAAGTTACCTAACTGTGCCATATTAGGGTTACGATTCAGAAAAGGGGGTGGTGATGAACAGAGTGTCTGAATTAAGCAGACCACTCTTACCCAGTCCAAAGATCAGGGCTTGATCCATCACCGTTATTTAGCTCACTGCCCCATCCCAGCTCAGAACCTGGCTATATGCAAATTAGTCTGTCCCTGGCCCAGTGCATCATGGGAACAGGGCAGACCAAACTACCAAGCCAATTCTTCACCAGAAAGGAGACAAGCTTCCGGGGACCGGTTTCTGCCATTTCAGGCATCGTCGGCCCGGCTTGCTTGAATCCTGATGGAGCAGTGAGCAAGGGACTCATGTCTGAGTACACCCTGTCACACCTATAGTGGCCAAAAACGATTCAGAAAAGGGGGTGGTGATGAACAGAGTGTCTGAATTAAGCAGACCACTCTTACCCAGTCCAAAGATCAGGGCTTGATCCATCACCGTTATTTAGCTCACTGCCCCATCCCAGCTCAGAACCTGGCTATATGCAAATTAGTCTGTCCCTGGCCCAGTGCATCATGGGAACAGGGCAGACCAAACTACCAAGCCAATTCTTCACCAGAAAGGAGACAAGCTTCCGGGGACCGGTTTCTGCCATTTCAGGCGTCGTCGGCCCGGCTTGCTTGAATCCTGATGGAGCAGTGAGCAAGGGACTCATGTCTGAGTATACCCTGCCACACCTATAGTGGCCAAAAACGATTGAGAAAAGGGGGTGGTGATGAACAGAGTGTCTGAATTAAGCAAACCACTCTTACCCAGTCCAAAGATCAGGGCTTGATCCATCACCGTTATTTAGCTCACTGCCCCATCCCAGCTCAGAACCTGGCTATATGCAAATTAGTCTGTCCCTGGCCCAGTGCATCATGGGAACAGGGCAGACCAAACTACCAAGCCAATTCTTCACCAGAAAGGAGACAAGCTTCCGGGGACCGGTTTCTGCCATTTCAGGCGTCGTCGGCCCGGCTTGCTTGAATCCTGATGGAGCAGTGAGCAAGGGACTCATGTCTGAGTATACCCTGCCACACCTATAGTGGCCAAAAACGATTCAGAAATCATTCTGAATCATTTTGTCCACCATAAGCGTGGAAGGGTATACTCAGATGTGAGTCCCTTGCTCATTGCACCATCAGGATTCAAGCAAGCCGGGCTGACGACGCCTGAAATGGCAGAAACCGGTCCCCGGAAGCTTGTTTCCTTCCCAGTACAAGAATTGGCTTGGTAGTTTGGTTTGCCCTGTTCCCATCATGCACTGGGACAGGAACAGACTAATTTGCATATAGCCAAGTTCTGAGCTGGGATGGTGCAGTGAGCTAAAAAACGGTGATGGATCAAGCCCTGATCTTTGGACTGGGTAAGAGTGGTCTGCTTAATTCAGGCACTCTGTTCATCACCACCCCCTTTTCTGAATCATTTTGTCCACCATAAGCGTGGAAGGGTATACTCAGATGTGAGTCCCTTGCTCATTGCACCATCAGGATTCAAGCAAGCCGGGCCGACGACGCCTGAAATGGCAGAAACCGGTCCCCGGAAGCTTGTTTCCTTCCCAGTACAAGAATTGGCTTGGTAGTTTGGTTTGCCCTGTTCCCATCATGCACTGGGACAGGAACAGACTAATTTGCATATAGCCAAGTTCTGAGCTGGGATGGTGCAGTGAGCTAAAAAACGGTGATGGATCAAGCCCTGATCTTTGGATGGGTAAGAGTGGTCTGCTTAATTCAGGCACTCTGTTCATCACCACCCCCTTTTCTGAATCATATTAGGGTTACAGCATTAAACCTGTTAGCAACAAATCTACAAAAACGCCTTGCAACAATGACCTGTGTATACATTCCCTAAAACATTGAACATACTGCAAGGTTCCCCTCCACCACCAAGCCTCACCCATTCCCTAGCGAGGCAAAACCATGCCCATTGAACCCTCTGGCGGTGCCAATGAAATGCACAACTAAACATGAAAACATCAAACCAACACCGCTGTTTCTGCAGAAACCAAAGCCAAAATAAGGTGTATACCTTAAAGCATGGCAACGCCACACCGGCCGGACAATCAAGTGACAACTTCAGTGAAGAAAGAGTAACATTATCAATAGCATCAGTGACAGAAAGCCAATAAGGAAGTAACAGATTTTCCAGTTCCTGTATTAGAGAACAGCTCCATGCTGGCCTCTGAGCCGCTCTGTGGAGGAGAGAAAACCCGCCCAGTAATCACGACTTTGTTGTTGTCCTTCTTGTAAGTGCAACAAAACTCTTGCGCTTCATTCGGAGAGTCAAAAATGTGGGATCTGCCTCCCACGTCTACCTTAAGCCTAGCCGGGTAGAGCATACCGTGCCGTACCGTAGCCCTAGATTCCTTAGGGTAGCCTTCACCCCGTTGAACTTGCGTTGGGAGTCCTGAACCAGGATAGTGAAGTCTGGGAAGAAGGATAGTTTAGACCCCTGCCAGTGGATTTTGCCCCGTTCTCGGGCCAAACGCAAAGCAGAGTCACGATCCCTAAAGTTCATAATCCTTGCAATGATGGGTCCTGGGGAAGTCCAGGGTTAGGGAGTGGGCCCAGCGACCTATGTGCCCATTCTACTACAAATCCCTGAGTGAAGGCCTACCTCCCAAACAAGTCCGACAGCAATTGTTCCACGAAGACATCTATACGACCAGAAGTAGCCGTTTCTGGTACACCTAGACTGCGCACTTCCAGGTCCACATTTTTAATCAAGACTTCTTTCAGGATTCTTTCCACCCTGTCCAGTCGTTTCTGGGACCGCGCCGCGCTGTCCTCAACGTCTGATATTCGAGCCTCCGCTACATCAAGCTGACGGTCATGAGCCTGGACCTTAGTACCCATATCTGTTAAGCTTTTATCCAATGCGTTGAATCTGCCATCCAAGGCCTTGAATCCCGCCCTCATCTCCTGGAGCAATGCAGCTGATAGCGCGGGTAGGTCTTCTGTATCTTCAGCCCCTGGGGCACCGTCTGCCATGTCGGAAGGATCTTCAATAGTATTGTCCGCCACTTTCCCAAAGGGCAGGGTCCTTTGCTTGTGGTCTTTGCAGCCCATGCCGCAGGATGTGGAATGTGCTCTACTGTGAGATGCACCGTGGGGCAAGCGTACTGGTGGGGATCAAGGATGGAGCAAAGGCCTCACCGAGGCTGGACAGTCGTGGATGGGAGCCGAGTCAGCGATCTTGGCATTAAGGACAAGAAACTCAATCTGGAGATTGGGGCAGCTTTGATTCTGCACGTGGTATCCAGCAATGCGTACCCCCAGCACGAGCCCAGAGAGTTCTCAGGCCCCAGTTATCGCAGAATGTGAGGCCCCCAAAACAATGAAGTCCATGAGCCAAGCGTAGCAGGGGAGGACATCGTAGGAACAGCACCTTTCAGCTCCGCGGGATTGGAAGAAGCCTGTGAAAGCTATGCACTTAGGAGAGTCATGCTATATGCTGTGGATCAGGGACCAGAATGTACCCCCAGTGAAGTGATCTTCCCGTGTCCGCCGGGGTATGAAAGCAACTGGGTTATGAGGAGCCAATAAAAGAAGAAGCGCTGTGATACTGTTGGTCAGCTGGCCCCCGGTGCCCCACAAGGCACATGTAGCCAGGTATGTGGACAGTCATAGGTGTGAGGGCAATGTAGCCATGAATCTACAAAACCGGCCCCCAAGCAGTTATTCAGGGTATCGCCCTTAGCTCTTCTAGGGAAGAACGGCGCTTCGCAGAGTCCCCTGATCATTACCCTCGGTCCTGCAGCAAATCCGGCGGTGTTGGGCCCTCAGGGCCTGGGGGGGAAGGAGGGAGCAGGAGCCACTCAGCCCGCCCGCCGCAACAATAATGCTCACAGAATCGAGCAGGCTGCCCCCACACACACACCACACCCCCATAACAATTGGGGGACCGGAAGGCCCTGTCCCCAAACCCAAACTTTCTGTACTGGCTGATAAACAGTCAGTACAGCCTTTTGGTTATGCCAACCTTTTTTCAATTCTTGACTTGCCTCAAGGTTTTTGCTGGCCTTCTTCATGTACTCAGCCAGCCTGGAGTGGAGGCCAAGTACATAGTCCACTATATCTTGTTTGGGAAGTTTCAGAGGTAACTCCGGTCCCTCCTTCACCCAACACAAGGGACCCCTAACTGGATGCCCAAACAAAAGTTCAAAAGGGCTCTATTGACAATTTATTTATTTATGATCTTGGAACTCCGAAGAGAACCACATAAAATTTGAAATTTACATTTTCAAAACATTCAGCTATAATATACAAATGCTATAAATATAAAAAACATCAGAGTAAAGCCAATTTTAACTATAATACCCAGCATATATATATTTCAATATATATCTAAAAAACACTTTAAAAAGTTTAAAATTCTATGACAAAATATTGTATTTGGTGGTACATAAATGGAATCTGTCAGAGCCCAGGCAGAGAGAATAGATAAAGATAAACAGATAGGCCTAATCCATTTACAACGACATAATAATAGAGCAGGACAAATAAACAGTACATGCATAATGTCCTGGACAGGATTATTGCACAAATTACAGGCTGGAGAGGAACCATACCATTTAGATAGTAAGTTGTTTAAAGTGAGTAGACCTTGCCTCATTAATAACCAAAAACGGCACACTCCATGAGGCAGGTTCCAAGGGATATATGCCTGTGCTTTGTTTATCATACAGGAGTCAATAGACGGGTCGGTGCCTCTCTTTAAGATGCGGGATTCCCTATCCCTCGAAAAATTCAGTTTCCTGGTAGCCTGTTTCAGAGTGGCTTTTAATTGATATGGTGCTAGGGTGAAAAGTACAGTTTCATCCAGTTGAAGTAAGTCTACCGCAGCTCTAAAATTTTTAACAATTAGAGATTGCTCATTTAAACTTCCCAGTAATTCTTTCCGGATAAAATATCTTATTGTACCTATCTCACCCTTTGCAAGACTTATAACCCAGCGTACTATCCTCACAAGTCCCTTTACCCAGGTACTTCTTAATCCAAATTCCAACCTTAAAGCAGCCACGGGACAAGCAGAGTTAACTGAGCCTAGGCTCCGTAAAATTTTGCCTTCTGTTATATTTAGGAAACCCCATTTTCCTAGGTCAAGTAATTCCATACCATATAACAAAGAGGCAGGAATTTTAGCACGAAAGACCTCCAATAGCATTCCAAAGTGTCTCCTTCCAGTTGACCTATAGAGGGAACCCAAACTTTTACCCTGTGTAATTGCGTTAAGAATATTATTTTCTATGTGTGTTTTATCACTTAAATTGCTACACACCGTTTTTCCCAAGAAGACATAGGATTTTACAAGTTCTAGTTTTTGCCCACCTACAGACCAAACGAAGTTTCCATACTTCACCTTTTTTCTACCGTGCATGCACATTACTTTGCTTTTAGTTACATTTATCTTTAAAAAATGGGCCTCTGCATATTCATGAAGCACCTGAAGATGACTATTTAATCCCCTCGGCGTCAAATCCAGTATTAGAATGTCGTCCGCATAGAGTAAACAAACAATTGATTTTCCCACCAATAATGGGGCAATGCCTTCACTTTGAGACAGAACATAGAGAAGGTCAGAGATATAAAGTGAGAAAAGTAGAGGGGCCAATAAACATCCTTGTTTTAGGCCATTTACAGTGGGAATTATTTGGGAGAGACCTCTTTCCCCTCCCAATAAGACTCTACACCAGGTATCTGTATAGAGGGCATGGACTAACTCCAAGAGGATGCCTGGCATACCCAGGTTCGACAATTTTCCCCACAGCAATAATCGACCTACTTTATCAAATGCTGTGGAGAAGTCTATAAACGCTGTGTACACTCTTCCACCTCTGACTTTAACATATTTTTCATTTATTACCTGTAGAGCCGTTAGATTATCCATAGTTCCATGTTTTGACCTAAACCTGTTTGTTCAAAAGGTAAAATTTCTCCCCCATTCACCCAATCATTTATTTGCATCAAGAGGCATTTAGCAAAAACTTTACCTACTGCATCTAAAAGGGCAATTTGACAATAGTTTTTAGGGGCATCTCGGGCTTTCTTCTTAACAAGGGGGACCACTATACTCCCCTTCCAAGATGGGAGGACCATTTTGTTTGCATAGAAGTAGTTAAACACCGGATAAAGGATTTTACTCCACATTTTACCGTTTTGTTTTAAAACCGTAATTGGTAGCTCATCCGGGCCCATCGCCCCGGAGGACCACATCCCCTTGATCGCCATTTCAATATCTTTTTCAGATGGCGAGCCATATAATGATAGATCTTCCTTTAGTCCAGTGCATACAATTGTAGCTGCATTACTCGCATATAGGTCCTGTATATAACTAACCCATTTATGCTCCTCAATAGCAATTGGGAGAGGACATGATCTAGCTCCACATCCCTCCCCAATGAGAGACCAATACTTTCTTACTTGGCGTTTTGACACTGCTTCTCTCAAATTTATCCAAATGTTGTCTTCCCTCTTTTTCTTAACTTTACCTTTGCCCTAGTCCTCCTCCTCTTTAAAAACAATATTGTACGATATCTATCAGAGGAGTAGTGAAGGTACTGTTCTCTAATCAACTTATTTATTACAAGATTAAATGGATGTAAGGATTTAGGGGCTACTTTAATGCTTCTTTTTTGGTTTGACTTCCCAGCAATAGCTATCAACTTCATCATAAAATCAGTAAAACTAGCAATTTCTGATCCATTCCAGTTAGCCAATTGATCTACAGTAGCCTCTAAGATACTATCCAAACCCAGAAAAGCCTTAGTATCCCAATAGCATTTCCCGGAATTCTTAGCAAAGCAAACTGCTTCACCGTTTAGCGACCATGGGTCACACCCGAGAAGATCTAGATTTACAGTGAGAGTTAATATTTTATGGTCACTATAGAGAGAATTGAAAACCTTACGATCCTTCAATAAGGAAAAGGATGTACTTCCCACTGCCACATAATCTAAAATAGATTCTCTGTTATTAGATTTACAAGTAAAATTCGCTGGTATATCAGAGGGGAGTCTTCCATTTACAACAATGCCATCAACTTTTGTTAACTCATCCACAAGCATTTTCCCCCTCTTATTTGTCCTAATATTTTGTGGAAGAAGTGCTTGTGGAATCTGTAAGGATTCTTCTTTTTCCTTATTTCGGAATATATCCAGAGTGGAATTCGAGATTTTACAGTTCAGATCCCCTACCAAAACTATATGGGAGGAGAGTTCTACTTCATTGACTTTTTTAATATAAGAGAAAACCTTCCTCAGAAGTACATCATGGCAGGCGTCAGGAGGAATATAAGCATTTATCAACGTCAATTGTTTACATTTTACATCATTATCAGAGTTATACAACGTTATTGCCAGAAAAAGATTACTAGGATCTTTATAGTAGTCATAGTTCCATTTTATCTTATTTGACAACAGGCATGCTGCTCCTCCCTTTGCATGTCCTCTCCTAGATGGAACTGCCATACAATCTAAAATAAAATATTCCTTACATAGAAATTCCTCTGTACACCAGGTCTCTTGTAGACAGATCACGTTTGCACCAAGTGCACATATGTATTGTAACTTTTCCTTATTATTCTTTATTCCTGCAGCATTCCAAGATATTATTTTTAATTCATTGCTAAGGGGATGGCTGTTGTGGAAGTTTATTATTAGATATGCTTGATAGAACACCAGGAAGCCATTTCCAGTTAGAACTCTCTTCTTTACAGTCCCCTTGAGAGTAAAGTGGAATAGAATCTTTAAAATTCACTCGTCTGCCATTTTTTGTAATACAGATTTTTAATTCCTCCGTATCATACGGGCGATCTTTACTACATGAAACTACATGTGTTAACATGGACTTATTATCGAGGGCTCTAATTCGAGGTTTCTCGGAAAAAGGGGTAACATCGATCCCCCTACTTTGTAGGTCTTCTGACCATTGAAATACAAGGTTAACGGGGCGTGGCTTAGCGGGCGTTGATGGCGGACGTAGCTTTCTAAAGCTCCCGCCGGCCCGATACTTATCCGACTCATAATCCTGGCCCCCGGACCCGAACTGCGGACCGCTTGTGGGGCAATTGTGGCGGAAGGTGACAGGAGTCCTCCGGTGCAGAAAGCGGCGCTCCTGGACCGTCCAGTGCGTTTGAATCGGCAGCGACGGCCTGCGGCCTAGTCCCAGAAGGCAAAGCCGGGGCCTCGATTTTGGCGCATCCGGGCCGGAGAGCTCGCGCGAGGGCCGGCTGCACGGTCGTTCTGCCTGGGCCAGGAGCTTCTTGGGGACAGCGGAGCAACGAACGGGTCCTCGGCCATCTCTGCTGTGGCGGCTGGGAAGACTGGTGCACAGAGGACACCCGAGGGGAGCAGCGGCCTACCTGGACTCAGTGAAGCCGAGGCCTCGAGTTTGGTGGTTCCCGCCCGATGGTGCTGGAGTCCGATATCGGACAGAACAGAGACGCAGTGGGACCTGAGGAGCGGCGGCCCCTGGTGTGTGTGTGGCCTCATCCGGCTGGCTGGGCATAACGCTGCTGTGTTCCCCAGGGCTGCGAACTAGTGGGTGGCCGGACGGACCGGCGAGAATCGTGCCCGTGCCTGGCGCGGCCCTGTGGCGGACTCCGAGGCGACGACAAGTGAGTGACCCCCCCCCCCGGTCCCCCCATATTGGTGTGATTAACCGATGAGCGAGGGTGACCAGTTGCTGGAGTGAGCAGAGCCCGCGGCACCCGACGCCATAGCGCAGAGAGGCCGGGGGCTGTCTGGCTGCGAGAAAGCGGAACCACGAGGCCGTCAGTGAGGTGGGGGGCAGGCCAGGGGCCCCGCGGCGGACACACCGGGACTGGCTAGAAGGAAGTGCCCTGATAACAACCAGGGAGCCACCCCAGTAACCGACGATAACAGCGTGGGGGACATTTGCGTCCAGGAGCAAAAAAGACACTTGGTTAGACTCCCTTGGACACTACTGGAAGTGCGAGGTGTCTGCGCTGGGACAATCTGCTCAGAAAACAGCAGCGCAGGACCGCAGACATGACCAGAGGGGGCGGCGGTCCCTCCAAGCAGGGGCCCATCGATAAATTTACGGGGCCAAGTGGGGGGCCCGGGGCGTCTGGAGGAAGCCATGGAGCAGGGCCGGACAACGCAGCGCTCATGGCGGCAATCACCCAGTCCAGGGATATGCTGGACGCCAAGATTGGAGCAGTTGGTGCGGACGTGACCCTGCTGCGTCAGGACCTGCGGAATGCAGTGGCACGAATCACAGAGGTGGAGTCCAGAATTTCGGTGGTGGAGGACGACGTTGGGACCCTGAAACAGAAAATGGTGGCGATGGAAAACATTCAAAGGGGCCTTGCGCTCCGTGTGGAGGATGCCGAGGGGCGCGCACGCAGGAACAACCTTCGCTTTGTGGGTTTTCCGGAGAGATGCGAGAAAGGCAACATGGAACGTTTTTTATCCCAATGGTTGGAGAGCTGACTACCCACGGGGGTTCTATCCAATTGTTTTGTAATTGAGCGTGCCCATCGGGCCCTGACACAGAGGCCACCGGAGGGAGAGCGGCCCAGACCAGTAATCGCTAAACTCCTGAATTTCCATGATAGAGATACTATCTTAAGGGAAGCACGGGCCAAGGATTCCATTTTATTCGAGAATCAGAAGATCATGATCTTTCCTGACTACACCAGACTCGTGCAGCAACAGCGGCATTCCTTTATTGCCGCCAAGGCGAAACTACGAGGTCTGAAGATTCAGTACTCCTTGCTCTATCCAGCCCGACTACGGGTGGTCTTCCAGTCACGGACACATTTCTTCGACACCCCGGAAGACGTCTTTAAATGGACAGACGAGACAGTGAGGATCAGGCCGCATGCCCAACCGGGGCTGAACCAAGACCACTCGGGAGGATCGTCGCAGGACCAGGGGCACCAGCTTGCCTGGGGCAAAAGGAACAGGAGGTCTAGATCGCGGAAGCGCTCCGCTTCCCTCAGTGGGACACAAGATGGTGCGTCTATAGACTCCGATCACTCTGGAAAGGACCATTGAGGGACCAAGGAGAACTGTGTCTATCCGTTGATTCCACGGGCTCCAGCTGAGGGGAGTCGCATAGCCAGGTCCCATCGCCTAGATGGATGAACACTACCTATATTGCTATTTCTAAATGATTTCTTGAACATGTGCGAGGTTGCCGGGTGGGGTTCGGGGTGCTACTTTACAGGGGCTATTTGCCTCCTACTAGAGTGGGAGTTGACTGGCGGGGGTGTTTCTATTGTTTACAGGGGTAGTTGGGATCCATTGGTATGGTTGACCTTGGGCGCTCTGTTTTGGGCCCGAGGTTGCCCATGCCGCGACAGATACTTCAGAGTTCTATGAGGTATAGGGGTGGAGGGCAAGGGGCGAAGGGGGGTGGGAATGGAGTGGTCTGGTTGGGGATAAGGTGGGTGGGGGGGTTGTTGTTGGGGGCTCAGGGGTAGATGGGGGATTGCACGTGATTCCTACTGCTTTGCTAATGACTGTGCTGTGTGCTTGGGTGTGGCGCCGGGGGCCTACTTGGTTCATTCCATTAGACTATGGCTGACGCGCCGCTTCCAGGGCTCCCCAGAGAGTCCATGCGTGTCGTAACAAGTAATGTCAGGGGGATGCTTGACAAGATCAAACGGGGGGCGATTTTGCGGTGGGGGAAGAGGGAGGCAGCGGATGTATTATTGCTACAAGAAACACACATGATGGGAACGAAAGTGCTTAGCCTGCAGAGATTTGGCTACCAACAGGTTTATCATGCTGGGTTTTCTCCGGGGTCCAGAGGGGTTGCTGTTTTGGTACATCGCAGGTTGGCCTACATCCATGAGAGACAATGGACTGACCCTCAGGGTCAATACATTTTTATCAAGGGGATGGTGGGTACTGAACCAGTGGTTTTTGGGAGTATCTATGCCCCCACTCCATTGCAGTGGTCCTTGTCTGAGAAGCTGTTTGCGGTGTGGGCGGACATCCCGGAGTCCTTGGCTGTGCTGGGAGGCGATTGGAATGAGGTAATGGATGTGTGTATGACCGTCGGAGATTGCAGGGGATATTGACAGCTGCTGCCCCTACCCGGTTGAATGCAATGGTGGAGGGAATGGGCTGGGTGGATGTGTGGCGACATATGCATCCCAAAGTACGAGAGTACACATATGTGTCGGCGGTGCATGGCTCCTTCTCGCGCCTGGACTATATTTTTGTGCCCAGTGCGTTCCTGAATAGAGTGCTGGAGGCGGGGATCTTGCCTAGAGGGTTGTCTGACCACTCCCCGGTGGCCGTCAGGGTCGAGCTGCATAAGACACGACAGCCGTTCCGGTGGAGGATGTCCTCGTGGCACCTCCAGCGGGCCGACTACATCCAGCATCTGCGGGGTGCGATTGCACATTACTGGCAGGAAAATCTAGTGGAAGATATAGATGCAGTTGTGGTCTGGGAAGCCATGAAGCCCACCATAAGAGGGATAGACATTGCATGGTGTGCGGCGGCCCGTCAACGACGTCGAGAGGCCATCGCTGAGGCGGCCACGCAGGTGGAAACTCTGGAACAGCGGTGCCAGGGAGGGGGAGATGAGGTGGCGGTGAGGTTGCTCCTGCAGGCACAGCAGTCATATGCGTCTGTGTTACTTGATGAGGCTAGACAGGCGTGGCTGGCCACGCGGAGTAGAGTCTATCAGTGGGGGGATAAGTCTTGTACCATGCTCCATAAGTTATGTCAACATACCCTCCAACCACTTACGCTGCCGGGTCTCACTGATGGGGACGGTGTGGCGATCATGGACCCAGCTGACCTGGCAGCGAGTTTCGCCCGATATTATATGGAGCAATATGCTCCGCGAGATTGTCTATCGGCGGAAGCGATCGCTAAATTCATTGAAGACTTGCCTCCGAGGGCGGTCTCAGATGAGACCAGAACAGCGCTAGACCTCCCCCTAACGGCGGAGGAACTGGGAGTCGCGTTGGGACAGCTCATCACAGGGTGAATTCTATAAGAAATTCCAACTCCAATTGGGGTCCCATTACCGGAGTGCACTGGAGGCGGCGCAAACACAGGGTAGACTGCCAGCTGACTGGCGACACGCCGAAGTTGTGGTATTCCAAAAGCCGGGCAGAGCCCCAGACAGACAGGACTCCTATCACCTAATATCCCTGCTCAATATCGAGGTTAAACTGCTGGCTAAGGCATTGGCGAACCGCCTTCTCCCGTATGTGACTGACCTGGTCCACCCGGACCAGGCCGGCTTCATGCCACATAGGGCGACGCGGCACAACATCAGGCGGGCACAGGCGGCGGTCGATGCTATGGGGGCCACGGGGGAGCGGGCGGCTCTATTACTCGCAGATATAGATAGAGCCTTTGATTCGGTCAGTTGGACATACCTGTTTGCGCTCCTGCCTCGCCTCAATCTGGGCCCGGTGTCTATCTCCTACATTAAACTGCTCTATACCGATATCACGGCATCTGTGCGGGTCTCCGGGGCGGTCTCCGAGAGGTTTCCAATCGGCCGGGGGACCCGACAGGGGTGCCCGCTCTCCCCATATTTATTTGCACTGGCTATGGAGCCCCCGGCCTCTTGGGTACGCATCGACGCACAGATGCGGGGCTTTGAGTGGGGTGGAAAACTCACCAATACAATTGCACTATATGCAGACGATGTCCTCTTCTTCCTTACAGATTTAAACAGATCGGGCCCCTGGCTTTGGAAATTATGCGTATTTTTGGTGAGGTATCGGGCCTTTATCTAAACCCGCGTAAGTCCACCCTATGGGTGTTGGGTGGCGGGGTAGAGGCAGACTCTTGGGCATCAGCGTTGCAGGTAGCGGCCGGGGGATTGACGTACCTGGGAGTGTTGCTCTCCGAATCCGCAGATATTGCATGGGAACGTAACGTGGTACCAGTGTGGGAGAGGGTCCAGACGGATGTCAAAACGTGGTCCCGGATGCCTCTTACTATATTTGGTAGGTCTGCGATCTTCAAAATGGTCGCACTCCCGCGCCTCTTATACCAGTTGCAGAACTACCCACACCTAATTGCTCCCCAGTGGTTTCGGCAGGTTAACTCTGTTCTGGGCCGTTTCCTGTGGGCTGGAGGTGCAGCCAGGGTGGCGCTGCGGACATGCTTCCTGTCCACGTATTGTGGTGGCCTGCCCACGTCAGACCTATTGTCCTATTATCAGGCCTCCCACTTGCTAGTACTTAACGAATGGTGGTATGGGGACAGAGGAGACCCAGCATATGCCCTGGAGCGCTCGCTGATGGGTGACAACAAGCTACACATGTTCCTATACAGGCTGAGGAGAAAGTTGCCATGTGCCACACGAGTGGTCTTTGTTATATGGCGACAAGCGTTGCGTCGCATGGGCTGGTGGGGCAGATTAACAGCAGAGACGCCGTTGTGGAGGAACGGGCGCCTCCCCGGGCTGGCCTCGTTGACGGGGTTTGGTGGATGGGACGCCATCGGGATCTCGTCACTAGGACATGTTCTGACCGGGGTCACCCTCAAATCATTCCAGGAGCTCAGGACCGAGTTCCATATGCCCAAGACCCAATTCTTTCGGTACCTACAGTTTCGTCATGCGCTAGCACCTAGCATCACTGACTTGGAGTCGCTACCGGAATTCATCCCAGTGGAGGCGAAAGTCTTCATGGGAGACCTCGGTGATAAGAAAGTATCCCGAATCTATCAAACACTAGTCACTCACTGCTCCACCTCCCTACTTCCCCTCAAAGATGCCTGGGAGAAAGATGTTGGACCCTTAGATGACGATGATTGGAGGGAGGCACTGGAGTCCCCAAGAGGGACTGCCATAGTGGTACGACTCAGGCTAATTCAATTCAAATATTTACACAGAGCCTATTACACCCGGGAGCGGTTGTGGAAGGCGGGCCTGATCGTGTCCCCGGAGTGCCTGCGCTGTGGAGTTGAGAGGGGTACGCTGTTGCACACTGTGTGGTCTCGTGCTGGCCTGACCAGATTCTGGAGTGGTGTTTGGAGTTGTTTGTCAGAGGTATTGGGATGGGATCTTCCCCGCACCCCTCGATTAGGGCTTCTCCATGTATTGGAGGGTGTAGGTGGAAATATATACAAGCGCCATCTCTTGTTACTGGGGCTAGTTGTTGCCAAAAGGGACCTGGCACGAGCATGGAAGGGAGAGCGAGCCCCCCCACTGTGTGCATGGAAGGCTGGACTGGACTACTTTATGGGGCTGGAGCGCCCGGTGTTTGAGGCCAGAGGATGCCCCCGTAAGCATTATAAAATCTGGAAAAGGTGGGCGGAGTATAGGGGATTGACTCTGGAACCTCCCGCAGAACCGGAGGATGGAATACGGGTGGAGGATGACCCACAGGCCTAGGGAGGTACGCCATACCTAGCACATTACGACCAAGTACTGAAGGCTTAATGTACTCACGTGCATAGGGTTAGGGAGGGATAAGGGGTGGGTAGAAGGGCAGTTGGGTGGTTGGGGAAGGGGGGTGGAGGAGGGGGGGTTCTTGTTTCACTCTTTTCATTGATTAGGCTTTGCAATAATACTAAAACGTGTCATGATACTTGGTGGTGATCTCCTGATTGTGGAGAGCCACATATATGCTTTTACCTGATCAAACAATAAAAATTTGTTGTGGAAATACAAGGTTAACAACAATTTTGGAATTAAATCTTACCCTTGATTTATAGCCAACTTCTGTTTTTAGAAGGGAGACTAAGCTTATATCACTACTTTGAATACGTTTTAAACTTTTAATCTCCTGAAAATATTTGAGAAGCAGAGACATATTGAGTATTAAATCCGTATCAAACACAGGTATAAAATCTAATTGGAATGTGTCTATACTTTCCCTGATGTGATCAACCTCAGTTTTCTTCGATCTAACTTTACTTTTTACAATGTCGGAAAAGGGGATAGCCAAAGGATTAAGTGCTGAAGAGGAAAGGCTAACAGACTTCCGCTGCTCTGCTGTTATCACGGATGAAGACCCCTCTATTGTGAATTTATCAAATACTGTTGTAGGATATGCGATGTTTGAGATGGAAGCTTCATAGGCCACTATTGGCCCTGATGCTAGATCTTTAGTCTCTGGATTCACAAGATTAGCTTCATTTTCCTGAATCGTATCTTGTGATGCATTTTGCAGTGATTCAGCGAGAGATTCCTTACTACCAGGGGCTTCTATATTTTCTTTAAAACGATTTCTCCGCTGTTTCTTTTTTGAGATTCTTCGTATTGATTTAATCTTTTTCCCTCTATTCTTTCCATTTTTCCCATTTCTCTCTTTTTTTTCCAAATATACTATTCCTAAAGCATCTTCTTTCTCATCACTTAACTGGGTTCTAAAAATGGGGAAAACTTCCCTATCTATCCTTTTCCCTGAGTCTACCGAGTCTTTTAGTTCTTGAGCTAAATCATAATTTAGCTGTATTGATTTATTCATTTGCTTATCAGTTTGAGAACTCACGTCATGCTTAATATAGTATTGATGACTATTTGCATTCTCAAGTATATTTGCCACAACATCTTCTATTTTTACTTCTCCTTCTATTTGTTTGAGATCAGTTTTTAAACTAACCTCCTTCTCCTGATTACTTTTTAACAATACCTTTAGGATTTGGGTTACAGTTTCCAACACACAATCAGAACCTCCTACAATTTTTTCAAGTAACGTTAAAATAGAGGATAATAGATATTCTAGGGATAATAGTGAGTCCAAGACTAATATCTCCTTCCTAGGTATTTGACTGGGTGAGGTCTCATTAATATTTAAATCAGGGGCCATAGAGGTGAGGGAGTGCAAAAGGAAGCTATTTGATTTATTTGATGGAGTACTGCTGAATAATTTTAGACCTATAAGGACTGTTTTTGTAGGAGTATTTTCTAGTTCCATAATCCTGCTGGGATCACAAGAAACATATCTCCTGCAGAGTTCTAAATCTAGATCCGGGAGAGTGAAATCATTACTTTGAACATCCTCGGCTGGATTGAGACCAAGGGGCTCTTCTATGGAACCATGGGGAGCGTGTGGCATCTTATGTACAGTCACATCTACTGTTATTAGAGCAGGTCCCAAGACTACCTGTGGAATTAAAGAACTGATTTGATCCCCAGGACTTCGCGCAGGATGTCTCTGGGGTTCTTGGGCTTCTCGGAATTCTCCTCCTCTAGAATTACTACCAGTAATATGGGACTCTTCAGCAGTAGCCAACTCCCTTTTGTGGGACCTCTCTGTAGGCAAAGAGATGGCAGGGCAACAGAACATCCCATTTTCGCCTCAGCTTTTCCGGGAGGCCCATGATCAGGCCCTTTAGGGATTTGTTGAACCTTTCAACCAACTCATTGCATTGTGTGTGATAGGGTGTGATAGGGTGTGGTGAATTTTTTGTTCACTCCTTCCAAATTGTAGAGATATAACTGGGCAGGAAATTTGTACCTATGTCAGTTAAGACCTCCTTAAGGAAGCCCACTCTGGCAAAAATTCCCAGGAGGGCCCAGGCCACCATAGAAGCTGTGGTGCTTCTGGGTACCTAGTGGCATGGTCCACCACCACTTGAATATATCTGTGCCCAGATGCAATTGGAGAATCCATGGGAGCAAATATGTAAATCCCAACCCTGTCAAAGGGAACCCCCACCACAGGTTGTGGTATCAGGGGGCCTTTGTGGTACCACCTGCCTTACCACAGACTTGACAGGTGGTGCAGGAGCGACAAAACTCCTTGGGGTCCTCTGACATGTGAGGCCAGTGAAAATGAGAGACAAGCGTGTCACAAGTCTTACTTTGGCCTAGGTGTCCTGCTAAGGGAATGTCATGTGCCAAAGTGAGCAGGAAGCCCCTATACTTCAGAGGTAGGACCAACCTCCTGGTGGAACCAGGCTTGGGGTCTCTACCCTCTGAGTAAAGGAGCCCCTCATCCCAATAGATCCAGTGGGACACACTGAAACTCCCAGCAGCCTCAGCAGCAGCTTGCTGTCTGTCTGTTTGCTGTTCCTGACTCAGTTCTGCCCTGGAAGGGCCCCCTGTCCCCAAGAACTCAACCTGATCAGGTTCATGTTCATCTGAGACAGTTCCTTCAAAGAGACTGAGACCATCTCCCCCAAGAGATTGATCCTCCTCCTGAGCCTGGGGGGAAGACACAGCCTTATACCTCCTGCTCCTTCTCTTGGAAGGCCCCTGGTCCATTTTTCCAGAATTCAGGGCCTGTTCAGTAGAAGTCAGTTTGACCTGTGACCTGGTCACAACAAACACATCTGCAGAGATACTTAGGGCTAGATGTAGGTAATCCGAAAATACCAATTCTAAAATACCGAATTTTACCGATTCGGTATTTCAGAATCGGTATTTGGGATGTAGATAATAATTCGGTAAAAAATACCGAATCGGTAAGATTCGGTATTTACCGAATCGGTAATTACCGATTCGGTATTTGCCATTCATAGGAATGAATGTTAATTACCGAATCGGAAATTACCGATTCGGTAAATACCGAAAAAGTCAAGGGTGGCAGGATGTCACTTTGACACCCTGTTGCACCCCTGATTAGTGCTTGTGTGCCATGTGGCACACATACATGCCCTAAGGGAATATATGTCTGTCACATGGCACAGGTGTAAATGCAAATATTTGCATTTACATAGGAATTCGTTATTTACCACCAAATAATAGTTGGTGGTACATAACGAATCCTTAAAGTCCTGTAGCACTGTTTACAGTGCTACCTACATTTCAAAATACAGATTCGGTAATTTTACCGATTCGGTAAATTTACAGATTCTGTAAAATTACCGATTCGGTAAAATTACCGAATCTGTATTTTTTAATGCCTTACATCTCAGTATCCAAATACCGGTCGGTAACGGCCAAAAATCTGTATTTTCGGCCGTTAACGACCGGTATTTGGATACCTACATCTGGCCCTTAGTATTGCTGCATGAGCCCTAACTTCCACTTCAGCCCTGGTTGAAGTCTCCAAATCATTGCCCAACAAGCATTCTACTGAAAGGTCTCAGCTAACCACATATTTCTCAGGACCAGTTGCCCCTCCCCAGCTGAAATTAACAACAGCCAACGAATGATCAGTCCTGACATTGTTAGACTTGGTCACTTGGCACATCCCACCAAGTATGATCTGGTCAGGACTCACAAGATCTTCTGTCACCATAGTGACACTTGTACCTGTGTCCCTGTATGCCATGCCTCCTTACCATTAATCAAAGGCTGCTGTATGTATTTGCCCAGGTTACTGGGACTGACAAGTGGGGTGGCAATATCCATGCAACCATCACAGACAAGTACAGCCTGATCTGGAGTTCTAAGCCAGAACCCATCTCAGAGCCCAGGTTAACACTACTAATATCTTGTTCCCTGTAACACTTGAAATTGTACTAGGTGAAGCAGTTACCTTAGGGGCAGGGGTGGTTGGAGTTGAATCCTTGGCCCTTGGACAATTTGCATCTTTTGTCCAATGGTTCTTTTCTTTACATGAGTAACAACTAGGTTTCTTTTTGCGTTTTGCTTTGTTGGATTGTGACCCCCCTCCAGATGCAGGCTTTTGGGGACCTGATGAAGTCTTGTCATCCTTACCCTTGTCTCCACCCTTATCTGAAGTTTTAGCATCTTGCTTCTTTTGGTTCCACCATAGTTCTGGTTTCTCTGCTTCACCCTAGTTCTGACCCACCCATCTGCCTTGTTTCCCAATTATTGGGTTGAAGTCAGATCAGAGTCAACCAGGTATTAATACAACAACTAATTTTCGCAATTATTAAGGATCTACTCCCTCATAAGCAAATTGTACAATCCCCTGAAATCATTACCTTTGCTGCCAAGCAACCGGCCTTCCAGAGCCTTAATGGCACTATCCTTAAAGAATACCCAGTCCTGATTCTGTGCCTTCTGGGTGGCTCTGAACGTAATCCTATACTGTTCAGTGGTTAAGCCAAACCCATCAATGAGAGCACTCTTCAAGACTGAATGATTGTCAGCATCCTCTTCTCTATTAGTGAGGAGCTTATATCTACCTTTGTCAGCAAGATAGCTGCCCACTGCTCTTTAGGGACCCTTTGAACTTTACAGGCCCTCTCTAACACAGTTATCCTCATCCCCAACATGGCAGGGAGGGACAGTCTTGATCAGGTTCCTATTGTCAAAAGAATGTTCTTTAACTCTAGGGACACTGTTGCTGTCACCATGGGACTCTAGTGCCAATTTCTTTCTAGCTCTCTGGACATCTAGGCAATCTTTGTCTAGGGCCAATTGTTGTTGCCTGAGCCTAAGCTTAGCTTTCTCAAGTTCCAGAAATTGGTACTTCCTGTCATAAGAGTGGTCCCTCCTGCTAGATACAGAGGCCCTACAGACTGTCCTGAGTGATGATATTCTGCAGAGGGAGAGCTTGATCTGCTTGGTAAACTCTGCACACTTCCAGGAGGGGTGAACAGGGGGGCATCTTGTTCTTCTTCCTCATCTCCCTGAAGATCTGAGTTGTCCAGGTGGGAACCTTCTTGTTCCACCTGGCAAGGGTTTGAGCCTAGGTCATCAAAGGTGTCACCTCCTGACCTGTCCTTATTCCTTGCCCCACCTACTTTCTCCTGTTCATATGACCCATGGGGTCTTCCTAAGGTCATCTAGAAGTAAGGCCTCTATGATGGGTTGAATGTTGGCATTTCTCCCTGTCTTCAGTTTCTAGAAGCACACAGGCCTTTTCATTCTTGGAATAAAAGCTCACTGTCTCTAGAGGGCAGAGAGACAATGGCATCTTCTTTAGGACACATACTAAGTGTGGTGAGGTGTTGCACCTACCTAACCTAGTGGGAACTAAACTCTCTGGAGAAAGGGTGTGATAAACCCTTGACTTGCCCAACCCTAAGTTCAGTAGAACTTACTTATTCTAAGCTAGTATTATATGTACCGTAAGCTGACATACATCTGACACAACAACATCAGACTGTCTGCATACATGAGTTGTCTACAATGGCAGCCCCCCAGCTTGGTGGAAAGGCACACAGTTGAAATGAAGGCACTTACCAGCAATTAACATCCACAAAGCTGGAGCCTCAGGAAAGGGACAGGCTCAGCATCTATCAAGGAAAAATACGGACCTTGTGGAGTATTAAAGCTGAAAATGATTAACACATGTTAACTGGCCAGAAACACATACCCCCCCACTGAAAATGGAGAACATGCAGTAATTAGATCAGGACAGGAAAAAAGAATAAACATTTCTATTGTGCTGTAACCGCTTCTAATTATACTGGCATTTTCAGGAGTATAAAGGAAGTCACTAAAAACAAATCAAAAAAGATGCAAATCAATAGATATTAGCATGTCTTCACATGCCACTAAAAGGTCCAATGGCTAACACTGAAATGTCCTCACTAACTACAGCAAAGACATTTGGTCTTCCCCTAAGGTCTCAACATCAAGGGTGGCTAGTAACTTTAAAAACTGGTAGGGCGCGGCACGGAAAAACTTGCCAAGATGCTGTTGGTCAGTGTCTCTCCTCTCCCGGACGACGAGCAGGAAAGTGAAGGAATGTGGTTAACTTCCTACATGCCAATCCACCTAATTCTGGAGTTGCTCTCAGGGTGTTTTCAGCATGTGAGCAGCTCAAGGATTGGTTGGAGCAGACTAACCCAGCATTCATTTAGAGGCAGGGTGCCTGTAATCCCCCGGCTGTTTTACAGCGCTGGGATGGCTGGCTCTGAGGTCTACATGTCGGATGGGCTGGCAGTACACAGCTCACCAATCTGACATGCGCACTGAGCACCTGGAGATGTCATCCTGCAATCTGCGGGAATCTGCCCCGTCCCACATTTTATTACTCTGTGTTTACCTGCTGCGCTGCAGGCGGACGACACTCCTCCGCCTTAATGGAAGAGCCGCCGCTGCCCAACATTATGCCTCATTTAGTATAATTCAAATATAGGCCTGCATAATATAACCCACTTTTCTATAAACTGCCAAAAGCAAAAATACCTGAAGATGAAAGTAATCACACTAAGAATATAATACTGTGGAACAATACTGGACTGGGGAACCAAAAGCAGCCAGACAATATTACTCAAACAGGCCCGCTCTCTCTCTTTCTCTCTCTCTCTCTATCCATTCTATCATTCTCCCAGAGCCAGACAGGCCGTAGTGGGCATCAGGTGTAGGTGGGGGGGAAGAGTGGGGGGTGTTTTTTGACCCACTGGAGCTTGTTTCGTAGCTGGGGTCCGGTTTTTCAACAGTGCTGCAATATCGTCCCCCTGTAACAAAAGCGGTAGCGGTGCTCGACACTAGCGCTTCTCTCAGTAGTACACCCCCACCCCCTCGAAGACTCCACATGCCTGCTTCAAGGAGCTGGGGAACTCAAAAAGACCGGGAAGGGGCCTGGGATTTACAAACCAGCCTCCCAGGGCTCCAGCCAACCGGGGAACGCCAGGTGGAATAAAAGGCCTGTCCAGCCCTGATGATATGAAAATAGGTCTGCAGACAAGTTGCACTCCGAGTTACACAGAATGGGACAATCGAAACTACTGACTCCGGCTTCCTCTTTGCCTCACTTGGCAAGGTATGATATTTTGTACTTAGCAAAAATACACTTGAAGACGTCTAAGAAACAGAACGTAATGTCTTTGTGTGAGCTAATGGTTTACAACCTGTTTAATCACCTGCTTCTCTGTAAAATAGAGTTGCATGGATACACAGTGGTTCAGAGACATCCCAGCGACCAGCAAGAGCTCACAGCGGTCAACGAGATAATTCGAACAGGCAAGTACGTTATTACTTGAGCCACGGGACAGAGCCAGGGGAGATATGGGTATCCTTTGTTTAAATACACATTTATAGCATTATACAATTATTGAACACAATTCTGCTAAAATTAATACAGTGGCTATATGAATGCGATGTTGTGAGGCCAGTTCGCTGCAAAGGACTTGTGCTGAGCACTGAAAAGACAAAAAATTTGTACAGCTGGTGCAAACTTAGGTTTAGGGCTACCAGCCCTACACCATTACCTCAGCCTGTCACAAGAGGAGAAGGGCCAGACAGGGGTGTAACTCAAGCCCCTGCTGCCCTTGCCGTGCATGGGGTGGGGTGTGGGGGCGACCCTTGTAGGGCTATTCCGGGGGCCCTTTTTCATCACAAGGCCTATGAAAATCTGTGAGATGGATGAGACACAGGGGCCCTCATCATGTTCTGCAGGGGAGACCCATCTTTTTGCGTTACGCCACTGGGGCCAGATGCAAAGGTGTAAATAGACAATGATGGGTTTGTTTACATCTTACTGAGAAAAACGCCACTTCGAATACTAAACTATATTTATGGATTTAGGGGGTAGAAAGCAGGGTTCTCACCTGGGCAGGGAAAGGAAGGCGATGATGAATACCCACAAAACTGTACATATTTGAGCATTCATAACAATTCCCAATGTTTTTTACACCTGATTTGCTCACTTACCTTTAGCATGTCAAAAAACAAGGTTAAAAAATTACCCAATTATGCCCACCCTAGGAAGGCATTTCTCTACATGTAAAACAATTAATGTACTGCGGAACATACTTATATGCACAAAATGCACATTGTTGTAACACTTTATAATGTAGATTTCCCCCAAATATTGACATTCTGCTGAGGTGAGCATAGTGTGAAGGTTTACAGTAGACATTTACAGCTTGGTTAGATTCAAAGACATCAGCTTACCTATAACAGCAAAACTAAGCACCACATTTATATATTTCAAATACAATTTGATGGCTCAAGTAATGCTTTATTACATGCTCGACAGTGAATTTACAATTCTTTCACAAGCATATTTTTTTCTGTTCTCGCATAGGCAGTGCTTAATTTGTAAAATATGAAGTGCAGGTGCTCACATTCTTTAATGAGGCCACACCCACTTCCCGGGCTCCGCCCACTCCCTCCAGTGGCCCCACCCACTTCCCTTTATTGGCTACATCCACAAGCCTCAACACATCGGAGTCACCTCCTCCCTTATTGAGTTCCGCAAGAAGATGAAGGCTGGCTCTTCACAAAAGCAACTCAGGCACCTCACACCTACACACGTGCCTAAATCCCTGGATACCTCCTGGGTGATTAGTGCGCTATACAAATCAATATAACATATTGGAAACCTATGACAAAAACTTAAAAGTGAACTCAAATTAGAGAAAGGTAATTTGAGGACTTGAGGCAGCTTTGCAAACAAAAGAAAATGGTCTTGCCCTGCGCTGTTTAAAAGAAAGAAAAGAATGAAGGCAAGAATACATTAAAGAAGGCAGTAACAAATGCAGGCAGGAAGAGGAGCACTGGAGTAAGGAAATAAATAAGTAATGGATGAAAGAAGGAGGAAATAAGAAAAGAATGTGAAAGGAAGAAATGAAGGGATAGAGGGAGAAACACACCATGTATGTTTGTAAAGCCCATATTCACTAGAGGGGGCCTTGACACCAAATTAAAAATGTTGTTATCCAGCTCAATTGCACTAATTTTATCTAAAGATGAAAGACTAAGTGGCCACACCAAGATTTCAATGTATGACCCTGAGATAGAACACAGATTCCTGGAGTAGATATAAACATATGTACAAGAAGGAAAAAAATAAAAGGGAGAGTGAGGGAGGAGGAGAGGTCTAAAGGCAAAGATAGATGCAATGTGAAGAGAAATGTGAAAAGCAGAGTTTGGGATTGCAAGACTGGAGTGGAATGTGATGAGAAGGAAAAGTGAAAAGAGGAGAAAGGCAAGGGAAGAAAAGCGAACAGTGGGGAGCGTGTGAGAGTAGAGTGGAAGGGAAAGATGAAAGGTGAACAATGAAAAGCATTTATTGAGGGGATGTAGTGATTAAGAGAAAACACAGATGTAGGGCAGAAGGTGAAGTAAGATTGGAGAGAAGAGAAGGTGTGAGGTGTGAAGAGGAGGAAGAAAAGCAGATACTGAGATAGAGCAAGCAAAGGGTACACCTCTGCTTTTGTAAATATACAGTCATTAATTATGTAAAGTTGAGAGGTGGCAGGAGTGTATCATTCTTGGCGTGAATCATCAATGCACAACAGTGTTGTCCAAGACACACAATAGCGATTCTTTAACTGTGTTAAGTTTTATGCCATAAAAAGATGTTTTGTTATGTCACAATAGGTATTCCTGATAAAACCTAATAAAGTGTCAGTTATACCATTGGGATTATGCCTTGATGGAGAATCACACTCTCATGCTTCAAACAAATAGTTATATTACATGATCAGACTATAAGTCGCAAAATCCCACTGCCACCTATTTTCAAATGAAGTCAGACATTCAACTCCATTCAGACAAGCTTCCACAAATACTTTTTAACTAATAAAGCACAAAATTCAACTGAGTCTGCCGCCTGTGCTATATATTAGGATTGTAATTTATGATCAGCGAGTAACAAAAGGACGTCTGTGATAAAAAAACAGAAACCGACTGAGCTATCCACATAATATAGTTCTGTCATCTGCATGGTACATGTTCTACATTACCCCTCTGTGCTACAGTCAAAACTTCTACTAGACACAACTCTGATCTCTCTCCAACAGGGACATAAGGCTGTAAGTATGCAGCAGGGGTTTATGGGACATGGGTCTTTGGAGGTGAAGAGAAGGTGTGGGGCGATAGATCTCAGCAGGCTTGTAGGGGTGGGGGGAGGTACAGAGCACCCAACACAGCCTAGCCCCTCTGATAGCACATTTTGAATCAATGCTATTTCTCTCCAGGTCAAAGCTGAGAAATTCCCTGTGTATCCTCTCTCTGGTTAGGGGGTAATTGGGAAAGCCTCCTGGTTCGAGTGGCCAAGACTGAGAAGGGCTTTGCGGTCTCACATGCGAACTCAAAGTATGGATACTCAGGGCCCAATGCATGCTTTAATACAACGCGATGGTGGGAAGGGGTGCTCTGAGAATGAGGGAGGGAGCCAAGGGGTACTGTAACAGGAATGAGCGACTGTTGTTGCAGGGAGGGGCACTGAGCTACACATGAGAAAGGCACTGTGGGGAGAGGGGGCACTGGGATAGTGGGAGAAGGCCACTGTGGATAGAGGGGCACTGTCGGAGGTAGCGGTGGGGCACAGTCACAGTGGCAGGGATGGGAGGTGTTCTTCAAGGTGCTTGTGGCTGCAATGGTGCCCATTGCAGAAGGGAGAGGACGGGTTGGATAGAGACGAGATGGTGCCGGGAAAGGTAGGAGCATGGTACTAATACACTAACTGTCAGAAAGAAACGTTTTCACTTTCGGACCACCCTCAGCTGCTTCCCGTATTTTGTTATTATGCTGCAAGGCCTTGTCTGGACTCCTGAGGCAGGCATCTACTGGTCAGTTTCCTGTGGTTGCAACTGTGCAGGAATGTATCAATGGTGTCCCACGGCCAAGTATTATTCTGTCACCTGTAGGATAACAGCTGTGTGTAAAATAACACACACACAACTCACCTAACCTTGCAGCTTTGGCTACACTGGAAAGCGCAGACTACTGGGTAGCGCATCTGAAATTATGCTCCCAGTTCATCATTTGTGCAGTTTATACTGCGCTTGACACAACACACCCACCCTTACCCTACCCTGAGGACCAGGCAGGATGTGAGGTAGTCCTGATGGCTCCTGGCCCCAATACCGTCTCTGCCGCATGGCAGGATTTTGGGCGTGGGTATTTCTCTTTTGCTTTCTCCTGCAAGCAGGGCAAGGAGGGCGTGTTTCAGTCCTGTGTTTGCGAAATAATCAGGATTTTGCGCATACGGACTGACATCTGTGCAGTGGGATATTCCCAATGGTGCGCATGCTTTCATTTCCAGAATGCACGTCCTACAGTATTTAGGAGCCCGGTTGGAGAATGGCGGTAGGTATCGTGGTTTTCTGCGTGCTTAGGTTATTATTGGCTATAATCATAAGCAAGCACCACACTGAATGATGGGACATTAGTGTGCTGGAGACTCTAGCTGCCTTTAAGGGAACGTCTCCTCTTCCTGCTAAGTAGAGTCAAGACACAGAGGAGCTATCCTTGTCTGAGGTCTTCTGATGAAGTTCCGGTCTCCTCGGACTTCAAGGAGAAATATATTGCGAAGGACTTGCATGGAGACTGGTTAACCCACATTAAGGAAAATATGGGTTTTACGCCACTTGAGAAGCCTGTTCTTATGAATCAGTTCTGATGCACTTCCAGAAAGTCATCCAGTGCTGAGGAATATAATCAAAATTGTTTTTAAGCTCACATGCTAGCTGCACCTTCACTAGCATGAAGCACTGTTTGTACAAGGTCACCATGGATTGTCTATGATGTTATACCTGTTGTGATTTGCTCCATTTGTCTCCCTATACAGGCTGATACAGTGCAACACAGGTACACCACTTTGATAATTTCTTTGTCTGAATAAAATATCAGATACTTAGGCAGATCATACAACGTTGACAGTTGTCCTTATAACCAAACTCTTTATTAAGGTCCTGAAGAATCACTAGTCATTGCACACATGCGGGAAACATGCCGACCGCTTCCTGCACATACTAGTCAAGTCTCGAAGAAGGAAACAGAATATTCCATCGAGTACAGACTAGTTTCTCCTTTTAATTAAAGCAGGGGACCCCCAGAATAAACTTGATCATGGTACTCCTAGCTTTATTTAAAGTCACATACACGTCTACGCTTTTCTGGCCCACACCCACACTTCACCAAACGGCAGTTGGATAGAAGATCTCCGCCAAAGAGCCCCGCTTCGAGGTGTCGCCCGTTGGGTATTGCACCGCCGACCCAACGAGGAGCAACCCAGATGATGAAGCATGACACCTGAAAGGGTGTGTGAGAGCATTACATCCAACAAAATGGATGCCCTTCTGTAGGACTCCGACAAGCCCCTACAGCATCCATACTCCGTTGTTATCCGTACATCCATGAGCTCTAGGAACAACACGATAACCAGAAGTTGTCTAATGGACTTCTAGTCTCCTCCGGTGACAATGGGGACCATTCATACTCCCTTGTCTTGAAACCAGTCAAGAGGAGGGCGTTGTTGGAGGGAATTTCATTGCTTCAAGAGAAGGATGCTATTGATCCTGTCCCCAAAGAGGAGTGGGGTCAAGGCATCTATTCTAATGTCTTCCTGGTTCCAAGGCCATCAGGGGATTTCCATCTGGTTATCAATCTGAAAAATCTCACATCTTTTATTTAGGAAAACCTTCAAAGAAGTATCCCTCTGATTCAGCTCACTCACTTTCTGATAACCTTGGACCTTATGGATGCCTACCTACACATTCCCATTGCCGCAAAATATAACCAATTCCTGAGGTTTGCAGTGGGGAACTGCTATTGGCAGTTCATAGTCCTCCCTTTCAGCTTGAATCAGCTCCAAGGGTCCTCACCAAATGATGGCTCCAGTGGTGGCACACCTACATCTTCTGGGATCCAGTTTTTTTCCTACCTTGACAACTGGCTCATACATGCTCCAAGTCTTAGCCAGATCAGTCACTTCTGGGGTTTAACAAGGTTGGTTCTCTCCAGTTTGGACCTTCTCCTCAATCTTCGGAAGTGCCACTTGCCCCACTCCAAGGATCTCATCTTCATAGGATCAGATTGGGGGTGGTTTCCTGCCTGAGAAGAGGATCCTGTGTTTACAAGCTGCTGTGCAGGATTTGATCTCCAGGGTTCAAGTTCTGGTGAGGTTTTGGTTGGAGGTTCAGAGATACATGGCAGCCATGGTGCAGACGGTGCAGTGGGCGAGGCTGCACCTCTGCCCTCCTCTGTGGCAATTAAACAGACATTGGCCAGCAGCACGTCATTTATTGGACAAATTAGTTCCTCTGTCTCAGGCAGATTGACAGAGTCTTCTTTAGTGGATCGACATAGTGAACCTCTCCAAAGGGGTCCAGGTGCATCTGGATCCTCATATAGTGCTCCCTACAGATGCCCGCACGTTTGGCTGGGCTACTCACACTTCTGGACAGATCCTGACAGTTCAAGTGGTTCTTCCTGGAATGGCGATCTTCAGCGCACTGACATTTTTCCATCTTCCTCTGTATCAGAAGAATGTGCTGATAAAGACTGACAGCACAGTGGCAGTCTCCTACATCAATCATCAAGGAAGCACACCCTCAGACATCCTCAATACGATTGCAACACAGTTGGGCTCTTGGGCAGAGACCAACTTGTTGCAACTATCAGCAGTCAACATCAGGGGTTCCGAAAGTGTGAAGACCGACTTCCTCATCAGCAATTTCCAGACGTCACAGGGCCTGGCCCTGTCCAGATCAATATTTCTGGAGATATGCAAGCGAATCGGCAAACATTATCTGGACCTCTTTGCAACCAAGGACAATGTTCAACCACACAGGTTTTGCTCGAGGTTTCCAGAACAAAAAGCTGGGGGAGTGTGCACTTTGGTGATGTAGTAGCCATAACATCTCCTGTATGCATTCTCTCCTTTTCCATTAATTCACAGGGTTCTCTCCAACTTCCAGCAGAAGACAGGGGACTTGATACTGGTTGTTATAGGCCACCTACCTGGATCCCAGATGATTCCAATGGGGCGTCAACGCTAGTTCCTGAATCCTCCCAAGACTTGCCCTCAGTTTACAGGAGAAGACACTGTACCAATGGCAAATCCTAGGTGAAAGAGCATTGGGCTGGAGAGAGCTTGAAAAGTCACAGATGCTGTGGCTCATCTACTCAACAGCAACACTACAGCAGGCATTCACATCAGTCTGATGAATGGTACCGGGAGATATAGTGCCTATAAACAAACAAATAATAAGGCTTTAGTGTAATAACAACTCTGTCTCAAAGTATCACCTCTCGAATGTTTTTTATATCTCAACCAACCTTTAGTTTTGTTGTTGTTTTGTTTTCATTTAGATTGTCCGTAGAGGCTGCTTTTTCAAGATTTTTGAAACTGAAGTGAGTAAGAATTCAGCATCACACCCACAAGCAAATTTGGACGGGGTGAGCTTCACCCAAGTCTTCTCTGACAGAGCCCTTCCAACAATATATACAGGCTGAACAAAAACACTGGTTACTTTGTTTGCAGCACGATGTTGCAACTGAGCTCAGCGCAAAGTAAAATCAAGCCTGTTACTGCATCTTACCTTTTCTTCTGGGTATTTTTTACATCCAGGAGCGAGACGAATGCAGGATAATCTTTGCAGTGAAGACAAAGCGGAGGATCAAGGGAGGCAGGCGGGAGGCAGTCTGGGCAATGTCGGGGCGGGCGGGGGCCGGGGCAGGAGTGCACCCAAGCCTGAAATGTTGCCCCCAGCCCCTTTCTGCCCCGGGCAACACTGCCACAATCCGTAAATGCTGCCCCCAGCCCCCTTCTGCCCCAGGCAACGCTGGGGCGGACTGCTAGTTATCATGATAATGTCATAAGGACCTATAAACTATGGTCGTAGTTTCCTTTGGCCTTCTTGTTGTAGGTGTCATGTTGATAACTATACCCTGTCTCCTTCCTTGTATATAGGTACCTAGGGTTCTATGGTTGTCAGCTTGTGCTTTCATGACCAATTTGGCTTTTGCAAAACTTGTCCTAGCGTGTTGTTTAATCTCATGCAGTTGTTCTAATATTTCTGTGACTGATGGTTGCATGGTAGAAACTCCAGATATATCAATGGAAAGTGCCCGAAGTTGCTGTCCTGGCATGAAGAAGAAGGGCTGAGTGGGTATGGTTATTATAAGTGAATTCAGCTAGGGGTAAGGCCTGATCCCCTTGTCCTCTATACGTAGATAGTGAGCATCTTAGTGGAGCTTCTAGGGATTAGTTGACCAGTTCAGTTTCCCATTGGTGTATGGGTCGAAGGAGGATGACAAGGCTACCATTATTCCTAACTGATCACAGTGTTCTCCAAAATTTAGATGTGAACTGAATGCTGTGATCTGAGATGATTTCAGTTGGTAGACCATGCAGTCTAACTAAATTCTGCGGCGGTGGGTATCTTTTTGAGGGGGATGAAATGTGCCATTCTTTATAACATGCTACAACTACTAAAATGTTAGTGAAGGTACTGCTTGCTGGAAGGTTGGTAATAAAATCCAGAATAATAGTGTGCCATGGAAATGGGGGTATAGTCAGAAGCTGTAATAAGCCGGCAGGCGCAGTGTGAGTGTTCTTGTTTTGTGCATAAGTTGGGCAACGAGATACGTATTCTTGTATTTGCTTCCACATGTTGTCCCACCAGGAGGTTTTTTGACAATTCCTTAGGCTTTTTGTTATACCTGGGTATCCTGCTAATGCTGTGTCATGATTCCATTGAATTATCTGACGTCTTTTATTCTATAGTAAGGATCTACAGTTTCTGAGCATCAAGGAACAGCTTCACTGTGATAGCATGGTTAGGTGTTTTGATCTATTCTTTGGTCTTTAGTTTGTTATATTCTTCATGTAAGGTGGCCATAACGGTGTCATACTCTCTGACTGCGACTATCTTTTCTGGTGAAATGATAGTAGGGGCATCTGATGTGGAATGGGAAGAGTGAGCATACTCCAGTCTAGAAAGAACATCAGTCTGTAACTGCTGGGTCCCTGGGCAATAGGTGATGATGAAATCGAACTCGCTAAAGAAATGCTACCATCACATTTGACGGGGGTGAGAGCTCTAACGGAGCTAAATAATTGTACATTTATATGATCTGAGAATATTGTGACTGTATATTTAGCCCACTGTAGGTAATGCTTCCATTCACTGAATACCAGTTTGATGGCCAGAAGTTCTCTTTCAGCCACTGAATGGTTTTGCTTCATTGGTGGATGTTTTTTGGAATAAAAGGTTAAGTGATGCATGTGGCCAGTTCTTTGGTTCATTTGAGATAAAATTCCTCCTATTGCTAAATGTAAAGCATCAGCATCAATGTAATAGGGCTGGTCTGGATTGGGATGCTGAGGAATGGGTGCAGTGGTGAATTTAGTTTGTAACAGTTGCAACGCCTGATTGGCTTCTGGAAACCACACAAAACATTGCCTCTTTTTTAGCAGCTGTGGTATAGGTGCCACTATCTCTGAAAAGTGCAGGATAAAACGACTATAAAAATTGACGAAGCCAAGTACCTGTTGAATTTCCTTGACATTTGTTGGAGTTGGCCAATAGGTAATGGCTTCTACCTTTTTGGCGACCATGGTGATGCCTGTTGGACATAAGTGCTACCCCAGAAACTCTACTTACTGTACATGGAAGGAACATTTGACAAATTTAGCAAAAATAACTTTTTACCTAAGGCGCTGCAAGCTGGCACCTTCATGCTGTACATGTTCTTGTTCTGAGTTTGAGTAAATCAGAATGACATCTACGTAGATGATTGCACAAACATCAAAAACTCCTTCAAGGCCTTGTTAATGAAATATTGATATGCTGCCCCAGCATTTCAAAGCATGAAGGGCATAACAGTTAGGATTTTGTCTCAGATTACTTTTGTGAATCGGGCCCAAAGGCGGATTTCCATTCATCACCTTCTCATACACAGATTAAGTGTTAAGCTCCCCATAAATATGTTTTTGTGTAAATGGTGGAATTTCTGACCAGATCAAGTAGTACCAGAATTAGCGGTTGAGGATAGCAGTTCTTAATAGTTACTTTATTGACTGCCCTATAACCTACACATGACCGCAACTCCCCAGAGTTCTTGGGTACAAAGAAGAGTTGGGAAGACACAGGTGAATTGGAGCGACGTATACAACCTATCTCTAGTAGTTCATCCAGATATTTGCGTAGATATCGAATTTCAGGTTCTGTCAACACATAAACTCTACTGCAGGGCATCCCTGCTTCTGGGAGGAGATCTATGTGGCAATCAAACACTCTGTGTGGGCAGTTGGGGAACTTTAACTAGGTCAAAAACATCTTAACATTCCTGATATTCTTTGGGTAGTTTAAGATTTTCTGTTCCTTGGACCACAGTGCGTTGCAGAGGAATTCCCATCTCTGGAGCCTCTTAATAGCAGGTCGTAGTGCAGAATGGTGAGTCAAGGTTACGGTGCGGTGTACCCAATCAAGTTTGTGATTATGGTGTTCTAGCCAAGGTATTCCCAAAATGACCTCAAAGTTGAGAGGGTCTATTAGATCAAAGACAAGTCATTCAGTATGCACATTATCGCACACTAAGGTTAGAGCCTCTGTCAGAAAATAAATTAGTCCAGAAGACAACTTTGAACCATCTACTGCTCGCACAGGCTCAGGGTTTTCTTTGGAAACTTTTGTGAGCCAGAGCTTGGCAGCTAGGGCCCAAAAATTGCCTGTGGCCCTTGAGTCAATAAACATGGATATTTTGTGCTTCTGCTGTGGGGATAGGATTATTGTGACTCGGATAGTCAGATGCTGTGGTATTTGTGTTCCGAGATATATCAGATATTGTGAGATCTGTACAGCTTCTCTTGACAAGACAATCTCCCTTATGATCAAGAGCCTTAGTTTTACCTGTTCTTGATTGACTTCTACACTAGCCACAGCCATAGTCTTTTTTGGTTTTGCAGAAAATTCCCTAGCAAAATGGCCAGATATGCCACAATTAAGACATAGGCTTAATTTGTGGCGACGTTCTTTTTCCTCATTAGACAGTGGACCTCTTATACCTCCTATCTGCATATGTTCAGTATTAAGAGTCTTACTGACTTCTTCTTTTTGGTTTTTAGAACAATTACTCTGGTGTCAGTGTGAGATCGGTCACCCTTTCGCTCACCCAATCAGTGAACTAACTTAACCACAAGGTCAATACATTTTGCACAATCGTCAGGTAGATAAATGATGTGTGAGAGGGAGTCTTTAACGTCATCTCCTAACCCTTGATAGAATGAGGATGTTCTTTTCTGTTCCAGCCAGTGAACTTCCGCCACCAGTCAATTTAAAGTAGTGATATAAGTCAGCAGGTCCTTAGAACCTTGTCGTAGGTTTAATAACTCATTGTCACTTTCTTGGATAAAAACATGTTTTGCAAATAACTTAGTCATGACAGCCTTAAAAGCAGAATAGTTGTACACAAGTGGATCATTTGTTTCTATTAAAGGATTTGCCACGTTAGCGGATACAACTAGCAAATAGGAGATTACAAACGGTACAATAGCAATTTCATTGGGGAACGCTTGAGGTTTGCATAGGAAATGTAATTGGCATTGACTCATAAAGGATGCAAATTTAGTTCTATCGCCATAAAAGCACCCTGGAGCTGCTAAGGGCACAGGCCTGGGTGTAGAGACAGATACATGCAGATTCTGGTCAGTAGTTGTAAACGCACCTCTCTGAAATGGTTCGTCAAACACGGGCCGGGTCAAAGTTGGGCAAATATCATTGGGTTTAGTGTCTCTCCATGTGCCCTTTCTCATTGAAACTCTTCCTTAAATGTTGCACTTTCTGTTTTTAACCTATTCAGATCTAGTTGCAACTGCTGCTTTAACTCAGACAGATTGTTAGTGTCATTGAGGTCTCCTGATAAGGCACATGCTAGATGATCCATGACTATTTGATCTTGATTGGTCATGGCGCCACCCGAAAAGAATGTTAGGTGTGTGGCTTATCCTTCTGTCATAAGCCACCCGCCTGGATTTCAGATGATTTCAATGGGGCAGCGACACTAGTTCCCAAATCCTCCTGAGACCTGCCCTCGGTTTACAACAGGAGATACTGCTCCAATAGCAAATCCCGGGGGGAAGGCAGTTAGGATGGAGAGCGTGTTGAGTCAAAGATGCTGGGGCTTGTCTATGCAACAGCAACCCTGCAGCAGGCCTTCACACCAGTCTGATTAATGGTACTGGCAGATATGGTACCTATAAACAAACAATTAATAAGGCTTTATTCTAGTATTAACTCTATCTCTTAAGGTATCACCTTATGAAAGTTTTTCAAATCTCAACCAACCTTTAGTAGTGTTGTTGTTGTGTTTTCATTTTCACTTTGATTGTCCATAGAAGCCCCTTTATCAAAAATTTGATAACTGTAGTGAGTATGAATTCAGCCTCAAACCCACAAGCAAATTTGTACGGGGTTAGCTTCACCCAAGTCCTCTCCCTGGCAGAGCCCTGCCAACAGTAGAACAAAAATACTGGTAATCTTTGTTTGCAGGGCGATGCTGCAAATGACCTCAGCGAATAGTAAAATCAAGTCTGTTAATGCATCTCTCCTTTTCTTCTTGTTCTTCTTTCCATCCAGGTACGAGACTAATGCAGGAGGATCTTTGCGGTGAAGTCAAAGCAAGAGGATCAAGGGAGCCTCAACACCGAGTACTGGAAGCCGTGAAACAGGTAAGTGACAGGCAAAGAGGCTAAGCGAAGGGGAGGAGTGTGGGCGGTCTTTAAATAAGACTGCTTTAGAACATTCATAAAGGGCACATTCTAATTGTTTGTAACAAGGGACAGGTTCAGAGAATTAACTTGATGAGGCTGCCTTCTAGAAGGTGCTTTAGAATGTTTACAAAGATCATGTTCTAATAGCTTATAACAAGGAAAAGGTGCAGTGAAGGTAGGACAATAGGTTTCCTGTCACAGGGATGTGTGACCACCTCTGAAGTGTGGCTCACTGGTTAGAGGAGGCAGACCTGGAAGCAGAGGTCAGCCCGGGACCAGGGTTCAATTCCCGGCTCGGCGGGGTCTTGAGTCCTAAAATGTCCATGGACTCGACAATTCTCGTTCCGGTGCCTACTCGATTCACGGGTTCACACTCTGCGACTCTGGGCAATAGCTTGCTTAATCTCCACAACGGTCCATCGCGGCGGGATGCCTGGCTTTCACCTTGCGGATACCCTGCCGGGGTTATCTCACAGGGGAATACCAGGACGGGTTCCCTAAGCAAGCGCTTAGAAACCGCTTGGTGATTTGCGCTATATAAATTCCTGTACATTTACATTTACATTCTCAGACAGGACTTACTGTATTGGGACAGGGTGGGAGCACTTGCCAGAGCCACTACACTGCTTTAAAGTTCACAGTTGGTGCCCCCCTTGCACACTCCAGTTGAAACCAGTTCAGGGAGCCATTCGCTCCCGCTCTTGCGCACAAATGGACAAAGGACATGGGAGTATTCTCCCCACTGTCCAGCCCCTCCCCTGGGAGGGACCCCATAATCATCCAGACCGTCTCCTTAAGGTTCTTAAGGCATTACCTGTAGGTGGGTCCATAGATTTGTCATGGGAAAGGATTCAGATCCGAAATCACTTCTGCTTCAACCGTCTAGACAAGTTGGACTTCGCTTTGTGAACCGAGACTGCAACTAGGAAGGCTCCTGCTGCTCCTGGCCGCTTCCTGCAAGTCTCCTGCAGCGTCTGTGCCTGTGCTCCATACAGGTTCTTCACAGGGCCTGTGGACATCCAAGACACTTGAAAGAATATCCCTTGGAGTCAAGGAGTCACTCCCCTGTATCTGCAGGCACCGCAGCACAGCTGACTGGTCTGCTAATCCCGGGCTCCCCCAGACACCGAAAGGCTCAGTAGCACAGGTGGTAGTTCTGCAAATCCCTCAAGGCCAGCACTGCATTCTCACTGAGTTTGACGCCAGTATCCCTCGTCGGAACAGCTGAAACAGAACCCCTGAGCAGTGCGTCCACTTTCCATTGCAAAAGCTTGTTGAATCTCTCCTCCAGAGATCTTCGGGCTCCAAGAAGCTCCAGCCTCAAGCATCTCCTACAGCCAAGATCTTCACGTGCACCACATCCCTTGCACCATGGGCCTTCATCCTTTATTGAGCTGCTCACGGTCCTCTTGCGACTTCTGTGCCTCCAGCGGGTGGTTCCTCTCGAGGGTCTTCTTTGGCTCCAGTGGGCTCCCTGCTGGCTCTGGCCTACTCTGACTTACCTGCTCATGGTGAGTCACGTGGACCTTGCTGGTCCCAACACCACTTTTTCTACAACTATGTTGGTTGCCGTTGCCAAGGCTTGTTGGTGCCCCTGCCGGACACTGACCCCTTGGTTCTTTACATCCGACGTGGGACAGCTCGTTAACAGCTCCTAGTCTTCCACAGCATCGCCTGGTCCACACATTCTCAACCTTAAGAGCACCGTCAACTCTCCAGCATCTCCGACATCATTGGGCATTTTTCTCCCGTACACCTGGCCACTCCTGAGTGGCATAGACTCTTTCCCCTCTGCTTGCAGGTACCTCTCATCTTCTTTGGTGGCATCTTTACTGAAGTCCTCCATCGTGCTCTACGGTAGTTTCTGACGTAACTGTACCTATGCACCTGCCTTTCCGGGTGTAGGTATCCTGGTTCCTGGGGTATCCACGGGTGAGGTGATTCTCCAACCTTCCATCTTCCACAGGGTTTCTTCAGGGTCCACTGGGAAGGGCTCCTTTTTCTTTAAAACTGCAACCGCGTCTTACCTATTGACTTACCTTAAGCACGCGGTCATGTTCCCACTCTTCACAAGACCTCTGTGGAGTTCCTAGATACTCGCCGTAGGTAGATCCTTGGGTACCCGGCTCTTCTACGTCTTCTGGGACCATTCTCGACTTAGGTCATGGTTCGTACTCCACTCTTTTAGTACATGGTTTGGTCTCCCCCTGGAGACCACTGTGTACTTGTGCTACTTAGGTATTCTATTGATAAAGTATTGTCTGTATTGTGTTCATATCTCCAGGTAGGAGATATTGCATGGTGTTAGTGAGTGTTAATAATAAATACATATTTTTATAACTACACTGTGTGGTTCTGTTTCACTTAACCTATACCATAAGATTAAGTAGTGGTAAAACAAGCTGCTTTACACTCCTTCTGGACTAACCATAAAGGCTGCTGTCCACCACAGCTATCACTTAGAGAGCTTTCTAAAGTTGTCTAAGACCACTAAAATCACCATAAGGGTTGTCTGAATTAGTGAAGGGTACTACACTTACATAAGTGAGCACCATATACTAAGCCAGCCTCCCACAATGGGTTTCACTGTAATCTTTCTCTTTCTGCTTTAAAGATTCAATGCTTTGCTATAAGGGCTCTTAGGACCTTTTGTGAACCTTGTTCTGCAGTACAATCTCCGATTTCTAGATTTTGTCTGAGTTTTTCCTGTGGTGAGACCACTGAAAACTCGAGCTATTCCTGCTTGGGATCTTCTTGCTGTCTTATGGTCTTCACAGTTTCATCCCTTCGAACCTCTGGATACGGTAGACTTAATGTTCCTCTTCTATAAGGTGTTTTTTTTTGTGACAATCACATCGGGCAGGAGAATTGGGGAGTTGGGTGCTTTAAAATGTTGTCCTCCTTTTCTTCAGTTTCTGGATGATGGTGTTGTTTTGAAACCTGATCGTGTCTTTTTTCCCATGGTTAAGTCAACTTTTCATAGATCCAAGGAGATTATTCTCCCTTTTTCTTTCCCTTTCCCTCCTCTCCGGAGGAACATGTATTACATCCGCTTGACAGTAAATGGGCTGTTTTGATTAATGCCTCTAGGACTCAGGAATTCAGGAGAACTGACTCCTTATTTGTAACCTTTGGACAGTGTGGGAGAGGCAAGAAGGCAACCTCTATGTCATTGAATAGATGGACTAAATCAACAATCTCATTGGCCCTTTAATACAGGGGATCTTCCGGTTCAAGGAAGGTCCATAAAAGGAATGGTCCCCTACTGGGCAGGGATCCAGGAAGTTTCTACGCAAGAGATCTGTAGGGCTGCCACCTGGTCCTCAGAACATACTTAAGCATTATTGCCTGAAAAATGTTTCTGGTTTGCAGTTCAGCTTGGCTGAAGGTGTTTTGAACTTTGGCATATAATTTCTTTTTTATGTGTTGTGTGTTTTCTGGTATTTGCATCTAGCAAAGCGATGGTGTTGCATTAATACTGTGATTCCTTCCGTTATTCCGTCAAAGGACTTTCAGCTTTGATATACCTCATGTAGTAATAAACAGGACGTGAACGAGGGACGTAGGGGTTATGACCCGTTTACTTATCGATATTTTTCATGTCGTAACAACTGTAACAAGGACGAGATGGACTAAGGGTAATGAAGATTACCAGTAAGTACCCGGTCAAATCCAGTTCCATTATAACCTCCCACTATGACTTCTATCTTGCTGAGGGCGGAGAACTAAGCACTTTAAAAAAAAAAACTTTATATTGAAAAAAGGCACAGAGTCAAAGTTGCAGTATTACAGAGGGTATAACATTCCGGTAACATATGCTATCAAAGTGCATTTTTACAGTTATTAAGGATTGAGGTGGTCTCCAAGTCTGGTTTTCCTCATCGCTTGATCGTCCGTGGGTGATGTACAAATTTCTCCTCTATAGGCATTCCAGCCTCCCTATTTTTTATCCCACTTTTAGGGCAACCTCTTTGTTTATAGATAGTTTTCTCAGCAATCATACATTTGTCCTTTTCTGCCACCCAACCAATTGTCATCGGCAATCTAGTGGAGCCCAAGAGCATTACTATAGCTCGTTTCACTAATAGGTATCCCAGAGCTACCCATTGCTGCTCTATTTCTGACAAGTCCGTGGGTTCCCATATATTTAAAAGCCCAAGTTTTGGTGATAGTTGGATGTGTTTTTGTGGAGAAGTGTGGCTCAGGGGTTAGAGGCAGCAGACCCGGAAGCTGAGATCGGTCCTGGACCAGGGTTCAATTCCCCGCCTCGGCGGGTCTTGGGCTAAAATTTCCACGGACTCGATAATTCTCGCTCCGGTGCCTCCTCGACTCACGGGTTCACACTCTGCGACTCTGGGCAATAGCTTGCTTAATCTCCACAACGGCCCCTCGCGGCGGTATGCCTGACTTTCACCTTGTGGATACCCTGCTATCTCACAGGGGAATACCAGGAAGGGTTCCCTAAGCAAGCGCCGGGAAACCCACTGCGGGTAGCTGTGCGCTATATAAGCTCAACTACATTTACATTTACATTTACATTTACCAAGTGAGTCTACACATATATTGGAGGGTCTCAAACACAAACCATGCTCGGTATACCCCAAAAACACAAAAATTTGAATAAACTCAAACCAATGTATCTAACAAGGGTCATCCCTACAATGGTCATGAAAGGATGCCCATCAGTCACCACACGGAACCGCCCTTCATCATTTGGGATTCCATCAAGACCATGCCAGAGACGGCCATTCAACTGTCACGGTCGGGGGTCCAGATGTTAAAAAGGAGCTCCTCCGCCGGTCAGTAAGGTCCAACTATGGTCTTGCCACTCATGTTTTGAGGATTGTAATATCAAAACCAGGGGGGGGACTGATGTTAGCAGTGCTCAAAAAGGTGAAAACTAAAAAATGATACTAAGAAAAGTGATGCTAAAACAGGATGGAGAGGTTACTTATAACTTTATTCTGGTGTTCCCTGACCTCCTGGTCTAAAAAAGTAGTCAAATGACAGTCACAGATTATAGACTGTCTGAATGTTTAAGGTGGTCGACATGTTTCAGCAATATAGCGACAGACTTGTCATTGCTTTCTTCAGGACCAATCAACTAACGGCTACTGCAAATGTGATGTGAGAAAACAAATAAGTGCTCAAATCAAAATAAGATACAGAGATCACCTGATTTCACTAGGTGTTCATCTCCCTCTTGTTCAAGTTCATGCTAGTAAGAGGTATAGACCTCACCCCACCTGGCCACGGCTCAGAGAAAGGGGAAGCACCGCTCTATCCGTCGGTACCCCGAAACCGGCGTCCGGTTCGTGCATTCGTGCATGCTTCGTTTCACCAGAGGTGCTGAGAAAATAGAGAGACGGGCGTTTTCAATAAAAGTATTTATTGAACAGTCTTCTTTCTCAAGTATAAGAAATGTACTGCTAAATCGTAATACCGGTAATAAAGTACAGAGTGTATATTCCGAACAGTATTATAAAGTAGTACTGTAAAAGCATGATATAGCTTCTAAGCCATAAATTGCCTTAAAAAGGATAAAATACATACAGTGTTAAAATTATGGCTAAAAGTACTCAACTGGTGCTTATAAAATACGCCTACCCCGGTGTACCTGACCTAAGCCTAGCACAAGGGAAGAAGTAAGTGAGGAGTAGTTTAAGTTTAGTATTCTCGGCCAAGAATATGATCGAGAATTCTCTAAGGGTCTAATCAGCTCCATACCTTGGTTTAGAATGAAGGAGGTCTTGTATCTCTCTCTCAGGACTCGATTTCCCAGCAACCCACAAGGGTAGCCTGGAAACACTGGAGCTGGATTTCTCGGCAGGAGAAAAGACAGAGTCTCTCAGTGCGTCAGCTGGAGGGTCGGCTTCCTTCGGCACATGCAGCTACAGGGCGTCGGGCAAGTAGTTAGTCGATCTGCTCCAAACCACCGTGTGTCTGCTTGGGCAAATCTATGCATATTTATAATATGAAGGTGCCGAGTTTGACGTGTGATTGGACTTAATAACGTCATAGAAGACTCAGTTCTTCGAAAACTCCATGATTTCCTAGATAAATTAGTATTCAGGCAAGGGGATGTCTCTAAGAAATCTTTGCTGATTCTTGGAACATAGTGGAAGTAGCCATGCCATATTTGGGCTGCATAGGCTCAGTCTAAATATGGTAATGATTTCTATGCCTATATAAGGATAGGATAATCCGTACCTATATAAGGGCATGAATCAGGAAAATTTACACTAGGGTCCTAGATTCATTTACAACACCCACTCCACGATCTTAAGTTCAATAAAACTAAACCTGTAAGCACTGAACATATCTAAAGCTGGTGTATACAATCCCACCCAAAATACAACATACAAAATTGCATTTGAAAAGGCTTGTTTGAATATAATGAGTATAGAATAAGCAGATCTTTATAGACATGAAGCATAGTATACATTCTATCATAGTAAAAATATATTCATGAAACGTCTCTGAAGTTTTACAGAAAGGAAAAATAAATGTTCAAGACCATCCCATATCATACTTTATAAGACGTTTTTGTTCTGATTATTAGGCCAAATATAGTCATTAGGAAGTCTTTTAAAAGAAATCTTGTTCTCCAAGAATAGTTCTACTTTAAGGAGATAACTCTGTGCCAAAAGTTCTATTTTGGAAAAAGTTCTAATTAGTAGATTGTTTTGAAAAAATGAAGGCCGACTTTCAGAGTTCAGAGAACGCTGTGTGAAATAATCAAAAGTTATTCTCAGGAGTGTCAGGAGAAAACATCAGATCGTCTAGGCTGGCAAAGAAACCGTCTTCCGTAGTAGGTGAAAGTGGAACCACTTCTGTTAGCAGATCAAAAGTGCAGAAGTGTGGATCATTGCCGTTGGCGTTTGATGCATTAGCAATGTCCGTAGTAGATGGTACCTGTATGCCTGCAGATCCTAGTATCTCACCCTCATTTAGACTTGCCGGTGAGACCTCAATGAATGCCATCATCAGAATAGGCAGCCGTTGGGGGCAATACGATGCATGAGCCGTTACTGGACCTAGCAAAGTGTCAACATCCGATGGCAGTACTGATGGAAGTGTAAGACAAATGTCCAACACGCATTCCTGTCCGCAAAGCCGGCATCAAAGAACAGGTAAGATGCAATCTTGCCAGATTTGTCTGAACAATAGAAACCAGGTTGTGTTCAGATCTCTTAAACGAGCCAAGCCAAGAATCTGTGAAATTCTCTCACGATACCTCATGGCAAGGAGGCCTTGTTCCATGGTAGTCTGGGTGTTGCTGGTGGCCGGACTTGCCATATCGGAGCAGAAGGAATAAAAATAGAATTCCTGCTACTAGTCCCAAGATGAGAGGCAGGCCACCGAACACAGAGTGTATGAAATTTGGAAAAATGCAGAGGACTGTTTTAAATGGTGTTAACAGTCCCGAAAAAATTGTCTTAAATACATGTGGGATGCTGCTGGTATTAGACATGTTTAAGATTTGACTTAAAATTTCTGCGAAATGTACTGGCCAGTTTGTTGATAATAATTGCAACTTGCAGATCATATGTTTCTCTAGACGAGGTCAGTGGCACATTTTTCTGTAAAAGAATGACTTTCATTCTGCTTAAAGTATCAATCCGTATAGAAGAGATATTCAGTGAAGGCCATAAGTCCGTCCCTCTGTCTGCCTTGTGCGTTGGATACAATACTTGCATACAACAAGTGACCATGAACGACACACTAACTAGATAAGCTTTTCCTGGAAACATGCCACAACAGCTGTGATCATTCAGCATAACGTAACTGCCATTGGATAGTTGCCTGAAAATTGGTTCTATCACTGTGGAGGGTGTCCCGTGCAGATGGCATGAAAGGTTATTTGCAGAACCATCGCAGGCTCCGTGTAAATTAATACCTTTGCACTTTGCTTTTTTCCCCTTATTCCAACATTTATGTGTGTAAGGTAAAGTCCAGGTCGACTTAATGTAGTCTTTACCCAACCTTTCATACAGGCCCACTGGTATATGCTGTAGACAATACTCGAACTTGAAAATCGTCACTGGGTATCGTAATGGTGCCATGTATTATACATTCAATGACAGGCTTCTCAGAAACTGTTAATTGTAATCTTTCCAGTTTTTCAATGCTCAGCTCCGTATAGTCTGCTCCTTTTTGTGCCAAAGATATTTGTTTATCTGTAAGGTTCAATGCAGAAAACAATGACATGTTTGTGTTGATTAAACGCCATGGCACATAGCCTGAACGCAGATTTTGCAACGTCCAGCCCAGCTGCATTATAGAACGTAATTGAGACTGGCCATGTTGTAACATTAGCAAATCCTGCTCTATTATGTCAATTGCAGATGATACGATGCTGTCCAATGAATATATTCTGGAGGACAGAGTTGTTAACCCATTGTCCACTACAGAGAGAGTTTTCTCTAAATGAATACGATCAATTTCTCGTATTCTTTCTGCAGTTTCTATTTGCGTCACTTTCTAAGATTCGTTGTACGCAGCATATATACCGGCGTATATGAAGCGTTTTTGACGTGGTTTGCGAGGCCCCATTAAGAAATCTCGCAAATCATTGCCTTCTTTAAGTAAAGATAAGTGTTGTTTGATTTCCGGAAATGTAGATTTCTTTAGCCTCTCAAGGCATAGCTTTCCTACACTATAAGTAGTTACTTTACCCGGATGTTGTCTCTGGGATTATCTTTGATCTGGCCTATTTATTGTCAACCCCTGTGTTTTTTTCAGGAATCTATCATGACAGTTATTAGTGTCTGTGGGCCAGATTAATCATCTTTTCCAATCAGGATTAGTTCAGTTCTGTTTTAAAATATATGGTACGTCTACCTCCTTTTCAGTAGTATTATCACTGTCAGATGTGGGTTTAGGTATAGACCGTTTATTTAAATCTTTTATCTTAGCTAAGCCAAGACAAGAAGTTTGTTGAACAGTGTCATTTAAAAACAGTATTTGTTCTGGTATAATGTAGGCTCTCACTGGGCTTCTAAACCTTGCACCTGCCAGTCTTTTGTGCCCCAGACAGTCTTTGTCTCGATGTTGTCTTTCCAAAATTCAAAACCTAATGTAGACAGCTGAGCATAAAAGTTTGCAAAATAAATTTGTTTAGTATTGGTCAACATTGTTTTCATTCCATTCTTATTCTCATTACTGAAATAAAATGTTTCTGGATTTGTAACATTAAACCCTGTGAAGTATGGAAACTTTTCATAGAACGTTTTTGAGCTGCCTTTTGGCGGCGTTGGACAGTGTTCCCATTGATTATATGTATAAACATTTCTAGGGTTTGCAGATTAATGCAAAAAATGGTGATCATAATGATTAAAACAATACATTTGTTCATAATCTGATGAACCTTGTAAGTATTCATGATCAGTAAATGTAGCTGACATCTCTAAATCTGACATCATATTATTAATAGTCTCAAAGTCCCAATCATCAGAAAATGTGTTTGGTGATACAAAGTCACTTAAAGAGATCTTGAACTGGTGCGGAATCTTCAGAAGCTCTACCGGGCCATAGATGTCATACTCAGTTTTGTCCCATGCTATACCACCAGGTATATGAACGGCTGTGATGTTCACTAATGACAGATCTCTTCTTTCACGATGGGAAGATTTATGAGGTGTCAGGACCAAGTTGATTTTCTGACTTGCTGTGTCCATTGTATTATATTTTACATCTATCATTCTTCCCAAGCTCAAAACCAGAATGAGCCAGAGGAGGAGGAAAAGTACTCCTAACATAATCCAAAATTCAAACCATGGTGAAACCAGGTATATTTTCTCAAGTTGAAGGAGTAGTTCTTTTATTTTTACTTCGAGAGTTTTATTTGCTGGCGTATCTTCGGGTTCACTAGGATCCTCAGAAAATGTATCAAAGTTGATAAAATAGCCAGAGGCAGTTCTGTCAATTGTTAGAATTGCATCAGGATTGTTATCAATCTTTGGAGCTGCTTCTTCCTTTGTCATGTTTGTATAGTCAGAGGCTACATCATTGTAGACAGGTGTTTCTAGACAAACTGTTTCCATGGCTTTATTGCATAGTCCTTCTTTCCTCACTGCAGGTTTATCAAAGGTGATAAGTCTTTCAGTTTGAACCTCTTGAATAGTAGCGAGATTTGGTCTTCTGCTACTTCTGCGGAGTCCACTGGGCCTACTACTTATTATTGGCCACATGATTGTGGTTTGACCAGGTCGATGGATACAACTCTGTTCTCGGTTTTACCAGCAAGGGGCGGTAGTACTACTGATCTTGTTCCTTGGATTACCAAGACAGGTACTGCTTTTCTGTAAGCAGGCCCAAATTCCTTCTTTACCGCGATCTTCTCTCTGACTAGATCCCCAATCTTTGGAATCCAGACAGGTCTTGCTGGGACAGGTGGTTTTTCTTCAGTGGATGTTGGCTTTTGTGTTGTGTTACTTATACTTCTTCTTTTTTCGTTTAAGTCCTGTAAAACAGCCAAACGATCTTTGACATCAAAGGGTTTTTGTTCCAGCATTGAAGTTTGACAATCAAGGTCTTCAATTAACATTCTAGTACCAAACAACAATTCATAAGGAGTGATTCCACCCAGAGAATCTCTTGGCAGATTGTTAAGACTACGTTGGACACTTATTAGATGTTTGACCCACCCATCACCCGAACCTAATACCTTAGCTGTTATGGATTGCTTTATGTCATGGTTTTTTCTTTCCACTACCGCATTACCCTCAGGATGGAAGGGACTAGAATACCGCAATGCAACGCCCAAACTAGCCATGGCCTCCTTGTAAGCTCAAGAGCCAAACGCAGGACCCTGGTCAGAATGTAGCATGCCTATTGCGTATGTGCTGATAAAGACTCGCAAATCCTTTATAACAGTTCTGGCTTCTGCCGTGCGCTGGGGCCACATCCAAATAAATCTTGTGCAGGAATCCACTGCGACCATGATATATTTATAGTTGCCATCCCTTGTTAAGGGACCACAGTGGTCCAGGTAAACACATGCGAGTGGTTTATCTGAAATAAGAAGGGGCGTTTCACTGTCAAAACTTTTATTTTCTGGCATATTTCACATTCTAGAACATCATTTCTAGTATGTTTTCTCATGCGCGGCCTCAATATCTCTGTTTTAATAATGATACTGTGGCGAAAACCCCTGCGTGTGCAGACGCTAGACCTTCATGTGCTGCTAAGATTAGTCCTAACCTATGTTCCATGTTTGGAATTGCCCTATCCCCCACTCCAGGGATTTGAGCAAACGGAACATTATTCGCATCAGTTATATATGAGTACTTTACTGGAAAGCCTTTCGGGAGTGTCTTACCACTGTCTTTGACTGAAGCAGTGACAGCTTGCATTATTTCGCTGTCTATTTTTTTTTTTTGACCGAGTGATCGCAGCTACGGAAACGGTTTGCACAGCTGCCTTTGCGGCTTCATCAGCCAATGAATTCCCTGCAACGTGAACGCCATCACGTTGATGACTCAGTGTATGAATCACATGAGTTTTTTGTAGTTCTTTCTGCAAAAGAACTACTTGTTCCCAAAGCGTTTTATGCTTAATTGTGCCACCTTTTGAATTTTTTAAACCGTTTTGAACCCAGTTCTGCGAGTGTTCGTTGTAAGATACAACGCAGAAATATGAATCGCACACTATTAGTGTGGGGAATTCGCGATCGGCATTTTCAAGCCCCATCTTGAAAGCTTGTAGTTCAGCTCGCTGAGCTGTACGGTCTCCGAGTGATTGAGTTTTAGTGACCATAGGTCTGAATTTACCTTCGCGCCAACGACCTTCAATGATCGCGCACGCAGCACTTTAGGCTTGGTTACCCCCAACTGCGGGCTGTGCTGATCCGTCTGTATAGATTATACATCCGTAATGTTCTAGAGGCAGAATCTCGGTCGGCAGGGGACATTTGTACTCGTATTGTAGGAATTCTTGTGTTTTCAAGTAGGGGTCAAACACGTATTCAACGTCTGTTGCAGCAAGAGAGTTAACCCATTGTATCCATCTTGGATGTAAAGCTTTTGCATTGGGAATGCTTCCTTTTGTCACTGCCTGTAAGGCAGGTACAGGTGTAACGAACATTATGCGTTGACCCTGTGCCAGGGCTCTCTCCTTTGCTACTGCAATTTGAACCGCTGTCAGACTTTTTTCTGTAGAAGTGAATTTTATTTCCGCTTGTGTGTACAAGTGTGATGTATATGCTATTGGTATTTTTTCACCTTCATTAAAAGTCAGGTACGTGTATCCGCATCTCCCTGGGATGATTCGGATCACAAGGTTGCGTGTATTATCACGTGCTTCTAATTGTGTTTTTGCTAACATGTCTGTTTGCCCTGAACGCAAAATTTCTGTGTGCATTTTAGTCCAATTAGTTGGTTTGAAATCAGGTTTGATTAGTTCGTAGAGAGGTTTTACCCTTTCTGCGTAATTCAGAACATATGTTCTTCCAAAATTCAGGAAACCTAGAATTGACTGTAAGTTCTTCTGCGTTCTTGGAGTTTAGAGCAGCGCACATTTCTCTAGAAAGTTTGCTACCAGGCTTTTGCCTTCACTTGATAACTCGTATCCTAAGAATAGGACGTTGAGGTGGGTAATTCGTGATTTCTTAAAATTGAATTTGTACCCTTCAGAAGCAAACCCAAGTATTATGGTGTTCACTCTTTTCAAGTGCACGTCCAAATCATCATCTGTAAGATAGATGTCATCGACATATGATAATGCCTCATCATCGTACGTTTGTAGAAACTCTGTTACTCTGGCTGAAAATAACCCTGGACTATTCTTGAATGCCTGGGGGAGACGGCAGAATTGTCGCTGTATCCCCATAATTGAGAAAGCGGTCAAATGCCTGCTTTCAGGTGCAATGTTTTGACAGAAAAACCCATTTGAAATGTCTAATGTGGTTTTATATTTTTTCCACACGATCTTATTCATCAGTGCTGCACTATGTGCATTTTGTACTGCAAATGTTTTGCAACAGGAGTTTAAGTGTCTCTAATCCAAAACTAGACAATATGAATTGTCTGGTTTGGAGACAGGAAACAAAGGATTGTTCATTGACGAGGTGCATGTTTCAATCACCCCTTGGTATTCAAGTTGATTCAAGATCTCCCTGACTTGTTTTTTAGCTTCTTGCTTAACTGGATACTGCCTTTGTGCAGTAGGTTGATTTTTTAACTGGATTTTATGGTGAGGGGAATCCTCATCCCATCCTGTATGATTTTTATATAATGCTGGAGCTTGAGCCACAGCCCATTTTCTGGCATATGTGTATTTTTTATGAATAGGAATGTGATTTGAGAAGGCTGGCATAATTACTTCCTATCCATGTGGGCACTCCCTAACAAACTCAGGTGGCCAATCTTTTTCAGCTAGAAGTATGTCATAGCCCTTAGAGAGCTTCTCCCAAAAGAGTGCTCTAAATTTTCTAGTCATGTCCCCCTCCATCCGGAGTGTTACTTCCTATAACTTGTGAGGTACACCAACCCTGGTGTCGGCAGTTTCAACCTCAATGCATTCATTCAAGTCCACTGTCTCCAGATGATCCATCAGGATCTTGCGAACTATGGTGACTTCTGCTGCGCTGTCTAGCATTGTCTGGACCCACTCCCCGTTCTTGAGTTGTGTCCTAAAAATCCTCGGCATGTCTGATCTTTATGCTTGCTACCTTCCTTTTTGTGAATTGGGTTTTCTTATTTTTTGGAACGTCGTGTTCTTCTTTGGACTTCACACGTTCCTCTTTCTGTTCTGATCGTCCTCTCCTCTCGGATTTCTGCGAGGAAGTCTGAAAGGTACGAGAGGAACGAGTATCAGTATCTTGATATCTGTCAGGCTTTCTTAAAGTATCCCTATTTCTAAGGTTATACCTTCTTTCAGAGGATTCCCGTTGGGGAGACCTATCTCCCTTTTGGGGAGATCTCCCTCTGGACTGAGAATGTTTCTCTTTAGGAAGTGTCTGTTTAGTATTTTCCCACTTCTTTTTAGGAGTAGTGAGATTATTTTTAATAAAAAACTTGTTTCAGGATTTTCAGTTAGCTGGGGTTTTAATGGTTTCCCACCCAAACTATCTCTTCTTAGTTCTTCATATGATTTTTCAATAATTCATGCAAGCTCATGTGGTTGGTCTGTTATATCTGTTTCTTTTAACTTTTGGCGGATTGCCACGGATGCTGCTTAACCTTTAATGTTGGCTAATAGTATAGCCGAGACCAGTTTGAAATCTTTCAGTAATTTCATAGCTAGATTTAAGGCCGGTTCTGGACCGTATTCATTTTGAATCTGTCTCAGAACGTCTGGTATTACCGCCATAGACGGGACACCATGTGTTTTTGTGTAGATTGAAGCAAAGACTGTACCCCAAGTGTCACAGTCCTCCACATGTGGTGCTATCCCCATTGGTAAACAGATTGTCAGAATTCTGTGTTTCTCATGAGGTGTACTATCAGGGAATACTGCCTCAATTTTAGTAATTTTTTGTGCTAACCAAAACGGAATTTGTTCCCTTTTGGCAGGCATTTTACCAATGACTGATTGTATAGTCTGTGGTGTGATTTTGTTTGTGTTCCCCTGGTGAGAGGTGTGCTGTGGAATCCCTACAGTAGGTTGTACTGTTAAGGTCCGCATGACATATTGAACAAATTGTCTATGTATTTTAATTAATCTGCCTGTCATACTTTCTATGTCAGGATGTGGTGCATAGCTGGCTAGTATCGGCCATTTAGCTCCTGGTCTACCTTGTGGACCGAGCCTTGTGATGTGATTTTCATGTTTCAGGGCGCCTTCAAACCAGAGCTGATGCTCTTGGTAATTTAATGGAATTTCAATGTCCTCGTAAGGAACGTATTCCTCTGGAGGTCTCTCTACTTTGTAGTAGTGAAACTCGTGTGTTCCACTATCTGCTGGAGGAAAGTGAATCCATGAATAGAATACCTCTGTCTGCCGATATTCATGTGCCTCTATAACAAATATTACTTTACCAGCTCTCGATGATACTCCATTATTTACGAGTTTGTAAGTTATAGTTTTCTTTACATTTACCGGGATGATTATAGCCAGGGCCGGACTGGGAACTGAAAGCAGCCCTGGCAAATTTCGGAAGACCAGCCCCCGTCCGGCGCGTAGGGAGCGAGCGCAGCGAGCGAGCCCGACCGCTACTAGGGGTGTTTGGGGGTCGTTCTCACCCCAAGAAAATTTTGGAAAACAACAGACCAAAATGGTGAATTCCAGGGCAGGGCATAATAACACTCACTTTAGATGAAACAGAAAGTCTTTGTAGTATTTACCATTGTTGGCGCAGCCAGTGCTGTGTATCTCTGGACACGTCATTCCACAGAGAATAACACATGAGTCTTTGGGGGTGCTTGCAAATGCTGCTTTGAGTCTTCTCAGGTTTCTGTGCTGCTTCTGAACCCCACTCACAGTTTATTCAAGTTACTCCTTGAATGTCAGTGGGAGCACTGCACATGGCGGGGAGTCATAGATACCCAAGATGCAAACCATGCATGTGGCTCCAAAATTTGGGAGTGGACATACGAGTGATTCATGGTATGGAAACGGAGAGGTATTGAAAACATGAATTATAATATTGTTTAAAAACCAATGTGCCCAAGTGAGAGTCAAAGCAACAATTTGAGATTGATTTGGGTTGTGCAGGAGTACAACGATGAACATGAACAATACAAACCAACTCTGGACGCACAGTTAGTGTGGAAGTTTATTTAGGCAACACTAACAGCCTGCCTGCCTGAGTTGATCTCAGTTTAATACTCCCACCCTCCCTTTCAAACTGCTTCACCACACCCAACAATAATACAACCAATTCAATCCATAAAAACCTCTCAGCAAACCACCAGCCATGCACTTGCTCCACACCGACAACGCTATTCCAGCTTCCCTGTCCCTGTCCTGAGACTTCAAGCACTTTCCAACTGTCCTACGATGAAAAAAGGGCATGGGTGGGGGCATGGGTGGGCGCACCCAAAAATTCAGACCCTTACTAAGGTTAGGTTATCAGCCACCAAGTTCACCTAATCACAACACCTCAACCCATCCCTAGCATGCAGCCCTCACCCCCTCCTACCAACATAGCCCAAAAAACACCAGCAGTCCTCCTGGACTTAACCACTAGCCTAAAAATGCCTTGGGTGGCATACCTCCCTGGTCAGCTGCCCCCAAGCCCCTACTGGGGGAGAGGGTACAGCACTGATGGCTGACAGTTAGAAAAAAGGCACTTAAATGAAGCAGGTGCTCATCACAAACACATTATAGCACCCTAGGCAAATTGCCTTACATAACTATCCACCTTTATACATGAATAAAACCTACTGCTCGTCCTACCACCACCCCTAATTTTACTCCCCACACTTCCCTTAACTTGCCTGTCTGACCCTGCATCTGTACTCTCCATCCTAAACCTAACCAACTAACTTTGCTTCTTAAAACTGTAAACCTTCAAGTTCCTGCCTTCTGCAAGTATAAACTCTCTCCAACCCCCACTTTCAAAATGCTTCGGGGGGACAAGAGCAATAAAAATGATTCGAACAATGATGAAAACGTTTTTGCAAACCACCACTCAGGAAAACTCCCTCATTAAAAGTTTTTCAGCCTACCCCCTCTGCAATATGTTTCCCCTACTGAGTTCCTAGTGTGCCCCAATATTGTTGCCCACCACCTGACACAAGAGCTTACCCCACGGCTTCCCGTAACTGTAGCAAATAGAGATTCATGCCCATGGCAGACAAGTGTGCACCATCATGTCTGATTTGCCCGGTGCCCAGCATTACCAGTCCGGCCCTGGGCGTCACTAGACTCTAGACCTAAAAGTACAAGAAGGCAAAATCTAAAGGCAGACCATTTCTAAATGTGTGCTGAGAATCTGTAACAATATCTTTATTGACATCTGTACTGTTCCGCTACTCCTGCAATTCAGTAAGAATCTGAATCCTCATTATGATAAGAAGCATTTCTCCTCACAATAGAATTACCAGTTGCCTACTAACCCATATACACTGGTATCGCTCCACCTACTCTCACCTATTAGTAGTACTCCAATGCTTCCCAACTAGGTTCATGCAACACAAGTGCCAGCACATACTTATTATCAACACTCCTCACAGCTGCCTGTCTTTGACATAGCTGAGTACTGGTCCTTTCAACAAGATTTCAGAGAGCTGAAGAAAGCCTACTTATTTTTCGGGTAGTCTCTCCTGGTTTTGGTAGAGACATAGACAGACTCTTACAATAAAGCATCACTGACTCTCTGCTTGCTGCCAGTGTGCTGAAATTCAGCATCTTTAGTGGCAGAGTGATATGAATCAATGCTATGAATCAACATCTGCAAACACCTTCTTAATAACTGCCAGATTGGTTGCCTTATGGACCGTGGTCTGGCCAGGTGTTGCAGCATATTGCATAGCCTAGTGTCTGTTCATTATTCTCTGTACTTCAGGTTTTTGAGAGGCTTTCCCCTTTGTTGCTAAATCAGACATATTGATGCCAGTATGGATCCCTGATCTATTCCAATGACCTTCTATCACCTGAATATTTACATGCACCAAATGTATGCATTCGAGAAGGCGTTTGTGGCCCTCTATTGCTTAAATAAACAATGAATCATCCAAGTGAGCTTATGCAGGAGATGTGCTGCAGCTGCAATAAATATGCCTTTCTAAAAGTGCTCATGTGTGCACTATCCGGATTGTTATGTTCAGGATCTAACGCCAGGGCAAGGTTCTGGCTTACTCTTTCGGCCAGCGTTTATTTAATGTGCAATGATTTGCTAAGACACTATCCAGAGCACAGCTCCATGATCTGCTCTATTTGCATTGGTCTGTAACGAGGTGCTGTCTTCTGTATCCTCACCTTGCACCCCTGCAGCTGGCAGCCCCAGGCCCCTATCCTTCGAAGGACTGTTGAAGCACTGTGATTCACTTTGGGGTCTCTGTTCCACTTCTTCAGTCTGGGTCTTTTGATTACCAAGCTTGGGATTTAGTTAAATGCGGCTATCCTTGTGTTTTTCTTCCCTTTTTCAGAAACCTGACCTTTCACACTGTCTGATAGTAGGAGACAAGTGATTGCCTCTGCTGGTGTAGTCTCTGCACTAGACTCTTTGTTCTTTCAGGAGGCTGGCTGATTCAGAGGACTGTGGCTCATATTTCCCTATCCAGTGAGTGTGATCTTCTCAGTCAGACTTTGGGGTGATGTCCTCATCTTTACCAGGAGTGGCAATCCGTAAAGAACGTACTGGGCATCAATCAACTAAGTTGTAATAACTTCTTCCTACTGATTTGTCTCTCTATTTTTTGAGGGGGGCTGCTTTAATGGTGTTGAACCATGGTCTATATAAGTGTATTTCACCCGAACAAACAACATTTTTCAATAATCACACCTTTACTTTGCCGGAGGGCTATATGCTAGTGCAAAATTATGCCTTCTTTTTCATTGGTCAGTTCCCCTTGTTCTATAGCATTAAAACCAAAATGTTAAGGATACTTTAGGGAGGGTTTCAGACACTCTCTTGCCTCGTGTTGCATCACATCGACCACCTAGTATAGCTCTTCCTCTGCTTCTCCGCCCTAACGCACTTTTGTATGCATATTAGGTTTGGTTTGGGACCAACACACGCCTCTTGGAGCACTTCTCAACTTATTTCAAAAACTCTAGTGATGTACTTGGGGTTTTTGTCCACAAAAAGCTCTACCCATAAAACAATTGTTGTTCATAGCATATGGTCTTATGACAGACCTGAATTCTCACGTAGTTAACTGCAAACAAAAAATGTGTGTTTCAGTTTTTCATCCATCTAATCTAATTGTTTTCTCAGTTTAAGCCAACAAAGGCTGAATTATAGATTTGGTGGTAAATCAGTGTATAAGTATTCTCAATATGGTGGATGATGTCCACCGCTTGAACACTGTAAAGGTCGGTACCTTTGGGCTGCCCAAGTTGTAAAAATCAAAGCATGTACCTTCTACTCTGAACTATTGGTAAACTGGTTTTCAGATTATGAGATATTCCAGTTATTGCGTTGTGTCCTAATAACAGCCAAAACTCACATGGTTGGCTCTCGAGCCCTTTTCACAGCACTTACTGTGCTCCACAATGACAATCACCTGAGTTCCTTGTGATTCCAGCAGAAGGATCACACACAAAGTTATGCATGCGCACACATGCTCACACATGTGCGTGCGCGCGCACACACACAATAAAAACATGTAAAGTTTTACCAATGCACCCCATTGCCAACCAGCAGTTTTGCTCTGTAAACTCTGCAAACATATATACTGCTGAAAATGCACCACAAACCTAACAGCGAGAAATTCTGCTAATGACCTGGGAAATTCAGGTCTGGCTCAAGGCCTCCTTGCACTGGATCTAGAACACCTTTCCCAACAATCTTCAGATCTCCAACAACCTCCTATAAGTGCGCCTTAGGCCTATCTGCAGATACTGCCACCGTATTTCATACCCTCTGTCCGATTCTGGCACAATGCTAAATTTCAACACTAAACCTGCACTGTCCACGACAAAGCTAATTTCTCTTGCTGATCCTCAGATTCACACTTGGTCCTGTGTGGCAGAGATTTTTACATGGAGGAAAGGATGGGACTTTGTCCTTCTTGGATGTCAAGTACACACACTTCCTACTTCCATCTTAACTGCACTTGGGCCATTAGTCCTAATATTATATAAAAACATTGGTTATGTAGTGTAGCAGACGCTCTCAAGTACCTTCAGTTTTTCAGGACAGCATAGGATTTCCTCCAGGTCGAAAAACCTTTTAATGTGAAGCATTGACAGCGATGTGAAATGAGCTAATGCACAGATCTGTAACAATTAATCCTGACATTTGAAATTCGGAGTAATACAAGTTTAAAAGTAACTGTGGCAAAATGGGTATCATGTCCAAGCAGATTAGTGCACAAAATTGTATGCAAAATCGATAGTTGAGAATTCTCTTTTGTATAGGTGATTTGCCACCTTGAACGTTCAACCAACACTTGCTCCATGCAATAACGTTTGTACACTTTTTCTCCATGAACTAAGCTGCTGTCCCCGCTTTTATTGAGATTTAATTAAGAAAGCTCATGAAATGTGCAAATCTTTTAAGTAGGTAGTGGGCGCCGGGGGCGCGGAGAGGGCTAATTACTTTCACCCTTCTCCCATCTCAGGTCACCCTAACTCGTGGGCAGCGGTGGGCCAGAGGGCCGAGAATACCAAAGGGAGGCTATGGAGAGAATGGGTGCAGCGGGAAAGGCTTGAGAGGGTGCCTTAAAGATAAATTGTATAGGTGAGAACGAGAAGGAATGCGCGATGGAGAGGTGGGACAGGAGTGTAGCTTTTAGGCAAGAGAAGTGTACGAGCAGCAGAGAAATTGTAAGGCAAAAATGAGAAATGAATGCAGATTACTGATATTAGAGACGATACAGGTGTGCACCAGGTGGGAAAGAGGGCATAGAGAAGATACAGGGAATGTCTAAGGGGTACACACGTGACGAGAGATAAATGGATGGATGGTAACGGGAATAGTAGGGTAATAGTCCATGAGTGATATAATACTAGTTAGAAATAAGGGCTTGCAAGACCCAATGAGTGGCAGGTGCAGACAATATAGGGGGATACGGCGATTGCGCTGCAATTCATTCTTGTTATTTAAGTGTGCAAAAAGCTCTTTTCCCCATATGTGAATGTTGTGCGTATGTTATTTTTCACTTATTATCTATATCTAGAGGTTAGTACTTATTAATGAGGTATTGATCCGAGCAGGTTCTGTTTTCTTGAATCCTTGCTTCATCAATCCCCTCTCTGATGGCATTTTAGAGCCATCATAAAATACCCATCATTGCTAAGTGCCAACTTCATCATTTAATCTTGGTATCTGCATTGTTTTCCACACTTCTCTTATTTTTCTGTTTTAAGTTCATTTCTTTCATCTTGCCATACAGATTGTCTCTCATTTCCTCTAGCCCAATTTCCTCCCTGTTTCTCTTTCTTCCCATCCTTCTACTTTTGATTTCAATTATTGACCCAGTTCTCACTTTTCTCTTGCAACATTTGTAGGTCATTATTATCATTAGTATCGACAATGCTATTGTAATTACGGGGATTAATATGTTCCCCAGTAAACTTCTTCCAAAAGTGGAAAACCAGCTACCTATAGTTGAAAGACTTTTACTAAGCCTCTCCCAAACACCGTCAACTTCCAGTTGGGTCAAATCTTTACTGATCTTTGTAATATTCTTGATATATCCCTCAATACTGTTACTTTTGTCTGGGATATATGTGCAGCAGTGTTGAACTTTCAACGTGCCACAGACTCAACCCTCTTTTGCCAATAGTATATCAAGGGCAAGTCAATTTTGTAAAACCATAGATCTGGTTGCAACCATTTCAGTATTGATCATTAAGAATCCTCCAGCTGTATCTGTTGATAAACAATCAACCACTGTGGATAATTGATGTATTTTATGCGAATTCAATACGACTCCAGCTGACATATCAGTGCACCAAATATGTCACCTACTATTTCTGAAAAACTTGCTCTTTGATTTCTTGTTAGTCCTTTACTTATTGCACTCATTTCATTGTTGTTAGTGATGTGGTATAACGTCGGAAATACAATGGCAACATAACAACGGCCATACCATCGTGCCGGTAACCTATAGTAGGCATTTTTACCGGACACATAATAAATTCCTGGAAATACAGGATCAGTTCCTCCTTTTAATCCCCATCCCCCCGTAATTAGGAAGGTATGTTCACATTCACTAGTAGCAATGAAGACACTGTTATATTCAGTTTTTAGTCTATGTAGACAGAATTTCCCCAATGTTGACAAATCTAGGGACATTGCAGCATGAGTCTCGCCTTTCTTATAGTCCCCTTCTAAAGCAACCCATGGAGGTACATGTGACTTTTTGTTCAGCGACTTTTTTTGGGAAATCCTGTCTTCTTTCTTCTACTAAGTTTAAAAAATCTTTTTCTTCATCATGCAAAAGACATGTAAGGTTGTTTTTATGAGGGTGTGTTATGTCTATGGAATTTGTTGTTAGGAAAAATTCATCCATAAAGTCTGCATTCTTGCAACTAAGGACAGGGATTACATTTCTACGAATAGGAATTTCTGAAAAGACTAAATCCATAGTACTATAATGGTATTGCAACTTACCAGTAACATAAAACAAACTAGTTATAACACTACAAGTTACACCATAAGTTAATGGAAGATGATGGTATGTTACACCTTCAGAGAAAGAAGTGGGTAGTTTCATGCACACATAAAAATTACTCAAGTTCATTGTATTTACGTACTGATACAAGAATTTAGTGAATACATTAAATGGCGAATCACTAGTTGATTGGTCATGATAATACATGCTTTGATCCATTCATCTTACATTTGTAGTAGTCGTTGTTCTTTTAGTAACTGTACTCACTCTCTCACTAGTATTTGTGTTATTCTTAGTATTAGTTACTATTAGGGCAGGGAGCACCACTGTTAACAATAACCACATTAAGACTAGTATTGTAGTACTACATGTGAGAAGTTGGCCTGATATATAGTGCTCACTATTCTAGTGATCACTGTGTATCATACCAAACAACCCTTATTGATGATTGGTTGTAAGTCAACCTTTCAGACCAGCTATCCTAGTAGCATGGACACGAGCAGTCTTCAGGCTAAACTCTAGAGGGCGTGTTAAGCCAGCTGTTTTACCATCACATATACCCCTTGAACACCAAGTGAAAGGACACCACACAAGTTGTTATGAAAATAAAGGATATTTATTTATAACAAGACTACCCTGAACTCTTTATGAGTCAGGGAGCTAAGCACAATACAAAACTCTTACGAAAATACTTTAAGTTGCACAATTTACACAAATGCCCGAGGGGCACGAAAAACCATATACACAAAAAGTGGAATGCGAAATACTAGCAGGTAAATAACAAGATCCAGAGGCTTCATGATCGCTAGGACTACACTACTGAACCTTAAGATTACGAGCAGGAGGCCTAGGGAGATCGGGTGCAGAGTGTGCACTCTCACGCGGGATGCGGGAAGAAGTCTATGGGTGCTAGCGTTTCTAAAGTTACTGTTTCCGGACGAATCCGACTAGGTAGACTGAAAACGAAAAAGGATCTGGACACTTAGATAGTGAACCTACGTTGGAGCACCGAAATACTCGGGTTACCTAGCCCAGGGGCTGCGGCTGCATAGGGTTCAAAAGACGTCGGGAATCCTCGTTGAAGTCTATGGAGCCTGAAAGAAGAAGTTGCTGGCTGGCGACCAGTGAAGATGTTCGGAGGGATCCAAGCCTGGATCGATGATGGAGATGACCTGAAAGCAGAGGGGACTCAGTTCTTAATCACTAGCCAGTGATTAGGTGGGCACCAGGATGGCACCGGATGAAGTCACCTCGACCAGGTGAGTGGGCGACGCTGGACTCTGCAGTCACACGGGCCAGGAGGCGTTGTCGGCGTCCAGGCTGGATGTGCGAGCTGTCCCACGAGGCTGTCGGCTGTCGGCGATGCTGGACTCAGGATCTGAGCAACAAACCTTGGCAAAGGCAAGCCCACTCGGTGGAGTCAAGATGGCGTCTGGAGTGGACCAGGAGGGTCCAGGGCACTTCTTGTTGGACAAGAAACAAGGGCCAGTCTAGGGGACCTAGACCAGCAGTGAAAACGTCGTGGTACGTCGTCAAGAGGGTCACTAGCCAACGGGCAAGTGACCGGACAACGTGGCAAGCAGCAAAGAGGCAGAAGGGCCCCACGCAGATCTCGTGGATGCTGGGAGGCTGGACTTCGGTGCTGGAGCTGCTTAGGGTTAGGGCTTCTCAAACCCCAGTGCACTTACTCGAGGGTCTCTCGGGGGTCGTGCTGGTGAAGCGTCGTGCAGGTCTTGAAGATGGCCGGTCCCACGGGTCTCGTCACACCCACGAATCTCAGCTGGTCTGGATGATGTAGGTAGAGGTCAGAGATGGCAGGGAATCAGGGTCTCGTCGAGCTGGGCAGTCTTGATCCGGAGGATGGACGTGCAGCAAACCGCAAGAGCTTCGATGGTGCCTGCTGGTGCAGGGTGGCTACTCCTTAGCCACAAGGGAGAGTCTTCAGAGAAAGTCAAGAGTTCCTTTCGTGGAAAGTAGTTCAAGATTCAAGATTATCTAATTTGGGAAGGGGGCCTGCTCCTACCTTTATCCTAAGAAAAAGGGGCTGGCACGCGACTAGGTCCTGCCCTATGGGTGGGACCAGGAGGGGGGTGGTTACACCCCTCTCCTTTGTCCGGTCTCTCCCCAGCTCAGGGGCTGGGGTGCCCCAGGAACTGGTTTGAGCCGGCATATGCACAGTGAGCACCGGGGTGCCACTTGCAGTCACCTTCCTTTCAGCCCTGCCTACCTGGGATACACAAAATCCTGTCTGGGATGGTGCTAGCACCGCCCCTGACAGGAAACCCTATGTCCAGGCCTCCGTTGCTGGAAGGACTCCCAGCAGCAGGAGGGCAGACTTGTGTCTCGGTGGCAGCATCCATTTTGTGGAGCTGAGGCTGTGTCTGACTTTAACCGGGGTTCACAGTTACATACATGTCGTGTCCCTCTAGAAGGGTGGAATGCTAACCCCGTCGCCAGAATTGGCGAGGGGTTAGTATTCCAATTCGTATGACACCTTACTCGACATGTTTTGATAATGCTATACCAAAGTTAGCATTTAACCGCGAGGATTATAATGCACTTAAGAGTAGATGGTATAGCGTTATCATGGAACAGCTATTTGGACTTGGTTCCGCAAGCTGCAAACGGGCTCAGCTCATGCCAGAGCACCATCTCACATAATTCCAAGCACTCTGCCTTCAGGATTGATAAGGCCTGCCATAGGAGTGACTGATAGGGATATATGTGTCTATTTTAGGGTTAGATATAGGAATACTATATCTAAAGCAAAGGGTGTTTACACTAACCCTGGGCGTCCGATGCGGCTACGCCCACGGAGTAGGCGTAGTGTTGCCTTCTACGCATTTTGCGTAGACAGCGTAGCCGGCAACACTACGCCCACTCCGTGAGCGTAGCCGAGTCGGCCGCCACCCGCCTCCCTCCCGCCCTCCCCTAGATACATTATTTAAGCAATTACCCTGATTAAAATAATTTTAAAGCACTTACCTTGTCCGGGGCTCGTCCGGGGCTCCCTCTTTGAATAGCGTCCTTTTCCTGGAAACAAATGCGCATGCGCGGCTGCCCGGGCATGCGCATTTCTCGGGAGAAATGCGCATGCGGGGCTGTCTGCGCATGCGCATTGGTATCCAGGAAAGGACGCTATTCAATGAGGGAGCCCCGGACGAGCCCCGGACAAGGTAAGTGCTTTAAAATTGTTTTAATCAAGGTAATTGCTTAAATAATGTATGTAGGGGAGAGCGGGAGGGAGGTGCGTAGTGGGGCTACGCGGAGTGCGGGAGTGGGCGTAGCTTCTCGCCCTCTCCGCGTTGCTCCGCGGAGCCCCACTACGCCCACTACGCCCACCTTGCCCCAGCTGTCGTGCAGCCAGTTGTGTCTGTTTGGGTGGCCAGCCAGGGGTGGCATAATACATGCTTCAGCCCCTGGTAGGCCCTGGGTACACCTATGCCCTGGATACCTAAGGTATGCTGTACAGGGACTGATAAGGTGGCCCAGTACCAATTGGTAAAATGCACCTAAGGTACATGGTTGTAATTTAGAGAGAGATTAGCAGGCCCACAGCCAGGGAAAGTCGTAAACCAGTGAAGCAAAAAGCAAAAATCTGGGGTGGCCATGGGATTGCAGACCCCACTCTCCTACATAACCCCCCCAGCCCCCCAAACTTAGGGACATTAAACTAACCTTGACCAGGTGAGTCTTCTTGCTCTAAGTGGAAGTACCTGGAGAGACCATCTGCATTACCATGGTCAGTTCCTGGGCGGTGCTCCACTGTAAAGTCCATCCCCTGTAGGGAAATGGACCACCTAAGAAGTTTGGGGTTTTCACCCTTCATTTGATTTAGCCATAAGAGGGGCTTATGGTCGGTCTGAACTTTGAAGTGAGTACCAAACAAGTATGGCCTCAACTTCTTCAGGGCCCAAACCACAGCAAAGGCCTCCCTCTCAATATCTGACCAACGTTTCTCTCTAGGGGTCAGCCTTCTACTTATAAAAGCAATGGGCTGGTCATGACCATCAATATTCAGCTGAGATAGAACAGCTCCCACACCCAACTCAGAAGCATCTGTTTGGACAATGAAAGGTTTGGAGTAGTCTGGACTCTTGAGAATAGGTGCAGTGCACATGGCATGCTTTAGTTCATCGAATGCCTTCTGACAGCTAACTGTCCACTGAACTTTCTTTGGCATTTTCTTACTTGTCAGGTCATTAAGTGGAGTCACAATGGTTCCATAATTTCTGACAAATTTCCTGTAATAACCAGACAGGCCCAGGAAAGCTCTGACCTGTGTCTGGGTGGTTGGAGGAGCCCAGTCCTTTATGGCCTGTATCTTGCTCTCCAGAGGTTAAACTTGGCCTCCACCTACAAGGTGGCCCAAGTATACAACTTGACCCTGCCCTATCTGGCACTTAGTAGCCTTGATAGTGAGGCCTGCCTTTTGCAGGGCCTCTAGAACTTTCCTCAGGTGGATCAGGTGATCCTCCCAGGTGGAGCTAAAGACAGCAATATCATCTAGATATGCTGCACAAAAGTCATCCAACCCAGTGAGAACTTGGTTCACCAACCTTTGAAAAGTGGTCGGGGCATTTTTCAAACCAAAGGGCATCATCACCACAAATTGTTAATGACCTCCTGGGGTAGAAAATGCTGTCTTGGCCTTGGCATTCTCAGCTAACCTGATTTGCCAATAACCAGCTGTCAGGTCAAATGTACTCAAGAACTTGGCAGAAGCCAATCTGTCAAAGAGTTCATCTGCTCTTGGTATTGGATGGGCATCTGTCTTAGTGACAGCATTGAGACCCCTGTAGTCTACGCAAAACCTCATCTCTCTCTTACCATCCTGGGTGTGAGGTTTAGGCACTAGAACTACAGGACTAGCCCAAGGGCTCTCTGAGGGTTCAATGACTCCCAATTCCAACATCTTTTGTACTTCAGTTTTTATGCAGTCCCTGACGTGGTCAGGTTGCCTGTAGATTTTACTCTTTATAGGCAGACTGTCTCCAGTGTCCACCTCATGTGTGCACCAGTTTGTCTGACTGGGGGTCAGAGAAAACATTTGTCTGAAGGATTGAAGGACTTGCCTACAATCCTGTTGCTGATGCTCAGAGAGGCTGTCAGAAAAGACTACACCATCCACTGACCCATCATCAGGGTTCTGAGTGAGCAGGTCTGGGAGAGGGTCACTCTCTTCCTCCTGTCCCTCATCTGTGGCCATGAGCAAGCCCATGTCCTCCCTGTCAACAAATGCTTTGAGCCTATTCACATGAAGTACTCTGTGAGGGCTCCTGGGAGTTCCCATGTCCACCAAATAGGTGACTTCTCCCTTTTGTTCAATGATGATGTGGGGTCCAGACCATTTGTCTTGGAGAGCTGCTGAGGCCACTGGCTCCAACACCCACACCTTCTGTCCTGCATGGTAAACAGTTAGGACAGCCTTTTGGTCATGCCAAGCTTTTTGAAGTTCTTGGCTGGCCTCCAGGTTTTTAGATGCCTTCTCCATGTACTCTGCCATCCTGGAGCGGAGACCAAGTACATAGTCCACTATGTCAAGTTTAGGCTTTTTGAGAGGTAACTCCCATCCTTCCTTCACAAGACATAGGGGTCCTCTTACAGGATGCCCAAACAAAAGCTCAAAAGGGCTGTAACCAACCCCCTTCTGTGGGACCTCTCTGTAAGCAAACAGAAGGCAGGGTAAAAGGATGTCCCATCTTCGCCTAAGCTTTTCTGGTAGCCCTTTTATCATCCCTTTGAGGGTCTTGTTGAATCTTTCAACAAGCCCATTGCATTGTGGGTGATAGGGTGTGGTGAATTTGTAATTGACACCACATTCCTTCCACATACCAGTCAAGTATCCTGACATGAAGTTTGCAGCTCTGTCAGAGATCACCTCCTTAGGGAACCCCACTCTGGAGAAAACTCCAACCAGGGCCCTTGCCACAACAGGAGCTGTAGTGGTTCTAAGGGGAATAGCTTCTGGATACCTGGTGGCATGATCCACTACCACCAGTATAAATCTGTGCCCAGATGCTGTGGGGGGGTCCATTGGTCCAACAATGTCAATCCCCACTCTTTCAAAGGGAACCCCCACCACAGGTAGTGGTATAAGGGGGGCCTTTGTTGTGCCACCTGATTTTCCACTGGCTTGGCAGGTGACACATGAACGACAAAAGTTCTTAGTGTCCTCAGACATATGGGGCCAGTGAAAGTGGGGGGCAAGCCTGTCCCAAGTCTTATTCTGGCCTAAGTGACCTGCAAGGGGAATTTCATGGGCCAAGGTGAGAAGGAAACCTCTCAGAGACAAGGGGATGACCAGCCTCCTGGTAGCACCAGGCTTGGGGTCTCTTGCCTCAGAGTAAAGGAGTCCATCGTCCCAGTACACTTTATGGGCACCTGTGGCATTCCCTGCAGCCTCAGCAGCAGCCTGCTGTCTGAGGGGTTCAAGAGAGGAACAGTCTAACTGTGCCTGCCTCAAGTCTTCCCTGGAAGTGCCCCCTGTCCCAAGAAACTCAACCTGTTCAGGCTCAAGCTCTTCTAGGACAGTTCCTTCTGGGGTCTTGGGGTCAGTCTCCTGAGAGAGCTGATCCATCACCTGAGGCAGGGGGGAAGAGTCAATCTTACCCCTACTGCTCTTTCTCTTGGGTAGTGTCTGGTCCATTGTTCCAGGATCCAGCACTAGTTCAGCTGGGCATTTCTTGGCCTGTGACCTAGTTACAGCAAGGACATGTGCTGACAAACCTAACATTTCCACATGAGTCCTATACTCCACATCTGACCATAAGGAGGATTCCAAATCATTGCCCAAAAGACAGTCCACAGGGAGGTCTGAACTAACAACAACCCTTTTGAGGCCATTTACCCCTCCCCAGGAGAAGTTAACAAGTGCCATACTATGGGAGGTAGTGGCATTGCTAGCATTGGTCACCAGGTAGTCTGCTCCCAGTATTACCTGGTCAGGGTCCACAAAGTTAGGTGTCACCATGGTGACACTGGCACAAGTGTCCCTGTAGGCCTGAGTCATTTTTCCATTAATCAAAGGCGTCTGCCTGTACTTGCCCAGAGTACTGGGGCTTATTGTAGGGGTCATATCCATGTCCCCAGTATAAACAAGAACAGCCTGAGTAGGTGCTCTGACTAAGTCAGAGCCTGCCTCAGTTCCCAGGGTTAACCCCACTATAGCCTTAGGAGGATTACTACCACTACTAACTGTACTAGGGGGTGCAGATGCCTTAGGGGCAGTAGTGGTAGGAGTTGGGCCTTTCTTGGTGCACTCACTAAACCAGTGAGTATTACTTTTGCAGTATTAGCACCATGGTTTCTTCTGACCATTCTTCTTCTTTTGGGAATTCTGGGAATTCTGGGACCCACCCTCTTTAGATTGTTGGGGCCCTGTTGAAGACTTCTGGTCATTTTGCTTATTCTCATTACCCTTGGGATCTGCTTTCTTCTGGCCACCACCCTGGTTCTGGTTCTGCTGCTTGACCCTTGTCCTGACCTATCTGTCTGCCTTCTTTCCCAATTCTTGGGGAGAGGTCAGATCTGAGTCAATAAGGTGCTGATGCAACAACTGATTTTGACAATTACTTAAGATTTGTTCTCTCATAATTAGATTATACAATCCTGTGTAATCAGTAACTTTACTTCCCAGTAACCAGCCTTCAAAAGCCTTAGTGGCACAATCTACAAAGTCAGCCCGATCTTGAGACTGAATTTTCTGGGTGTCTCTGAACAGCAACCTGTACTGTTCAGTGGTTAAGCCAAACCCATCAATCAGTGTATTCTTCAAGACTTGGTAATTGTTAGCATCCTCAGCTCTAGTAGTTAGGAGCTTATCTCTACCTTTACCTTCAAAGGAGAGCCACAAAATAGCTGCCCACTGACTCTGGGGGATGCACTGGACAGTGCAGGCCCTCTCCAAAGCAGTCATCCATTTGTGGATGTCATCCCCTTGTTTAAAGGGGGGCACTATTTTACTCAGGTGTCTAGTATCAAAACTCCTGTCTTTATCCTTAGGGATATTGCTGCCACCAGTGGGGACTACCCCACTTAACTGTTGCTCTCTAGCAAAGGCAAGCTTCTCCTTGGCAAGGGCAAGTTCTTCCCTCTGAATCCTCAGATTAGCCTGTTTCATACTTGCTTCATGTTCTCTTCTCTGAGGGGAAGTCAGTCTCCTCTGGGGAGAGATCCTTCTCCTCTGAGCAGAGGCATGAGAGTGCACAGATCTATTGGAGTCCCTAGAATGAGACCTATCTCTTCTAACTCCAAAGTTAGGCCTGCTTAGGATCAGTACTGGGGGTCCCCCAGATCCTTCCCTATGTAGGTCTAAGTTGGCCCTAGTAAGTCTGACTAGCTCAGGACCATTGTCTGCCTCATCCCCAGAGACTTCCTCTTCCTCCTCCTCCTCCTCTTCTACATCTTCTGTTTCAGGGAGATTGGAGTCTGGGTCACCACGAGTACCTTCTAAGGGGGGCATGCTCCCATCTGTCTGAGAAGCTTTTCTAGCATCATATGTCTCTAAGAGACCTAACAGAAAAGGAGTGGTAGGGTTAGAACCCTGTTTTAGTTTCCTGGAGGTACACAATTGTCTCATCTCCTGGAAGCTAAGGGCTGCATATCTGGAAGTGACCTGTGGAGGGTCAACAACCACAAGGGGAGTCTCTGAAGACTCTCCATGGGTAGACATGCTTCTAGTGTGGTGTAAGTGATGCACCTACCTACACTATGGGTTTACCTACTGATCCCTTGCTAAGAGTTGTAGTCAGGGTGTGCTAAGCCCTGTTACACTACAACAGCTGGTTCAGTAGAACTCAGAGTATTCTAAGTTAAGTTATATGTACCTGGGTACTTATGTGATCTTTCAATTGATATTCTTAGGATACGTGCGAGGTAAAACAACAGCAAGCTCAAATCCCAACCGCTGCCCACCAATGTGAGAAGTTGGCCTGATGTATAGTGCTCACTATTCTAGTGATCACTGTGTATCATACCAAACAACCCTTATTGATGATTGGTTGTAAGTCAACCTTTCAGACCAGCTATCCTAGTAGCATGGACACGAGCAGTCTTCAGGCTAAACTCTAGAGGGCGTGTTAAGCCAGCTGTTTTACCATCACATATACCCCTTGAACACCAAGTGAAAGGACACCACACAAGTTGTTATGAAAATAAAGGATATTTATTTATAACAAGACTACCCTGAACTCTTTATGAGTCAGGGAGCTAAGCACAATACAAAACTCTTACGAAAATACTTTAAGTTGCACAATTTACACAAATGCCCGAGGGGCACGAAAAACCATATACACAAAAAGTGGAATGCGAAATACTAGCAGGTAAGTAACAAGATCCAGAGGCTTCATGATCGCTAGGACTACACTACTGAACCTTAAGATTACGAGCAGGAGGCCTAAGGAGATCGGGTGCAGAGTGTGCACTCTCACGCGGGATGCGGGAAGAAGTCTATGGGTGCTAGCGTTTCTAAAGTTACTGTTTCCGGACGAATCCGACTAGGTAGACTGAAAACGAAAAAGGATCTGGACACTTAGATAGTGAACCTACGTTGGAGCACCGAAATGCTCGGGTTACCTAGCCCAGGGGCTGCGGCTGCATAGGGTTCAAAAGACGTCGGGAATCCTCGTTGAAGTCTATGGAGCCTGAAAGAAGAAGTTGCGGGCAGGCGACCAGTGAAGATGTTCGGAGGGATCCAAGCCTGGATCGATGATGGAGATGACCTGAAAGCAGAGGGGACTCAGTTCTTAATCACTAGCCAGTGATTAGGTGGGCACCAGGATGGCACTGGATGAAGTCACCTCGACCAGGTGAGTGGGCGACGCTGGACTCTGCAGTCACACGGGCCAGGAGGCGTTGTCGGCGTCCAGGCTGGAGGTGCGAGCTGTCCCACGAGGCTGTCGGCTGTCGGCGATGCTGGACTCAGGATCTGAGCAACAAACCTTGGCAAAGGCAAGCCCACGCGGTGGAGTCAAGATGGCGTCTGGAGTGGACCAGGAGGGTCCAGGGCACTTCTTGTTGGACAAGAAACAAGGGCCAGTCTAGGGGACCTAGACCAGCGGTGAAAACGTCGTGGTACGTCGTCCAGAGGCTCACTAGCCAACGGGCAAGTGACCGGACAACGTGGCAAGCAGCAAAGAAGCAGAAGGGCCCCACGCAGATCTCGTGGATGCTGGGAGGCTGGACTTCGGTGCTGGAGCTGCTTAGGGTTAGGGCTTCTCAAACCCCAGTGCACTTACTCGAGGGTCTCTCGGGGGTCGTGCTGGTGAAGCGTCGTGCAGGTCTTGAAGATGGCCGGTCCCACGGGTCTCATCACACCCACGAATCTCAGCTGGGCTGGATGATGTAGGTAGAGGTCAGAGATGGCAGGGAATCCAGGTCTCGTCGAGCTGGGCAGTCTTGATCCGGAGGATGGACGTGCAGCAAACCGCAAGAGCTTCGATGGTGCCTGTTGGTGCAGGGTGGCTACTCCTTAGCCACAAGGGAGAGTCTTCAGAGAAAGTCAAGAGTTCCTTTCGTGGAAAGTAGTTCAAGATTCAAGATTATCTAATTTGGGAAGGGGGCCTGCTCCTACCTTTATCCTAAGAAAAAGGGGCTGGCACGCGACTAGGTCCTGCCCTATGGGTGGGACCAGGAGGGGGGTGGTTACACCCCTCTCCTTTGTCCGGTCTCTCCCCAGCTCAGGGGCTGGGGTGCCCCAGGAACTGGTTTGAGCCGGCATATGCACAGTGAGCACCGGGGTGCCACTTGCAGTCACCTTCCTTTCAGCCCTGCCTACCTGGGATACACAAAATCCTGTCTGGGATGGTGCTAGCACCGCCCCTGACAGGAAACCCTTTGTCCAGGCCTCCGTTGCTGGAAGGACTCCCAGCAGCAGGAGGGCAGACTTGTGTCTCGGTGGCAGCATCCATTTTGTGGAGCTGAGGCTGTGTCTGACTTTAACCGGGGTTCACAGTTACATACATGTTGTGTCCCTCTAGAAGGGTGGAATGCTAACCCCGTCGCCAGAATTTGCGAGGGGTTAGTATTCCAATTCGTATGACACCTTACTCGACATGTTTTGATAATGCTATACCAAAGTTAGCATTTAACCGCGAGGATTATAATGCACTTAAGAGTATATGGTATAGCGTTATCATGGAACAGCTATTTGGACTTCGTTCCGCAAGCTGCAAACGGGCTCAGCTCATGCCAGAGCACCATCTCACATAATTCCAAGCACTCTGCCTTCAGGATTGATAAGGCCTGCCATAGGAGTGACTGATAGGGATATATGTGTCCATTTTAGGGTTAGATATAGGAATACTATATCTAAAGCAAAGGGTGTTTACACCACCTTGCCCCAGCTGTCGTGCAGCCAGTTGTGTCTGTTTGGGTGGCCAGCCAGGGGTGGCATAATACATGCTTCAGCCCCTGGTAGGCCCTGGGTACACCTATGCCCTGGATACCTAAGGTATGCTGTACAGGGACTGATAAGGTGGCCCAGTACCAATTGGTAAAATGCACCTAAGGTACATGGTTGTAATTTAGAGAGAGAACAGCTAGGCTGTGGGTCTGATTAGCAGGCCCACAGCCAGGGAAAGTCTTAAACCAGTGAAGCAAAAAGCAAAAATCTGGGGTGGCCATGGGATTGCAGACCCCACTCTCCTACACTACACAAACAACATTTAACACATCTCCATTTTAAACTAGATTTCGGATGTTCAGCCATCTGTACTTCCACTATTTTAGTATCTAATTTTTTCTCTAAACTTATTTTCTAAAATCTTTATGTGATCCCATACTTCAAAGGCTTTCAGCTTTTATTCAGTTTCTTTTCCCCTTTTTGATATTTTCTTCTTTGGCTTGAACATTTCTCAATAAATCCACCCTTTGTATAAAAGTCTTTTCTTTGACATGGTCTCAGTTCCCTTTCACCAGATCCCTCAACAATGCCACTTTCTGTTTCTCCATTTAGATCAAGATTTTCGAAGTCTTCGAGGATTATATAGGTCCTCTCCGAAGGCTTATATTTTCTGTTTGGTACTCTTCCTCTCTTTGACAATCTTGATTATCTTCTTCTTGATTGTTCTTGCTCTACCTGACTTGACACCTCATTTACCTGTTCTAATTCTATCCCTGTTCCCCTTTTCAGAATTGATAAGCGTGGCTCAAATCCACCTGAGTGACTTACCACTCTCACCTATAGTTACCTAATAATAAGTCAGCCGGACAGTGGAGAAGAATAAACAAGCAATTTTATTAGGCCACAAACTCCCATATGAGAGGGCCCTGTCTGACCTCACTCTCTAAGAGTGTGGTGAGAGGACTAACTCATATCATCACAGTAACACATTATAATAGAAAAAGGCAGAGTAAAACACGCCCATACTGGAAAAGTACTGGACCCCGGAGAGGATAAACAATGGCCTCATACAAGAGGCATCTGCACCTGGAATTGCAACATTCTCTCTTCTGGCTCCAAGGACACGGAGCCAGGCCTTAGCATCTCCAGCACATGAGAACAGAGTGATAAGGGGTTTCGCTAGTAGTTTCAGTCACAGTGAGCTGAGAGACAAAACTGCTGACATGTGGAATATTCCTATTCCTACGGGAGGGGGATGAGCAAGTGCAACTCGCACGCAGAGAGAAATGCTTCAAAAATGGTGGCACACAGGCCAAGCTAAGAAAACTGAAATAATGTCACACGCATAAATGAATAACTAATAGAAGAATATAAACGTAAATGCATAAATGAATATATCAGTAGTTAGACACATTCTGCTAACCCAAAAGCATAATGTATGCAGTGGGCGGGGCATGGAGAAATGAAACCTATCAGACCCTCCTTTTAGCAGACTGTGGCTAACTTTATTAACTAAAAGGAGAGCCTTTACATCAAATTCTAAGGGCCAAGACACTATACTGATCAAAATATCATCATCAATAAGCTTTAGCCAGTGAATTTCATGAAGTTCAATAGCATTGGAAACAGGATGTGGTCTTGTTGGCCTTCTGGAAACTCGTATATTGCTGGCACACATGGAGCAACAAGGGGGGAAGGCAATAAACACAGAGGCAGCAAGTCAGTAATACACCTACATTTCCTACAACCCAGTCGGGGAGTCAGGAAATCAGGCTGTTGAAAGAATTTCACCCTACCAATCAAAATGTACCAGCCCACGCAGCTATTCACAGGTGTCAAGGGAAGTGCCAGTAACCTGTTCTTCGTATTTGCAGCGGAAAGGAGTAACCCACAGACCCAGCAATCTGTCACATTATACACAGCATGGTCATGGTCACAGAAGTAGTGCAGCATACTATAGGGCAGGAAATGCAGAGGCAACAAGTAAAACAACAACCCCTGCAATACCTACGAAGACAATAATTATTCTCTGGGTGTGAGGCACCCTCCTTTTTGACTAATCTAAATACATCACACTTTAAGTCATGAGCAGGAATTAATGTAAATAAGATCAAACTGTCATTATCAAGGAAAACACCCTATTGAATCCAATACTGAGGGCTCACTTGCATTATCAGCTAGGACCTATATCTAACATCCTTGGAGTAAATATTTTATCAGGCTGAGAAATGTGTATTACTAAACCACTCAAAGTATACTAACACTCACAGCTACTTCCATAGGGCAAGAATACAAGCAACAATTTTCCACCCCTGTGTGTGTGTATGAAGGCAATGACCCACACACCCAATAATTGTTTTGCTGTTCTATGAATAACATGTGTCAGGTGCAACATTTGAATACTACATCATCCTAATGAACTTCCCAGTGCTCCTCTTCGTGAGGATCTAGAGTACCAATGATATTCTCAGGTGACGTTGAAATAATACTCATGAAGGTATGTGTCAAGCAACAAGAAACTAATTCTCTAAAGAGAAATATGAAAGCAACAGTTAGGATACAAACAAACTCAATATTAAATTTGTAGACCATGAGAACCAAAATGATCAGGGACATCTGGACAAGGAGCCGCAGGGGCTGCTCCTCTTCGGGGATAGGACGGCCAAAGGGATACATTTCACCTAATGAACAGACCAGGGGATATCCTAAAAGTTCCAGACACTAGGGGCTCTACTAAAAGTTCCAGACACTCCAAAACCGGCCAGAGGGGTGCTTCACCCTTCAAAAGGGCTCTTCTCCCTATGTCTGGTAAAGCCTCATAGGCAGGCTTTCAGTCTCGCAAACCCTAATCCCTCGACGGAGTCACACAACTGCAGCAACTCAGGAGCACTGATCTTGGGCCCACGCACAACTCTAGTGTCCCGTTCAGCAGTGTCTCAGAAGTGCACCAGGGCTCCTTCAGCAGTCCATCCCTATTACTAGGCTAACCTGTTGAATATAGTCCACTCCTAATCCCTATCTCAGCCCTTCTTCCAGTGCTCAGTTCTTTCGCCTCTCTTTCCTGGGCCGCAAGTTATAGCGAGTGCTCCCTCGCACTTCGGGGTCTGAGAACAGAATTGGGGATCACTTTGAAAAGAGGTGACTTCTGTCGTTTGAGCACTGTGACCAAAAGAAGTCTCACTACTTGTACTCAGGGCTGGCTTCCGCGCGTTCTCGTTGTGCTCCTCCCCAATCAGTAAAGCATCAGAGAAGGGGAGGTGTTGAGGCACGCATTCCGTCTCGTGATCTGCGACGCCACCTCGGACCCACGCATCATAGGGTAGAGGAAGGGGAACTTTTTTTTTACATGGGAGGCATGCGTCCACGCCTTCCGACCCTCCACTCGAAGTGCGGTGCGGGTGGTGAGGAGCACCAACTTTGGTTCGGACCATCTAGGCTCCAAACAGGACTTCCGCTTATCTTTCTTCACCACAACCCAGTCCCCTGGGTTGAAGTTGTGGCCGGGCCCCTCAGGCAGCGGCTTCAGTGTGTCTGCTACCTGCTGATGAATAGAACAAAGATCTTTAGACAAGGCATATGAATAAAATTCAAATTCAAAGAAACCAAATGAGGTCTATTCTGTGCTTTCATATTGCTTTACCCATGTCAATTTGAAGGTGAACACATCGTACCTATCAATAAATTTGTGCACTGACAATAGGTAATACATTACATATCTGACTTTTCGCTGTATTACCTGTAGATGGACGTATGCATTTATTGAATTCTAAGAGAAGAGAAAAAATTAAACAAAACAGACATGTTGTATTCCCCCATTTGCACTTGAGAAACAGCAAAAAGGGAAGTTCAAACCGCTCTTCCTATAGCGAGCACACAGCGTCTACTTTATGAACCTTCACTGTTGTGAAAAACTTCAAACACTTCTAATATTCTTTTTCTTTACTCAAAACAACTATATGTTTTGCTCATGACCATGCTCACATATTATAGAGGCAGCAGGAAACTAACTTCTACAAATCTTTAATATTACTGTTGAGGATCACACAAGCATCTTTTCACCTTTCTCACTATCTAGACCATGTAACATTTTATTTAGGGGAAAACCTGTTCAACAGCTCTCATAAGGAATATCAGCTCAACTATACCGGCTAACTGATAAGAGACTTGTACACCTTTACTTAGTGCTGCACAATAATGGTGTTGTTACCTAGGAATGTGATACAAAGGTACCGACCTATTGTTCCCTTCAAAGGTCAAATAAGGAAACACTAGTCAGGAGGCAACTCAAGACCTGGCTGTTCGAGCAGTAGCGGACCCCTTCCCCCCAAGCGCCTTGGGACCCTCGCTAGCGCGCTATACAAGTGTTATGATTGATTGATTGATTGATTGGGCTGTTCCCTTCCTTTCATCCCTATCCAATTAAAATAATTCTCTAATAAAAACTCTCCGTTTACCCAACACTTGTAGAACAAAACTACCCACGTCTAATTCCCCTTTTAGATCAAAGCAGGACAGGAGGGAACAATACACATGTTACCTAGTTTTAATGTATATGAGAGCTAGCGGGGAGCTAGCTTCCTACCCCATTTTGACAGAAGGAAATCTGAAACATATTTCACTTCAGTCAATACCATCAACCACTGGGTGTAGCCCTGAGCATAAGCAATATTCTAGGGGATACATAGCACTTTTGAGAGGGCTAGAACATCTTTTAGCACATGTAGAAATGTCATTGCAATAAAATGATATGTGTGCCTATTAATATCTAATACAACGTATCTGAGGAAGAGTAGTAAGGAAAAGGGAATGGAACTGGGACACAGCTGAAGTCCCCCATATCTAGGCACTATGCGACATTCATTAGGGAAATGGCACAAAAGGAAAATCTATAAATGAACAAAAATTACTTAGGTAATGGTCAAGTTTGTGACACAACACCATAAGTACACCGTAGAACTCTCGTATTTTCCTTCCATACCCCTTTTAACCAAATAGACATACACTGCTGAAGTGTTGTCTGTGAAATTTAGGGACCAGAACAAATTCCCCATAGAGGAGCTTGTTCTAGTATCAATAATAGAATTATCAAAACAATACAATACAGAGACATACAGAAAATAAAAACAAGCATACCAAGGCAGCAGGTATACTTGCTGTGTGAAGCACAGAAAGCATAGAAAATTCACTGTAACGCATGCAAATGAGCTGCGACACACAACACGATGCCATGCATTTCCTGCACAGTGAGCCTGTGGCCCAAAACCCAGCGTGCTGGCCTACTTAATTTATCAAGCTTAAGATCGATCAGCATACCATCCACGCAGAACAGAGCAAGCAATGCACAATAAGCCAAAGAAACCATAAAACACACAATAGCACAAAGGCCACAAAAGGGAAAACACAATATTAGTTACTGAAAGGACTATATTTTTTTCTCATACATATCATACATCATGCGGTGTCAGTGCACACGTAATCTGTCCAGCACAAAGCTGCATCAATACTCACCGTAACACGCAGATAAAAATATTTCCCATTACCCTGAAACGAAACAAATCAAAACACACACACAAAAGAAACAACAACACAGAAAATATTGGACAAAAACAACCACTTAGTAAAAATACCTTCCACAAATACTTACCGTAAAACCTATGCTTGGAACTCATTCATACCAATTCACCGTTCACTTTCCATTCTGAAAACCCTGTCTGCTGTCTTAGACAAGAACCATTTCTAACCTCTTTAACCGTCAGCCAAGAATATGAAACATTTAGCAGCATTGAAAATCACATGACAATCTGGTAATGGCATTTAATGCAGCATCAAAAAGGGAAAAGATATACATTTACAAGCACCTCATTCACTTGTCATGAGCCAGGAATTTTCATATTTGCGCAAAATTTTTCATTCTTGTTATTAAAATACCAAATATTTCTGCACAATCATCTTTCGCTGTGTAAATGAGCCCTCTTATAACCAATGCCATTCCTTAACTTTAAACAAAAGGGCGCCATATTCTCACCTCCAGAACATACTAAATACTCCAGTGCACACTAGCAGACGTTTGCACACTCAGCGGGTGGGGCACTGGGCCCAAATGGTGTCCCATGGACAAACTGCATACAAATACTGTTACACACATATAGACATTACACACATATATACATTCCCACCAGGCCGCTCCTATGAGCAACACAGTCAATATTTTTACCTGCCCTCGCATCATCAGTACTCTCCACTGGTATCCACTAGCAAAGACACTAATCAGTATGCCAATCAGGGACCCCCCAACTCAATTATTATTGAACTAGAACACGACAGACAACCAATAAATCTCTCTTTTCTTTTTGCCATTAAACTGCACACAAATCAATCACTTACTGAATACCATTCAAACAATAGAAGTAACACTCACTAACATATTTAGTAAATTAATTGTTCTCAAAACAATCCTTCTTTTCTCAGACTAGGCCATGTTAAAGTGTAATTCTCTATGTCCAAATGAAATAACCTGTTGAAAGTTATTCCTAATTTTGTTCCTAATTCTAAATCACATGTGTTCTGAACAGTTTCAGTCCAAACCCACAGCAGTCCGCTGGAAAGAGCAGAACTCATAATTATGCAGACTCGCTGATGCTGGCTCCAACTGTGTATATCTGCTTTCTGTGCCAGGAGCAGAGTCTCCTAGCCCCCCCCCCCCCCATAATCTTCTGCCTGCACTCCCCTCTCGCTCTCTCGGTGCTTCTGCGAACCCATTGGAATGTGGTCATCACACAAGGTCACATCTACTGTGCTGTGTTACTAGCATCTATATTTCCATTGTAAATAATCTTCCGAGCTCTGCCCACACTCTCTCCCCTTTACTCAACCCTTCCAGAACCTAATAATATTCCCACACTGTTATTCTAAATTGTGGGCTGAAACACATTCATTCAACAAGTCATGTTTAAAACGTACTAAATAACTGCATTTCACTTTCACCGTCTGCTAAGAATTCTGGGCTGCTAGCCAGCCTTCCGCCTCCCCTGGCATTCACCACCAAGGTCAAATCTGCCTCGCGCTCGTCTCCTCGGTCTGGCGCTGACAAAGCCAATAAGCCTTCCTAACTCTTTGTAACATTCAAAATTTCTCTTCTTTCTAACTTTACACTTCTTCCTACATTCTATTAATGTACATTCTTATTACTGGTAATCAAATCCCTTTTTCTCCATCTTCTACTGTTCACAAATTGAGGAAATGGAAGAAACCAAATACTTTTTCCACAGAGCACAGCCCTGCATGCACTTTTAAACTACACGAAAAACACACTGATAGTCAGGCACACCCATCTCAGATAGCTCACAAGGACCAGACAATCTAACTTATGCAACAAGACGCACTCACTTCATGCAAACAAACATTTACACAACCAAAAGGCAGCCCACAGACTGCTCTCAACCCAAACCAATTATAAAAAAAATAAAACATGTTACATGAAATACATACCCATCCTCTTAATCACTGCTCACATTGGCTCACTGAGCCACTAAAAGCAACTTTAAATGTACATATTTTGTCTTCTTTTAAAACTAAAATTTCCTCTTTCTGCCACAACCTTAGGAATCAAACATTCTCTGACAGCAGTGCCTAGCAAACAATCTCTCTTGCAAGTGATCTATCTTAACTGCATCAGAAATATTAAACAAAATCAAGAGTCTTCTAAATGAGCGGGTTGGCTCTTGGCCAATCTGACATCAGTTGAACTGCAGCAACACCTAAAACATTGCAACTTAGTGAAACACGGCATCTTGCACACTCCATCAAACACCACCAAACTCACTCAATCAGATACGGCCAAAGAACCCACACATACCCAGGCACAAAAGAACCAAACAACTATCTCCACACACAACCACACACGCACACACACGTCCTATGTATTGAATCCCTGCCAAACACGTGTTACCATAATGGGACAAGGCCCGTCGACCAAGTCCTGGGGAACCTGGACCCTACCGCAGACCGAACAGTACACTAACTGTTCTGAAGTTGGAGGACACATCCGCCACCCGGGCGGCACTGCAGACCATTGCGCACTTTACCCCGGAAGATCTGGGACTCTTCCATCAAACCACTCACACTAGGGGTTTGGGTCCTTTCCCAGTATTTAACCGTGGTGAGCCACACTCCAGTCTCAGTACCACCCGGTCGGGTGCTCTAAAACAGACATCCACCCAAAACCCTCATCACCAATAGTCTGTCAGAGCGCCACTAGCACTCTGAGTTCCCCGGAGCACACTAGCCCCAGGAGCACACCGGCTCCTCCAATCACCAGAGACACACCGGTCTCAGAGACACACCGGTCTCATGGAGCATCCCAGTTCCCTCAATCAACAGTCGGACCACTCACCTTCTGCTCGCAGAACCGACATCCACCGTTCTCCACCGCCGGCTGCTGGGACCAACACGGTCAGCTCCAAGGTTCCGCCTTCTGGACTCCGGTGCAGGATCATGAACCAGGACCTCTCCCGATCAGCAGGGTGGGGCAGCGCTGCGAGAACCAAGCTCGGCATCAAAGTGGGTACCCGGGCCCACCGTGCCGACCAGAGGGTCCCCGGCCTTCTGCTACCCACTTACGGGTGAGAAAGATCCTTATCACGGAGTCCCTATTCGGGCGCCATCTGATAAGCGTGGCTCAAATCCACCTGAGTGACTTACCACTCTCACCTATAGTTACCTAATAATAAGTCAGCCGGACAGTGGAGAAGAATAAACAAGCAATTTTATTAGGCCACAAACTCCCATATGAGAGGGCCCTGTCTGACCTCACTCTCTAAGAGTGTGGTGAGAGGACTGACTCATATCATCACAGTAACACATTATAATAGAAAAAGGCAGAGTAAAACACGCCCATACTGGAAAAGTACTGGACCCCGGAGAGGATAAACAATGGCCTCATACAAGAGGCATCTGCACCTGGAATTGCAACATTCTCTCTTCTGGCTCCAAGGACACGGAGCCAGGCCTTAGCATCTCCAGCACATGAGAACAGAGTGATAAGAGGTTTCGCTAGTAGTTTCAGTCACAGTGAGCTGAGAGACAAAACTGCTGACATGTGGAATATTCCTATTCCTACGGGAGGGGGATGAGCAAGTGCAACTCGCACGCAGAGAGAAATGCTTCAAAAATGGTGGCACACAGGCCAAGCTAAGAAAACTGAAATAATGTCACACGCATAAATGAATAACTAATAGAAGAATATAAACGTAAATGCATAAATGAATATATCAGTAGTTAGACACATTCTGCTAACTCAAAAGCATAATGTATGCAGTGGGCGGGGCATGGAGAAATGAAACCTATCAGAATGTATCTCAGTCTTTTCACTCCACTCGGCCAGTAATCACTCTTTCGGACCCTCTTTGACTGTCCTGCTTTTTCACCTTCTTCACCTATTTCAAGTGTCCTTTTATTTTCTCTTTCTCTTGGCTGGTCTTGTTCTGATTTCCCTAATGTCTCTTCTTCTGTTGTTTGTCTTTGTTTTGGACTCTCTCCTTTTCTCCTTTCTTCTTCTGACTGGCTTTGATATGAATGTTCTCTAATTGATTCTTTCCCTCTTCCTAATTGAACTGGATCTGAATTTTCTACAATGGATTATTTTTCTTTTCCTTCTTGCAATTGAATTTGATCTAAGTTTTCTGCAATGCGTTCTTCTTCTAATTCTAACTAAACTGGATCTAGGTTTTCTGCAATGAGTTCTTCTTCCAGTTCTGACTGAGCTGATTCTAGGTTTTCTTCAAAGGCTCGTTCTGATCTTTCAAGTTCAATCTCTCCTTTGGTCTTTACAGAAGTTTCTTCAGTCCCAGTAGCTGGTGCCCAATTCTACTTTACTTGTACTTGCTTGTTCGTCTTCAATGCGCTCTTCTGAGTCTGTTTCTCTGATTTCTCCGACTTCACAACTTTCAGCTTCTGGCTCTTTTCTTTGTTATACCAGTTACTGCTTTTGTCGTTCAGGTGGATTTAGGACTCTTTGCGTATGACTGGCATGAATCCAATTTGGCAAACCAGCACACTTTACTGGTGTTGTTGTAACCAATCTGATTTGATGTGGTTCTTTCCACCTAGGTTCCAGACACGATTTCCTCGTGTGCTTCTTCGCCACAACCCAATCTCCAGGACACAAATCATGAGCTTGGTTTGGCTCTGCTGTGATTGCATCCTCTCCAACCTGGTAAGATAAAAACGTACCAGATCAGCTAGTCCCTTGCAATATTCTAACACTAGATCATCAGTTATATTCACCAATTTGTTGTCATGTACAAATGCTTGTCTCATTGCTCTTCCCATGAGGATTTCATGTGGACTTAATCCTGTTCTTTGTCAGGTATGCTTCTAAGACTCATCAATACAAGGAGCAAAGCGTCAGGCCATTTCAGTGAAGTGAATGCACACTATTTTTCTAACCTGGATTTTATTGTGCCATTTAAATGCTCAACCACTCCAGAAGTTTCAAGTCGATAGGCACAATGTAATTTCTGCTCAATTGTGAAAGCTTCACAAATCAATTTAATTATCTTATTATTAAAAGAGGTCCTCTATCTTATTCTTAAGTGACTGGAAATCCGAAAGGAGGAATGAGATCTCCCAGAAGAACTTTGGCAACTGTGAGACGTTCATTCCTCCTCATTGGATAAGCTTCTACCCACCGAGAAAACCGACACACAACGACAAGGACATACTTCAAACCGTTGCACGGTGGCAACTCAATGAAGTCTAGTTACAATCTTGTCAATGGTCTCTCTGCTTTTCCAATATTTCCCCAACTGACCACTGTCTTTCTCCCTGAAATTTGCAGTTGGCAAGTCAAACATCTTTGGCAGAGACTTTCGGCAACTACTCTAAACTTTGGATTATACCATGTTTTTTGGGGGGTTTTTTTGGTCCTCATTATCCACCCTGGTCTGTTGTAAGAGTCAGTCAAGAGTGGCTCACTACCTCAGAAATCTGGTTTGGAAGGCATAATATATACCAGCCTACCAATTAGTGAGATCCAACTCCCTTCGGCCCTCACTCAGGCACCTTCAGGGTAATAGTTTGCTGCACCGGAGTACCCACAACCTAGATAAAGTTTTACAGGTTGGGGTTCTGCTCGCAGAGAAAATCGGGAATAACCAAAAGCAGCGTAATCATTGGACCAAATGGGGGGGAAAAAAAACCTGTATTTGGTCTTAGAACAATACCCATTTTAAAAGATCAAAAATAGAGAAAGCGGAAATCCCACTTGCAGGTGGAGTTGTGCACAATGTTATCATGACCTTAATGGTCTCATACTTATGTATTCTTCTATGTCGAAAAAACTTTGTCAAACTCTCTCAGAAATTTCACTTCATTTCATTTTTATTCTTTCGTTTTTCGAAGTTTTTAAAAGATGCCAGAATGCTCTTTTCTTCGGGTTGCCTGATCTTAATAAATCGAGTTTCGATACCTGCAATATTGAGGCCTGCCAATCGAAGAAGGAGGGTGGAGCTGAATCCTTCCACTTCATGCATATCTCCCTCCTGGCCAGAAGAATGGAATAAAAGAGCAAACTTTTTGAAGGACCCACTACCCCCTCCGTAACTCCAAAAATAATTAAAGCAGGATTTAACGTGACCGGGTAACCCAAACTGGCTGTAAGAGAAATACTAATAGAATGCCAAAAAGAAGTTAGAAGTGGACAATCATAAAACATATGTAAATCAGATGCTGCTATTGCCCCACACTTTGCACAGGAGACTTGACGGTCTGTCAAAAATTTAGAAAGCCTTTGGGGCGAATAGTAGGCCCTATGCAGAACAAAGAGATGATTTCTTCAAAGCCAGGCTGGCTTGACAATGTCCCATGACAATTTAAACGAAGTGGGCCAAAGACTTCCCACCTCCAAATCTGGAAAAGATGTTGCCCAAAGCTTTTCTGGCAGTTGGAAATCACCCTCCATCTCCTCCAGAATTAGATGATACCACAATGATACTTCTTTTTTAGCTGGGGGTTTATCGACAAGTTGGGATTCTATCAAGGTGCCACCCCCTAGTAGATGTTTAGACCTAGGGGTGGCCTGGGAGCGTGTCCAGCTGGCTATTTGAATGTATTTAAATCTGGAAAAATTAGGGCCAACTGTAGAACTTAAAACTTCCCATGGTAATAATACTCCATCAACAAATAGATCACCCCAAACTGACAGGCCGGCCTCCCTCAAGGGCAAAGCAAGACTGTCCATGAGCCACCTAGGGCTCCCGGGTGAATCCCAAAGGGGGGCCCTACTTGAGGAGTAACCAGTCATTGTGATGGCGTTAACCTTGGCCCATGTTTTAGCGAGCCCTTGTAGAACCTTCAGTTTAATTTTTTTGATAAATGTTGGGTTCCCGAACTTAAAAAGAAACCCATCCTGTGCAAGGCCATCCCCGCTGAGCATTGCTCTGAACATATCCCCAATTCCAGCGCAAGTGGGTACTTTAAGCAACATTCGAGAATGACTTAGTTGAAATGCCCAAGCATATATTTGGAGGTCTGGGGCTGCCAATCCTCCCTTCTCTCTATGGCATCTCAACTTTTTCCAACTTATTCTCAATGCTTTTTGTGCCCATATAAAAGAATTGACATCACTCTGTAATTTGACAAACATTGAAGGTTTAAAATAAAGAGGGATGGTATTAAACAAAAAAGTAATCTTTGGCAAGACCGTCATTTTTATTAAATTAACCCTCCCTATGACTGATAATGGCAACGAGGTCCAGGATCTCATAAGTTGCCTACACTCCCGAGCAATACGAGAAAAGTTAGTGTCGACAATTTTATTAATGTCATGGACAACTTCCAACCACAGATATTGCATTCGTGGGCCGGGGTGAACCCCAACTGGTAGGTGCTCATGGTTCCAGGTCATAATCTCTGTTTTAGAGGCATTACCCTCATATCCGGAGATTTTGCCAAAGTTCTGAGCTAACTTGATGACAGCCGTCAAGGCAGAATTAAGATCAGAAGAGAAAATCAAAATATCGTCCGCGTATAAGGCCACCCTGTGATCCCAACCCCTGTAGCTGAAAGACTTAATGGTGGTATTGTCTCTCAATTGCTGTGCGAAGGGCTCAATGTATAGGTCGAACAAAAGAGGGGAAAGAGGGCAGCCCTGCCGCGTTCCACGCGAGATGTTAAAGGTGTCAGTCAATGCTCCGTTCACCAACAGAGAGGCCGTAGGATTCCGATAGAGCAGTCTCACTGCCCGACAGAAGCCTTCACCAATGTTAAACTTAGCCAAGAACCCCAACAGGAATGACCAATTCACCCTGTCGAAGGCCTTGGTGGCATCGAGAGTGAGAACAGCCAATGGTAAACAGGCATGAGAAGCAATATCAATGGCCCCTATAAGATCGTATGCCAAATCTGAAAGATGCCGCCCCTTAACAAAGCCTCTCTGGTCATGATGTAAGGTACCCCCCGCAACTAAACCCAACCTATTAGCCAAGATGGAAGAAAAAAGCTTATAATCAGCATTTAGAATCAAAATTGGTTGGTATGACCCGCAAGATGATGGTGATTTACCTGGTTTTAAGATTAAGGTAATGGAACCATTATCCCAAGATTTCGGTGGTGCCAACCCTTGCTGAAAAATTTGATTAAACAAGATGGTTAGAAAAGGAGCAACCCCATGTTCAAGAGCCCAGTAAATCTCGGCCGGGAGGCCATCTGGTCCAGCCGCCTTCCCAGACCAGGTGCTCTGAATAGCTTTTTTAACTTCTTCCTGGGTAATCTCTTGGTCTAATACGATAGATTGTTGTGGGGTCAATGATGGCAAAGAGATCTCATTCAGCCATGCATTAACAGAGGCTTGGTTAATAGTTTTATCTTCAGTATAAATATCTTCGAAAAAAGATCGAAAGATTGTCCTGATGTCCTCGTCTGAAGAATATGAAGCGTTATCAATCTTAATTAAGCTAATGTTATTCCGGACCCGATCGGTCTTTGCTTTCCAAGATAAAAGCTCCCCTGCACCCTCACCGTACTGAAAGTGGGCAATTTGACCTACTTCCCACCTCTGTAGGATATGGGAATTAAGCGTTGAATCTAACTCCCCCCTTGCACGAACCAGTTTAATCTTTAGATTTTACAAAAGAGAAGGGGAGGCAGCTGAGTGCAGATCTATTTCACCTTGGAGTCTAGCTATCTCGTCCTCACTAGAGGATATTTCCATTTTATATACCTTACTCCTATGAGAGGCCCTACTAGTTATTTGACCCCGTAGAAAGGCCTTGAATGAGTTCCAAACTATTACAGAGTTAGCCGAACCGATGTTAATGTTCATAAAACTCTCACTTTCTTTTATCAAGAATGAAATCTCATCCGGAATCACCAGCAAAGAACGATCAAAGGACCGACTTCTAGGAACAACTTTAAGCGAATCAGTCATAGCCAATGTCATCAAAACGGCTGAATGATCGGATAGATGTAAGGGGTGATACGTGATACTCTTCACTACCTTTTCCAGTGACCGACTGATTAAAACATAGTCAATCCTGGATTGATGATGGTACTTGTAATTTCGAAAAGAGACTCCCATTTGCCTCCCCGACCTACCTCTCCATATGTCTAGATAACCATATAATTTGATATTGGCCAACAGGAGAGTTCTAGACTTCGAGTGAATCAAAGCTTGACTGCTTGATGACTTATCTAACAAAGGGTCAAGAACTAAATTAAAGTCACCAGAAAAAATGACAGGCTCCGGAAAGGAAAGTAAGTGAAGAAATAGAGATTCCAGGACAGAGGGGTCATCGAGAATCGGGCCGTAGTATCCAACAATAGTAAATTGCCCCCCTGAAATAATAACTGTAGCGATAACCCATCTCCCAGAGGGATCTACTAGCATAAATGATATTAAACGAGCTTTCAATGATTTTTTTAACAAAATCGCAACTCCCCTATTATGGGTAAATTGCGTTGTAGAGCTGAAAAAATCCACCCATGGATTTTTTGTAGCTAGCGCATGAAATTCTATCTCAGTCACATGTGTCTCCTGGAGAACAATAACCCTCACCTCACAATCACGTAGATACTGTAAAATCCTGTCCCTACGGGGACTGGTACGAAGGCCATTGATGTTCCAGGAGAGAAATTGCCATTATTCATGGCTGGGTTGCATATCACCCACAATACTACTGGAGCCTGCCAGAGGAAAAAAATTATCGACCCAATGCAAAGAGATCATGCCAAAGATCACTTCAAAACAAAACAGAGAATCAAGAATGACCAGGAAAAAAATGAGGAACTTTTTTGCTTTCCTACCCAACCGACTCCTTGAGGCTATAGGTGTGAAAGTTAAGAAGAATCTTCCTTGGTTTGGTTCTTTGAGGATTTTTCCTAAAAGGGTCTCTATGGATCCTTTGGATATCCACACTCAAGAGTTCTTCTGATTGCTCAACCTCCAAGGACTCCCTTAATAGCTTTATGACAAATTGCCTAATGTCTGAGCCCTCACTTCCCTCCGGTATATTCAGAATCCGCAAATTACTACGTCAAGCATTATTTTCTAGCGTCTCCATCAGATCAGAGAGATTGGTCTCCTCTTTTCTAATTGTGGCAATGTCAACCTTGGCCTGGTCCAAGTAGAGTGAAAGTCCGGCCACTGTTTCTTCGAGGGCTGTAGTTCCAGAGTTGAGGCCATCAATGTTATTGTCTAGCGACTCACAAAAGCTCCTTATTTCCGCCTGATTAGCAGCGGAGACCTCAAACCCTTTTTTTATATCCGAAGTCAAGAATACGAACATTGATTTTAACATAATGTCAGAGGAATCCCCGATACTTCCCTCCTGTATAGGATCAGCACAATCCGCATCAGTGGTCTGGTTCCCCAGTGGAGACTCTAATAAGTTTAATTGCTCAGAGTTCGCTGCTTCCGCTACTTGCACTGGTATCTCTACTGATGCCTTTTCCTCTATTCACAGCTTTAGTTGTTCTTGCTGTTTTGGCTGGGGGTCACTAACTTGTGTGGAGAACTGCCCTAGCAAATCGAATTCTGATTCTAATACCAGTTCTCCCAGCTCAGCCTGCTCATCAAAGTTCTTATCGATCGGCGTTCCCTTTATTAACAGCGGTTGTAACTCGCTACTTGCAGCCATGTTGCTCAGGTCTAAAAGGCCTCACTCCATGGAAATCACCGAGTCTATCCCAAACGAACAGACAGAGGCAGAAACAAGCGGAGAAAAAGGAGTAGAAAAGGGTGAGGCCGGGGAGGTAGCAACCTGAATCTCTCTAGCTAGATCCAAAACCTGAGGAACAGCCTTAAAATATGATCGAAGAGAAGGTGTTATCTTTGAACCCTGTCTCAGAGCAAGAGTAGCAGCCTTAGCACCCCTAGAGGCCTTGGGAGCTTTTACTAACTTACCCCCCTTAGAACGTATGGCTTTAACCTCCGCACACAGAAAAGAAGACGCTTTAGTAGTACTGCAGCCGACCTCAGGACTCAAACCCTGCGACCAGAAGGCACTAGTAGCGCTGGAGCCCTTAGGTACGGATATATGACGGTACCACGCGTACTTTTACAACGCGTACCATTACAACGCTACTTTTACCACGCAAGTCGTTACAACGACTTGCGTGGAGGGGCGCTGGATAGTAAATTTTTTACTTTACTATTCCAACTCCAGTCCCCGTGGACTCTAGGGAAAGGAGTTGGATAGTAAATTAAACTATTTACTATCCTGGAGCGCCCCCCAGCGCAAGTCGTGGTAACGACTTGCGTGGTAAAAGTAGCGTGGTAACGGTACCGCGTTGTAAAAAATGCGTGGTTACCGTTGTATACCCTTAGGTACCTGTGGGAAAAGGGGAGCCTTAACACTGCATACAATATCAGCTGTATCGACTTGAGGTTCGCCCCTCCTCTCAATAACTCCAAGGCCCTTAACACCATGTGATACCATCAATGCAGAATAAAATTTGCCCTCTCGCTTGGCCCTAGGTTTCCCCCTAACCTCCGTAACTGCAGGCACGGGGTCTAAGAGGGCTAAGTTCCGCTGTTCCTGCTCTTGAACCGGCTCCTGCAGCTCTGACGGCTGCTTAGGACCCCCACTCACCTTAGCCATGGGCCCCCCACCTCCTTCCGCCTCCTAGTTGTTGCTGCGCTAACCTCACCCACAGAGGAACACCCTTGTGCTTCACGGAGAAGACTCCGGGTTTTGCACCCCCTTCTCAGCCCAGGGCGGCTGAATACCAGTGCAAGAGACCGTGCTGTAGTCCTGGAAGGACGCACTGAGGTTTAAGGAAAACTGCCAAGTCTGCTAACTCCAGCCTCAATTCCTCTGGCCAGCACACGAATGCCTAGGACAGGCAGCCGATTGCCGAGAAAATGAAGGAAGAGAAATTAAAAAACCTCTTCTCAAGGTGTACTGCAACCTCCCAGCGTCCCGCGACTCCTCACAGCCTGCTCAGCTCCCAAAGCACACAATCTCCAGTCCCCAGTCCCCCCGGGGTTCCCTGGGCCCTGCTGTGCCGGCCGGGAGGCAAAGCAAACAGTCCGATGCCTTGCAGCACCTCATACGCCTACAGAGCCACAAACCCCGAGTCCGCTCACCAGAGGTCTGCTGCATGGAAGCCCTCGGCAGGAGGCAAGACAGGACCCCACAACGCTGCAACTCTATGGCCAAGGCTCCTCCCCCTCCGCTCCTCTGAAGCCCGGCACCGGCAAAATCCATTGCGGGCCCAGCCAGAAACCACTCCGGAGCTCCGCAAGATGCCACCGAGGAACCAACCCCAACGGAAAGCCCTGGGGGTAAGTAGTCGCTACCCCAGTGCGTTTAGGGGGAAGAAAACATTATAGCAATATTTCTACCATTAAACATGACCCATCAACAAACAGTACAAAGTCTGACTCTTCCAATGAAATGTCAAGGAGGTTGGGTCTAGGCCTTGTGCACATTTCTGTCACATCCAAACAATCATGATCAATTTCTTCCTTCACTTTTTTGCAATAGGAATCGGGCAACAAGGTTGCTGGATTCATCATTGTGCATTTTATCACACTTACATTTTCAGCACCCAAAATTACTCTCTCATACTTGGTCAGCCGACTATGGGTCAAATGTTGAGTCTGTCTCCTTGTTAAAGGATCTCAACTGAATGTGGTACAAACACCTTTATAGGGTGTCCCATCACTATTGATTCACTCTGTTCCAGTCTCACACAAGTAGCAGCTACTGCTTTCAAGCAGCGAGGTAATGCTGCAGCTACTGGGTCCAGAGTGGCAGAAAAGTATGCTTCTCGGCGTTGTGACAATCCATGTCTCTGGGTTAATACTAAGTGCACAACCTTCCATTTCACAACAGAACAAAGCAAACTCTGTCGTATAATCTGGCATTCCTAGTGCTGGTGCTTGACACAAACAACTTCTCAATTTTATGAATACTTCCTCACTTTCATCATCTCATTCAATTGGATCCATCATATCCTTTAGTGTCAACCTTATTAAAGGTTTTGCAAGCAGTGAAAATCCACTAATACACTGACGACAATATGCAACCATTCCCAAAAACATTTGCACCTCCTTTTTAGTTTTAGGCAGGCTCATATGTCAAATCACTTTTATCCTTTCTGGTGTTACATTTCTGACTCCTCTTTTTATCATATGTCCCAGATATTGAACTTCTTGTTTGCAAAACTGTAATTTTTCTGGGGACACCTTTTCCAGGCATAACCAAATTCTCTAAACATCTTTTCAGAATCTGGTTAAAAATTGAAGGAATCTCTGTGTACCCTTGAGGAACTCGGCACCATGCCAAAACAGGGTCTCCGAACCGGAAAGCAAAAAGATATTGACTGTCCGGAAGCAATGGAATCGAAAAGAATGCTTGGCACAAATCAATCACTGTATAACAATGTGCATCCCATGGTATCTGATAAAGGATTCTCTGCGGGGTTTGGCACTACAGGACAACAGGGTACTACTATTTTATTTATTTTCCTCAAATCTTGCACTATTCTATATTTTCCACTGGGCTTTTAAGTCTCATGATTGGCTAATTACAAGGACTGCTCAATATTTCTTTTAGAATACCTTGTTCAAACATTTGATCAATGACTGGGGCAACTCCTGCTTTGACTTCAGGACTCATTCTGTATTGTGGTGAATTTGGATATGTGATACCTTCTTTTACCACAATTCTATCTGGGTCTACCCTTGCCATTAGACCAATCTCCTTTCCCATAAAATCCCACACATCTGATCTCACTGTATTTCTTAGTTCATCAGGTAAATCACTCTCATTAAGAAGTGAAAACATCTCATCCTCTTTTGTTCCCTGTTTTGTTAGCATCATTTTGAAAGCCACATCTTCATCCGGTGTCTGCAAAGCCACACCATCAGGTATACAAAAGATGGTGCAGTTCATCTTGCAAAGTAAGTCTCTACCCAATAGGTTTACTGGACGTGAGTCACATACCACAAACCGATGCATGTCTCTGAAATTTCAAATATTCACTTCTTTTGGATTTGTGATTGGGGTCCTAATCTGTTCATTTGAGCCTCCTACAACTTGGATAGTTTCTCCTGAGAGGGGTAGGTTTGGGATTTCTGCTGTTCTCACAGTAGAACGGGTGGCGCCAGTATCCACTAGGAAAGTGATGTCATTTCCTTCAACTTTTCCATCCACAAAAGGACCTGACTGATCTACCGCCAAAGAGGCGCCAAGTACGCACTCCTCCTCCCCCCTCAGGCACCGTCATTGTTTCATTGCCGATTCACTCTCATCACTTTGCATCCAATATTGTTGAACGGTTTGTGCATTCTTACCACTTTCTCCTCAGAATCCGGTGTTCACACTATATCTCAGCACCTGAGCGTTCAATTTGTTGGGCAAAGGGGCTTGTGGCACCTGTAACTGAGGAGAAACTATCTGTTGGTGTTGGTTCACAACCACCTCTTTCTGCATCTGTGGATTTAAAATGCGATTTACCCCATTATTCTGTTGTATATTTCCACACTCATTCTTCCAATGTCCAAGCTTTCCACAGCCTTGACAAGGGTATTACCTTTTCGCTTAATCTCTATTCATTTGACCTCTTCATTTATTTCCATTCAATACTTGACTATTCTGATTCTGCACATTCGTCTGGTTGTCATTTTGAGAACTAGATGCTACCTCTTGATGTTCTGCCAATTTCACTTGTGCCCACATCATTTTCTCTTTTAAATGTTTTGCATCAATGTCATCACTACAGCACTTTGCGTACCTTAGGATGTCTTCAATTGGCTTGCTATGCCAACAAAGCATATGCTGTTTAATCATCTGACTAATTTCTGATCTTAGTCCATACACAAATTAATACACAAGATGTCCCATATCCTTATCACCAATGTTCTCAAACCCACTATACTGCTTTAATACCTACAATTGCCTCTCATAGTATTCATGTACTGACTCCTTAAGTTCTTGAGTTGTTCTGTCTATTTTAACCCAATCTGTTTCTTTAGGGGGAATTTTTCCTTTTAGAAAGGTAATCACTTGATTATATTTCATCATTACTTCCTCTGAAGGCGCACCTGTCTTTGCGTCTCTAGGATATTCTTCAGCTGGCCAATCAACGGTAATTTTACATTCTGTCCCTAAATCTGTAGGGACCACTATATCAACCAAGCCATCCAGATCTTTCAACTAACCCTTTGAAACTTGTACAAACCCTTTCTACTTGCTTGTACCATTTAATTGGTTTCCCTCGCAATCTAGGAAAATCATTTGTAAAGGAAAAAATATCCTGCCTACTCCATGGAACATGAACATATCCACCACCAGGGACTTCTCTCATCGGACACATCCTTTCGACCTTTTCTATCTCCCTCAACGGAAATGTGGATATTTCCTTTGTAGCTGCTTCATATTTCTTCCTTGACCATCTACTTCTCCATTTATCTACGTCTCCCAATTTCTTCAAAATGTGTATTAATTCATTTATTTGCAATCTTCTTCCTGATGCATTCAACCTTTCTAAGTCCTTCTCAGTAAATCTGATCTATAGGGTTTTTGTAGTATTTTTGATTTCTCTGTTTCTATTCCAAATTCTAAAGCTGCTTCTGCTATTTTTTCATGAAGATTCTTTGTCCTCCAAGTTATACTTTTACACAAAAACAACTCTTCATCTCCAAAGGAACATAATTTGTCAAGACCTTTCGTGCCAATGATCATTTCTTCCAGATCTACCCTCAACTTGTTTACATCTATAGTTTTTGGGGGCGTTTTCTGTTTTTCTAATCCTTTTGCCCATTCCTCCAGATCTTAAGGAGAAAATCCAGTAGAATTTCCTGCCACTGCAGTGACATGTTGATACTTTCCTCCTTGCATCTATGGGTGAAATTCTCTTTGGGGTTTCAGTCACAGTCTCAATATTTGGGGGCTCCAATAATGAAACATTTGAATCACTCTGACTAGTTTGATCTTCTAATATGTCTATCTCCTTTCTAGCGCTATTCTGTGTGACTACTATATTTTGTGATTTTGGTGCACTTCGTTTATCACCATACAATGTAATAACAGGACCAATAGTTACTGGCACTGTCAATGCTTCGGTATTTAAACCACACTTATTTATTTTCTGAATTATTTCTACTTTTGTTTTATTCAATGCATCCCTTTCTTTTTCTTGTGAGGCTCGAATAACTGTTGGATCATATAGAACTTGTGGAATCAATGGAGTTCCCATCATAGGGGCACTTGGAGTTGTATCTCTAGCATTTTCTTAACGAGGCGGGTCTTTTTACTAAAATATCTTCTAATTAGTCATCATTTGACTCATCAAACCCCATTCCTGTCCCACCTATGTGTTTCATTTTTTCCTTACACTTGCTCCCTTTCTGATCTTCAGACACTAATACTGGGTGTAAACCCTCCGTTACTACAGCCCTTCTCCATCTTTTCATTTGGTCTCCTTGAGTGTCAACTGGGCACCTGGTTAAAAATCCTCTATTTATTCTTCTGCCTCCTCTGTATTTCTCTCGTTCAACTGCCTCAACTTCCCATTCTTCTAAAGCCTCATACTGTGTTAACCTAGGATTTGGTTCTAACGAATTGATCCTATTTCTCAAATTCTTAAGAATTCTTACATTGAATGTACCATGCTCAGGGAAAGCTAAAACACCATCATATTTTGAATACTCCACCCAATTCTCCAACCATACACACGTATGATATCCACTTTCCTTCATCATATAAGAAGCAGGCGTATTAGGAGGTGGCATGAGAATTCCCTCCCTAGTGAACAATACGCTTGTCCTTTTAAAAAAAAATCTTAATTTTATTAATCAGTTTCATCCTTCCGATTCTTGCAATTTAACTAATTCAGTCGGCAAAATCCCAAAAGCTCTTCCGTATTTTCACAAACCCTGTTCGTTAACGACTCAACCTATACCAGTCCGACTCACACCAACAGTCCAGTCAGGGCTCACTACGTACTCCTTTCTTCAACCAATACCAGCACACTACCTGTCTATTAACCAATCAGAGCTTATAATACCCCCACTCGTCTGACCAATGCCAACACAGTTCTTTGTGACGTCAGTATTACTCCTACTACTGACCCTCCATTTACAATCTGCAGTTTTCTCATACCCACTGCTTCAACCAATACCAGAGCAGCTCTCTGTGACGTCAGTATGGCTCCTGATACTGACCCTCCCTTTACAAGGTAATACAACAACATCCTTTCTAAATTTTCTTCATAAAATTTTGTTAGTAACAACATAAAAACAGTGCTACTCTGTCTGCTCCACTAAAACCAAAGATAGTTTCTTCACTCGCTACAAAGACAAAATTCCTTCCGGTCACTACAAGTAAAAAAAAACATTGTTTATCCTTCACTTCAGCTCGGGAAGAACCTGTTTTTCTAGGGATACTCCTCTTCTGAGTAAGAACTAATTTCCACAGGCGAGCTCTCAATCAATCAATCAATCAGAGTACTTGTAGAGCGCACTACTTACCCATGAGGGTCTAATGGCACTGAAGGGAGGGGGGGGGGGGGCGTTGCTGCTACTGCTCGAAGAGCCAGGTCTTGAGGAGTCTTCTGAAGATGAGTAGGTCTTGGGTCTGTCGTATGCGGGTAGGAAGGGTGTTCCAGGTCTTGGCAGCGAGGTAGGAGAAGGATCTGCCGCCGGAGGTCGTTCGTTGGATGTGGCGGACAGCGGCGTGGCTGGTGGAGCGGTGCTGGCGGGTGGGGGTGTAGAAGCTGAGTCTGCTGTTCAGGTAGGCTGGTCCGGCGTTGTGGAGTGCTTTGTGTGCGTGGGTGATGAGCTTGGAGCTTGGAGCTGATCTTCTTGTTGACGGGGAGCCAGTGTAGGTCTCTCAGGTGGGGGGTGATGTGGCTGCGGTGGGGGACGTTGACAATCAGTCGGGCGGAGGCGTTTTTGATGTGTTGTAGTCGTCGTAGGTGTTTGGCTGGGATTCCTGCGTAGAGTGCATTGCCATAGTCCAGTCTGCTGCTGACAAGGGCCTGTGTCACTGTTTTTGTTGTTCGGTCGGGATACACTTGTAGATCCTGCGGAGCATGCGGAGGGTGTTGTAGCAGGAGGAGGAGACGGCGTTGACCTGCTTAGACATGGAGAGGGAGGAGTCGAGGATGAATCCTAGGTTGCGTGCATGGTCGGTGGGTGTTGGTGCTGTTCCCAGTGTGGTCAGCCACAAGGAGTCGTCCCAGGCTGAGGGGGTGGGTCCGAGGATGAGGACCTCTGTCTTGTCCGAGTTCAGCTTCTGCCGGCTGCTCCTCATCCAGTCGGCGACGGCCTTCATTCCCTCGTGAAGGTTGGTTTTGGCGGTGTGTGGGTCCTTGGTGAGGGAGAGGATAAGCTGGATGTCGTCAGCGTAGGAGATGATGTTGAGGTCGTGATGGTAGGCCACTTGTGCGAGGGGGGCCATGTAGATGTTGAACAGTGTCGGGTTGAGGGATGAGCCCTGGAGGATGCCACAGATGATGTCGGTGGCTTCGGATTGGAAGGGTGGGAGGCGGACGCTCTGGGTTCTGCCAGAGAGGAAGGACGTGGTCCAGTCGAGGGTCTTCTCTTGGATTCCGGCTTCATGAGGGCGAGTCTTTAGTGTGCGGTGGTAAACTGTGTCGAAGGCGGCTGACAGGTCTAGGAGGATAAGGGCTGATGTTTCATCATTGTCTAGTAGGCTCCTGATGTTGTCTGTGGCGGCGATGAGGGCTGTGGTTTTGTCTGAATCCGGATTGGGATGGGTCCAAGATGTTGTTTTCTTCCAGGTGGCAGGCCAATTGCTTGATAATGATTTTTTCGATGACCTTTGCCAGGAACGGGAGCAGGGACATGGGCCGGAAGTACTTGAGGTCCTTGGGGTCCGCCTTGGGCTTCTTGAGGAGGGTGTTGATTTTGGCATGGTTCCAGCTTTCCGGGAATGTCGCTGTTTCGAAGGAGATGTTGATGACCTTCCGAAGTTGGGGTGCAATGGCTGTGTTTGCTTTGTTGAATATTTGGTGTGGGCACGGGTCTGACAGAGACCCTGAGTGGATGGAGTTCATGACCTTGCGTGTCTCGTTGTCGTTGACGTTGGACCAGGAGGTCAGGCGATGGCGCTGGTGGTGTTCACAGGGGAGGTGGAGTCTGGCATAGTTGGGGCGGTCGTGGTGTTGAAGCTGTCGTGGATGTCAGCGATCTTGTGATGGAAGAAGTGAGTCGCACAGTTCTTGTGAGGGCGGGATGTCGTTGGCGTTGGCGCCGGGGTTGGAGAGTTCCTTTATGATGCTGAAGAGCTCTTTGCTGTCATGCGCATTATCCAAGCGGTCTTTGAAGGAGGATCTCTTGGCTAGTCTGATGAGGTGGTGATGTCTGCGGGTGGCGTCCTTGTGGGCTGCGTGGTTGTCCGGTGTGCATTCGTGGAACCATATTTTCTCAAGTTTCCGGCATGCGCGTTTGGAGGTCTGGAGTTCGTCGGTAAACCAGGTGGCTCTCTTGCTGGCATGCCTTTTAGAGGGTTTCTTGAGCGGGGCGAGGGTGTTGGCGCAGCCGTCGATCCACTGTCTGAGGTTGCGGGCTGCGGTGTCTGGGTTGGTGGGGTCGGTGGGTGGGTTCTGGGCGAGGGTGGTGATCAGCTGGTCTTCGGTGACTTTGCCCCAGCAGCGGCGAGGCAGCTGTTGGGTGCGGTGGTGCGTGGTTGGTTTCTTGAAGGTGAAATGGATGCAGTGGTGGTCGGTCCAGTGGAGTTCGGTGGTGTGGTCGAAGGCGACGTGGGTGCTTGTGGAGAAGACGGGGCCCAGCTTGTGGCCGGTGGTGAGGGTGGGTGCGGTGACGAGTTGTCTGAGGCCGAGGTTGGCGAGGTTGTCGATCTGGGTGGCGGAGTTGGCATCGTTGTTGTTCTCGAGCTGGAAGTTCAGGTCCCCGAGGAGAATGTAGTCCGTGGAGGCGAGTGCGTGGGTGCTGGCGAGGTCGGCGATGGAGTCGCTGAACTGAGCCCGGGGTCCGGGGGGTCTGTAGATGAGTGTTCCTCTGAGGGTGGTGTTGGGGTCGGTGTGGATCCGGAAGTGTAGGTGTTCGGCGGTGTTGAGGGTGTTGTCTGCGTGCGTGGCGACCTTGAGGGTGGACTTGTGGACGATGGCTATTCCTCCTCTGGTTCCGGTGGCGCAATCCCTGTGGGTGATCTTGTAGCCATCCGGGATGGCTATGGCTATGTCGGGCGCCGAGGAGTCGTTCCACCAGGTCTCGGGCAGGAAGGCCACGTCTGGGGCAGAGGTGTCGAGCAGATCCTAGAGCTCGACAGCATGTTTGCGTGTGGAGCCGGTGTTGAGGAGTATGCAGCGGAGGTGGTTGGATCCAGTCCTTGGAAGTTTGGTGGTTCTGTTGTAGGAGAAGGGTCCGTGGGTCCGTTTCGGGGTGGCCTGGAAGCAGGTGTGAATTAGGCCGGCGTTGAGTGCGTGGAGGCTGCTGGCGTCGTAATGGAGTCTGGTGTCATGGCGTTCGCAGGGTCCAGGGGTTCTGGCGCTGGGCGGGTCCAGGCACAGACGGGCGTAGACGGGCTTGCCTTAGGTGCGCTGCTCAGCTGCCGCCATTTTAAGGTGAGCTGGGAGTGAGGAGAAGCAGCGAGGTGGGAGGCAGGGGTTAATGAATGGGCATGGGGGTGGGGCCACAGGGGCAGCAGCGGCGGGAACGGCGAACAGGGGCACACGAGGGCAAGGAAAGACAGCGCCCCAGGAATGGGCAGCAGAGACCGAGGGTGCAAGGCTCTGGTGGAGCTGAGCTGCAGCGGGGGGGGGGGCGACCTACCTGGCAAGGTATGGGGTCGCTCTCCTCACCGCTCGCTGCCACCAAGTTTAAGGGGAGCAGGGAGAGAGGAGCAGCTGGGAGGGGGGAGGCAGGGTTAATGAATGGGCACGGGGGCGGGGCCGCAGGGGCAGCAGCGGCGGGAACGGCGAGCAGGGGCACGGGGGCGAGGAAAGACAGTGCCCAGGAATGGGCAGCAGAGACCGAGGGTGCAAGGCTCTGGTGGAGCTAAGCTGCAGCAGGGGGGAGGGACCTACCTGGCAAGCTCTCTGCTATCTCTCAAACTCTACTCTTATACATTATAGTCCCTAATATATACTGCCAGCCCTGCCTAGCTTCTCAGTATTATGACAACAAACGAGTAACCTGGAGTGTGATTTCCATTTACCACACTCTTCTAAATTCCGTTTCCGGGATTCCCAGGTATATCTGTACCTGCGCTTCTAGACAACATAGAACAGGACTCTAACTTTTTTAATGTTAAACATATAGTTAATAATCAAAACAATAATCACTAATCAATAATCATTAATCACTAAACTAATCGTTAATAACAATCGCTCTGCTACCAGAAAAACTGATCCAGCAGAAGGCCAAGGATTAACACTTCACAGTCAACAATAAATTCAAATTGGGCCCATATACACATTCAAGTTTCCTGGCTGTTCCGCTGGGGGTCAAGTTTTATATTCACTTTGATCTTGATTAATCAATTCCTAACTAATCTTCACAGATCAACACTCTTCCTTTGGTCAATGGACCTTTAGCCGAGTAGTTGATGGTGATATTAACAAATTAACTAATTATAACTTACAACTTTTAATAAAATATTCACAGACTTTGGGTAAGATTCATTACATTTTTATCTAATAATTCAGTCAAAATTAAGGCTCATTTGTACAGATTCACAGTGCAAATTCCATCAACTTTAATGGGGGAGAACATTTTCATCCATCAAATACATTCAATTCACAGACACATTCAACAATTCAATGCATTTGAAGTGGATAGATAAAGAGACAAAAGGCATAATAACTCACACATTTGCAAAAGGATATGCAAATATAAGACAGAATAATAGTTACCAACTGGTGAAACAGAAAACCCAAAGGACTGGTGCAGGTCTCCTGATTAAGAATAAGGAGACAAAGACTATAGGACAGTATCAGGATAGGATGAATCTAGAACCCCAATGCACCTGAGCGCAACCCTCTCTTATTCTCTCTCCCTCCTTGATATTCTTCCGCAATCTTCAATCGAATCAGGCTGTCTTTCAAGAATGAATGTTCCCAGTCTGTTCTTCTTTGCAGCAGCAGCTCTCGTCCACACCTCACTCAGCATCTACGTCCCATAACATCCATAAACCCTTCGACTTCAGTCACTCTAGTGATACTCTTACTTCTGCATGTCCAACCCTCAAAGTTGCAAATCTCAGTAAAATATAAAATATGGTTGGTTGAGACTAGGGGAGTTCACAACATACTATGCTGACACGGCCAATTTATTTAAACCCTTTTGTTTCGTAAACCCTTCCCCTTTAGCTTATCAATGGCTTTCTTTCCCATACACATTTTATAACTCATTAAATAACATTTTATTCAAGCTCCATTGACAAATATCACACATTCCCATGTTCACACAGCTACTGTCCTTTGTCTTTGGCAGTTGTTTAACTTTCCGGGCACTAGGGCACATTTCATCTCTTTCCGGACATGCGCAGTGCAATCTTTCTTCCTGCAACATTTTCTTTCATTGTCAAGGTATACCTGCCTAAATGTGCGCTATTAATAAAAGAATCATAAACAGATGTTATTTTCTCAAATATGTAATTATCACTGCTCACCACCCACTCCTACTCAATCCCATGTGAAATGCTCTTTCTTTAAGCAGAAGCCTTAGCAGCAACATCTTCTTTTGAAATCAGGCAAGCATATGCTAGGCACGATGTGCCTCAAGACCTAAAGTTAGTACTTATTGCGCATGCATGAGAGTTTCCCACTCAAACGAGTTAAGCACATGGTTATTTACGTAGGTTTTGGTTTGCACATGTGCAGAAACATTTTCGGTTTAAAGCGGTATTTGATCGCTCTGCAATTTATTCTTTGTTATTTAAGCATGCAAAAAACACTTTTCCCAATATGTAAATGTTGTGCGTATGTTATTTTTCACTTCTTTTCTATATTTAGAGGTTAGTTCTTATTAATGAGGAATTGATCCGAGCAAGTTCCATTTTCTTGAATCCTTGCTCCATCAGGTGCATTCATTTTTAGTAGTGGCACACAAATTCTGTAGTAAGATACGATATCGAAAACTCTAAAAGTGCAACAAAACGGAAATAAATTAAACAAATGTTCTGATTGTATCCCTTTGCTCAAGTGTTTGTATAAACATCTGTTTCTCAAAGTTCTGCTTAGGACACTGCGTTAATTAGCCTGTTCTGGGGATCATGTTGAAGAGCGCAGGATGTTGTGTTGGCCTCACGCAACAAAGAGCAACATGAGTGCTTACTTTATTTGAAAACGGAGTGAAGCGTATGCGCCCAACTCCTTTTTATTGTTACTAGATCAGTCATACCTGTGAGGGATACGTGCGGTGATGTATGAGAGACAACCATCTAGGAGATAGGGCTGTGCTGTTAAGTTTCCTCAGGGATCAATTAGAAGCAGTAGGGTGCAAGAAGGGAACACCGCTCTTTCAGGCTCATGGTCAATCGACACAAAAGTGGCCGACCATTTCACAACAGGATGTTGTCTTGTCACTCGTGTTGTTTGTTTCTAACCGGTCTAGAGTGCTAAGGCACAAACACTGATGAGAACCGCTTCATACATCCAGCAGCATACACAGCACGATGAAGCCTAGAGCGTTCAGATTCTGTCCACCTAGGTGATATTTTTAATAGTGTGTGGTCATTGTCCAAAAGGTCAAATTATTTATCAAAGAAGGCGTTGCCATGTTGGTTGCGATACTTGACTTACAAAGACTGCTTTTGAGGGCCCTGCAAATTTGTTAAGAGTTTCTGAAGTCTTTCTGTGTTACTCCCTTGAGTCTGATATCCTTCAGAGCCCATCTTTCGATTGAACAGGCACTTTGGGCGAGTCGCCATGTGATTGCATGTGGGCTGTGTACATGTGTATGTGTAATAAATACACTTAAAACCAGTAAATAGTTCTCTGAGTTTAATAAGATAAATACACATCAGGTGCTCCCAACTGGGCGGACAATCTCCCACAACATTCTAAGGCTGCCTCTAGTCTGACAGCTGGACTAAACCACTACCAGGGGAGGGGAGGGGGGAACGTGAAGGGGAAGGAACCAATGTAAAATTACAACACATCTTCCTCCCTAAAGGGAAAGAAGGGAGTGGAGAAAAGGGGGGGGAGGGGAAAACGATGAGGGTGAAAACCTTGGTCCGCCGGGCGGACAATAATACAATAACCAGACCTAGTTAAAAGATATAAAGCACAACATTTCTGTAGAAAGGAATAATCTCAAGCTATGCTGCAAATGGAACATTTCTATAGTATGGAATCATCTCATGCTATACTGCCTATGCCAGGACGGAGCGGTCTTCTTCCTGTGACTTTCCCTACGCTGCCCCTGAATAGCAGCTCTGTCACCTGGCTGTGTACCAACCTCCCTCGACTGATCACTTTTGGACGTGACAGGAGTCACTCTATCTTGACTCCACACTCTACCGTCCTGCATAACTACGACATTGCTCTTGACCTCCCTTATCCTTCCTGGGGCATAGAACCTGTCCTCAACTTTCCCCACTCTGTCTGGTCTCCTGATGTACACCAACTGTCCTCTACTGAGGTTCTTTTCCTTCACCCCCCACTTTCTGTCGTACCACTCTTTGTACTTGTCCTGCTTGTCTTCAATTCTCCTCTTCATCTCCTCCGAATCTACTTCAGTGTGAATGTCTCTCCCCATCCACTGTGGGGACAACTTAGAACCTGCTTTTCTTCCTCTCATTAGCTCGAAAGGTGATTGTTCAGTGGTGGAGTTGGGGGTAGTATGGTAAGCCCATAATGTCTCCATTACCGCCACTTCCATATTTTTCCCCAATTTTCCTGCTAACTTGATGCTCTCCTTAAGTAAACGGTTCGCCCTTTCCACTTTGCCATTGGCCTTGGGACAGTACAACGGCGTGCGGATATGGGAAATTGAACAGTCTCTCAAAAATTCTTTCATTTCGTCCGATGTCAGCTGGACCCCATTGTCCGTTATAAGTGTTGCTGGTATCCCCTCTCTCGAGAACACCTCCTTCAAGAAACAAATAACGGACTTAGTACTGATGTTCACTACAAACTTGTGAGTAATCCAGTTGGAATAGTAGTCTATTAGTACTAATAGGTACCAATCTTGTGGGCCTCTTCCATGAATGGGTCCCGTGATGTCAAATCCCAGTTTTTTCCAAGGGGCCGAGGTACTTCCACTGGTATCAGAGGTGAATGCTTGGTAACTTTGGACTTGTCACTGATGCTGCATGCGTAACAGTCACGTACTTTCTCTTCCATTTCTCGGTCCATCTCCGGGAACCAATAGTCTGCTCTCAATCTGGATTTGCACAGGCTTCTGCCCAGATGACCCTCATGGGCTAAGGCGATGACATGCTGTCTCACTCCCTCCGGGGGAACTAGTTTTCCCGACTTCATGATATAGTTCGCCTCCACTGAGAGATCTTCTCTCACATTCCAATACGGTTGGATCTCCCTTTCCAACTCTTTGCACTTCTTCGGCCAACCCATGACAATGTGCTTCTTCACCTTCTTCAAAGTCTCATCTCTTTCCATGTGATTATGCCAATCTTCCTTCATTACAGCTGCTAAGCTTATCTCCAGGATTGTGTCTTCCACCTTTTCCTCTTCTGTTACACTACGAACTGGAGCTCTTGAGAGGAAATCCGCTGCTCTATTCTGTTGTCCAGGAATGTACACCGCCCGGAAGTTATAACCCTGAAGACCCAAAACCCACTTGGCAATGCGCGGGGTCATTTCTTCCATGTTCTTCTTTGAAAACAGAGGAACCAACGGCTTGTGATCTGTGTGCACCTCGAATGGTGCTCCCCACACATAGAATTTGAAGTGTTTGATGGCCCAGTATACGGCAAGTGCTTCCTTTTCCACTGTCGAATAGTTAGTTTCTGGAGAAGTAAGTGTTCTTGACGCAAAAGCAATTACCCTAAGTTGCTTCTCTCCTCTTTGTGATAGGGTTGCTCCAATTCCGTTGTTACTCGCATCAGTGGTTATTATTATTTCTTTTTCTTGGTCAAATTTGCCAATGGAAGGTGCCTGAATTATGGCATTTTTTATATCTCTGAAAGCCATTTCTTGTTTCTCATCCCACTCGAAGTTGTTGTCTTTCTTGACCAATTCTCTCATGGCATGTGTCCTGACAGCAAAGTCTTTTATGAACTTGGCCATGTATTCAGCTAGTCCCAAAAACAACAACACTTCCTCTTTGTTGGTGGGTGTGGGTGCATCTCTGACAGCATTGACCAAATCACATTTTGGTTTGATTCCTTCTTCGGAGATGGTATGGCCAAATAATCCACTGAACTCACCCCCAATTTACATTTACTCAATCTGGTGGTGAATCCTACCTCCTTCAGTCTTTTTAGCACCTCTCTTAGGTTCTCATTATGTTCTTCCACGTCGGAGCCATAGATTAGTATATCATCCTGGAAACACATAGTCTTACTGCAATCCCTAAGGACGTGTTGCAACACCCGCTGGAAGGCTGCTGCCGCCGAGGCCAAGCCGAAAGGCATCCAAAGAAATTTGTAATTGCCAAATGGAGTGGTGAACACCGTAAGAGTCTGTGAGTCCTGATGTAGCACTACCTGATAGTATGCCGAGGACAAATCCAGAACGCTGAAGTACCTGGCACCCTGTATGGTGGTCAACATTTCTCCAATTCTGGGGAGTGGGTACCGGTCGATCAGGATGTTTGCATTCAAGTCTCTTAGGTCTACACACAACCTAATGTTCTTTCCTCCATCCTTGGTCGTGAGAACGACCGGGGCCAACCATGAAGATGTTTCTATTTCTTTAATCACCCCTTGTCTGACCAATTTGTCTAACTCGATTTTCAACGGCTCTCTCATGCGTAGAGGTATGGAGCGTGTTTTGTGTATCACTGGTTCAGCATCCTCCTTGAGAGTAATCTTATGCACATAGTTCTTTAACACTCCCAAATCCTCGCTAAACACCTCCTTAAATTCTTGAGTTACATCTTCTGCTACACTGGTTGGTTCCACTAAAAGCACCTGTTCTTTGTTGTTGGGATCTAGCTTAATGCCCAGCTTCTTCTGATCTTTCCACCCCAACAGATTAGAACCTCTCATGGAGACATACACCTTCCCCACCGTGTGCCTATCTTTAAAGGATATTTTCATTTTTGTCATACCCTCAAGCGGTATACGCTCCTTGAAGTATCCAACGGGATTAATGTCGGCCTTCTCTAACACTACTCCTTGCCCTGCAAACTTCTCATCAAACTCCCTCTTGTCTATAAGTGTGTAAGGGGAGCATGAATCTGCATAAGCAACAAATTTCTTACCATCCAAAATAATTTCACATGTGGGATAAACATTACATTCATTTTCTTCCTCATCCCCCACCTGGAAGATATATGTTTTATCTCTCTCATCTACAATTTCTACATTTTCCACCATATGTACTTTCTGGGTGAAGTTTTTACACACCTTGGAGAAATGCCCTCGTTTGTTACACTTCCTACACAGAGTATTCCTGGCGGGGCACTTCCAGTTATTCGCTAAATGACTTGGGCTGCCACATTTGTAACAGAGTAATCCCGGAGGGTTGCTGCGCTGATCACCCTTAGCCTTCTCTCCCACCTTACAAATGGTCTCCCCCTCATGTGATACCTTGCTTTCCACTTTTTCTCTGATTGCTCCCTCATGTATTTTCATCTCCTTCATACACATGGCTGTATGCTCCAACCCTTTAGCTATGCTCAATGTTTCTTCCAGGTCAGGGTTCCTAGTAAGGAGTTCCTCTTGTATTCTTGGGTCATTTGTGCACCTCACAATCTGGTCCCTTATCATAGAATTAGTAAGTGCCCCAAAATCACACGTAGCTGCTAAACCCCTAAGAACAGCTACATAATTAATCACTTTTTCATCTTTCTTCTGGGCTCTTTTGTAGAATTTATGTCTCTCCAGAACAACATTTATTTTAATTTTAAAGTGTTCCTCTAGTTTCATCAAGGTATAATCATATACATTCACCCCTTCAACTTCTTCTTGTTCATCATCAACTAGTCTGCCAGTTATATCCTCAAACACTTTTCTCCCATGTATGCCTAAATTGTGTAACAAAATGTGCTGTTTTCTCACATTGTTATAATTCCCACCTCCTATTGCTATGAGATAGGACTTGAAAATCCCTCCCCATCTCTTCCATGGTATTTCGGGCTCCCCTAGGTCATTTAGAAATGGTGGAGGTTGGCACATTCCTGCCATGGCCATCCACTGGATAACACTAAATGTGATGGGGAAATGAGATGACTAAAAATAAACCAGGAAATGAATGAGGAGGAAAGAGAGGTCACAATAACAGGAGAAATATTGCTCAGGTAATAAACCTTAAATAAAAAACACAGAAATGTAAACCACCCCACTGATGGACAATGTTGAAAATAAATGCTGGCTGTCTTTTCTCTTCACCTGAAAAAAACAAATCAAGTCCTATTTCTGTCACTTCATTACCCACAAAGCTCGGTTGTAGGCGGGAACTTCCTGGGAGGATCTCAAGTACCTCAGAAGAGATCGTCAAACGAAACCCGATGGTGCAGCAAAGGCCTCTCTGAATGTCAAGCCACCCTTCTCACCCTGCTGGAGTGAGAGAAAATGACTAATGCAGCGCCGCTGTAACCCCCGCTGTCACCTCGAAAAGAACAACGAAGGGAAAGCGCACTGAGGAGGCGCTGCTCACCCGGGCCGCTCCGCCTCCTACACGGCGCCAACAAGCAAAGTCACCAGACGCGTAAATAGCATGAAGACCTCCACTTCACGAGGCAACTCAGAGCGCCCAACAAACGCCGATCGCCTGACTCACCGCCGGCGTCGCCTCCACAATGGCTGTAAGGGACAGTAGAAAACGCCTCCGAATCAATCCAGCACACCACAGCTCACCTCCGAACGTCCGTAGAAGGCGGTGGACGGACTTCCGGAGCAGTGATCAAGAAACACAGAGTGCCACAGGGTAGACGGGAAGCGGCCCCCAGCTGTGGTGTATACACAATTCACCTTGCTCCTCTCCCGCAATGTTCTTCAAAATATCGAAGCAGTTGCGCAGGGAAGATAGACAGCGCTGATGAGTTTCAAAATCAAAGTCCTTACGCAGGGTAAGTTGATCGTCTGACAAATTTATTCTTTTCCGTCCCAGTAGAATTTCATCCAGGGGGGGCACCACGCTGACCCTGGCTCAGCTCCTTGACCCTCGTCGCCAGAAAAGTGTAATAAATACACTTAAAACCAGTAAATAGTTCTCTGAGTTTAATAAGATAAATACACATCAGGTGCTCCCAACTGGGCGGACAATCTCCCACAACATTCTAAGGCTGCCTCTAGTCTGACAGCTGGACTAAACCACTACCAGGGGAGGGGAGGGGGGAACGTGAAGGGGAAGGAACCAATGTAAAATTACAACAGTATGTGCATGTGGTGTTCTGCAAGATCACTGATGAGCCACTGGCAAATCATTCACAGATACTTAAGGGCAAGTAGATCATGGTCAAGGTGGGCTCGAGACTGCACCAGGGTGAACGGGTTGAATGTCAAGATTGGCATCAGTTGGGTCTGGCTTGAATGACATGGAAGTACGGATCCTCCTTAGGTGATGTTGGAAGGACCAGTTTACTGTGCGAAATTTAGATTGATAATGCTGTTGTTGAGGTGCAACAGTGGCCACTTTCAAATAGTTGTAAACTTTAATTTGTAACTGGTTAACTTCCTGGCTTCTGACTGCTTTCCTCTGGACTGAGGGTGGTTCAACCATGGTGTATTATGTTTTCTCTTGTGCATGAATTGGGTTTTCTTGAAGGTAACAGGGTGGGCTTCACATCGCAGTGGGTCTGTGAGTTGCTGGAAATAGCTGAAGGTATTCAATCTGTGTGGTGTGTCAATTTTTCTTCTTTGTGTGAATATCATAGAAATAGGGGAGCCAGTGATGGTGTGTGGACAGTTTCTATGGGAAACTGAGTCTAGTGCAAAGAGCGCCTTCCTCAACCTTAAACTACTCAACAAAATGAAACTCAGTCCTTTGTGCTGTCAGACTGGACTATGGGAATGCAACCCTCACAGGATCAGCAAAATCTCACCTAGCTACCCTCACATCAACTCTGAGCGCAGCAGCCAGAATCGTCACCGGAGTAATGAAATATGACCACATCTCGCCTGCACTCAGAGAGATAAAATGACTCCCAATCAAAATGTGTGCCAACTTCAGAACTGCCTACCTCACTCACAAAGTGCTGCACACAGGGAAACCCGCCTACCTGGCCTCCAAACTCCAGAAAGCTGGTCAGACAAGACTCTACTCCTTATCCCTCTGAAAACTTGCAACCAAAAAAACGCATCTCGATCCTTCGCAGGAAATGCGCCCAAAATCTGGAACTCCATACCAGTCCATATCAGGACTAATCCCTCCTATTTAAAATGCAAAAGGCAGTTCAAAGACCTCCTCCTTAACCGATCTCTCCCGAATGGATAGCTATCGCCTATCCGCCGAGGCCTGCCCATAGCAGCACACAGACACTTTGTAATTAAGACCTCTACCACACTCTCCTCATGACTACCTCCTCTATCCACCCTCCCTGATCTATTCTCGTCACAATGCATTGTGCTTTTTACCACGTCAAGACGTGATGCGTCATGAGTCATTGTACATACTACTGTGTTAATATATCTTACAAGCGACATTGTGCTTTCTATGACGATATTATGTGATGCATCATGAGTCATTGTACATACTACTGTGACAATGTATATTACGAGTGACAAATGCTTTAAAGCGCTCCGATACCTTCGGGTCTGGCTAGCGCTATATAAAACTCTTAAATAAATCAATTAAATAAATAGAGACTCTAACACGTGTGTATGTGTTGCTGTCAGATGAATGCACTCAGACTCAGTGGTACGAGTCTTTGTTGATGGAGAGAGCATGATCAAACTTTCTTTGACCCTGTGGTAGCTTCTTTTTGTCTTACACGGGAAGTGTTAATATTAATTAGTGTAGAGCCACTCTATCTTCTTTTGTCTACTTGGTGCTCACCCATGCCAGTGGGGCCTTTGTTGAGATAGTGTTTTTCTTGGTGGTAAGATTGGGCACCCTAAGACAGTCTTCTACCGCCTCACCTGCTTGCTGGTCAGTTAATCCAAGAACGATATTTGTTTTGCATTAAAAAAAAATATTGTATGCATTTTATGAAAATTAATTGCTATGCAGTATAACAGGGTTCTACAATGAGTAACTTGTGAGCTCCTGGTAGCTCGCCAGTACAAATAAATAGCTCTCTTGTGCGTAGCCCATCTAACTCAATTAGTTTTTGCTTGGTTGAATTAATATATGTATCTCACAAATGAAAAGTGTGTATTTGAGAGAAAAATGTGTGCATTTGCAGAACTCAAAGCAAATGTTTGGAGAAAAATGGTTGAATTTTAAAAATATATTTAAAGTTGACATTTGATTGAAATGAATGAAAAATCATTTGGTGTTGGGAAGACCTCTTACTAATATTATTAACTTTGTGGCCTGGACATTGCAGCTATGGTTGTTATGCATTACCAACGTAGAGGAATTTCACATGGATAAAGCATTACTACTGGCAACTGTACCCAATGCACAGTGGTGAACACTGCTAGGAATCTTGCATATGGTGGTCACTATTACAACTCTCATAATATTAGTAGCTCAAGATGATTTTTATTGGACATAAGAGGTTGGAGACTCCTGTTGTATAAAGTGTATGTTGTAAATATTTGTTACAGATAAAATGCTTGTTTTAACGTGAAAGCTTTAGCTAGTATGGATAACTGAGGATTTATTGTATACGCTTAAGTTAGCTTGCTTGTGGTAATAAGTTCAAAATCTAACATATCCACCCTCACTGTTACATCGCTCCCAAATCCTGAAAGGAATTCAGGGTTGCATTTATACTTTTTTAGGTTTCGACTTTTGGCGAGGGGCGAAGCCCCTCCCAGTCGAAATCTATTGTCTTTAGTAGTGAGGTTAGGACAGCCTCTGTTTCCAATTGGCTAGCTCCATAAATGGAGGCTAGCCATTGGGAGGCAGAGGCTGTCAATCGCGCTTTCTCTCGAAAACGCGATTCGGGGGCGTTTCTGGTGCTTTTTTTAAGCCCCGCCCCTTTGTCCCGGGCCGCGCTGCGATTGGCTGCCGGCCCGGGACACCCCCGTGACGTCATTCCTGGGCCGCGCTGTGATTGGCTGCCGCCCGGGACACCCCCGTGACGTCAGCCAATCACAGCGCGGCTGGGACCTGACTTGTTTATTTTTGTACGCTAAATCCACATTTTCACTGTTCTTTTCACATGTATTGCTTCAGTCTCTTAGTTTATGCTCTCGCTTTTAGATTACCATCGGAAAACTAGCTTCTTTCAACAGTTTGACAGTGAGCAAGCTTGGAAAGTAATTGTTCACCATACGTGAAAGTTAGGGACTGTCCATCTACGCAGAAGCACTGTTTAGTGTAAGCGACGTGGTGGCCATCTTAGAAGTCAATGTTTACCGGTAAAGTTAACATGAACAGTCTCACTGAGAAAGCTATTTAATAATAACTTTTTATTTAAGGGTCTTAGCTTGAAAAAAATAGTAATTAAATCAAATTCAGCAAGTCCGAAATATTTTGTGCATCTCCCATTTAATTTTTCTTTTTGAAAAATTAACGAGCACCTATAGTGTTATAATTGTTCCAAGTGCGCATTTGAACTTTGATTGAGCTATATATTTAATGTCAATAAATTCTTCTCTTCAGTCGTATGTTTCGCTGTTGTCGAAGTGAGAATCTACTTTGGGCTTTTTGGTAGAACCCGTGCTTGTTTATGTCGTTGTTTCCATTGGGGATTGTGCTTGTTTTAGATTTCAGACCTGGCATACGGCAGCGGAGGGCGGAAGCACGGGCTGAGGGTTGAGAGCAGAGGACGGGGTAGTGTGTGTGTGAGCTGGAGAGACCTCCATGAGAGCCGCTGCCACCGTCTGGGGAAAGCCGTGAGTGACAGCAGTTGGAGCAGAGAGGGCAGGTGAGAAGGGAAAGCTGGGCTGAGCGCTGACAGTGAGGGTCGGTGGTGCTGACTTGCAGAATTTCAGACAAAGAGGCAGAGGCGAGAGCTTCGACTTCACAGAGAGGATTAGAGAGCGGGGAGGGGTGAGACAGGCCAGTGAGGGGGGCGGCGGGGGGGACAGCCGAGGAGAAGGGCACGGGAAGAAAGTGACAGGAGAGACGGCAGGACTGGGTGGGGGTGCAGAGTATAGAGGGGTGCTAGACAACAGGTGATAAAGTAACAGGACAAAATCTAAGCCGGGGAAAAGAAAGTAAGACTCCGGAGTTTCGGACATAAAGATGATCCAGAGAGAAATACTGGAGACGGCAGTGTGTGCCACAAGTGCGTGGAGGGGGCAGACCCCCAAAGAGAGCGCGCCGGGGTGACCGCCGTCTAAGAGGTGGCAGCTAAAGACGGACTGGCGAGAAGCAGGGGAGAGTGAATGGGTAGGGTGAAACAATGAGGGTGCAGGACAGAGACACTCGAGGAGAGGCCCGAGGTCAGCCGGAGCAATGGTCGGGAGGGGTCAGCGAGGAATCCGGAGCATCAGACACAGCTCGAGCCCCTCCTCCTTCTTTGTGTGGGGGAGGGGAGAGCCGGGCTCGGAGTGAACTCTTGTGAATAGCGTTTGGGAACTTCAAACATGGCTCGGCCGTTGCACGCACTGAATATGTTGTAAAGTTGCATCAAGACTCTACTCTCCAGCTCAAAACGTACTTATGTGTTTTTTTTTTTGGACCGTGCAGATCCGCTTGCATGCTTACTGTGTGGCAAAAAGTAGAAGGGACCTGAATGATGTACCAAAGTGATGTCTTCTGAACACCTACTTGCTCACAAAACCCTTTTAGTCAAAAACATGCCCTGAATATTTGACATTTGTTTTCAAACTGAATACACAACTATTATCCAAAGCAGTAACCTCATCTACGTTATTGGCATTCTGTTTGTGTTTTAGGTGACAGGTTCTCATTCGTGTTGTACTTGAAATTCAAGCATTTATTTAATCTTATATGGATAACTCTGAATATAGCATGCAAACAGTCTTTTAGGGATCGTGGGCTCCACATTGTACACAATGGTGAGCGATCCCAAAGGTGGTGGTAAGATTGTGGGTTATCCTGGTAAACCCTTTTCCCACAAAATGGACAATTCAACCCAAGCAGCATGTAAAATCTGTCCGTTAACAGTCCAGAGTGCAAATGCATCTTACTGCAAAGAGATTAAGATTTCCGAAGAGAAAATGAACTCCGCATTTGGAGATAAAATTAACAGATTTCTATAAATCATAGGTTACGGTCCACAACCAGTGGCAAATGCAGTGTAGCTTTTTTTTACATTTTGACTTTCAAAAAAGGTTCCATTCGTGGATTCTACACGTCCCTGATAATCATTGTGTCACAGAGAGAGCTGGAAGTAGTAGTTCATTGTGCTCAAGTAGCAGCAAAGGATCTAATGTGCACAGATTGATTAAATCACTATGGCAGTAAAACAGACAACCGGGTCCTGAGACTGGAGCTTCTTTCAAAAACACAGCTGCCAGTGCTTGTTGCCCAGGTATTTCACAGGCCAGTAGTCCCCTGATAGACTGGGTAAAAAGTGGCTTTTAGCTGTTCAGTACTCTTGCCTTCAGTTGCACCTTTACGGCAGCGTGAGCTTTGCGGTGACTGAGGTCAAATGTACAATTCTAACTCTATTGCTCAAGTATTTGGGGAAGTGCAACTTTCCTCAAAATAGTCCAGAAGCTTTACTTTCTATTTTACCTTCAGGCCTGTAGCATTGTGGGGAAATTAAATAATTCCACAGATATTTTAAGGAAGGGTTTATTAACATTTTTATTTTGCATTGACCGAATTTGAAGCTCATCGCAAAAAAGACTCTTATTTCCTTTAAATCAATTATGAGTTAATGCTTTTTTCCAGCTTGGCGAGTATGCTACATCCTACATTTCAGTTTTACATATCCTATGTCTGTGGTTTACTCTGACATTAATCGGTGTTGAAGAGATCAGTTCCACCGTATGTCTGAACGCATGAACATCAAGAGTGCAGAACGGTGGCAGATTCACGAATGAGCTGAGATAATACCAGCACCTTTATTTCCATCGAGTGCTCTCAAATAACGTTGTATACCTTGTTTCACACCTTGTTTATTTGGGGCTGAGTGGTGCTAAATATAAACAAGCATTTACAATGCAACGGTTTCGCCTTTGGAAAAGTTTGAGCTATTGGCATTGTAAATGACAACATTTGTATTTATGTGTTGGTTTTGAAAACAGATAAATAAATGGCATTGTCATTTACATTGCAAATAGCTTTAACATTTCCAAAGGCGAAACCGTTGCATTGTAAATGCTTGTTTTCTCTTGCCAGTGAGTTTTGGCAAAAGTTAAAAAAATAAAAAAACACCTGTAATTAGAGGTCATCTGACATGTTTTTATTCTCAGTCTGTATCTTATATGCATGCACCACAGGTTACACGATTTAAATGTTTTCTAAGGAAACATGCTGATTCTAAATTGTACATAAATTGTTATAAAAGTGAGAATGAGATGATGGGATATGCTAACATAACAGTCAATAAGAAGTCTGTTTGGTCTTTGGAATTTTCTCAGAACAATTGGAGAAATTAGGGCCATGTAGATATTTGAGAGCCATATTCCACCAGAATCCTGTTTGAAAAATCATATGGAACATCAGATGGCATCATTTTCTGATGCTGTGGGTCTGGATAGGCTGTTCAGAGCGGCTGGCAGAAACATTAGGATTGCTTATTGAAAGGATATGTCGAGACAACCCCCTTTGCCGTGTTAAATGAGATAGAACGTATTGCTATTAATGATTTCAAAACATAAGGCAAGTGGTACTTACAACTTCAGATATACGCCCCCATTGTGGCAGTTCTCGTAGAATTAGGTCTGGTATGTATAAAAATGTAGGGGATTATTTACAAGCCCCTTGCGCCTCCGGAGCGTCACTTTTAATATGGGAAAAGGTGACGTACTGGCGACGCAAGGGGCTTGTAAATAAGCCCCTTAGTCTCTTGGTGCATAGTTGAAAATATGGCATCACCTCCAAAATGCACAGTGTGAGCATGCAGGAACTGTTGAAAATCGAAGAATGTAGTCCATCTGGAGTGACTATCCTTTAGCACGTAACATTCTATGTGCACTTCTTTTTGGAGTTACCTGAGATACATTTGATAATGATGAAATTCGGCAGTGGCTAAAAGATACATTTATTACTGCCACTCGGAGGATCTGCTTCATTGTATAAGTAGCATTAAACTTACACTAGACTCCATGCTGCATAACTGACTATTTACATGAATTAGTGGACCCAGGAACTAATTATTTCTTTTAACATTTGAGAACCATGGTTGCCCCATTTAAATGACTGAGGTTGTTGGTGAGATTGAGAAAGAAAAAGGTTTTGTCGTTTGTTTGTCCAAAGGATTTGAATTGTGTTATTTTTTCTACTTCCCGTTGTGTTAGTAGGAAAATGTCTCTTTTAAATGTGTGCCAAAATTATAAAAACATGCAGTGAAGCATTAAGAAGGATATATGCTACCAATACAGTTACAGATCATTCTAATGTTTTAACGCATTAAGTCATTTTTGATACTTGTGTGAACTGAATAATATGGGGACAATTGTTGTATATTAAATTAGTACTTATTAACTGAGTGAAACATTCCTGCCACGTGTCCACTGGAAAGTGAGATAACACAAAGGAGCCCCCATGTAAGTTAAGGTGAAGATATTCCTTTTAAACCCACCCTAATTGAGGAATGAATTTATCTAGTACACAATTTCATGATACACCTCATAGGGTCATTTGCACTTTCCGCAATACATTAGAGTTATGTGTTTGCTTTCGTCTTTCTATACCACTTCACAACAGTGATTGGCAGAATCATACCAAATGATTTTTGGAAATACTCTTTAAACTTGTAATGACATTCCAGTATGAAAATGCTGAATTCCATTTTTATCTGATGTTTGCGATTTCCCGAATACAAATCAGGCGTTTTGAGATGGCCATCAGAGTGGCCCTTTGCAGACAGAGTAAAATGCTTAAGTGCCTATTTACTGTTTATGTATTATCAATATTGTTTGGCTTTCTAGTATTTTTAAATTTACCGTTTTTAGCTGCTGATTTAAAAAAGATTCGAATTCATGACGTGTATAATAAGAAAATCACTGTGTATTACTTTTAATATAATGGATTAACCAAAATCATAGGTATAAGGATTTATTATTAGCCTACCTAACACTTCAACTGACATATTTCGTGTGAGGGAGTTCCTTCTAGTAACTCTCTTTGCAGAGTAACAGAAATGCAGAAATCTATAATAAAGTACATTCTTGAAGGATGAGCCTGCTGAAGATTCACAAGCTGTGCATAAGTGTGTTGTCTATTGTTGGACCCCGAATATTGCACGTTTTTTTCACTAAAAAACAGTTACACATATTGGCTCTACGTGTGCCTGGAATGTTTCTGTGCATGTCGCCATGTTGTAAAATGCATGGGTGCACTTCAGTAATGACACCTATGTCTTCCAAAACACTTACAGGTCAGGATAATCATTAATTGCTTCCTCAGCCTGATCAATTTCCCAATCTAATCACTTTAAAAGGGGGTTCTCTGGGTATATGCTGGGTCTTCGCTTGATGTGTTGTTAATGCCAGGTGTTTGTATGATGCCAATTGTCTCCTGTCACTAGAACGCAAAGCTGTTTCCTTTCCAGGGCTGTTAAAAACGAAAATTCTTTCAAACCTTTTCTCTCCCTAAGTGACACTGAACATTTATCATTGGACCATCAACTATGTAGAGAACGTTTAAGAAACTTGAGTGCATATTTTGATTTATATGTTTTGAAAGAAAGTCAGTTCACAAATTCTATAAAGTCTTTCTACTGTTAATAAACTCTTCTGTGTTCTTATAGAGAGGCCGTTCTGAGTTTGACTAACCCCAACAAGCCATGGAAGAGCTTCCTTGTACATTAGTGCATGACATTGGAGGACCAAACGGCGTTGTTGCCGACCATTTGGACTACCTGCAGAAACACTTTAGATTGGTTACACTGGAGGAGTTCTTGGGAAACAAAACCAATTTTTCCAGAAAGATAACATCAGTCTTTGGCTGGGGAAAAAAGCTTCAAATTACTCGAGAGCTCCTCCAGAGCCTTCCTAACCTGAAAGTAATCGCTTCATCAGGAACTGGAGTTGATCACCTGGACCTAAAAATGATCGCTGCATTTGGTGTGAAAGTGACAAACACTCCACAGGAAGTGTGCAGCTCTACTGCTGACTTGGCAATAACTTTATTGCTGGCATCGGCTCGAGATTTGCTGCAGGGTAATGGTTAAACATTTTTAAATACGTACATGATTGCCTTCAATCTGTCCGATTGTAGAATCCTTGTGTCTGTTATTTTTGACATTGTTAACAAATGGTCATCGTCCCAGGGGTACTGAGGTGCTTCTGAGACGTCAAGAAATATGTAAGGTACACTCATCAGCCTTAAAGGTTAAGAAAAGAGGTAATTTATTGATGTATGTTTCACACTGATAACTGTACATTTTTATAGTCCTTGGCATCAGATTGATTATTACTTTGATGTAATCCAGCCAGAGAGCCAACCCTAAATGTGAGAGACAAAGCAACCTATGTGTCAAGTGTGCGCCCCTTAGTAACTACAAAGGAGACAAAGGTAAAAGTTTTATGGAGTTACCTGAGTCAGGCAAGAGTAGGACAAAGGGGATACACACTACTGTCCACAAACACTTACTGCCAAATAGGTTATCAAGCTCCTAACAATTGCATAGATACACTCCCAAACCACTCTTGGCATCTGTCAGTCTTACACCACAACCTGGCAAGCACTACTGTAGGTGAGAGAGTAAGTGTCCACCAGCACTTATGACATCAGGTACCCAATTCTGGAACAGAAAATGAACCCCCTAGTTCCTCTTGAATCCATTAAATTTATTGAATTGTATTGCAACATTTATGTAGCGCTTACTACCCCTATGTGAAACACTGAAGCGATGCGTGCATGTGTAGCGTACACACTGTGAAGGGAGTTTGGATGTACGTGTGTTGTCTTTTTTTTATCCTGTGTGGGAAGTGTTCCCATGTTGTACATGAGGATCACTGACGTGCAGCTATTGTGCTATAGGACACAGTGCCCAGCAGGGTGATGTGGAGAAGTGTGAGATACAGGCACCCAGGTTATGGTGTTCAGTAAGCTCTGCAGGTCCCTTTTGGTATTTCTTATGTTTATAGACCACTTAGCTGGTTACTGTATTGGTTGCCCATTCTGAGTTCTTTTTTTTAAAGATTATGTTCCCGAGCAGGCATAGGTTAAAGGGAGAAGTAATGGAGAAATCTGCTAAGATCGATTTTGTAAATATCCCAAAATTGATTGTCATTTTGAGATGCCCAGTACTGGACGTAGTTTGTACCTAGTGGGGGGCCTGCAGTTTCTAACTAAATTAGAGTCCTCCGTTCGCCATCGGCATGTGGCAGATATTTTCAGTTATTCCACACCTGATCAGATGGTAATAGGTGATTTTTTGCTTTGGACTGGTGCGGTACTGGATAATGGATATGACTCTTATCATTTTTGTCTTTTCTGAATGTAAAAGTGTCAAGCAGTAAAAGGGAATTATTAAGCGTAGCCAGTATGGACTACAATCGTCTGATTGCTGTTATGGTATTTATTAGTTTTAATGTGGTTTACATATTGTATTATAATTGTATTATATAGCATTTACTGCCCATGACGCACTGTTGTGCTTTTAGACTGGGCAGTACCCTTCCCCAGGTTCCACGTTAGTTTAAAATAAATATATATATTTGTAGTTATTGGGATTAGTCCTGTCCTCTACGGGAAAAATTGCATGCCTTTAATCCACTTTCTATGTGATAGATATCATTAGCAGGAATTTGGTGTGTTTTTTAGTGGAAGACGTAGATATTGGAATTTCATGCATAGATTTGCGGTATTAATAGATGAGCTACAGGAGATGACCTGTTAGGATGCAGGGCGTGACTTTTAAAGGAAAAGTTGTATTTTTTTTAATGAGGTGTGGGATATTTACCGAGATACAATAGTAAGGACTAAGGCAAACAGGCATGTGACTTAGAGTGGGCAGAATTTATAAAGCGGAGTCAAATAGAGGATGGAAATCAAGAAGTTGACAATTATTTTAAGTCAAGGCTTCTTTCCATGCAGGGCTTTTAATCTATTGTGGAGACTTTCTGGATTGCATGCAAAAACTGTAGAAGGAAACACGATTTGAATGTGTTACAATACCACTGTATGCAATGAGAACACCAGCGCACACACACACACATCCATCACCCTCAGGGTAAATACAGATAAATTAATAGGGTTTCATTTGCCCATAAAAAACAATTGAAAGAAACCGGAAAACAGGAAAGCTGCATTTTAAATGTTTGTTTGAGATACTCCTTCCCTTTCCATCTGATGATCAGGGTGGGATAAAGGAACATAGAATCTGTTTTAGTCAATTTATATAAAGTAATGTTTCTCATGGCAAGTAGCACTGGGGCTGTCTTCAAGATGAAGCACCCACAAGATAGGCACAATGAAGTTTGAGATCCTGTATCTGGTTGACATTCAGCTTTCCTGTAGCAGTAATCGGACAAAGAAAAGGAAAAGCTCTGCCTAGAACAGTTCCCACCTGAACAGAAGAAACTGTAGTTCCACTCTTCACACTTTCCATCTTCGCAAACCTGCACTACTCAAGAAGAACAAGTATTTAGCAGCCCCTCCTTAATGAGGGCCTTAATTAATTTAAAAGGAGAGCTCTATCTTCATCCCTTCCCACTCCAGCACCTGGTCTCCACCCTTAAGCCATAGGAATCCAGGCAAATGCCACATTTACACTTCGTCTAGAAGGGGATCATTGGCAGAACAGCAGTGCTGACCCCATTCAAAGCTATAGGCAATAAGAAACCTGGTGTCATATCTCAGCTTCCCTGCTTGAATGAATTATGTGACCATATGCAAATCATATTTTACCTCAGCACCTTAGTATGTTTGCTTCATTGCCAAAATTAAGTGCATTTAGAACTAGGATTTATAAATGAGCATTGTGTTTGAAAAGACTGTGCTGGCTAAATATCTGAACGGTTAAACCAAAGGGCGTGTACGGAAGAGCAGGTTATTTAAAGAGGTCCCCCTTCCATGCTCCTCCAAGAACACATATAAAACACAAGAAGGAGATCGTTCCTCTACTCAGCCGGTGCACTGGGGATTGCTACCTGGCTGAGAATCACGTCGCTGGAAGGTCTGAATTTCAGATCGTAATGCCTTCACACACCTGTTAGGGTTTCATGCTTCATCATAGAGTGGAAAGGGTAAAGGTACCTTCAAGGGATTTAGTTTTTATTGTGTTCAATGTTTGTGACAAAATTATCACTTTAAGACCCAAACAAATGTTAGTCTAAGGTGCAGATGTGCAACAGTTATTTCTGATTCAATTTACAATAGTCATACCAAATGATCCAGGTATAGATAACAGAAACGGGTGTATATGAAGAGTTTGTATTTAATACATTAAAAAAATTAAACAAAAAGGGTACAGCTTATGTATATCAACAGTGTTGCAAGAAGTACATATTTTTACAAAAACACTTCATTGAAACACTAATGGATGCTTTTCTTCCTTGGTACAATTTGTGAAGTGATTTTGACGAAGAAAAAGCAAAAGTTGACGTTTTAGTCTCTATAAATTGATTGATGAGACCATCTTCAGGACAAAAAAGATATATGTAAAGACCCCTAAAAAATATAGAACAACAGTTATTGTTCATTCTATATCATATCCAATAATACCTAACAATACAATATATACATTTAGTTAGAAGCATATAGCACCCAAAATCTAACCATTTCAAATCAATTATATAAAAAGTAGTCTGACATTTCCAAAACTTATAACATTCCTTAGCTGCAGCCCATTATGTGCATATTGTACCCCTAAAAAGAATTTGATCAAATTAAAGGGAATAAAGAATATTAACATCAGTCTCTCAACTGTAATATCACTTAGTATTTCTCACAGTTCTAATATGTTGTTTTAGCAGTCACAATCAAGAGAATAAAAAAAATTCAATAAAAAAATTCATTTGTAACAATTGTAAATCTTTACCTATCGTCAATAGTAGTAGCAATCGGAAACAGAATGAATTAGGTTTTCGATGTAAGGTGATTCGTCAATCTTTAAGACCCTGAGCACATCTATAGGCTGGAGATATTTAAAGAGTCCAATATTAGTTGTTATTTAATAGCTAGATAAACTATCCAGACTATTCATATATTAATCGCATGTAGTCACACATTGTATAATGGAATCTTTATGTCGCAGTTTCCATTTGTTTTGTCTTCTCTTCTTCCTTTCAGGTGGAGAAATCACTCTGGTTCTTTCTTGGGATCAGATACACTTCAATCGGACATCCCTGATTCCCGGGGAGTCCCTCGAACCCACTAGGGGGCCTTTTCTTTTCCTTCTGTTTATCACGGTCCTGAAGAAGTGCTACCCGATGATTGGTCTCCAACGACACAAAACATGTTGACCAAGCACACATAAGCTATCCTGGTACCTTAGGACCTCTAGATAATGCCACTGTTTTTACTTAGTCCTGGGCCCATACTAAATTTAAAGTCTCTGGGTTCCGGTGACTATTTTAAGTCACCTTTTATACACCACCATTCACTGCAGTTGCCCACGTGCACCCACAACATATGGCATCCTCAGATCTGAAGAACTCCGCCGAAGAAGCCACCAGGCCTGTCAGACATTGCAGTGCCGGTCTGACGAGGAGCGCCCTATGATAAAGCATTTTTTACAACAAGGGGTGGTGATGGACAGAGTCTCTGAATTAAGCAGAGTACTCTCACCCAGTCAAGAGATCAGGGCTAGATCCAACACCGTTTTTTAGCTCATTGCACCATCCCAGTTTCAGAACCTGGCTGTATGCAAATTAGTCTGTCCCTGGCCCAGTGCATCATGGGAACAGGGCAGACCAGACTACAATAGCCAATTCTTACACTGGGAAGGAAACAAGCTTCCGGGGACCGGTTTCTGGCATTTCAGCCGTCTTCGGCCCGGCTTGCTTGAATCCTGATGGTGCAATGAGCAAGGGACTCACATCTGAGTATACCCTTGCACGCTTAGGGTGGACAAAATTATTTAGGTGGGGGTGGTGATGGACAGAGTCTCTGAATTAAGCAGAGTACTCTCACCCAGTCAAGAGATCAGGGCTAGATCCACTCTGTTCATCACCACCCCCTTTTCTGTATCGTTTTTGGCCACTATAGGTGTGGCAGGGTATACTCAGACATGAGTCCCTTTCTCACTGCTCCATCAGGATTCAAGCAAGCCGGGCCGAAGAGGCTGAAATGCCAGAAACCGGTCCCCGGTAGCTTGTATCCTTTCTGGTGAAGAATTGGCTTGGTAGTTTGGTCTGCCCTGTTCCCATGATGCACTGGGCCAGGGACAGACTAATTTGCATATAGCCAGGTTCTGAGCTGGGATGGGGCAGTGAGATAAATAACGGTGATGGATCAAGCCCTGATCTTTGGACTGGGTAAGAGTGGTCTGCTTAATTCAGACACTCTGTTCATCACCACCCCCTTTTCTGTATCGTTTTTGGCCACTATAGGTGTGGCAGGGTATACTCAGACATGAGTCCCTTTCTCACTGCTCCATCAGGATTCAAGCAAGCCGGGCCGAAGAGGCTGAAATGCCAGAAACCGGTCCCCGGTAGCTTGTATCCTTTCTGGTGAAGAATTGGCTTGGTAGTTTGGTCTGCCCTGTTCCCATGATGCACTGGGCCAGGGACAGACTAATTTGCATATAGCCAGGTTCTGAGCTGGGATGGGGCAGTGAGATAAATAACGGTGATGGATCAAGCCCTGATCTTTGGACTGGGTAAGAGTGGTCTGCTTAATTCAGACACTCTGTTCATCACCACCCCCTTTTCTGTATCGCCTATGATAAAGCATGACACCCTAACAGATGTGTGAGGGCATTACGATCTGAAATTCAGATCTTCCAGTGATCTGGTTCTCGGTAAGGTAGCAATCCCCAGTACACCGTCTGAATAGAGGAACAATCTCCTTCTTGTGTTATAAATATCTGAAAGGCCTCTGTGCAAGGCCTCTGTCTGCTTGTTCATCCATTCGCCTGAAATGAAACAGTTGCTCCTCCAGGGAGTTTTTTTCAGTGTTTTCCTCAGGGAAGATGTGTCAGTGTTGTGTCTTCTGCTGCACTCAGTCAGCTCTGATATCACCCAAAACGTCTGGCTAGCATTTATAAAGTGTAAGTAAAGTAAACATTAAGGGCCCAATTCACAAAGGTAAACTGAGACCTGAAGACTACGTTTAGACCTAAACAGTGACAGTCCCTTTATATGAGCCCCTATTTATCACCATTCATTTTTTTAAATAAAGAATTATGCGATACACACATCATGGGATCTCTCGGCTCCTCGCTCTAAGCGAGGGTCAGGCTGTCAAGACAGTTTTTAAGGCACATCCGCTGGTACACATGTCAGACGCCGCAGGCTTAGCTGGGCTTACCTGCTTTCAGCTATGGCTTGGCCTGTCAGGCACAAATGTCCCCCCCCCCCCACTAGGTTGTATGCAGGGCCGGACTGGGAACTGAAAGCAGCCCAGGCAAATTTTTCCAGACCAGCCCCGTCCAGTCTGTAGCGAGCGAGCACAGCGTGCGAGTCCGACCGCTACTAGGGGGGTTCTCCCCCCAAGAAAATTTAGGAAAAAGACAGACCAAAATGGTGAATTTTACAGCACATTTTTCATTACATATTCAACTGTATCAACTTTCAAAGCACAGTAAATAGTAGATGATGACCTTAAAGAGCACCAGCTTACCCACCAAGTCATATGTACCCATAGACCTTCTTTCAGAGAGCACCAACAATAGACTCAAGTAGTGAATCAGAGAGAACAAAGTAAAAGTGAGACCAGCCTCCATATGGTGTCTAGCGAGCAAGCGCAGTGAGCAACCACTACTAGGGGGAGTTTTGTCCCCCCAAGAAAATTTGAGATAGAAAGGCCAAAACAAAGCATTTTTTCAACACATTTTTCATTACATATTAGATTGTATTAACTTCTAAAGCATAGTAAATGACTACCTTATGGAGCACTCAGTCATAAATCACAGACATTCCTACAGAGAACACTAAAAAATGAAATATCGAGCACAAAACATGAATTTAAATATAACCAATTTATTCTTCATATAAAATAGCATAAAGTCATTAAAAAACGCACTTAACTTCAAAAAATTGTGCAAAGGGTTATAGTAAAAAGTATACAAGACAATGTGTACTTCAACCCTTGTGGTACCACCACTTTTGCAAAGAGCTGCTACTCGTCAGTGCGACCGGAAGTAACACTTCTAAAGAGGACTGATTTCCTTTCTTGGTGCAGTGTGATAGGTCAGTGACTGCACTTCTTTTTTTCACAACAGATTTTATTGATTGATTAGGCAAGGGATAATTACAGTTTTCCACAATCAGGAAGGCACTGTCAAGTGGCAAAGCACAGTTCAATATACGTACAACCCAATCATTTGAAAGAGAAAAGGAAAAAGAAAAGGGAAAAGAACCCCCCTACCACCCCCAGCCACCCCAACTACCCAGTGTCCCATCTACCCACCCCTTATCCCACCCTAACCCAATGCACGTGATCACAACAGCTCCAACAATTGATCACATTACAGCAATCATCGAGTGTCACTCTAGGCCCGGAGGTCCTCTACTGTAGGCAAATCATCGTCCGGGGCAGCCGGAGGCTCCAGAGTCAAACCCCTGTAGTCTGCCCACCGTTTCCAGATTTTAAAGTGCTTCCGTGGGCACCCCCTGGCCTCGAACACGGGTTGTTCCAATCCCATATAGTAGTCAAGACCTGCCTTCCAGGCCCCGAGTGGCGGAGCCCGGTCACTCTTCCATGCCCTCGCCAGGTCCCGCTTAGCCACCACCAGACCCAACAGCAGAAGGTGACGTTTGTAAATGTTTCCGCCCACGTTCTCCAATACATGTAGAAGACCCAACCGGGGAGAGCGGGGGAGATCCCACCCCAGCACTTCCAACAGACGGCTCCAAACCCCGGGCCAGAACCGGGTCAGACCAACACATGACAGTGACTGCACTTCTGAGGTGAATGAAGCAATATGGGACAGTGAACACCCACTTATTTATTTTAAACATTTGCTAACCCGTTTGCAGCAATGCTGTGTGTGGGCTGAGGTATTTTTTTCCTGCTTTTTATAAAGAATGACTGATCTTTGTAGCGGTCTAGTGCAATTGCAAGATTTGGGTGCCCTTTGGGGTGAGTTGTTCTGCCAAAGGAGTGCAATCGCTGAATCGTTCTTGAAAAGGGAAGTGTCAGAATTTCTCAGTCAATTGAAGAAAAAAAGGCCCATAATATTAATATTTTTTTAAAAAGTAACAGAAGACCGGTTAGGTTTCCCCTGAGTGAGGCAATGTACGTTTTGACAATTAGTTCTGCTGTGTGTGTATTCTCTAATGAGTTCTGGAAAAGGCCCGAGTGATGCTTTAGCTGAAATATAGCGAAGTCTCTCCGCCTTCTCCAAAGTGGGTTACGTTTCCAATCATAGAATGTCCCAAATATCCTTAAAAGTGGAATCGCAAGCTTTTTGTCTCCCAGCCATGGAGTTTCTGTCATCAACACTTCTCCTCTCTTTTCCACAAGAGCAGTTCAAACATGAATGGCAAAATATCCTAGTTTGCAAATGTTTTCCATTAATTATGGCTCTATCATATTTGCCACATAATACATCATCTGTTTCATAATTGGATGATTTTAACGATTAAATTGTTTATACCTCAAACGTATCAAAAGTTACTAACAAATGTGACTTGTGCTGCTGTGAAGTGGAGGGCCCCATGAAAAGATTGACTGGTCACCTTTTTCACTGCTGCAGTTGTATGTTCCACTGGTACTAATAAGTAAAAATCTTTTCAAAGGCTGTTAGCATGTGTAAAAATGTCAAAATACATTTTACAGCACCACTTATACCCGTGTAGGGTGTCAGAGTGTTTTACATCACACATATTACACAGAGACAATCAATCATACGTGTGTAAATCACTGTATAGGAAATGTTACATAAGAAAAAGAACTACAAGGTGTAGGAGTCACATGACAACCATAATGGTAAACAGCATAGCTTAATAGTGATTGGTCTGGAGAAACACAAACTCAGAATTTAAAACGTAATACCATGGTTGGGGGTTCTGTTTAATAATCAGAATTGATTTCTACCCAAATTAACCCTTTTTTGTAACATTAGGATAATCAAAGACTGGGGAAAAAAACATAACACTCTAATTTATATATTGAAATTTGCATGCAGCTCTTACATTACAGTTAATAGCCCACTGTTCTATGTTAGGATTTTAACTTATTAACTGCAAGTAACAATAGGGCCTCTGGCAAAAGCAGGAACCCACTGACCTATTTACATTATACAAAAACAACAATTGATGAACAGAATGCATAACAACGTCATACATTCACCCTAGTACAGAGATCTGGGCCTAAATCCATTGTTTTGTTGCTCACTGTGCCATTCCAGTTTGCACCCAGCCATATGCAAATCAGTCTAGACCCTGTGCCCAATGGGAACAGTCCAGCTCGAACTGCCAGGTCAGGTCCTCCCTGAACTGGAAACAAGCATCCTAGGACCAGTTTCATTTGTTGCAGTTACACTATTTACATTATGTGCACTTTGTGATCTGTATGGTACATGTTTTTAGCAGCAGACACATTAACCCTCTTTCCATGAGTCAAAATGTCCCCTAGACTAAACACCTTTTGTCTCTACTAAGAACAAGAATCACTGGAGCTATCATGACATTTTAATTGTTGCCAAAAATTGTTGGAGGCCAGGAAGGAGGCAGCAAGTGCTTTAACAAACCATATTATACTTGCAAACACGACAACCCCATCTGAAGTCAGTGCCAGCCGCGGTCCGTGCAGGTAAGAGCGGTAGGTGGTGGGGCCGGATAAAGGGGGATTTTGAGGGAAAATGCAGAGGGAAAATTGATTGTTTATTTAATTTTCCCTCTGCTTCACCCCTCGAAATCCCCCTTACCCGGCCCCTCTGCCCCACTGTTGTTACCTGCATGGATTGCGGCTGGTCGGTGCCAGGTGCGCTCACACTGCCCTAGAGCCACCCTGCTCAAGGGTCCTGTGATCTCAGTGACAGTCACTGTCACTCTATGGTGTGCTGCTTCATAGGCCTGCCTGCAAGACTGAAGGTGAACTTCAGAATGAATTGTAGCGGACAGGCCTTCTAGGTTAAACCACACTTGCCACTGGTAGGGTCCACCTGTTGGTGCTAAGACACCAGGGCTTCAATGGTCTTGTGGGACCTTCTAAGGACTAGCATGGAAATGTGCTCCCTCAGGAGAGTGGTCTGGTGAAATGGTCATGAAGGCTGAACATGGTTCTCCAGTTCCAAATTCAGCAGCTCTGACCATAGGGCCCCCTCCTCTCCCCCACTGAACACCATACTGCTCCACTGAGAGAAACTTGCACTGCACTAACCCGCTGTAAACACCTAGATGTGACTCAATTCAAATCACGCACTAGACAGGAGCAATATGCTGCCTAAAAAAACATTCTAGAAAAAAGCAAACACTCATAGGGAATACAAGATTTAGTAAAGCATGTGTAATGTAAGCAGGAAACAAAATTGTTACCCTTTTCTTTTTACACTCATTATTCAGAAATTAGTGAGTGCTTTTGCCTGAAAAGTTAAGGCCATGACTACAGGGCGTAGAAGTGACCCGTTTAAATGCCCATTGCTTATATCCTTACAAAACATAAGGAGTATGGTTTAAAAAGACCACGTTTGTGAACACAAAGCCGCTGTACATATTTTGTGTTCCAAATCACCCATCAAGCAGGTATTTCAGTACCTCCAGAAATCGTGCACTTTCCCATCCAGGGTAAGCAATGTTGAGAGATGAGAAAACAAAAGTAGCGCTTCACTGACATACAGTGTAAAGTGGCGCTAATGGGTTTAGGTGTGAATAAATCAATCTGGCCACCTTGCAACCATCCTGTCTTGCTTTAGTTTGTTAGTTAGTTAGTTAGTTATTTTTCATATTCTGAATGTTTTATTTCTCTCCACCCCGAGGCTGCACATTTAGAAATTGAAAAATGTCAGAAAAAGAGACGTTTCCAGCAAACTTGTTTTTCTTTTTGGATCCATTTCACGGGGGAGCAAATAAATGAAAGGAGGAAAGAGAAGGTAATGCCTGGCTGTTCTTAATGTAATGACTGTCTCTGACTCACGCAGGGGTCGGTTCCACACGGCCAAATCGGCCCCAGCAGCAGAACCGGCCCCCTGTCGCAAAACCAGCACCCACCCCCTCCAGCCTACCGGGGGATTGCCCGGTGCACGGACTTACCAGTCCAGCCCTGGTTTTATGATGGTAAAACGAATGCCTAAATAATGCAATTACAACGCAAGCGCAACAACGACCATTCCTGAACAACTCAAGTGTAAACCATGCATGTCCGAATCACGCAAATACAATAAAACACATTGAACATATGTAAACCACACATACCATTACCGCGCATGCCTTGCCCACACATACTATAACAACGCATACAATTGAGTACAGTGAAAATGCAGTCATTTTCACTAAATGAATACTTTTTGCCTCCAACATAAGGCCGAGGGTCAAGACTCATATGCATCTAAACGGAGGTGGCGAAGTGAGCTAATGAATGATGATGGGTTCAACCCGATCTGTGACTGGGGGATGAGTGTCTGAAAAATGTCAGTGCTCCGTCCATCTTCTCCTTATGTCTGATTTGTTTGCCCTAAGTTTGCAGGGTATGCCCAGACGTGGGTCCCTTGCTCACTTTGCCACTGGATTGATTCAGGCTTGCCTGGCTGATGAAGGGTGTTACCCAAAAAACGGTTGACCAGGATGCTATTTTCCTGTCAGGGAAGACCTGGCTTGGCAGTTCGGGCTGGACTGTTCCCATGAGGCACAGGGTCAAGACTGATTTGCATATAGCTGGGTCTGAACTGAGGTGACGAAGTGAGCTAAAAAATGATGATGGATTTAACCATGATATATGACTGTTGGTGACTGTGTGAAAAGTTGCAGTACTCCATCCATCATCTCCTTGTGTTTGCTTTGTTCTACCTAAGTTGGCAGGGTATGCCCAGACGTGGGTCCCTAGCTCACTTTGCCACTGGATTAAAGCTAGCCTGGCTGATGAGGGGTGTTACCAAGAAAATGGTCCCAGGATGCTTGTTTCCAGTTCAGGGAACACCTGGCTTGGCAGTTTGAGCTGGACTGTTTCCATGAGGGCCAGGATCAAGACTGATTTGCATGTAGCTGGGTCTGAACAAAGGTGGCGAAGTGAGCTAAAGAATGATGATGGATTCAACCCAGATCTGTGACTGGGGTGAGTGTCTGAAAGGTTTCAGTGCGCCGTCCATCATCTTCTTGTGTTTGCTTTGTTCGCCCAAAGTTGGCAGAGTATGCTTAGACGTGGGTCCCTTGCTCACTTTGCTCCTGGATTCAAGCTAGACTGACTGATAAAGGATGTTACCCAGAAACCGGTCCCAGGATGCTTGTTTCCAGTTCAGGAAAGACCTTACTTGGCAGTTCTGGCTGAACTGTCCCCATGAGGCACAGGGTCAAGACTGACTTGTATATAGCTGGGTCTGACCTGAAGAGACGAAGTGAGCTAAAGAATGATGATGGATTCAACCCAAACTTTCAGTGCTCCGACCATCATCTCCTTGTGTTTGCTTTGTTTGCCCTAAGTTGGCAGGGTATGCCCAAACGTGGGTCCCTTGCTCTCTTTGCCACTGGGTTCAAGCTAGACTAGCTGATGAATGGTGTTAGCCAGATACTGGTCCCAGGATGCTTGTTTCCGGTTCAAGGAAGACCTGGCTTGGCAGGTCGTGCTGGACTGTTCCCATGAGGCACAGGGTCAAGACTGATTTGCATATAGCTGGGTCTGAACCAAGGTGATGAAGTGAGCTAAAGAATGCTGATGGATTCAACCCAGATCTGTGACTTGGGGTGAGTGTATGAAAAGTTTCAATGCTCCGTCCACCAAATCTTTGTGTTTGCTTTGTTTGCCCTAAGTTGGCAGGGTATGCCCAGACGTAGGTCCCTTGCTCACATTTCCACTGGATTCAAGCTAGCCTGGCTGATTAAGAGTGTTACCCAGAAATCTAACCCGGGATACTTGTTTCAAGTTCAGGAAAGACCTGGCTTGGCAGTTAGGGCTAGACTTTTCCCATGAGGCACAGGGTCGAGACTGCTTTGCACTAGGCTGGGTCTGAACTGAGGTGGCGAAGTGAGCTAAAGAATGATGATCTATTCAACCCAGGTCTGTGACTGGCTGTGAGTGTCTGAAAAGATTCAGTGCTCCGTACAGCATCGGCTTGTGTTTACTCTGTTTGTCCTAAGTTGGCAGGGTATGTACAAACATTGGTCCCTTGCTCACTTTGTCACTGGACTCAAGCTAGCCTGATTCAACCAACATCTGGCACTGGGCTTGAGTGGCTTGAGTGGCTGAAAAGTTTCAGTGCTCCGTCCATCATCTCCTTTTTTTTGCTTTGTGCACCCTAAGTTGGCAGGGGATTCCCAGATGTGGGTCCCTTGCTCACTTTGCCACTAGATTGAATCTAGCCTGGCTGATGAAGGGTGTTACCCAGAAACAGGTCCCAGGATGCTGGTTTCCATTTGATTTGGGGGTGAATGTATGAAAAGTTTCAGTGCTCCGTCTATTATGACTTTGTGTTTGCTTTGTTTGCCTTAAGTTGGCAGGATATCCCCAGATGTGGGTCCCTTGCTCACTTGGCCCCTGGATTCAAGCTAGCCTGGCTGATGAAGGGTGTTACCCAGAAACCGTTCCCAGGATGCCTTTTTCTGGTTCAGGGACAACCTGGCTTGCCAATTCGGGTTAGACTGTTCCCATGCGGCACAGGGTTAAGACTGATTTGCATATAGATGGGTCTGAACTGAGGTGGTAAAGTGAGCTAAAGAATGATGATGGATTCAACCCAGATATGTGACTGGGCTTGAGTGCTGAAAAGTTTCAGTGCTCCGTACATCTACTCCTTCTTTTTGCTTTGTTCGGCCTAAGTTGTCAGATTATGCCCAGATGTGGGTCCCTTGCTCACTTTGCCACTAGATTCAATTTAGCCTGGCTGATGAATGGTGTTACCCAGAAACCAGTCCCAAGATGCTTGTTTCCGGTTCAGGAAAGACCTGCTGGTAGTTTGGGCTGGACTGTTCGCATGACGGACATGGTCAAGACTGATTTGCATATAGCTGGGTCTGTACTGAGCAGGCGTAGTGAGATAAAGAATGATAATGGATCAACCCCGATCTATTACTGAGGCTGAGTCTCTGAAATGTTTCAGTGCTGCGTCCATCTTCTCTTTGTGTTTACTTTATTTGCCCTGAGTTGGCAGGGTATGCCCAGACGTGAGTCCCTTGATCACTTTGCCACTGGATTAAAGCTAGCCTGGTTGATGAAGGGTGTTACCCAGAAACAGGTCCCAGGATGCTGGTTTCTGGTTCAGGGAAGACCTGGGTTTGCAATTCAGGCTGGACTGATCCCATGAGGCACAGGGTCGAGAATGATCTGCATATAGCTGGGTCTGTACTGAGCTGGTCGAAGTGAGTTAAAGAATGATGAAGGATTCAACCCAGATCTGTCACTTGGCGGTGAGTGTCTGAAAAGTTTCAGTGCTCCGTCTATCATCTCTTTGTGTTTGCTTTGTTTGCCCTAAGTTGGCAGGGTATGCCCAGACGAATGTCCCTCGCTCACTTTCCCACTGGATTAAAGCTAACCTGGCTGATGAAGGGTGTTACCCAGAAACCAGTCCCAGGATGCTTGTTTCCAGGCCAGGGAAGACCTGGCTTGGTAGTTCGGGCTGGACTGTTCCCATGAAACAAAGGATCAAGACTGACTTCTACGTAGCTGTGTCTGAACAGAGGTGGCGAAGTGAGCTAAAGAATGATGATGGATTCAACCCAGATATGTGACTGGGGTGAGTATCTGAAAAGTTTCATTGCTCCTTTCATCATCTTCTTGTGTTTGTTTTGTTCCCCCAAAGTTGGCAGAGAATGCACAGACGTGAGTCCCTTGCTCACTTTGCCCCTGGATTCAAGCTAGCCTGACTGATGAAGGGTGTTACCCAGAAACCGGTCCTAGGAGGTTTTTTTTCCGGTTCAGGGATGACCTGGGTTGGCAGCTCGGGCTGGACTGTTGCCATGAGGCACAGGGCACAGGGTCAAGACTGATTTCTGTATAGCTGGGTCTAACCTGAAGTGGCGAAGTGAGCTAAAGAATGATGATGGTTTCAACCCACATCTGTGACTGGGGGTGAGTGTATGAAAAGTTTCAGTGCTCCGTCCATCATCTCCTTGTGTTTGCTTTGTTTACCCTAAGTTGGCAGGGTATGCCCAAACATGGGTCCCTTGCTCACTTTGCCACTGGGTTCAAGCTAGCCTGGCTGATGAATGGTGTTACCCAGAAACCAGTCCAAGGATACTTGTTTCCATTTCAGGGAAGGCCTGCCTTGGCAGTTAGGGCTGAACTGTTCCCATTAGGCACCGGGTCGAGACTGATTTGCACAAGCCTGGGTTTGTACTAAGGTGGCGAAGTGAGATAAAGAATGATGGTCTATTCAACCCTAGTCTGTGACTGGGTGTGAGTATCTGAAAAGATTCAGTGCTCCATCCATCATCTGTTTCTGTTTGCTTTGTGTGCCCTAGGTGGGCAGGGTATGTACAAACATTGGTCCCTTGCTCACTTTGCCACTGGACTCAAGCTAGACTGGCTGATGAAGGGTGTTACCCAGAAACAGGTCCCAGGATTGTGGTTCCTGCTTCAGGGAAGACCTGACTTTGCAGTTCAGGCTGGACTGTTCCTGTGACGTACAGGGTCAAGACTGATTTGCATATAGCTGGGTCTGAACTGAGGTAGCAGAGTGAGCTAAAGAATGATGATGGATTTAGCCCAGATCTGGGACTCGGAGTGAGTGTCTTAAAAGTTTCAGTGCTCCGTCCATCATCTCCTTGTGTTTGCTTTGATCACCCTGAGTTGACAGGGTATGCCCAGACGTGAGTCCCTTGATCACTTTGCCACTGGATTCAAGCTAGCCTTGCTGATGAAGGGTGTTACCTAGAAACAGGTCCCAGGATGCTGGTTTGTTGTTCAGGGAAGACCTGGGTTGCTGTTCGGGATGAACTGTTCCCATGAGGCACAGGGTGGAGATTGATTTGTATATAGCTGGGTTTGACCTGAGGTGGCGAAGTGAGCGAAAGAATGATGATGAATATAACCCAGATCTGTGACTTGGGGGTGAGTGTCTGAAAAGTTTCAGTACTCCGTCCATCATCTCTTTGTGTTTGCTTTGTTTGCCCTAAGTTGGCAGGGTATGCACAGACGTAGGTCCTTTGCTCCCTTTGCCATTGGATTCAAGGTAGCCTGGCTGATGAAGGGTGTTAGCCAGAAACCGGTCCCAGGATGCTTGTTTCCAGGTCAGGGAAGACCTGGCTTGGTAGTTCGGGCTGGACTGTTCCCATGAGACAAAGGATCAAGACTGACTTCTACGTAGCTGTGTCTGAACAGATGTGGCGAAGTGAGCTAAAGAATGATGATGGATTCATCTCAGATCTGTGACTGGGGTGAGTATCTGAAAAGTTTCATTGCTCCATTCATCATCTTCTTGTGATTGTTTTCTTCCCCCAAAGTTGGCAGAGTATGCACAGACGTGGGTCCCTTGCCCACTTTGCCCCTGGATTCAAGCTAGCCTGGCTGATGAAGGTTGTTACCCAGAAACCGGTCCTAGGATGTTTTTTTCCGGTTCAGGGATGACCTGGGTTGGCAGTTCAGGCTGGACTGTTCCCATGAGGCACAGGGTCAAGAATGATTTCTGTATAGCTGGGTCTAACCTGAAGTGGCGAAGTGAGCTAAAGAATGATGATGGTTTCAACCCAGATCGGTGACTGGGGGTGAGTGTCTGAAAAGATTCAGTGCTCTATCCATCATCTGTTTCTGTTTGCCTTGTTTGCACTAAGTTGGCAGGGTATGTACAAACATTGGTCCCTTGCTCACTTTGCCACTGGACTCAAGCTAGACTGGCTGATGAAGGGTGTTACCCAGAAACAGGTCCCAGGATTGTGTTTTCTGCTTCAGTGAAGACCTGACTTTGCAGTTCAGGCTGGACGGTTCCTGTGACGTACAGGGTCAAGACTGATTTGCATATAGCTGGGTCTGAACTGAGGTAGCGAAGTGAGCTAAAGAATGATGATGGATTTAACCCAGATCTGGAACTCGGGGTGAGTGTCTTAAAAGTTTCAGTGCTCCGTCCATCATCTCCTTGTGTTTGCTTTGTTCGCTCTGAGTTGGCAGGGTTTGCCCAGACGTGAGCCCCTTGATCACTTTCTCACATGATTGAAGCTAACCTTGCAGATGAAGGGTGTTAGCCAGAAACCGGTCCCAGGATGCTTGTTTCCAGGTCAGAGAAGACCTGGCTAGGTAGTTTGGGCTGCACTGTTTCCATATGACAGAGGGTCAAGACTGATTTGCATATAGCTGGGTCTGTACTGAGGTGGCGAAGTGAGATGAAGATTGATGATGGATTCAACCCAGATCTGTGACTGGTGGTGAGTGTCTGAAATGTTTCATTGCTCCATCCTTCATCTCCTTGTGTTTTTTTGTTTGCCCTAAGTTCGTAGGGAATGCCCAAACATGGGTCCCTTGCTCACTTTGCCACTGGGTTCAAGCTAGCCTGGCTGATGAATGATGTTAGCCAGAAACTGGTCTCAGGATGCTTGTTTCCGGTTCAGGGAAGACCTGGCGTGGCAGTTCGTGCTGGACTGTTCCCATGACAGAGTACAGAAGCACAATTACCCCTACGACCATAAAATCAAAAACTCGATTTTTATCCAAGTACAAATTGTTACTTGAATAACTGTTCAATTTATGAAAACCATTTCCTTTTAAACATCTATAATACTGCAAACCCTGTGAGCAAAAAAAGATTGTCTTTACCAAATAAATACTTTTTCAAACACAGTGAATTTCCTTTAATTCACACATATTATTCATATGTCTATTTTCGTACTCTTTTTTTGGTTTTTTAGATTTTGTCAAAATTATTTCATCGTCAAAAATTATTTTTAGCATTTCAGTACAATATTTATAAATTCATAAACAGTACACATAGAAAGATCGCTTCTGATCTATACATTAAAAAACAATTTCTGACATCTTCTTGGTCATTGACATATTTTACAAAATGCAATCAATCATGACGGGGAAAAAATACTGCATTGTTCCTCAGTCATCAATAACTCAGTGGTCCAAATGAAAAGGGGAAGTCAGATTTCATATTAACACACAGTTTTATCATTGTTAACCTACATTAGTGGGTTAAACTAAACATTTGCTGTTCTCTTCAGTCCTTTAAAGTATGTTGAAACACTTGACATCGTGATAGTGACAAGAAGTGAATGAAACAAGGGGAAAAAATAAGGGGGTTTTGATGATGCGTTTCGACCTTAAGATGAGGACCAAATCATTTCATGTAAGGTCTCCCTCAGGGCTGTGGTCTTTAATGTAGGACACTGAAGAATAAAAAAATAGAAAAATATATACAATTACAATTACTCTGATGAACTGCTGTTCATATTAATCATAAAGAGGAGAGTTGGAAGCACCTTTCCTGCCATAGCTAAAAGATGAGGAAAAGAGGATCACTTTCAGAATCTACCAATTTGAATTTGTTACGACGATGGGTGGCAGCCGCTCCCCATATATACTCGCTTTCTGTGAAATAAAGAAGATTCAGCTATAACAACCTAGCTACTGATCCATTGACATACCTCTTTACAGCTTTTTTCTTTAAAAAAGGCGATTGTAGCTCTTAAGTCCTCATTATTTTATTTTGCCGCTATACAAGCACCTAAAGTTGCTTTCATTTTATTAGGGAGGATCATACCTAATATATTATTGCTATATTTTCCCTAATGGCTCTTATGCACAGGTGTAGTTATAGCTGAACAGACCTTTTGAGTTCAACATCGAGCGTAACAGACTACTCACAGACCGTTACTGGGACGCTTGTTATTTCGAGCATATTACGATGCTGGTAAGCACTCATTTTGATATAGAAGTTGCTGGGCTAAGTTATTGGGCCTAAGGTTAGTGCACATATCGAAATGTTATGGCGAAACCCATCAGGACACTTAGGTCTTTTAGTTTATATTGTTTATGAAGATGAGGCTAAAAGGATATTTTGCAGATCGACCCTGGAACCCGGATAGTGGTTATTCTGGCATAAAATATCCTTCAACCTTCTTCCCGCCAACATGAGCCGTCCCTATGGAATTGGTTGTATTTGGAAAGAACGTCATGAAAGACCTAGATGCTCTAGAGAACAAACAAAACTATGTCCGATGGAATGTTAATAAGGAACAACAAAAGGCGTTGGAATGTCTAGAAAACAACCAAGAGATAATAATCAAACCCGCCGATAAAGGGTCTGAACAGAGGTGGCGAAGTGAGCTAAAGAATGATGATGGATTCAACCCAGATCTGTGGCTGGGGCTGAGTGTCTGAAAACTTTCAGTGCTCCATCCATCATCTCCTTGTGTTTGCTTTGTTTGCCCTAAGTTGGCAGGGTATGCCCAAACGTGGGTCCCTTGCTCACTTTGCCACTGGGTTCAAGCTAGCCTGGCTGATGAATGGTGTTAGCCAGAAAATGGTCCCAGGATGCTTGTTTCTGGTTCAGAGACAAGCTGGCTTGCCAGTTCGGCTGGACTGTTACCATGCGGCACATGGTTAAGACTGATTTGCATATAGCTGGGTCTAAACTGAGGTGGAAAAGTGAGCTAAAGAATGATGATTGATTCAACCCAGATCTGTGACTGGGCCTGAGTGTCTGAAAATTCAGTGTTCGGTCTATCATCTCCTTCCTTTTGCTTTGTTCACTCTCAGTTGGCAGGGTATGCCCAGACGTGGGTCCCTTGCTCACTTTGCTACTAGATTCAATCTAGCCTGGCTGATGAAGGGTGTTACCAAGAAACCAGTGCCAGGATGCATGTTTCTGGTTCAGGGAAGACCTGGCTTGGCAGTTTGGGCTGGACTGTTCCCATGCCGCACAGGGTCAAGACTGATTTGCATATACCTGGGTCTGACCTGAGCTGGCATAGTGAGTTAAAAAATGATGATGGATTCAACCCAGAACTGTGACGGGGGCTGAGTGTCTGAAAAGTTTTAGTACTCCATTCATCATCTCGTTCTGTTTTCTTTGTTAGCCCTAAGTTGGCAGGGTATGCCCAGACGTGGGTCCCTTGCTCACTTTACCACTGGATTCAATGTATCCTGGCTGATGAACGTTGTTACCCAGAAAATGGCCCCAGGATGCTTGTTTCCGGTTCAGCAAAAACCTGGCTTGGCAGTTCGGGCTGTACTGTTCCCATGACGCACAGGGTTGAGACTGATTTGCATATAGCTGGGTCTGAAATGAGGTGGCGAAGTGAACTAAAGGATGATGATGGATTTTACCCAGATCTGTGACTCCGGGTGAGTGTCTTAAAAGTTTCAGTGCTGCGTCCATCATCTCCTTGTGTTTGCTTTGTTTGCCCTAAGTTGGCAGGGTATGCTCAGATGTGGGTCCCTTGCTCACTTCTTCACCGGATTCAACCTAGCATGCTCAAGAACGGCGATACCCAGAAACAGGTCCCAGGATGCTTGTTTCCAGTTCAGGAAAGACCTGGCTTGGCAGTTCAGGCTGGATTGTTTCCATGAGGCAGAGGATCAAGAGTGATTTGAATATAGCTGGGTCTGGACTGAGGTGGTGAATGGAGCTAAAATATGATGATGGCTTCAACCCAGATCTGTGACTGGGGGGTGAGTGTCTGAAAAGTGTCAGTGCTCCGTCCATCTGCTCCTTATGTCTGTTTTGTTTGCCCTACTTTGGCAGGGTATGCCCAGATGTGGGTACCTTGCTCACTTTGCCACTGGTTTCATGCTAGCCTGGCTGATGAAGGGTGTTAACCTGAAACTGGTCCCAGTATGCTTTTTTCCAGTTCATTGAACACCTGGCTTGGCAGTTTAGTCAGGACTGTGCCCATGAGGCACAGGGTCAAGACTGATTTGCATAAGGCTGGGTCTGAACAGAGGCGGCGAAGTGAGCTAAAAAATGATGATGGGTTCAACCCAGATCTGTGTCTGGGTGTGAGTGTCTGAAAACCTTAGTGCTCTGTCCATCATCTCCTTCTGTTTGCTTTATTTTCCCTATGTTGGCAGGGTATGCTCAAACGTGGGTCCCTTGCTCACTTTGCCACTGGGTTCAAGCTAGCCTGGCTGAAGAAGGGTGTTAGCCAGAAACCTGTCCCAAGATGCTAGTTTCCAGCTCAGGGAAGACCTGGCTTAGCAGTTAGGGCTGGACTGTTCCCATGAGGCACAGGGTCGAGACTGATTTGCACAAGGCTGGGTCTGAACTGAGGTGGCGAAGGGAGCTAAAGAATAACGATCTATTCAACCCAAATCTGTGACTGGGTGCGAGTGTCTGAAAACTTTAGTGCTCTGTCCATCATCTCCTTTTTTGTTTCTGTTTGCTTTGTTTTCCCTATATTGGCAGGGTATGCCCAAACGAGGGTCCCTTGCTCACTTTGCCACTGGGTTCAAGCTAGTCTGGCTGATGACGTGTGTTACCTAGAAACCGATCCCAGGATGCTTGTTTCTGGTTCAGAGATAACCTGTCTTGCCAGTTCAGGCTGGACTGTTACCATGCGGCACAGGGTTAAGACTGATTTGCATATAGCTGGGTCTGAACTGAGGTAGTGTTGTGAGCTAAAGAATGATGATGGATTCAACCCAGATCTGTGATAGGGCATGAGTGTCTGAAAAGTTTCAGTGTTCCGTATATCATCTCCTTCTTTTTGCTTTGTTCGCCCTGAGTTGGCAGGGTATGCCCAGAAGTGGGCCCCTTGCTCACTTTGTCACTAGATTCAATCTAGCCTCGCTGATGAAGGGTGTTACCCAGAAACCAGTCCCAAGGTGCTTGTTTCTGGTTCAGGGAAGACCTGGCTTGGCAGTTTGGGCTGGACTGTTACCTTGACGCACAGGGTCAAGACTGATTTGCATATAGCTGGGTCTGAACTGAGCTGGCCTAGTGAGCTAAGGAATGATGATGGGTTCAACCCAGATCTGTGACTCGGAGTGAGTGTCTTAAAAGTTTCAGTGTTCCGTATATCATCTCCTTCTGTTTTCCTTGTTTGCCCTAAGTTGGCAGGATATGCCCAGACGTGGGTCTCTTGCTCACTTTGCCACTGGATTCAATGTATCCTGGCTGATGAACAATGTTACACGGAAACCGGCCCCAGGATGCTTGTTTCCGGTTCAGCGAAGACCTGGCTTGGCAGTTCAGGCTGTATTGTTCCCATGACGCACTGGGTTGAGACTGATTTGCATATAGCTGGGGCTGAAATGAGGTGGCGAAGTGAGCTAAAGAATGATGATGGATTTAACCCAGATCTGTGACTCGGAGTGAGTGTCTTAAAAGTTTCAGTGCTCCGTCCATCATCTCCTTGTGTTTGCTTTGTTCGCCCTGAGTTGGCAGGGTATGCCCAGACGTGAGTCCATTGATCACTTTGCCATTGGATTCAAGCTAGCCTGGCTGATGAAGGGTGGTACCCAGAAACCGGTCCCAGGATGCTGGTTTCTGGTTCAGGGAAGAACTAGCTTGGCAGTTCGAGCTGGACTGTTCCCATGAGGCACAGTGTCAATACTGATTTACATATAGATGGGTCTGAACTAGGGTGACAAAGTGAGCTAAAGAATGATGATGGATTCAACCCTGATCTGTGAATGGGTGTAAGTGTCTGAAAAGTTTCAGTGCTCCATCCATCATCTCCTTTTGTTTGCTTTGTTTGCCTCTAATTTGACAGGGTATGTCCAGACGTGGGTCGCTTGCTCACTTTGCCACTAGATTCAAGCTAGCCTGGCTGAAGAAGGCTGTTACCCAGATACCGGTCCCAAGATGCTTTTTTCCGGTTCACGGAAGACCTGGCTTGGCAGTTCGGGCTGGACTGTGCCCATGAGGCATAGGGTCAAGACTGATTTGCATAAGGCTGGGTTTGAACAGAGGTGGCAAAGTGAGCTAAAGAATGATTATGGATTCCACCCAGATCTGTGACTCAGGGTGAGTGTCTGAAAAGTTTCAGTGCTCCGTCCATCATCACCTTGTGTTTGCTTTATTCGCCCTAAATTGGCAGGGTATGCCCCGATGTGGGTAACTTGCTCACTTTGCCACTGGATTCAAGCTAGCCTGGCTGATGAAGGGTGTTACCCAGACACCAGTCCCAGGATGCTTGTTTCCAGTTCAGAGAAGACCTGGCTTGGTAGTTCGGCTGGACTGTTCCCATAAGACGTAGGGTCAAGACTCATTTGCATATAGCTGGGTCTGACCTTAAGTGGCAAAGTGAGCTAAAGAATGATGATGTATTCAACCCAGATCTGTGACTGGTGCTGAGATTCTGAAAAGCTTCAGTGCTCCGTCCATCATTTCCTTGTGTTTGCTTTGTTCGCCCAAAGTTGGCAGGGTATGCTCAGATGTGGGTCCCTTGCTCACTTTGCCACTGGATTCAACCTAGCCTACTGATGAACAGTTTTACCCAGAAACAGGTCCCAGGATGCTTGTTTCCAGTTCAGGGAAGGCCTGGCTTGGCAGTTCGGGCTGGAATGTTTCCATGAGGCAGAGGGTCAAGGGGGATTTGCATATAGCTGGGTCTCAACTGAGGTGGTGAAGTGAGCTAAAAAATGATGATGGGTTCAACCCAGATCTGCGACTGGGGGGTGAGTGTCTGAAAAGTTTCAGTGCTTCGTCCATCTTCTCCTTATGTCTGTTTTGTTTGTCCTAAGTTGGCAGGGAATGCCCTGACGTGGGTCCCTTGCTCACATTGCCACTGGATTCAAGATTGCCTGGCTGATGAAGGGTGTTACACAGAAACCGGTCCTAGGATGCTAGTTTCCAGTTCTGGGAAGACCTGGCTTGGCAGTTCAGGCTGGACTGTGTGTAGGAAGGTGGAATCTGACTACAAGGTTGCCTTCACTTTTTTTCTGGTGTTTTGATGGTTTTTGACTTAGTTTGGCTGGGATCCTGCTAACCAGGACCCCAGTCTAGCTGCTTCCTCTCTAAATTGATTGCATGTACATTATGTACACTCAAGATTGGACCTAAGGTCAGTGCACATATCGAAATGTTATGGCGAAACCCATCAAGACACTTAGGTCTTTTAGTTTATATTGTATATAAAGATGAGGCTAAAAGGATATTTTGCAGATCGACCCTGGAACCCGGACAGCAGTTATTCTGGCTTAAAATATCCTTCAACCTTCTTCCCGCCAACATGTGCCTTCCCTGTGGAATTGGTTGTATTTGAAAAGAACGCCTTGAAAGACCTAGATGCTCTAGAGAACAAACGAAACTATGTCCGATGGAATATTAATAAGGAACAACAAAAGGCATTAGAATCTCTAGAAAACAACCAAGAGATAATAATCAAACCCATTGATAAAGGGTCTGAACAGCGGTGGCGAAGTGAGCTGAAGAATGATGATGGATTGAACCCAGATCTGTGGCTGGGGCTGAGTGTCTGAAAACTTTCAGTGCTCCGTCCATCATCTCCTTGTGTTTGCTTTGTTCGCCCTAAGTTGGCAGGGTATGCCCAAACGTGGGTCCCTTGCTCACTTTGCCACTGGGTTCAAGCTAGCCTGGCTGATAAAGTGTTTTACCCAGAAATCGGTCCCAAGATGCTTGTTTCTGGTTCATGGACAACCTGTCTTGCCAGTTCGGGCTGACTGTTACCATGCGGCACAGGGTTAAGACTGATTTGCATATAGCTGGGTCTGAACTGAGGTGGGGTTGTGAGCTAAAGAATGATGATGGATTCAACCCAGATCTGTGACAGGGCGTGAGTGTCTGAAAAGTTTCAGTGTTCCGTCTATCATCTCCTTCTTTTTGCTTTTTTTGCCCTCAGTTGGCAGGGTATGCCCAGACGTGGGTCCCTTGCTCACTTTGCCACCAAATTCAATCTAGCCTGGCTGATGAAGGGTGTTACCCAGAAACCAGTCCCATGGTGCTTGTATCTTGTTCAGGGAAGACCTGGCTTGGCAGTTTATGCTGGACTGTTCCCTTGACGCACAGGGTCAAGACTGATTTGCATATAGCTGGGTCTGAGCTGAGCTGGCCTAGTGAGCTAAGGAATGATGATGGATTCAACCCAGATCTGTGACTGTGGCTGAGTGTCTGAAAAGGTTCAGTACTCCGTCCATTATCTCCTTCTGTTTTCTTTGTTTGCCCTAAGTTGGCAGGTTATGCCCTGACGTGGGTCCCTTGCTCACTAGTCACTTTGCCACTGGATTCAATGTATCCGGGTTGATGAATGATGTTACCCAGAAACCGGCCCCAGGATGCTTGTTTCCGGTTCCGCGAAGACCTGGCTTGGCAGTTCAGGCTGTACTGTTCCCATGACACACAGGGTTGAGACTGGTTTGCATAGCGGGGTCTGAAATGAGGTGGCGAAGTGAGCTAAAGGATGATGATGGATTTAACCCAGATCTGTGACTCTGAGTGAGTATCTTAAAAGTTTTAGTGCTCCATCCATCATCTCCTTTTGTTTGTTCTGTTCGCCCTCAGTTGGCAGGGCATGCCCAGACGTGAGTCCCTTGATCACTTTGCCACTGGATTCAATCTAGCATGGCTGATGAAGGGTGGTACACAGAAACCACTCCCTGGATTCTGGTTTCTGGTTCAGGGAAGAACTAGCTTGGCAGTTCAGGCTGGACTGTACCAGTGAGGCACATGGTCAAGACGGATTTGCACATAGCTGTGTCTGAACTGAGGTGGCGAAGTGAGCTAAAGAATGATGATGGATTTAACCCAGATCAGTGACTTGGGATGAGTGTCTGAAAAGTTTTAGTGCTCCGTCCATCATCTCCTTGTGTTTTCTTTGCTGGCAAGGTATGCACAGACGTAGGTCCCTTGCTCACTTTACCCCTGGATTCAAGATAGCCTGGCAGATAAAGGGTGTTACCCAGAAATCCGTCCCAGGATGCTATTTTTCGGTTCAGGGAAGACCTGGCTTGGCAGTTCGAGCTGGACTGTTCCCATGAGGCACAGGGTCAATACTGATTTGCATATAGTTGGGTCTGAACTAGGGTGACGAAGTGAGCTAAAGAATGATGATGGATTCAACCCTGATCTGTGACTGGGTGTGAGTGTCTGAAAAGTTTCAGTGCTCCATCCATCATCTCCTTCTGATTGCTTTGTTTGCCCTAATTTGACAGGGTATGTCCAGACAAGGGTCCCTTGCTCACTTTGCAACTAGATTCAAACTAGCCTGGCTGAAGAAGGCTGTTACCCAGAAACCGGTCCCATGTTGCTTTTTACCAGTTCATGGAAGACCTGGCTTGGCAGTTCGGGCTGCACTGTGCCCATGAGGCATAGGGTCAAGACTGATTTGCATAGGGCTGGCTCTGAACAGAGGTGGCGAAGTGAGCTAAAGGATGATGATGGACTCCACCCAGATCTGTGACTCAGTGTGAGTGTCTGAAAAGCTTTAGTAGTCCGTCCATCATCACCTTGTGTTTGCTTTATTCACCCTAAATTGGCAGGGTATGCCACGATGTGGGTAACTTGCTCACTTTGCCACTGGATTTAAGCTAGCCTGGCTGATGAAGGATGTTACCCAGACACCAGTCCCAGGATGCTTGTTTCCAGTTCAGAGAAGACCGGGCTTGGTAGTTCGGCTGGACAGTTCCCATGAGGCACAGGGTCAAGACTCATTTGCATATAGCTCGGTCTGAACTTAGGTGGCAAAGTGAGATAAAGAATGATGATGTATTCAACCCAGATCTGTGACTGGCGCTGAGATTCTGAAAAGCTTCAGAGCTCCGTCCATCATTTCCTTGTGTTTGCTTTGTTCGCCCAAAGTTGGCAGGGTATGCTTAGATGTGGGTCCCTTGCTCACTTTGACACTGGATTCAACCTAGCCTACTGATGAATGTTTTTACCCAGAAACAGGTCCCAGGATGCTTGTTTCCAGTTCAGGGAAGGCCTGGCTTGGCAGTTCGGGCTGGACTGTTTCCATGAGGCAGAGGGTCAAGACTGATTTGCATAAGGCTGGCTCTGAACAGAGGTGGCGAAGTGAGCTAAAGGATGATGATGGACTCCACCCAGATCTGTGACTCAGGGTGAGTGTCTGAAAAGCTTCAGTAGTCCGTCCATCATCACCTTGTGTTTGCTTTATTCACCCTAAATTGGCAGGGTATGCCCCGATGTGGGTAACTTGCTCACTTTGCCACTGGATTCAAGCTAGCCTGGCTGATGAAGGGTGTTACCCAGACACCAGTCCCAGGATGCTTGTTTCCAGCTCAGAGAAGACCGGGCTTGGTAGTTCGGCTGGACTGTTCCCATGAGGCACAGGGTCAAGAGTCATTTGCATATAGCTCGGTCTGAACTTAGGTGGCAAAGTGAGCTAAAGAATGATGATGTATTCAACCCAGATCTGTGACTGGCGCTGAGATTCTGAAAAGCTTCAGAGCTCCGTCCATCATTTCCTTGTGTTTGCTTTGTTCGCCCAAAGTTGGCAGAGTATGCTTAGATGTGGGTCCCTTGCTCACTTTGCCACCCACTGGATTCAACCTAGCCTACTGATGAACGGTTTTACCCAGAAACTGGTCCCAGGATGCTTGTTTCCAGTTCAGGGAAGGCCTGGCTTGGCAGTTCGGGCTGGACTGTTTCCATGAGGCAGAGGGTCAAGGGGGATTTGCATATAGCTGGGTCTCAACTGAGGTGGTGAAGTGAGCTAAAAAAAGATGATGGGTTCAACCCAGATCTGTGACTGGGGGGTGAGTGTCTGAAAAGTTTCAGTGCTTCGTCCATCTTCTCCTTATGTCTGTTTTGTTTGTCCTAAGTTGGCAGGGAATGCCCTGCCGTGGGTCCCTTGCTCACATTGCCACTGGATTCAAGATTGCCTGGCTGATGAAGGGTGTTACACAGAAACCGGTCCTAGTATGCTAGTTTCCAGTTCTGGGAAGACCTGGCTTGGCAGTTCAGGCTGGACTGTGTTTAGGAAGGTGGAATATGATTACAAGGTTGCCTTCACTTTTTTTCTGGTGTTTTGATGGTTTTTGACTTAGTTTGGCTGGGATCCTGCTAACCAGGACCCCAGTCTAGCTGCTTCCTCTCTAAATTGATTGATGTACATTATGTACACTCAAGATTGGACCTAAGGTCAGTGCACATATCGAAATGTTATGGCGAAACCCATCAGGACACTTAGGTCTTTTAGTTTATATTGTATATAAAGATGAGGCTAAAAGGATATTTTGCAGATCGACCCTGGAACCCGGACAGCAGTTATTCTGGCTTAAAATATCCTTCAACCTTCTTCCCGCCAACATGTGCCTTCCCTGTGGAATTGGTTGTATTTGAAAAGAACGCCTTGAAAGACCTAGATGCTCTAGAGAACAAACAAAACTATGTCTGATGGAATATTAATAAGGAACAACAAAAGGCATTGGAATCTCTAGAAAACAACCAAGAGATAATAATCAAACCCATTGATAAAGGGTCTGAACAGCGGTGGCGAAGTGAGCTGAAGAATAATGATGGATTCAACCCAGATCTGTGGTTGGGGCTGAGTGTCTGAAAACTTTAAGTGCTCCGTCCATCATCTCCTTGTGTTTGCTTTGTTCGCCCTAAGTTGGCAGGGTATGCCCAGACGTGGGTCCCTTGCTCACTTTGCCACTGGGTTCAAGCTAGCCTGGCTGATGAAGTGTGTTACCCAGAAATCGGTCCCAAGATGCTTGTTTCTGGTGCATGGACAACCTGTCTTGCCAGTTCGGGCTGACTCTTACCATGCGGCACAGGGTTAAGACTGATTTGCATATAGCTGGGTCTGAACTGAGGTGGGGTTGTGAGCTAAAGAAAGATGATGGATTCAACCCAGATCTGTGACAGGGCGTGAGTGTCTGAAAAGTTTCAGTGTTCCGTCTATCATCTCCTTCTTTTTGCTTTTTTTGCCCTCAGTTGGCAGGGTATGCCCAGACGTGGGTCCCTTGCTCACTTTTCCACTAGATTCAATCTAGCCTGGCTGATGAAGGGTGTTACCCAGAAACCAGTCCCATGGTGCTTGTATCTTGTTCAGGGAAGACCTGGCTTGGCAGTTTGTGCTGGACTGTTCCCTTGACGCACAGGGTCAAGACTGATTTGCATATAGCTGGGTCTGAGCTGAGCTGGCCTAGTGAGCTAAGGAATGATGATGGGTTCAACCCAGATCTGTGACTGTGGCTGAGTGTCTGAAAAGGTTCAGTACTCCGTCCATTATCTCCTTCTGTTTTCTTTGTATGCCCTAAGTTGGCAGGTTATACCCTGACGTGGGTCCCTTGCTCACTAGTCACTTTGCCACTGGATTCAATGTATCCGGGTTGATGAATGATGTTACCCAGAAACCGGCCCCAGGATGCTTGTTTCCGGTTCAGCGAAGACCTGGCTTGGCAGTTCAGGCTGTACTGTTCCCATGACGCACAGGGTTGAGACTGGGTTGCATAGCGGGGTCTGAAATGAGGTGGCGAAGTGAGCTAAAGGATGATGATGGATTTAACCCAGATCTGTGACTCGGAGTGAGTGTCTAAAAAGTTTTAGTGCTCCATCCATCATCTCCTTTTGTTTGTTTTGTTCGCCCTCAGTTGGCAGGGCATGCCCAGACGTGAGTCCCTTGATCACTTTGCCACTGGATTCAAGCTAGCTTGGCTGATGAAGGGTGGTACACAGAAACCGGTCCCAGGATTCTGGTTTCTGGTTCAGGGAAGAACTAGCTTGGCAGTTCAGGCTGGACTGTACCAGTGAGGCACATGGTCAAGACTGATTTGCACATAGCTGTGTCTGAACTGAGGTGGCGAAGTGAGCTAAAGAATGATGATGGATTTAACCCAGATCAGTGACTTGGGATGAGTGTCTGAAAAGTTTTAGTGCTCCGTCCATCATCTCCTTGTGTTTGCTTTGCTGGCAAGGTATGCACAGACGTAGGTCCCTTGCTCACTTTACCCCTGGATTCAAGATAGCCTGGCAGATAAAGGGTGTTACCCAGAAATCCGTCCCAGGATGCTATTTTTCAGTTCAGGGAAGACCTGGCTTGGCAGTTCGAGCTGGACTGTTCCCATGAGGCACAGGGTCAATACGGATTTGCATATAGTTGGGTCTGAATTAGGGTGACGAAGTGAGCTAAAGAATGATGATGGATTCAACCCTGATCTGTGACTGGGTGTGAGTGTCTGAAAAGTTTCAGTGCTCCATCCATCATCTCCTTCTTATTGCTTTGTTTGCAATAATTTGACCGGGTATGTCCAGACAAGGGTCCCTTGCTCACTTTGCCACTAGATTCAAACTAGCCTGGCCGAAGAAGGCTGTTACCCAGAAACCGGTCCCATGTTGCTTTTTACCAGTTCATGGAAGACCTGGCTTGGAAGTTCGGGCTGCATTGTGCCCATGAGGCATAGGGTCAAGACTGATTTGCATAAGGCTGGCTCTGAACAGAGGTGGCGAAGTGAGCTAAAGGATGATGATGGACTCCACCCAGATCTGTGACTCAGGGTGAGTGTCTGAAAAGCTTCAGTAGTCCGTCCATCATCATTTGTGTTTGCTTTATTCACCCTATATTGGCAGGGTATGCCCCGATGTGGGTAACTTGCTCACTTTGCCACTGGATTCAAGCTAGCCTGGCTGATGAAGGGTGTTACCCAGACACCAGTCCCAGGATGCTTGTTTCCAGTTCAGAGAAGACCGGGCTTGGTAGTTCGGCTGGACTGTTCCCATGAGGCACAGGGTCAAGAGTCATTTGCATATAGCTCGGTCTGAACTTAGGTGGCAAAGTGAGCTAAAGAATGATGATGTATTCAACCCAGATCTGTGACTGGCGCTGAGATTCTGAAAAGCTTCAGAGCTCCGTCCATCATTTCCTTGTGTTTGCTTTGTTCGCCCAAAGTTGGCAGGGTATGCTTAGATGTGGGTCCCTCGCTCACTTTGCCACTGGATTCAACCTAGCCTACTGATGAACGGTTTTACCCAGAAACTGGTCCCAGGATGCTTGTTTCCAGTTCAGGGAAGGCCTGGCTTGGCAGTTCGGGCTGGACTGTTTCCATGAGGCAGAGGGTCAAGGGGGATTTGCATATAGCTGGGTCTCAACTGAGGTGGTGAAGTGAGCTAAAAAAAGATGATGGGTTCAACCCAGATCTGTGACTGGGGGGTGAGTGTCTGAAAAGTTTCAGTGCTTCGTCCATCTTCTCCTTATGTCTGTTTTGTTTGTCCTAAGTTGGCAGGGAATGCCCTGACGTGGGTCCCTTGCTCACATTGCCACTGGATTCAAGATTGCCTGGCTGATGAAGGGTGTTACACAGAAACCGGTCCTAGGATGCTAGTTTCCAGTTCTGGGAAGACCTGGCTTGGCAGTTCAGGCTGGACTGTGTGTAGGAAGGTGGAATCTGACTACAAGGTTGCCTTCACTTTTTTTTCTGGTGTTTTGATGGTTTTTGACTTAGTTTGGCTGGGATCCTGCTAACCAGGACCCCAGTCTAGCTGCTTCCTCTCTAAATTGATTGCATGTACATTATGTACACTCAAGATTGGACCTAAGGTCAGTGCACATATCGAAATGTTATGGCGAAACCCATCAGGACACTTAGGTCTTTTAGTTTATATTGTATATAAAGATGAGGCTAAAAGGATATTTTGCAGATCGACCCTGGAACCCGGACAGCAGTTATTCTGGCTTAAAATATCCTTCAACCTTCTTCCCGCCAACATGTGCCTTCCCTGTGAAATTGGTTGTATTTGAAAAGAACGCCTTGAAAGACCTAGATGCTCTAGAGAACAAACAAAACTATGTCTGATGGAATATTAATAAGGAACAACAAAAGGCATTGGAATCTCTAGAAAACAACCAAGAGATAATAATCAAACCCGTTGATAAAGGGTCTGAACAGCGGTGGCGAAGTGAGCTGAAGAATGATGATGGATTCAACCCAGATCTGTGGCTGGGGCTGAGTGTCTGAAAACTTTAAGTGCTCCGTCCATCATCTCCTTGTGTTTGCTTTGTTCGCCCTAAGTTGGCAGGGTATGCCCAGACGTGGGTCCCTTGCTCACTTTGCCACTGGGTTCAAGCTAGCCTGGCTGATGAAGTGTGTTACCCAGAAATCGGTCCCAAGATGCTTGTTTCTGGTTCATGGACAACCTGTCTTGCCAGTTCGGGCTGACTGTTACCATGCGGCACAGGGTTAAGACTGATTTGCATATAGCTGGGTATGAACTGAGGTGGGGTTGTGAGCTAAAGAAAGATGATGGATTCAACCCAGATCTGTGACAGGGCGTGAGTGTCTGAAAAGTTTCAGTGTTCCGTCTATCATCTCCTTCTTTTTGCTTTTTTTGCCCTCAGTTGGCAGGGTATGCCCAGACGTGGGTCCCTTGCTCACTTTTCCACTAGATTCAATTTAGCCTGGCTGATGAAGGGTGTTACCCAGAAACCAGTCCCATGGTGCTTGTATCTTGTTCAGGGAAGACCTGGCTTGGCAGTTTGTGCTGGACTGTTCCCTTGACGCACAGGGTCAAGACTGATTTGCATATAGCTGGGTCTCAGCTGAGCTGTCCTTGTGAGCTAAGGAATGATGATGGATTCAACCCAGATCTGTGACTGTGGCTGAGTGTCTGAAAAGGTTCAGTACTCCGTCCATTATCTCCTTCTGTTTTCTTTGTATGCCCTAAGTTGGCAGGTTATGCCCTGACGTGGGTCCCTTGCTCACTAGTCACTTTGCCACTGGATTCAATGTATCCGGGTTGATGAATGATGTTACCCAGAAACCGGCCCCAGGATGCTTGTTTCCGGTTCAGCGAAGACCTGGCTTGGCAGTTCAGGCTGTACTGTTCCCATGATGCACAGGGTTGAGACTGGTTTGCATAGCGGGGTCTGAAATGAGGTGGCGAAGTGAGCTAAAGGATGATGATGGATTTAACCCAGATCTGTGACTCGGAGTGAGTGTCTAAAAAGTTTTAGTGCTCCATCCATCATCTCCTTTTGTTTGTTTTGTTTGCCCTCAGTTGGCAGGGCATGCCCAGACGTGAGTCCCTTGATCACTTTGCCACTTGATTCAAGCTAGCATGGCTGATGAAGGGTGGTACACAGAAACCGGTCCCAGGATTCTGGTTTCTGGTTCAGGGAAGAACTAGCTTGGCAGTTCAGGCTGGACTGTACCAGTGAGGCACATGGTCAAGACTGATTTGCACATAGCTGTGTCTGAACTGAGGTGGCGAAGTGAGCTAAAGAATGATGATGGATTTAACCCAGATCAGTGACTTGGGATGAGTGTCTGAAAAGTTGTAGTGCTCCGTCCATCATCTCCTTGTGTTTGCTTTGCTGGCAAGGTATGCACAGACGTAGGTCCCTTGCTCACTTTACCTCTGGATTCAAGATAGCCTGGCAGATAAAGGGTGTTACCCAGAAATCCGTCCCAGGATGCTATTTTTCAGTTCAGGGAAGACCTGGCTTGGCAGTTCGAGCTGGACTGTTCCCATGAGGCACAGGGTCAATACGGATTTGCATATAGTTGGGTCTGAACTAGGGTGACGAAGTGAGCTAAAGAATGATGATGGATTCAACCCTGATCTGTGACTGGGTGTGAGTGTCTGAAAAGTTTCAGTGCTCCATCCATCATCTCCTTCTGATTGCTTTGTTTGCCCTAATTTGACAGGGTATGTCCAGACAAGGGTCCCTTGCTCACTTTGCCACTAGATTCAAACTAGCCTGGCTGAAGAAGGCTGTTACCCAGAAACCGGTCCCATGTTGCTTTTTACCAGTTCATGGAAGACCTGGCTTGGCAGTTCGGGCTGCATTGTGCCCATGAGGCATAGGGTCAAGACTGATTTGCATAAGGCTGGCTCTGAACAGAGGTGGCGAAGTGAGTTAAAGGATGATGATGGACTCCACCCAGATCTGTGACTCAGTGTGAGTGTCTGAAAAGCTTCAGTAGTCCGTCCATCATCACCTTGTGTTTGCTTTATTCACTCTAAATTGGCAGGGTATGCCCCGATGTGGGTAACTTGCTCACTTTGCCACTGGATTCAAGCTAGCCTGGCTGATGAAGGGTGTTACCCAGACACCATTCCCAGGATGCTTGTTTCCAGTTCAGAGAAGACCGGGCTTGGTAGTTCGGCTGGACTGTTCCCATGAGGCACAGGGTCATGACTCATTTGCATATAGCTCGGGCTGAACTTAGGTGGCAAAGTGAGCTAAAGAATGATGATGTATTCAACCCAGATCTGTGACTGGCGCTGAGATTCTGAAAAGCTTCAGAGCTCCGTCCATCAATTCCTTGTGTTTGCTTTGTTCACCCTAAGTTGTTAGGGTGTGCTCAGATGTGGGTCCCTTACTCACTATGCCACTGGATTCAAGATTGCCTTTCCGTTGAAGGGTGTTACACAGAAACAGGTCCCAGGATGTTTGTTTCCAATTCAGGAAAGGCCTGGCTTGGCAGTTCAGATTGGACTGTTTCCATGAGGCAGAGGGTCCCTGAGGCAGAGGGTCCCTGACCTGACCTGGTCAGTCCGTCGCTCCTCCTGCCGCGTGGCCACCTCGAGTGTGCCCGTTCTCCTTCCGCTGCCGCCGCCGAGTCAAGACTGCCCCTGTCTTGGTTTGGCCCCTGTCCCTGACTGTCCCTGTGCCTGCTTGTTTTTCTCGTTGTAAGCTGTATTATTTTGCTGCAGTTTTCTCGTTTTTCTCGTGTTTGCCCTGTAAGTTTTTGTCCCATTGTCCATCGTTGTTCCCTGCCCCACCCCGCTCCCTGCCGCTGCTCCCCCGCGGCCCCACCCCCGCTCCCTCCAGCATCTCCGCATGCTCCCCCCCACTCGCCACCCCGCTCTGCCTCCCAGCTGCTCCTCCCTCTCACAAAGGTACATAAGGAGAGGCTCACGGGGCAAGGAGCTGTGACCTGACCTGACCTGGTCAGTCCGGTTGCTCCTCCTGCCGCGTGGCCGCCTTGAGTGTGCCCGTTCTCCTCTCGCTGCCGCCGCCGCGGCCGAGTCAAGACTGCCCCTGTCTTGGCCCCTGTCCCTGACTGTCCCTGTGCCTGCTTGTTTTTCTCATTGTAAGCTGTATTATTTTGCTGCCGTTGTCTCGTTTTTCTCATGTTTGCCCTGTAAGTTTTTGTTCCATTGTCCATCGTTGTTCCCTGCCCCACCCCTCTCCCTGCCGCTGCTCCCCCGCGGCCCCAGCCCCGCTCCCTCCAGCATCTCCGCACACTCCCCCCCCACTCGCCACCCCACTCCCGCCTCCCAGCTGCTCCTCCCTCCCACAAAGGTACATAAGTAGAGGCTCATGGGGCAAGGAGCAGTGACCTGAACTGACCTGGTCAGTCCGGTCGCTCCTCCTGCCGCGTAGCCACCACGAGGGTGCCCGTTCTCCTCCCGCTGTCGCCGCCGCTGCCGAGTCAAGACTGCCTTTGTCTTGGTTTGGCTCCTGTCCCTGACTGTCCCTATGCCTGCTTGTTTTTCTCGTTGTAAGCAGTATTATTTTGCTGCCGTTTTCTCGTTTTTCTCGTGTTTGCCCTGTAAGTTTTTGTCCCATTGTTCATCGTTGTTCCCTGCCCCCGCTCCCTGCCGCTGCTCCTCCGTGGCACCACCCCGCTCCCTCCAGCATCTCCGCACGCTCCCCCCCCCACTCGCCACCCCGCTCCCGCCTCCCAGCTGCTCCTCCCTCGCCCGACCCCCACTATCCTTTTATGGCAGAGGGCATGCATACGCGCAGCGGGCACGCCGATTGTGCGCCGAAGGCGCGCCAAAGGTAAGCCATCTGCGCCCGTCCGTGCCTGGACCGCGCCCAGCGCCAGAACCCCTGGCCCCCGCAGATGCCAGCCCACCCGCCGGACCTACGACGCAGCCACCCTCAAAGCACTCAACACCGGGCGGACCCCCGGCTGCCACCGAGCCACCCCAGGACGCACCCACGGACCCTTCACCTGCCAATCCTGCAAGTTCTCCTGCATCCGGACCTGCACCGCACCCGCCAAGCCGAGCACCAGCAGCAACCACCTGAAGTGCATCCTGCTCAACACCCGCTCCGTCCACAGGCACACCGTCGAACTCTGGAACCTCCTCGACTCCACATCCCCAGACGTCGCCTTCCTCACGGAAACCTGGATGAACGCCTCCTCAGCACCCGACATCGCCATCGCCATCCCGGACGGATACAAATCACCCGGAGGGACCGCGTCAACCAGACCGGAGGAGGCATCGCCATCGTCCACAAGAACACCATCCGCATCATGACCAACCCCGACGACACCTTCACCACCGCCGAACACCTGCACTTCCAGATACACACCGACCCCAAGATCACCCTCAGAGGCACCCTCATCTACAGACCCCCGGGACCACACACACAATTCAGCGAAGACATCGCCGACTTCATCAGCCCGCACGCCCTCCCCTCTGCTGACTACATCCTCCTTGGGGACCTCAACTTCCACCTAGAGAACAACAACGACCGCAACACCACCACCCTGCTGGACAACCTCGCCAACCTCGGACTCAAGCAACTGGTGACCACCCCCACCCACTACGCCGGCCACACGCTTGACCCCGTCTTCTCTTCCAGCAAGGACATCTACTTCAGCCACGCCACCGGACTCCACTGGACAGACCACAGCTGCGTCCACTTCAGCTTCAGAAGGACCACGCTCCACCACCACCCGCAACAGGTTCCCTGCAGAAGCTGGAACAAGATAACAGCCGACCAGCTCGCCACATCCCTGAGCCAGAACCCTCCCGCCAGCTCAGCGAACCCCAAACAAGCCTCCAACAACCTCACAAGGTGGATCAGCAACTGCGCAGACGACCTCGCTCCACTGAAGACCCCCCCGTAAGACCCGGTAACAAGAAAGCATCCTGGTTCACAGACGAACTCAAGAGCTCTAAGAAGAACTGCCGAGCCCTCGAGAAAGCCTGGCGCAGAGACCCGACACCAGACAACATGACCACCCTCAAGCTCGCCACTCGAAAACACCACCAGCTGATCCACACCACCAAGAAAACCGCATTCAAGGAACGACTAGACAACAACGCCCACAACAGCAAGGAACTCTTCAACATCGTCAAAGAGCTCTCGAACCCTAGCGCCGGAAACAACAACATCACCCCATCGCAAGACCTCTGCAACTCGCTCGCCTCGTTCTTCCACAGCAAGATCGCAGATCTACACAACAGTTTCAGCACACAGCCGACGCACCCTACGACCACACCAATGCCCCCCACCACCACCCTCCACGCCTGGACCCCGATCAACACCGAAGACACCATCCGCACAATAAACTCCATCCACTCCGGATCACCAACCGACCCCTGCCCTCACCACATCTTCAACAAGGCCGACTCCATCATTGCACCCCATCTCTGGGACATCATCAACACCTCCTTCGACACCGCCACCTTCCCAGAGAGCTGGAAGCACGCCAAACTCAGTGCCCTACTGAAGAAACCATCAGCGGACCCCACCGACCTCAAAAACTACCGCCCCATCTCGCTCCTTCCTTTTCCTGCCAAAGTCATCGAGAAGACCGTCAACAGACAGCTGGCCGCCTTCCTCGAGACGAATGGATCCCTCGACCACTCACAGTCCAGTTTCAGAGCCAACCACAGCACCGAGACCGCCCTCATCGCAGCCACAGACAACATCCGAGCCTTGCTCGACAACGGGGAAACAGCGGCACTCATCCTCCTGGACCTCTCCGCAGCGTTCGACACGGTCTGCCACCGCACCCTAGTGCAGCGCCTCAGCAACATCGGAATCCAGGAGAAGGCACTGGAGTGGATCATCTCCTTCCTCGCCGGAAGAACCCAGAGAGTCCGCCTCCCCCCAGTCAGATCAGAGGCCAGCGAAGTCATCTGCGGGGTACCACAAGGATCATCGATCAGCCCCACGCTGTTCAACATCTATATGAGCCCCCTTGCGGCCATCGCATGCCAACACAACCTCAACATCATCTCCTACGCCGACGACACCCAGCTGATTCTCTCCCTCACCAGAGACCCAGCAACCGCCAGAACCAACCTACACAAAGGGATGAAAGACGTAGCCGAGTGGATGATGAACAGCCGCCTGAAACTGAACTCAGATAAGACGGAAGTCCTCATTCTGGGATCATCACCCTCCACCTGGGACGACTCCTGGTGGCCCCCTGCCCTGGGCAGCGCACCCAAACCAACGGACCACGTACGCAACCTGGGCTTCATCCTGGACTCCTCCCTCTCGATGACCAGACAAGTCAACGCCGTCTCCTCGTCATGCTTCAACATCCTACGCATGCTACGGAAGATCTTCCGGTGGATCCCCATCGAAACCAGGAAGACGGTCACCCAGGCGCTCGTCACCAGCCGACTGGACTACGGGAACTCCCTCTGCGCCAGAACCACAGCCAAACTTCAGAAAAGACTCAGGCGCATTCAGAACGCCTCAGCACGACTCATCCTGGACATCCCCCGACAGCCACATCTCTGGACACCTGAGAGACCTGCACTGGCTCCCCGTCAGCAAGAGAATCACGTTCCGACTCCTCACCCACGCACACAAATCTCTCCACAACCAAGGACCCAGATACCTGAACGACCGCCTGACCTTCTACACTTCAACCCACCAGCTACGATCGACCAGCCACGCCCTCGCCGCCGTTCCCCGCATCCGAAGAGCCACAACGGGAGGAAGATCCTTCTCCTACCTGGTGGCCAAGACGTGGAACTCCCTCCCCATCCACCTCCGCCTGACCCAAGACCACCTCTCCTTCAGGAAGCAACTCAAGACCTGGCTGTTCGAGCAGTAGCGGACCCCCCCCCCCCAAGCGCCTTGAGACCGTCCGGGTGAGTAGCGCGCTATTCAAATGCCTTGATTGATTGATTAATTGAGGGTCAAGGATGATTTGCATATAGCTGGGTCTCAACTGAGGTGGTGAAGTGAGCTAAAAAATGATGATGGGTTCAACCCAGATCTGTGTCTGGGGGTGAGTGTGTGAAAAGTTTTAGTGCTCCATCCATCTTCTCCTTATATCTGTTTTGTTTATCCTAAGTTGGCAGGGAATGCCCAGACGTGGGTCCCTAGCTCACTTTGCCACTGGATTCAAGATTTCCTGGCTGATGAAGGGTGTTAGACAGAAACCGGTCCTAGGATGCTAGTTTCCGGTTCAGGGAAGACCTGGCTTGGCAGTTTGGGCTGGACTGTGTGTAGGAAGGTTGAATCTGACTACATGGTTGCCCCCATTTTTTTCCTGGTGTTTTGATGGTTTTTGACTTAGTTTGGCTGGGATCCTGCTAACCAGGACCCCAGCCTATCTGCTTCCTCTCTAAATTGATTGCATGAACATTAGGTACACTCCAGAGTGGACCTAAGGTTAGTGCACATATCGAAATGTTATGGTGAAACCCATCGGGACACTTAGGTCTTTTAGTTTATATTGTATATAAAGATGAGGCTAAAAGGATATTTTGCAGATCGACCCCGGAACCCGGACAGCCGTTATTCTGCCTTACAATATCTTTAAACCTTCTTCCCGCCAACATGTGCCATCCCTGTGGAATTCGTTTTATTTGAAAAGAACGTCTTGAAAGACCTAGAAGCTCTAGTGAACAAACAAAACTATGTCCGATGGAACATTAATAAGGAACAACACAAGGCATAGGAATCTCTAGAAAACAACCAAGAGATAATAATCAAGCCTGCCGAGAAAGGGTCTGAACAGAGGTGGCGAAGTGAGCTAAAGAATGATGATGGATTTAACACAGATCTGTGGCTGGGGCTGAGTGTCTGAAAACTTTCAGTGCCCCGTCAATCATCTCCTTGTGTTTGCTTTGTTCGCCCTAAGTTGGCAGGGTATGCCCAAACTTGGGTCCCTTGCTCACTTTGCCACTGGGTTCAAGCTAGCCTGGCTGATGAAGTGTGTTACCCAGAAATTGGCCCCAAGATGCTTGTTTCTGGTTCATGGACAACCTGTCTTGCCAGTTCGGGCTGGACTGTTACCATGCGGCACAGGGTTAAGACTGATTTGCATATAGCTGGGTCTAACTGAGGTGGGGTTGTGAGCTAAAGAATGATGATGGATTCAACCCAGATCTATGACAGGGCGTGAGTGTCTGAAAAGTTTCAGTGTTCCGTCTTCTTTTTGCTTTTTTTGCCCTCAGTTGGCAGGGTATGCCCAGACATGGGTCCCTTGCTCACTTTGCCTCTAGATTCAATCTAGCCTGGCTGATGAATGGTGTTAGCCAGGTACCGGTCCCAGGATGCTTGTCTCTGGTTCAGGGACAAGCTGGTTTGCCCGTTCAGGCTAGACTGTTCCCATGTGGCACAGGGTTAAGACTGATTTGCATATAGCTGGGTCTAAACTGAGGTAGAAAGGTGAGCTAAAGAATGATGATTGAAAGTGTCTTAAAAGTTTCAGTGCCTCGTCCATCATCTCCTTGTGTTTGCTTTGTTTGCCCTAAGTTGGCTGGGTATGCCCAGACGTGGGTACCTTGCGCACTTTGCCACTGGATTGAAGCTTGCCTGGCTGAGGAAGGGTGTTAGCCAGAAACATTTCCCAGGATAATTGTTTCCAGGTCAGGAAAGACCTGGCTTGGCAGTTCGGGCTAGACTGTTTCCATAAGGCACAAGGTCAAGACTCATTTGCAAATAGCTGGTTCTCAACTTAGGTGGCAAAGTGAGCTAAAGAATGATGATGGATTTGTGGTATATAAATAAATAATACCGGATCTATTTTTGAATGAATGAATGAATAACAGATAGCTCAATAAATAAGAGTCAAAATTCGAGGTAGTAGGAGTTTTGCAGGTTTATTACAGCATAAGGACAGGAACAGGACAACCTGCACGGAATAGGATGGCAAGCCTGGCAGCGCTGCCAGGATCTGGACAAGAAGGCTAGGAAGGAATAACTTTTTAATAACAGTACATGAGCATATATACATAGCGCAAACACATAGCATTACATTGCAATAGGCGTAGCAGTGGGTGGAGCAAGAGGCATGACGCGAAACAGTCGCGAAAGATAAGGGCTAAAGAGGGTGTAACTGGGTGTGCACATAGACATGTGATGCAAATGTAACAGAATATGTCATGAATGGGCGGAAACATTGGAGGGGGCTACCTAAGGAGCCGGGACCTCTAACCTGATGGTGCGCGCAAACTGGCAATGACGTGTTACTAGGAGAAGCTGGGGGCTATGAACTCTGTGCTAGGAGCAGAGACTAAAGTCTGGAGGGTCGGAGCGACATGTACCTAAACCCTATCTGGTATCTAATGTTTAGGGAACATGTTGATATAACTAGAAGTCATGAGGGGAAAAGCTAACAGACTCTAAGGCTAGAGCATGCATTTGTTCTACATGTAGTGCGTGATGAAGAATATTAAATGACCATTAAATACAGTATTTCTCTTAACATGGGGCCGAATAGGCTAGACAATGACGGAAACTATTGATGCAGTTCAGTAGCTTGGGAATGCAGAGAAGGAGGACTAAACTGATAGCTGGAATCATAACATAGTCTTGGCAGACTCAGAGGCAGAGCCAAGCTGCACCGGGCACTGCGAGGCAGGAAGTGAGCGAAAGGTCGAGGATACAGGTGGGGGCTGGATCGCTCCTCAGCGAGGGTTCGGGAGACAGGAGCTGAATCTGATGTCCGGGCCCTGTTGAGGCCTAGAAACGGGGACTTTATAATGAAATAACGTGCACACTGAGAAACGTGGCAACATAACTTTACATAGGCCTGATACTCATATTACTCACGAGAACTGGGAAATGACATACCAGAGGTGGACACAACTATAATTGCGTCTTGAATCGGACATGGGGAATACATATGCATATTGGTCATGCACACATAACATATGATGGATGACACGTAGGGACATAGAACATGACAAAATTTACTTTTCCACATTCCCTTCTTGTCACTACGTTTCCATCAGGAAACATCAATATTCATGATACCATCTATCATTTCATACAGTACCATTTGTTCATCTCGAATTGTCTTGGAACGAGATTTAGAACGGGGCTTGGGACTAGGAATACAAGAGGTAGCACACATGCCGCAAATCGCAGGGCCACATTGTATACAGAGGCAGCAGCTGAATATGATCGCTACTGCGATACCTAGAAAGGACAGGACTTTCCATCCCCAGGCGGAAATTATATTCCAGAACCAACCGGACCATGTCCAGGTGCCTGGATCTTGGTGTAACAGATGGGCAATTTTATGAAGTCTGGTTATAGCTGAATAAACAGACGGCGCGTTATTTGGAATGAAAATGCAGCAACTGGATCCGATGAGTCTACAGGCCCCGCCCCTATCGGCCAGTATGACGTCAAGGACGAGACGATTCTGGAGCACAACAATTCTCATAAAGGATTGCTCTTCGGTTAAGTTACCTAGAGCGGAGGCAGTCTCATCTACTACAGCTTCAAGGGTTCTTGTTAACCTACGGATTAGCTTACTATTTACAACTGTACCTAAATAAGGGAAAACACCTTTATCAATATCAATGAATTGCTCTGCAGCAGTTTCAGTATAGTCGACAATCGGGAGATTTCTCTTGTGTCTAGTATGCACTAGGTAGGAATTCCTATGGTAGTCAGGTGGGGCTAGAAAAACAGGTGGCAGTAGGAAGGCAATGTAACAGGTTCCCTCCCAATCGAGGGGCAGACGAACATATGCAGTTTGACCACAAACAAAATAAGAATGACGTGAAGCTTTAAAAATAGATTTCCCACTGTCACTATACTTGACAATAGTAGTACAATCACTATGTCCTACGTGTATAGAACCATAATTTCGGACACATAATTCGCCTTTGACTGGTAACACTGAAATAGTAGGTGAGTCTGGAGTAGTATCAGACTGAACATTCAGGACCATAAAATTCGACGAATAGTTACCTAAATTGTACACTTCATTTTCTAGATCTAAACCTGTTCTGTGGGGGGGACCATGCTTGTCTGGGAAACATGTGCTGTTAAGAAAAGACATATCTGTTGAGGATGACGTTAACGTGGACCATGCTCCACACGAACCATTATGTGAAAAAGGATAAGGAAAGAGTGGCAGAACTCCCTTTGACGTCTGGAAAGGGGGGAGTCGACCACACACCCAACAATTAGTGGCATTGCTGGTCTGGTGTGAATAATGCAACATGCGGATAAAAGTATTGTTACGCATAGCGAGGCGGTATGAATATTCATGAGGAGGCAGATCACTAAACGTGTGCTCTACTGTAATATTAGAATGCTTATTTACATGAGGAACTGGAAAACACAGATAAAATGCGTAACTAGTGCAGGAAGTCAAAAGGCTGAGAAATAATATGAAACTTAGAAAAACGATACATCGGATTGAGTTTTGACTGACTCTCTCACTATGGGGGTCTATTTTATACATGTCAGAAACAGTCTAACCGTTTCACCTAGGGGAGGACTTATACAATCAAACTGGCTGACTTATTTTACTAGACCGTAGCTTTTGCTTATACTCCTGCTGCGGAGTTTTCTCTAACAGGGGAGGGGTTGTGTCAATGTCATTTGCGGGACAGTCCTTAGGAACAATGTTTTGACAAGTTTTTAAATCCTGGGAAATGTTCTTGGAGACCGGCTTTAATCCGTAGAATTTCTTGACGTGCGAAAGGTGTACCCAGCCGCGGCGTCCTTCCAATTTCACGGCTGTACGGGTGGTGAGGAGGACCTGACGGGGCTCCTTCCAACGTGGCTCCAGCGGACTTGATCTGTCGAAGTTACGTACGAGGACCATTGAACCTGGAACGATTTCATGCGGGGCCACCTCGGTATTGTCTGGAAATGCGGCGGCAACCTGTGAACGACATGAGTTGAGGGCAGACATCAAGGAAGCTAGGTAATCTGTCAGCATATTACATGAAACATCAGTAATACTTCGGGGTCTAGGAGTACCCCACATGTTAGGGGGGCGGCCGAAAACGACCTCATACGGGGACAGACCTGATCTGGAATGTGCGACCATGCGCATATAAAACAAAGCAACTGGCAGAGCTACTAGCCAGTCCACACCTTTCTCTTTACATATTTTGGCAATTCGGATTTTCAGAGTCTGATTATGTCTCTCGACCAGACCAGCTGCTTCAGGATGGCGTACACAATGAAACTTCCACTGGTACCCTAACAACAGGGAAACGTGCTTCATGAGTTCAGATGAGAATGGCTGACCGTTATCAGAATATACGACTCTAGGGAGTCCATAACGAGGGAAAAACTCACGAACCAACTGCTTGGCAGTGGTCGCGGCTGTGTAATCTGGGACTGGATATGCTTCTGTCCATCTGGACAAAGCGCATACAACTACAAGAACATACTTGAAACCTCGACATCGCTCCATCTGAATATAATCCATCTGGAGGACCTCAAAAGGGTGGTCTGGAGGCTGGAATCCCCCTTGTTCCACCGGGACACTTTTACCTGGATTAAACTGACAACATATCATACAGGTACGGACTTTCTGCTTGGCTGCAGCTCGTAAATGCTTGTTGAACCAAATGTTCTGGATACTGTCTAACATTGCTTTTTCTCCTAAATGTGCTGGACTATGTGCGGTATTAATGATAACTTGAACCATAGAGTCGGGGAGAAACCATGTGGTTCTACCCTTCGTTACCCATCCTTGATCTGTCTGGACCCCTCCTTGTTCAGACCATTTCTTGATTTCATCGGGAGTAGCATGTAACTGGATATCTATGACATCCTGGGTGGGGTCCTTAACTGTCATACATGTAGTCAGATCTGGAGTTTGTGTCTGTGTCGGATTAACTTGAATGTCTGGAGTCTGTGCTGTAAGCTTGGCTGTGCGATCTGCTAGATCATTACCTTGGGAAATAATGTCAGTAACTTTCGTATGTGCTTTGCATTTCATAATAGCAATGGATGTCGGTAAATGTATTGCATCTAACAGAGCTTGGATAAGGAAACCATGCTGAATTTTGGTTCCATGAGAAGTCATGAAACCTCTCTCCTGCCAGAGCACTCCAAAGTCGTGTACGACTCCAAATGCGTAGCGTGAATCTGTGTAAATATTAACTTTCTTTTCCTTGGCGTGTATACAAGCTTGTGTCAGAGCAACTAGCTCTGCTGCTTGAGCGGACAGAGTGTCAATGCGGTGTGTCTCAATAACTTCAGTGTCAGTAGTCACTGCATACGCGGCAACTAAATCTCCTGTACTAGTTCTCATACATGACCCATCCACATAAAGTGTCAGGTCGGGATCTAGTAACGGAATGTCTGTCAGGTCTTGTCTTGGCTTTGTCGTAATGTTGACTACTTCCACACAATTGTGTGCGGCAGAATTTGAACTAGCTGATGGCAACAGTGTAGCAGGGTTCAGGACGTTGCAGCGTCTGATTTCTATGTGTGGCTGAAACAGTGTCAATTCATAACCCGTTAAACGTGCAATTGTCAAGTGCTGTGTTTGTGTTCTATTTAAAAGAACTTCCACGGAGTGTGGAACTTGTACTGTCAGGGAGTGTCCTAAAACTATGGAATCACTTTGTCTGATAGCTAGTGCTGTGGCTGCAACTGACTTGAGGCACGCGGGCAAAGCCTGGGCGACTGGATCTAATGTGCTAGAAAAATAAGCACACGGCTTGTATTGTCCTGCTTGATCTTGTGTGAGAACAGATAATGCTGTACCTTCGCGTTCAGTGACGAAAAGTGTAAAAGGCTTACTGTAGTTCGGTGTAGCTAGAACTGGAGCTTGACATAAAGCTTTCTTTAACTCGTTGAAACTAAGTGTATGTTCAGATGTCCAAGGGAGGACAGTCGATACGGCTGCCTCCTGTGTCGTTAACTGTATCAGTGGCTTGGCTAGAAACGCATACTGAGGAATCCATTGTCTACAATAAGAAGTAAGGCCGATAAAGGCACGTACCTCCTTCTGGGTCCTGGGCTGAGGAAGACTCGCTATCAACTGGATGCGGTCTGGTGTCAACTGCCTACCCCTCTTGGACAGCAAGTGTCCTAAGTAAACCACTTGCTGGACACAGAATTGAAGCTTCGAAGGGGACACCTTGTGCCCCATCTCGGCTAGGAAATACAGAACCGTCAGTGACGCTCGCTCGCAGTCACGTTCAGAACGGGCTGTGATCAATAGATCATCGACATACTGGAGCAGGGCAGTGTCAGTTGGCATGTGAATATTGTCTAGTTGTCTCTTAAGTGCTTGACTGTAAATACTAGGACTTTCTGTGAAACCTTGAGGAGCTCGTGTAAACATATAGCTCCTTCCATTTAAACAAAATCCGAAAAGAAACTGGCTGTCTGGATGGATGGGAACACTAAAAAATGCATTCTTAAGATCGATTACTGTAAAGAACATGGCTTCGGAATCAATGGCTGTCAATAGGGAAGAGATATCTGGGACAACTGGGTACTGAGGAATAATACATTTGTTAAGTTCTCGTAAATCAATCACTAATCGATATACCGGGGGTGCATTTGGATCAGTACGTTTCATGACTGGAATGATCGGAGAGTTACATACATTGGAGTCAGTTTCTACAACTACTCCTTGAGCCATGAGCTCGTCTATAATTTTGGATAAGGCTGCTACAGCCTCAGGTGGCAATCTATACTGCCTGATTCGTGGTAACACTACACCTGGTTTGAGAGTCACACGATGGGGTGTGATTTGCATGTAACCTACATCAGTTGGACCTTGCGCCCATAAATGCTGTGGAACATTAGACAGTCTTGAATCAAAATCTCGTAATACATAGTGACCCTTAAAGTCACGTAGGAACAATCGTATTCCCTCGGGGGAACAACATATAACTGCACCTAACTCTTTCAATGTCTTAATGCCTAACAGATTTTCTGGACATGACTTAGTAAGTAACAGATCAGTAGTGCGGGACAATGGACCTACTTCTAGAGTGACTGGCTTTGAAATCTCATTTACGATAGGCTTTCCTGAAAATCCAAGGGAAACATTTCTAGAGCCTGAGAGCGGAGCCCCTGGAACTTCGGCGTGACTAATTGTGGTCCTACTTGCCCCTGTATCAATCAAAAACTTTCTGTCTTTCCCTAATACTTGACTGTGAACATAGGGACCCTCTTGATCTACAGGTATCTCGATGAGAGGCAAGCCTACCTCCCTCTCTAGGCTGTTTCATGAATACTGCTGATACTCTGGATACTCAGACTGTGCATACTGGTACATCTGCGATGTAACATGCTGTGTTGCAGCAATAGGCTGCGGTGCTGTAACTGTCTGTGGTGCATTCTGTGACTGAGGAGTCTGTGAAACTTGTTCTTGTCTAGGCGGACGTGGTCTTTCTTTAGTCTTACCAGTAGCTATGTTATGTTTCAGAACTGTACACTCGTTTATGAAATGACCTGGCTGTTTACAATAATTGCAGTTCCCTTTAACGGGTGCTGCAGGATGACTGGCTTGATTCGGACCCCTCTTCTGACTGTCGTAAGGAACAGATTGTGCAACTAGCACTTTCATTTTTGTGTCTTTCATACGTTTTCTTTCGTGTTCTTGTTCTTCTCTGATTCTATTCTGGTGATACTGGAGCATCTGGAGCATCTGGGACGGAGTATTAGCTTGCCAGGTACTTTCGACTTTCAGAACTCGTTTTTTAATTTGTGGGCTTGAATTCTCGACTAATTTAGTAACAAAAAGATGAGGGTATGACTCACTACTTGTCTTGAGGCCACTATTGATACTAAAGCACTTTTCAAACCTAGAATAAAAATCACTAATATCTTCATCTTGTTTCTGTTTACAGGCTGAGATTGCATCCCAGTCTTCTTTTCTAGTTGTCAATAATCTGGGTAAAACTTGAATCAATAATTCTGGTAATTCTTTACATTTCTCTCCTAGACCAGTACCTGGTACACGTATCTTATCTTCTGCTTCTAGGACTGCCCAATCTATCTTTTTCTCTCCCACCTCCCATTCTTTCTCTTTGAGCTTTTCATACACCCCGGCGGGCAACAGGACTTTTAACATTTTAATGATATCTGGGTAAGTGTATTCTCCCATACGGAGCATGTCTTTTAATTCTCTATGGTACCCTGCTGGATCTTTGTCATGACAGGGAATTAATTTCTTCATCTCTAGAAGTTCCATCTTTGTGATCGGAGTGTATACAAACACTCGCTGCATTTCGCCACCCGCTCCTCTGACTGGGTGGACTTCTCGTAACGGATTCTGTCTGTCTATGTAGAATGATTTACTTTCTGGGGGTGAGACATGAACGAAATGCGGGTTCAAGAACATTCTATATTTATGGCGTTGTTCTAGAATGACACTAATTAAATCGGTACCTAGACCTCTCCATCTGTACTGGAGTAACTCGTTCAGGATATCATGTAACGGGCCTGGATCAGAATGTTGACCCTCATACAGAGTAATGAGGTGCTGAATCATATACATACCCACCAGTCGCTGCTCAGCTGGGGGCATTTTCAGAAACATTTGTGCCACTATTTCGTCTGGAAAAGTGGTAGAATCAGTAATCCATCGGACTGCTGACCGAACTATTTCTTGTTCATGCATGGTACTTAACTCACTATAACCGATTCGTGATTTCAGAATGTGATCGGTAGCTTGGAATACTTGTTCTAGGGAACCTTGTTCTGGTGCTGAATGATGGGAAATTGGCTTGTGTTCTAGACGTAAATGGCGATCTGGAAATCTAGGTTTTCCTACATACGCTATTCTGGCGGTATTCTCATCGTCTTCTTCTTCAGGATCAGAGGTACTTTCTTTCTCGCTTACTTGTGCTGCTTTACGCTGTTCGTGTATCTTTATTATCTCTCTACGGATTTTCTTGTACATACTTTCCATGGCACCAATGGTATTGTGCTTTCCTTCGGCTATATTATCACTCCACTTTGTTAGAGTTTTCATTTCTTCCGGGTCTTTAGACGGATGATCCTGTTCTCTTATTAGACAGTTAATTAAGAACTTTAATATCATGCGCTGAATCTCGGCTTTCCTTTGAGACATGGCATCACTAATACTTTGTGGGTCATCCCCTGTACGGATGAAACGATATATCCTGTCTAGATCTTCTTTCATATTCGGTAGGGTGACTAGATACTCGGTCACTCTCCTTACGCGTACGGAATATAAAACCATATTAAACTCGCCTGGAACTGGGTCATAGACACATTCGCCAAGGGTTTGCCTGATCTCTGCAACAGACTTATTACTTTTAGGAGTACGCTGTGATGCTTGAGCATGTAATTCGAGTGCTGATAAACGCTTGTATGGCGGCGGGGTTTGAGGAAGACCTCCTCCTGCAGCCCCTAAACTAGAATCATCAACTGATGCTTTTCGTCCTGGCAGGGTGGGTAATTGTAACGTGGGCTGGACTTGTATGGCGGGCTGACCCGGGGGGGCTGTTAAGGGCACCCCGGTGTCTGGGGGAGTAGGAATTACCTGATTTACAGGGACTGGCGGAGCGCGGACAGGATTTACATATTCAGGGATTGTGTCGTCCAAATAGGACGAGATGAAAATATCAGCTGCGGTCGGTTTGTGACGTAGCTTGGTCGGAACTAACGGTGGCGGGAAATTACTAGATGCCTCCGGGGTCGCTTTTGGCAAGCCCTCGGCAAGAAGAGGATACATACCCTTAATGAGGGCGTTCCTCTGTCTGTCTGATTGCTCAGTTCTAACTCGTTCACCTATCTCGATTAATTCCCTTTCTTGGGCTCGTTCTTGGGATTCTCTACTTAGTTCTGACTTTCTGATTTCTTTTTCGGTTCTTTTATGAGCTTCTTTGCGCCATAACTCAATGGCATCTTTCTGTGATTGTCTGGCTTTCTTTTTCCATAATGCTTCTTCTACTCGCATGATGCATTCGGCATCCCATGTACCCGATACGGGCCATCTATACTTTTCTTCTAACTGTTTGGTATACTCTACCCATAAATCTAGATACAATATGGCACTTATGCCATGTTTCTGATACATAAAGTGACCTGGACTGTCCCTGGGCGGGACGGGAACTGCTGCTTCCAGCAGACCCTTTCTAGTCTTTAACTGACGTAATTTTGAGAAGAGCGGCATGACTGGACTATAATCTGGACATAATACAATACACAATAAACACGATACTTATTCCCCCATTCATACCACGACATTAAAATACATGAAGGACATTTAAAATAACAGTTCGAACAGAATACTACCTGGAAATACTGCGAACAGAACACTTGAAATTTCTCGAGAACAGAACTGACTAGAACAGAAACTAGATGCACTGCTGAAACAGTACGAAACTTACCGGTCTCTTAAAGAGACACGTCAGGACCCGTATCCACCGAAGTGAACACTTCGTTTGTGGGACTGTGTACCACCAACCCACAGACCAGAGTCAATTAAATTGACCCTGTCTAGATACCACCCCAGTAACGGTACTCACCGGGCAGCAAGAACGGAAGGCCTCGGACTGGACTGGACTGCTACGACGACGGACGACGAACTTCGGACTTCAGTTACGGGTGGACCTCCGGATACCTCGGACCTTGGACTCTTGGCTTGGGCTCTGGTCGGGACTCGCCGCGTTCCTCCACCGTCTCGTTTGGATGCTGGACCGCCTCCTCCGTCTTCTCCGTGGGCCTGAGGGATACTTGAGCAGAAATATCTGCCACTGCGCAGAAGAGTTCCGTCACGACTGCAGAGGGTCAGGGGGTCGGCGTGGCTTCACCGACGCGTGGGGAAAGGGCAAGTCCCTATTCGGGCGCCATTCTGTGGTATATAAATAAATAATACCGGATCTATTTTTGAATGAATGAATGAATAACAGATAGCTCAATAAATAAGAGTCAAAATTCGAGGTAGTAGGAGTTTTGCAGGTTTATTACAGCATAAGGACAGGAACAGGACAACCTGCACGGAATAGGATGGCAAGCCTGGCAGCGCTGCCAGGATCTGGACAAGAAGGCTAGGAAGGAATAACTTTTTAATAACAGTACATGAGCATATATACATAGCGCAAACACATAGCATTACATTGCAATAGGCGTAGCAGTGGGTGGAGCAAGAGGCATGACGCGAAACAGTCGCGAAAGATAAGGGCTAAAGAGGTTGTAACTGGGTGTGCACATAGACATGTGATGCAAATGTAACAGAATATGTCATGAATGGGCGGAAACATTGGAGGGGGCTACCTAAGGAGCCGGGACCTCTAACCTGATGGTGCGCGCAAACTGGCAATGACGTGTTACTAGGAGAAGCTGGGGGCTATGAACTCTGTGCTAGGAGCAGAGACTAAAGTCTGGAGGGTCGGAGCGACATGTACCTAAACCCTATCTGGTATCTAATGTTTAGGGAACATGTTGATATAACTAGAAGTCATGAGGGGAAAAGCTAACAGACTCTAAGGCTAGAGCATGCATTTATTCTACATGTAGTGCGTGATGAAGAATATTAAATGACCATTAAATACAGTATTTCTCTTAACATGGGGCCGAATAGGCTAGACAATGACGGAAACTATTGATGCAGTTCAGTAGCTTGGGAATGCAGAGAAGGAGGACTAAACTGATAGCTGGAATCATAACATAGTCTTGGCAGACTCAGAGGCAGAGCCAAGCTGCACCGGGCACTGCGAGGCAGGAAGTGAGCGAAAGGTCGAGGATACAGGTGGGGGCTGGATCGCTCCTCAGCGAGGGTTCGGGAGACAGGAGCTGAATCTGATGTCCGGGCCCTGTTGAGGCCTAGAAACGGGGACTTTATAATGAAATAACGTGCACACTGAGAAACGTGGCAACATAACTTTACATAGGCCTGATACTCATATTACTCACGAGAACTGGGAAATGACATACCAGAGGTGGACACAACTATAATTGCGTCTTGAATCGGACATGGGGAATACATATGCATATTGGTCATGCACACATAACATATGATGGATGACACGTAGGGACATAGAACATGACAAAATTTACTTTTCCACAGATTCAACCCAGATCTGCGACTGGCGCTGAGAGTCTGAAAAGCTTCAGTGCTCCGTCCATCATTTCCTTGTGTTTACTTTGTTCACCCTAAGTTGGCAGGGTATGCTCAGATGTGGGTCCCTTGCTCACTTTGCCACTGGATTAAACCTATCCTGCTGAAGAACGGTGTTACCCAGAAACAGGTCCCAGGATGCTTGTTTCCAGTTCAGGAAAGATCTGGCTTGGCATTTCAGGCTGGACTTTTTCCCTGAGGCAGATCGTCAAGAGTGATTTGAATATAGATGGGTCTGAACTGAGGTGGTGAAGTGAGCTAAAGAATGATGATGGGTTCAACCCAGATATGTGACTGGGGGGTGAGTGTCTGAATAGTTTCAGTACTCCGTCCGTCTTCTCCTTATGTCTGTTTTGTTTTCCCTAATTTGGCAGGGTATGCCCAGACGTGGGTACCTTGCTCACTTTCCCACTTGGTTGAAGCTAACCTCACTGATGAAGGGTGTTAGCCAGAAACCTGTCCCAAGATGCTAGTTTCCAGTTCAGGGAAGACCTGGCTTGGCAGTTAGGGCTGGACTGTTCCCATGAGGTACCCAGTCAAGACTGATTTGCATAAGTCTGGGTCTGAACAGAGGTGGCGAAGTGAGCTAAAAAATGATGATGGATTCCACCCAGATCTGTGACTCAGGGTGAGTGTCTTATAAGTTTCAGTGCTCCGTCCATCATCACCTTGTGTTTGCTTTATTCGCCCTAAATTGGCAGGGTATGCCCCGATGTGGGTAACTTGATCACTTTGCCACTGGATTCAAGCTAACCTGACTGATGAAGAGTGTTACCCAGATATCAGTCCCAGGATGCTTGTTTCCAGTTCAGAGAAGACCTGGCTTGGTAGTTCGGCTGGACTGTTCCTATAAGGCACAGGGTCAAGACTCATTTGCATATAGCTGGGTTTGAACTTAGGTGGTGAAGTGAGCTGAAGAATGATGATGGATTCAACCTATATCTGTAAATGGGGGAGAGTGTCTGAAACCTTTCATTACTGCATCCATTATCTCCTAGTGTTTGCTTTGTTCGCACTAAGTTGACAGGGTATGCCCAGGCATGGGTCCCTTGCTCATTTCCCCCCTTGATTGAAGCTAACCTAGCTGATGAAGGGTTTTAGCCAGATACCGGTACCAGGATGCTTGTTTCCAGTTCAGGGAAGACCTGGCTTAGTAGTTTAGGCTGGACTGTTTACATAAGGCAGTGACCAACGCTGAGAGTCTGCAAAGCTTCAGTGCTCCATCCATCATTTCCTTGTGTTTGCTTTGTTCGCCCTAAGTTGGCAGAGTATGCTCAGATGTGGGTCCCTTGCTCACTTTGCCACTGGATTCAACCTAGCCTGCTGATGAAGGGTGTTACCCAGAAACAGGTCCCAAGATGCGTGTTTCCAGTTCAGGAAAGACCTGGCTTGATAGTTCGGGCTCCACTCTTTCCATGAGGCAGGGGGTCTAGAGTGATTTGCATATAGCTGGGTCTGAACTGAGGTGGTGAAGTGAGCTAAAGAATGATGATGGATTCAACCTAAATCTGTAACTGGGGGTGAGTGTCTGAAAACTTTCAGTGCTGCGTCCATCATCTCCTAGTGTTTGCTTTGTTCGCCCTAAGTTGGCAGGGTATGCCCAGACATGGGTCCCTTGCTTATTTCCCCCTGGATTGAAGCTAACCTGGCTGATGAAGGGTGTTAGCCAGATACCGGTCCCAGGATGCTTGTTTCCAGTTCAGGGAAGACCTGGCTTAGTAGTTCTGGCTGGACTGTTTCCATAAGGCACAGGATCAAGACTCATTTGCATATTGCTGGGTCTGAATTTAGGTGGCAGAGTGAACTAAAGAATGAGGATGGATTCAACCCACATCTGTGACGGCACTGAGAGTCTGAAAAGCCTTAGTGCTCTGTCCATCATTTCCTTGTGTTTGCTTTGTTCACCCTAAGGTGGCAGGGTATGCTCAGATGTGGGTCCCTTGCTCACTTTGCAACTGGATTCAACCTAGCCTGCTGATGAAGGGTGTTACCCAGAAACAGGTCCCAGGATGCTAGTTCCCGGTTCAGGGAAGACCTGGTTTGGCAGTTCGGGATGGACTGTGCCCATGAGGCACAGGGTCAAGATAGATTTGCATATAGCTGGGTGTGAACAGAGGTTGCAAAGTGAGCTTGAAGGATTCAACCCAGATCTGTTACTCAGGGTGAGTGTTTGAAAAGTTTCAGTGGTCCATCCGTCATCACCTTGTGTTTGCTTTGTTCACCCTAAATTGGCAGGGTATGCCCTAATGTGGGTCCCTTGCTCACTTTGCCACTGGATTCAAGCTAGCCATGATGATGAAGAGTGTTACCCAGACACCATTCCCAGGATACTTGTTTCCAGTTCAGGGAAGACCTGGCTTGGTAGTTTGGGCTGGACTGTTCACATAAGGCACATGGTCAAGATTCATTTACATATAGCTGGGTCTGAACTTAGGTGGCGAAGTGAGCTAAAGAATGATGATGAATTCAACCTAGATCTTTAATTGGGGGTGAGTGTCTGAAAACTTTCAGTGCTGCATCCATCATCTCCTTGTGTTTGCTTTGTTCACTCTAAGTTGACAGGGTATGCCCAGATATGGGTCCCTTGCTCAGTTTCCCACTGGATTGAAGCTAACCTGGCTGATCAAGGTTGCTAGTCAGAAACCCGTCCCAGGATGCTTGTTTCCAGGTCAGGGAAGACCTGGCTTGGTAGTTCAGGCTGGACTGTTCCCATAAGGCACAGGGTCAAGACTCATTTGCATATAGGTGGGTCTGAACTCAGGTGGCAAACTGAGCCAAAGAATGATGATGGATTCAACCCAGATCTGTGGCTGGCTTTGAGGGTCTCTAAGGTTTCCGTGCTCCGTCTATCATTTCCTAGTGTTTGCTTTGTTCGTCCTAAGTTGGCAGGGTATGCTCAAATGGGGATCCCTTGCTCACTTTGCCACTGGAGTCAACCTAGATTGCTGATGAAGGGTGTTACCCAGAAACCGGTCCCAGATGCTTGTTTGCGGTTCAGGAAAGACCTGGCTTGGCAGTTCGGGCTCGACTGTTTCCGTGAGGCAGGGGGTCAAGAGTGATTCGCATATAGCTGGCTCTAAACTGAGGTGGTGAAGTGAGCTAAAGAATGATGATGGGTTCAACTCAGATCTGTGACTGGGTGGTGATTGTCTGGTCAGTTTCAGTGCTCCATTCATCTTCTTCGTACGTCTGTTTTGTTTGCCCTAAGTTGACAGGGTATGCCCAGATGTGGATCCCTTGCTCACTTTGCCACTGGATTCAAGCTTGCCTGGCTGATGAATGGTGTTACCCAGAAATCGGTCCCAGGATGCTAGTTTCCGGTACAGGGAAGACCTTGCTTGGCAGTGCGGGTTGGACTGTTCCCATGATGCACAGGGTCAAAACTGATTTGCATATAGCTGGTCTGAACTGAGGTGGCGAAGTGAGCTAAAGAATGATGATGGAATTCAACCCTGATCTGTGACTGGGGGGGAGTTATGTTATGTTATGTTAATTTTCGATTTATATAGCGCCAAATCACCGACAGGTCTCTTAGCGCTTGCTTTGGGAACCCGTCCTGGCTTTCCCTGCGAGATTACCCCTACTGGGCATCCCCAAGGTGAAGACCAGGCATCCCGCCGCGGGGGGGCCGTAGTGGAGATTAAGCAAGCTATTGCCCAGAGCTGCAGAGTGTGAACCCATGATTCGAGTAGGCACCGAGGCGAGAATTATCGAGTCCATGGACATTTGGGCTCAAGACCCTGCCGCGTCGGGAATTGAACCCTGGTCCCGGGTCTGACCTCTGCATCAGGGTCTGCCTCCTCTAACCAGTGAGCCACACAGTGTCTGAAATGTTTCAGTGCTCCCTACATCATTTTCTTGTGTTTGCTTCGTTCTCCCTAAGTTGATAGTGCATTCCCAGATGTGGGTCCCTTGCTCACTTTCCCACTGGATTCAAGCTAGCCTGGCTGATGAAAGGTGTTATCCAGAAACCGGTCCCAGGATGCTGGTTTCTGGTTCAGGGAAGACTTGGCTTGGCAGTTCGGGCTGGACTTTTCCCTTGCTCACTTTCCCACTGGATTCAAGCTAGCCTGTCTGATGAAGGGTGTTTTCCAGAACCCGGTCCCAGGATGCTGGTTTTCTGGTTCAGGGAAGACTTGGCATAGCAGTTCGGGCTGGACTGTTCCCGTGAGGCACAGGGTCAAGACTGGTTTCACATAGCTTCGACTGAACTGAGTTGGCAAAGTGAGCTAAACAATTACTACTGGATTCAAGCTAGCCTGGCAGATGAATGGTGTTACCCAGAAATCGGTCCTAAGATGCTATTTTCCGGTTCAGGGAAGACCTGGCTTGGCAGTTCTAGGTGGACTGTTACCGTGAGGCACATGGTCAAGACTGATTTGCATATAGCTGGGTCTGAACTGAGGTGGCGAAGTGAGCTAAAGAATGATGATGGATTCAACCCAGATCTGTGAGTGAGGGGTGAGTGTCTGATAAGTTTCAGTGTTCCATCCATCATCTCCTGTTTGCTTTCTTCGCCCTAAGTTGGCAGGGTATGCCCAGACATGGGTCCCTTACTTACTTTGCCACTAGATTAAAGCTGGCCTGGCTGATGAAAAGTGTTACCCAGAAACTGGTCACAGAATGCTTGTATCCGGTTCAGAGAAGACCTGACTTGACAGTTCGGGCTGGACTGTTCCCATGAGGCACAGGGTCCAAGACTGATTTGCATATAGCTGGGTCTGAACTGAGGTGACGAAGTGAGCTAAATAATGATGATGGATTCAACCCAGATCTGTGAGTGAGGGGTGAGTGTCTGATAAGTTTCAGTGTTCCATCCATCATCTCCTTGTGTTTGCTTTGTTTGCCCTACGTTTGCAGGGTATGCCCAGACGTGGGTCCCTTGCTCACTCTGCCACTGGATTCAAGCTATCCTGGCTGATGAATGGTGTTACCCAGAAACCGGTCCCAGGATGCTTGTTTCCGGTTCAGGGAAGACCAGGCTTTGCAGTTCGGGCTGGACTGTTCCCATGAGGCAAAGGGTCAAGACTGATTTGCTTATAGCTAGGTCTGAACTGAGGTGGCGAAGTGAGCTAAAGAATGATGATGGATTCAAGCCAGATCTTTGAGCGTGGGTGAGTGTCTGAAAAGTTTCAGTACTCCGTCCATCATCTCCTTGTGTTTGTTTTATTCAATTACTTGCAGCACTACTAAAGTATACTAGCAAGTTATTATATATGTAGGTTTTATTATTATACGCCAGAAAAGTGATATAATGTGTAAACAATGGTAAATGATACATCAGGAAATAGAAATGAGACCCTATCCTGCATAATTTGAGTCCCGGTGGTGGAGGTCTTAAATGGCTCCTAAGCATCACAGGCCAAAATACCTTTTCCACTATCTTTAGTGCCTACAGGTATATTAGTTTACCCTGAATGCTACACAATACAGAACAGGCTGTAGCGAGTCTTCAGAGTGTAAGGGGACAAAACACAAATTACAACAGCAACGTTACGTGGCAGTAAAACACTCAATATTTTTGCCTAGTATTTGATAACTGCCTTCTTCCCAAACTGCTGCACCATCCTAAAACCGACTAGTAAACCAACTTGAAAACGTTTCACTGACACCCAATGGTCTTACCCACTTGCCCCAACCAGCTATCTATAGACTAAAAAGGCATGTCTGCAAAAAGGACCAAATGTAAGATTGGGTGCGATAACCATATTCATAATGTGACATAAGAATATCTGCCCCTTCTGTGCCAATTTATCTATAGGCAACCACAGCAAATCCCAGCTCATCTCCCAGTCTTGTAACCAGCACTTAATATAAGCCCCCCCAATGCTGCTGTCGCACTCCCCAGCCCCCCTGCCCTCCCCCACACTTGCTGCAGCTTCTGAGACTGCCTTCATGCAGATTGCGTATGCGGTGTCTCTTACCATCCTCCACCTGAACTTCTGTCACAAATATATATTGTTTATGTAAGTATGCACGCCCTTGGATGCTTAGCATTATTCATTTTTAGGTCGTCCCTGTTCTCTGTCCTCTACATTTAACTTTAAAATGTGTTTAGCCTCAGGGTTAGAGTCCATTTATACTAGGTAAAGCATTATCATGTCACCATGCTATGCACACTGTTGTAACTTGTTTGGGGGTAGAAGTGAGGAGAGCTCTTTTACTGTAGGAGAGGAGTTTGCTGTAACTCAATGCTCAATCACATAGTTTCAATGCCATCGCTATGTTCAGCTGAAATGGTTCCTGACCCAGATTAGAGGGGCAGGCCTGTAGCTACCCATATCCCCATCCTGTCGCTCTTGTGTTCTACTTTAAGTTTGCCCTGTCAGTTGTTACTAGGTAGGGCAAACTGGTGAATCCACATGCTGGTGACTGTATAAACCGTACCTGGGAAAATGGCCAGATAGGTTCTTATATGGGTATGGTTTCCAACAAGGTTCTTCCATAGTGCCTGGTTTCTGTCCTAAACAACGTCTTTATAAGTTGATACTGTACCTGCGCATGGCGTGAATGACTTAGCAAGGTGCACATGCTGCAGAAAAGATTTTGTCAGTTAGCTAAGAAAGCAGTAACACTGACCGGTGGAGACACTCACCCAGTTATGTTATGTTATGTTAGGGAATTTTTAAAGTGTGCGTATTCCCAAGGGTGTCTAGGCGGAAGTAGGCTAGAAAGAGGAAAATAAAGGTTTAGAGGTCAAATAGCCAAGTTTTAGTCTCCCTCCTGAAGGTTATCAGAGTCTAGGGATGGCTCTGAAATGAGATGGCAGACCTTTCCATAGTTTGGCTGTACCAAAAATGATGCTTCTGCAATCCCAGTGCGCTTTTAACATTTTTGGAATGGCTAAAATGTTGGAGTTAGTGAAGCAGGGATCTCTGTATCCGTATCGTTTAGAAGCTGATCTAAGAATTTCTGGTCCAGTGTTGTGCAATCCTTTATGCAAAAGGCATAGGGCTTTACATTTTGTACGGCTGCAAATAGGCAGCCAGTGTAGCTTGCGTACTCCTTGGGTGTTAGAATGATACTTAGGAAGCTTAAGAATCGTTCTAGCCGCAGCATTTTTAACCAGCTGCAACCATCTCATATGTTTCTCTTGGATGTTTAGGTAGAGACTGTTGCAAAAGTACAATTTGGATAGGACTAGTGCCGTGATCAGATTTTTCCTATAGCTGTCGGGAATAAAGGGGAGGATTTTCTTGATCGTTTTGAAGATGTAATAGGCTGAAGAGGTCACAGGCGATACTTGGGTGTCCATATTAAGGTTGTCATCAATGATGACTCCCAAATTTTTAGCTTTACTGACAGGAAGGGGGGGTGAGGAAAGTGCTCCGGCCACCAATTAAGGCACCAGGCTGGAGAAGGCTTCCAGAAAACAATACTCTCTGTTTTACCTGAATTGAGTTTCAGGCAGTGTCTACTCATCCAACTACTGACAGCCTCAATTCAATTCCGAAATCTTTGAGGGCCAGATGAGTCTTTGTTAGCTGCAGAAATGATTAATTGGTTATGGTCAGCATATGACGTTACCTTCTAATTGAAACTTTTAATCAGTGGATCCAATTTGGCCACATGAACATTAAAAAGCGTGGGGCCAAAAGATGATTCTTGGGGACTCTGCACAGTAGGGAAAGGGGTGGATTAATTTTCCTAAATATACCGATTGGATTCTATCTTTGAGGAAAGAGGTGAGTAAATCCAGAGCTTTTCCCTTCACTCCTATTTCCACATAGGCAGTGGATAAGGGTTTTATGGTCTACAGTATCGAACACAGCCAATAGGTCCAATAGGATCATCACTGCAGAGCCCCCCTTATCCATTGCCATCCTTACCTCTTCCGTTGCTTTGAGCAGGGAAGCTTCTTTGCTGTTTCCGGGTCTAAAGACAAACAGGGTAGTGTCTAAGTGATGATTAGCCAGCCACCCCTGCTCCCCAGCCAAGACCCTGCTTCTGAAAGCAGCCAGGCCGGGAAGAGCCTCCCCGGGCCCAGTGGGCCCCCGTCCCCAGCGCCAGGACCCTCGGCTGACTTGCAGGACGGGGGGCTCCCGCACCACAGGGCCCGCCGGATGCAGTACGAGCCCGGGCCCGGTCCCAGCCTCCGAGCCCTAGCCAGGCCAGGGAGAGCCTTCCCGGGGACCGGTGGACCCCCATCACCAGCGCCCGGACCCTCAGCTGGCTTGCAGGACGGGGGGCTTACGCACCCTGGGGCCTGCCGGACAGAGCTCAAGCCCCGGGCCCGGTCCCAGCTTCCGAACCCTAGCCAGACTGGGGAGAGCCTCCCCGGGCCCCGGTGGAACCCCGTCTCCAGTGCCTGTGGCTTGCAGGAAGGGGGGGCTCACGCACCCTGGGGCCCGCCGGACTGAGCTCAAGCCCCGGGTCCGGTCCCAGCTTTCGAGCCCTAGCCAGGCCGGTGAGAGCCTCCCCGGGCCCGGTGGACCCCCGTCCCCAGCGCCCGGACCCTCTGATGTCTTGCAGGATGGGGGCTCACACACCCTGGGGCCTGCCGGATGGAGCTCAAGCCCCAGGCCCGGTCCCAGCTTCCGAACCATAGCCAGGCCGGGGAGAGCCTCCCGGGCCCCTGTGGACCCCAGTCCCCAGCGCCCAGACCCTCTGATGGCTTGCAGGACGGGGGCTCACGCACCCCGGGGCCTGCCGGACGGAGCTCAAGCCCGGCCGGTCCCTTCTTCTGAACCCTAGCCAGGCCAGGGAGAGCCTCCCCGGGCCCTGGTGGACCCCTGTCCCTAGCACCCAGACCCTCGGCCGGAACCAAGGAGGGTTAAGCATAGGCCACGTCCTCTCCCTAATGGCCTGCCTGGGGATCCCCTTTTCCTCGACTATTAAGCCCCCACGTAGTGGGGGTCTTATAGAATTTTGGGGAAGGACAAAAATTGGAGTTAGCCCGGCCGCCAGCTTGCAGGGCGATCTGGTTACCCATCCCGCAGGGCCATCTGGTCACCCTGCCCGCAGGGCCATCTGGTCACCCTGCCCGCAGGGCCATCTGGTCACCCTGCCTGCAGGGCCATCTGGTTGTGCAGCCAGGCGACCAGATGGTCTAGGACGACCCAGCACCCAGATGACATGGGAGGGTGCCGTATCCAGTCGCCCTTGCAGTCCGGCGAGGGTGGCCGGGCGCACCAAGGCAGCCACTCTGGAGCCTCCTTCCCCCGGGTGGCTGCTGCTCACCTCCCTGCCCAACTTGCCCGGGAGCAGCGGGAAGGGGAGGCCATCTGCTCACCCTGCCGACCCTGCAGGGTCCCTGCCGACTCTTCAGGGATGGGAGGGGAATGGCCCCGTGCTGAAGGGCACGTGGTGGAGGCGGCCTCCCGCGGACCCGCGTTACCAACTCCGCATCCCTCACGCCGGCCGGGCAGTAGAGGGACCCACCCCTGGGTGTGGTGGAGGGAGGCGTCCGCGGGCACCCATGCATGAAGAGACAAAAGCTTGGCTCAGAGGATGACTTTCAATAGATCGCAGCGAGGTAGGTGCTCTGCTACTTACGAAACCCTGACCCCGAATCAGGTCGTCTACGAATGATTTAGCACCGAGTGCCCCATGAACATCCGGTGCACTAAGGGCAATGGAGGCGGCCCCCTTCCATCCGCACTCCGGTCCCCAAGTGAGCGGCTCTATGTACTGGCCCCCTGAGAGAGGTCGGCTATCCCAGGCCAACCGAGGCTCCACGGCACTGCAGTATTGTTACGGTTTAGGGGGGATTCTGACTTAGAGGCGTTCAGTCATAATCCCACAGATGGTAGCTTTGACCCTTTGGCTCCTGAGCCAAGCACATACACCAAATGTCTGAACCTGCGGTTCCTCTCGTACTGAGCAGGATTACTATTGCAACAACACACCATCAGTAGGGTAAAACTAACCTGTCTCACGACGGTCTAAACCCAGCTCACGTTCCCTATTAGTGGGTGAACAATCCAACGCTTGGTAAATTCTGCTTCACAATGATAGGAAGAGCCGACATCGAAGAATCAAAAAGCGACATCGCTATGAACGCTTGGCTGCAACAAGCCAGTTATCCCTGTGGTAACTTTTCTGACACCTCATGCTTGAAACCCAAAAAGTCAGAAGGATAGTGAGGCCCCGCTTTCACGGTCTATATTCATCCTGAAAATCGAGATCAAGAGAGCTTTTGCCCTTCTGCTCCTTGGGAGGATTCTGTCCTCCCTGAGCTCGCCTTAGGACACCTGCGTTATCGTTTGACAGGTGTACCACCCCAGTCAAACTCCCCACCTGCCACTGTCCCCGAAGCAAATCACGCCTGGCGGGCGCCGGGCGCTTGGAGCCAGAAGCGAGAGCCCCACGGGGCTCGCCTCACCGGGTAAGTGAAAAAACGATAAGAGGATAAGAGTAGTGATATTTCAATGGCGGCCCGAGGGCCTCTCACTTATCCTACGCCAGACTAGAGTCAGTCTCAACAGGGGCTTCTTTCCCCTCTGATTTTGCCAAGCCCGTTCCCTTGGCTGTGGTTTCGCTAGATAGTAGGTAGGGACAGTGGGAATCTCGTTCATCCATTCATACGCGTCACTAATTAGATGACGAGGCATTTGGCTATCTGTACCACCTCGCGTGGCTCATTCTGGGTTATTATGCTGCCCATCAGCATCAATTCGGTTTTGCTTCCAACAATTCTTTCGCTCCAGAGTACAGTCACACTGAACGCTGCCCTCACTGGAACTGGGATCGCGTATAGGCCGGAGATAGTACACCCTGCAGTACTATTTCAACAATTTAAAATTGTCTACGAACTGTCCTGAGAAATTAAAATATGATTAGCAGGACATCAATAATCAATGTATGATAACTATGTGTATGAGATTATTTGAGACCTATTCCTCAATCAAGACATTTCAATAAGTATGATGTACACAACTATATCTAAATTGTTATAAGCACACATTTATACAAAATACACATCTACAATTTACACATCTACCTAGAAAATGCACATCTATTAAATTATAAAAATTCACATCTATACTAAATCTTATGTCCACTATAAACCTATATGTTAAAATAGTATGCTTTATAAGGGTGACATGTGTTCGGCAAGAAAGTGTACATCTCAGTATAAGCTTGATACTCAATTGTCCATGAATACTTAGCACATTTTAAGAGTGTCCATTAAAGTAGTCAGGCAAACATTTTTCTTGAATGGGAATGACATTTGCAAACCTAAATCAGCCAGAACAACATCATTACATTGAGGCCAAATACCACGACATCCTACGAATAAGCCATGAAATTTTACAGTGGTGCATTTTGTGAGATCTTTGATTTGCTGTGACAGATCCTGATAGTATTTCACTTTACTCTCACACGCCAATTCAAAGGAATTCTGTGAGTTTTCATATGGAATTGAAACATCAAATCTCTACAGCTGTACCATTTTTGGTAAACACTATATCTGGTTTTCGTAGTTCACCTTGATTATTCTTAACATGAGGTTCCCTATATGCCATCCAGACACACCTTTTTGCTCTATCAATGAGCAATTCCAGAATTTTGTTGTGTCTTTTTATCCTAATGTCCTTGGTTTTAGGACAAGCGCCTGAAATATGAGAAATTGTTTTGCAAACATTATTACAATAACTACATGTAGCAAATGTACGATTTCTTCCTCTAGTGATGGTTTCCCTAGTAGATAAAACATTTGCTTTTAACATCAGCACAGCTATGTATTGGTTTTCTTTCATTTTGTTATGCTTGCTGATCCAGAAGTTTGATGTTGGATTACTTGCTAAGTATTTTATACCATCACCTTGGACAGGGAGATTTGCCCATTTCGCAAATTCTTCCTTTCTCCAATCATATGTTGCTAACAAATTCAAATCATAACTCAGAAACCCACTGTCTAAAATGTTACATTTGGGCGTTTTGAAGATTTTATCAATTTTCTCATTTATTACTTCTCCTGCATACATGTACGAAGGTGCTATGTACAGATCTGGAGCTGCCCTGAGATACAATAAACTATTGACTTTACTGAGACCAATTTGTGTACATAGTTTTGGTATACTGAGGCCCCCAAATGGTCTTTTCGAGTATAGGATACCATCAAATGTGTATGCAGGAAGCTGTAGAAAATGTTTGACATACTTTTTTATTGTTTGATCCAGAACATTTAACGTTTTTGCTTCTATTCCTGTCATTTCCAATTTGAATAATAGTTTAGGTATCAAGTACTGACACAAAATTTCTATTTCTGGGTGGGCTTAAGTGGTAGATTATCAAGTTTTTGAACCCAATTGACAAGAACCTCATTAATTTTGTTGTTGCTTGTATGACCAGTGTGTGGATCAAAGTTCAATACGAGGTATCTCTCACTTTCTCCTGGATGAATATTTTCAATATTTTCTTTTTCAAATTGCCATGGTTTACAGTTGTTAACCTTTATTTTATTTTTATGGTGACTGATATAAAATCCATGTGTCTTTTTCACATTAAGTTTTAATCCTGTATTTTTACTGAACTTTTCAATGGTTTTTAGATTTGTACTCATTCCTTCCCAGTACTGCAGTGTCATCGGCAAAGGTGAGAGCGGTGATTTGCTCAATAAGACCATCTGATCAAAATGTGAAGCCCTTGTCTTTTTTCTGAAGATCACAGATCAGAGGATCCTTGGCAATGTTAAATAGTAGTGGGGATAAAGAGTCACCTTGTTTGACCCCAGATTTCATTTTTATTTCAGGAGTTGCTTTGTTGTTCTTTCCCTTGAAAGATGTTGTTGATTCAGTGTATAAGTCTTTTATTATGTCTCTGATGTATGATGGAACTCTTTGCCTTGCCAGACTCTGTATAATGTGACCATAACTGACAGAGTCGAAGGCTTTTGATATATCTATGAACACACCTGCTCTATTTTTTTGTGCCCCTTTCATGATATTTTGCAGGAGAGGCAGATTCTCGAGACAACCTCTCACCTTCATGCAGCCTTTTTGTCTCGTATTCAAATTAACAAAAAATTAGAGTTTTAATTAATATTTTTGTGAATAACTTCAAGAATGCAGTACCGATGGTAATTGGACGCCAGTTACTGATTTTTTTAAGTTCACTAATCGGTACATTCTTGGGTATAAAAGATTGATCGGTTCTTTGTGATAATTTCTGGTACTCTTCTCATCATCAACAAAGACGATAGAATTCTGGGCAGCAGTCTTGGTTGTCTGCTGTGCACTTTATACAAGTCATTCAGATCAATCTTATCAGGCTCCACTGCTTTCTTTAAATTGGAGTTCTCAAAGGCATGAGTTATTTCAAGCAGTGTTATTTCTTTACATAACGCCACTTGTGCTTCTAAGAAGTTAGACGTCGACCGCTGGGGGTCGCGTAACTAGTTAGCATGCAGGAGTCTCATTCGTTATCGGAATTAACCAGACAAATTGCTCCACCAACTAAGAACGGCCATGCACCCCGACCAACAGAATCGAGAAAGAGCTATCAATCTGTCAATCCTTTCCGTGTCAGGGCAAGGTTTCCCGTGTTGAGTCAAATTAAGCCGCAGGCTCTACTCCTGGTGGTGCCCTTCCGTCAATTCCCTTAAGTTGTAGCTTTGCAACCATACTCCCCCCTGAAACCCAAAGACTTTGGTTTCCGGAAAGCTGCTCGGCGGGTCATGGGAAGAACGCCGCCGGATTGCTAGTTGGCATTGTTTATGGTCGTAACTACGGCAGTATCTGACCGTCTTCGTACCTCCGACTTTCGTTCTTGATTATTGAAAACATTCTTGGCAAATGCTTTCGCTTCGGTTCGTCTTGCACCGGTCCAAGAATTTCACCTCTAGCGGATCAATACGAATGCCCCTGGCTCTTAATCAAGGCCCCATTTCAGAAAATCAACAAAATAGAACTGGAGTCCTATTCCATTATTCCTAGCTGAAGTATTCAGGCGACTGGCCTGCTTTGAACACTCTAATTTTTTCAAAGTAAACGCTTCGGACCCCAGGACACTCAGTCAAGAGCATCAAGGGGGTGCCGAGTGGCAGGGGCAGGGACGGTGGTAGGTCGCCTCATGGCGGACCGCCAGCTCGATCCCAAGATCCAACTACGAGCTTTTTAACTGCAGCAACTTTAATATATTTATTTATTTTTTTTAATATTTAGTATAGCGCGAACAAATGCCCGGAGGCGTCTCGGCGCTGTAAACTGCAGTCTCTCCTAACTTTGGCTTCTGGACTCTAGAGGTTAAACAGCCATGTTTTCAGCTGCTTCCTGAATACCAGCAAATTAGGGCTGGATCTTATGGTTTGCGGGAGTGTGTTCCACAATTTCGGGGCAGCCACCAAGAAGCGTCTGTCTCCCCAGTTAACCAATCTAGTGCGTGGTACTACCAGATCGTTCATCTTTGCGGACCGAAGTGGCCGAGAAGGCTGATATGGGGTAAGATGATCTCTCAGAAATTGTGGGGCTTGTTGGTGTAGTGTTTTATATACAATGCACAAGGTTTTAAACTTTATTCGGTTTTTTACAGGCAGCCAGTGAAGATCTCTTAGGGTGTTAGTTATTGGCTTAAATCTCGGAACACCCGAGAGTAACCTGGCCGCCGCGTTCTGTACTAGTTGCATTTTTTTAATAACTCTAATTTGAGCGTTGGCAAACAAGCCATTACAATAGTCTAGTGCTGACAAAACAAGAGCACTTATCAGGGTTCTACCCACAGATTCAGGGAGAAATGGTAGGATCTTTCTTACCAGGCGTAGTTTATAAAAAGCTGCCGAGGTCGTCTGGTTGGCATGAGCCATAAAGTTCAGGTTATCGTCGAAGGTGACACCTAGGTTTCTCACCTTCGTAGTTGGTTTAGGCACGGCTCCAAAAGATGGTGGCCACCATGCCAGGGACCAGCTAGGACTAAGGCGACCAAACATTACCACCTCTGTTTTTTCAGAGTTCAGCTTTAGGCGGCTTCCGGACATCCATCGTCCGATAGCCAGCAGTCCTGCCTTAAAACTTTCTGCCACTGCTTCCCCATCATCCCTGACCGTCAGGATCAACTGGGTGTCGTCAGCATATGAGGTAAGGTTCATCCCATGCGCTTTGATGGTGTTTGCGAGGTCCGACACATAGATATTGAAGAGTGTCGGACTCAGGGATGAACCTTGGGGTACCCCACATGGGAGGGACAACTCCGTTGACTCGAATTGTCCCAAGGCGACCGCCTGAGATCTGTCCGCCAGGAACGATGCTAGCAGTTTCTTGGCCAGGCCACTAACGCCCATCCCCTCGACACGATCGACCAAGATCTTATGATCGACCGTGTCGAAGGCGGCCGATAGGTCCAGAAGAACCAATAATGCTGAACCCCCCTGATCTCGAATCAGACGAATGTCATCCGCTGCCTTAATGAGGGCTGTCTCTGTACCATGAAACTTACACTATTGGAGCTGGAATTAACGCGCCTGCTGGCACCAGACTTGCCCTCAAATGGATCCTCGTTAAAGGATTTAAAGTGTACTCATTCCAATTACAGGGCCTCGAAAGAGTCCTGTATTGTTATTTTTCATCACTACCTCCCCAAGTCGGGAGTGGGTAATGTGCGCGCCTGCGGCCTTCCTTGGATGTGGTAGCCGTTTCTCGGCTCCCTCTCCGGAATCGAACCCTGATTCCGTGTTACCCGTGGTCACCATGGTAGGCACAGAAAGTACCGTCGAAAGTTGATAGGGCAGGCATCCGAATGTATAGTAGCCATCACGGGGATGTGCGATCGGCCCAATGTTATCTAGAGTCACCAAAGTGGCAGAGCAAGCCCGGATTGGTCTTGCTCCAATAAATGCACGCATCCCGGGAGGTCAGCGCTCGTCGCATGTATTAGCTCTAGAATTACCACAGTTATCCAAGAAACAGATGGAGCGATCAAAGGAACCATAACTGATTTAATGAGCCATTTGCAGTTTCACTGTACCCGCCATGTGTACTTACACGAGCATGGCTTAATCTTTGAGACAAGCATATGCTACTGGCAGGATCAACCAGGTAGCCATACCTGATGACGTGGTGGGAGCCGCATGCCCATCTCCCCAAACCGGCAACCTTCACGCAACCCTCTATCTCTCAGAAGCCTGCAAGGGGAAGGAGCCCGCCCGCCTGGGCGGGAGGGCTCGCTGGAGGGGTGTGGAGCAGTGTGGTCGCATGGGCACCGGCGGGTCCAGCCGTCTCCCCCGGGAGGGAGAGGCAGGCCGAGGCGCAGCCTGAGCGAGACGCAGGGGTGCCAGGGCCTGGCGACAGCGGAACCCCTTATAACGATTGTTCCGAGCTGCTGTGGAAACATGCTGGGCGGAGAGGGGTCACAGCGTGGCCACAGGGCCCACAGACCTGCCGGACAGACAGCATCCAAGGGCCTGGCACCACCTGACCCCTTCCGCTCGGGTCAGACCACTGAGGGGCATGAGCTGCCGGGGACGCTCTGCTAGGAAGGGTGAATGACGGACGGTCCATGCAGGGTGGAAGTTCTTTGCTTGAAACAACAGCTGAGGCTGGCCAAGCAGTCCATCTCTAAATGGATTGAGAGTGCCCAATCGATCAGAGTACAGCCGGGGCATCCCCTGGCAGGCCACTCTGCGCAGGGGTTATGCTGGCTTAGCATCCCCTGTCTGCCTGCTGCCGGGGCAAGCAGACTCGGAGAAAAGGACCATCGGAAAGTGGCCCGAGAGGCAGGTGCGTAACCAGGCCCCTGGGGACCCCGGCGGGTGGGCCCTGGGAGCTGACTTCCCCATCACAGCATCGCCGGGCCTCACGGAGGTCTGCCTGAGCAAATTCGGAGAAAAAGGACCGTCGGGAAGGGGCTGAAAGGCAGGTGCGTACCCGGGCCCCTGGGGGCCCCGGCAGGCAGTTGCGGGTGCTGCCTTCCCATGTCTCAGTATCGCCGGACCTCACGATGTACGCCTGAGCAAACTCAGAGAAAAAGGACCATCGCCAAGGGGCTGAGAGGCAGAAGCGTACCCAGGCCCCCGGGGGACCCGGCGGGCGGGCCCAGGTTCTGCCTTCCCCTGATTCAGAATCGCCGGACCTCACGGAGGTTTGACTGACCCTCTCCCTAGTAATCTGGAGGAAAATGACCCCCCTTTCTTGTAATCCTTGCACATGAGGTGACAGAGGGGACCCAAGGCGTGAAAGTACCCAACCTCCTGGAGCCCTCGCTGGGATCCGGGAGGCAAATGTCACCTCAGCGGGACTTCCAGGGAAGTCGGGCCATCTGGTTGCCCCATAGGAAAGCATTGCAGGTGACCAGATAGCTGAGGGGATCCGGGCGACCAGATGGCCGAGGGGATCCAGGGTCCAGATGGCCGGACCGAAAGGGAAGTCAACTGGTCACCCTGTGCCCCAACGAAAGAGTGAGCGGGCGCCGGGGCATGGAGGCTGGAAGGGGGACCCGATGAGCCCTCCGACCCGGGGCCCGTGGACACCTTGACAAGCAGGGGAGGACTGCACGGGACCAACGGACGCCTGTCCTGGGCCCTTAGTGGAGCAGCAGCCCAGGGTACTGGGCCCAGTGTCGGAGCGCCCGACCGGGGGCATGGCCGGGCCCATGGACCGAGCCAGGGCTCCCAGGCCCAGAGGCGCAGGAGAAGCTTTCCCGGACTCCATCCCGGGCACCCTGCCACGCGGCAGGACCGAGGACGGAGCCCGGGATGGGGAGGCCACCCTCCTCGGGCCCCCCAAGGGCCCCGGCCGGAGCTCCTGAACCCATCCAAGCAAGGGGAGGGTCCCCGGGTACAACGGACCCCTGTCCCTGGCCTTTGGCAGTGCGGCAGGCCCGGGAACAGGGCCGAGGGCTGGACTCAGCCGGGGCTCCCAGGCCTGGAGGCACAGGGGGCGTCTCCCCGGGCCCTCCGTACCCCGTCCCGGGTACCCTGCCATGCGGCAGGACCCAGGACGGAGCCCGGGGTGGGGAGGCCACCCTCCCCGGGGCCCCCATGGGCCCCCAACCAGAGCTCCTGAACCCAGTCAAGCAAGGGGAGGCTCCCTTGGCACAACAGAACCCCGTCCCAGGCCTTTGGAAGTGCGGCAAGCCAGGGGACAGGGCCCAGGGCCGGAGCACCCAACCCAGGGCCCGGCGGGGCCCCTGGACCCAGCCGGGCCTCCCAGGCCCGGAGGCGCATGGGTCGCCTCCCCGGGCCCTCCGGACCCCATCCTGGGCACCCTGCTACTTGACAGGACCCATGGCGGAGCCCGGGGTGGGGAGGCCGCCCTCCCTGGGGCCCTCAGGGGCCCCCAGAAGGTGCTCCGGAACCCCGCCAAGCAAGGGGAGGCTCCCCGGGCACAACCGAGCCCTATCCCAGGCCTTTGGCAGTGCTGCAGGCCGGGGAATGGGGACCAGGGCCGGAGCGCCCGACCCGGGGCCCAGCCGGGCCACTGGATCCAGCCGGGGTTCCCAGACCCAGAGGCACATGGGACACCTCCCCGGGCCCTCCGGATCCCGTCCCAGGCACCCTGCCACATGGCAGGACTGAGGGCGGAGCCCGGGGTGGGGAGGCTGCCCTCCCCGAGGGCCCCTGGACCCAGCCCATCAGGGGAAGTCTACCCGGGCCCGCCGGACCCAATCCAGGGCATCCTACCACACGACAGGCCCAGGGACGGACCCAGGGCTGGGGCGGCATCCTGGCCCGTCCAGCTGCCAGCTGAGGACCGCTAAGCCGAGAGAGGTTCCAGAGTACCTTGTCCCTAGTAATCCGTAGGAAGGCTACCCGTCTTTCTGGGAACCTATGCGCACCGTGAGGAGCCCTCGCTGGGATCTGGGAGGCAAATGGGACCTCATCGGGACTTGCAGGGTAGCCCAGACATCTGGTTGCCCCATAGGAAAGCATTGGGTGCGTGCAAGCCATTTTCTTTATGATAACAAATGCAGTAAGCTTCTAGGCCCTGTTAAGTTAACATAATAAACCGTGCACAGGATGCTTGCAGCTTTCCTAGCTTCAGAGAAACAGCTTTAGTAACGCAAGGCTTGCTCGGAAACAAGATACGTGGCACAAGGGAAGATGCTAGCTTAGGCACGTACACGTACATTTCAGCATATCCCATTTCGCAATATGTTTCTGGGAATCACTATTATGTTGCAATTAATAACTGGAAAAAGCACCAGACTTATATCTTACATTACAGTGGAAAGTCCCAGAAGCTGCCCACTTGAGTCACGTGGTCAGCAACGGTATAGTTCGGACCTTACATGGTATACGTGGTATACGACTGTTCAAACCCTTGCTAATTGGTCAATTGAACTATGCTTAATTTGTGCTACGTATGTTATGTTGCTACATCCTTTGTGGTGTTGGCTTATATAAACAGTCAAACCCGTCACCTCTTTGGACATTCAGTGGCTTTGCTGATGTCTCCGTGCTGCACGTTAATTTGCTGTTTGTTGGTCTCCAAAAAACGTTGCTATCTTATGTGCTGACAGAGAGTCATATGTGTGGAATAATTTATTATTTCTATTGCAGCTTCTACATTTGATTGAGAATGCAGCTTCCAGACCACTGACGATTTCACGGACTGGCTGCTGGACTCCAGCTTCCACCAGAGTTCGGAGGCCTGAGGTTCGATAACTTTTACATTTGTCCTTCTCTCTGCTCTGCCTCCCTTGGATGCTGGAGGACTGCCTGCCCAGAAGTTGACTTTGTCTTGTCTCTGGTTCCTGTATTTTTGTCTCTCTCTCTCAGCACATTTGTCTGACCCCCAGTTAACAGTTCTCCTCTGTGCTTCACTCTCCCTCTCCATCTGAATCTCACTTCCCTTTTCTGGTGACAGTTCTCCACTGTGCTTTACTCTCCCTCTCCAGCTGACTTTCCTTTTCTGATGCCTGGGCTTGTTTGCCTGTGCCCTGGCAACATTGATATCGTATGCTTCCACAGCTTGTGGGATGTGCCAATGGCTATTGTAGAGACTGTGCTTATCACTTTCTGCTGTGCCCTCTTCCTGGCTCTCATAATTTATTTCACAGCCTGTCATCATTCGGATGAAGACTGTACTTCTGTCTGACGTCAGCGTTTGCTAACGAGCACCAACAGGCTTTCTCCTCGTGTTCAGTGCGTGCCTCTTGACCTCTGCCATTGCGGCCGATCTCTGCCTGAATTTTTACATGTGCAATTTTGCTTTATGTTTAGTTCCTGGTCCAGATACCCTCCCCACCTGGCCGGTGACAGCGTCCATCTGCAAGTTCCCTGCACGCAGTGACTCCCTGGTGCCTGGCAGCACCTAGCTGACGTTGTACCAAGGAGGGTGACCTACTGCACCCCCTGTGTTGCTAGCAGAGAGTCCCCGGCTGATAGGGGTGGAGGACCTTCACAGCTATTTCCCATTGACTGAAGCAGAGGTCGGTACACTTTGCCAGACTCAACAGACACCGGTAAGTCTTGATTGGGGGTTTTAAGTACTCCAGGTTGGGTTGTAGCAGTTAGCCCCTCGTTTTAGAGCTGTGGCAGTTTTGCTCCCCAGGTTATTGCACTTCCTAATTGTGCTGGAACGATATCGTGGAGGCTGTGGCCGGTTGGGCGGCTCCTCTTGTGGTTGCAACAGTTTCTCAGGGTGCCAGTTCTAAGGGTCCATGAACTCAGGTCAGAGTCCAGCTAACTCACCTCAGCGCCACTGGACCTGGGTACCCAGTGGGGCGCTGCCTCCTACTGGACGCCAGAGGTTGTCTCCAGCTGTGCCTAGGGAGTTTCCTAGGCACAGAGAGAAGGGAGTATCAGTTGTCTTGTTGTCTGTTATTTTTGGGTTCCTTGCATTTTTCTATTTGTGTATTGTTATATGCCTCTCATATATTGTGGCAAAGTATGGTTAGGTTTTGAGAGTATTGTTAGCATCTGCCAGAAAAGATTTCTACTGGGGGGTCACCCGTCCATTTATGTCATCGTCCATTTATCATGGACTGACTGGCTGACTTCTTAAGATTCGCCCTGTATTGAAAAATAGCCCCCTTTGTATCCCGTTCCTTATGTTCGTTGACATAACAATAATATTGTTCTCATTTCCTCTGTTACTCTTCTGGGATTAGTGTAAAAACACTGCACATAGTTACAAGTACACAGACCAGACTCTCTGCCAGCGCTGCGACCAGGGCTGCCAGAATATATATATATTTTTTTTATGTTTCATGTGTTTGTCTGCACTGAATGCAGGGTTCACCATCTTGCACTGTTTACGTGATTGCCTGAGTGTTCTCAAATAATTCCGCCCAGCCGCCCCTTTCACCCAAGTACCGGTTGATGGAAGATTGCAAGGGGACGGAATTATCAATCTTTCTTCTAAAACCCTTTCCTGTCACCTTTCCTTCATCTCATGGGACGCCAGTTATTAGCACCCAGAGACCTTTCTCATTCCAACTGATGAATGCCTGGGTGAACCTGAATTAAGTGACCTATCTGTTTTGCCTGACGAATGGCTCCCTCTACTACCATAACAATTCGAGAGTGGCTGAGAGGCAAATGATAGTGTTAGTTTTCCCACTGTGTTGTCCGTTCATAGAATAGTGCTAGACCCCACCCATCTGTCTGGTGTGTCTGAAATGTCCCTGTGCCACAGGCCAGGTTAGCGCTTGCACTTCACACACTCCACACTCATCACTCACAATGGGAAACACACTCTGCAAAAATAATTTAGACAGCAGTCAGCCGGCCCCCCCTAAAGACTTTCCGGCATACAATGTGGCCTTAAGCAAAGGACTTCACTCCATACTATTTATAAATAAATGGCATGACTTGACAGCTAGGAAACCAGACTTGCAGTTCCCCAGGCAGGGAACATACGACATAAAAAAACTGTCATATTTGAGATAAATGTTGAAGATGAAAGGAAAGAAAATACGCCCAATGGAATGGGAGTCATTCTATCCGTGGAATTTGGCCCTGCGTGACAAACGCAAAACTAACGACGTGAAGTCGAAGGTCCACAGGGAATTATTAGAGATTAAAAATAGGGTGCTAAATGAGATAAGTAAGAAGAAAACAGAAGAGGATTGAAGGAAAGGGCAACTGGATATTGTAGGAGTATACCCTTGCATAGCGATAGAGAAAGAAAAGCAGAAAGAGAATGCTGAGGAAATATTAGAAGACATTCTCATGGGAAGGATGAGACTCACTACAATCTCACACTCTGCTCCCATAGAAAAACCCTCTGAGTTAACCGAGCAACAAAAGAAAGATGCTGTAGATTTAACACGCACACTTATCAATGAAGACGCTGCCAAAATAGACTTGGACACCGTTCAAGACATCGCTGTCCTGCAGCTAATGAGGATAGAGGCAGCCCACGCCACCAGAAAATATAGTGATAAGAAAAGCCAGCTGCAGGCTCAATGTACACAGGGAAGCATAACACAACCAAAATTAATAGGCCACAAATGGCTACAACAATTCGATGACACATCATCAGACAACACTATGTCAATAACACAGTGGCAGTCCCTGGTTTGGGAACTCTGTACATACGTCCTGCAAACAGTACATGACAGGCAAAACAAGGGTCTCAGCAGTCTGCACCACAGAATAGAAGGGACAGTTTAGGCAAGTTAAATAGTGCCACTGAATCCTCACAGGGCTCACCCGCAACACAGAGGAGAGGGGAAACAACCTTTACAACGCAACTTTTACAACGCACTACCATTACAATGAAACTTTTACAACGAAACATCCATTACATAGCATGCCATTACAACGCAACCATTACAACGCATGACACAACAACGCATACCATTACAACGCATGTCATTACAACGCAGTCATTACAAAGCATACCATTACAACGCATACCATTACCATCCAACACTTACCCTACTGTTGCACCCCCTGGAGTTAGAATAGTAATTTTTACCCCTACACTATCTAACACTTACCCTACTGTTGCATTCCCTGGAGTTCGAATAGTAATTTTTTCCCCTACACTATCCAGTTTCAGTTCAGTTTTTAACGTCTTTATTTCGAAATTTTTCTTCATAAAAGACATACACAATAAAAATACATATACAACACACACAATAAATATATACAATTATATGCAAACTATTAATATTAATATTATCATTATCATAGATCTAGTTTTTAAAAGATCGATTAAATAACATAGAAGACGTTCATATCAGATTTTTACTGATATTTTAAAAAGCATTACAGAGATTCCATCCCTAAAAGAGGAGAAAAGGTTATGTCCAGCATATTTAGCAATCAGCTATTGGCTCTTCGTATATACCTTGCTCTAATTAACCAGGCCCACCCTATAAATTTTGCCACTCCTATAAACAGCCATTCGGTAGTGTTATATTTCATTAATGACATTGCTTCACTGCGTACTCTGGTATTTAGTCTTTTACATACAGGTTTTAGCCATTTATGGCGTGGTTCGCAGTATGCTGGGCATACAAACAAGAAATGCCTTAGAGATTCCTTTTTGCTCATGACAGAAAGGGCAAAACAGGGACTGTTGATTATGCCATTTATTGGTGAATTCTCTTAGTGGCAAAGTTCCTACCCGGAACTGATGATATAATTTCCTATCGGAACTTTTAAGAATAATGTCCCAATAGGTCTCTGTGTGTGGGACTACTTTATGGATCAAAAACATGCCAGTCAGGTTTAAGTTCTCAGAAAGCGTAACGTATTCTTCTTTAACTGAGGACCAGAAAAGAAGTTTAAATTCTTTTTTAGACGGAAAGATGTGGTTACCCGGCTCAGTCCATAACAAATGGAGACCCATTCTGTATAGAGTATTCTTAATTGATTTAAACCAGGGTACATCCCCCGCCCCTTGTTGCGCTCTTACATCCTGTATTTCATTGGCAAACATAATTAATTCTGGGGTGGACCAGATGCGTCTCCATAACGCAACCATCCTATATTGGGCGTGGTGTTTAATGGTATGAAAGCCCATATCAAACATAAGTGGTAAAGATGGTGTAGATGGTGGGAGACTCACTATGCTGCGAAAAAATTAAGTATTGCGGTGCTAATTTTGGCGCTATAGATTTTGAGCCCCGGTAGAACTCTTTTGGTCAAAGAGCAACGTTGTTCTTTCACAAGACAACCCGATAGTCGTGCAAATTTTAATCTAAGGGCCTCAATTTGTTCTTTCCAGCGTAACCTATAATCAATAACAACTCCTAAGTAAGTCATAACCCCTACTTGTTCTAAGCTAGTCCCATTCATCGTTACATGGCCCCTCCGAGGTTTGTTCTTTGTCAGGACCATAAACTTCGTCTTAGAAACATTAATTTCGAGGTCGTTTTGGCTGCAAAAATCCGTAAACTTATTTACAGCTAACTGCAGACCCATCTGAGTTTTAGCTAAAATTAGGGTGTCATCCGCGAAAATTAAGAGGGGGAATTTGGTCCCACCCAATGATGGTGCATCTGTCGGTGTTGCTGAGAGGAACTGAACAACCTGATTGATAAAAAGTATGAATAAGGTGGGGGCCAGGACACAGCCCTGCCTCACTCCACGGGTCACAGGAAAGGAGTCGGTCACCTGTCCCTGGCAACCCCACCTTACTCTAGCAAAGTTTTCCTCATGCAGCCTGATTGTGAACTCTAGAAGGGCAGTTGGTACACCCATTCTCCTTAAAGCTGACCACAATTTTACTCTGGGTACCAAATCAAACGCAGATTTGAGATCCACAAATGCTGCGTATATTGTACCTTCTCCTAAATACACAGTCTTCCAGTAGATCATAGCAAATCTAAGTACCTGGTCTACTGTGCTTATGTTGGCCCTGAAGCCAGCCTGCAGTGGGGACAAGATGTTTTCTTCTGTCATCCAACACTGGATTCTTCCCAACAGCATTCTGGCGATTACCTTCTGCAGGGCATCGATAAGACTGATGGGGCGATAATTTCCCGCATCAGTCCTATCCCCTTTTTTGTACTCAGGTAGGATCTCCGCCCCTCTCCAAGAGTCCGGGACTCTGACACCTCTAGCTATAGCATTTGCTAAGTTAGTAATGTATGGGACCCAATTATCTTGATCAAACTTAAAAAGGTCCGCTGGAACACAATCCATTCCAGGGGCTTTCCTATTCTGAACTAGTTTTAAAGCTTTAACAGCCTCTTGTTCCGTAAAGACTATCCGGTCATCTATGGGGATTACAGACCGAGCACTAAAAGTCTCTCCTAAATTACGGGCTGGCAAATTCGTATTACTAAACTGCACCGAAAAATGCTTAACCCATGTCTCGACTGGGACATAGTTTACTGGAGTTTGCTGGTCCCCTGTCCCGCCCCATTTCACTACTTCCCAGAATTTTTGCTGGTTAGTCGAAATACTGGCCTTATACAGATCTAGCCAACGTTGTTCATCCCAATTAATCTTCGCCTGTTTAAGCACCTTTTTATAGTTTACCCTTTCTGTCTTAATATCTAAAACTGATCTGGTTTTAATGGCAGCTATCAAAGAGCTATGGGCAAGACGACATGTCTTATCATACCATTTAGCTCCTAAATGGACCGACCCAGTTTTCCTTCTATTAGATGGTTTAATAAAAAAAGTTTTAATTTGGCTAAAGAGGGACTCATGAATCACCGCAATTTGATCCAGTGTATTGGCATCTTCTAATATAGGCACCATCAATTTAGTTGCTTCTAACACCACCAGTGAAACCCTATCCACAATGGTTGGGTCTTCCAGAAACCTAGCCCACCGTACCCTTCTACAATCGTTCATAAGAACAGCCTCAGCAGTAATTAAGTGTGTTGCACTAGATCTCTTTAGATCACCATGTGTCACTAAGTTTATCACTAAAGGATTATGATCACTTTCTGACCTTGGAACTATTTCCATATCCTCAAGTAAACTCCAATACTCCATCCTAATTAAGAAATAATCTATACGGCTCGAGTTATGAGCGTTGTCAAAAGTAGCATTACCCAGCAGGTCAGATTTTGTCCTCCCGTTTGCTGCACGTAGATTCCATTCAAGACATAAACCCAACCATTGCATAACGGCCTCTGTTACTTTTTTGACCGGTGGAATGGTTAGGAGGGGAATGTTCCAAATCTGGTCGACTTCACCATAACACCCGTTATCCAGATTGGGGACAGGTTCAAAAGAACAGTTAAGGTCCCCAGCCACCAATACACATTCGTCCCTATCAATGGTATTTAGTAGGGAATCGAAATCCTCTGCCGTTTTTGAAGACCTCCCACCTGGACACCCCCTGGCATATATATTAATCAGAGAGAGATCTTGACTTGATTTGCTACTCAGTTTTAAGGCTAGAATGTCGTTGCTCAATATCGGTAGGTCCGAGATTTTAAAACCCAAGGATTGTTTGATCCAGATGACAAGACCCCCAAAAGGGCGACCTTTTAAACCTTTGCTGGCTGGTTTAAAAAAATTCAAATAACCAACCCGATAAATTGCATCAATAGACCAACTTTCTTGCAGTATAATTATATCATGTAGATCCACAAAAGACCCCCAATCAGATTCTGCCAATTTACCCTTCAACCCAGCAATATTCCAGGATAATATCTTAAGGGTAAATACAGCTGGCTTACGCCGTACATCAACAGAAATAGCATTGCCCCCACTGGTCTCCAAGGTGAGAGTATGGCTTAATGTTTCCCCCCTTCCTATCCTATCTTGGGAGGTTTTTTCAAGCTCTGTGTGGAACGTGTCCACTGTAATTGCAGTATTAATTAATGAGCAATTTCCTGTATCACCCAGCAACCTTGGGACCATGGGATCATTGTTAAGTCAGTCCACTCCCTCCAGTCCCGATAATGGGGCAAACCGGTTCGATAGATAAGACTGAAACAATGGATATGATGGTGTTTCTTGATAATATCTATCCCTAGGTCTATTCCTTCGGAAGTGGGGGTGCGGTGTTTCGGCACTATGAGAATGTAGTGTAGGGTAAAAATAGTGAAGGGATAGTGTTTGAACATCCCCAAGTCTACCATATCTGGGTTCCCTGGAAATGTAATCAGCTACCTAGGGCTCCCTGAAACTTATTACTACACAGTCCCCCTCAAGATCTTTTTTACAGTAACCTACCCAATCCACCCTCCTGACATTAAGGATCTTTATGTTTGAATTAGGAGGGAGTGGGCGGTTTTTATTTAGCCAGAATATTACCTTATTATATAAATCTTTGTGTATTTCCCTCTTGCCAACCCCTAAAGGGGCCACTCCTGTTAAAATGGTGGTATAAGGGAGTGACTCAGGGGGGAGGTTCACACATTGTTTCCTAGGTACAGGATTAATCCTGGGCCGTATACTTTGGTCAGAATGGCCGATAGGATTAGATTGTTTTCTGGATGGGGGCTGTGAATTTAATACAGTACTAACCTTGTGCTGAGTTATACTCTCAGATGTCTGTTTTCCCTTTAAGACAGGAGCGGGTTTATGCTGTGGAACTGATGTAATGGGTAACCCTGCTTTTACTCCAGTACCCCCGTCCCTAGAAATCACTTGGTTGTTCTTGGAAAGTTTCGAATCTGTACCTTTAAAAGCTAAAGATGTGTGGATTCTATTTGTTACTGCTATATTCTCTTTTACTAGCATATCCAAAGAATCCATTTTGGAGTTTAATAGTCTAGTCCGTTCAAATAACTGTATGAGTAAAGATTTAATCAATAGCTCTATCTTAGCTAGGAGTAAACTTTCTACTATATTTACTGTGACGTTTTGTTCCTCAGGAGGAACCGCAGCTGTGGAGGTGATATTCTGTGTAGAGGATATATAGGGAGCTCCCTGACCCTTACAGTGACCCCCTATGTTGATCGAATCTACCCTTTTCCGTTTACCATGATTTTGCGTGGGCGAGCACTGAGAAATAATAGTTAAGTTTACCTGCTCCGTGCTTTGGGTAAGATTAGGGGAGTCTGAGAGACCAGTTTCATCACAAAATGAGTCATGGTAAGTAGTGCTACTGTCCACTGAAGGGTCATGGGCAGTAACAAGTACACTATCTATACCATTCCCCTCTAAATCCAAAGATTGACTAGCAGATACACTAGCAACCACTAAATCCGCATTAATATTATTAGTAGCAATGTTCAATTGGGAAAGTGGGACAGGGGAGACGGCCTCACTAATTTTTCCAAGTGAAGAACGCTTACCCGTAATTATGTCTAATGAAAGGCGTTTTTCTACAAGAGCTATTTCCTTCTCTAGTATACAAGTGGAGCGTTTAAAAAACTGATCAATAGTACCTGTAAAGGTACCATTGGAAGTGGAAACTTGAACTTGCCTTTCCCTACCTGACCGGAGTGGCATTTTCAAACCGGGCCCCTTAATAACCTTCCAAGTCCCACAAAGTGCAACAGTCAGTACAATAACCCCAACAAAAACTGTAAGACACTGTTTTACCAGCAATGTAGCAACAACAGTGTCCTGGTAATACGCCAGTTCAAAACAAACATAAGGATACCAGGAAATAGGGCAATAATATTAATAATAATGACAGTGGGGTGGCCCAACCCTGGCCGGCCCCGGACGGCCACAGACGGTCCCGCCCTTGTCCCGGGCTTCTCCCGGACGCACTCCCGCGCGCTCCCGCGCAGCGGGACTAGACCAATGTATTAGTAGGAGCTGGATTGAGGGGGAGGAGCCTGCAGGGAGAGCTGCCCAGGTGTAGAGGATGAGGGCGGGCGGGCGCTCCTGGGACTGGAAGTCCTGCGCCTCCGCTCGCTCGCAGCCCCGCAGGCACAGAAGTCCTTTAACCCCTCTGGCGCAGATTACTGCCCACACGACGCGGGACCCGGAGAGCGGGTACCGCGAGTAGCTGGTGAAGGCAAGGGACGCCAAGAAAGATCAACAGCTGCCAAGAGTTACTGCCGGTAAGACGTGCCACGAAGTATCCCCTACACTATCCAATACTTACCATACATGCAATGTAATGTTATGCATTGTAATGGTATGTGTGTAAAGGTTTTATGCGTTGTAATGGAATGCGTTGTAAAGGTAGTTTTTAAAAATGTGTTGTAATGGCATGCGTTGTAATGGAATGCGTTGTAATGGATGTTGCATTGTAAAAATGCGTTGTAAAGGTGTGCGCTGTAAAAGTATGCATTGTAACGTCATACAACCGAGGAGAGTACGGAAGTCAGACACAGTCAAGTGTCAGGATTTACTAGAACAGATGGTGGCAGGAACACTAGCCGTAGGAGACTTCACCCAACACCACAGCAGGCTATATATAGAAAAAGCCTTGACTCTAGCACGCGCACAGTTAATGGATAAGGGTGCACAAGCACATAGTGCTTATGTCTAGAGAATAAAGGCCACAGGCACAGATACTACAGGTATAATTCCAACACTACCTGCACAGTATGGATTGGACATAGCGAGGTTCAGTTTCACAGACTCAGACCTACAGACATACAAAAAAGAAGAAATTAAAGATAGACTACAATATGCGGTAGACAAACTGCAACAGTGGAAGCAGCTGGTGCACACATTTGCAGTGCTGGAAGTAGTTCAGACCCTCAACCCTCACACAGGAACAACAGCACCACCACCGGCCACCCCACCAATACTAATGATGCCCCTTAGGGAAATACCAGGTAGTAAGGATGACGAATTAGCATATGTCCATGTCCCCTGGTCTAGACAAAACATTATGTGTTTTACAAATGACTTCCCGAAGCTAAGAGAAGAGCCAAGGAAATGGTACACTGAGCTAGACGGGATGGCAGTTTTCAGGGGACTGTTATGGAGAGACTTTGATACTTTATTCAATATAATAGTTCCAAAGGATCTGTTGGAAGATTGTAAAAGGAAAGTGGATTAGCCAAAAGGGGAGGCGGGAAGGGTGGAGCACCAAGAGATGAAGTAGATGAAAAATACAAAGAAGTAGTGAAATATTTAAAAGAAAAAATGCCAGAAGACAAGGTAGATTGAAACAAGATCACACATACTAAACAAGAAAAGGATGAGAGTGTGAATTCATATTTTGACCGCCTTCTGCAAGTCTATCAGCAGAACAGTGCACTAAAAACTCCAATGGGAGAAGCTATGTCAGCCTTTGTCACCACGTTTGTCCAAGGTCTGAGACCCCCTATTAAAACACATCTACAAACCCCCTTTGTTTGCTGGCAGCAGGACCCAATAGAAAAGGTGCTGGCAGCAACAAGGTACTGCTCTGACTATCAGCCCAATGTACAGACCATGGAAGCAGAGAAAATAAAGAAAGAAAAGGTCAGACTAATGGTAGCGCAATAAATGTTTTACACAAGCCAGCAAGGAAGAGGGAGGGGCCGAGGTAGGGGAAAGGGTACGGGAAGGCAACTGAATAACAGGTCAGCTTCCCTACCACCCCCATCTATAGCTTGCTTCTACTGTAAGGACCTCAGGCACTGGAAAGCTGACTGCCCCATAATAAAAAAGAAAAATGCGGAAGGCAGGCATACTCAGAATAGGGGACAGGACCAACAACAGTACCAGCATAATGCCCAGCGCACAGAGTATAGAAACAATGAACAGCAGGGGTACACGTCTAACGAAATGCCTCCAACACAACAGGACTGGGCAGGGAGGGACAGGTGGGGACAGCAGGACAATAGCTTCCAACTGCCACCCCAGGATTTATTCTAGGGATGCTTGAAAGTGAAAGACTGCCTAATAGCTCCAGCAATAGCAGTGGATCAATCAGGTCCATATGTACAAGGGACAGTTTTGGGGAAAATTGTAACCTTCTTGATAGACACAGGAGCTCAAAGATCAATGCTAAAAGCGTCAGTGACGCCGGAGGCACCACTTTCAGGAATAAAGATTACCGCAGTCGGAATGATAGGACAACCAATAGATGAATATCTAACACAGCCATTGCAATTAAGGGTAGGCACCATAACTGTCAACCATCATCAGCAGATTCTACCCAGTGAACTTGCTAGGAAGGGACTTGCTCACAGCTCCTATCGTCTTTTGCAATGTGCCCCAGCCTAAGATATGTCAGTACTGCTGATCTAAAAGAAGTTGGGTTTACGGCGAATAGCAAGGGGGAGGAAATAACAAAGCTCCTACTCCACTCAGCCTTAATAAAAGATGCAATAGAAAAGGCAGAGTCCGAGATGCTTTGGGAAGGAATTAGAATAGTAAAAAGGTAGGAGGTGTTACAGAACAAAAGAGGGAACTCTTTCCTTAGAAACCATGTAGCCCTAGGAGAAAGACAAATAAAAATGATTAGCCTCGGGAGAGGCAAACAAGATGCCCTGGAAATTACGATAAAACCAAAAGATCAGAGGTGGGATGGGGAAGATGTACTTGCTGGGAATAGATATAGAGAACTGGCATACATGAATGGTGAGGAAGACGGTTACATGAGCAACATTGATTAGGAAGACGGGTCGTTGCACAGCCTATCCATTCTGTCCTGGAATGTAAATGGATACAATAGAATAATGCCACAGGAAGATTTCAAAAACATCCTGAAGGAAAATGACATTGTATGCTTCCAGGAAACTTGGCTGTGCGACGAAACCCCTTAACGGAAGGCTTCACTCACCACGTAAAACCTGCAAAAAAGAACTTATCAGGTAGACCCTCTGGTGGCCAGATGACGCTGGTCTCAACAAGGATAGCCAAAGACATGGAATCCCTAGAACACAAGTGTAATTGGGCTTTGGGTAGTAGGGTGCGAACCCTAAACAATATGTTAGGGGTCGAAAATCTATATATTATCAATGTGTACATACAGAAAGGTAAAACGAACGAATATAGGGCTGACCTGGAATGTTTAAAATCAGACCTGGAATACCTATGCGATTGCTATCCAAGAGATGTGCTAATGATTCAATCATAGATTAAATCCCATTAAAACGGACCCTTGGCTGAGGGATATGCTAGGAGTATACAAAATAGAGCTCGCACATTTTCCCAGTTGTGAGATCTCAACCCAAGATGATGAGCTTGGGCAACTGTTGGGTGCCATGGGTCTGGTCTGCGTAAATGGAAGAAAGGAAGCAGACCGGCCCGCGAATCGTACCTTTAAAGTAGGGCATCAAATGTGCCCAATAGATTACGCATTCATACAGGCCTGGAACTTTTATCTAATTAAACAATTTGAAATTCTTAGGCTAGAGGGTAGTGATCATTACCCACTGCAGATAGAACTCCAGGTGAATAGTTCTCCACACAGACAAAAAGTGCTACCAGTAGAGGTGGAATAACTTAAGTGACTAACTACGAGAATTACCGATGAATATATAAAAAAACTGAGTGCACACCAGTTAACTGTGAACTTAGATAACCTAGCACCAGAGGAGGGCATAACCTGGTATGAGGATACAATAAGGGATATGGTAGAATGCCTCAGGATAAAATTAAAGCACGGTAAACATAAATTAGTAAATAATGCGAAATCATACCCCAGTAGTACCAACCATTGGTTCGATGGTGAATGCCGGAAGGTAAAGGCCAGTATTAGAAAACAGGAGAGACGCCTAAGAGCTAACTATAGTGAGGAAGCGGTAATAGAACTTAAGAGACAGCGCCGAGACGCCTGCGGGCAATTGTTCGCGCTATATTAAATGCCAAAAATAAATAAATAAATAAATAAATAAGAATCTAAAAATAAAATATAAGGCCACTATTAGAGATAAAAAAAGAACCTTTAAGGACAAATGTTGGGGGAATTTACTTGAGACAATTGAAGAAAAGAATGTGAGAGGCTTTTGGAAGTTAGTTCAGGAATGTACGGGGAAAGTCTTAGGAACTCTACACTGCTCGGTACCAGAGGACAAGTGGGTGACCTACCTGGAAGAAATCTATGGTATATGGCCAGACAGGGAGGGAAGAATGGCCAATGTTTGGCCTGGAATAAGGGAAGAAATTAAAGTACACTTCTCCCCAGGTGCCATTAGAGGTATAATAAAGAGGTTAAACTTAAAACGGGCTGCAGGACCTGACAATTTACCAGCAATTATAATAAAAACGAACATAGAGTGGTGGGCTGAGTTTCTTTCTAATATGTTCCAAGAGATACTAAAAAGAGGCAAGTTTCCAGATAATTGGAAAGGGGCAATTGTCAGGCCTATACATAAAAAAGGTGATGTAAACTCCCCAAAAAACTATCGCCTAATAAACTTATTGGATATAGGCGAAAAGGTATTTTCTAAAGCAATTTTGGGTTTATTAAAGGATTGGGTGGATGATAAACAGATAGTACCACCAGAACAGGGGGGGTTCAAAGAAGGCCACTCAACGGTTGACCACTGTTTTGCTCTTTGGTCCATTGCACGGAAGTCTATCGATCAGGGGGGGAAATTATTCTGCTGTTTCGTGGACTTCCGTGCAGCTTTCGATCTGGTGGACAGGGAGCAACTGTGGTCAACACTGGTACGGTATGAAATACCGGGTGACCTGCTAGCCCTAATCCAAGCACTGCATATTGAAAACTGGACACAGATAATTCTGGATAAGGAGGGAGGATTGACGAAGAGAATCCCAATTGGGAACGGCTTAAGGCAGGGGTGTGTACTTGCCCCATTACTATTCTCTCTGTTTTTAGCAGACCTACCCCAAAAATTAAGAGAGATTAGAGGGGCAAACCCAAAACTGGGAGGAAACCAGATATCGTGCCTCCTTTATGCGGATGATCTGGTAATCATGGATCAGACGGAGATAGGGCTCCAAAGAAAATTAAATCGATTCAAAGAATACTGTACTAACAAAAAATTAGTAGTGAACATGGAGAAAACAAAAATTGTTAGCTTTGGTAGGAGGAAAACAAAGTTCTCTTGGTACTTGGGCACAGTATTGCTTGAGAGGGTAGCCGATTATAGATATCTGGGAATGTGGTTCTCTGGTACCCTGAAATGGTATACTCATATACAAGCATTAAAAATGAGGGCATTATCGTCCGTGAATGGCTTAAAAAAATTCAATAATATCTATGGAGAAATGTCGGATAGACCGGTCCTGAAAGCCTATCAAGCAATGGTGCCCCCTCAATTCTTGTATGGAGCCGAAGTCATTTACCTAAGCGGTAAGACCTCTTGGGATAGAGAGGAGGGAAATATATTAAAAAGCCTATTCGTACTGCCTAAATCTTCTATGGTACAGGCGGAAAGAATTGAGTTGGGAATTATCATCGTGGGCGATAACCGCCTGTATGGCCCTTGTACGATTTTGGCAGCGATTGGGAGCTGAAGAGTCCCTCAAAATTTCCCAATGGGCCAAAAAGGAAATTACCATGAGTGAGCTACCCTGGGCAAAAGAGTCTAGAGTATCAATAAGGAATGCCTACAGGGTACTCGAACTGAAGGTCTGCCCGCTACAAGACCATATAATAATAGGTAAGAAGGAACTAAGGCTTCAAGGAACCGATATGTCTCGTACCTATTACCGGGAGTATCTCTCACAAAAATGCTCGGTAGCCCATATGACATCAGCCTGGGAGCTTGACCAACATTTTCCCTATGTAGATCGCTACCAAGCCATAGCTTAAGGCGGGAAGTCCTAAAAATGAGAATTGGAATAAACCCATGTTTCGCTAATATTGGAGCTCGAAATCAAATGATGGGATGTAATGGGAATTGCACCTGCACTTTAGGCACTACCTGCAATATTACTCACATTTTATTAGATTGTTTGTGGTTTTTAGATATACGAAAGGAGTTTTTAGGCCCGATTTTTAAAAAGTATAATATTACAAACAGGATGCAAGCCGCTAAATTGTTGATGGAAATGGGGAACTTGGATATAGCCTGTGCCTTGGGGAAATATATGAAAAAAGTTAAGGGGTTCCTCAACTGCACAGAGTAAGATCCTCGATATTAAATAAGTCTGAAACAATTAGTGTTTAAAATAGTAAGTGCTGCATGTTTAAGGAGGTGTTGTATAGTATGAATTAAGTGATTTTATTAATTTAATTGGTATAATACTCTGATTTTAAAAATGATAGTACTCATATGTATACCAAGAAGTAATATGTCTATTGATACCGCCGTGCTATGTATCTGTCGCTGTTTTTATTTTATCCTTTTTAGTAAGATAAGATGTAAATTGTACTTTTATGGTTGTAACAAACCAAATAAAGTTTGTTTTGACTGACTGACATTGCAATTAAGGGTAGGCACCATAACTGTCAACCATCATCCGCAGATTCTGCCCAGTGAACTTGCTAGGAAGGGATTTGCTTTGTAAATTACAATGCACCATACATTGCTCACCAACAGGGGTCTTCCTGGAAAGCAGACCTAATGGTCTGATGCTACAGGCCTTCATGACCTGCACTGACCCCATCATACCATCAGAGCTGCATGACTGTGTGCCACCCCAAGTCTGGGCTACCAGTGCAAATGAGATACGGCAGGTGTTGAATTACCCACCAGTACAGATCACATTGAAGCCAGGAGCCCGGCTTCCGAGAGTACCACAGTACAAAACTTCAAAGGAAGGGGAGGAGGGCATAGCACCAGTAATACAGGACCTCCTGAAGCAGGAAATAATAAGGGAGATATGTTCTAGCCAATGCAATACACCCATACTCCCTGTAAAGAAAGCATCCAAGGGCCCGGATGGGGCCCCTGTATACCATTTCACACAAGACCTGAGAGAATTGAACCAAATAGTGATACCTTCCTTCCCAGTATTTCCAAACCCAGCAACAATATTGTCTAATATCCCAGTTACAGCCACACACTTCACAGTATTGGATTTGAGCTCCGCCTTCTTTACCATCCCCCTGCACCCTGACAGCCAATCATATTTCTCGTTCTGTTTCAAGGGTAAATGATTTTGTTGGTGTAGGCTCCCTCAGGGGTTCACAGAATCACCCTCCATTTTCACGAATGCACTAAAGACAGAACTAGACTCCCTAGTGTTGAAGGGGGGCTCAACTCTTGTCCAGTACATAGATGATTTACTACTGGCCTCACCTTCAAGGGAGGCCTGCGTTCAGGACACTATTGCCGTCCTGTGCCATCTAGCGATGAAAGGCTACAAGGTTTCCCCAAAGAAATTACAGTTCTGCCTCACGGATGTGAAGTATCTAGGCCACGAGCTGTCCAAAGGGACCAGGAGGTTACTACCTGAAAGGATATCAACCATCACCCACTTTCCCAGACCACGCACACAAAAAGAGATTCGGGCCTTTCTGGGGATGGCGGGATATTGTCGCCACTGGATTCCAAATTTCACCCTAATTGCAAAAACATTACAAGCCCTGACACACAAAGAGGTCCCAAACGAGGTACCTTAGCCACCAGATTGTGAAGAGGCATTCAACAGACTTAAAAGCGAACTGAACGGAGCACCAGCGCTAGGCCTCCCAGATTACAGCAAAGATTTCCACATGTTCTGCCATGAGAAGGAAGGGTGCGCACTGGGGGTGCTGAGTCAGAAGCACGGATCTTACTACCGCCCAGTGGCATACCACTCAGCCACACTAGACCCAGTGGCATCAGCACTTCCGCCTTGCCTCCGAGCCATGGCTGCAGCAGCACTAGCAGTAGAACAGTCAGAGAGCATAGTGCTGGCACACACCGTGATTTTGCACGTTCCCCATGCAGTGGGCACCCTACTCACGTCCACTAAGACTCAGCACCTGACAAATGCACGTCGTACTAGGTATGAATTGATATTGCTAGCACCACACATTGCCATCAGGAGGTGCACCACTTTGAACCCAGCATGCCTTTTGCCAACAGAGCACGAGTTAGATGAATGCATTTCACGATTGTGTATTAGCCATTGACAGACACACGAAGGTGCGCCCAGACTTGAAAGACACACCACTTCCCGATGCACAAGGGGACTTGTTTGTAGATGGGTCATGTCTTCAGGATGATAATGGAACTTTGCAGACATCCTATGCAGTGGGCACAGTTAACAAACTACTGGAAGGGGGACGGCTAGCAAATGCCAAGAGCGCACAAGCAGCTGAACTCGTGACACTAACAAGGGCATGCACATTGGCTAAAGGAAAAAGAGCAAACATATATACAGATAGCCAGTATGCCTTCGGAGTGGTCCATGACTTTGGCCAGCTATGGTCAATGAGGGGATTCCTGACATCAGCAGGGCAACAAATACAACACGCCCAATTGATAAATGACCTCCTCCATGCCCTGCTACTACCATCAAAAGTGGCTATCATCAAATGTGCAGCACACACTTCAGCAAAAGATTATGTGTCGAAGGGAAATGCATTCTTTGATGGGGAAGCAAAGAGAATAGCGCTGACAGGCTGTCAGCTAGCTATGGTACAAATGACAAGCACCAGCAAAAGCACAGAGTTTACCAGTGATTCCCTACACTTTGACCTAATACACATTTAGAGCAAAGTGGAGAAAGAAGCAAAGGAAGAGTGGGTAAAAGGAGGGTGTGTGCAAACAAAGGAGGGATCATGAACAGGGCCAAATGGAAAAATATGCCTACCTTCAACCATGGCACGCCTTTTTCATGGACCCTCACATGTTGGCAGGGATGGGATGATCAGGTTATTTTCCCAGTGCTGGTATAACAGCAAATTTCGCCAAATAGCAGAAAGACTTTGCAGGCAGTGCACCGTGCACACAATACAATACTGGGAAAGGTACACAGACTGCACCTGGCCAGTTCCCACCGCCCCACGGTCCATTTGAGAGCCTCCAGCTGGACTTCATTGACATGCCCCCCACCCACAACTACAAACATGTGTTGGTAATTGTGTGTATGTTTAGTAAGTGGACCGAAGCATACCCAACAAAGAACTGTGATGCACATACAGTTGCTAAATGCCTCCTACACAGTGCTTAATTTGTGCCGGTGCTTTCCGGTGCTTAGCACCGGCACTTAATTATCAGGGCCGGGTCTACAAGCATTGCTGCACGTCATTGATTTTTATTTTTGATATTATTATTTACCTCACTACTGGACTGGTTGAAGTTGCACAACACTCAGTACTGTGCAGGAGAAGTTGGCAGTGGCACAGTCTGAGTAACTTGGTACTCGAGAGACGGACGAGCAGACAGTCCCACTCCCAGCGAAGCTGTGATGCTGTCCTTCGCCTGCATTAACTCCCACCTGGGGCCAGCCCCCTCCCCCTGCACGCCGGCACAGACCCCACCTGGGCCCCAAGCCCCAGGGGACTGGTTCCAGTCACAGCACGCTTGCAGCCGCCAAGGGAGGGGTTTTTATGTCTCGCATGAGTATTTTTAGGAAACTCCGTCAAGCAAATAATTGAGGCAAAGGCGTTTTTTTGTCATTTTTACACGTCTTTTAAAACAAGCAGGCAGGGTGGGCAGCCCACTCACAGGCAGAGACAGAGGCAGAGGAATGGGCAGTGAGACAGGCAATATGTGCATGCAGAGACAGTCACAAAGTGATGAGGTGGCATGGACAGGCAGTCATAAAACGATAGACATATAGGGGCAAAGAGTAAAACAGACAGATAGAAAGGGAAGAGCAGAGACAGTCCTAGAAAAATAAAGACAAAGGGACGGGCAGTGACACAGACAGAAAGGGACAAGACCTGCACGCAGAGACATTCACAAAGGGAAGAGGTTGCATGGACAGACAGTCATAAAAAGATAGACACAGGGGGACAAACAGTAAGGCAAATAGAAAGGGAAGAGGTATCACGAGCAGAGACAGTCATGGAAAGATAAACAGATGGGTACAGAGGGGCAGTGAAACAGACGGAAAGGGACAATATGTGCATGCAGAGACAGTCTGAAAGGGAAGAGGTTGCAAGGACAGACAGTCATAAAAAGATAGACAGAGAAGAATAAACAATGAGACAGACAGAAAGGGGAGATGTCCCATGGGATGAGACCAGCATGGAAAGATAAAGAGATAGGCACAGAGGGACAGTGACACGGTCAGAAATGGATGAGACGTGCATGTAGAGACAGACAAAGAAAGAAGAGATCGAAAGTCATGTCATCCAGTCTTTTTTGCGGTTTTACCTTGGCTTTTGACCTCCTTTGAAAGGATATCTTAATAAAATTAACATATATCAAGTCAACCATCATATTACCAAGGTAAGAATTCAGATAGGGTGTTAAACGTGGCTTTCAGCCATGCAAGTTGAGGTCAGGATGTGGGTGGAGCCAATAGAGTAAGTGAGTGGAGCCAGTGAAGGAAGTGGGTGGAGCCAAGGGGAGTGGGTGTGGCCTCCTACAAAAATTTGAGCACCTGGACTTCCTATTTTACAAATTAAGCACTGCTCCTACAGGAACTTATCCCACGCTTTGGAATACCAGCCCTTCTGAGCTCCGACAATGGGCCAGCATTCATTTCCCATGTCATAGGGGGAATATGTAAAGGACTTGGGGTCACACAGAAACTACACTGTGCCTATCACCCACCCGCAGCGGGCGCGGTGGAGAGAAAGAATAGGGTGTTGAAGAATAAGATGGGAAACATTTCTGCATCAACGGAACTTTCATGGGTAGATGCACTACCACTAGCCCTGCTGGCAATGAGGAGCATACCAGACAGGGTAACAAAGCTCAGTCCGCACGTAATAATATTTGGCCGCCCCATGAACATTGCAGGCAATATGTCCACGGCCCCACTATCAGTAACAGATGATCTGCTTTTATGTATTTGTAAGAAACTAACAGAGACTTTATGTTATCTTCACCGCCAGGTTCTGCAGGCCCTTCCAGAAGCAACAACCCCACCACCACATGATCTGCAGCCTGGTGATTGGATCTGGGTAAAGGCTCACACCCGACGGCACTGTCTCCAGCCAAAGTGGAAGGGACCCCACCAAATTATTCTACACACTGCAACAGCAGTCAAGTGCCAAGGGCTGACATCCTAGATCCACAGCTTCCATGCTAAGAAATCGTAAGGACCAGACAGCAGAGAACCAGCTCCACCAGAACCACCAACGGCATCTGAAGCGCCACGCAGGTACGACCTTCGATCCACCACGCAAGACCAACGGGAAGTAAGAGGCAGATACCTGCTCGGGGCAGGCTAGGCCTCCAACAAAAGACAGAAGACACCAGAGGTAGATACTTGCTCGGACAGGCTAGGCCTCCAACAAAGGACAGAAGATACCAAAGGCAGTCACTGCGCACAACAAGTCCAGGTCCAGTCCCCTGGGTTTCAACCCCCCAAAGACGCCTGTTCCAGTGGCTTTCCAAGGGAGCGCCAACTGTCATGTGCTAGTAACCTCCGACGGGACACCATCAAGGCACCAACATTTTCTTCCAAATTGTTGACTGGTGTCTGCACCAATAGACCCCTAGGAGGTGCAGAGCACGCTTGTTACATACCAAAGACAAGACTTTGAAATATCAAATAACTGAACTGAATGCTTGGTTAAGGATATGCCAACACCTAAGTAGACCACATTTATGACAAATGCCAGCAAACAGATTTGGAAGGCTTAGGTCTATACAGGTGAGGGTAGAAGAGTCACAACTAATTATTCATATAAGGCTGTTGTGTCCTAGAATAGACCTAAATAGTGTGCTGGAACTGACTATGCCAAATCCCCCGCTATTGAGTGGATTAAGTGACCTGATCTTGCAAGACATTTCATTTCCCACTTTTGGACTTCAAACAACAGCACAAGATATTGCAGACGTGCGCCTTGACATTTTGGATTGCGTAATCTATGCAATAGAAGACATAGGATCTGGTCTTATCGGGGACATTAAGTGAACAAGTGAAAGTAATGAACAATGCCAAGAATGAAAAAACCAGAGAGAAAATGGCCATCAGGGATAGGAGCAATGGTGACACCAGTCCCAGGGATAATAGTGACTGCACTGTTAATAATATTTGCAAAAGACATTGAAATACCGTTCATCAATGGCCGACAGGGGGATGAGGGGGACCAAAATATAACTAATGATGAAAGACTAATAGATTTTGTAAATGAAGACACTTTGGGGAAGGTGGACATTAAAGCAGGAGGGGAAAGAGAAATGTGGGATGAATATAAGGGAAACCAATATGTTGAAATGCTAAAAATGTATGTACGCATAATGAGCTTATCTGGATGTTCTGTTTGCACACACTTGCCAACAGATACAGAGAACAGCATGAACTACAATGTGCTGCCTGTTCCCAAATATGTAGGATGCATATTAATGCGAGATTTTCTCCTCAATCAGCATAACAAGACAGTGGCAGTTGCACAACCAGAGAGTAGCAGAATTACAACTAAGCAGGGTGGGGAAGTACCTGGGAGAAAGAGAAGGCCATGTATGAATATGCAACCAGCAAGAAGGGATAAGGAAATATTAGAAACATTTGATAAGACTTCTAGAAATGAAGGATGGAAAGGAAGGGCAGGGTGAAACAACTTGGGAACAAAGAAGGAAGAAGAGTTGAAGGTACCCAGATTTAAAGTAGCACAACTTCCTTCTGCCCCTTCCTGTATTCAGAATAACAAGGTGGTACCGCCAAAAAGAATACCCAAGTTGCCACAGGAGGGAAAAAGCTGCTCAATACAACAGTTACTGCAGAAAGACGCATGGAAAAATTGCCTTTCATTTGCATGCACTATAGCAGAAATGGCCCAAGGGAACAAGGGACTACTAGATTGTGAAGACAGGGTAAACAAACTAAAGGGAATTAAGGAGGAATTGAACGTGGAACAAATTTTCGTAGGTGAGAGTAACTGCACACACACAGCAAGGCTATGACGGATTAGGAACAATAACGAGAGATACTCCCCTGGACTAGTAGAATACAAAGGACTATTCTTCGTATGCGGACAGTGGGCATACTTCTACTTGCCACCAGGATGGTAGGGCAGTTGTTATCTTGCCTCCATCACACCGCAAATACAAATTTTTCTGACATAGTACAGATCACACGCCAAAGCCCACTGCCAAGGAGAATTAGGAGGACACCAGAATGGGCTGACAACGTAATGAGAGGCCTTGGGATGATGGTCCCTGGTGCAGGGATTATATATACCACACAGAGAATACATCAGCTAGCAAGAATGACTGAAGATCTAGCTGACTCAACAGCAGCAGGGATGGGAAACATTACTGAGGAACTGACCGCCATGAGGGCCGTAGTGATGCAGAACAGAGTTGCGTTAGACATCATTCAGGCCAAAGAGGGTGGAGTATGCCACGTCATACATAAGGTGTGCTGTTCGTATATACCTGACAACAGCCGCAATATAGATGTTGCAATACACAAGATTACAGACATTAGGGACAAAGCACATGGAATACATACAGGGAGCATGTGGGAAGACTTCATGGTATGGCTAGCAAGCTGGGGATCATGGATATTGGAATTGATTATTGTAATAATCACTGTATTAATTACACTGTGCATGATGATCCAGGTTTGCCCAGCATGCTGCACAACCTTCGTATCCTGATGTGCACGCTATATGCCCCATAACAAATGGTACAGACCTCATGAACACCATACCAATAATGATGAAGAAGGAGAGGACATGGAGGTGAGGGGTTAGGAGATAGTGATTCTTTATCAGATGGCGCAATGTAGAAGCCATTTTCTTTATGATACCAAATGCAGTAAGCTTCTAAGCCCTGTTAAGTTAACATAATAAACCTTGCACAGGATGCTTGCACCTTTCCTAGTTTCATAGAAACAGCTTTAGTAACGCAAGGCTTGCTCAGAAACAAGATACATGGCACAAGGGAAGATGCTAGCTTAGGCACGTACACGTACATTTCAGCATATCCCATTTTGCAATATGTTTCTGGTAATCACTATTATGTTGCAATTAATAACTGGAAAAAGTACCAGACTTATATCTTACATTACAGTGGAAAGTCCCAGAAGGTGCTCACTTGAGTCACGTGGTCAGCAACAGTATAGTTTAGTATAGTTTGGACCTTACATGGTATACGTGGTATACGACTGTTCAAACCCTTGCTAATTGGTCAATTGAACTATGCTTAATTTGTGCTACGTATGTTATGATGCTACATCCTTTGCTGTTTTGGCCTATAATTTGCTGTATGTTGGTCTCCAATAAACGTTGCTATCTTATGTGCTGACAGAGAGTCGTATGTGTGGAATCATTTATTATTTCTAATTCAGCTTCTATAGTGCGACCAGATGACCGAGGGGAAAGGTGCGACCAGATGGCCGGGACAGAAAGGACTCCCATCTGCCCGCCCCAAGGCCTTCACGGTAGGGCACCCGCCTGCCCATGCAGGGCTCGGGTGCTCGGCTTCCCAGGGGCTCGGAGACCCCCGGCTGCTGTGCCTCAGGCACAGGTGGGGCTGCCAGAGCTCTCGGGCCCAGACACCCGGGGAGGACTGCATGGGACCCATGGAGCCCGTCCTGGAAACTTTGCCACGCAGCGGGCCGGAGGAGGGAGCCCCGGACGCCAGGGAGGTGTTGCCCGGGCACAGACCATTTGGTCCCCGACAGGGAACCGCCAGCCCAGGAGGGATGTTCCGACATACCCTGCCCCTAGTAATCCAGAGGAAGGCTACCTCTCTTTCTGGGAACCCATGCGCATCGAGTGATGGAGGGGACCCAGGGCGCGAAGGCGCCCGACCTCCTGGAGCCCTCGCTGGGATCGGAGAGGCGAATGGCACCTCATCGGGACTTCCAGGGAAGCCCGGCCATCTGGTCGCCCCATAGGAAAGCATTGGGTGCGACCAGATGGCAGAGGGTAAAGGTGTGACCAGATGGCCCGGACCGAAATAACGCCAATCTGCCTGTCCGAGCCTTTGCAGTTGGGCTCCCGCCTGCCCTTGCAGGGCTCCAGGGCTGCAGGGCTCTGGGGCTGCATGGCTCCGGGGCTCCAGGGCTGCAGGGCTTAGAGGCTGCAGGGCTCAGGGGCCATTTGGTCCCCGACAGGGAACCGCCAGCCCAGGAGGGATGTTCCGACATACCCTGCCCCTAGTAATCCAGAGGAAGGCTACCTCTCTGTGGTGCTCCGGGGCTGCAGGGCTCCGGGGCTTCAGGCCTCTGAAACCCCACGCTGGGCCTTAGGCATGGGGAGGATCACTGGAGCTCTCTTGCTCGGACGCCCAGGGGAGGACTGCCTGGGACCAATGGAGCCTGTCCCGGGTACTTTGCCACGCCGCTGGCCCGGAAGAGGCAGCCCCAGACGACTGAGAGGTGTTGCCCGGGCATCGCCCATCTGGTCCCCGGCAGGGAACCACCAGCCCCGGAGGCAGGCTACTCCTCTTTTTGGGAACCCGCGCTCGCTGAGTTACGGAGGGGACCCGCGCACGGAGGTGCCCGACCTCCTAGATCCCTGGCTGGGATCCGGGAGGCAAATGGCACCTCATAGGAACTTCCAGCCGGAATCGAAAGGACTCCCAGCTGCCCACCCCGAGCCTTCGCGGTAGGGCTCCTCCCTGCCCATGCAGGGCAGGGCTCGGGGGCTCAGGTACTCTGGCTGGGCCTCAGGCATGAGGTGGACCACCGGAGCTCTCGAGCCAGACACCCGGGAAAGGACTGCCCGGGACCCATGGAGCCCATTCCGGGCACTTTGCCATGCCGATGGCCTGGAGGAGGGAGCCCAGGACGCCCGGGGGAGGAATGCCCGGGACTCATGGAGCCCATCCCGGGCACTTTGCCATGCCGTTGGCCTGGAAGAGGGAACCACGAACGCCTGGGGGAGGACTGCTCGGGACTCATGGAGCCCGTCCAGGGCATTTGGCCATGCCCTTGGCCTGGAGGAGGGAGCCCCAGACGCCCGGGGGAGGACTGCCCGGGACCCATGGAGGCCATCCCGGGCACTCGGCCATGTCGTTGGCCTGGAGGAGGGAGCCCCGGACGTCCGGGGGGGACTGCCTGGGACCCATGGAGCCCACCCAGGGCACTTGGCCATGCCCTTGGCCTGGAGGAGGGAGCCCCGGATGCCCGGGGGAGTGCTGCCCGAGACCAATGGAGCCCGTCCCGGGCACTTGGCCATGCCGTTGGCCTGGAGGAGGGAGACCTGGACGCCCAGGGGAGGACTGCCCAGGAACCATGGAGCCCATGTCGGGCACTTGGCCTTGCCGTTTGCCTGGAGGAGGGAACCCCGGACGCCCGGGGGACATCTGCCTGGGACCCATGGAGCCCGTCCCGGTCACTTTGAGATGCCGTTGGCCTGGAGGAGGGAGCCCCGGACTCCCGGGGGAAGACTGCCCGGGAACCATGGAGCCCATCCTGGGCACTTTGCCATGCCGTGACCCAGAGCCCCCCCCAGACGGAGGAGAGGTGTTGTCTGAGCATAGCCCATCTGGTCACCGGCAGGGAACCACCAGCCCGGGAGAGGTGTCCGGGCATACCTTGCCCCATGTGATTTGGAGGAAGGCTACCCCTCTTTCTTGGAACCCGTGAACACAGAGTGACGGAGGGGACCCAGGGTGTGAATGTGCCGACCTCCTGGAACCCTGGCTGGGATCTGAGAGGCAAATGGCACCTCATTGGGACTTCCAGTGAAGCCCAGCCATCTGGTCGCCCCGTAGGAAAGCAAAGGGTGCGACTAGATGGCTGAGAGGAAAGGTGCGACCAGATGACCGGGGCCGAAAGAACTCCCAGCTGCCCACCTGAGTCTTCACGGGAGGGCTCCCACCCCGCCTGCCCTTGTAGGGCTGCAGGGCTCGGGGCTGCAGGCTCCAGGGCTGCAGGGCACAGGGGCTGCAGGGCTCCGGGGCTGCAGGGCTCGGGCTGCAGGGCTCGGGGGCTGCAGGGCTCGGGGGCTGCAGGGCTCCAGGGCTGCAGGGATCAGGGTGGCTCTGAAACCCCACGCTGGGCCTCAGGCATGGGGAGGCCTGCAAGCGCTCCTGGCTCCCAGCTGCCCGGGGGAGGACTTGCCTGGAGCCTTGCAGGTCTACGGGGCTCTGCACCGGGGACCCTTGTCCCGGGCAGATGGACTCTTGACAGGCTGTGGGACGGGGGCTACCAAACCCAGGCACTGGGACCGTTCCCTGCTTTCCAACCCAACCAGGCTGGGGAGATCAGGGAGTCTGCCCAGGCACAAGGGACCCCTGTCCCGGGCACACGGACCCTCAGGACGTGCCCTCGTTTTCCACACATTTCTCCAAAATTCTGCGTAGTGTGCGTTGTGGCGGTACGCAAACTTCACCCAGCCCTACTATGAGTGGTGAGCCTGTCAGTTGTTACTAGGCAGGAAGAAACTTGAGAACACCCCTGCTGGTGATAATTTGCAAAAGGTGAAATGGGCAGATACGTTTTAACTTAGAGCCTGTCCAACATCGATGATGAAGGAGGGGCAATCATAGTCTTTCCTCCAGCAATGCATGCAACTTGGGTGTGGTACTAGTCCTGCCAAGTGTCCTGCATCTGTTGTTTCAGTAATGTATTTGGAAAATTCCCAGCTTTAGTTCGAGGCCTGAGCGTTCCATCACAGAACCGATCTCATGCTGGCTCTGTTTTCTTTAATAACTTTCATGCTTCTGTGCCTCACACCATGTCCAACCCATTTTACCAACTGATCAGGAGAAGCGTTATAATATGTTTCCCACCCCTGTGAGTTGCTGCCGATTGTTGTAAAAAAAATGTATTTCGCCTTGCCCTCCCCTAGCACTGGATTGGGAGTAGGACTCTGCTGCAATGAGTTTACTGTCTCCCACATGGACATGTAGACTGCCTGTGCAGTGACTTCCCCATACAGGTGTGCAGAACTTCAACACTATGGGCACTGCAGCCCAAGTGATAGATATATATGAATCCTTCACCCTCTTGTACCTGCTCAGACAAATACCCCAGGTGGTAGATTCTTTGTGCTCCCAGTCCTGGGCTCAGTGTGATGTTCAGATGTAGACTGAGCATTTACCCCTTCTCAAGACAATCAGAGTGAGAGTAAATGAATATGATTTTTTTTGTTTAATTAATTCAGTGTTGGGACTGCCTTGCATTACTTTGGGTTAGGCGGATATTCCATGGGTTGTGCATGGGCCTTCCAGTGCATCCACCCACGGATTTTGACACAGATGCATATCTACAAAGAAGTGTAGTCAGGGATTTGTGCCAAAATCCTGTGCCTCCCTAAGGCTGGCGTCAGTAGGAGAAATATTTGTATATCTCTTTTTTTACTCTTTGCATTCGGCAGCACACATGCAAAGAGGAAATTTCCTTACTGCATAGGTTTTATGCAAAAAGGTACCCCTTCCACAAAACCTATGTTGACCAAATTGCAAACACCCTTGCACTATGGCACAAGGGTGCCTGCATTGGTGAATAGCTGCTGAAAGTGTGCCAGGAAGAGAGCCTCAATGCACCACTTCTTTGTAAATATGGCACAGTTCATCCAATGCAGTGCTGTAATATTACTTGCTACCCTGATTTGTAAACCTGGGACAATGAATTTATACTTGACGAAATCTAATACTTTGGACTACAGGTTTATTTTTCTTATCAACGGCCATGAAAGCATTAGGTGTAGGCACAGGTAGGTAAGCCAGTAAAATCATAGAGAGAGCCGGGTAGACTTGTGAACATCGCTTGACCCTAAAACTAAAAAGTACACATAGCCATTGTCATGTAAATAACAAAACAGTCTATTTTAGGTTGAGCCTATAGCTCTCTCTGTGAGGCATGCAGTAATGGAGTATGCAGTGGAAGCTCCGCCCACTCTCCGCCCATGTTTTTAATTGGCTTGTGTCACTGTCTTTTGTAAATACTTCCTTCTGATTGATTATGAGGCTTGATAGTCCCTCCTTTTTATGGCCATTTTGTCATTTGTACCCTCCCATGGCTACTGGCCCCTTTACTTCGAGTGTTACGTGGTAGGGTATGTGTTATTTAGACTGTGAGCACTACTTTGTCTGTGCCTTCTCGCCCCCTTCTACCCCCTCCCCCTGCCCGCACTGCCGTTGTCCACAATGCAATGCAATAGTTCTCGCATAAATGTGAGTCCTATTGCATTTCAAATGCTTGCTTAGCATTGGTGTTGCCAAGAGTAATTGCCTGAGTGATGCGAGCCGCTAAACAACCTTAGGCGCAGCGAGCTCTGAGTGACAGGGATGCTGTTGAAACTCCAGTAGCATCCACTGATGATGGACGGGGTTGGGGGAGAAGACAGGGGAGAGCATGGAGATCAAGGCGTGCCAGGGCTGCCCTCCTCTCCGCAAGGGAAATACGAATCCTTGTCCCAAGTCATTCATCACGCTGGGACGGTGGTGCTGTCAGAGCAGCATGGGTGGAAGACTCCATGCCAAGAATGCATCACCGCCGGCAGTCACTGAAGCCACCCCTCACCCTCAAGAGAGCAGGAGCGCATGAAGAGATTCATCTCTGCTCCTCGCTCATCCCTGGACCCCAACAATAGGATCCATTAATGGCCATGGACTTTAAAGTGGACAGTGAATACGAGTGGTCTGGTACTGGCGATCAATAGCCATCATTGTTATATTAGCCCCATGGTCCTCTAAACACACCCATTGGGCACATATCGCCCTGCGTTATCCACCAATGCACCCTGCGTTAAACCACCCATGCATTCGTCGTACCACACTGATCACTCTTTAATCACCTAGTATAAAGCCAAACCTCCTAGAAATGCTTGGCCAACCTTCCCGCGGGAAACACAAAAACATGGGCTGTGCGCAATATACAGTGAGTTGCCAAAAGTTAAGGGCTACCTCAGCCCCCCACACCCTCAACCCACACATTTCAGGCACAGGCACAGGGAGAAGAAGACCAGCATCCGTCTGTGCGAACATCAGTACCCTTATCAGCATCCAGGCACTTCTACCCTATGGATCACACAGCAGCGCTTCCACCAGGGTCTGCTGTCACACTCCAACCGCTTACTTTCCATCCACCTTTGATGTTATCCCTTCACCTGTTTTTCAATCATGTGGGTGTATTTTACCGGAAATCAGCAAGGCCAGAAGAGAAAAGCTCACAGAAGAGAGGAGTTTAAAATTCTTACTTCTTGGGAAACACGTTCTCCCTCGTTTGGGAAATCGTGGGACGTGCTTTTTAAACACGGAGCAGAAGGAAGATGAAACGTACGGACTGAGGTTGTTGCACACAATGGATTAATGAATGAATGAAAGAACATGACACCTGTAGGATGCAAGTGCTTATTCAAACAGGTGCAATAAGGACGCTGGACTCACCGAGTGTGTGGCAGCCATGCAGAAGCAATATGGCCTGGCACTTACTTAGGCCCCCCATTCTACTGGACCCACCACAGCTATGAGTAATGGCCAACAACTCCCTCCCCTAGACCAGTTATTGTGACAGACACCAGAATTTTGGGTGGGGGGTGTAAGGGAGGACCTGGCCTGGAAGTTCAGACTAGACTGTTCCCATTGGGCGCAGGGTCAAGACTGATTTGCATATGGCTGGGTCCAAACTGGAATGGCATGCTGAACAAAAAAACAAAGGATTTCGGCCCAGATCTCGGTACTGGGGTGAATGTATGACATTGTTCTGCATTCTGTCCATCAATTTTTCTTTTTGAAATTTGTCATCCCAAGTGGAACGGGTATGCTCAGAGGTGAATCCTTTGCTCTCCATGCCACTGGAGTCAAGCTATCCTGGCTGATGAGGGCTGAAAACCCGAAACCGGTCCTTGGATACTGGTTTCCAGTCCAGGGAGGACGTGGACTGGCAGTTCAGGCTAGACTCTTTGCATTGGGCGCAGGGTCAAGACTGATTTGCATATGGCTGGGTCCAAACTGGAATGTCATGATGAGTAAAAAAAAATGTGGATTTCTGCCCAGATCTCTGCACTGGGGTGAATGTATGACATGGTTCTGCAACCTGTCCATCACTTGTTCTTTTTGCATTTGTCACCCGGAGTGGGACGGGTATGCTCAGACTTGAGTCCCGTGCTCTCCATGCCACTGGAGTCAAGCTATCCTGGCTGATGAGGGCTGAAATCCTGAAACCGGTCCTAGGATGCTTGTTTCCAGTTCAGGGAGGACCTGACCTGGCAGTTCAGGCTAGACTGTTCCCATTGGGCGCAGGGTCAAGACTGATTTGCATCTGGCTGGTTCCAAACTGGAATGGCATGGTGAGCAAAAAAACTGTGGATTTCTGCCCAGATCTCTGTACTGGGGTGAATGTATGACATTGTTCTGCATTCTGTCCATCACCTGTTGTTTTTGCACTTCTAGGAAGTGGGCATTGATCTGCTCTAAAACTCTTTGTGCGCCTTTTAGTTTGACTCCGGTCAACACTGGAGGAGCACATCTGATTTGCATCTGGCTGGGTCCAAACTGGAATGGCGAGCAAAAAAACAATGGATTTCGGCCCAGATCTCTGTACTGGGGTGAATGTATGACATTGTTCTGCATTCTATCCATCAATTTTTATTTTTGCAATTGTCATCCCGAGTGGGACAGGTAAGCTCAGATGTGAGTCCTGTACTCTCCATGCCACTGGAGTCAAGCTATCCTGGCTGATGATGGCTGAAAGCCTGAAACCGGTCCTAGGATGCTTGTTTCCAGTCCAGGGAGGGCCTGGCAGTTCAGGCTAGACTGTTCCCATTAGGCGCAGGGTCAAGACTGATTTGCATATGGCTGGTTCCAAACTGGAATGGCATGGTGAGCAAAAAAACGATGGATTTCGGCCCAGATCTCGGTACTCGGTACTGGGGAGAATGCATGACATTGTTCTGCTTCTGGTTCAAACTCGCAAATAGGTTGGCCCGGGGGTGAGGGGGCACCGCTTCATCAACTGGCGCGGCGACCCTCCCTCCGCGAGGTCAGGTGCGACCGCCATAATGGTGGCGCGGGCTATTCTAGCCCTCATCCTTGCCCATATGTCCCGGCACATACTTAGCCCCCCTATTCTACTGGACCCACCACAGCTATGAGGAATGGCCAACAACTCTCTCCCCTAGACCAGTTATTGTGACAGACAACATGTTTTTGGATTTGTATTTATTACAGTATTAAAAAACATTTGTTAGTAACATTTATATACAATATTTTAACGCAGAAAGTACAGATACATTGATAGACAAAATGATGTTATATGGCTAACCTTAAGAAATTCTAATACACAAGACACTCCTACCGTAAATCTAACAATGCATATATTCACTTTCTGCGTGTCCCCTCTACAGCCTACGGCAAGGTCAATGACTGGTTGCCCCCAGATCCCCAGTACCACAAATCCTCTACTGGAGTAAAGGTTGCACAGGTGGTACAGCTTATCGAACGGAGATTTTCCCCCGGCCCCCCCTACGCCCTGAGCCTTAAACTCCATCACGGGTCTGCAGACTTCTGCATACTGGCGCCATGATGTGCCTGTGTGTGCGGGGCTGGCCACAGGCCCACTGGGAAGAAATTACTCCCCCGGCCCCCGCACCCCAACAGCCTACTTACCAGCTGTCATTGCCCCTGGAGTTACATGGTGCTGACCGCTAAGGACCGAAGACTATGCTTACCAATCATGACCTTACCACCACAGGCCAGCGTAGTTGCCCGACTATCTGGCCTCCACATCAGCCCTCTAAGAAGGTCATGTCCTACGTCCTAACATACTCTCGACCCAGGCTAAGATGTCTTCCATAAAAGCCTGATTCCCTCTGTATAAGAGGTGAACCCCGTCTTGCAGAAAAAACTGATACCCTCTGATGTACCTATGCCATATTGACCTAAATTTCGGAGTCCTGAATAGTTTATCGAACTTGTTCTTGATCCGCTTTACCTCATGATTCACTGCTTTCACCGACTCCCCACCTCTCCACTGGAACCTAGGGATCATGTGGGACCAGACGATCATTGACTCAGGGCACTTCCTTGACAACCACCCTACCTCGGTGAGCAGGTCCTCCACTAGTACTCTCCTCCCAGTTGAGCCAAGTCGTTACCCCCTAGGTGTAAAATCCAGGTTGCTGGTGGTCCCCTCCTTTCTTTTAATGCGTGGTTGACCAACTCCCTGAATTGCCCAACATGCAGATCTCCCTGTCCCTTGCACACCATCTTTGTCCCTAACTGACGTGTCCTGGCCTCGTAGGCCTCTGAAAAGAAAGCTTTTAAACGGCAGACATATAAATGCCCCACAACCCAAATTTCTCACTGTTCCTGAGGCCAAGAGTGCATTTGCGCCATCACCTTTGTTGCTTGTTCTTAGCTTGTCTGTCGTTCCCCCGGTGTCCTTGTCCTCTCAAGGTTGGGGGCTGAAGCATATTTCTCTCCGGAGTCACAGGTTGAAGAAACTGCAAGTGAATGTGAAAATAAGATAGGTAAGTGCACCGTCACTGTCATGCCTGCTAACATACCCAACTTTCGATAGTAGTACGCTGTCACAGTGTACTAATGTCACCGCCCCTCTGAGTCACAGGTTTAAGGAAATTGCAATTGGCATGACAATTCTCAACAAACATGCTAAAGCATGTGCAGCTGCACATATCTCTTATAACAGTTGGAGGACCACCTACCGATCATCTTGACTTGGTCTTCCCTCAGTCCCCTGGCCACTGCTTCCGTGGCTGCCCCAATTCTGAACGAATGGGTCCCAAAGTTAGCTGCATCCAGCCCGGCATTTTGCATGGACAGAACCATTACTCTCTTGAACTGAAATATAGTGAGGGGTGCCCCATCCCTATGTATCAAGAGAGGCCCATCCATGACCAGCGCCCGTTGTGCTATAAAGGCCTCCAGTCTGGCAATGGGTCAGCATGTATGATTCCCTGCCCTGTGTAGTACTATGCTCTCCCCCCTGGCTACCTGATCAGTTTTGGACTGATGTATGGAAATCAGCAGGGAGTCCCTGCCTAGGCTTACCCGTTCTATCTGTAGGCCACCCTGCCAATCCCTTTTGTTCTTTGGTACTAATTCTCCGATCCTGAAGGCGTCATAGAATGCGAGGCAAAATGCTGCCTGAAACAACACCACCTCACTTGCGGATTCGCAAATCCGCGGTAGGGCTACCATTAGACTTGCTAAAGTTTCCAGCCCTACTGGTCTGCGAACATCGGGCCGGCCCCCTGCAAGCATTGCCAGCCTTTCAAGGCTTGGCGCACCACAAAATTCCTCGTGGGATCTCCCGACCCTTTTACTTTTGCAAAGAATGATATTGCCGTGATATGTCGCCTGTCCCCCACTACAGTGCGCCCCTGCTCCCTCGTGAAAGCAAGATACGCTACCACTGACCCAGGCTAAAGCAACTTTTGCTCCCACATTTCTCTAAAGATGTGCCAAAAAGACACGAAACGCCCCTTCGTAAATACTCCTGGGCGCTAGGTTAGCTGCCATGAGGTTTGATAGTTGGTGGCAGCAAGTTGCCAGAGCTGTTCTGGGAAAGGTGTTGGGTGTACCGCTGCCTCTGGGACGTGCGACCTGAATGCCTGCATTTTAAAACGAGACAATGCGTCAGCTGCTTGATTCAATATACTTGGCACATGCTTGGCTTTGAAAAGTACGTTCAATTTCATAGACTGTAAAACACACTCCTTTAATAAATGCAGCATCATACTGCATTTCACAGTCTAGTTGTTGATGCACTCCACCACAGCCATGTTGTCAGACCAGAATATTACAGACTGGTTTATCAGCTGTTCGTGCCATACGGATAGCGCCACCAGGATGGGAAAGAGATCCAGGAAGCTTATGTTGCCTGTGAGCCCAGAGTCCCTCCATCAACCCGGCCAGCACTGTGCCACCCACGCAGGCACCAGAATGGCACCAAAACCCTCAATCCCTGGTGCGTCAGTCATCAGGCCCAACTCCGGGCTGGACCTAGGCGCCCTGGTCACACCACCCTACCACTGACATTGCGCAGGAATGCCTTCCAAATGAGCATGTCCTGCTTAACCTCGCTGGATAGTCTGGTGTGGTGATGCTTCTCTCTGAGACCTGACATGGCCTGAACAATGATGCGGGAAAAAGGGCATGCCATCGGGATAATGCATAATGCAAAATTGAACTGCCCCATCACTTGCTGCAACTGGTGCAACTTAACTTTTTCCTTGTCTAGGCAATGTTGCAAAGCTACCCTGAAATCCTTCACTTTCTCTTCTGGGAGCCTCGACACCCCCTGTACAGAATCCAGCTCAATACCCAGGAATTCAATCTGTGTGCTCGGACCCACAGTCTTCCCTGGTGCTAATGGCATGCCAAAATCACGCACGATGACGCAAATCTTAGATAGTGCTGTCCTGCATTCCCCGAGCCCGGGGGACCTCAAGAAAAGAAAATCATCAAGGTAATGTAGCACCTATTGATGGCCCGTGTCCTGCCTGAAGACCCACTCCAGAAAGGAGCTACATTTTTCAAAATATGCACAAAACATAGAGCACCCCATTGGCATTCACTTGTCCACTTAATACTTCCCTTGGAATTGAAAACCCAGCAGGTGAAAATCTAATGGGTGCACTGGCAGCAGTCTGTTGGCGGACTCAATTGCAGATTTGGCCAATAACGCCCCCTGCCCTAGGGACCTGAGCATTTCTACCGTATGGTCAAAAGATGCATATTTGACACTACACACTGAGTCCGAAATTGCCTCGTTCACAGAATTACCTCTTGGTGCTGAAAGATTATGAATTTGTCGGATTTCGCCTTGCTCTTTCTTTGGGACCACCCCCAATGCTGAGCATACAAAGGTATTCATTGTGACGTTGACAAAGGGGCCTGCCACTCCACCCAATTTGACCTCTTTCTGAATTTTTTGTTCTGCTATGCACTCATTGGACCTAACCGAAAGCTGATTTCTACAGTGTGCCACCACATTGAAGTCTTGCGCCGTGATCCTGAAACTCTCCACAAACCCGTACCTGATAGTCCCAGCAGCTTCGGGGCAGTTGTATACTTTTAGCCAGGGGATCATGGCGCTGATGTTAACAGGGGATCTAGCCTTCTCTAGTTGCGCTTCCTCATTCCCGTTTCTTGACCCCTTTGATCCTGGATTTTTTGAAACACCTGGACTCAGGGTGGGACGTGTTACCACAGAAAACACAGGAGTGCTTGAACTTACATGTACCTGGTGCTCTACTGCAGGTTCTCTTGTTGTAGTCAAAACAGACACCCTTTCTCCCCATGCCCCAGCGTTACCGGAGGAGCCTGCTCTAAAGGGCTGAAAACGCCTGCTTTCACATGTCTGACGGGCCTTGGACTAAATGCTTCAAATGAATAAACATATCTGTCTGGTTCCATCCCAATGTTGGGTCCTGCGCCTTCGTCCTTCTGAAATCTTTGTTGTATTCCTTCTACCCATCGTCCCCCTTAGTTGGGTGCGCGACGGTGCTTCTATTCTGGTAACATGCCATTTCAGGCCCAACCCCTGGAAAGCGATCTAACATGACTGCCATTTATATAGTGAAACCTTGAATCCAATTGGCCAAGTTCTGTTCTACCCTGTATTTCAAAATGATGTTTGCCCACTCTTTGTGGTGTGTCCAATATTTATTTTTCCTTGCCTCCTCCCTTTCTGCCTCATCTATCAGCAGGGAAAAAATGCTGATATATGCCCCTTCCAGATCTTCTGTTTGGTCTTCTGGTATAAGTGTCATCCCCAACTGTTCCCTATCGGAACGCTTCTCTCCCAAGCCTAAAGGAGGCAGCATCTTACTTATACCTGCTGGTGCTGCTGCATCAGCCGTCTTTTGTGCTCCTGTGTCCTTTGGTGTGCTTACTGTTGCCAACACGCCTTCGCCACCAGGGCTCAGAACCGTAACAATGGGTGTTGTATTCCCCGCCGGTAATGCCGGTACTCCATTTGGTCTCTTTTTCCCCAGTTCAGCCATTATTTGTCTGGGTCTTTCGACTGCATCGCCACTGCCGCTGGATGTCCCTGCAGCGTGAGACCATTCCCCCACCTTCTCTAGCCAAGGTAACACTGCCGTCAGTTTGGACGCTAAATCTGGCTGCTCAGGTGTGGCGCCTAATGGACCCTCCCCCAGAGGTACCCCTGTGACAAGGACCTGGCCCTCTGTTGACCCGGTAGGCACTGACGTACTAGGCCCCCCACTACCCTGAGGGCTTGGCGCAGTGCAGGTGGTACCGGCATGGACTCCTTTGGTGCCGGCCCTGGCCCCCCTGCCCCTCTCCCGCTGGGCTTGACCCTGTTCTGTTCTGGCAAGGTTTGGGAGTAGGATCTAGGCAGAATAATAGTCCGTCTTGGGACCCCCCTGCTACCTCGGGACCATCCACCTTCTCCTGCAAGCTATTGAGGGCTTGTCCCATGACCTGGACTTGCTGCATTAAAGCCTCCAGCATTAGATCGGTGCGTGACCTCTTCTCATTCCGCCGCACCTTAGGGGCCATTGTAGATGGAGATTCCTGACTGTATCTACCTGCACGCACCCTGTACTCACGACCTGCACACAGCCCGAATCGACTGTGGCAAATCTTACCTGTGCAAAGCAGCAGCCCCAGCCAGCCTGTTCACTCACCCAACCAGAGCCACGACCCACTGGCTAACCCAGTAGGCTCAGGTGAGTCGCCCACTCTAACCCTCTATGGCTCCCGGAAGCAATGAAAATGCTGGCTTGCTGGCGCTGTCCATCAGCTTTCCCCCAGGATATTGCACAGACTGACCACCAGTGTCCTTAATGCGCCAAGCAGGAAACTGTCCTGTCCGCTCTGGCTGTGTCGACAACACTGCAGCCTAGGGGAGAACAACAAATATTTGCTTTACCGTGCACGCCCCACTGTATCACACCCCAACACAGTGATCCTCCAAATGCGCTTCACACCCAGGCTCCTCTTACAATCAAGCCCACACAGACTAGCAACCCCAGGTACCCAGTATCAACAACACTGTTATAAAAAGGTGCTATCGCTATTACTAGCACCCCCTGGTATACCCAGTATTAAATCGCTGTTTTTAAAAAGGGTGATATTGCTTTTACAACCCCCTGGCACTGTAGAAAGTTTGGCGCGTTTGCGGGAGTGCCTTATAGAGCTATTAAAACACTCTTGTCACTGGTGAAACTGAGCGCTGTAGCGGGAAACTCTCTATAAAGTCCTTGAAAACGTATGGCACAGAAGAACAATATAAACGTACGCCCTCCTTCGAATTTCTACCCTCGCCGCCCGTTGCAAAATTGCTTTTAATCCTGCCACCCAGTGTTCTGCTGCTAACTCCCTTTTCACTGTGGCAAAGTGGTGCGCTTGCGGGAGTGCTCTAGCGAGCTATTCCAAAGTTTGGCATCGGTGAAATTAGAGCAGTAATGGAGCGCTCTCTTAATCCCTTAAACTATTTTTTGGGCCGGCGGAACCATTACACGCAGTGGTGGAAGCGCTCAAGAAATGCACCCCCTTCCCCGTGTGCCTACCCCCAACCGCTCGTACCTTTTTTCGCAATTGCTCACACCCGGCTCCTCTCCCTTCTGTGCCTGTCCCCGCTTGACTGAATGGCGAGGTCCAGCCGCTCAGCTCCACACCAGGCAAAAAACGGGTCCCCCAACGCATCTAGCCTTGATGATCTGCTCTGCTTCTTTCTGGTCCAGCCTCTCAGCTCCACTCTTGGTAGAACGGATCCACCGAATGCGACTCACTGTGATGAGCCGCTCCGCTTCTTATTCCCCACTACTCCTTGAATAAACCTGAAATAAAAAAGGAAAAAAGAAGATTGCTGGCCCGGTGTGCCGTAGCCACTTAAGTGTGACTGTTAGAAGCGGCTGTCTCTAGTTGGCAGAGAGAGGTATACACTTCTGACAAATAGGGACACACCTTTTCTAGTCAGGGCAAGGGGATCACACACTTAGATAACCCCTGCTCACCCCCTTGGTAGCTTGGCAAAGCAGACAGGCTTATCTCAGAGGCAGTGCGTTAAGCATTTATGACCACATACAGTAATAAAGTGAATACACTACAAATGGACACGACACAGTAGCATTATAAAAATAAGGATGGTTATATAAGGCTTAGCACAAGACCAAATAACGACAAAAATATACCACAATCTTAATAAATACTCTTGGAAGGAAAAATAATAGTTCAAGCACGGTTTCTTCTTAGCACAAAGTCTTTAGTAACAAAAGCAACTCTTCTTCTTTAAATCACAGTTCTTGGCAACAATGTAACCCCCACGGGAGTCACACGACGTCGAGGCAAAATTAATCCAAATGTTCGGCGTCGACCGCGAGGAACGCTACGTCGAGCCTGGAGTCGCACAGACCCCTACAACACAGTACCTTGGAAAAGTGAAGCACCCGATGATCAGCAGCGTCAAGATGTCTGGCGTCGCGTCTCCGGCGTCAATCGGGCCTCGGGGTCGGGGCGATCTGCAGCGGCGTCGACAGATGTCAGGCAGGAGCAGCGCTCACGAGGCGAAGCAGGATACGACGTCGTCGTCGATGTCGATGATGATGTTGCAAGTGTGAGCAGCGCTCACGGCGTCGAGAGGGCTCGATGACGATGCGATCAGCGGCGGCGGCGACACAGGGTCACTTGGAGCTGGAGCCGAACTCGCTACTCACTGGCGTCGCTACTGGCGTCGATCGGGCCCGGTGGCCGGCGTCAAAGGTGCGGGACACGGGAGCTGCACTCACGATGTCGAGCTGGATTCGGCGGCGGCCGTCGGCGTCGAGATTGCTGGATTCTTCAGAGGTGCTGGATTTTCAGGTTCCAGCAACAAGCACTTTCAGCAAATAAATGAAGTCCTTTGGCCCTGTGACTTCAACAGGAGGCTGGCACTCTTCCAGCCCTTGGAGATTTCCTTGGCAAAGCTTGAGAGTACACACTCAGTTCCTCTCTCCTAGTTCCTTGGCAAAAATAAAAAAGCAACTGCAGGATTCCCCCAACAAACAGCACACGGGCAGAAGGGGTAGGCAAGTCCTTGGATCAGCAGGCTTCTTGTCCTTGGTTCAGGTTTCCTTGTCAAAAGTGATCTAAAATCTCAGTTCAGGGGTCCTTCTCTTATACCCCTTTTTGGCTTTGATCCCTTTGTCCATGCAGGGGAATTTCCCCCCATCCTGGGTTTGTTGTGGGTGTTGCCAGGCCGAGGCACCTGGCCTATTCACTGTGCAGGGCAGAGTCTTCAGCCGCCCAGCAGGAGTGGAGCCAGCATTGTCACTGGCAGGGGCAGGGCCATCAGTCGCCCGGTAGGAGGTGGGGCCAGGATCGTCCCTGGCAGGCACAGAGCCATCAGTCGCCTGGCAGGAGGTGGAACCAGCATTGTGTCAGGCAGGGCAGGCTATCAGGAGCTACTCTTCCCCTACTCTCAATGCAAATGCCCCACTCACCCCACACTGACTCATTCAGACTTCTGGAGCCACCCAGCTCCTGTCACACGCACACCAAACCAGCAGAGACCAGTAGACAGTCAGACAAGAAAATAGCCACTTTCTAAAAGTGCTATTTTCAAACACAGAGTCCAAAAACCATCCACCCACACGGATGCGTTATTAAACCCTGAGTTCAGGGATACCAAACTCGACATTGCACCATGCTCCCCGAGCCCGCTAGGATTATAGCATTAATAATCCTGGCAGCCCATTCTAACTTATGGAGAGCAGGTTACCTTACAATAGTGAAAAACGAATATGGCTGTAATTCACTATTAGGACATGCCAACCTTGTCAGGCTTGTCCTACCTTATGCTTACAATGCACCCTGACCTTGGGCCTACCATAGGGGTGACTAACATGAAGTTAAGGGAAGGTTTAGGGACTGGCAAGTAGGTGTACTTGCGCAGCACTCGTGACAGTCAGACTTTTTTTCTGTAAAACTGCCTCTATTTAACTGTCTTGATAGAAAATGACCAGTAGACGTCAGTAAAATACCAGAATTGCTTCCTGCTTGTGCAACTGCCCCTATTTAACTGTCTTGATAGAAAACAACGAGTAAAGATCAGTGAAATAGCAGGATTGCTTTCTGCTGAGAGACTTGAATTTTTTCTTTTTTCTGGCAACTGCCTCTATTTAACTTTCTTGATAGAAAACGACCAGCAGAGGTCAGTAAAATACCAGAATCACATTAGCATTCTCTAGATTCCAGTCCGTAGAAATTGTCTTCCACAAGGACCTGTTAACAATAATATTTTTTTCAAATCTTGTTTTCTTAGGGATATGACTACCGAAGGCCCTGATTTTATATTAAAAACAGAGCTTTGGACTATACCATTTCCCGCTGAAAGGCAATATTTCTCTTCATGTGTTCCCATCGTTGGCGTGTCACGCAGTTTGGTGCTTACTTTCCCTCCACGTTAAAGAACAGTAGATGTTTCAGCACCCAGGCTAATGTGCTGCATAGCTAAATACATATAAGGTCCCAGAGGAGAGGCTGATTGCATTGCAAAAGCGTGTTTTTAATAATTGCAAGTATAATTGACGCCTTACTTTCAGAATGGATTGAGCTGTGCATCTTTAAACTCTCAATATCGGCAACTGAAGTCTGGAAGGGGGCTTTGATTTACCGCCCACCTGCCTCCATGAAAGATTTTAGACAGATACTAACTTATTTATCACACCCCATATTTTAGCTTCTAATAAATTTCTCCATTGATTAACGACCAAGGAGTGTTCTAGTTCCTAACTGATATGGAGACCTTAGGGCTGAAACAAATTGTCACTGGACCTACTCACAGGGCTGGACATACCTTGGATCTTATTTTTACAAATGTAGCTGATTTAACAAGTGATCTACCTTCCCCAATTATATTTTCAGATCATTATTTGATTAAGTTTTCCATTTTACACAAAAACAATTCCTTAAAAAACAAGAAAGAGTTCTGTAAACCCTATCGTTCTTGGAAGGCGGTCACTCCCACCTCCTTCTCAGAATGTTTTACGGCAGCTACCTTGTGATACGTTATGGACATCAATGCCGCTTTGGGTGCCTACCATAAATCTTTAACAGATAATCTTAATCAAATAGCCCCCTTTAAGAAACTCCCTTCTTCTCCTTGTCTCTGGAGAAACACAGCACCCTGATACTCCAATGACTTGCAACAGGAAAAAATGTAATGCAAATGTTTAGAACGACCATGGCTGGCTACTAAATCTTTAGTGAATGAAACAGCTTACCTAGTGGGGAATTCCGAGAGGGAGCTTTACTAAATGCTAAACAGCTTTTTGAAACCCCTTGTCTGCATCACTACTGTCCTGTCATCCCAGAATTTCTGCGATTCTGTAGCTGTCTTAAAAATAAAATAAATGTCATCTATAAGAGATTTTGTGTAAACCCAGAAATCCCAGACACAGCTCTGGATCTGAGTCAATCTCATCCTACTGCCTCAGCTACTCTGCAGGCTTTCCAACCCTGTTCAGTGGAACAGGTGCAGCGATGCTAATTTTGGCAAAATCAGGCTCCCCGCTAGACCTTTGCCCACCTAGGATAATGTCCAGTCTAGCTAACTATTTGACTCCTCCAATAAAATCATTGTTTGATCTTTCATTAACATTTGCCAAACTGCCATCAGTTTGGAAGTATCCAGAGGTATATCCACTTCTCAAAAAGCCTTCTGTCAGTCCTGAAGATCTCACTAATTATAGACCTATCTTGCTACTACATTTGTTCACTGAAATTCTAGAGATCCATATTTACAAACAGCTCATATCTTATCTAGAAGAACAGTGAATGTTAAACCCATAACAATCGGGTTTTAGAGCACAACACAGTACTGAGACGCCACTGATGGTAGTTACTGACAATATACACCTCTCTCTTAATTTAGGAACCCCTATCATGCTGATACTATTGGACCTGTCTGCCGCGTTTGACACGGTCTCCCATTCCATTTTCATCCGCAGACTACATGAAGTAGGTATCCATGTTAGGGCATTGCTTTGGCTCAAGGACTTCCTTGAAAATCGTATCCATTAGGTCTATTTGGGTCCGTTTAAATCAAGAAATATACTTTCTAATAAATTAGTCCCTCAAGGCTCATGCCTGAGCCCGACTTTATTTAACATCTATGTTGCATGTCTGGCAGATATTGTGAGCTCCTGCGGGATGAAGATTGTGTCATACATGGATGACAATCAACCTTATATTTTTCGGTCCGGAGCCATATATGGTGCAAAAACAATTTGAGCACTGCATGAGGAAGATCGCTGACTGGATGGGTAATTTCTATCTCCAATTAAATAGGGAGAAATCTTAGATTGTGTTGTTTGGCAAAGCACACAAGCTGGAGTCAGCTGACTGGTGACCTTCGGATCTTGGACCAGGCCACACTCCTAAACATGTGGTGAGAAATTTAGGAGTGAAACTTGTTCGGACAGTATCCTTAAGAGACGAGGTCAACGCCACATGTGGCACCCGTTATGCCACTATGAGGGTATTGAAAAAAGTATTTCCCTGGTTACCTCCACCTCTAGGAAAACCCTGGTCCAGGCACTTATAATTAGTTGCCTGGAGTATGGAAATGAATTGCTAGTTGCAGCACATGACACCTTGGTGTCTAAATTACAGAGCCTTCAGAGTATGGCTGCCCGGTTGATTTGTAATTTACCATCTTGGACTCCTTCATTAAAAAATTACAATGGCTGCCCATAAAAAAAGGGGAATCTTCAAGCTCTCTGGCCTGACTCACAAGACTCTTTATCAGTCTCAGCCTGTGTATCTTCGTTCAAAACTGAGTTACTGCTTGCCTTCCAGATAGTTAAGATCTTCTGATAAAGCCTTTGTGCAGATTCCACGTATCCATACTGCCAGACTTGGCAGTAGAGCTTTCTCATACCTGGCTCCTCGTCATTGGAATAATACGCTCTATATCCACTCCTGCCCCAATTTCATAAATTTCAGAAAGATGCAGAAAAACATGGTTGTTCTAGACAGTCTTTACTATGCCTGCTCAGCGCAGGTGTCAAGATACTCCTCCGGGAGTAAGTTGTGTGCAATATCATGTACATATAAATTATAGCAAGTGTTTACAATTAGTACATTAGATTATATTATAGCATTAAGTACCAATTTTTAAAAATAATACTTTGGAGACATAAACATTGAAGAAAAAATTAAGAAACAACCTTCCTCCAAAGCGGCGATAATTTTATCACTTTTTTGATAATATGCCCCAGTGTTTTTCCTAAAATTTGGTCTTGCGGGGAAGCCGGGATTTCAGACAAGGATTTCCAGTCACACAGTCTGCAATTCAGCCACTACACTATATCTCCTCCACACTCCAGTTTTACACTAAAGTGCAGTGATTCAGAAACTAGATTGTACACTGTGTCAAAATAGGCAAAGCAAATAGCCGATTAAGCCACCTAAGGCTAACTGTCATTTAATCTGAAAGAGGAAACGTAATAGATACTGGCGAATATAAAGCAGTGCAGCAAACTACACAGATAAAAGTGCCTTTGTGTTTTGTGATGTTTTCCATTCTACAGAGTTAACTATGAGACAGGACAGCCTGTTTTATGTTAATATATCAATGGAACCCCCACACGTAGCAAACCAAAGTGTTACAGGAGAAACCCAACACTACAATGGAGAAGAATAAATAAATCAGAAAAACTATGAATTCAGCAGTCTTATTGAGGTTAAAAGATTTCAGGGGCATATTAGCAAAAACCTTGTTAAAATGACCGCCGTTTTAGCGAAAGGAAACTGCCGCTAAAACGGCGATAATGGGCTTGCCAATATGCGTTATAGAATTACAATAGAATCCCAGTTTAGATGTGATGCACATCTAACCTGGGCTTCTATTGGAATTCTATAATGCATATGAGCAAACCCATTATCGCCGCTTTAGCTGCAGTTTCCTGCGCTTAATCTGCGATAATTTTAACGAGGTTCTTGCTAATATGCCCCTCATGTGGTGTATTATTAAAATGCATTCCATCTGTAGATCTGTAGATATGGCCTAATTTGTCGGTAATGTACTTAAGTTATATTTAATTAGGAAAAGTTCAAGGAAAACGCACATTTGTAGTTGTTTTTTTTTCCTCTGCTTAAAAAGCGTCATTTACCAAAATGCTTCTTACTCTTTTTTTCCCAAAACTGATTTGGGAAGTGAAGAACTTGGGGACATATTATCAAGGACGGTGTTAAAATTATCGCCGGTTTAGCGGCAGAAAACTGCCGCTAAAGCGGAGATAATGGGCTGCCCTGGAGAATTCCAATAGAAGCCCATGTTCAGACCAGAACATGGACTTTTATTGGAATTCCCAAGGGCATATTATCAAGCCCATTATCGCCGCTTTAGCTGCAGTTTTCTGCCACTAAACCAGCAATAATGTTTAACGCCGTCCTTGAAAATATGCCCCTTAGTCAGTACCCAGGATGTTTGGCTTGGCTTTAAAAATGTTTGGCTGCTCCATGGGAACAGGGCATAGTCAGAGCTAGGACTATTTATTTTGAGAGGGAGAGTACCGGCACTTCTCAAGAATGACGTAATACTTTTAATTGGAGAGTACCAGCACTTCTTAGAAACAAGCTCTGGTACAGAGTACCTGCACTTCTATTTTTTCATTTCAAGAACTGTCTGTAAGGTATCACATGCGTAAAGGTAGGCCGTGTTTTTGAACTTAATGAAGATCCTATGATAGTGAAAGTGTGTTACAGCTAACAAACCTTTCCTTCTTGGGCTTTGCATAACAAATATAATGTTCTCCAAATAGAATCCGTCTAACAAATTTGATTATTATTGATCACCTCGAAGTGAAGTAAAGGCCTTGAAGTTCCCTGTTCAAGTCACCCATCATCAGTGTGTGTAACTAAAACAGAAGGTTAATCTGTAATCCCTCTGATATTCTAAAGTTAGTGAAGTGATGAGTTTGGAGTCCTGTTAAGGTCAGGTTAAATAATGATTGGAGCCGTTGCAGCACTATTCACAATTGCTTGGATAAGCAAATGTATGGTGCCATTTAACGTGAAATAGTTTCTCTTGATGGTGGTGTGTAGTAAGTTTAAGTCTTTCCTGTTAATCATTTCGTTTGTGAAAGATTGAGAGGAGTTGTTCCAAAGTTCAAACTGAGGGGCATATTCACAAGGACCGGCGCTACCTATCACAAACTCCAGTTAGGTGCAGTTTTTTTATCGCCGCCTAACCCTGAAAACTATCACCATGTTAGCGGCGTATTAACAAGCCCTCGCTCCATGGCAATAGTATCAGGGAACATCGATGAAAACTGTCGCTAACATCAGCAGGATGGAGATAGGAATTCCAGCGTTAGTGGGTGATAACTAGCGATAGGCCCATTAGCGGCTAGTAAACTCATGTTAGTCAGCCCAACGTGTGTTTTCTTGCATCTAATGCAAAAAATAGCCTATCAGTCAATCTCCAACAGGAAATAGGCATAAAAACAATAACATGCAGAATGGAGCAGCCAGGGCCAAGTGCAGCACCCATCAACAACCCCTGCAAGTCAGCCAACATCTAGGGTGACGAGGATGAGAGCCTTGATGCCTCGCTAGACCTGTGTCTGGAGCCTGGATGCCTTGCTTGACCTGCTTCTGGAGCCTGGATGCCTTGCTGGACCTGTGTCTGGAGCCTGGATGCCTTGCTGGACCTACACCAGAAGCCTGGATGCCTCACTGGACCTGAGTCTGGAGCCTGGATGCCTTGCTGGACCTGAGCCTGGATGTCTTGCTGTACCTGCTTCTGGAGGCTGGATGCCTCGGTGGACCTGCGCCTGGAGCCTGTTTGCCTTGCTGGATCTGCGTCTGGAGCCTGGATGCCTTGCTGTACATGTGTCTGGAGCCTGGATGCCTTGCTGGACCTGCGCCTGGAGTCTGGATGCCTTGCTGGACGTGTATTTGGAACCTGGATGCCTTGCTGGACCTGCGCCTGGATGCCTCACTGGACCTGCATTTGGAGCCTGGATGCCACGCTGGACCTGCTGCTGGAGGCTGGATGCCTTGCTGGACCTGCGTCTGGAGCCCAGAGTGGGATTAAGCATGGGCTGAAAATTTGTTCCGCTCGCGGAATTTGTGCATTTTTGGCAATTTCGCGGTCTGAAAATCGTGCGAAATTGTCAAAGAATTCGCAATTCGCGAGTTGGCCGATTTTTTTTGCTTGGTCGCGCTTCAAAAATACAATTTTGCACGCGTGTCGTTGACATACCGTGATTCTGAGTTCGCGAGTTGTTTTCCTACCGGTTTGCGTGCGCTGCGCCATTTTGGATCTGGCTGCATGATCGTGCAAGACTTTTCGACCGCGAGTACGTCATGGAGTCCCGCCATCTTGCACTGCGAGACTTTCAGAACGCGAATACGTCATAAGGGCCCGCGATCACGCATCGCGAGAGTAAACAATAGCGACTACGTAGATGCAACACGCAACTGACATCTGGCGGAAGATTTGAACAGCTCGCTTTCCCGAAGTCGCATAAATTGCAATTCTGCTCAAGAAATCTATCGCTGGCAGCATAAACCTTCTGAAAATGATGATTTGGATCAGAATAACTCCTCAGATTGACAGTTGGCTGCCATTTTTGGGGGGGTGGGAGGAAGTAAGTGCCCCAGAGTCTCCAACGTACTGTTCCTGTCCAGCAGGCTCCTCTCAGTGCTTTGTCCATGTCCTAGTCACTTTTCATTTGGATCTGGAGCTGGAAGGATTACTCTTTGTGGCTGCTGCTGGATATTTGTATTTGAGGACTTTTTGTTCAGATCACTTTTCGATTTGAGATTTTACAAGTAAGTTGGTGTTGTTTGTTTGGGGCATTGCAGTTGCTGCAACTACAATTTATAAACTTTTTCACAACTTTAAAAAAAACATATTGTGGGTAGCCACAGTATCCAGTAGGCCCAGGGTTAGTCGTGGGTGGATGACACAACTGTTTCTGTGAGTTTTGTTGAACTTAAATATCATTTACGGCATGGATGGCATGGAATTGAATAGCTCACTATTATATGTGGAAGTTTTTTTAAATTTTGGGGTGCGTGTTAAAGCCACACTAGCCAGTAGGCCATGGGGTAGTCAGTGGTGCATGGACACAATCTTTCTGTGGGGTCTCTTGAATTTAAACATCATTTAGGGCACGGATGGCATTAGACTGAGGTGATTTTTGTGTGTATTTCGATTTTGTGGGTGTTGTTGGGGCCTGGTCCAGGGCCTGGCCATGTGGGTGGGGGCCATTTTGATGCCTGGTCCAGGGCCTGGCCATGTGGGTGGGGATCTAGGGGCCATTTTGAAGCCAGACAGTGTGCTTTGTGCCATAGGCCTTCACCCAGTCTGCCTTGCTTTCATCCATCATGCCCAGGGGTACTCAGTGGTGCATGGGCCATGTCTTTCTGTGGGGTCTCTTGAATTTAAATATCATTTAGGGCATGGATGGCATGGCATAGGATTGGGTTGATTTTTGTGTGTATTTCAATTTTTCGGGTGTTGTTGGGGCCTGGTCCAGGGCCTGGCCATGTGGGTGGGGGTCTAGGGGCCATTTTGAAGCCAGGCAGTGTGAATTTGTGTCATAGGCCTTCACCCAGTCTGCTTGCCTTCATCCTATATGCCCAGGGGTACTTAGTCGTGCATGGGTCATGTCTTTCCGTGGGGTCTCTTGAATTTAAACATCATTTAGGGCATGGATGGCATTGGATTGGGATGATTTTTGTGTGTATTTCGATTTTTTGGGTGTTGTTGGGGCCTGGTCCAGGGCCTGGCCATGTGGGTTGGGGCCATTTTGATGCCTAGTCCAGGGCCTGGCCATGTGGGTTGGGGTCTAGGGGCCATTTTGAAGACAAGCAATGTGCTTTGTGTCATAGGCCTGCACCCAGTCTGTCTTGCTTTCATCCATTATGCCCAGGGGTACTCAGCAGTGCATGGGCCATGTCTTTCTGTGGGGTCTCTTGAATTTAAATATCATTTAGGGCATGGGTGGCATTGTATTGGGGTGATTTTTCTGTGTATTTCAATTTTTTGGCTGTTGTTGGGGCCTGGTCCAGGGCCTGGCCTTGTGGTGGGGGGGCATATTGAGTCCAGGCAGTTTTTGCCATAGGACGGCACGCTTGCGGGCCAGTAGGCCTGGGGTTATGAATGGGTGCATGAAACAACTCTCTATGTGTGGTCTCTCTTCTATTAATTTAAACATCCATGTTTGATTAGAATTGCAATTTTTATTTTGGGTCTCTCCGTTTTCTGGTGTGTCGTGTTAATAATAATAAATGCCTAGTTGCATAGTATTAATTGAAGCATGACATATGCAACATTTATTTAACTGATGTTCCTTTGGCTTCTTTGCTTTTAGGTGCACAAAGACAAAGAACCAGGAATCATCCTCATCATCATCACTTGTTGTAGTGCCAGGAAGAAGTCCTGCTGTGGTGTGTGCACAACATCAGGTGACGTCACGTGTGGCCACAGACAACTCTGCAACTCGTGCAACTGCGTCCTGCTGTTCTGACATCTGAAGAAGATGGGCCCAAAGAAAGGTGGCCGTAGCTCCTCTACCAAGAAAGTTGCCAGTGCCACTGCCAGTAAGAAGGAGCAGAAGAAGCAAGTGAAGCCACTTACCAAGGACACTGGTGTGCCGACTGCCACTTTTATTGGGAAAAAAAACAACGCCTGCAGCAGCGGTGTCCGCCGGGGACCAAGCTGGGAGCAGCACCTCCGCTTCATTGGTCTCAGTGCCACCACACCAAGTTAGGCCCAAGCCCATGAGTGCCGCAGAGGCAGCCACTTTAATTGCTCTTTCACCATCGACCAGTGATGTTGGCGTTGACTCATCGCAAAGTAGCATCCAATCAACGCAGGGTGTAACTCATCTGACGAGTGTTCAACCACAGCCGCAACGACAACCACAGGTGCAACAAGGAGAGGCGCAAGTAGAGGCGCAAGGAGAGGCACAACTACCCACAATACTTGTTCCTCCAGAAGTAGCGGCACATCAGGAAATCGAGATTCATGCGGAGGTATCAGCCGAGCAAGCCACTTCTGATGATCCATTGTCTTCCAGATCCCCTGCAAGGAAAAGGGGGGCTAGTACAACTTCTTCTTCAAGCCCCCTTCCTTCTGATGATCTAGATCTTGATTGGCACCCACCAATTCAGTCTGAGAGGGAGGCACGCCATGAGCCAAAAAAGCTAGGTAAAAGGAAGGTTCCCACAAGGATTTTCAGTTATTGGTGATGACGAAGAAGAAGTGGAAGTGGTGTATTCTGCTGCTGATGAAGAGTCTGACGATGATGACCCATTCATCACAGTCGTCACTCCAGCCCCAGTGGGCATGCAGCAGACAGACATTTTTACCCTATCCCGAAATGCTGCTGTGCAGGATGTGGGCGGCGTGGCACTGGTATCACCACCAACACAGGTAACTACTACACCAACACGACCTACAGCTTCCATATTTTATCTTCAGAAGGGCTGGCAGGGACCTCCATCCAGCTCGACCTCCATTACCTCAAGTAGTGGTGCTGTAAGTGCACAACAGAGTCAAATTCCGCCACGCCCATCCTCCACTTCATCTGGCATTGAAAGTGGCACCTCCACCACCACCACCACCAGAAATCTCAACTCCCCAGTTTGGGACTTCTTTAGTATTAGCAAAAAGGCAGAAAACCAAGTTATTTGTTCGATTTGTAAACAAGTAATTAGTCGGGGTAAGATTAGTACCAACTATGGTACCGGAGGCCAAAGAGGTAATCGCCAAAAACACCACAGCATCCAGTGGGAGGCATACTTAAGTAACATCCGGAAAGCCAAAAGTAGAAATCCAAATGTAGCCATTCATATTGCATCTGATGACGAGGAGCTGATCGTGCAGTGGGGAGGTGAAGAAGCGAGAGACATTTTTTCCGGTACACACAGTAGGCCTGGCAGCAGCACTGCAGTGGTAGCGCCCACACACTCTACCCCAGCAACATATAGGTGGCACAGTAAGAGTCTGGTTGAGACACCAATGCGAAAAAGTACATCAATGAGCCTAACTGGGTTGAAGAAGTTTGGATCATCATCACATATGAAAACGGTCCAGACCATCATTAAAAGCATGTTTTGGTCGGAGGCGCCAATCGAACGCAACCACCCAACGGCACGTCTGTATAATACAATGCTGGCTAATATGTTAGCGCTGGACCTTCTCCCTTTTTCTTTCGTGGAAGGGGTGGGTTTTCTAGAATTTGTGGCAACAGTCTGCCCTAAACGGAAGGTTCCTAGCCGGTCCTATTTTGCGAGAGTTGCGGTTTTAGCACTACATCAAGATGTGCTGGACGTGATTGGGGCAGCTTTGCAGAAGAGTGCTGTTCACACTATCCCCCTGACAACAGACATGTGGACCAGTTGCCAAGCCGCTGATTACATGTGCATCACTGCACACTGGGTCTCTTTTGCGGGGGTTAGAGAGAAGATAGCTACAGGGGTTAACAGTGTCACAATTTTTCAAGCTACTCGGAAACATGCAACAGTAGCCATGTTTGCCATGGAGAAATCTCATACTGAAGTAAACATTTTGGAGGAGTTTAACAGTAAGGTCTTTCAATGGATGCTGCCAAGAAAGTGCATGATTGGTTATGTTTCCACAGATAATGGCAGTAATATAGTTAAGGCCATGGCTGATGGTGGCTATTTCAGTGTGCTGTGTTTGGCGCACAGCATTAACATTATTGTTCAGGAAAAGAGAAAACACAGTCAGCTAGTTACTGACCACCTGCCGAAGAATATGCACACATTTCAGCAATTCTTTTAAGGCCCGTAAGCAGCTGAGGATGATTCAACTTGACCGTAGAGTGCCAGTCAGAGGACTCATCCAGGAGGTGGCAACACGTTGGAACTCAACCTTCTACATGCTTGAGCTTCTGTTTGAGCAGTACTTGGTAATCAATGAGTATGTCTTTGACGCACGGGGTGCTTCTATGAAAGAAATGAGGCTAGAGGTGGTTACACCAGGGTCCCTTACAAAGATGAGGATCGGTCGGACGACCCAAGCGAGTGCGGTAAGCCGTGGGGCCCACAGATCATGAAGGCGGCTTCATAAGACCCGCAGAGGCTTGAAAGGTGAGATGAGGACAAAAAAAAAAAAAAGAACAACATTACATTTGTGCCACTATTCTGGATCCACGGTACAAAAAGGCACTGGCCAGCAATACATTCATTCCTTTTTCTGAAGCAGATGTTTCCAAGTACAAACATTGGCTAGCTCTGTCAGACACTCGGTTAGAAAAAGAGCGGCAGGAAATTGAAGGAACCACCACAAGTACTACTGAAGCAGCAGGCCATCCAGCGTCAAGGTCCACTTCTGTGGCCGAAAGCAGTCACTTTCCCTCAGAGCCGTTACCGACACCAGCAACCGTGTCATCATCATCACCTGCCCCAGGCCCAGCCATAATATTGTCGGAAGACGATTGGATAACTCATCAAGGGTTTGCTCGTTCCAGTGTTGATGCAAAGGCAACAGATGGTACGCAAAGTGGAGCACACCTGGAGGACCTTGAGTGGATGGTGCAGGTCTATCTGGATGACCCAACAGAGGTTTTCTTTGATCAGAACCCATTGGTGTATTGGTATGTGAAAAGGCCTCAATGGCTACTGATCACCAAGCTGGATATAAATTATTTGGCTTGCCCACTCGCAAGCGTGTCTTCTGAACATGTTTTCAGTGCTGCTGGTGCCATTGTAACTTCAAAAAGGACCCGCCTCTCGCCCAAAAATGTGGAGAGGTTAACAATGATCAAGATGAATCAGCACTTCATACCACCATATTACAAAATACGTGAATCCACGCAGGAAGAAGAGGACACCGACTTAGGTGACGGAAGTTCTTCTCTGTTAGCTGACCTACTCCTGTTTCTATTCACAGAGTTTGAGGACGAGCTCTACTTCCCTGACACCTAAGCTTGAAATACTTACTTTTATTTTTCGTCCTTATTCACTTTTATTTCTGTGTGTCTTTCTTTGTTTTGCAACGTTTAGCACAACAAAACTCTGATCACAACAAATCCATCAGCAGCACTGTCTTCGTCTTATTTCCTTATTGAAGGTTCCGCTGTCTGCATTTCTGAAGTTCACAACTCAGTCATGCTCCACTATCCTCCTCCTCCAGAATCCCCCTATCCATTTCCCTCAAGGCAGATGGCTGGATTACGCAGAATCAAGAAACTGTTGCTTCGTAGACGAGTCCCCTCAAAAGAAGTGGGACTGGAATGACTGACTATGCTGACTGTTACTTCTGAAATTGACACGAGAGGCTGCCCTGTGGCCCTTCACTTAGGAATAAGATGCTGACAAAAAGTGGAACAGGTAATGAATGATGAGATGGCATGCACTGGAGAACACTGGCTGTCTGGCTCTGATGAAAGCAATTGATGTTTGTTTGTTGTGCATGAAATTAATCCTATGTGTTCCGTTATTATTTAATCTTTTACACACTAAATCTAACTCAAGTCTACTCTGTTTACCTTGTTTTATGCAAATTGTACTTCTACTGCAGGGGCCACTACGTTGCATTTTTTAATATGGAAAATGTCCTTGGACTCACTGTGTGTAGACTGTGACTGCATGAACAACATTGAGTTTGCCAACACCATGATGATGATGAGTCATGACCAAAGTTACATAATATCTTTACAGGCACTCACTGGGATGGATGGATCATATTTGTCGATTTATGGAAGAACTATGACCATTTCGTGAGTGGCAAACAGGTAAACAAGTCAACAACAACCACAGCAGAACTACATGTCTGTCTAGTTGTGGTCATGGTATGGAGTGGTCGAGCCAGTGTAATGTTATGCCAGAGTCCAGACAGCGGTTCATGTAAAATTGTGGCTATGTGGCTTGCTGTATAAAATTAGATCTGCTTTGTCTGTCTATGTCAAAGAAGTATGCTACAAGGAGGTTGGTTCACTCAGTGGTGCCTGCCTTGACCGTCTGCATGGTCCTGGCCTGCTGTGTGCTAATTATTATCCTGGAAACAGAAACTCAGAGTAGGCACTTTAGAAACGATGCATGTATGTATACTGTCGCCTCTGAAAGTGAAAGTTTTATTTTTGCACTGCACACCGTACCTTATATTTTTCCTCCGGGGTGTTTTAATATCCCTTTCTGTTTTTCCATCAACAATTACAGGCCGGCCCTTACCCTGTGCGATGGGAAAAACATTAACTCAGGCTTACCATAGCAATCCGCAATTCCGAATCCGCCCGGCAGGCAGTGGACAGTGTGGTCACCAAGATTGATCGACGGAGCGCCCGATGGAATGGAGGAGTACCGCGAATAAGAGGAATGGCTGGATGCATGCAACTTCCCAATTTGACCAGGACAACTACAACATACAGTTACAGTATCCACGGCACTTGTCCTTATCTTTTAAATAATGTTATTGTTGTGAACTTCTATGAGTGCGACTCTGTGCGTTTGCTCTCTGCTTCAAATTCATCCCCAAAGCTATTTGATAACTTTCTTTGCTATTTTTAAAACTAATGTAATGTACTACTAAGTGTTTATTCTCTCTGAGGGCAGATAGGCAAGTGAAATTGCATAATTACTGCAACCCCGTACTGTCTAATTGTTTAGTACTAGTTAGTAAGTTGTAGTAAGTACTACTTTTCAGTAACCTAACCATCCATTTAGCAAACAACTTCATGCACGCACTTCCTTAATGTCCCTTAAAAAATTTATGGATATCTTCGTATCCAAAGATTTGTTTTTCTTCATTTGTTGTTTGTCCATGCTGTGTTTTTTTCTCTCTCCAAAAAACTTTCCCAAAAAAAACCCATTTCCCATCCATTTTTCACACCCTAAATCTCTTCCCCCGGGCTGTGTGGTTTTCATTGAGGTGTGACTAAATGACACCAATAATTCCACACGCTTGCTGGGGAGGATACGGTCAAAAGCAACAGAAAATCAATTTCAAGGCAGGTCAAGGAATTCGAGGATATATTCTTATTCTGCTTGACACACACCCATGAGTATTTGCAAATCAATTCAGAATTTCATGTCCGCCATCGAGTGGATTCATCATCAACAACATCCTCCTACACGTGACGAAAGCTTACGCTACTGTGTCCTTCAGTACTAGTTCTTGTAGTAGCCATAATCCACGCAGCTAGTAGTTAACTTTTGATTGAATACTTTAGCATTGCTTAGGCTACAATTCATGGCACTGTTCTTGTGTACTGTACTATCGTACTGTTCTAATGCTCCTCTCAGGCCACTCAATGTCTCATTTCCTTTTTTTCATATGCTGCTACTGCCAGTGTGTTCCACTACTACTACCACCACAACAATGCCATTTCATCCGTCCAGGATTCCATAGCCAACCTTAATCGCCATTTGCCATGCAGCCAGCCCTGTGCCTAGCCCTATTCTCAAACACAAATCACAGGTAAGATAAGCATTTTGGGGGAGGAAGAATAATGGAGTAGGAGGAGAGGAGAGACTGACGGTAGTACTAGTAAAGTAGTAGGACAATTGAATTCACTAACTCTGTCAGTGGCACTTTTGTACAAATTTGGGCGATTACTTAGACAATTTGAATCAACCAGCCAGTTAAGTGTTAGGAAAACAAACGTACAGTTAACCCCCCCCCCTCCACCCCCTGCCTCCCCCACAAAACAGTAAAAACGCATAGGCTATGTTTCAGTGGAAAATAAATAATTATTTCGGCCATAACAAAAATAAACTATCCCACAAGACCCGACCCACCCCCCTCCCTAACCCCAACCAATGTCCATGAAATGTCCCCAAAAGTCCAAAAACCTCAACGCCCAATCCCCCCCCCAAAAGTCTTTAAAAAAGGGGCAAGGGACAGTCTCTCTCTACTTTGGCCGGCGGTGTCCTGTGGCCAGGTGGTCACTCAGCTCTCTCCGAAGGGCCTTGAGAAGGACTTTCTGCCTCTCCACCTCCTGCTCAAGGTAGGCCACTCGTAGGGTTAGGCAGCGCACACGCGCCTTGCAGGTACTGTGGGGGGCAGCTGTTGTTTTCGCTGCTCGACGGCGGTGGGTGGCTGCCGGACCACTGCGCCGTACCACTGGAGGATTGCGCTGGCTGTATGACCATGGGGCAGTGGAGGAGGATGCCGCTGTTGTTGTTGAGTGCGAGTCATCCTCCTCCTCCTGAGCCACCAGCCGCCGATATTCGGCGATAATTGCCTCCAGCTTCCGTCACCTGGCCCGGATAGCCAACTCCTTCCTTGATAGTTTAGAAGGAGTATCTATATGAAGAAAGTGAAAAATACTGTAACCAATACTCTTTAGGAGTAACACAAAATAATTAAACAGAAAATTGTGTCACAGTAGCACTAGCAACTTGCAAGCACAGTACATAACATACATTTGTGGCATGTATCTATCTAACCTCCCACTTCGTCGGCCTCTGCTCTAACATTAGTGGGAGTTTCAGGAACTCTAATAGCACTATCGACTCACTACATTAGACTCAGACAGTACACCAGTCTTCTTCTTCTCTCTTGTTTAGCAAAATTAGTGCGTAAAATTGTGGAAGCCGGCATAATGCCAGCGCAGTCAGCTTGCACCCAAGAAAAACAGACGCAAGCCATGATGACGCAGACTCGCGTTGCTGTTACCAGTACATGCAGGTGGGGAAGCTCTTACTTTTCTATTACGGGTGGCACTGGCCATACTCTGTTACAAGTTACAACAAGTGCTACTGCTCAATTAATTTAACGTTCACCCTGCCCTGCCCTTGACTACTACAAAAGGAAAATTAAGAGGATAATATGATTATCTATCCCTTAACATGATATTTGCTTATATAAGGGATGACTTTAGGTGCTTTGTTTTTATTGATTGAGTGAACACCGATAGGCCACACATGAATGACAGAGTTGAAAACAAATTATTAACATAGGTAGTGAGTGGTACCCGTAATCGCTGGAGGAAGGCACTTGTTTGACTTGACTTGATAATGTGAACTATACAATATAGATACACAATATATGCTGTGCTTGCAAACTACTGTTAGTCAAGGGAGTATTCTGAAAAATTACAACTTCTACTTTCCTCGACTTTGCTACTCTGGCACGGACGTGCGGTGTTACATGCTCTTCAAACTAACACTCTTCATCCAGTGACCGTCTACTCTGTCTAATCTACATACACCTATGCTATCTATGAGGAAGATACCATCCAGGCATTCATCCATTCAAAGTAAATGTCAATCATTCTTCTTAATGTCTCAACTGGACAAACCTTACTTTTCTCACCGAAAAAGACCCTTTTTATTTTATTTTGTAAACCGCCAGCCATGCATCCGTGCTTGACTTGCATTTGAATTTGACCCAAAGGATATATTGCGCACACATACAGTTTCTGTTTCACCCACCCAGGCAGTCCTCTTTCCTTTCTCTTCCACCCATCCTTGCTTCAACCAGCCATGCATCAGATTCCTACTAGCCACTTCTGCCTGCATTCAAAAACACGTATCATTCTTTGCCAGTCATTAATTTAACTCGCTCGTCCTTCCATACACCCTTCTTTCCCTTTTCGTTCATGCCATCCATCAAGTTCATCTCTGATCTGACTTGGCTTCTCGATAAAACTTTCACAGCTGCGTTGAAGTCAAATTTAGAGGAGGCCATTGGTTACTCGTCAACTCCCGCCACTAATACTATTGCTAATGCAAAGTCAAGTTCTAAATTTGTAAGTCTTCTTAACAGTAAAGTGTACTTGTACTGTACAACATATAGACCCCATGCAGCGAGCCTACTCTGCAATCTCAATAAGTAAGGAATCTAATAGTTTACCACTTCCCGCCACTACCGAGGCATCCCCCACAGCAGTTCCTGCTGGCACTGGTGGCACCGCATCCGCCCCTGCAGTGACCACCTCCGCGCTGGCCCCGGCACTGGTGGTGGGCTGTGCCGATGTTGTTCCGCCTAGAAAATACATTTCATATTTTTAGATGTCATATACACCACTCCCTATTTTGTCTATGAATGAAAAATAATGTTAATACATAAACACATTTAATTATTTGTTACTAGTCTCTAGTGTAAACTGAAAATTCCCCTTTCAGAAGGGGAGGGTGTTTTTATTTATGCTTAGCCATAACATGCTGCACTTTTTGGCACAACTGATGAATGCATGCTTTTTAACACGCACCATTTTTCTCATAACAGAAAGAAGCTTCCCTTCTACAAACAAGAGCAATATGTTACTCATCATCATTACCACCAGTACTCAAAGTTCCAACCAGGTGAGGGGTCTCCCACAATTAATGTGTAAAAGCAGCCACTGTTCAGTTTTCAAGAGTTCACTGTTTCTCTTCTATGAAGTTGATTTTAATAAATGTTTTTATATAATGCACAATTGACAATTAATATACAGAGTACACACAGAGCTAGTTGTTTAATAAAGCTTTAAAACTTACATAGACTCTGTGTTTTTTGGTCATGAGTGAGGGAGCGAAAGGGTTTGCAATTTGCAAGCATGATTCCGTGACTCTGAGAGGTCGGGACTCTGACTCCGTAGTCTTATGTTATGGGTTGTATAATCATTGGGGATCATCGCTGCATTCGGGAGCTAAATAATGACTCTGACACACTGGCTAGTCAGTAAGGAGATTGGGGGTTCAACTTCTGTTATGACAGAGGTATGTGGAAAGTCTAACTGCGCCTATTATCACCAATGCCCTATTTCTTGTCCATAGTTCTGTATGTGCAGAATAGTCCCTGCAACAGTAGTAGTATGTCCTCCTATCCAATCAAAAAGTAAACTAGTATCTTATTTTTGGTGGCCATTGACATTATTTTATTGTTGGGAATTGCCAAAGCATAAACATTAAGAAGACTTCAATAGACATTATGGACAACCCAGAGGACTGCACTCAGTGCCTAGAGCTATTGCTGAATAGGAGTTTTGTTCAACAGCTAGCTACACAGACAGACTAATAATAATAAATAGTAGTAGCACAGAGAGTCATAGTAGAGGCAGGATAAGAATTTAGAAACAGTCTACAAGAAGATCAAAGACGATTTAGGAAAAAATCGAATTATGATGAACATTTGGATTAAATAGGTGCTGTAAAAATTAGGGAAGTATAACTATTAATATTAACAGGAAAACTTACTTGGGCCAGCAGAAGAGCCCTCGGCGGACCGATCCTGACCTTCCTGCTCCGCCGGTGCCGCCACCGCCACCTATTTCCTCTTGCCCCAGGGCGGAGCTGATGTACATGAAAGAAAGACACAAACATGGATGATTGTTGTCAACGAAATCAAACATTTCAAAAAAACAATAACATATTATTTCGGGGAAATAAACAACAATTGCACTAAATGTATTGATCTATCTGATGTGGTCTGCTAGGATATTAGTATTGCTGGATTCGCGGACCGTCTACTTGGAAAGTTATGTAACTCACTAAACCAACTACAAAAAGGTTCTACTAGGACTGGCAGCACTCAGCAGCATGCGAAGTGACAGACACAGTCCATCATGCTTGCAGACCACTAAAAAATGTCATACTAAATAACAAGTCATAATATACTCAACCTATCAATCCACCACCACTATCTCTTCTTAGTGGCAGGAGTACAAAGGAAGGACTGGACTTGAGTCTCTAGTCTCTCTAGCATTACGCAGTTCTGTAAAGTACACTCATACATAATCACTCAGGCCAAATGAGCACAAAATTGAAAACAAGTAAGCATAGTAGCACCGCCACTGACTGAGCAGGCGAGTACCTGCAATCACATAAGCTTTTGAAACATAATTTCCCTGCAATGTAATTGGCAGCATTCTTGCTCTTCGGAAAAAACATATATTTGCAATATAACACAGAGCAGAAGAAAACAAAGAAGTTATTAAATATCTACTAGTACTCACCAAGCCCAGGGATCTCGACACCAAGCAGGTCGAGCAGGTCTTGTTCCCAGTCCAGTATGTCCGACCACCGGTGCGTCACCTGGTTGTAGGTGCGCCGGACCCCTGACTCCCGATACATTGCCCGGCACACCTTACCCCATAGCTGGCGACGCTCCCGGAGGTCATACCCGGTACCGGGCCTGCCGCCTGCAACGATGGTCTTGGGGAGGTGGCTCTGCACAAAGAAGACCAGTGCGGCCACCTCCACCACGCTGAAGATCTCCCTGGGACTTACTGACTCCCCCCTTAAACGCCTGCAAGGGAGCCGGCTACGGGGTGCGGGACTCCTCCCCATGGACTTGCCGGCTCCCTTTGCCATGGTCCTGGGTCAAAGAAAGGAAAAATAGAAAAGAATAGGGAAAACAAAGTAAATAAAAGAAAAAAGAGAGAGCTTAAAAAAAGTAGTTATTAAAGTAACAAAAAGTTGAAAAAAACACAAAAATAGAGAGATAGATAATGAGTAAAAAAGATTTTAAAAAAGTTCAAACAAACAAAGGATTACAAAGATTGAAACAGGATAGAAAAGGCATGCCCAGACCCATAGCAATGAATGAAAAACAAGATGGCCGCGCCCATTGCAACCACGAGGGTAAGTTTGCGCGATATTTTCCCCGCGAGCATGCGAAAACGGTCACGAACACGCAATTGCGCCACAGAACATGAAATGCACAACGCGAGCATGCAACTAGCGCCCGGAAACGGAAATACGCAAAGCGAACAGTAAAAACAAGATGGCTGCACCCATGTACGACCGCATGGGTAACTTCGCGGTAGCAGCGCTGAAATCAAATCCTGCGAACACGCAAAAATAAAAAAATCCGCAATCTCACGAAAGTTCGCGTATTTTGCGGACCGCGAGTACGCTTTCGCGTGAATACGTGTACCGCGAATTCGCAAAATTCACCCATACTTAAGTGGGATGTGAAGGAGCTAAGGAGTCGATGAGCCACGGCGGTAGATATTGAGGCGTGACGATCGCCCGTACCTGGTGGTAAAGTCTGGCAAGTCACATGGAGACACGTTGCTGACCTGTGTGAGAAGACTGCCTTGCGCCTCATGGAGCTCTGTTAACCACTTGCATGCTAATGACAAGGTGAACTCGTCATGAGGCACACTGGAGCTGTGCTCATGACAAGGTCAACTCGTCATGTATAAAGGGAAACATAAATCTGCAGCACGGGAGGGGAAAACCCCTTAGCAGCCAAGTGGTTAATGGTAGAGGTGCTCCTGCTTACCAGCATAGTTAGGTCCGCATTGCATACTACGATCCACCACTACACCTGGGTGCATGGAGGGGATGACCACCCTGTGTGCCGTATCCCTGCATCACAGGCCGGATGATGTTGGGCTGGCCGCATGCTGTGGCGGGTGAGGCCCCTGTGCTACGCCGAACATATGTGGCATGAGCGCTGCAACTTCACGCCTAAGGGAGCCCTGCTGCATCAACTACATTGGGAGGACCAGCAGCAGACTAGGTGGCGACTGCTGTACCCAGCCTAGTGAAATCACACCTGGCTGAGGCTCATGATGACTGAGTCACATATTTGGAGAGAGTACAGTGGATTGGGCCACGGTGTCAATGTCCAGGTAAGGAGAAGGTGGGCTGGCTGGTGTGTCTGGGGGCGGGGGGCCAGCTGTGGTGTCTGGTGGATGGTCGGCGAAATTGTCGTAGAAGTTTTTGATATTGAAGTAGAAGTAGGTTCCAAGCTTATTGCAGAGGTCTTGGGACAGGGTGATGTCTGTGGCTTTGCTGCATGGGTTGGTGAATTCCTGAATGACACTGAAGAGTTGCTTGGAGTTGGTAGAGTTGTCAAGGATTTTGTTGTGGATGAAGTTCCTCTTGGTGGTTCTGATTTGGTTGTGGTAGTCCATCATGGCATCCTTGTAGGTGGTGTAGATTTTGGGTATCTTGGTATTTCTCCAGTTCTTCTCCAGGTGTCTGCAGGAGGGTCTTGCTACTTTGAGATTGGTGGTAAACCAGGCAGCTTTCCTGGGGCACTGTTTGTCAGGGTTGCGTAGCGGGGCGAGCTCTTCCGCGCAGTTGGAGATCCAAGTGTAGAGTTCTCTGGCTGCGAAGTTGGAGTCGGGTGTCCAGGTGTGGTCGTCTCTGGTGAGGGTGGAGTTTAGTTGCTTGTCGGTAACCTTACTCCAGTTCCTTCGTGGTGGGCATGGTGCTGGTTTGGGTGCCTTGAGTTTGTCAACGGCGAAGTGTACGCTGTGGTGGTCGGTCCATGGCGGGTGCGTCGTGTGGCTGTTCCCTGCCGCGAAGATGGGGTTGAGGGTATGTCCTGCTGTGTGGGTCAGTGTGGTGATGAGTTGTTTAAGTCCCATGTTGGCAGGGTTGTCACGAAGGATGGTCGAGTTGGGGTCGCTGGGGTTGTCGAGGTGGAAGTTCTAGTCTCCAATGAGTATGTAGTTCATTGAGGCGATGGCGTGGGCTGCGATGAAGTCGGTGATGGTGGTGGCGAAGGGTGTCCGTGTGCCGGGGGGTCTGTAGACAAGGGTTCCTCGGAGTGTGGAGTTGTGGCTTGTCTGGATCTGAAAGTGCAGGTGTTCGGCAGAGGGGAAGGTTTCGCTGGAGGTGGTGAGGTGGAGGGTGCTCCTGTGGGCGATAGCGAGGCCCTCTCAGGGTGGTTGGGATGGATCTTCCTCTGGATCTTGTTACCGGCCGGGATGGCAGTGTTGATGGCGGAGGCAGAGGAGGCGTCGGTCCAGGTCTCTGTGAAGAAGGCAATGTCGGGTGAGAGTAGGTTCCAGATTTCCACAGCGTGTTTATGCCCGGAGCGCAAGTTGAGGAGGATGCATCTTTGAGTGTCACTGGTGCTGGCGTCGGTTGTGTTGGAGGCCGGGCGGTGGTTTAGGTCTGGCGGCAGTGGAGGCAGGGGAACTGGCTGTGGGTCATGTTTAGCGGGGCCTGTTGGCAGTCTCTGCGTTTTCCAGGCTTGAGTGCGTGGAGGGTGGCTGTGCTGTAGCACTGGGTGGCTCAAGATCCAGGGTTCATGGCGCTGGTGGCGGTCGGGCCGCAAACGGTCGCGGATGGGCACAGACGGGCTTGCCTTAAGCACGCCTTTGGCGTACCAGCCGAGTGCGACCTGCAGCAGCTGTCATTAAGAAGGGGCAGGGGAGAAACGGTCAGCTGGGAAGCGGAACAGGCAAGGACAGGTGTGCGGGCCGCAGGCGCAGCAGCGGCGGGAAGCGAGAAGCCAAAAAAACAGATTCAAAAGGGAAAAACAAGGGATAACTAACTGATGTAATCATGCTATGTATCCTCAGGGGGTGGGAGGATGGGTAGGACTGCTCCAAACACGGAGCAGAGCATGGGTGGATTGGAATGCCCACTCAAGTGCACAATGACTGTTTGGTCGGCCCACTCAGGCCGCTCAAAACAGTCATGCGCACTTCCTTTTCACAATAGAGGCTGCATTAGAGCCTGCATGGAGAACATGCCCACCCCTCCGGCCCCAGGCTGCATGACTTGTTCCGTTGCCAATTACCAATCCCACAAACGCATCGCAGCATTGTGTTTGATTCAGGGGAGGGAGCCTATCAGCCTACTTCCTTTTCATGGAAGCAGAAGCTGTAGAGCAGGAGCTATGAAGACACGGGACCATGCTTTGAGGTAAGACTTCCCTCATTAAAAAAAATTCAACACCAGCTCCCACACACATCCCCGTGTCCACGCCCCATCCAATGTTCTTGATGGTGTTTACCACCTCATAGCGGTGCAGCTCCCTCAGCACTTCTCAATGGCAGTGCACTTGGGTGCCAAAGGCACATACGTAGTTGTGACGCATGCCATAACATTGCATTCCACTCCAATGCATACTAATACTAGGCATATTGCAACAGTAGAGTAGGTGTTAGAAGAGACATAAATATCACTATTTCCACTTCAGTGAGTGCAACCCGAAACTAACCTTTGCACCACAAACCCAACCGTGAACCTTCGAATTCCTTTTTGAGCCCACAAAACACACTCAAGGATCAAATTTGAGCCAAATGCACACCCCAATTTTCATATTTCACCCCAAAACAAACCCCAATTTTCATATGTTACCCCAAAACACACCCCAATTTTCATATTTTACATCTGAAACCCATACCCACCTGAAAAACTTTAAATTACTCCATTACTGACCTCACAATGCGTTGAAATCAAATGCGATATAAAGGCACCTGCGTTGTCAGAGTTGCCTTGTTAACGATGTAATTCCTGCGTTGTAATGGTTGTCTACCGTGCCAAAGGCAAACCATAGGCTACGCCGTTTGTTTCCGTCTGCCCGTGGACTGCGCTCAGCACCAAGGAGCCTTCCTCTTGGATGCTTCACTGCTACGACGCCGGCACCCTCCTTGCCATCAACCCTGGGCGCCACCTCGCCTGCCAGGACCAACCTCTGCTCCGGACCGGACATCGCCATCACCGACCGCTGCAGTATAATCCGCAAGGAGCATTGTGACCATCAAGGTGGAGGCATTGCCATCACCTACAGAAGCACACTCCGACTGACCACACACTCTAATGACCCAAGGATGACCATGGACCACCTCAACACCCAGATCCGGACCAAGCACAAGCATATCCTCTGCAGCACCCTCAAGTGCAGGCACCCGGGGCATGACCCCCCCATTCTCCAATACCAATGTAGACATCATTGCACCCCAGGCTCTCCCATCCACCAACGACATCCTATTTGATGAACTCAAGTTCCACCTGGACAGCCCCAGTGACCAGGACACCACCCCCTCCTGGGGAAGATCCCCAACATCAAATGCAAGCAGCAAGTCACCGCAACAAACCACATAGCAGGACACATGGTCGAGCATGTCACCTCTGCCTGCGTGAACTTCCACTACAGCCACAACACCGGACTCTCCTGGACCGACCATCATTTGTAATATTGCATCTTCACCTTGCCCACACCGGACACCACTGCCATCATCGCACCCCCTTGCAGCTGGATTAAGGCCACCAAAGAACATCTTGTCAACTCCCTCCGCACCAACACTCCACTAATGCTTCCAAACGATGACACCGCATAGTGCAACCACTACCGATGGCTCTCCAACAGCGCCTACATTCGGGCCCCCCACATGAATGATTGTATGACTAAACAACTACCACTTAAACAACGAATGCCTAAACCGCGAAGGCTAAACCACTACCAAAGCCAAACCACTACGTTCTGTACAACGAAGTACTAAACCACGAAAATGTATCATTGTTGGTATTACCGGAATCTACCACTACTTTTAAACAATTGTATGTTTGAAAAAAAAATTCATTAAACTAAACAAGACTTTAAAAAAAAATGCATTTAAATAATCTTTAAATTATCAATCTAATCGTTTTATACAAATACTGACAAAGTTAAAAAAATACAGCTCTCACAGAAAATATATATATATTTTTATTGGATTTAAGTACATATTTTTATTTGTAAAAAGAATTCACTTAAATGAAACATAGAAAAAAACGGCCATCCACCATTTTGTAACCATTTCAACTTTGACAACCAGAGTTAACAGTTGCATTGAGCACTGTTCTTAATCACATCACTGAAAAACAAACCAACAGTGCAATCTACTGGCCTAACATGCTAAATTTAAACAAACTAATATTTCTACATCGTAATTAAAATCAGGAAATGTACAAATGAATATTTAAAATAATATTACACATTCCTAAATTATTAAATATAACCAAAAATCAACATCCAGTTCCAAATTATTTTATTATAGTTGCACTTGCATTTAAGATTAATTATTTACATTTTGATTCTTTCCTCTGATTTAGTAAGTTGTGGTTCAGGTGGTCTTTGTTCGTGAACAGTAGTGGTTAATGAGCTTGTGGTTCTGGTAAAGGTCGTGGTTAAGGATTCGTTGTTTAATACACTTGTTGTTAAGGATTCGTTGTTCAGGCTGTTTCCCCTCATGAACGGCACTGCGTGAGTACATTCCGCCTGCCTGACGACATGCGTGATGGTGACGCAGTGCCACAGGAATAGGCTGGACCAATGCATTGATGGAGTTGCGTCATGGTTGTGACACGACTGCAGCAATGCGTGACTATGGCGCAGATACGTCAGGATTTCTGATGTATCTCTCATTACTTGCGTCATGGTTCGCTGTCTAGCGAATACAGCCCATCCATACTGTTGCAAGAAGGGCGTAGTGAGAAGTGTTGCAACGCGGTCTTGTCGCAGCGCTGCAACAGTTTTCATGAGTGAGGCCCAGGAATGCGCACTATCTTATTGATGGTGCACATTCCTGCACTGTAGTTTTGTTGCAGGGCAGCGCTTCAACATTGCTTGCAGCGCTGTCCAGCACCAAAACCTGCTGAGATGATGCCCCAAGTGTTAGCCCCATTTTTAAGTACAGCTATTTTCTGGTCTTAAGTAACTGCCTCAAAATGCAGTTAGAGACAGTTTTTTTGGTCTTCAGAACTTCAAGAATCCCCGTGGGAATATGGAGCAGTGGAGTTGGCGGCTGTTTTTGCACGGGAACTCCTCTCCTGCATAAAATTATTGCTAACAGAAGTGGGGATCTTTACAACAGACATTTTTGCCTAAAAACTGTCACTAACGGCAGTGACAGCTTGGTAATAGGGCGATAAAATTATTGCTGCATTAGCGGCAGAAAGGTGCCACTAACGAGGCGATAACTTCTTGTGAATATGCCCCCTGAGATTCTCGCACCCATGCTTCTTCCATTATTTTCTAGGAGTCCAACCATTCCTATCATTAGACAATGAACTGCCACTGAAATCTGAAAGTGAGCTCTACCAAACGTCCACACAAGTCTGAGCAAAATACACTGGTATTCAGAATCACAGGAGCAATTCAAACATTTAACAGAAAATGTGCTATTACTATTAAGAAATATTAGTAGGGGAGAGTAACATCTACATACACCTACTCATTATTGATCTCTTTTACGTTGACTGCTTTCACCCTGAAGTTCATGGTTTAGAAGATAGTTAGGCCATCCTTTTACGGTTTCCTCCTCTTGCAAGTGTCCTGAAGAAAGAATACAACAATAGAATTTCTCAAGATAACGGAGTATATCAGATGATTCTTGATCCTCATAGAAGACTCATAAACATGTTCTTGACGTGAAAGAATTGGAAATCTGCTGATATCGAAGTGGTTGAAATGTAGAGCGCTCTGACACCCAATTCAGGGTCTGGTTCATGCTATAGAAAACACTGAATAAATAAATACATAAATAAGACATAGGAGTTATTACGTCCAACAGGATTTTTTCATTTGAAGCGTAGGAAGTGTGATTATGATGCTGATAGTTGAGTTTGTATGATAAGTAAAGGGAGGGATGAGAAATTTAGCAAACATTCTCGAAGAAATCACTATTTTTTCTGCAATTAAAAATTGAAGTCCCCTAATTCTTATTTTATGGGTCCCACTTTTTAACAGAACTCAAACAATTCTTGAAAAATTTAGTTTAAAATAAAAATAATGTATATATGCGTGTCTGTATGTATATGGTATTTCTGTTGTGCAAACCTAGCCAAATGACAATGAAGTGGTGCACAGGGTCAAAGGCAAAGTTACAGTTAGCAACTAATTTGAGGAGTAGCTGGATTCTAAGAGCAGAGTTGGATTTTTAATGCACCGTGATGCAATGTTCATTGTGTTTGCAATGTTCATTTAAGACATGCATCTTCAGCTATTTCCTAAATTGGACTCTCTTTGCGCAGTCCTGATGGATATGGAGATGACATTCGATATTCTAGGTGCATTAACTGGGAATGTCTGTTGCCTATTTTTTCCTAATTTCTTTGCACTTGAATGCAACGGGCGTCAAAGCCCACAAAACACGTGGAAGCTGTTGGTGCAGGAGTGACGTCTTCTGTCCCTCCATGGAGCACACATCCAGCTCTCTTGGGCTTTGCTTTTTGGATTTCCAGAGTTTAAATCTTGTGAACTAATGCTTTTTCCTCATATGATCCTGGTTCAGATGTCCATTGTAAAGTCGATCATTGGGAGATATGATTCACTTTTGATGCTGCTTTACCACATCTCTGATACAATTAAACCACATGAAATGAGGTAGTTGTGGAATGTTTCAGTGCCTTCTACACCGAGGATTAATTGCCCCACACACTGTCACTTTCATACCTAGAATAGCACAAAGAGCAAAAGCTTCCCCAGTGATCAGGCAGCAGAAGAAGCCATTTACACACTACAGTTGAGCGTGCTACTGCACACTGCCCCATTTTCAAAGCGAAGCACCCAGACTACTGAAACCACTTCAGCGCTTCTGAAACCTGAAGGGACATGAAAGGTCGTATGTCGTTTGCTAGGGGTGCAGAGTATTTGCAGCAGGCTTCCAAGCTATCTCATGATGCACGGAATGTGTAACTTGGGTACTTCTTTATGGGAGCATGGAAGCCATAAGTTTCTCAATTTAGGGCAAAGTATGTCCCTATAAGATTCCCTAACCACAGAGCATGCCATCTTCAAACCAGGATGATGAGAATGAGGGAGCACAGAAGATAGGTGGAGGGGAGCCAGGATGGTAAACAACGGGTGATGGGCCCCCAACAATAAAGGCAGCCCACCAAGCGGACATTACAGATCATCCCCACTCCCAACTTCAGGATCAAGACATATCACATCTAAATACTGAGGCTGAGATAGATCCCAATGACAGTTTTCTCCCCCTATCTGACGACCCTGAATGGTCGGCGGATGGCTCAGGATCCTCAATTGTGTCTAGCAAAAATGACAGTAACCCAGATAAGGCCGGGGAATCGGGGGTTCCCTCTTCATGACAGCTCGACGGATCTGGGGCAAGAAAACTGGGCATCATTTACAAAGGGCAGCTAGTCTGAAATGGGCCTATTCATTAACTGATTCGATAAATGCAGCCCTTAATACAGCATCGCAGGGCGTTACTGGCTTGCATCCCCCGACATTAGAAACTGTACTTCAAACGATCATGCAGCACCGGGAAGAGACACGGGCGGACGCCCGCAAAGCTTAGAGTGCTGCAAGGAAAGTACAGGGTGCAGTAAGAAAACTGACAAAAACCTGTAATACTATAGGGGAGCGCCTTACAGAGCTCGAAACTAGAGTCAGCTATGTTGAGACGGAGGTGGCTGATAAATTTACGCAATCCAAAGAACAAGAGAAATAGATGTTGGATATACAATGGAAATTAGAGGACAGGGTGAATCACCAGCGGCGTAATAATCGGAGGGTCCTGGGATTCACAGAAGGGAAGGAGGAAACAGACATTCGGATCTCTTCCGGCAAGCATTCCCAGAGCTCTCAGACTGGAACTGGCAGCAAGAGGTCCAACGAGTGCCCATGACACCTTTCACCCTGAGACATCCTGTCAGGGAAGGGGCTAAGCCAAGGGTCGTTTTAGTTTTTTTTGGGAACTTTCTTTTGAGGCAGGCGGTGTTAGAAAAAGCCAGACCCATGGCTAGGAGAAATGTAGGTGATGTCTCCTTCTTCATCAGACCGGACTTTTGTCACCTCACCGTCAAGAGAAGGTGGCGACTTGGCCAGCTAATAAAACCCTTTCAGGATAAGGGTGCTATTGTTTTTCTGAATAATCCAGCCTCACTGAAAGTAGTCTGGCAAGGTTCAACAAGGTTTTTTTACATCAGAAATAAAAGCCAAAGAGTTCTTGGCAGGGCTGAAGTCTGAGCACCCTAATGGGCTGGGATAAATTCAGATTAACAGAGGTCAGGAAAGGCTAGGACAGATTTTTTGATATCCTGGTACCCTTATTTGTAGTTGACTGGGAGGAGGATTTTTTTCTATTATTCTCTTTTTCTTCTTTTTTGTCTCTCCCTATATCTGTAATATAGTATGCATGACAATTCATGGTGTTCGCAGTCCGCTTTCCATCTTCCAACAGATCGATGTGCTGTCTGGATTCTTCTCGAAGATGGGAGGGAGTGTGGGAGGGTAGGAAGATACTGGGGAAGGGAGAGGTTAGGGGAAGTAGGGGAGAGGGGAGGTATGGGTGTCAAGGGGTAAGGGTTCTTTCCGGGTGGTGGGGAAATGGGGCGAAAAAAATCAGAGAGGTAGTTAGCAAGATTTTCAAGCAAGATTGTAAACTATTAAGAAGAATGACAGAAACTGGAATAAATTGTTCCCTCCATGGTTAGAGGGGGGAAACGGTTTGATATGGAAACTAAGAAGGATTACTCAACTAGACCAAATGGGTAAGATTACTATCTGCTCTGTTAACATACAGGGTTTAGGGGATAGGAATCAGTGGACCAGGACTATGGAGATGATAAAATCTATCAACACAGATATTATCTGTCTCCAAGAGACACACATACCATGGGATAAGAAGAGGTTAATTACGATAAAGAGGTACATCTTAATGGCAAGTTCTACTCAAACTTCCAACATTAGAGGGGTGGCCCTTTTGCCAATAATAAAATAGGATTAGCCAAATGGATACTGGGTGACGCTGGAGGTAGATGGGTCCTGGTAGAATATTTATTTAGGAGTTGGCAGTTCAGTGTCCAGTAGGTATCAAGGACGGAAGCCTAAACTATACAGAGCCTTGGTATCAATAATCAAAAGTCATGGGTTAGAGGAAGTATGGGACTCTAAGTTTCCTTCTGACCCCGGATACACTTATTTTTCTCACCCACATAGAAAATATGTTAGGTTGGATTATTTATTTATCTCAAAGCAGATTCTGGGTGGGGCAGGGATAGAAATTAATGTCCAATCCTAATCCCTTGACCTTAGAGGTAAAACTATAGCAAATACAAATGCAGCCATATCAATGGATGTTTGATCAGAAGTTGTTGGTGGATCAGGAATTTGTTAGTTATTTTAAAAAGTGGATAATAGATTTCTTTAATATGAATAGATATAGCGCATCGCTCAATATGGTGTGGTATGCGCTCAAGGCAGGACTAAGGGGGGGAGATGGCCAGCTTCGTCTCATAGAAAAACCAGCAACAACAGCTGAAGAGTAAGCAATTGCGAGCCAAGCTCTGGGATTTAGAAAGAGAACATCTGGGTAAGATAATGCGGGGGTGGATGTGACCACAACTCAGTTAGATATTACCATGACGAAAGCAGAGATACGCTCGTACTACGCCCAAAAGGCAGCAACAGAGTATCAGACCCATAGCGCTGAGAGGCATGAGTATTGGGAAACAGTTGGGAGACTTCTCGCTCTAAAGACGAGACAGAAATCTATGAATAGTCAGATATCCATAATACCAAGTAGAGGGGTCTCATACACAGACTCTGTGGATATAGTTATTGTATTCCATAAATTCTATCAAGACCTTTATATGGAGGACGTACAGGGCCCTCAGGGAAGTTCATCAGTGAGGTTGCAAAATGAAGAGTGCAGGAGGCTGGGGGGGTGAGAAGGACAGGCTGGAATCCGAACAGGCCTTGGACGAGGTACAAATTGCAATACAGCAGCTGGCCTCGGGTAAAGCATCAGGCCCTGATAAGTTACAATCAGAATTCTATAAAATATTTAAAGGAGAATTAGCCCCCCCTGCTACTGGATCTGTTTTTGGGGTACAATATTCTGGGAACCTGCCAGATTCTTGGGGGGGTAAAAATATTGTTATCTTCCCAAAGAAAGATGAGCCCCCTGATAAGCCTACTTCGTATAGACCTATTTCTCTAATCAATGCGGATGCAAAAATGTATTAAAATATTTTGGCTAATCGCCTTCGGGGGGGGGGTCATAGCCAGTCTCCTATTGCCTTGGCAACACAGCTTCATACCTGGCAGAGACACTACAGATCATGTAAGGCAAGCCATGGCATTGTTTGATATCACCAAGGAAACCAACGGGAAGCTGGCTATGATCCTCCTGGATGCGGAAAAAGCATTTGATCGGGTGGCATGGGAGTACTTATGGGGAGTTTTGGCAGCCAAGGGATTTGGCCCTCTGGTCATCACTGCAATCAAAGCAATGTATAGGGCACCACATGCGAAGCTCCAGTTGATGGGCAAAGAGTGGCAAGGGGAACAAGGCAGGGATATCCCCGCTCCCCAATCTTCTTTGCCCTATACATAGATCTGTTCATCCAACAGATTATTGAAAATCCGGCCATTATTCCGGTGGTACCTCAAGGGTTCGATACTACAGTACTAGCCTACGCAGATGACCTTGCGGTGTTAACATCTAATCCAGAGAAGGCAGTAAAGGAAATAGAAGCCATGGCTATCATATTCGGAAAGGAGTCGAGGTATCTACTGAATAATTCTAAGACTGAAATAATTTGTACTGAAAATATTATCTTTTAGGATAGTCAGCAAGTACCTACGGCCACCTATCTTGGGTTCAGGATTAGTTCAGATATAGATCGAATCACACAAATGAATTTTGATCCAATGACCAATAAAATAGCCACAAACCTTAGGCGGATGAACTCATTGCATCTGACCATCATAGGGAGATTTAATGTTCTCAAAATGGTAATCCTCCCCGAATATTGTATCTATTTAGAGCACTCCCACTAGAAATAGAAGGGTCAATAATTAAAAAACTAGATTCTATATTTAGTCATTTTATTTGGCAATATGGTAAGGTTAGGAGTAGGAGCTCTTGGGTTTCGGGATAACCAAAGTGGCTAAATCCCTGATTAAACCACGCCATCCACCCACGCTCATAAGAATCAGAAGTGGGGTACTTACCAGACACAGCGTCGCCTCGTCAGCACTGAACCAACTGCACATCTAAGGACACGGGCCGGAGAGCTCATGGGATTGGGGAATTCCAGGACCGGGAGAAGAGTTGTCCAGGAGCGGGAGCTGGCGGGAGCCTGGTCGTGCCTTAGAGAGGTCGCTGCCCTGACCGATGCACCAGCTGCGTGCCGGGGATTGACGGTCCGGTTTCTTGCATGGACCCCCTGCGGGGTGGGGCGGCTGCGAAGGACTGGGATTGAGACCCAGACTCTCGGCCGTTATCAGGAGATGGATGCCCCCAATGGGTCTGTGCCAGGCTGATGTCTTGCCTCAATTGTGGGGCTGCGAGCGAGCTGGAAAGCAAGCGGAGCGCGTCTGGGCTGCCCGCCATCAGCGGTAACAAGCGGAAAGAGAAAAGTCTGCGCCGGCGGATGTCCTGCCTCAGCTGAAGGGAGGGGGCTGCGAGCGACGGAGGGCATCTGGGCTGCCTGCCGACTGTGACGATTTTTGGGAGATCGATGCCCCAGGCAGTCGGCGCCTCACCTCCATGATAAGTAAGGGGGCTGCGAGCAAGCGGAGGAGTCCCGGCGCACGGCTGTGCTGAATGGAATCGGAGATGGGATGGGAGCCCAATGAAGAGAGATGCTGCACGGGCCGACGGGACAGTGACACAGGGGCCCATGGGTATGTGATGTACTGCCCGATATGCAACGCAGCTGCAGTACACCTGGATAAATGCCAGCGCGATTTACGGCGGACTCCCTGTGTAGGTGGGTGTTTAATGCAAGGAAATAGGAAATAACGCCAGGAAATAGACTCGAAATATTCACTGGAAGGGGAAGTAAAAACAGAGGAGCTAAAACCCGGCATGTCTGACCTTAAAATGGCGGCCGCCGAGGACATCCAGCTTTGTGGTCAATTACAGTAGCCCCCCCTTAACTGAGGTCACTGCATCCTCAATCGGCACACACTCCAGGACTTAGTATACGGCCATCTTGAGTGCAGGAGGTCAATGTGAAGAGTATATGGCTGTAGATTATCCTTTCCAAAATGGGAGCAGCAAATAAGAACAATGGATTGTCCCGTGATATTAGTCTCTGAGGCGTAGGAACCCGATTTTTTTAATTATTGCTTGCCACTTTGCACATTGTTTTAATCTTTTAGCATTGCCTGCCTACAATTTGACGCTTACTTGATTGGAGGTCTTCTTCCCTCCAGCCGACTAGGCGCTGAAGAGGAAGCACAGCGGCCATATTGGAGGAAGGCTGGGGGTGGAGGTCTAGTTGTTTACCTCCCCCGCCCTCCAGAGCATAAACGATGCGATCTGCTTTTCGCGAGCAGATTGTCCCGTGATACTAGTCTCTGAGGCGGAAAACCGGAGACGTAGGAACCCGATTTTTTAAATTATTGCTTGCCACTTTGCACATTGTTTTAATCTTTTACCATTGCCTGCCTACAATTTGACGCTTACTTGATTGGAGGTCTTCTTCCCCTCAGCCGACTTGGCGCTGAAGAGGAAGCACAGCGGCCATATTGGAGGTAGGCTGGGGTGAAAGTCTAGTTGTTTACCTCACCCGCCCTCGAGAGCATAAAATGGTCCCACCTACCCGGCCGCACAGCGGACGCGCACAGCGGTTGCGCCGACGGCGCGCCAAAGGGAAGCCAAAGGAAAGCCCGTCTGCGCCCATCCGCGACCAGAATGCGGCCGGCCCGGGCATGCTGCCAGCTGCACCAGCCAGACCTTACTTATTCCCGATGGGAAAATCTTGCCCTTCTCCCTATGGGCTGCTCTCACACCCGAGCTGATCCCGCCAATCCCCGAGGATCACACATAACCTGTAGGCACTGTGGGCTCTCTTCTATGAATCTACGGGAGCCCAATAAGTCCCTTGCCTTGCCTCTTTTACGTGGCCCTACCCTGACAATACCTATTAAGGCCGCCTTGATAAATTGCAGGCCCATGGTTAAACATTCCCTCGACATACAGCAATCCCTTTTAGATAATGATTGGGACTTTTTGTTTTTAACCGAAACTTGGCTAAAAGAGGAATCTAACCCAGCGATCACTCTGGCGGTCCCGGATGGCTTCAGTATTATTTGCGCTAATCGCCATAGCGGGAGAAGGGGTGGGGCATTGGCATTTATTCATAAAGATAAATGGACCATCACCTCCCCCTATTTTGACCCAATTGACTGTATTGAGGGGCTCCCCTTCTGCATTAACCTTTCAGCGTCTGTCTCTTTTGCGGGCCTGCTGTTGTACCGCCCACCTAATTCCAGCCCCATTCATCTTCAGGCACTGTTAGAATACATCACTCTAGCCTGTACCCGCTATGCCAATTACACCGTCCTTGGCGACTGTAATCTGCATGTAGAAGCCCTGTCCTGCTCTATGAGCTCCAATCTTTTATCTTCCCTTTCCGCCTGCCACATGTCCCAGTTAGTGACATATCCTACCCATAGAGCCGGACACACACTGGACCTAATCTGTTCCAATCTCACAGGTATGAGAATTGACGACCCGATTCCAGTCATATGGTCAGACCATTTTTTAATTCCATTCTCCACCCTTATGACTCGCAGGGACAGACCCCCTTCCACCCCTAGGAAATTGGCAAAAACTGGAGCAAAATTACATCATCTGCTCTTGAAGTCCATCTTAAAGATGACCGCCCTTCCCCGGCTGTGGACGTGGATTCACGTATTTTTAACTTGAACGAATGGGTCTGTAAGGCCATCAACTCCTTGGCACCCCTCAGGCCGATCAAGACATTCAGATCCTCCCCAGCTACCCCTTGTTTCTCGGACGAATTACGCCAATTAAAGTCCGCTTGTAAGGTGCTGGAGAGGCATTGGAGATTGGATTACTCCAGTGACAATAAATCTAATTATCGTAAAGCCCTCAAGGAATATCGGAAACAGATCATAAAGCACAGAAGAATCTTCTTAGCCGAGAAGATTGATAGAGCTAGTAATGCCCCTAGAGAAATGTTCTCGATAGTAAGATCATTTACTGATCCTCAAGCTCTGATCCGTAAGCAACCTGCTTCTCAGGAACTCTGTACTCTTCTTTCAGAGTTCTTTGAGAATAAGATTGCTCGGATCCATGCATCTTTTCCGACTAGAGATGAGGCTGACCTCCCCGTAACACAGGCACCGCTCCACTCTGTGGGCCCTGCTCTCACATAATACGCTGAAATCCCAGTTGAGTCCTCTCTTCAAGAGCTACTCAGATGCAGATCGGGCTCCCCAGGGGATCCATGGCCTGCCAAACACTATAAAGCACTAGCCTCCTTTCTCAACTACTTCCTCAATTCCATTTGGAACTCCTCTTTAAGCTCCAGGATTTACCCGGAGGCTTGGAAACATGCGTTCCTGGTCCCTATTTTAAAAAAGGTCAATGCAGATCCAGAGGATCCGGCCAATTACAGACCGATATCCCTCCTCCCAACACCGGCCAAAATTTTAGAAAGGCTAGCCCATCAGCAACTTGCCGGCTACATCGAGACCAATGGCCTCTACCATGACTCCCAACATGGTTTCCGTAAGGGCTGCAGTACAGAGTCGGCCCTCATCGAGATGGCTGATTCTGTGCGCTGGACTTTAGACCAGGGATGGAGGGCGGTGTTGGTGCTGCTGGATTTATCAGCAGCATTCGACACCGTCTCTCATTCTTTACTGCTTAATAGACGGAGGGCCATTGGAATTCAGGGCTAGGTCCTTAAGTGGATCGGCTCGTTCCTGTCTAATCGAACTCAACAGGTCCAGAGGAATAGGCTGGACCAATGCATTGATGGAGTTGCGTCATGGTTGTGACACGACTGCAGCAATGCGTGACTATGGCGCAGATACGTCAGGATTTCTGATGTATCTCTCATTACTTGCGTCATGGTTCGCTGTCTAGCGAATACAGCCCATCCATACTGTTGCAAGAAGGGCGTAGTGAGAAGTGTTGCAACGCGGTCTTGTCGCAGCGCTGCAACAGTTTTCATGAGTGAGGCCCAGGAATGCGCACTATCTTATTGATGGTGCACATTCCTGCACTGTAGTTTTGTTGCAGGGCAGCGCTTCAACATTGCTTGCAGCGCTGTCCAGCACCAAAACCTGCTGAGATGATGCCCAAAGTGTTAGCCCCATTTTTAAGTACAGCTATTTTCTGGTCTTAAGTAACTGCCTCAAAATGCAGTTAGAGACAGTTTTTTTGGTCTTCAGAACTTCAAGAATCCCCGTGGGAATATGGAGCAGTGGAGTTGGCGGCTGTTTTTGCACGGGAACTCCTCTCCTGCATAAAATTATCGCTAACAGAAGTGGGGATCTTTACAACAGACATTTTTGCCTAAAAACTGTCACTAACGGCAGTGACAGCTTGGTAATAGGGCGATAAAATTATTGCTGCATTAGCGGCAGAAAGGTGCCACTAACGAGGCGATAACTTCTTGTGAATATGCCCCCTGAGATTCTTGCACACATGCTTCTTCCATTATTTTCTAGGAGTCCAACCATTCCTATCATTAGACAATGAACTGCCACTGAAATCTGAAAGTGAGCTCTACCAAACGTCCACACAAGTCTGAGCAAAATACACTGGTATTCAGAATCACAGGAGCAATTCAAACATTTAACAGAAAATGTGCTATTACTATTAAGAAATATTAGTAGGGGAGAGTAACATCTACATACACCTACTCATTATTGATCTCGTTTACGTTGACTGCTTTCACCCTGAAGTTCATGGTTTAGAAGATAGTTAGGCCATCCTTTTACGGTTTCCTCCTCTTGCAAGTGTCCTGAAGAAAGAATACAACAATAGAATTTCTCAAGATAACGGAGTATATCAGATGATTCTTGATCCTCATAGAAGACTCATAAACATGTTCTTGACGTGAAAGAATTGGAAATCTGCTGATATCGAAGTGGTTGAAATGTAGAGCGCTCTGACACCCAATTCAGGGTCTGGTTCATGCTATAGAAAACACTGAATAAATAAATACATAAATAAGACATAGGAGTTATTACGTCCAACAGGATTTTTTCATTTGAAGCGTAGGAAGTGTGATTATGATGCTGATAGTTGAGTTTGTATGATAAGTAAAGGGAGGGATGAGAAATTTAGCAAACATTCTCGAAGAAATCACTATTTTTTCTGCAATTAAAAATTGAAGTCCCCTAATTCTTATTTTATGGGTCCCACTTTTTAACAGAACTCAAACAATTCTTGAATAATTTAGTTTAAAATAAAAATAATGTATATATGCGTGTCTGTATTTATATGGTATTTCTGTTGTGCAAACCTAGCCAAATGACAATGAAGTGGTGCACAGGGTCAAAGGCAAAGTTACAGTTAGCAACTAATTTGAGGAGTAGCTGGGTTCTAAGAGCAGAGTTGGATTTTTAATGCACCGTGATGCAATGTTCATTGTGTTTGCAATGTTCATTTAAGACATGCATCTTCAGCTATTTCCTAAATTGGACTCTCTTTGCGCAGTCCTGATGGATATGGAGATGACATTCGATATTCTAGGTGCATTAACTGGGAATGTCTGTTGCCTATTTTTTCCTAATTTTTTTGCACTTGAATGCAACGGGCGTCAAAGCCCACAAAACACGTGGAAGCTGTTGGTGCAGGAGTGACGTCTTCTGTCCCTCCATGGAGCACACATCCAGCTCTCTTGGGCTTTGCTTTTTGGATTTCCAGAGTTTAAATCTTGTGAACTAATGCTTTTTCCTCATATGATCCTGGTTCAGATGTCCATTGTAAAGTCGATCATTGGGAGATATGATTCACTTTTGATGCTGCTTTACCACATCTCTGATACAATTAAACCACATGAAATGAGGTAGTTGTGGAATGTTTCAGTGCCTTCTACACCGAGGATTAATTGCCCCACACACTGTCACTTTCATACCTAGAATAGCACAAAGAGCAAAAGCTTCCCCAGTGATCAGGCAGCAGAAGAAGCCATTTACACACTACAGTTGAGCGTGCTACTGCACACTGCCCCATTTTCAAAGCGAAGCACCCAGACTACTGAAACCACTTCAGCTCTTCTGAAACCTGAAGGGACATGAAAGGTCGTATGTCGTTTGCTAGGGGTGCAGAGTATTTGCAGCAGGCTTCCAAGCTATCTCATGATGCACGGAATGTGTAACTTGGGTACTTCTTTATGGGAGCATGAAAGCCATAAGTTTCTCAATTTAGGGCAAAGTATGTCCCTATAAGATTCCCTAACCACAGAGCATGCCATCTTCAAACCAGGATGATGAGAATGAGGGAGCACAGAAGATAGGTGGTGGGGAGCCAGGATGGTAAACAACGGGTGATGGGCCCCCAACAATAAAGGCAGCCCACCAAGCGGACATTACAGATCAGCCCCACTCCCAACTTCAGGATCAAGACATATCACATCTAAATACTGAGGCTGAGATAGATCCCAATGACAGTTTTCTCCCCCTATCTGACGACCCTGAATGGTCGGCGGATGGCTCAGGATCCTCAATTGTGTCTAGCAAAAATGACAGTAACCCAGATAAGGCCGGGGAATCGGGGGTTCCCTCTTCATGACAGCTCGACGGATCTGGGGCAAGAAAACTGGGCATCATTTACAAAGGGCAGCTAGTCTGAAATGGGCCTATTCATTAACTGATTCGATAAATGCAGCCCTTAATACAGCATCGCAGGGCGTTACTGGCTTGCATCCCCCGACATTAGAAACTGTACTTCAAACGATCATGCAGCACCGGGAAGAGACACGGGCGGACGCCCGCAAAGCTTAGAGTGCTGCAAGGAAAGTACAGGGTGCAGTAAGAAAACTGACAAAAACCTGTAATACTATAGGGGAGCGCCTTACAGAGCTCGAAACTAGAGTCAGCTATGTTGAGACGGAGGTGGCTGATAAATTTACGCAATCCAAAGAACAAGAGAAATAGATGTTGGATATACAATGGAAATTAGAGGACAGGGTGAATCACCAGCGGCGTAATAATCGGAGGGTCCTGGGATTCACAGAAGGGAAGGAGGAAACAGACATTCGGATCTCTTCCGGCAAGCATTCCCAGAGCTCTCAGACTGGAACTGGCAGCAAGAGGTCCAACGAGTGCCCATGACACCTTTCATCCCGAGACATCCTGTCATGGAAGGGGCTAAGCCAAGGGTCGTTATAGTTTTTTTTGGGAACTTTCTTTTGAGGCAGGCGGTGTTAGAAAAAGCCAGACCCATGGCTAGGAGAAATGTAGGTGATGTCACCTTCTTCATCAGACCGGACTTTTGTCACCTCACCGTCAAGAGAAGGTGGCGACTTGGCCAGCTAATAAAACCCTTTCAGGATAAGGGTGCTATTGTTTTTCTGAATAATCCAGCCTCACTGAAAGTAGTCTGGCAAGGTTCAACAAGGTTTTTTTTACATCAGAAATAAAAGCCAAAGAGTTCTTGGCAGGGCTGAAGTCTGAGCACCCTAATGGGCTGGGATAAATTCAGATTAACAGAGGTCAGGAAAGGCTAGGACAGATTTTTTGATATCCTGGTACCCTTATTTGTAGTTGACTGGGAGGAGGATTTTTTTCTATTATTCTCTTTTTCTTCTTTTTTGTCTCTCCCTATATCTGTAATATAGTATGCATGACAATTCATGGTGTTCGCAGTCCGCTTTCCATCTTCCAACAGATCGATGTGCTGTCTGGATTCTTCTCGAAGATGGGAGGGAGTGTGGGAGGGTAGGAAGATACTGGGGAAGGGAGAGGTTAGGGGAAGTAGGGGAGAGGGGAGGTATGGGTGTCAAGGGGTAAGGGTTCTTTCCGGGTGGTGGGGAAATGGGGCGAAAAAAATCAGAGAGGTAGTTAGCAAGATTTTCAAGCAAGATTGTAAACTATTAAGAAGAATGACAGAAACTGGAATAAATTGTTCCCTCCATGGTTAGAGGGGGGAAACGGTTTGATATGGAAACTAAGAAGGATTACTCAACTAGACCAAATGGGTAAGATTACTATCTGCTCCGTTAACATACAGGGTTTAGGGGATAGGAATCAGTGGACCAGGACTATGGAGATGATAAAATCTATCAACACAGATATTATCTGTCTCCAAGAGACACACATACCATGGGATAAGAGGAGGTTAATTACGATAAAGAGGTACATCTTAATGGCAAGTTCTTCTCAAACTTCCAACATTAGAGGGGTGGCCCTTTTTGCCAATAATAAAATAGGATTAGCCAAATGGATACTGGGTGACGCTGGAGGTAGATGGGTCCTGGTAGAATATTTATTTAGGAGTTGGCAGTTCAGTGTCCAGTAGGTATCAAGGACGGAAGCCTAAACTATACAGAGCCTTGGTATCAATAATCAAAAGTAATGGGTTAGAGGAAGTATGGGACTCTAAGTTTCCTTCTGACCCCGGATACGCTTATTTTTCTCACCCACATAGAAAATATGTTAGGTTGGATTATTTATTTATCTCAAAGCAGATTCTGGGTGGGGCAGGGATAGAAATTAATGTCCAATCCTAATCCCTTGACCTTAGAGGTAAAACTATAGCAAATACAAATGCAGCCATATCAATGGACGTTTGATCAGAAGTTGTTGGTGGATCAGGAATTTGTTAGTTATTTTAAAAAGTGGATAATAGATTTCTTTAATATGAATAGATATAGCGCATCGCTCAATATGGTGTGGTATGCGCTCAAGGCAGGACTAAGGGGGGGAGATGGCCAGCTTCGTCTCATAGAAAAACCAGCAACAACAGCTGAAGAGTAAGCAATTGCGAGCCAAGCTCCGGGATTTAGAAAGAGAACATCTGGGTAAGATAATGCGGGGGTGGATGTGACCACAACTCAGTTAGATATTACCATGACGAAAGCAGAGATACGCTCGTACTACGCCCAAAAGGCAGCAACAGAGTATCAGACCCATAGCGCTGAGAGGCATGAGTATTGGGAAACAGTTGGGAGACTTCTCGCTCTAAAGACGAGACAGAAATCTATGAATAGTCAGATATCCATAATACCAAGTAGAGGGGTCTCATACACAGACTCTGTGGATATAGTTATTGTATTCCATAAATTCTATCAAGACCTTTATATGGAGGACGTACAGGGCCCTCAGGGAAGTTCATCAGTGAGGTTGCAAAATGAAGAGTGCAGGAGGCTGGGGGGGTGAGAAGGACAGGCTGGAATCCGTACAGGCCTTGGACGAGGTACAAATTGCAATACAGCAGCTGGCCTCGGGTAAAGCATCAGGCCCTGATAAGTTACCATCAGAATTCTATAAAATATTTAAAGGAGAACTAGCCCCCCTGCTACTGGATCTGTTTTTGGGGTACAATATTCTGGGCACCTGCCAGATTCTTGGAGGGGTAAAAATATTGTTATCTTCCCAAAGAAAGATGAGCCCCCTGATAAGCCTACTTCGTATAGACCTATTTCTCTAATCAATGCGGATGCAAAAATGTATTAAAATATTTTGGCTAATCGCCTTCGGGGGGGGGGGGGGTCATAGCCAGTCTCCTATTGCCTTGGCAACACAGCTTCATACCTGGCAGAGACACTACAGATCATGTAAGGCAAGCCATGGCATTGTTTGATATCACCAAGGAAACCAACGGGAAGCTGGCTATTATCCTCCTGGATGCGGAAAAAGCATTTGATCGGGTGGCATGGGAGTACTTATGGGGAGTTTTGGCAGCCAAGGGATTTGGCCCTCTGGTCATCACTGCAATCAAAGCAATGTATAGGGCACCACATGCGAAGCTCCAGTTGATGGGCAAAGAGTGGCAAGGGGAACAAGGCAGGGATATCCCCGCTCCCCAATCTTCTTTGCCCTATACATAGATCTGTTCATCCAACAGATTATTGAAAATCCGGCCATTATTCCGGTGGTACCTCAAGGGTTCGATACTGCAGTACTAGCCTACGCAGATGACCTCGCGGTGTTAACATCTAATCCAGAGAAGGCAGTAAAGGAAATAGAAGCCATGGCTATCATATTCGGAAAGGAGTCGAGGTATCTACTGAATAATTCTAAGACTGAAATAATTTGTACTGAAAATATTATCTTTTAGGATAGTCAGCAAGTACCTACGGCCACCTATCTTGGGTTCAGGATTAGTTCAGATATAGATCGAATCACACAAATGAATTTTGATCCAATGACCAATAAAATAGCCACAAACCTTAGGCGGATGAACTCATTGCATCTGACCATCATAGGGAGATTTAATGTTCTCAAAATGGTAATCCTCCCCGAATATTGTATCTATTTAGAGCACTCCCACTAGAAATAGAAGGGTCAATAATTAAAAAACTAGATTCTATATTTAGTCATTTTATTTGGCAATATGGTAAGGTTAGGAGTAGGAGCTCTTGGGTTTCGGGATAACCAAAGTGGCTAAATCCCTGATTAAACCACGCCATCCACCCACGCTCATAAGAATCAGAAGTGGGGTACTTACCAGACACAGCGTCGCCTCGTCAGCACTGAACCAACTGCACATCTAAGGACACGGGCCGGAGAGCTCATGGGATTGGGGAATTCCAGGACCGGGAGAAGAGTTGTCCAGGAGCGGGAGCTGGCGGGAGCCTGGTCGTGCCTTAGAGAGGTCGCTGCCCTGACCGATGCACCAGCTGCGTGCCGGGGATTGACGGTCCGGTTTCTTGCATGGACCCCCTGCGGGGTGGGGCGGCTGCGAAGGACTGGGATTGAGACCCAGACTCTCGGCCGTTATCAGGAGATGGATGCCCCCAATGGGTCTGTGCCAGGCTGATGTCTTGCCTCAATTGTGGGGCTGCGAGCGAGCTGGAAAGCAAGCGGAGCGCGTCTGGGCTGCCCGCCATCAGCGGTAACAAGCGGAAAGAGAAAAGTCTGCACCGGCGGATGTCCTGCCTCAGCTGAAGGGAGGGGGCTGCGAGCGACGGAGGGCATCTGGGCTGCCTGCCGACTGTGACGATTTTTGGGAGATCGATGCCCCAGGCAGTCGGCGCCTCGCCTCCATGATAAGTAAGGGGGCTGCGAGCAAGCGGAGGAGTCCCGGCGCACGGCTGTGCTGAATGGAATCGGAGATGGGATGGGAGCCCAATGAAGAGAGATGCTGCACGGGCCGACGGGACAGTGACACAGGGGCCCATGGGTATGTGATGTACTGCCCGATATGCAACGCAGCTGCAGTACACCTGGATAAATGCCAGCGCGATTTACGGCGGACTCCCTGTGTAGGTGGGTGTTTAATGCAAGGAAATAGGAAATAACGCCAGGAAATAGACTCGAAATATTCACTGGAAGGGGAAGTAAAAACAGAGGAGCTAAAACCCGGCATGTCTGACCTTAAAATGGCGGCCGCCGAGGACATCCAGCTTTGTGGTCAATTACAGTAGCCCCCCCTTAACTGAGGTCACTGCATCCTCAATCGGCACACACTCCAGGACTTAGTATACGGCCATCTTGAGTGCAGGAGGTCAATGTGAAGAGTATATGGCTGTAGATTATCCTTTCCAAAATGGGAGCAGCAAATAAGAACAATGGATTGTCCCGTGATATTAGTCTCTGAGGCTTAGGAACCCGATTTTTTTAATTATTGCTTGCCACTTTGCACATTGTTTTAATCTTTTAGCATTGCCTGCCTACAATTTGACGCTTACTTGATTGGAGGTCTTCTTCCCTCCAGCCGACTAGGCGCTGAAGAGGAAGCACAGCGGCCATATTGGAGGAAGGCTGGGGGTGGAGGTCTAGTTGTTTACCTCCCCCGCCCTCCAGAGCATAAAAGATGCGATCTGCTTTTCGCGAGCAGATTGTCCCGTGATACTAGTCTCTGAGGCGGAAAACCGGAGACGTAGGAACCCGATTTTTTAAATTATTGCTTGCCACTTTGCACATTGTTTTAATCTTTAACATTGCCTGCCTACAATTTGACGCTTACTTGATTGGAGGTCTTCTTCCCCTCAGCCGACTTGGCGCTGAAGAGGAAGCACAGCGGCCATATTGGAGGTAGGCTGGGGTGGAAGTCTAGTTGTTTACCTCACCCGCCCTCGAGAGCATAAAATGGTCCCACCTACCCGGCCGCACAGCGGACGCGCACAGCGGTTGCGCCGACGGCGCGCCAAAGGAAAGCCCGTCTGCGCCCATCCGTGACCAGAATGCGGCCGGGCCCGGGCATGCTGCCAGCTGCACCAGCCAGACCTTACTTATTCCCGATGGGAAAATCTTGCCCTTCTCCCTATGGGCTGCTCTCACACCCGAGCTGATCCCGCCAATCCCCGAGGATCACACATAACCTGTAGGCACTGTGGGCTCTCTTCTATGAATCTACGGGAGCCCAATAAGTCCCTTGCCTTGCCTCTTTTACGTGGCCCTACCCTGACAATACCTATTAAGGCCGCCTTGATAAATTGCAGGCCCATGGTTAAACATTCCCTCGACATACAGCAATCCCTTTTAGATAATGATTGGGACTTTTTGTTTTTAACCGAAACTTGGCTAAAAGAGGAATCTAACCCAGCGATCACTCTGGCGGTCCCGGATGGCTTCAGTATTATTTGCGCTAATCGCCATAGCGGGAGAAGGGGTGGGGCATTGGCATTTATTCATGAAGATAAATGGACCATCACCTCCCCCCATTTTGACCCAATTGACTGTATTGAGGGGCTCCCCTTCTGCATTAACCTTTCAGCGTCTGTCTCTTTTGCGGGCCTGCTGTTGTACCGCCCACCTAATTCCAGCCCCATTCATCTTCAGGCACTGTTAGAATACATCACTCTAGCCTGTACCCGCTATGCCAATTACACCGTCCTTGGCGACTGTAATCTGCATGTAGAAGCCCTGTCCTGCTCTATGAGCTCCAATCTTTTATCTTCCCTTTCCGCCTGCCACATGTCCCAGTTAGTGACATATCCTACCCATAGAGCCGGACACACACTGGACCTAATCTGTTCCAATCTCACAGGTATGAGAATTGACGACCCGATTCCAGTCATATGGTCAGACCATTTTTTAATTCCATTCTCCACCCTTATGACTCGCAGGGACAGACCCCCTTCCACCCCTAGGAAATTGGCAAAAACTGGAGCAAAATTACATCATCTGCTCTTGAAGTCCATCTTAAAGATGACCGCCCTTCCCCGGCTGTGGACGTGGATTCACGTATTTTTAACTTGAACGAATGGGTCTGTAAGGCCATCAACTCCTTGGCACCCCTCAGGCCGATCAAGACATTCAGATCCTCCCCAGCTACCCCTTGTTTCTCGGACGAATTACGCCAATTAAAGTCCGCTTGTAAGGTGCTGGAGAGGCATTGGAGATTGGATTACTCCAGTGACAATAAATCTAATTATCGTAAAGCCCTCAAGGAATATCGGAAACAGATCATAAAGCACAAAAGAATCTTCTTAGCCGAGAAGATTGATAGAGCTAGTAATGCCCCTAGAGAAATGTTCTCGATAGTAAGATCATTTACTGATCCTCAAGCTCTGATCCGTAAGCAACCTGCTTCTCAGGAACTCTGTACTCTTCTTTCAGAGTTCTTTGAGAATAAGATTGCTCGGATCCATGCATCTTTTCCGACTAGAGATGAGGCTGACCTCCCCGTAACACAGGCAGCGCTCCACTCTGTGGGCCCTGCTCTCACATAATACGCTGAAATCTCAATTGAGTCCTCCCTTCAAGAGCTACTCAGATGCAGGTCGGGCTCCCCAGGGGATCCATGGCCTGCCAAACACTATAAAGCACTAGCCTCCTTTCTCAACTACTTCCTCAATTCCATTTGGAACTCCTCTTTAAGCTCCAGGATTTACCCGGAGGCTTGGAAACATGCGTTCCTGGTCCCTATTTTAAAAAAGGTCAATGCAGATCCAGAGGATCCGGCCAATTACAGACCGATATCCCTCCTCCCAACCCCGGCCAAAATTTTAGAAAGGCTAGCCCATCAGCAACTTGCCGGCTACATCGAGACCAATGGCCTCTACCATGACTCCCAACATGGTTTCCGTAAGGGCTGCAGTACAGAGTCGGCCCTCATCGAGATGGCTGATTCTGTGCGCTGGACTTTAGACCAGGGATGGAGGGCGGTGTTGGTGCTGCTGGATTTATCAGCAGCATTCGACACCGTCTCTCATTCTTTACTGCTTAATAGACGGAGGGCCATTGGAATTCAGGGCTAGGTCCTTAAGTGGATCGGCTCGTTCCTGTCTAATCGAACTCAACAGGTCCACATCCCTCCCTACACTTCAACACCTAGGCCACTGAAATGGGGGGTCCCCCAGGGCTCGTCTCTAAGCCCTCTCCTATTTAATGTTTACTTCTCTCCATTGGCAGAACTGATCTCTTGCACAGGCATAAAAACGACGTCCTATGCGGACGACATTCAGCTGCTCTTTATGTTTAAAGATCCATCTTCCAGTGCTTTTGACCCCCTCAAAACCTGCCTGAGAGACATCGCAAAATGGATGGACCTTAACTTTTTAAGATTAAATGCAGGTAAAACGGAGGTGCTCTTTTTTAATCAGCCATCTCCACTTAGCTCGAACCTGTGGTGGCCGGAAGATCTGAGCCAAGCCCCCACCCCAAAGGACTCTGTCAAAAACTTAGGAGTTCGCTGGGATGATAAACTATCGTCTGAAAATCAGGTCCACATAGTCTCAGCTGCCTGTTTTTCCAAGATAAGAACCATAAAAAAATGTATTAACTACCTACAGTGTGCTAACAGGAAAACCATTGTCCACGCCCTCATTATCTCCAATCTTGATTATGCGAATGGTCTGTATCTAGGTCTTACCAAAAGCCTCTGTCAGAAACTTCAAATGGTCCAAAATGCTGCCGCATGATTAATTGGTGGCCTCACCGAAGACAGCACATTTCCCCATACTTGAGGAAATTGCACTGGTTCCCCATGAGCAAACGTATAGAGTTCAAGGCGATGACACTTGCCTATCGCACTATTAAGGGCTTTGGATCTGCCCATCTATGTTCGACTCTCCGGCCCTACTCTAATTCGAGAGCCCTTCGATCCAACACCAAACTTCTGCTGACCACCCCAAGATTCAAAAAAGCCCGAGCGGGAGGAAAAACCTTCGAGCTAGGAGCCGCTCAGAGATGGAACAAACTGCCCCTGGATCTCCGTAGAAGTAACTCGGAACTTGAATTCCAAAAATCCTTGAAAACTTTTCTGTTCTGCTCGTAATTCCCCGCCCACATAGACTGTTCACCTTTAATCAGCGCCGGGACACCCCGTTGGGTATAGCTGTGCGCTTTATAAAAGACACAATAATAATAATAATAAACATGGATTTTACTGCTGATAGTTTTTAAAATTGTTTTATTGTTGTAAAATGTATTCTTTTATGGTGAGCAATTTTTACCGAATAAAGATTATACAAAACAAATATATTATAATAATAATGGAAAGAGGACTGCTATGGTCTTCTAAGTAGCCCCATGTAAAGGCAAGTGGAAGAGGACTACTCAGCAATAGAAAGAGAGAAAGGCAAACAGATCACAGAGAAGGCATGTAAAAGTGGTGGCCATCTTGAAATACCCTTTAAATCAAGGAAAATTATTGGAAAATCACTGATCCTTGGGCTATCTACACAGAATAAACAGAAGGTAATCTAAGAGAAATCAAAATCTAACCAGACAAGTAGTGTACTGGATCATTCAACATGGTTAGTATTTAGCAACTATTTCTGCAACTTTCCCGACCTTTAAACTATCATGACGGACAACTACTCAGAGCCAGTAAGCATGAACGCCCACATCATAAAGTATCATACCAAACTATCTAAGAATGTAACAAAAAAATTAAAACATAACCTGAGGAAAAACCCAGACACGCTGATATCAGATCCCACGTGTAACATAGTTAAAGGAACTATCGTGATTGAATTGATATTTTTTACAAGAAGAACGGCTAAATGGCGCAGTGCCATTACTAATATGCTCAACATAAAATGTATAACCAATAGACCTCATGGCACAAATATTATGACCAAGGCATCACCAAGATGCAGCGCAAACCATTGCATAACCATGTATAAGACCGGAACAGTGCTGATACAAGCTACCAACTTCGAACTAGAAAAATTTGACAACGCATTCCCAACGTTAAAAAGGTATTCAGAGAACGCAAGATCTGAACAACACCTGAGTCAACAAGAAGTCACTCCAAACACTGGGGTCACTACTACCACAGAAAACATAATAATTAGAGAGCCGCAGGAATCACAACAGTCAACGCAAGTAACAGTCACATGCGGGATAGAAAGCAAGTCGCTCGAATATGACACAAACAGAACAAAAATATCTACACATCATATGGATAACGACATAGACGCTCAGAGAGAAGAATCATCACCCCGCTTCAATCAAGGAGCGTCTCCGACGATGAGGTTACTCGCTGAAAACTGAGAAATACTAGATATAGAAGACGCCACCCAACTTATAACCAATTCTACTCCAGCTCAAAGGACGTCTAGAACGACAAGAAATGTATCTCAACCAAACATAATATTAAGGGCACAAAGCTTGGAAAGCGCATCCAACAACGCTAATAAAAGTGGATCAGTCATCCGAACGAACATCAAAAAGAAAAGGAACCCGATGAAGAGAACAGAACAAAAAAACAGGAAAACAAAATGTGAGTCCCGAAAAAAGTGGGGGAACACACCCAAAACACCACCCCAGACCCTGTGAGAATTCAAAGAGCTTCAAACAAAATTGGACAACTTGGCGCTAGGCACGATAAGCCCTATGCAAGCGATGGAAAAGTTACGTGAAGCTATAGATGGCACACACAACAAAGTTGAGCACATCATAGATCTAATATACAACCCTCAAAGAAAGAATAAGGAGACTGTGATGCCATTATCAAACAGGAATAATCGACCTGACAGGAAACATAAAGACTTAACAGAAGAAGAAACCATATCCCTACTCCGGGAGTATGAGGCGACGGAACATAGGAGAGGGGAGGAAATCAGAACAGTCCAGATCAATACCAATAGAACATCAAGATACAATGAAAGGAAACCCAACCTTAATAACTTACAACAAGTCCAGATAATCACCGAACCGGAAAATCTCAAACAACGCTGGGAAAACACTGAAATGCCTTCGGATCAATTGTAGGTCCGCAGCTAAACATGCATCAGACATAGCTGACCTCATCATTAACCAGGAGATTGATATGACAATCCTCACGGAAACATGGCTATCAGAATCATCTCCGGTCATGGACCTACTAGTGCCCCCCTCTATAGCATTGTGAGACTGGATAGACAAAAAAAGGCAGGGGTGGCATAGCCTGCATCCACCGTTCGGACATAGTAGTAAGCCAAATACAATCAGAACAACTCAAATCCTGCGAATACCTCAATATAAGATAACAGCCAAAGTCGCAACCTGCATGCAATCTATCACCCACCAGGTAACAACATATCCTTCATAGAAGAACTAATGGAGATCATCACGGCATACGCTAACTACGACGCAAATAATATATTCCTAGGGGATTTTAATCTACACTGGAACGACAACAATGACAAACAGGTCAACACTATTAAAGACTTCCTATCCGAGCTAAACCTCTCCCAAGTATGCACACCGCCAACTCATACGAAAGGAGCTACCTTGGACTGGATAATTTCAAAAAAAGAGAACACTTCAGTCCTATCAATAGAGAAGTGCGACTGGTCTGATCACCATGCCATAACCTTTCTGATTCCCACATGGAGAAAAAGAACAAGCATTTGCAACCGGATAAAGTAAAAAAATGGATACAGGACACTAAAGAACCGAACATTGAACTACTAGTAGAAAGCTGTGAGAAGGAACTATATCCACTTAACAACTTGAAAAACGTGAATGATCTAACGGACCACTACAATACTTCAATAACGGATATAGTTAACACCACAATGCCTCTGAAACTGAAAAGAGTTACAGAGAAGGATAAAAATCCATGGTTTAATGGGACACTGAATGAGGAAAGAAGGAAACTGAGACTAGCAGAGACAAAATGGAGACAACACCCTTCATCTCCTGAACTGAAATCCCTCAGAAAAGCCAGAAAAGAATACAATAAGAAGATCCTCAATTCCAAAAAGGAATTTATTAGATCAGAACTGGATCTCGCCAAAAGTAGAATCCGGAAAACAATTCGAAATATTAAAACAACAATCCAACAAGTTGGCCAAATGGCCCATGAAACCACAAAAATACAACTAAGCTGCGAAGAATTCTCAACATTCTTCACCAACAAAGCCAACATGTTGGAAAGTGAGCTCAGGAGTGCAGCGGATAACCTAGACAGCCAAAGACCCACAACGAGCAAAACCAACTCTTCTAACTCAATAATTAAGGAGGATAGGGCAAAAAATAAGGCACATTGGGATACGTTCAATTTGCTGGACCAGAATAACATCGCCAAAACGCTACTAGATATCAAACCTAATAACCACTATAACTACCCTCTCCCAGCAAAATGCATGAAAGAAATCAGCCATATCGGGATTCCAATATGGACAAGAATTATTAACGCCTCTCTCTCACAAGGGATACTTCCAGAATGCTTAAAAAGTGGGCAAGCCGTACCCATTCTGTAGTAGGGGATCTCTGTGTATAGTCATAATCTAGTGAATAGTCCCGCCCATGTGCGTGGACCCCGGAGCAATCAAAAATAATCTCTTACAGTGTCAAAAAATGCAGAAATGCATAGACACTTAAGAGAGAATTTAAAGACAGATAATGCAGCCTAAAAAGGCTACACTGTCCAGTACTTCAACTAGAAATTCCACCACAAAATCCACAAAACAGCAAAAGCCTGTACAGATTTCCATTGCTTTAACAGCAAACTCCCTCAGGAATGATAGAGAGAAGAACCTGGACGGACAAGCCCCATAGGCTGCCATTATGTGGCTCAAAACAGGATACTGTGCCTTTAAGAGAATCTTCCAGAACCTTCTCTCAGTATCCCAGAATGCATAGCAGGTCCAACTTACTTTCAGTTCTTTTTTCCGGCTCCTGCAAGCAGGACCCTGGAGCATTGAGCTCTCCCTTTTCAAGGGTTTTGTTGGGGTTTTTTCACTAAATTCGATTTTGTGTACTTTTAAAGTACTTTGGTGACTTTCTTCTTGGTTTTCTGCACTCTTTTGTTGTCCATAATGCCTGCATTATTTGACAAATGCCCGGAGTGCTCCAGGAAGAAGGCCAAGTCAGACCCCCATGAGGTGTGTATCCTCTGCCTTCCCTCTTCCCACATCCCAGAGGAGTGTGTGATCTGTAGAGGCTTCTCTGGCAGGACCCTGAAGGACTGGAGGAAGATCAGACTTCAGGGATTTGAAGAAAGAAGACTGAAGGCTCAAGGTGGGTCTGGAAGGGCTTCTACTGCCCATGCTGAGGCCTCTGGGGGGCTCCCCAGGGGCAGGAAGTCCAGCAAACGTCCAAGGTCTTCGTCTGGGTCGGTTGCTCTGACCACGACGTCGAGAGGAAGGTCCACGGCCAGTTCCCGGTCTCCCGAGGGCTCTGGGTTGAGAAAACGTCGCCCGTCGACGTCGAGGGTCTTACACAGGCCGCTGTCGAACCCGATGTCGATTTCTTCGTCGTCGGCGTCGAGTGGACGGCATCGGAGGGCCCGGCGTCGGCGCTCGCCGTCGAGGCGACACCGCCGTTCGCCGTCAAGGGCGAGGACATCGTCGTCGTCGAGGGGATCCTCGTCGTCAAGGCCGCCGTCGAGGAAGGCGAGGTCGGCGTCGAGGCGGAAGAGGTCTCCGGCACTGAAGAAGTCGACGTCGAGGCGATCGAGGTCGACGTCGAGGCAACCGAAGAGGTCGTCGTCGAGGCGGTCGCGGTCGCCGTCGAGGCGTCAGCGCCCGTCGTCGAGGTTTAGAGGATCGTCCATCTGGTCGGGGTCGACGTCGAGGCATAGAAGCCGGTCGACGCCGAGGCGTGTGAAACGGTCGACGCCAAAGGGCCGCTCGACGTCGAAGGGACCACGGTCGACGTCTGAACACCGGTCTTCGACGTCAGGGGGTCGTAAGGACAGGCCGAGGACTGTGGGGGGCTCCCCTCAGTCAGGACAGGATGGTGGCTCGCCGGGAACGGCGTACTCAGAGGTGTATACCCCGAAGAAGACTATTACACCGCCTCCTCCTCCTCCTTTGCCTAGAGGTCCTCCTCCGAGGGCTTCGACCCCTCCTCCATTGCCTCCTCTACCTGCTCTTCCATCAGGACCGCAGGACCCGGTGCCGGGTGCTCCTCCTCCGGTTCCACCGAGATCGGTGTCGATGCCCAGACTTCCGACACCTCCGAAGAAGACTCCTAAGTCGAAGGTTCCTCCTAAGCCCAAGACGTTCGACCCGGGGAAGCCGGCGGAGCCTCCCAGGCCCAGGAGATCGAGGTCGCGCTCCGGGAGGAGAGACAGATCTAGGAGTGGACACGGTTCCTCCTCGAGATCCAGACATCGCCATAGGAGGCATAGGTCCAGGTCCCGTTCGGCCTCTGGTTCATATTCACCTACATTGTCGGATTCACCGGAGACGAGGGTGTCTCCGATAGATGACATTGGCACGTTCCAGGAGGTTCTCCTGAGAGGGGCTGCTAAGTTGGGGATCAAGGTGACGGCCCCTACGCCCACAACTTCTGTGATCTTCGAGACTTTGCACACGAAGCACCTGTCTCGCCCCCTACTGCCTTTGGTGCCAGGACTGGTCGAGCCTGCTGAACAGCTCTTCCTTACGCCGGCGGTGGTGAAAGCTGCTCCCTCCAGGCTTGTCAAGAAGTACAGGGCTCCAGAGTCGGACCCGGCCTTCTTACGGAAGGACCCAGTGCCTGATTCGGTGATTGTGACGGCGGCTCGGAAACTGCATGCTACCTCCCCATCCTCCACTGTGCCTCCGGATAAGGAGAGTCGCTGGATTGACTCAGCTGGTCGGAAGGCGTGTGGGACGTCTTCCACGACGATGAAGGCCTCCAGCGACTCGGCGTTGTTGAGGCGATACGACCGTGCACTGTGGGATTCCATGGAACAGTTTGCGGACCTTGTCCCACGCGACAGGAAAGAGGACTTCATGGAGATCGTCCAGGAAGGGATGCTGGTTTTGAACCAGGCCATCAGCGCCGCGGCGGATATCTCCCTGCTGGCCGCGCATGGATACTGCCACGGTATCAATCAGAGACGCCATGCTTGGCTCCGGCTGACGTCGCTCAAGCCTGAAGCGCAACAACGAGTGGCAAATCTGCCGTTTTCCGGCGACACCCTCTTCGGGAAACACGCAGATGACGAAATGGCCAGGATGAAGGCCGAGGCTGAAACCCTGACGGCTGTGGGCTTGGAGAAGCCCAAAGAAAAGAAACCCTACCGCCATTTCCAACGACGGTTCGGGTCGCAGGGTAGAGGAAGGGGACAGTCTTCTGGGCAACAACAGCAGCAGCAACAACAGCAGCAATACAGAAGACCCTTCCAGAAACGTCAGAGGGGTAGAGGTGGACAGCAGTCCTCTACCGCGAACAAGGGCCCGGCGGGGTCTCGACCCTGAGCGGTTACTTCCCCTTTGTCCGTGACCCGCTCCGGTGGGGGGAAGCGTTCAATTTTTTCTGGCAGAGTGGAGAAAAATTACTCAGGACAAGTGGGTGCTGAATATTGTTTGCAATGGATACAGTCTTCGGTTCATCAGCCCTCCTCCATCGATTCCTCCGGTCAGCTCGCAGTATCAACTGCGCGAGCTCCAGGCGGAGGCCGACATCCTTCTAAGGAAAAGGGCGATAGAAGATGTACCTCTGTCTCAAAGAGGAAGAGGTCTGTACTCCCGGTTCTTTCTGGTCCGCAAGAAGGACAGGAACGAGTTCAGGCCCATTCTGGACTTGCGACAGGCAAACAAATGGATTTGCAGAGAAAAGTTTTGCATGCTGTCGTTGCATCAGATTTATCCTCAGCTGCAGCGGGGAGACTGGCTTTGCGCCATAGACCTACAGGATGCGTACTTCCATGTGCCCATTGCACACAAACACAGGAAGTTCCTGCGATTTCAAGTCGGCACCAATCACTATCAGTACACGGTACTTCCGTTCGGGCTGAAGTCTGCGCCCCGGATGTTCTCGAAGTGCATGGCAGTGGTAGCGGCACACCTGAGGAAGAACAAGGTGTTTGTCTACCCGTACCTGGACGATTGGTTGATCAAGGCCTCCTCCTTCTCGGAAGCTCAAGCACACTTCCAGAAGACGTGTGTTCTCTTGAACAAGCTGGGGTTGCACATCAACTGGATGCACTGGACCGACTCCGGTCCAGTGCATCCAGTACTTGGGAGCCTCCATCGATACGCTGTCAGCAAGCGTGTCTCCTTCGGAAGAGCGACGTTTATCACTCCTTCGGAAGGCTCAGGCTCTCATGTCCACTCCATCCAGGACAGTAAGGACGGTGTCTTCTCTGCTGGGATCGATGGCCTCTTGCATCTTCCTGACACCGCATGCGCGGTTGCACATGAGACCGCTGCAGGAGTGCTTGGAAGATCAGTGGGACCAGAGGAGAGGATCTTGGGACGACAAGATACGACTGTCTCTACATGCTCTTCAGTCTCTGAAGTGGTGGTGTTCAGCGGAGAATCTCCTCAGAGGGGTTCCCTTCCACAAGGACATTCCCACTCAGACTATCGTAACGGATGCTTCTCTCCTGGGATGGGGAGCGCACTCCGGAGACCTGCAGATTCAAGGGACGTGGTCCCCGTCGGAATCCACGTACCACATCAATTTCCTGGAACTCAGGGCTGTTCCCTTGGCGCTGAAGGCTTTTCAACCGTCCTTCCGGACCAACTCTCTGCTTGTACAGACGGACAATACGACCACGATGTATTACCTCAACAAGCAGGGGGGCTCGAGATCACGCACTCTGTCCCAGGAGGCGCAGGCGATCTGGCATTGGCTTCTGTCTCGAGGACTCTCGATAACGGCCACTCATCTGCCAGGTGTGCAGAATGTTCAGGCAGACGAGCTGAGCAGACTGATTCAGGAAAACCACGAGTGGGTCATAAACGACGAAGTACTAGGAGAAGTCTTCGCAAGGTGGGGCACTCCAGACATAGATCTGTTCGCCACCGCCGAAAACAGCAAATGCCGAGACTTCGCCTCCAGGTACTACCAGCCGGGGACGCTGGGGAACGCGTTATGGATCAACTGGTCGAACAGCTTTCTGTACGCTTTTCCATCCATTCCCCTGATTCCGGCGGTACTCATCAAGCTCTCCCAATCCAGGGCGAGGATGATTCTGATTGCCCCAGAATGGCCCAGACAGTGGTGGTTCACGGACCTGCTTCACCGGTCTCTCCTTCCTCACATGAAGCTGCCGTGCAGGCCGGACCTTCTCACGAAGTTCGGGGGGCGGATGGTGCACCCCAACCTCTCGTCTTTGAGTTTGGCGGCATGGCTCCTGAAATAGTGCAATATGGCCATTTGAATCTCCCAGAGGATTGTATGGACATACTGAAGGAGGCTAAGCGACCTTCCACTCGGACTTCTTATGCTTACAAGTGGAAGAGGTTTTGCATCTGGTGCAAGTCTAAGAACTATGACCCTACGACATGCAAGGAAGATGTCATCCTTCCATATCTGCTACATCTGGCGCAGTCTGGCCTTAATGTCCATTCCATTAAGGTTCATCTGGCTGCTTTGACTGCCTACAGGAAATGCCCTTCACAGACTTCCTTCTTCCAGATCCCTGTGATCAAAGATTTTCTGGAAGGCTTGAAGAAAGTATTCCCTCCTGTCAGGCTTCCTTCGCCTTCATGGGACTTGAATGTGGTGCTGTCCAGGTTGATGAAGGAGCCTTTTGAACCTATTCATAAGGCTTCGTTGCAGCACCTGTCCTGGAAGGCGGCGTTCCTCGTGGCCATTACATCGGCCCGCAGGGTGAGTGAAATTCAGGCGTTGTGTTGCCAAGAACCTTATACTGTATTTCATGCTGCTAAGGTTGTTATGCGTAATCACCCTAAATTTCTTCCCAAGGTTATTTCTGATTTTCATATCAACCAGACTATAACTTTACCTACGTTCTTTCAGAATCCTTCATCTCCAGCGGAAAGGTCTTTGCATTCCCTGGATGTTAGGAGGGTGCTGAAATTTTATCTGGATAAAACCAGTGATATTCGTAGGTCAGACCAATTGTTCATCAATTATGGATCAGTCAGGACAGGTCTTGCGACCTCTAAGCAGTCTATCTCTAGGTGGATTGTGTCCTGCATACAGCTGTGTCACCAAAAAGCTAATAAGACCGTAGGAGGTAAGCCTAAGGCTCATTCCACCAGGGGCAAGGCTGCCACGACAGCATTGCTCCGAAATGTTCCGATTGCAGAAATCTGCAAGGCGGCCACTTGGAAGTTGGTTCATACCTTTGCTAAGCATTACTGCCTGGACACTGATGCTAGGGCAGATGCTCAGGTTGGACAGGCTTCACTGCGAAATCTGTTCGCACAATAGTGGTGTTGATTCTCTTTTCTCCACCGCCGCTTTGGTGTGGGGATGGGCTTGCCATTCTATTCACTAGATTATGACTATACACAGAGATCCCCTACTACAGAAGGAGTAGTTTCTGTCCTGTAACTCCAGTTCTGTGGTAGGGGTATCTCTGTTATAGTCATATGCGCCCTCCCTCCTCCCCGGTGGAGAGAGATATATATATTCCTTTATGGAATGCTACAGGTCTGGCGTGTTACGCCTTCAAAAAGAACTGAAAGTAAGTTGGACCTGCTATGCATTCTGGGATACTGAGAGAAGGTTCTGGAAGATTCTCTTAAAGGCACAGTATCCTGTTTTGAGCCACATAATGGCAGCCTATGGGGCTTGTCTGTCCAGGTTCTTCTCTCTATCATTCCTGAGGGAGTTTGCTGTTAAAGCAATGGAAATCTGTACAGGCTTTTGCTGTTTTGTGGATTTTGTGGTGGAATTTCTAGTTGAAGTACTGGACAGTGTAGCCTTTTTAGGCTGCATTATCTGTCTTTAAATTCTCTCTTAAGTGTCTATGCATTTCTGCATTTTTTGACACTGTAAGAGATTATTTTTGATTGCTCCGGGGTCCACGCACATGGGCGGGACTATTCACTAGATTATGACTATAACAGAGATACCCCTACTACAGAACTGGAGTTACAGGACAGAAACTACTCCTTATCAAAAAACCGACAGCGGACCCGGCTGATCTGAATAACTTTCGACTGGTAACCAACATTCCTGTACTAGCCAAACTAATAGAGAAATGTGTATAAAAACAACTTAGCGAACACATAGACAATTTCTCCCTACACTGGATGACTGTCAGTCGGGTTTCAGAACAGGACACAGCACGGAAACAGCAATTCTACATATAGTCGATGATGCCCTACAGGTCCTAGACCAAAATAGATCATGTCTACTCATCCTCTTAGACCTGTCATCTGCATTTGACATGGTAAATCATGCAAAATTACTGAGCAGGCTCCAGGACAGGATGGGAATATCGGGTAATGTGCTTAAATGGTTTGAATCCTTCCTCAAAAATAGAACGCAAAGATTCCTGGTCAACCAAGCTCTGTCACCTTCATGCCCTAACACAATTGGAGTCCCCCAAGGATCTACATTATCTCCATCATTGTTTAACCTGTATGTCGAACCGCTGACGGAAATTCTTCGAAAGTCCAAAATATCGTTTCATATGTACCAGGACGACACACAGATATACATCAAGATCGCATCTCTGGAAGACATCAGGTTAATGAACGAGGCCTCACAAACGACATTACAATGGTTAACAATCAATCATCTGAAGCTAAACACTCAGAAAACAGAATTCCTACTAATTTCTCCACCAAAGTACCACACAGAGGTCAAGGAATGGTCTAAAATGATCACGGCCCCTAACTGAACCCCTACTTTAGTTGAATCGGCTAAATCTCTAGGAATCACACTCGATGAGAACCGTGATATGAAAACCCACATCAAAGTAATAGCTAAAAGTGCCAGTTTTCATTTGAACTACATTAGAAAAGTGAAACCCTTCATCTCTCAAGCGGATCTCAAACTAGCAGTCCAATCATTGGTCATCTCGAGGATTGAATATGGTTGCACTACTTTAGCTAAAATATCCACAGCACCACTAAAAGCATGCCTCAACGCAGCTGCAAGAATTATCACCGGCTCAAGAAAGTTCGACCATATCTCTCCACACCTGAAAGTATTAAACTGGCTACCGTACAAAGCCAGAATTCAACTAAAAATGGCATGCATCACACACAAAGCGCTTCACTACAATACACCAAGATACCTTTCCCAGAAAATTGGAATATCTGGAGGAAATAGACCATCTAGGATTGCCAAGGAGCTGGTTCTGAGACCACCCATTTTCCGGAAGAAGAGAACCTACGATAGAGCTTTCTCAGGAGCAGCACCCAGAATCTGGAACTCTCTTCCGCCAAACATTCGAAAAATAACAAACACAGCAACATTTAAGAGGGAAACAAAAATATTTCTAATGAGCAAGCTCCTCCCATAGACAAGATGGCTCAGCTTTAGCACCCTGTCATAGTCCTGACCAAAACATTTACTCAGGGGAAGTGAAAAGAAAGTCGCCGGCTGAGTTGGACATACGCGAGGGCGGTACTACATGTATCAAGACCCTGAGTGGAGAAGATGGTTTATATAGGAGAAATCAACTAAAATTAATTTGCACTGATGCGTTTCCCAAAATCACCTCTAGTCACTGTGAGTATACTAACCTGTTACTTATAGACCACAACTCTTTGGGAGATAGCCTCAAACAGTATTATACAAATTCCTGGACACAGAACTAGTAGAATATAGAATGCTTAGGAAAGGTCATTTAAAACTTCTTGCAATCAGGAAATCGAATCTTCCAACATAATGAGTCGTATCACATATCTTACTCTTGCACTGCATAATTGTGTTAACCCTGTAATTTGCTTGTTCGTGTTGTGTGTATTCTTAACTACGTCATTTAACTGGGTATAGTTGCACTATACTAAACTTGTCTCTATTCTACCTCATGCAATATAAAGCGGGGTTGAGGGTCTTCCATCAATTTATGAGCTGGCACCTGGGGAAGGGGCAAGAGCATTGCTACTCCGCCAGCTGGAACCTAGCTACTACAAAAAGGCGCAATTCAAAATCATAAAGAACGCCTGGAAAGTATGGGGAAAAATTCAAAAGCACATGAGCATAGAGAAATTTACAAGGTAAACACCTATTTGGCGATCATCCTTATGTCCCCCAGTGTTCTACGATGCTATTGGGAACCAATAGGAACAGCTCAGTCTAAGGATAGTGGGAAATATCCAACCAATAGATCAACTATATCTCTTTTCCGAACTGCAGAGAGAGTATGGAATCCCTGATAGGCACTATTTTAAATATTTACAAATTGAGGTATTCTTTGGCAAACGGAGGCAGGCAATTTCAAGTGCCAAAATCTTACTGTTCGAGATCATGGGGAGATCTGTCTGTAAAATCAAACACCTGTATGGTAGCATGATGGATGAAGTCCCGGTTGATATGGAGAAAACGGAAACGAAATGGGCAAGCAGACTAGAGAATGAAGATGTAGATATAGATATGTCATTGCTGCTGGCAAAGAAAATGCTTTTATCATCAAATTTAAAGGCGCAACATTACAAAACGATCTCAATCTATATTTTACCCCTTATAAACTATTCAATTGGGGAAAAAGAGAGGATGACAAATGCCCTAGGTGTGGGATAGGACCAGCAGAGGAGATACATATGTTCTACGGTTGTCCAAAGCTCGACTTGCTAAAAATAGAATTGGCAACATTTTGGGAGAAGATTTTGGGCAAAATGATGGTCCTAACCCACTCGCTTATGATGGTGGGGTATGATAACAGTGTAGGGCAGGATCAAGGCCAGACCAGTATTGTATTTACCTCAGCCACTGTTATCAGGTTACTTATTGCAACTAGATGGAAGGATCCAGAGCCTCCTAGGTTCCATGAGTGCCTGGCCTGCTTAATTGCCATATATAAACAGGAACAGGCTCTGTATGAATGTGGGGAATGAAACTCTGGTCCCCAATAACAAATTGGTTGTCTAGGGTAGGGTATTGTATATAGATCATGGCTATAATAAATTCTGTATTAATGTCTGATCTGTTATTTTTGCTTTTTGTTTTTCTTTTTTTTTATTCTAAATGCATTCGGACTACGAGTTTTCAGTGTATAATGAACTTTATATGTATTTTAGAACTGTCATTTCCTGAATTTATATTCGTAATAAGTATTAATTTTGATGACAATGATAGTAATTGATATTGTATAACGAATGAATAAGTCATGGATGTAAATATACGTGTAATACCTCTCTCAACTAATTAAAAAAATAAAAATAAGATGCCCTAACCTGGACGATGGATTGTACATTCAGAGTTATTGGAGTATGTTAATCCAAGATGTCACAGAATTTCTTCCTGTGAGTTCACTTTCTTTTTCAAGCCCATAAAAGGGAGCACTTGTTATTAACTTTTGTCCCTGTTTTTTCACAGCTGGTTTTGGATTTTTCTTTGAACATTATCTCTTTGTAATCTTTTGTCTTCTGTTAGGCGTTTAATGCTTATTTTATGACCATCTTTCCTTTAAGCAGTTTACATCATCTTCCTATAGGATAATCTGACTTTGACCTGATATCCTGGTTGGCTTTTTACTCTTTCCTCATATCAGGAGCTGGTTGGTGCCTTGCTGTTTTCTCCAACACAATCTGCGCATTGAGTCAAAAACGAGACAGATTGCCAAAAGAGTTTTTTCTCCTTTTATGTTTTACTTCCTAGCTGCAACCCTCTAAACGGTACAACTATCATCTATCACTTATATATTCTGTGCAAGGTGGGATTGTGGCTTCTGTGAGAATTTGCCCATTCTTTGGGGAATCTAAACAGGAACTGAACAGACCTACTCAGTGCCCAGTCGAAGATATTCATGCTTCTAAATGTATCAACACGTGAGCTGTAATTATGTGAACAACAGCACACAAAAAATGAATATAAACAGCTTTCCTGGAAATACCTTTCCTAGATCCTTCAGATTAGCTCCAAAATGTTTGAGGTGATTGCTTAAAGTGTTGATCTAAAGTACAACAGATACGTATTTGATTGTAAAAATATGTATTTTTTTGAATGTCTAAGTTATCATGACTTTAAAGGACAGACATACAATTAACTAATTTAATGTCTTTACCAGGTATCGAAATGGCAGTGTCCCCTCACACAGAAAACTTTTGTTTCAACTGGATGTCAGGCGACGTTAACGGAGCAACCGTTGGCATAGTTGGAATGGGACATATTGGATATAAAATTGCTCAGAGAGCCAGAGCCTTTGAAATGAAAATTCTGTATCACAATAGAAAGCGAAGGTAAAGAACATAACCTAATTTCATAACTCATAAATTATGTCATAAGTAGAGCAAACTTTTTGGAAGTCAGAAGGTGTCCTTTGGTGACTAAAAATCCCTGGAACTATACAATTTGGTGAGATCAGGGAGCTCCCTTTCCCATAAAAAGGCAAAGATCAATGTATATATGTTTAAGTTCAATGATCTATTTATATTTATATTTATGTAACCATTTATAATGTACAGGCGAACCCGAAAAGTATATGGGTACTTTAGATCAAAACTAGGATGAACATGGTTGCACTTTGAAAGAGAAGAGGATGGTAAATCAACAATGAAGCAGTTAAAACCAAGGAGATATTGTCTGCAAGTCTGGGAAGGTGAGGTTGATTGCTTTAGGTGATCATTGCCCAAGATTTGCTTTAACACATGCGAACTGAGTTGTTTTCTGAGTGTCAGTGAGTTTTCTACGCATGGCTGGAAGATAATTCCTTGCTGATTTCAAGGATTGTTAATTGGCAATGCCGGGCTCAAATTTAGGAACTTCAAAAAGTAATAAGAGGCATATTAGCAAGGGCTGGCGATATAATTATTGCCGCTTTAGCGTCTGTTTTGGGAGAAAAGCGGCGATAATTATATCGCAATATCATCAAGGACATGCCACTGTGTGTTTCCTTGATGCAGAGCCCATTTTTTTCACAGCCTCGCATCGCTAATGAGATGCAAAGAAGGCGTGGCTGTGAAAACAACACATGTTAATATCGTGAAGGCAGCTTCGCGATATTAACAAGGAGGTGCAGCGGTAAAAAAAATCGCGCTACCTCAGCCTTAACTCAGGAATTTAACATCTGTTAAATTCCTGACTAAGGCATACTTTTAATGGGAGATGGATTATGCTGATACGACCACGGGTTTGTATCAGCAATGTTATCGCTGTTTTCAAAGGAACATCGCTGGAAAACCAGCGATAATATTCAGCGATAGCGAGCGATAATATTTCTATCGCTATGTACGGCCAGCGATAATTATCGCTGGCCGGTGATAATATGCCCCCTTGTTTTTGCATCTCTGGCTTCTGGAGTTTCCTAAAATGTTGATAATCTCATCCAGGTATGATGAACACTCTCAATGTAATGCCGTCCAAATGAGGAAACACAGTTTAAATTAGATTCTGGCTGGGATGTGCAACCAGTGAAGACAATGGAGAATGACGCTGTTACGCCCATCCCACAAAAATGCGATTTCATGGCATACTCAGATAATATTCAGTTACTATGGTTAGATCACGGCCACTGGCTCTATTTAGATTCCTTGTTTACAGTGGAAGAAACAATACAGATTATTCTGGGTCCTCCGGGTGATAAAGCGCCAGTTTTGGATGGTTTTAACCACCGCCTTTTACAAAGAGTATGCTTCCCTCATGCTTTCCATGTTTGAAGATTTCCTTGATCAGGATTCTCTACCCCCTTTTCTCAGGGAGGCTGTTATCGAAACACTTCTGAAGCCTGATAAACCAGTCTCCTATTGTGATTCCTATAGGCCCTTCTCCATGATTAATGTGGACAAGATTTTTGCAAAGCTGTTGGCCAATCGCCTCTTCACTCTTTGCACGGGATTGTGAGAGCTAACCAATCCAGATTTATTCCCGGCTGCTCTACCTCACTCAAGATTATGAACCATCTGCACCCCCAGGTTTCCGTAGTAGCTGCTCTGCTCGACATCACTAAGGTGTTTGACTCACTTGAATGGCCCTGTCTTTTTACTCTACCTGTGCGCTACAGTTGTAGCTTACGTTTTCTTTGCAAATAAAACTACTGTACACCCTCCTCACTGCCCGTGTATTCCGCGATGGTATGCTCTCTGTTCCATTTCCCCATCATACGTGGCATTCGTCAGGGCTGCCGTTTGTCGCCACCCTTATTTGCTATGGAGATGGAGCCCCGGCGCCTCTCCGACAACATCATGCCCATCGGGGACTGAGCTTCACTACATGCAGGCTAATAGTTTCCATGTATGCCGACGATGTGACTCTCTACATTTCCCACTGCCCAAGGAAATCATTACATATATCCTACTAAAAGCAGCAAGAAAGACCGAAGAGTAAACTAGACTTCATATGTAAAATTACAAGTTTACTACATGAACAACTGAAAGACCCATTTATGGTTGCATGCTAATGAACACCTATAAACAAATACATTATGAATAGAATACATCTTAATCTACTTAAGTCTTCTTTGCATTCTCTCTGGCTCACAAAATATAACTGTGACTAACAAGCCAACCAAAAACCATCTTCCTTATGTACTCCTCTGCAACAAAATGCAAGTGACCTAGCAGTGAGATGCACAAACTATTAGATGGGGGACACAGTAATTGCCCATAGGCCAAAAAATAAACTTAATTTTCATAACAACAGTGATTGGCTTTCATTCACTTTGGGCTTCATATGTAGCACAATCCTACTAAAAGTCCAAAAAATAAACTAAACTACATAAGTAACATTTCAGAATGACTACATTAACAACTTTCGGATACATTTATGGTCACATGACTATGTAAACCAATAAATAAATACATAACATATACTATAGATAAAAATAATCTAATCACAATAAATCTGATTGTCACTCGGTAGCTATAGTTAGTAATCCCAAAGATAGGAATTCCTTGAATATTAGCTCTTTATGGACTTTCCACCTGTTTGACGAATCATACCACAAAACTTTCCAGCACTTAAGCGGTTTCTACATTTTGAGAGGATGTAACTGTATGTGGTGAATCGTTAAAGGGGTGCTGTTGGACATGGCCCTTTTGGCAGGTTCTCCCCTAAACTTTTTGCTTTTTAAGGTGACTTGGTGTTAGTTGTTTTTGACTTCTGCGCACTTTAACTCTGTGTCCCAGTGTAAAGTGCGTGCACAATCTGAGTGCGTGTGGTGGGATTGGCCTGCCCTCCCAAAGGAATGCATGGAGAATGTGTGTGTCCATGGTAGTTCCTGATGTGTGGGGAGTGCAGGGGCGGGTCTGGTATGTGCGAACTCTTGAGATGAAATGCTGCGCGATGGTGTGCGCAGATTTAATGTGTCTAGTGTAGAAGTGCCACTTCTAGAAGTTGGCATGTCATTATTATTATTATTATTAACGAGTTTTATATAGCGCCTGGTTACCCTTGGGCATCCCAGCGCTGATCCAGAAGAAGGCGCTGCCACTGTAAACACAAGAACTAGACAGTGAATAAATGAGTTTTTAAAAGCTTACGGAAGCGAAGAAGACTCGTTTCCGCGCGTAAGTACAGAGGCAGAGAATTCCATAGCATGGCCACATTTACAGAGAATCTTCTCCCCCCAGTTCTTGCCTTCTTCACCCTCGCAACCTGCAGCAAGTGTTGATGGTCCGAGCGAGAGGCCTTATACGGCTGAACCATATCCCCCAGGATAGGTGGACCATTCCCCTGCAAGATTTTATGGGCCACACAGAGCGACTTAAATTTCACCCTGTCTCTGACAGGGAGCCAGTGTAGCGCCTTCAATGCAGGGCGAGCAGACTGACACCTTGGAAGGCCCGTCAGGAGCCTGGCAGCCGCATTCTGCACTTGTTGCAGTTTATTCAGGGTAGATTCTGGCGCACCCAAGAACAGCGCGTTGCTGAAGTCCAACCGCGAGATGATAAGCCCCTGAATAAGTAACCTCCTGGAAGCCACTGGAAGGAGGGGTAAGATCTTCTGGGCTGATCGAAGCAGGCCAAAACACACGCCAGCAGTCTTTTTAGCATGTGTTTTAAAAGAAAGGTCCTGCTCGAGCCACACCCCCAGGCTCTTGATCTCCTGCTTGGGGGTGGGTGCTGGTCCCAAACAGATAGGCCAGCTGCTGGGAGATAAAGATGGAAAAGAATTCCCCAGCAGCATCAATTCCGTTTTGGAGCCGTTAAGCTTGAGGGCTGAGCTGCACATCCACGTGAAGATCTTATCCAGACACGTGTGCAGCCGGTCGGGATGGTGAGCCGACTGGGAAAGGCCAACCACAGCTGGGTATCATCAGCGTAGCTGATGATCTTGATACCCAGAGGCCGTACCACACTCTCCAGGGGGGCCATATAGACGTTGAATAAGGTAGGGCTCAACGAGGAGCCCTGTGGCACACCACACTGGAGAGGTAGCGGAGATGATTTCTCGTGGCCTTCCCACACCTCAAACGACCGGCCTTCCAAAAATGAAGCGAACCACTTGAGGGCCATCCCGGAGACCCCCACCCCCGACAGCCGCTGGAGAAGCACCTGATGGTCTACGGTATCAAAAGCAGCACTAAGGTCCAGGAGGATCACTGCCACCGATCCCCCTGAATCCAAAATGCTTCTCGCATTCTCCACAACTGCCAGCAGGGCAGTATCGGTCCCCTGACCAGGGCGGAAGCCCGTCTGGGAATCGCCCAAAAGGGAGTTGGCCTCCAAGAAGCCCGATAGGCACCTATTCACCAGCTTCTCCGCCACCTTACTGACGCCGGGGACCAGGGATATAGGCCTAAAGTTGGTAAGATCTGCTGGGTCCAGATTAGGCTTCTTTAAAAGAGCCTTAACAACCGCTCCTTTCCAACCAGGGGGTACCACACCCTGGGAGAGAGACAGGTTTATAAGGTCCGTCACTGGGCCGCCGATGGTGTGGGCTACCTGCTTCAGGTATTTCATAGGAGCAGGGTCTTTAGGAGAACCACTTTTCATGGTTGACATGACTGTCAAAACTTCCTCCACAGTGACAGGACCGAAAGAGACCAACCCTGCTGTTCGCACACTGGACTGGGGGCTCGCGCTACCACCAGAGGAAGCATCCTCAGATGACTGGGGGAGAGATGCAAGGATGTTATCAATTTTGGTTTTAAAGAAGGTGGCCAGTTCTGAGCATTTCTCACGGGGGTCCTCGTGAATGACCAGAGGTTCAGGGGTTTTCAGGAGTTCTTTAATAACCCTTAATGATTCCTTCGTGGAGTTGGCCGCCATGCCTATTCTCTCCTCAAAGAATCCGGATTTTGCTACCCGAATAGCAGACTTGTAGGTACTAAGAGCCGCCCGATAGTCTCTCCGGCTCGTTTCGCTCCAGTCTTTCCTCCAGGTCCGCTCAAGCCTCTTGCAGCCCTTCCTCAGTGCCCTCAGCTCAGATGTATACCACGGCGCCGATCCCACTCTCTTCCCTCTAGTAAGTTGTTTCTTTTTAGGGAGGAGAGCGACCAGCGAGCTAGTAAGCCAGGAATTTAAGTTCTCATCTGCAACCAGCGGATTAGACCCTAAAGGGGGACAAGATGCCTCCAAATGTGCCGCCCAAGTATCCACATGGAGTCTAGACCAAGCTCTTTCTACGGTATACTCTGGGGGCCGGCGCAGCTAAGATGTCAAACTGCCACTGTGCGGGCACCATAAAATGGTCTGTCCAAGGCAGAGCCAACGCCGGACCTGACTTCAGGTTGTCCGAGTTGGAGAATATAGGGTCTAACAGGTGGCCCTTCACATGAGTAGCTCCCGAGTTAGCCAGGTTGATCCCAAAAGCTTTGAGATCGCCTAGCAGGTCTGTTCCCAGGGTGTTGGAGGGATCCTCAAGGTGGATGTTAAAATCACCTAGCGCCACAAAATTACCTGTAGAGGAGGCGAGAAGAGCAATAGTTTCCAGAAGGGAATTAGAAAAAATTCCCATAGTTCCGGGTGGGCGATAAATCAGCAGACCCCTCATGGATGCAGTAGGGGACATGCGGACCGAAAATTGACAGCTCTCACAGTCACTCACCCCCCCATCCTGAGCCTTGCAGACAAGCGAGTCCCTATAAAGGATGGCAATTCCTCCTCCCCTCCCCACAGGTCTATCAAGATGAAAAATGAGAAAACCTGGGGGGAGTGCGCTTACCATATCGGGGCCCGAGCTGGCAGAAATCCAGGTCTCGGTAAGGAATAGCACATCCAGTTCGTGGTCCATAATAAGGGAGTTAATTTCCGTCGCATGACTAGGTAGGGACCGACAGTTAAGCAGTGCCATGGAGAGTCCTGATTTGACAGGAGTCGAATCCTCGCGCACGATACAAGCCCTACAGGGGTAAATGCGAATTGATTGTCTGGCTTGTGATTGGCTGGAGCTGGCTGGTGTGCCTGACTCCCGGAGTCAGGATGGGTCTGCCCCGGTGGTGAATGGAGAGATCTGCATGTTGATGGGAGGGAGGAGTGCACCTGGGACCTGAATAGGGCTAGGCCTTCCCTCCACAATGCTGGCTCCGCCCCCTGTGGTGCGTCTGATGTCCTTTGCCTGTCCTGTGAATGGGGAGAGGGGCTAAGCACAACAAAGTGCTCCAGAACCAGCTGCGTCTGGTTTTCCCCCTGCCCTTCACCCTCCAGACAAAGGAAATATGTGTATAAAAAGGGTCTGTGACCCCATGCAAAAGTTGCTCTCTTGCTCCTAACTTGAGGGGGGCCTGCTGCTGTTGATGGGCGCCAAAAGGATCGCCACTGGGGACTGCCTCCCTACTGGAGGGCCCTGTGAGCTGGCCCCTGGGCCCAGCCCTTGCCCCCCTGCATTCTAAGGGACTATCTCTGTGCTCTTCATTGCGGAGGAGAAGCTCTCCCTTTGGGTCTCTGGACTTGGGACTTCAAGAGCCTGTAAGCGCGTTATTTGAGGAGCGCTGTGTTTTTGCTGCCCCAGAGGAGTAGCGCTTCTAATCTCCCCAGCAGCACGAGGCTGCGATCCTTTTGAGGGAGGAAACCCCTGGCATGGAGATTCCCCCCCCCCTGCAATCTGCCGATTTTGGCGTGGGTGCCCACCCCGCATATTCGCCGGTTTAATGTCCCTAGCGGGTGCCCACCCCGCCAGGGACCTTGTGCCCATGTGTTTTTATATATATCCCTAGCAGGTGTCCACCCCGCCAGGGACTCCGTATTTTAACGGGTGCCTACCCCGTACCGTACTGCATCACCGCCGCAGCCCGTGGAAACCCAGGAAGTCAGGCGGCTGCAGAGGAGACATGGACGGAGCATATTGAGGAAGCAGGAAGCAGCGGGAGCCTACCCCGTGCTCCTGCGTGTGCCCGTGAGGACATGTCCGGCGTTTGCACCCGGAGCCCCCGAGAGTGAGGGAGAGCCCCGTGGTGCTGAGGAAGGAGAAAGGAAGTGCTGCGTCCAGCGGGGCTCTCGTGAGCGGTGAGAGCCCCGCATGCCCCCTATTCCCTGGAGCCTCGGAGGCTCCACAGACGAAGCACCACCCTCCAGACCTAGGCAGGAGCCTACCCCGCGCTGGGACGAGCGACAGGATCAAGTCCCTAGTGCCCAGGAGAGTGCTACCGGGCAAAGGAGAGAGTCCCCAGGCCGGGGAGGAAAGAAGACCTGCAGCGCAGAGGAGCCCGGTGAGTAAGGCTCGTTTGCGAAGGGGAGGGGAGTGTGAAGGGGCACATTGCCGGTGCCCGCCCCCCCTCCTGCCCGTTCTCACTACCTTGGGGGCACATCTGCTGAGCGGGCTTGCAAGAGGGCGAGCCGCTCCCCCAGAGCGGAGTCCCTGTCTACCTGTGCCCCCTTTTTACTTGAGGCTCACAGCGGCACCGTAGTTGTGGGCAGCTGCCACGTTGGGCATACTTTTGCGTAGGGCCCCCATGAGGGGTCCGGGGCACAGTGGTGCCCGAGTTGGAATTGTTTTTAGGGCCATTGAATTGACAGTCCCCGGGGAGGGGGGCTCACCAGGCACAAGGCGTGCCAGTATTCACTGGGCCCGTGCCATTTTTCACTAGCTGCCCCACTTGGCAGAGGGCAGCTGCTACATTGCGCAAACCACTTTCAGAGCCCCAGAGAGGGGTTCAGAAGGCACGCTGGTGCCGATGCGCAGTTCCACAGCTGCCCAGCAATTAGTGGGCAGCTGCATCGTTTAGGCCCTAAAAACGCTTGCACATTCTTCTTTGGCTGTGTGTGCAGCCAGCCCTGAAACTGCTGGACAAAGGGCGTTTGATCCCCACGGAAGGCCAGTTGGCCTGGGGCCAGTACTTACTGTGTTTCTGCGCAAGGTGATCGGTGATTTTTGGCTGTGATAATTGCCTAATGTGATTTATGCGTAATGTGCATTGCCTTTATTCCTGTGATACCTCTAACTGTGTTTTTATGCTTAGGAGGTTGTTTTGCCTAGTATAGTTTATGCTAGCGAGCTTATGTGTACCTGCGTGATCTATACCTAAGGTGAATAGTATTGCGTAGTGTGTACCTGCCTTTTACCAGTGGTTACTGGTTGTGTCCTACAAGTGTTATTTTGTGCTAAGTACTATTTCTACCAAGTGCTGATTATGACAGTGACCCACGTGGCCCTGTCATGTGTATATAATCCCCTGTAAATACTGCCCAGTGCCAGGTGGCACAGTGTATCTGCGTGATTATGATCTAATGTATTTATGGTAATACAAAGGCTATTTTTATATATAACCTTGTGTGGAGTTCCTTTTTGTGGTGTGCCTAGTGTGTTGCTGCTGTGTGTGTGTTTTGCGCAAACGCTTTACACATTGCCTCCAGGATAAGCCTGACTGCTCGTGCCAAGCTACCAAGGGGGTGAGCAGGGGTTATCTTGGCGTGTAACTCCCTTGCCCTGACTAGAGTGGTGGTTTCTGCCTGGCTTTGGCGCAAGCCTTAGCCAACTAAAAATCCCATTTCTAACAGGTGCAAAAATAAAAGGAGCTCCTAAAACGTGTTTTTCCATGAATGCATTTTGCATAGACTATTGTATTTCACAAACGCGAAAATGGTTGAATGGATTTACATGAAATTTAGCAGTAGTATACATTACGGTGCATAGATTATGCTTTTTGGGTACTGCAGTTAAGTAGGGTAAGTATTTTTTAAGGCATTTAAACTTAGTGATGTCTATCACCACTGTACTTTCGCAGAATTTCACAACATTTGTGAAACTACCTTGGTACATGGCCATAGACTTAAAATATAAATAAATTCCCCACCTATTACCACTTTAATGAAGTGGTAATAGGTAGGGATCTCCTTCTTATCTATATTTAAGGTCCTAAAAACTGAACACGGCCATAGGGGAAATATATTTTCCCTAACTATAACTAAGCTTTAAACTCTATTTTTTCATTGAAAATATATATATTTGATCAAGGTGGTAATGACCACCGAAACGTGTCGTCCCATGTAGGTTTCTGTTAAAGAATAAACACCTTTTTCTGATTCTTTGTTGCCGGTGCCTGCTTTTGGGAGAAGACGAGCTGGAATGCTACTATATATACATGTGTGTTGCTTTGCTCCTGGGACAAAAAAGTGTAGTGATGGAAACGTCAGTGTTATTGATTAGAATAGTTTATGGAAATGGACTCAAGAGTTGGACGTTATATGAACTATTATATGTAGTCAACACAGGCTGTATGCTAAGTAACATCGCAACATAATACCATTTGAACTTAACAACGTCAGTATGCATGACTCATGGCATGATGCTTTAATATCTCTGTTTGTTTTACAGTTTCAATATTAATCAAGTTGGTTCTGCTCTAATCATTATATTTTTTGTCAATATTCATGCAAGTTTATGCTAAGCTCTTGTATTTATAATTTAGAAATTGTCACTGGACTTAGTATGTCTTTAATGTTCAAGTCAACTGGTGCACTTTAAAAGTGGCAGTGCAAAATGGAACTCCGTTGTGTGATTAAGGCTGTGTTGGCAGCCAAAACACATTACGGCAGAGTTTTGAATTATTTGGCACTCATTATAACTTTGGAGTGTCAGCAGCCTTTTCCCAAATGTGAGAAGGAATATCGCAATATATATGTATATAAATAAAACATTCGTACATAAGACACAAATTACAGTGTCTGGGATCTCACATAAGTCAACATTCAGTGAGTGGGTCATGACACTGAGCATTCTGGGTGGGGTTAGGTACCCAAGTGCCAAAATCTTGATATATGATGTGTATAGTGAATAACTATTGTATATTTCATGATTCGGGGACCTGAAGCTTCGAGAGTAGGGCATTTAAACTCTAAAAAGTGCTGGAGAGAGAATAAAAGTGAGAAAATGCTTAAGTTTTGATTTTGTGCAGAAATCTGCCATCTAAATATACTGTCTATGTTCTTTAAAGCATATCAGATTTTGCTGAGGCCATAGAGTAAATAGAAATGCTAGACAGAAAAGTAGTGAAGGTGCATGTAAGTTTTTAGCTAAGTGGTTGGCTTTGTTGTCTATGGCCCTATGTATTTAAGTATTTGTGTATTAAATAAAATGTCAAAGAGAATTTGCAAAGTTATTAAAAAGCAAATTGAGCCCTTCCAATGAATTTAGGATGATCATTTCTGTAACTGGAAGAGTGTCGTAGGACTTTTGGCCCTTGTAACTGCATTATGGGAATCTATGTTACATGTTTTTAGAAGGGTTTCTCCTCCTCATAATCAAATGTGTGCCTTTTATGTTTTAGGTTCCCTCTATTGTTGCTACATTATTTATTGTGCTGAGAATGTTTGAGAGTATGATAGTGAACAAATCTATTATGGGGGTTAAATCTTAATGTGTATATGTACTGTGTTTTATGTATTGTGGAAGCCATTGTTTTTACAGTGATGCATCTAAAAAGATTGGGCCTACACTGTTTCAGGAGGGCCTTGATGTGGTTATGGCAAGACATTGATCAGTGAGTGATCTGTTCATGTTTCAAATTGAACCTCTGGGTTTATTAGTTTAAAGTCTGTGGTTCACCTATTTCCATGTTGTTAATCCATAACTTTAGGACTGCTATTAAAATCTGTCAGCCGTCGTATGTAAGACTAAAGCTAGATCAAGGAAGGTGGTGGTCTGCACTGTATTGCAGTTGTCTCTATAAAGAACATATTTGAATTAATCTAGCAATATGTGGTCATGTATTGGAATAAGGTTCTAGACTTGCCATTGAACTGCTACCAAGGATACATGTATGACTTTCTGCAATCTTGTTGTCAACTTAGAGTTGATAAAGAGCCAATGTTCCATTGAACCACTGATATGAAATATGTTTCTTCTTTTAGGTTATTTTAAGTTTATGATATAGATTCAGTTGAATGTTTTTTTTCTAAAGAATGAATACATTAATATTTGTCCCATAGACCAGATTTTCTGTTGAGTTGTATTCTCTATTCTCTCAGATATTAATCCCAAAACTGTTACTATTAATCCAACACTTTCTTTCTTTAAACTCTGCACAAGGCACATTTGTTGAAGCTATGCTCTGCTTAATCCCTAAGAAAGATGAAAGATAAATATCTCTCTCTGTGTGGAAAAAACAGACCCACATCCCCAACTAATACTGACTGCAAGATCTTTGCAAAAATCTTGACTCTTCACATTAATTAAGTCATCCCTGATTTAAGTGGAATTAAACAATCCTGTTTGTTAAAGAGTGAATATATGCTGATAATTCTAGGACTTTTTTGAACATTGTTCACCAGGCATCCAAGTGTCATTAGTTTTATGCAAACATCAAAGTTGATGCTGAAAAAGCCTTTCACCATGTTCTTTGGGATTTTATGTTCAGATCATTGCAGTGGCACTGTTTCAACTCTCATATTCTCAAAATATTAGTTTGCTCTTTCAGCATCTACCACTTAATTTTTTGTTAATGGTTTAAAAGCCCCTTATTTATATTTGCATAGAGGCACTCAGCAGAGATTCCTATGTTCTCCATTACTAAAGCCTTTTAAGGCCTTTTTTAGGAAAGACCCTTCACTTCAGTCAGTTCTCAGGTTACAAAAATAGATACTGAGGTCAAATGTACTGCTTATGCAGATAATACTTTACTTTTCATATCCAACCCACACAACTATTCCTTAATTCTTAAATATTTTATAAGAATACTACTTTATCTGAGTATAGGCTGAATATTGATAAATCAGAATTCATGACCTCAAAGGGATGGTTAATTAATCTGGTTTTAAATGGAAAAACATACCAAATTTCTTGGTATCCGACACTAAGTTAAACAAAAATAACACTGTCTGAGAGAATGGTCACCTCTATGTTTATGTTGGTGGAGTAGCCTTAACACTATTACAAAGATGCTGCTGCTGATAACAAAGGTTACTTTATTGATGCTTTCAGTTCATCTCTCAAAGTATTTTTTAAATATATAAACAGTCTGTTGATTACATTTTTATGAAAGAAAAGCAAAGCATGTATATCATTGTGTAAGCTTCAACAACCCAAAGATCCCGTGGAGTAAATGGTCCTAATTATTCCAAATATCACTCAGCTTCTACTTTTAAACAGATTTGGACCTCTTTATTGAGTGGACTTGACCCCACTATCACTATCTGGCAAAAACCTGAAAACTTTCTTTTTACCCCCTTTTTTTATTTCGAGATCTAGTTTACATGCCACAACCTTCCAAGTCTTTTTATTCCACTACAATTGCACATTTCTTGTCCCTAGCCTAACTCATATTTTCTCGTGCACACCTACCCTTAGATAATTTACAATTTTCTCCCATATGGTAAAATAAACATATGAAAATAAATAACAGAATGCTCGTCTGGAAAGACTGGATTCCAAAAGTAATTATAACTTTAGCACAGCTTTTCTTGAATGATCACCTCCTTACATTTCAGGAACTACAAAATAATGTATCCTCCTTCTCTGCTTTAAAATATGAACATTTAAAACCCTTCATCATACACCTTGCTTCTTTCTTAAGGGCCAGAAACAAAATCACCCAGACAAATTTCCTACTTTAATTTTTCTCTTGAATTGAGTGCTTCTTACATTTACATGGGCTTGCGTACAGTTCCTAAAAATAGAATCCAAACCACAATTGTATTACAGTGGGAAAATGACCTCCGGCAGACTTTCGCCATTCAAATCTGGACCAAGATTTGGTCTAAGATTCATTCCACTTCTCGCTCAGCCAGCACCATGCAAACACTGGGTCAGATGCACAAAGCTTTTTGCAGCTCGCAAACGGCCCAATTCGCAGAATCGGGCTGTATGCGCCAGAAAAAAAACATTTTTAAATGGACAAAGCCCTAGTTACGTTTCGGTAAGCTATTGCCAAATTGCAAATTGGGTTTGAGAGTCGCTATCAGTTAGGGGCATGCCAAGGGGGTCACTACCAGATAGAGGGTCAAAGGGGCATGTATGCACCCGGAATGTGGTCGCCGAACACTCATACTTTTCTGACTCCGTGAAGGAGGCGGTAACCCGTTTGCAACTGGGGATGTTTTAAGACCTTGTAGTGGTCCCATGGACCACTGCCTACACTTATCAAATGAAAAGTAAACTTACATTTTTCTTTTTTAAATGCATCTCATTGTTCATTAAGAAAAATGGGCTGCATTTCAAAATAAAAAAAAAACTGCTTTATTTAAAAAGCAAGAGAAAGAGTGTGTCCAGAAGGACTAGTTTGCACACTTTAAAGAGAATACCCTAGACCACGGGTACTCATAGTACGGCCCGCGGGCTGTCAGCTGCCCGGCAAGCCTTCCTGTGCGGCCCGCGGACCTTGAAGACATGTACCTGTGTTATATTTATTTTTTGTAAAGTGTCCACAAACACCGCCGGTTGTTGATTTATGGGGGCGGGTGATTTCAGGCATAGAGTGGAGATGCAGGGGCACTAAGAAGAGGTCAAATACAACAAGGCCTCATTAACAATTAAATGGTCTTTTAAAGACCTGTGAAGTATTCCGGTGACTGGCTCCAAGGGGGCTTTGATCTGACTGCTCGGGGGGGGGGGGCCGTGACAGCTGTGACCCCCAGGCCAAGTGGTGGGACACATACCCTACAAAGCAGCACATTCAGAAAGAAAACGAGCTGGCTTTTACATTACGGGGGGGGGGTCTCTGGGCTGGTGACGGCGACGTGTAGAAACAGTATGTGTGCACTGCCCGAGAGACAGACAGGGGAAGAGACAGACATGGGCAGAGACAGACATGGGCAGAGACAGACAGGGGCAGAGACAGACGGGGGCAGAGACAGACAGGGGCAGAGACAGACAGGGGCAGAGACAGACAGGGGCAGACAGGGGCAGGGGCAGACAGGGGCAGGGGTAGACAGGGGCAGGGGCAGACAGAGGCAGGGGCAGATAGAGGCAGGGGCAGATAGAGGCAGGGGCAGATAGAGGCAGGGGCAGATAGCGGCAGAGTGGCAGAGACAGATAGAGGCAGGGACAGATAGGGGCAGAGATAGATAGGGGCAGGGACAGATAGGGGCAGAGACAGACAGGGACAGACAAACAGAGTTAGGGGCAGATGGGGGAGAGACAGATAGGGGCAGAGACAGACAGATAGAGGCAGAGACAGACATAGTTAGAGACAGAGACAGGAACAGACAGAGACAGGGATAGAGAGGAGGAGACAGAGAGGGGGAGACAGAGACGGAGGGAGACAGAGATGGAGGGAGACAGAGACAGAGGGAGAAAGAGACAGAGGGAGACAGACGGAGGGAGACAGAGACGGTGGGAGACAGACAGAGAGGGAGACAGACAAAGAGGGAGACAGACAGAGAGGGAGGGAGGGAGAGAGAGGGAGGGAGACAGACAGACAGAGTGAGACAGAGGGAGAGAGAGGGAGGGAGACAGACAGAGTGAGAGAGAGGGAGGGAGGGAGACAGACAGAGGGTGAGAGAGGGAGGGAGAGAGGGAGAGAGAGGGAGGGAGACAGACAGACAGAGGGAGAGAGAGGGAGGGAGACAGACAGAGTGAGTGAGTGAGTGAGTGAGTGAGTGTGTGAGTGAGTGTGTGAGTGAGTGAGTGTGTGAGTGAGTGTGTGTGTGTGTGTGTGTGTGTGTGGGTGTGTGTGTGTGTGTGCGTGTGCATGCGTGTGTGACTGATTATACTGCACAGCTAGTAAAAAATATAAAACTACTCTTCATCAATGCCATTGTTTAAATTCTGTTTTTTCTTTTTCAGAACACAGGAAGAAGAAACATCTGTTGAGGCCATCTTCTGTGAAAAGCTGGAAGATTTGCTGAGGCAATCTGACTATGTGATCTTAGCAGTTACTTTGACATCAGAGACAGTCAACATGATTGGGAAAAAGGAATTTGAGCTGATGAAACCATCTGCTACTCTTATAAACATTAGCAGAGGTACGTTGTATCATTTGGCACTGCACCACACAAGCTAACTACAGAAAATATGGATCTTTTCTCACGGGCATTGCTATCAGTGGTGCAACTGTTCAGTTGCACCGGGGCTCGGTACTGTCAAGAACGATGAGCTACTGAACTGTGGGGGATATTCTCAAGAAATGGCTAAAATTATCGCTAACCGCGCACCGCGGGAAACTATCGTCTTGTTAACGACGTATTCATAACACGTCGCTACAGGGAGATAGCTACAGCGATCAGCGGTGAAAACTGCTGCTAACATTAACGTGATGGTGATAGGAATTCTGGCGTTAGCGGGGGAAAACCAGTGATTGGCCATTAGCAGCAAAAAAACTCATGCTAGCCTGCCCAACATCAATTTTCTTGTCCCTAATGCAAAAAATAGCCTATCAGTCAACCCCAATAGGAAATAGGCATAAAAGCCAACAAACCGCAGAATGGCCAAGTGCAGCCCACATCAACAACCCCTGCAAGCCAGCCAACATCCAGGATGACCAAGATGAGAGCCTGGATGCCCTGATGGACCACCGTCTGGAGTCTGGATGCCTCGCTGGACCTGCGCCTGGAGCCTGGATGCCTAACTGGACCTGCATCTGGAGTCTGGATGCAACACTGGACCTGGGTCTGGGGCCTGGATGCCTCGCTAGACCTGCGTCTAGAGCCTATATGCCTCGCTGGACCTGAGCTTGAAGCCTGGATGCCCCGCTGGACCTCCGTCTGGAGTCTGGATACCTCGCTGGACCTGCGCCTGGAGCCTGGATGCCTCGCTGGACCTGCGTCTGGAGTCTGGATGCCTCACTGGACCTGCGTCTGGAGCCTGGATGCCTCGCTGGACCTGTGTCTAGAGCCTATATGCCTTGCTGGACCTGAGCCTGGAGCCTGGATGCCTTGCTGGACCTGCATCTAGAGCCTGGATGCCTCTCTGGACCTGTGTCTGGAGCCTGGAGTGGGGTGAGGAGGAGCTGTGGAGTCGATGAGCCGTGGCAGTAGACACTGAGGTGCGTCCATCACCCGTACCTGATTGTGAAGCCTGGCAGATCGCATGGAGACACGTTGCTGACCTTTGTGAGAAGGCCGCCTTGCACACCTTGGAGCTGTTAATTGTAGAGGCACTCCTGCGCACCAACATAGGGAGGTCTGCATCGCATACTACGATCCACCACTACACCGGGTGCATGGAGGAGATTACCAACGGTGGGTGCCGCCTCTCTGCATCACAGGCTGGATGATATTGGGCTGGCCGGACGTTGTGGAGGGTGAGGCCCCTGAGCTGCACCGAACTTGTGTGGCGGGAGCGCTGCAACTTCACGCCTAAGGGGGCCCTGCTGCATCCACAGCATCGGGAGGTTAACCAGTGGACTTGGCAATGACTGCCGTACCCAGGCTTGCGAAATTCCACCTGGCTGAGGCTCCAGCTGGCTGAGTCCCAGATTTGGAGACAATGCAGCGTATTGCGCCACGGTGTAAATGTCCAGGCAAGGAGCACAGGACAGCTGGGGGTCGAGTCGCCCAGGCCTAGCACACGTAGATGACATACCCCCAAGAGTACTATTTGGGCTGTCTGTTATCATTGGCCGCCGCCGTGCTTTTACGATGAGGCACTGTTCTGATGCAAATTCCCTCCTTGTAGTTTTTACTGTGTGCGGCTTTAATCAATTACCGAAAACTACCCATTGTGGGAACGTGCCCGTTGCTAGCTTTCTTACAGTTGCGATATGGCAGCACAAAATAACAATTGGTAGAACGAATGGCCGGTGTGAGCATTACCAATATACACCTATGCTCCCCGACTGTTCTGAAATGGCCGCGCAATACAGGCGCGTGATTGGCCAATTCTGTGTCACATGACCCCGCTACTCTTACTTCCAGGTTATCGGTCTTCGTGGCTGTGTGGGCGATTTTCCCCTTGGACGCGGATCGCATTGACGGCCCGTTCAAAGCAACTTTACGGTAAGAGCGTGCCACTGAATTGGCAGTCGCTCCACTTGCCTACTCGTAATTCTATAATTCTTGTAATTATGATTTAGTAATTACGGCACTGTTCTCTTTTCAGCATCCTTCCCTATCAGTTGCGGTAGTCCTGTTGTACATTCGGTAGGCGGTTATCGGCCTTGTACTCTGCTTATTAGTGGTGTTGCCATTGGTTTTTTTTTTTAAATGTTTGCTAATCCTTTGCTAATCACTGATTTTATATGGTTTAGGCGGACCAATTTCTTAATACCCAGGCAATTGGCCTTCATACCAGCCTTGCAGGTACACTTACTCTCATGCAGTATCTGATTTCACTAATTTTAGGTGTCGGCCTTATGGTGTAGGGGACTTGTAGGACTCCGTGTAAATTTCCTTAGAATTCACTCGCTGGCCACTTACCACCTTCTGCTTGGTTGCACATCATTATGACAATTGAAATTCACTGGGCACATTTCGCGTGGCTATGTCAATTGCTAAACTAATGGTCCTTTGACCTAATTGTAATTTTTATATCCTTCTTGGTCAATGGTTACAATTTTGAATGTGGAAATGAATTTGCCACTTTTGAATGTCCTTGTTCGGTTCTAAATGGGTCATAATTGATATAACGAGCATCTCCTATACTTTGAGTGAGTGATCATTTCTCTTATTGAAGAATTGCCCTAATCTGTGTATTTTGTTTTTCTCCCCCTTTCCTTGCTTTGTTGTATTAATATATGCTGTGGCAATTGTTGCCCATAGTACGGGCTAAAAAGTTAATTGTGACTTTTTTTAAAAGAAGGCATACATTTGATGTCCTGAAGATGAACCTAGAATAAGTTATAGGTTCGAAACGTCGTCGACCTTGTCACACTATATGTATATGAATTGTGCTATTTGATGCTAGCAATAGTGTGCAATCAATATTGTCTGATTGGGAATTGTACTACACAGACTGTTGAAATTGCCTCCAACATTCTTTGTTTGTCCCTTTCCTAAGTGTGTTAGTTGGACGTCGGCTGGTGTCCTGCTGTTATTACACTTGATTCTTTGTAAAAACTGTTTATCAGAAAATAAAACTGTCCGGCTGGACAAAGAATATAGTGCCTATTTAGTCTATATTTATCTCCAGAAATTTCTCTTGTCTAGGGACCACTGTCCTGTATAAAGATACCCCCAGTGATAGCTCATCTGCTATGGCCGAAGAGCGTCGCCCTACTACTTTCAAGCAGTGCAGAAGAGGAACAATCATCACATGATGATGACATACTGACGTAACCGTGCTATTTTTCCTTTGCGGGTGGGAGGATGGGGTGGACTGCTCCAAGCACGGGGCATGGCATGGGCAGATTGGCATGCCCACTCAAGAGCGCATAGACTGTTTGGTCGGCCCACTCAGGCCGCCCAAAGCAGTCATGCGCACTTCCCTGTTCGTAATGCGGGCTGCATTACAGCCTGCTTGAAGAACATGCCAACCCCTCCAGCCCCTGGCTACATGCCTTGTCCCGTTACCAATTACCAATCCCACCGCCACATCACAGTGTTGTGATTGGCTCAGGAGAGGGAGCCTGGCTGCCTACTTCCTGTTCCTGGAAGCAGATGCAGGAGAGCAGGAGCAACGAAGACACGGGACCCGGCTTCAAGGTAAGACTTCCCTTATTACAATATTTACAACACCCGCTCACACACACATCCCCTGGTCCACGCCCCACCCGGTGTTTTTCCAGCGATTACCACCTCACAGCTGTCCAGCCCCCCCAGCACTTCTCAATGGTGGACGCTGTGCCATTGAGAAGTGCATTCCATTCCTATGCATATTAATACTAGCCACTTTGCAACAGTAGAGTAGGTGTTGCTTAGCGGAGACATTATTATCACTATTCCCACTTCAGTGAGTGCAACCCAAAACTAACCTTTGCACCCCAAACCCAACCGTGAACGCTGGAATTCCTTTTTGAGCCCCCAGAACATACCCAATAATCAAATTTGAACCAAATGCACATCACATTTTCCATATTTTACCCCAAAACACACCCTATTTTTGTATTTTACCCCAAAACACACCTCATTTTCCATATTTTACCCCCAAGTACACCCCAATGTCCATATTTTACCCCAAAACACACCCTATTTTTCGTATTTTACCCCAAAACACACCCCAATTTCCATATGTTACCCCAAAACACACCCCATTTTTCATTTTTTACATCCGGAACCCATACCAACTCAAACACTCTATGTTACCCCATTACTGACTTCACAATGCATTGTCATCAAATGCGATGTAAAGGCACCTGTATTGTCGGAGTTGCTTTGTTAACGATGTACTGCCTGCATTGTAATGGTCGCCTCCCGTGCCAAAGGCAACCCATAGAATACGCTGCTTGCATCCGTCTGCCCATGGACCGCGCTCTGCACCAAGGAGCATTCCTCTTGGACACTCCACCGCTATGAAGCCAGCACCCTCCTGGCCATCAACCCTGGACGCCACCTCGCCTACCAGGACCAACCTCTGCTCCGGACCGGACATCGCCATCGCCATCACTGACAGCTGCAGTTTCACCCGCAAAGAGCACCCCGACCATCAAGGAGGAGGCCTTGCCATCACCTACAGAAGCACACTCTGACTGACCACACACTCTAATGACCCAAAGGTGACCATGGACTACCTCAACACCCAGATCCGGACCAAGCCCAAGCACATCCCCTGCTGCACCCTCATGTGCAGGCCCCCCGGACCATAGCCCCCCATTCTCCAATGCCATTGTAGACCTAATTGCACCCCCGGGTCTCCCATCCACTGCCGACATCCTACTCTGTAAACTCAAGTTCCACCTGGACAACCCCAGTGACCAGGACACCAACCCCTCCTGGAGAAGGTCCCCTACATCAGACGCAAGCAGCAAGTCACTGCAACAAGCCACATAGCAGGACACAGGGTCGAGCATGTCATCTCCGCCAGCGGGAACGTCTACTGCAGCCACTACCCGGACTCTCCTGAACTGACCATCATTGGTAACGTCAAGTCTTCACCTTGCTCACCCAAAGCCACCGCCTTCATCGCACCCTCTTGCAGCTGGATCAAGGCCACTGAAGAACATCTTGTCAACTCCCTCTGCACCAACATTCCACCAGTGCTTCCACACAATGACACTACAGCGTGCAACCGCTCCGATGGATCTCCAACAACGTCGACATTTGGGCAGCCCCGCATGAATGGCATTGCGTCAGTACCTTCTGCCTGCCTGATAGCAGGCGTGACGGTGACGCAGTGCCACAAGAATAGGCTAGTACTATGCATTGATGGAGTTACATCATGGTTGTGACACAACTGCAGCAATGTGTGACTTTAGCGCAGACAGATACGTCAGGATTCCTGACGTATCTGTCATTACTTGCATCATGGAGCGCTGTCCAGTGAATACAGCGCATCCATGCTGTCGCAAGAAGGGCGTTGTGAGAAGTGTTGCAACACATTTGATGACTGGGGCCAAGGAAAGTGCGCTATCTTATTTAGGGTGGGCTTCTTGCATGGGTCAATATTGGGTTGAATTGGTGTAGGAGAGTAGGGTCTGCAATCCTATGATCACCCAGATTTTTGCTTTTTGCTGCACTGGTTTACGACTTTCCCTGGCTGTGGGCCTGCTAATCAGACCCACAGCCTAGCTGTTCTCTCTATCCAAATTGTACTCAGGTACTGAATTGGCACTGGGCCCTCTCCAAGTCCCTGTACCCAGGGCTGAGGTGTACCCAGAAGTCTCCCAGGGGCTGAAGCATGTATTATGCCACCCCTGGATTGACTAACTAAAACTGACACAACTGGCTGCACGACAGCTGGGGCAAGGTGGTGTACTCACCCTTTGCTTTAGATATAGTATACCTATATCTAACCCTAAAATGGACACACAGATCTCCTATCAGTCACTCCTATGGCAGGCCTTAACAATCCTGAAGGCAGAGTGCTTGGAATCGTGTGAGATGGTGCTCTGGCATGAGCTGAGCCTGTCTGCGGCTTTCGGGATCTATCCCTTAGCCGTTTCCATGATATCGCATACCATATACTCTTAAGTGCATTATAATCTTCGCGGTTATGTGCCAACTCTGGTATCGCTTTATCAAAACATGTCGAGTAAGGTGTCATACGAATTGGAATACTAACCCCTCGCCAATTCTGGCGACGGGGTTAGCATTCCACCCTTCTAGAGGGACACGACATGCCTGTAACCTATAACCCGGTTAAAAGTCAGACAGAGCCTTAGCATCCACAAAATGGATGCTGCCACCGAGACACAAGTCTGCCCTCCTGCTGCTGGGAGTCCTCCCAGAGCAGGAGATAAGGACAAAGGGTTTCCTGCCAGGGGCGGTGCCAGCACCGTCCCAGACAGGGTTTTGTGTATTGTAGGTAGGCAGGGCTTTAGAGGAAGGTGACTGCACGTGGCACCCCGGTGCTCACTGTGCATAGGCTGGCTGGAACCAGTTCCAGGGTCACTCCAGACCCTGTGCTGGGGAAAAGCCCGCCAAGGAAGTGGGTGTAACCACCCCCCTCCTGGTCCCACCCATAGGGCAGGACCTAGTCGCGTGCCAGCCCCTTTTTCCCAGATAAAGGTAGAGACTGGCCCCCTTCCAAATCAGATCATCTTTGGAATCAAGATACCACTTTCCACGAAAGGACTTCACGATTTCTTCCTCAAGATTCTCCCTTGTGGCTAAGGAGTAGTCACCCTGCATCCGCAGGCACCATCTAAGAACACTGCGGTCTGCTGCACGTCCTTCCTCCGGAATCCGACTGCCCAGCTCGACGAGACCCGGCTTCCCTGGCACCTCTGACCTCTACCCACCTCTACAGCCCAGCTGAGAACCGTGGGTGCGACGAGACCTCGAGGGACCGGCCATCGCCAAGACTGCACGACTTCTGCACAGCAAGCCCACCGAGTAATTTCCTGGTGAGTGCTTTGGGGTCCGAGAAGCCCCCACCCTGAGCAGCTCCAGCACCGAAGAGCAGCCCCCCAGCATCTCCACGATCTGCGTGGGGCCCTTCTGCTTTTTACTGCTCACCGCGTTGTTTGGCTACTAGCCCGCTGGCTTGTGGCCTTCCTGACGACGCCCGACGACATTTCTGCTGCTAGTCTGGTTGCTCCAGACTGGCTCTTGCTCCCTTCCAGAAGAGGAGCACCCCGGACCCTCCTGGTCCACTCAAGACGCCATTTTGAGTCCACCGCGTGGGCTTGACTTAGCCAAGGCTTGTTGCCCAATCCTGGGTAACTTCGACGCCAACGACTTCATCCTTCGTGGGACAGCTCGCACCTCCATCCTGGTCGCCGACAACGCCTCCTGGTCCGAGAGACTGCAGAGCCCAGCAGCGCCCACTCACCTGACTGCGGTGACTTCGCCCGGTGCCATCCTGGTGCCCACTTAATCACTGGCTAGTGATTCAAGAACTTGGTCCCCTCTGCTTTCAGGTTTCTTCTTCCTTGATCCAGGCTTGGATCCATCGAACTTTCCTTCACTGGTCGCCTGCCAGCAACTTCTTCCTTCCAGGCTCCCGGTCCGGCAACGAGATCCCCGACGTCTTTTCAGACCTATGCAGCTGCAGCCCCTGGGCTAGGTAACTTCGGCACTCCGGTGTCCCAGCATAGCCTCACTATCCAAGGGTCAGGATCCACTGTCATTTTCTTCCTACCAGGTCGGGTTCGCCCGTGAACACTAACTTTGCCGCTACTAGCCTCCATAGACTTTGTCCCGCATCCCGCGTGAGAGTGCACACTCTGCACCCGAGTCCCCTGGGCCTCCTAGTAGTAATCTAACGATTCCCTAGTCCAGTCCTAGCGATTCCAAAGCCTATTAGAACTGTTACTTACCTGCTAGTAATTCGCATTCCACTTTTAGTGTATATGGTTTTTCGTGCCCCTCGGGCATTTGTGTAACGTGCTAACTTAAAAGTATTTTCGTAAGAGTTTTGTTGTGTGCCTAGCACCCTGTCCTCATAAAGAGTACAGGGTTGTTGTGATTCTAATAAATACATTGTTTATTTTCATAACACTTGTGTGGTGTCCTTTCACTGGGTGTTCAAGGGGTAATGTGATGGTAAAACAGCTGGCTTAACACGCCCTCTAGAGTCTTAGCCTTAGACTGCTCGTATCCATGCTACTAGGATAGCTGGTCTATAAGGTTGACTTACAACCAATCATCAATAAGGGTTGTTTGGACTGATATATAGTGATCACTAGAATAGTGAGCACTGCACATCAGGCCAACTTCTCACATTGGTGAGCAGCGGTTGGGATTTGAGCTTGCTGTTGTTTTACCACACATGCCCTAAGAATATCTTGTGAAAGATCACATAAGTACTAAAGGTACATATAACTTAGCTTAGAATACTCTGAGTTCTACTGAACCAGCTGTTGTAGCTCCTAGGGCCTAGCACACCCTAAACTACAACTCTAGCAAGGGATCAGTAGGCAAACATATAGTGTAGGTAAGTGCACCACTTACACCTCACTAGAAAAGCATGTCGACTCAGGGGGACTCTACTGAGACTCCCCTGGTCAGTGTTGACCCTCCACAGGTCACTTCAAGATATGCAGCTCTCAATTTTCAGGAGATGAGGCAACTCTGTGTCTCCAGGAAACTGAAGCAGGGGTCTAACCCCACCCTTCCCTTTCTGATAGGTCTCTTAGAGACATATGATGCCAGAAAGCTCTCTCAGTTACATGAGAGCATGCCAGCCTTAGAGGGAACCTCTGGGGATCCAGACCTCCCCAACACTGATTCAGCAGTTGAGGAGGAGGATGAGGAGGTACTCTCTGGGGATGAGGTAGACAAGGGTCTTGAGGTAGTCAGAAGACTAACTAGGACCAACTTAGACTTACTTGGGCTAGGATCTGGGGGCCCCCCAGTACTAACCCGAAGTGGGCCTAACCTTGGAGTTAGGAGAGATAGATCTCTTTCTAGGGACTCCAATAGATCTCTGCACTCTAATGCCTCTTCTCAGGGGAGAAGGAATCCTCCACAGAGGAGATTTACTTCCCCTCAGAGAAAGGAGCATGAGGCTAGGATGAGACAAGCTGAACTGAGGATTGAAAGGGAAGAAATTGCCCTGGCCAAAGAGAAGCTTGCCCTGGCAAGAGAGCAGCAGATGAGTGGGCTAGCTCCCACTGGTGGCAGCAATCTCCCAAGAGATAGAGAGAAGGGTTTAGATACTAAACACCTGACTAAAATAGTGCCCCCCTTTAAGCAAGGGGATGACATCCAGAAATGGATGGCTGCTCTGGAGAGGGCCTGCACTGTGCAGAACATTCCCCAGAGTCAGTGGGCAGCTATACTGTGGCTCTCCTTTGATGGTAAAGGTAGAGATAAGCTCCTCACTACAAGGGTGGAGGATGCTAACAATTACCAGGTCCTGAAGAATACACTGGTTGATGGGTTTGGTTTAACCACTGAGCAGTACAGGTTGCTGTTCAGAGACACCCAGAAAACTCAGTCTCAGGACTGGTCTGATTTTGTGGATTGTGCCACTAAGGCTTTGGAGGGCTGGTTGCTGGGTAGCAAGGTTACAGATTACACAGGATTGTATAATCTAATGATGAGAGAACAAATTTTAAACAATTGTCAGAACCAGTTGCTGCACCAGCACCTTGTTGATTCAGATCTGACCTCTCCCCAAGAATTGGGAAAGAAGGCAGACAAATGGGTCAGGACAAGGATCAAGCAGAACCAGAACCAGAACCAGGGTGGTCAGAAGAAAGCAGACCAGAAGGGTAATGTTAAGAATGAGCAAAATGACCAGAAGTCTTCACCAGGTCCCCAACAAACCAAAGAGGGTGGGGGTCAGGCTTCCCAGAAGAAGAAGACTCAAGAAGGCCAGTCAAAAAGGTGGTGCCAGTACTGCAAAAGTAAATCTCACTGGTTTAGTGAGTGCACCAAAAGAGGAGGAGGACAGACTCCTACCACTACAGCTCCTAAAGCAACTGCACCCCCTAGTACAGTCAGTAGTGGTAGTGTCACTCCCAAGGCATTAGTTGGGTTAACCTTGGGTACTGAGGGGTCTGACCACTTAGTTGGCACACTCACTCAGGCTGTCCTTGTCTGTACAGGGGATATGGATATGTCCCCTGAAATAAGTCCCAATACTTTGGGCAAATACAGGCAGACACCTTTGATTAATGGCAAAATGGCTCAGGCCTATAGGGACACTTGTGCCAGTGTCACCATGGTGACACCTAACTTTGTGGACCCTGGACAGATCATGCCAGGTACTGATTTCCTGGTGACCAATGCCAGCAATGTCACTACTAGTCATAGTGTGGCAATTGTAGCTTTCTCCTGGGGTGGAGTGAAGGGACAAAAGAAAGTTGTAGTCAGTTCAGACCTCCCAGTTGATTGTTTGTTGGGCAATGATTTGGAGTCATCACAATGGTCAGAAGTGGAGCAGAGGACTCACATGGAGATGTTAGGCTTGCCAGCACATGTGCTTGCTGTGACTAGGTCACAGGCCAGAAGATGCCCCACTGAACAGGTGCTGGATCCTGAAATTATGGACCAGACACCTCCCAAGAAGAAGAGCAGTAAGGGTAAGGCTTTGCCTTCCCCCTTGCCCCAGGTTGAGGATCAAGTCTCTGAGGAGGCTGATCTAGAAGAGCTGAGGGAAACTGAGCCTAAAGAGCTTGAACTTGATCAAGTTGAGTTTCTGGGCTCAGGGGGACCCTCCAGAGCAGACCTGGGGAAGGAACAGTTGAGCTGCCCTTCCCTTGAACCCCTCAGACAGCAGGCTGCTGCTGAGGCTGCAGGGAATGCCACAGGTGCCCACAGGGTATACTGGGAAGATGGACTCCTGTACTCTGAGTCAAGAGACCCCAAGCCTGGTGCAACCAGGAGGCTGGTCATCCCCTTGTCTCTGAGAGGTTTCCTTCTCACCTTGGCCCATGAGATTCCCCTTGCAGGTCATTTAGGTCAGACAAAGACTTGGGACAGGCTTGTCTCACACTTTCACTGGCCCCATATGAATGAGAATACCAAGGAGTTTTGTCGCTCATGTGTCACTTGCCAAGCCAGTGGTAAGTCAGGTGGCACAACAAAGGCCCCCCTTATACCACTACCTGTGGTGGGGGTTCCCTTTGAAAGAGTGGGGATTGACATTGTTGGTCCAATGGAACCCCAGACAGCATCAGGACACAAGTTTATACTGGTGGTGGTGGACCATGCCACCAGGTATCCTGAGGCTATTCCCCTTAGGACCACTACAGCCCCTGTAGTGGCAAGAGCCCTAGTTGGAGTGTTCTCCAGAGTGGGTTTCCCTAAGGAGGTCGTTTCTGACAGAGGTACAAACTTCATGTCAGGATATCTGACTGCCATGTGGAAAGAGTGTGGTGTGAACTACAAGTTCACCACACCCTATCATCCACAATGCAATGGGCTTGTTGAGAGATTCAACAGGACCCTGAAAGGGATGATTCATGGACTACCTGAACCTCTTAGGAGAAGATGGGATGTCCTGATCCCCTGCCTCTTGTTTGCTTACAGAGAGGTCCCACAGAAGGGGGTTGGCTACAGCCCTTTTGAGCTTCTGTATGGGCATCCTGTAAGGGGACCCCTGTGTTTGGTGAAGGAAGGATGGGAGAGACCTCTCAAAAAGCCTGCAACCAACATAGTGGACTATGTACTTGGTCTCCGCTCCAGGATGGCTGAGTATATGGAAAAGGCATCTAAAAACCTTGAGGCCAGCCAGGAACTTCAAAAAGCTTGGCATGACCAAAAGGCTGTACTGACTGTGTACCAGCCAGGACAGAAGGTGTGGGTGCTGGAGCCAGTGGCCCCAGCAGCTCTGAAAGACAAATGGTCTGGGCCCCACACCATCATTGAGCAAAAGGGAGAGGTTACCTACTTGGTGGACCTTGGAACTCCCAGGAGCCCTCTCAGAGTGCTCCATGTTAACAGGCTCAAGGCATATGTTGACAGGAAGGACATGAGCTTGCTCATGGCCACAGATGAGGGACAGGAGGAAGAGAGTGACCCTCTCCCAGACCTGCTCACTCAGAATCCTGATGATGGGTCAGTTGATGGTGTTGTCTTTTGTGGCAGCCTCACTGAACATCAGCAACAGGATTGCAGGCAAGTTCTGCAATCCTTTCGACATATGTTCTCTCTGACACCCAGCCAAACTGATTGGTGTACCCATGATGTTGACACTGGAGACAGTCTGCCTGTCAAGAGTAAAATCTACAGGCAGCCTGATCATGTTAGAGACTGCATAAAAACTGAAGTGCAGAAAATGTTGGAACTGGGAGTCATTGAGCCCTCAGATAGCCCTTGGGCTAGCCCAGTAGTTCTAGTGCCAAAGCCTCACACCCAGGGTGGTAAGAGAGAGATGAGGTTTTGCGTAGACTACAGAGGCCTCAATGCAGTCACTAAGACTGATGCCCACCCAATACCAAGAGCAGATGAGCTTATAGATAGATTGGCTTCTGCCAACTTCTTAAGCACATTTGATTTGACAGCTGGGTATTGGCAAATCAGGTTAGCTGAGGAAGCCAAACCTAAGACAGCATTTTCTACCCCTGGAGGGCATTATCAATTTGTGGTAATGCCCTTTGGACTGAAAAATGCACCTGCCACCTTCCAAAGGTTGGTGAATCAAGTCCTCACTGGGCTGGATGACTTCTGTGCAGCTTATCTTGACGATATTGCTGTCTTTAGCTCCACCTGGGAGGATCACCTGGTCCACCTGAGGAAAGTGTTAGAGGCCCTGCAAAAGGCAGGCCTCACTATCAAGGCCACCAAGTGCCAGATAGGGCAGTCACAGGTTGTATACCTGGGCCACCTTGTAGGTGGAGGCCAGGTTCAGCCACTGGAGAGTAAGATACAGGCCATCAAGGACTGGACTCCTCCAATCACCCAGACTCAGGTTCGAGCTTTCTTGGGCCTGACTGGGTACTATAGGAAGTTTGTCAGAAATTATGGGTCCATAGTGACCCCCCTTAATGACCTGACAAGCAAAAAGATGCCAAAGAAAGTTCAGTGGACAGCAAGCTGTCAGAAAGCATTCAATGACCTAAAGCAGGCCATGTGCACAGCACCTATCCTCAAGAGTCCAGATTACTCCAAGCCATTCATTGTCCAAACAGATGCTTCTGAGTTGGGTGTGGGAGCTGTTCTGTCTCAACTGAATTTTGATGGTAATGATCAACCTATTGCTTTCATTAGTAGAAGGTTGACACCCAGAGAGAAAAATTGGTCAGCCATTGAGAGGGAGGCCTTTGCTGTGGTCTGGGCCCTGAAGAAGCTGAGGGCCTACTTGTTTGGCACTCACTTCACCATTCAGACAGACCATAAGCCCCTCTTGTGGCTAAATCAGATGAAGGGTGAAAACCCCAAACTGCTTAGGTGGTCCATTTCCCTACAGGGGATGGATTTTACAGTGGAGCATAGACCTGGGACTGATCACAGCAATGCTGATGGGCTCTCCAGGTATTTCCACTTAGAGCAAGAAGACTCACCTGGTCAAGGTTAGTTTATTGTCCCAAAGTTTGGGGGGGGGTCATGTAGGAGAGTAGGGTCTGCAATCCTATGATCACCCAGATTTTTGCTTTTTGCTGCACTGGTTTACGACTTTCCCTGGCTGTGGGCCTGCTAATCAGACCCACAGCCTAGCTGTTCTCTCTATCCAAATTGTACTCAGGTACTGAATTGGCACTGGGCCCTCTCCAAGTCCCTGTACCCAGGGCTGAGGTGTACCCAGAAGTCTCCCAGGGGCTGAAGCATGTATTATGCCACCCCTGGATTGACTAACTAAAACTGACACAACTGGCTGCACGACAGCTGGGGCAAGGTGGTGTACTCACCCTTTGCTTTAGATATAGTATACCTATATCTAACCCTAAAATGGACACACAGATCTCCTATCAGTCACTCCTATGGCAGGCCTTAACAATCCTGAAGGCAGAGTGCTTGGAATCGTGTGAGATGGTGCTCTGGCATGAGCTGAGCCTGTCTGCGGCTTTCGGGATCTATCCCTTAGCCGTTTCCATGATATCGCATACCATATACTCTTAAGTGCATTATAATCTTCGCGGTTATGTGCCAACTCTGGTATCGCTTTATCAAAACATGTCGAGTAAGGTGTCATACGAATTGGAATACTAACCCCTCGCCAATTCTGGCGACGGGGTTAGCATTCCACCCTTCTAGAGGGACACGACATGCCTGTAACCTATAACCCGGTTAAAAGTCAGACAGAGCCTTAGCATCCACAAAATGGATGCTGCCACCGAGACACAAGTCTGCCCTCCTGCTGCTGGGAGTCCTCCCAGAGCAGGAGATAAGGACAAAGGGTTTCCTGCCAGGGGCGGTGCCAGCACCGTCCCAGACAGGGTTTTGTGTATTGTAGGTAGGCAGGGCTTTAGAGGAAGGTGACTGCACGTGGCACCCCGGTGCTCACTGTGCATAGGCTGGCTGGAACCAGTTCCAGGGTCACTCCAGACCCTGTGCTGGGGAAAAGCCCGCCAAGGAAGTGGGTGTAACCACCCCCCTCCTGGTCCCACCCATAGGGCAGGACCTAGTCGCGTGCCAGCCCCTTTTTCCCAGATAAAGGTAGAGACTGGCCCCCTTCCAAATCAGATCATCTTTGGAATCAAGATACCACTTTCCACGAAAGGACTTCACGATTTCTTCCTCAAGATTCTCCCTTGTGGCTAAGGAGTAGTCACCCTGCATCCGCAGGCACCATCTAAGAACACTGCGGTCTGCTGCACGTCCTTCCTCCGGAATCCGACTGCCCAGCTCGACGAGACCCGGCTTCCCTGGCACCTCTGACCTCTACCCACCTCTACAGCCCAGCTGAGAACCGTGGGTGCGACGAGACCTCGAGGGACCGGCCATCGCCAAGACTGCACGACTTCTGCACAGCAAGCCCACCGAGTAATTTCCTGGTGAGTGCTTTGGGGTCCGAGAAGCCCCCACCCTGAGCAGCTCCAGCACCGAAGAGCAGCCCCCCAGCATCTCCACGATCTGCGTGGGGCCCTTCTGCTTTTTACTGCTCACCGCGTTGTTTGGCTACTAGCCCGCTGGCTTGTGGCCTTCCTGACGACGCCCGACGACATTTCTGCTGCTAGTCTGGTTGCTCCAGACTGGCTCTTGCTCCCTTCCAGAAGAGGAGCACCCCGGACCCTCCTGGTCCACTCAAGACGCCATTTTGAGTCCACCGCGTGGGCTTGACTTAGCCAAGGCTTGTTGCCCAATCCTGGGTAACTTCGACGCCAACGACTTCATCCTTCGTGGGACAGCTCGCACCTCCATCCTGGTCGCCGACAACGCCTCCTGGTCCGAGAGACTGCAGAGCCCAGCAGCGCCCACTCACCTGACTGCGGTGACTTCGCCCGGTGCCATCCTGGTGCCCACTTAATCACTGGCTAGTGATTCAAGAACTTGGTCCCCTCTGCTTTCAGGTTTCTTCTTCCTTGATCCAGGCTTGGATCCATCGAACTTTCCTTCACTGGTCGCCTGCCAGCAACTTCTTCCTTCCAGGCTCCCGGTCCGGCAACGAGATCCCCGACGTCTTTTCAGACCTATGCAGCTGCAGCCCCTGGGCTAGGTAACTTCGGCACTCCGGTGTCCCAGCATAGCCTCACTATCCAAGGGTCAGGATCCACTGTCATTTTCTTCCTACCAGGTCGGGTTCGCCCGTGAACACTAACTTTGCCGCTACTAGCCTCCATAGACTTTGTCCCGCATCCCGCGTGAGAGTGCACACTCTGCACCCGAGTCCCCTGGGCCTCCTAGTAGTAATCTAACGATTCCCTAGTCCAGTCCTAGCGATTCCAAAGCCTATTAGAACTGTTACTTACCTGCTAGTAATTCGCATTCCACTTTTAGTGTATATGGTTTTTCGTGCCCCTCGGGCATTTGTGTAACGTGCTAACTTAAAAGTATTTTCGTAAGAGTTTTGTTGTGTGCCTAGCACCCTGTCCTCATAAAGAGTACAGGGTTGTTGTGATTCTAATAAATACATTGTTTATTTTCATAACACTTGTGTGGTGTCCTTTCACTGGGTGTTCAAGGGGTAATGTGATGGTAAAACAGCTGGCTTAACACGCCCTCTAGAGTCTTAGCCTTAGACTGCTCGTATCCATGCTACTAGGATAGCTGGTCTATAAGGTTGACTTACAACCAATCATCAATAAGGGTTGTTTGGACTGATATATAGTGATCACTAGAATAGTGAGCACTGCACATCAGGCCAACTTCTCACAATTGGTCTGTAACTAAACACAATACCCCTTCAGAGGACATCTTGCGTCTGTCGATTGGAGGGGATAAAAATGTTGCCCACTTGGAGATCTTCAATATCTACGCTAGAGGGTCTCCAGGCGCTCAAGCGACATCTACTTTAACAGCCCTAGATTTAGAACTGTCTGCTATAGATACCAACGCGGGGATTATTGTTGCAGGTGACTTTAACTGCACTTTCGAAACCCTGAGCGGAGAAGACATCCTGGGCATTGTAGAAGAGGATGCCAAGTGGGCCATTCCACCACTTAACATAGCGCCAATAAAGAAATGGACCCAAAGAGCCATACAAATTAATGCCTTAACCTTGGAGCACAATCTAAGGGCAGCTAATGGTAGGACCCGCTCAGACCCCCTTGGATCATACACATTTAACAGGATCAATTCCCCCTCGTGCATTGATTATATATTATTAGATTTGAGTTTATGGGCTGACCTTATTGATATGGAGGTCATTCCAAGCCTCGATAGTGACCACAATCCTCTGTCCATGCAATTTAGACGACAGGAGGACACTACATCCATTGCGATCGACCGAACCTCGATGTTGTCGACAAGGGAGGTAACACCATCCAACTGCAGTTACTGGCAAACATTAGGGATTTCATGGAGCAGAGGACCATGGACCTTGAACTATTTAACTCCACCGCCGAGGTTACACAGGACTCCAAGTTCCCTGGGCTATATCAGGAGACCATAGGAAGATTGGGGGAATTTTTCTGCATTAAGGGCAATAGGGATAGGAAAGCTCATACCCAACAAGCAACCAATCTGTTGTACTCTGCTTTATGCAGGGAAAAAAGACAGGATTTATCACTAGCCCTTAGGGCAAAAGACCAGACTAAAATAAGACTAGCAAGAAAGATTTACTCCAGGACAATAGACCAAGCGAAGCGCTTGTGGGAAGAATCACACTGGCAGGAGCTCAAATCCGCTGCACTCCAGAAGGATTCTACTACATTTTGGGAACTCATCAATATAAGCACCAGGAGGGGAGCAGATCCGCTTCCCAATCACATTTCAGGTCGCCAATGGTTTGACCATTTCTATGGCTTGTATTCGGGAGGCGTAGGGAGTATAGCCTCTGACCAGGGGACTCGGCTATTTACCACTGAGTTCCCCAATTCAGGGGATATATTTGGGCTTAAAGAGGTGTCATCGGCCATCGCAAGCATAGCGCCAGGTAAGGCGGCGGGTCCCGACGGCCTTCCTGGCGATTTATTATTAAACGACCAAAAGCTGTGGGCCCTCTTCATTTTTCGGGTAATGAATCTCATCGCGAGAGTACATCCTGTTCCAGATTCCTGGAAAGGTGCTGAGGTAGTGACCATCTACAAGAAGGGGGATAGGGAGGACCCTGCCAACTACAGACCGATTAGTTTAATCGATGTTGTCCAGAAAGTGGTCGGCAGGGTCCTCCTTACGAGGCTTAGGTTGTGGATGGACGAGGACAACGTCCTGTCACACTTTCAGGCAGGGTTCAGACAGGGGGCTGGCACGATGGACCAGGGCTTCAGATTCCTTACAATATACTGGAAATCTGTGATAATCGAGAAAGGCAGCCTATATTTGGCATTCATTGACTTAAGAACAGCCTTCGACCTGGTCCCTCGTGCCAAGCTTTGGCAAGTATTGTCTGACCTGGGCATTCCCCCTCTGATTCTGGACTTCATCATACACCTCCGTGAGGGGAATTACGCCAGAATTAGGTGGGGTCGCCAGGGATACCTGACAGAGAAGGTAGGGGTAGACAGAGGGGTACGCCAGGGTTGCGTTTTGGCCCCGACTTTGTTTTCCCTATTCGTCAATGGGGTGGTAGACCATTTGAGGGAGGACCCAGCCGATGCACCAACCCTGGCAGGAGAAAAATCGCTCACGCTGCTTTTTGACGTCGATACCCTATTGATCTCAAAAAGCCCAATGGGACTGCAAAAACTTTTACATCGGTCCAGCCAGTTTTGTGATTTCAGGGGCCTGTGTATAAATACTTCTAAAACCAAGCTTATGGCACTGGCACCATCCAAACGGTTCAAGAACACCATCAAGTTGAATGTATTTCTTTTATTGTGTAGTTAATAAAAACTATTACAAAAATAAAGTGCATCATTTAAAATTGACCAATGTTCATGCATAATTAAAAATTAAAACCATTTGTAAAAACATCGTATGCATAGTCAATGCCGTTACAGATCACATGATCATGATTTGTATTAGTCTTGTGCAAGAGTTCATATCTTTTTTTTTTTCCATAAGCTTAATGTCAAATTTAATCGATCTTCTATGAGTTGTGCAGGTCCATTGGCACTGGACGTGGGCTGACCCAAAATGGCAAGTACAACTTCTTACGTGATAGTAAAATCGAAATTATTTATTGGCTCTTTACGATGAGTCTTCTTTTGTTCTCAAACTTCGTAATAAATTTGACTGTTCTACAGATCAGTTGTGGGTCCACTGTGCACATGACTTGTATTATTGCGGAACGGCAAGTGCGTGTTCCATGTTCATTGAACTTGGCCTTTAACCAGCTCCGACGTTCCTGATCCAATGCTGGACAGATGCAGATCCGCTGGATAAAGTTTTGTTTTGCGGCACCGCATAAGTCACACTCCTTGGGGCCTGGGGTCCTCCAGTCCGGTCGATCGGCATTTGCTGGAAGGCTGCCCATCCTTATGCTGAGGTATTTTAATTTGATGTATGACGGAAAGGCAAGCCCTAGGTAGGGCACAGGTTTGGGCTTGTTATACGATTGAAGTATCATCCAGGCATGTGAACAGTGGCTAAGGATTGACTTATCATTAATCAGGGAGTGACTGTTTGCCACCTTTTTAACTACCAGCTTGAATGTCGGTACAGGTAGCTTGGTGTGCAACAGGGTTGCTAATTCGGAGGTTTCTAGGGAAAATTTTAAAAACTTGGTATATTGAGAATCGGGACTGTTTTCCATTGCTTCCCACATGGCGGAATTAATTTCTATTTCCTTGTGCATCCAGATGTCATACCAGAACTTAACAGTCTCATTTTTTTTTGCAGTTCTTGAGACTGCAGGCCGAACTGAAACCGGACCTGAGCCGGAAAAGCATTGCACGGTAAACCAAAAACACGCTTGAAGACACTTGTTTGAATTTTATCTAGACGCTTGGCGCTTCTACCATGATGTAGCACACTGCCATAGGATATTGTAGGAAGCAACTTGGCTTTGATGACTGTCAAAAGGGGATTGAAAAGGGGGCCTTTTAGTTGCTTCGATAAACTGTTAAAAGCATACAACAATGCTATTCCCTTCTTTTCGATGACCTTGAAATGGCAAGAAAAATTGAGGTGCCTGTCCAGTTGTATTCCCAAATATTTATAGCTATCCACTACTTCCAGTTTTTTGTTATCTATTACGAAGAGTGGCGGTGCTTTACGACGGCGAGTTATTATCATGATCTTAGTTTTCTTGCTATTTATTTCAAGAAGATTTTGTTTTGTGTATCCAGCTAGTTCATGCAGAAGGCTTTGCAGGCCTATTTTCGTCTGGCTGAGAAGGACCACATCGTCGGCATAGGAAAGGTGTGTTAATCGTAGTGTTCCTAGCCGAGGTGGGTGGGCATTAATCCGATCCAGCCTTGTTGTTAGGTCAACCATAAATAAATTGAAAAGATGTGGGGCCAAGACACAGCCTTGTTTTAATCGGTCATACGTGCTGATCTTCCGTGTTAGCTGGCGCCCGTTGTCGATCTTAACCTGCATCCAGGTATCAGTGTACAGGTCCATTATAGGGTTCAGTATTGTGTCTGGCAGGCCCTGCTGCTTTAACTTTGACGAGAGTAGCTGTTGGCTAACACGGTCAAAAGCCGCCTTGAAGTCTACAAAGCAGGAGTACAGTGCTTGATGACTTTGCATACTTTTTTCGGCGATCAAACTTATCGCCATTGCATTGGCCATGGTGCCTGTGCCTCGACGAAACCCTGTCTGGTTGGCCGGAATTTTGTTATTGGCTTCAGACCATTTTATGAGGTTGATTAACACAAGGGACGCGTAATATTTTGCGTCAATAAGTGCTATCAGGCGGTAATTCGCTGGATTTTTACGGTCTCCGCCTTTGTAGATCGGATTTATAAACGCCCCTCTCCAGCTTTCCGGGAGCCGACTTGTGTTATTTATTGACTTGAACAGGCTGTTGAACTTACAGGCCCAAAACTGGGGGTCCTCCTTGTAGATAGCCTGGGGGACGCCATTCGGTCCTGGTGCACTGTCTTTCCTGCTTCTCTTTATTATTTGCAAAATTTCTTGTTCCACGTATGAACAGGATGTATGATCAGTGCCTTGCTGTTCATTACTTGGATTGTTTAAATATGCAAGAACAAAGCTCTTCTGATTCACTGCATTGGGTGTACAATGTGCTATGTTTTCTGTTGCGATCAGCGGCATCAATGTATTTATCGAAAAAGAGTCAATTAAATGTTGAATCCATGCCTTTTCCGTAACACAGGTCGTGTTTATTGCTTGTACTGACCTGCTTACTGAATTTACCTGTGTCCAGAATGCTCTGGAATCAGATTTTTTTATATTGTGCAATATTTTGGTCCAGAAGTCAGTAATACGATTTTTTTTCCCGTCCAAATTTGTTTCTTATATTGTTTCCTTATTAATCGGACTGTTTGCCAGACGTGTGAATTTGAGCTATGGCCTTGTGCTAGTCTCATGGACTTCCTCAGACATCTTCTTAATACAAGTGTGGTCTTGTTGAAATGACCATATTTCTCTTGGTTAGCCTTCTCGCTAAACTTAGTGCCAGTCTTAGGTAGTTTATTCACAAAGGCAGACCATGTTTCTACAGACAGTTTGTTTTCCTTAATTATTGTTTGCAGTAAAAGCTTTGCGTCCTGTTCTATTTGCGGGAGTGAGGTGCTCGTCCACCTTAAACGTTTTAGATTGATTGTTGATATTTCCCCCGCATATATTGGGGCCTGTAGATGTTTACACAGTGCCAATTTGATCTCAATATGCTGCATTGAATGGTCGCTATCTGCAATACCTATAATTTTGAAATTTTTTATCAATCCCAGCAAGGGGAGCAAAACTATGGTATAATCCAGGATTGTGCTGCTGCTAGGGCCTATATAGGTGCTTGAGGGGGGTTTGTCCTGTTTAGTTCTTCCGTTTAGCACTCGCAACCCTTGATTCTCGAGGTCCCACATCAGTTGCCTGCCCACTTTGTCAATCTTCTTAGCTTGCGGAATCTCCTGTGATTCAACGGCCCAGCATTCATTGGCGGTAATGATATTGTCCTCATCTTCTGGTAACTGTATAAGATTAGCGTTGAAATCACCCGTAAGGATTATCTCCCATGCAGGCTGATCAAGGCGGATCCCAGATATAATGTTGTTAATATGTTGGAATAACTCTTTTTTTACTTTCATTTTTGGGTGAGCATATACATTAATTAAGATGATGGTTCTGATGCTAGCCTGTGTTGCTCTCTCAAATTTAATAATTTGCATCTCTTCTGAGGAGGCGGCCAGTTGAGAGGCCTTGATGTTTAATGCAATAGTTATGTAGACTGCCAAACCCCCCTTCGCTCTACCATAACGCTGTGTGCGGGTAGCATTGACATGAAAACTTATTCTGCCTGGAACATCAATTGGTTCTGTTAGCCATGTTTCCTGCAGGGCTATGATATCATAGGTGCCCCAGGTATCCATTTTCCTATTATCGTTTAAAATTTCTTTAGCACCAGCAATATTCCAGGAAAGAACTTTTACAATGCTTCGTTCAGTTTTACCCGCGCAACTGTGGATTCAATGGTCATTTATACTGTGCTTTTGTCTGTCCGACTGTCCGATTTTAGGGGGTTCTGCACCCCTGGCACCTTGCAGTACCGAGTATGTTGATCGACTTGCCCAAGTGTGATCATCTCTTTTAAAACGCTTTCTTAATAGGAGAGATGGATAACCTGGGATTTCCTCTTCTTTGAGCGAGATACCCCACTCTTCAAATTTTGTGATTTCATGGAGTATCTCCTTGACAATTTCGCATTCCTCCAAGTTGTGAGGGTACATTCCTTGACTGTATTATTGCCAAGGTTAATAAATTCAATTGCTAGTAGGTCGGCAGATGTTATGTGGGTGAGGCTCCGGATTGCCGATATCAAGTATAAGATGTTTCCTCGGTTTAGATAATCTTGTGCGCCTTGTGTTTTGTAATTGGGTATAAAAAGTAACTTTCCCGTTGCTGTTGGGTTTGTGGTATTCGACTGCACAAAAGTGAGCTGTAAGTTGTCGATCGGCCGAATTCTCATTAATTTATTGCTTCCATTAGCCTTTACATTATCTATTGTATTTTTTTTCTGCTGGCTATGATCATCATTCCCTGTTTGCTCAGGGTAACATACCACCATTAGTTTTTACTTTCAGGCCTGCTCTTTTTTGACCGCGTAGTTCTGTGTTGGGTGTGTATTCATTAGTGGTAGTCGCAAGATCTGACCTTACGTCTTTTTTCGGTCCTATGCTTCGATGTTCAACATACTGCTCTGTAAGTATCTTTACTTGTAACTGATCCTGCTTGGTCTTATCGACTTTTGCTGTAACTTGTCTTATGTTTATTTTGTCCCTTTTAGAAGTAGCATTGACACTCATGGTTGTATCCGGGATTAGAATTACTTTGTGTTTGTTATCTACACCTTTAGTCGTTACCCTTTGGCCACCGTGCTTATTTGACTTGTGCCTGCTGCACTCCTGTGTCCTTGTGTAGTGTTTAATCCCTTGCTCAGTGGTCCAAGTTTTTTGTCGTAGTTTATTCCCATTATTTTTTTGTTCACCCTTTAGGCTCCCTTGTGTTATGTTCAATTGTGAGTGGTCACCATCGATACTTTACAGACTCCAGTCTGCGTTACTTGATGTTGTCGATAGGGTCGCAAGTTCGACCTTATTTGAGTTCTCTGTACCTAAGCTTGTTGCGTGGACGATCTCCTCTATGTGTGTTGATGTTTTTAATCTTTTAATTTGGGCTAACTGGTTGACACTTGCTTCTATAGCGATGAACTGTTGTCCTTCTTCTTTTGAGCTATACGCCTGAGATCTACCTTGGAGTTTTGGTATTAATAGTGATTGATGTGTCCCCTCTTCAATGTCTACTTTGGGTTTTAATAACTTTTTTGGACAGTTGAAAATCGGAAAGTTGGTCACGGGCTGCTTAGTTACCGGTATATGGCTCAGTCGCTGATTTCTATTTAAGTTGAATGACTCTCCATTAGAATTAGTCGAAGCTTTCGACTACTTGGGTGTACGGGTCAACAACTCGATGAAGTGGAACTCCCATCTGTCAAAAATGTTGCTTACCCACAAACGAGTTTCAGGGGCAATTGCAAGACATCAGCGACTTTCTCATAGTAGACCAGTAGCCCCTGCCATTGAAGTTTATGAGGGAAAAGCCTAGCCTTTGTCCCTTTATGGGGCAGAACTGTGGGGATTTGAGAACACCACAGACTTAGCGAGATCTGAGAATAAGTTTTTTAGAGAACTGGTCTCGCTCCCTCCATCGACCCCACTAGTCCCGCTCCGCCATGATTATGGAAAACATCCAATTAGCAAAATAGCAAGGCTACGCCCCTTATTATTCTGGGTGCGCCTGAGAAGGACCCCAGAACTGTGTAACTACGCTTCTGCCTTGACCAAATTAGTCCGTTTAGACACGGGCCACAAGATAAAGTGGATATGTAAACTGAAACAGCTTGTGGGGGATATCAGATTGGCAGAGGCATGGGAAAGTCAGACCCCGCCGCCTAAACAGGCAGTTAAGAAAGCTTACTGGGAGTGGATCACCATAGAAACCATACGAAACCCTAAGCAGGGCACCTTGACGGAGCAGTTCCTAGATCACAAGCCCACCTCTAAATTATAACCCTTTCTTGATTTTATTGAAAATCCGAGAGAGAGGGTACTATATTTGAAGCTGAGGTTTGGAACACTCACATTGAAGGATTTCACAGTAGGGTGGAATCTTAACATTGAGAAAGATAGCAGGTGCCCTGGGTGCGCCTCTCCTACAGAATCCATTCCCCACTTTCTTTTCGCCTGTCCGGCGTACAAACACGCGAGAAGAAAATGGCTGAAACCCGTATGTACCAACTTGGGAGCCAAGAATTAAAGGGAGGCGCTGCGTATCTTAAGAACGGACACATCCTCCATTAGCACAATCTGAGGGGCAGCTAAAAACTTGGGCTGTGCGTGGTTAACCAGAAGCAAGCTTCTGATGGTAAAAACTGCTTAGACCTTGGCATCCAAGTGAGGTCCCCCTTTAACACTGTGGTTTTTATTGTTTATGACAAATTGGTTTTATCTTGTACAGTTTTTAAGGAATCTTTCGCATTTTGTAATACTGTTTTAATCATGTGGAATGTCGCTATTTGTACTGTTTGTATGACAACGAGCTACCATTTCTTTTTAATATTTGATTGTTTAAAAATGATGAAATTGGTTACGTGTACACTTTTATGATATATTTTATATCGAATAAAGTCATACAACACTACCTTATTTATGGTGCGCATTCCTGCACTGTAGTTTTGTAGCAGGGCAGCGCGGCTACATTGCTTGCAGCGCTGTCCCGCATCAAAACCTGCTGAGATGTAGCCACAAGTGTAATCACCATTTTTAAGACCAGCTATTTTCTGGTCTTAAGTTCCAGCAGCTAATGGACTCTAGCAGCAGTTTTTTGATCGCATCACCGGCCGATCGTTGAGAATATTCCGAAGTGGGGTTAGTGTGCGTTTTCACACTGGAATGCCTACATTGCATATGATTAGTGTTAGGTATCGCTACCACCGTTGGCGAAGGTAATAGCAGCCGCAAACGGTAGTAAGCTATTGCTAACGGCTGTTAGCGCCAGTTTGGGAATAGGGCGATAAAAATATCGCCACATTAGCGGCAGAAAATTGGCGCCAACGTGGCGATAAATGCTTGAGAATATGCTTCTGTGTGTCTTTCTAGGTAGTAGTAAGTATACTTGTAAAGCGCACTGTTACTCCATCTTGGAGTGTCCTGGCGCTGTATACCGCTGGGAAACCCGTCCTGGCTTTCCCTGTGAGATGGTCCCTCCTGGGCACCTCCAAGGTGAAGCCAGGCATCCCTGGCGCCGTTGTGGAGATTAAGCAAGCTATTGCCCAGAGTTGCAGAGTGGGACCTATGGTTAGTGTAGGCACCTCAGCGAGAATTATCGAGTCCGCAGACATTGACCCAAGACCCTGCCGCGTTGGGAATTGAACCCTGGTCCCGGGCCGATCTCTGCTTCAGGGTCTGCCTCTTCTAACCAGTGAGCCACACTTCCCCACTAGGTAGTGCAGTTGACATTTATTTCACCCACCTGTACCTTTCTTGCCTCTTAATGAGTCAGGCCGTTTTAGTCTGTGCTGCTTCTTCTGTGAAGATTGGTCTGTTGTATTTCTCACACTGCAGGACACCGAAGCCCAGTTTCACAGGTCGCATGTTATGTCTAGATAGATATGAAAGTGGGCTGGCTCCAGCATTGGTGGTGAACGGAACGATATTCATTGTTAGAACATAATCCCTTTAACCAATTAACTTATTTACATACTCCCTCCCTACCAGCCTTTAGAGGAGCCCCATCTCTCCTTAGCCTCTCTCACACATGTATTTTATAGCAACATTCATCTCAGTGCCGTGTCAGAGCGCCTTTGATCACAAACTTATTGTGCAGAGCCAATGAGCAAAATAAGTATGTAAATGAATGCATAGGAAATGTTGCTTAAGACAATAAGGACTACAGGGTGTAGGAGTCACATGGCATTCATCCTAGTAGGCATTAATAAGTTAAGGAAGCTTTGTCTGGAGAGACAGTGGGGCGGATTTACAAAGTTCCCATGCAGCGCAGCAACCAAAGTTGCTGCACTACATTGCATGCAAAGGAGAGAGCACCACAGCACCATCTTTATTAAGATATGGTGCTGTTGCTCTCTCTTCTTAGACTGCCGTGGGCCACTGCACACACGCTTGCACCGTAGTGCAAGGGCGTGTGTGTGTGTGATATCAAGTTTAGGTTGTATACTGGAAGGGTAAGCTTCCAGCACAAGATTCTATGCTCTGACAAGGATGGATACTTTACCACTTTGTATGTGTGCTGTTCGGTGCAGCGCACATGCAAAGTTGGGAAGGTTTGGTGAAACAAAATCTTGTCTCCAACTTTACACCTGCATCGATTAGGTGTAATTTTATGATGCAAATACCTTTTTCCCAAAGTCAGTGGGTTGGAATTAGGTTCATAATCCATGGGTGGGTGAAAGGGAACATCCATGTAACACCCATAGTACTCCTCCTTGATGTAAAGTAGCGCATAGTGCTACCTTGTGTTACTTTAGGACTACTGTCTAATGCAATTCTAGATTATTACTTGAAAATAAACGCCAAAACAATACTTTGCTCCAGGTTTGTGTCAAGAGCATAGAGTTAGTGAATCTGGTCCATAAACGCAGGTTTTGAAACATAACACAATGATTGGGAGTATCATACTAATAAGACTGCATTAATACCTAAAGGGATCCCTCTTGGAAAACCGGAAGGATCGCGTCAACCAGACTGGAGGAGGCATCGCCATCGTCCACAGGAATACCATCCGCATCACAAGCAACTCCGACGACACCTTCACCGCTGCCGAGCACCTTCACTTCCAGATACACACCAACCCCAAGACCACCCTCAGAGGCACTCTCATCTACAGACCCCCGGGCCCACGCACACAATTCAGCGAAGCCATCGCAGACGTCCTCAGCCCGCACGCCCTCACCTCCTCTGACTACATCCTCCTAGGGGACCTCAACTTCCACATGGAGAACAACAATGACAGCAACACCACCACCCTGCTGGACAACCTCGCCAACCTCAGACTCAAGCAACTGGTGAACACCCCCACCCACTATGCCGGCCACACGCTTGACCCCGTCTTCTCCTCCAGCAAGCCTATCTCCTTCAGCCACTCCACCGGACTTCATTGGACTGATCACAGCTGCGTCCACTTCAGCTTCAGGAGAACCACGACTCACCACCACCCGCAACAGGTTCCCCGCAGGAGCTGGAGCAAGATCACCGCCGACCAGCTCACCACCTCCCTCAGCCAGAACCCCCCGCCAGCGCAACGGTCCCCAACGAAGCTGCCCGCAACCTCACACAGTGGCTCACCAACTGCGCCAACGACCTTGCACCACTGAAGAACCCACCCAGCAGATCAGGCAGCAAGAAAGCCTCGTGGTTCACCAACGAACTCAAAACATCCAAGAAAAACTACCACACCCTCGAAAAAGCCTGGCGCCACGACCAGACTACAGAAAACATGACTGCCCTCAAGATCGCCACCCGCACACACCACCAGCTGATCCGCACCACCAAAAGGACAACATTCAAAGAACGACTGGAAAACAACACCCACAACAGCAAGGAACTCTTCAGCATCATCAAAGAGCTCTCCAATCCCACCACGTCTTCAACAAGGCCAACTCCATCATCGCACCCCAACTCCGGGACATCATCAACACCTCCTTCAACACCACCACCTTCCCGGAATGCTGGAAGCATGCCGAGCTCAGCGCCCTCCTGAAGAAACCGACAGCAGACCCCACCGACCTCAAGAACTTCCGCCCCATCTCGCTCCTCCCTTTTCCTGCCAAAGTCATCGAGAAGACCGTCAACAAACAGCTCGCCGCCTTCCTCGAGACGAACGGATCCCTCGACCCCTCACAGTCCGGTTTCCGAGCCAACCACAGCACCAAGACCGCCCTCATGGCAGCCACCGACGACATCAGATCCCTGCTTGACAACGGGGAAACAGCTGCCCTCATCCTCCTGGACCTCTCTGCAGCGTCGACACAGTCTGCCACCGCACCCTAACACAGCGCCTCAGCAACATCGGAATCCAAGAGAAGGCACTGGAGTGGATCATCTCGTTCCTCGCCGGAAGAACCCAGAGAGTCCGCCTCCCCCCGTTCAGAACAGCGGCCACCGAAGTCATCTGCGGCGTACCACAAGGATCCTCACTCAGCCCCACCCTCTTCAACGTCTACATGTGCCCCCTCGCATTTATCGCACGCCAACACAACCTCAACCTCATCTCCTATGCCCACGACACCCAGCTGATTCTCTCCCTCACCAACGACCCTACCACCGCAAGAGCCAGCCTACACGAGGGAATGAAGGACGTCGCCGAATGGATGAAGAACAGCCGCCTGAAGCTGAACACAGACAAGACGGAAGTCCTCATCCTGGGATCATCCCCCTCCACCTGGGACGACTCCTGGTGGCCCCCTGCCCTGGGCACCACCCCCAAGCCAACGGACCACGCACGAAACCTGGGTTTCATCCTGGACTCCTCCCTCTTGATGACCAGACATGTCAACGCCATCTCTTCATCCTGTTTCAACACCCTGCGCATGCTCCGAAAGATCTTCCGATGGATCCCCACCTAAACCAGGCAGACGGTCACCCAGGCACTCGTCACCAGCCGACAGGACTACGGTAACACCCGCTACGCAGGAACCACTGCCAAACTGCAGAAAAGACTCCAGCGCATACAGAACGCCTCCGCACGACTCGTCCTGGACATCCCCCGCCACAACCACAACTATGCCCACCTGAGAGACCTGCACTGGCTCCCCGTCAGCAAAAGGATCACGTTCAGACTCCTCACCCACGCACACAAGGCTCTCCACGACCTGGGCCCCAAGTACCTCAACAACCGCCTCACCTTCTACACGCCCACCCGCCAGCTGCGATCGACCAGCCTCGCCCTCGCCACCGTACCACGCATTCGCAGAGCCACCGCCGGAGGAAGATCCTTCTCCTTCCAGGCGGCCAAGACATGGAACTCCCTCCCCATCCACCTACGGCTGACCCAGGACCATCTCTCCTTCAGGAAGCAACTCAAGACCTGGCTTTTCGAGCAGTAAGGGACCCCTCCCCCCCAGCGCCTTGAGACCCTGCCGGGTGAGTAGCGCGCTATATAAATTGTTGATTGATTGATTGATTGATAGTATAACGAAATATTGAGCAAAAAACCAATAGGGTTCTATACCTATGGGTTGCACGCAGAGCTTTGATGTTCATAGCTGATTGTGTTATATTAGAAGGATTTAAACTTATGAACTCCAAATAACAAGAGTATCTCTGTGACAAAAGCAGTAAGCTACATAGAATACAAATCTGTGCTCTGCATGTTACATGTTGTGCTTTGCGGAAGAAACATTAATCCTCTATGCTGTTTTATCAGCAGTCAAAACTGTGACTAGACAAATCACAGATCTCACCATCAAGTGCATTAACCTCCAGAGCTATCATGCTGTGGAAATTATATTTTTAAAAATGCAAGGCATATAAAATCTCTGCAGGCTGCTCGTATCTCGCCATAGCCTGTCATGCAAAAGGCACCCCCATGTGCTTGGCGCCTAGTGCTGCGACAACTGTTGCACCTCCCTAATGCCAGCTCTTTGTGAAACTGTGTCATGCCTACAGCCTGCCTCCTGACTGCATTAAGCACATTCCTCTGAGAGCAGGGCGGTCAGTAGCAACTCTGATGTGACTGAAGGTGGCCAATTAAAAAGTTGAATAATATATTCTCTGAAAAATTTACAATTCAGATGCTTCTGTTTTAGAAATAAAAACACAACTAATACTCCAAAAGAATATCACATCTCCAGCGACCCTTGCCCGACAGCATACTTTAGTGAACTAAATAATCAATGAAGAAAGAAGTAGCATCTTTTTTAATGTGTATATCAAAGCTATAAATATAGGAAAATTATCTGACAGTGCTATGATTGAGAAATTATCTCACCCGGGAAGAGTGGTTATTGTGTTCACTGTCCAATCCGGTGATTATTTTATTTTATAATTGTTTTTTATGTACTTTCCTTTTAACGTGAGGTGTCATTTTGGGGACATATCACTGTGATTAACATCGTTCTACTTTAAGCCTGAAGGATGTTGTGTTCACTGTTACTATTTCTCTTTTCATTTTACTGTCTCTTAACTGAACAATTAAATGCTTCTTACCTACTAACCATGAGATTGTTAACATTAACGATTGTAGCTATAGACTCATATAAAATGCATACATTCCTAACAAATAAACAATTAGTAAGTACTATACATGTGAGACGAAATTTACTTTTGAAACTAACATTGTCGCTATCTTTATCGCTAAAGCTTTTGTTGTTTCAGTTAAATGAGGCTTTATAAAGGACATAATATAAATAAAAAGAAAGACATTCATTGGAATTATTAGACTGTTGTACAAACCAATAGAGACCTAAGAATGAACACATGGCCTAATTTCCAGATGTCAGCGAGGCACCTTACCAGGATAGCTCCTTTTATCATTCTTATTTCTGGTGGTGATTTAATCTCTTGCTGAAAATTTACAAAACGCTGATAAAATCAAAGGAATAAAATGTACATGCAAAAGGGCACCACAAATCATTATCTTCCTTTTTTGTAGCGTATTCTATGCACTTAAGTTGCTCTTGAGTTCATAAAATAGGCTATTTTGGTCTGGGTGAGAGTGACTTATTCCTGTAGTACTCCTGGCTTACTACTGAATTCCAGCTTACTTATTTAGTATTAAGCCAAGAGAAATACAAAACTGAGGGCCCGATGTAGGTAAATCTGATTTACCGACTCTAGAATACCGAATTTTACCGATTCGGTATTCTAGATTCGGTAAATCAGATGTAGGAAAAAATTCGATAATTTTTACCGAATCTGTGTGATTCGGTAATTACCGAATCGGTATTTACCGATTCGGTAATTGCCATTGATTCCTATGGGCCTTGAGGCCCATAGTAATCAATGTCAATTACCGAATCGGTAAATACAGATTCGGTAAAATTACTGATTTTGCAAGGGGGCACTTTGACGCCCTGTTGCACCCCTGATTCTGGCTTGTGTGCCATGTGACACACATACATGCCTTTAGGGCATGTATGTGTGCCACATGGCACAGGTGTACATGCACAGATGTGCATGTACACAGGAATTCGTTATTTACCATGACATAGTATGTCATGGTAAATAACGAATTCTTAAGGGCCTGTGGCACTGTTTCCAGTGCCACCTACATATAGATTTACCGATTCGATAAATTTACCGAATCGGTATTTTACAGAATCAGTAAATTTACAGATTCTGTAAAATATAGGCCCCCTACATCTCAATCACCAAATACCGGTCGGTAACGGCCGAAATCGGCCGCTACCGACCGGTATTTGGTGACCTACATCTGGCCCTAAGTCACTACAAAATCTTTGTGAACAATCTCAATCCCGATTGAAGAAATCTTGATTGGTGGGATTTGACATCCATAAAATACACTTGTGCAAGGTTTATTGCATTTGTAAGTTTAGGCTTTGTTCTTGAATATGTTTCCTTCATTGTGGGCTACCCTGCAAAATTAGTTGATCACCCACAAATAAACATGATATGGGTATTCACAAACCCCGTGAAGAACTTTCCCACTCTGAAAAGGCAGTATTTTAGATCCCATCAAAGGAGTGATTGCGTGGGTTACCAGAGCAGAAATGGGGATGGAACACCCCCATGTTCAATGGAGATGTAAGGGAAGAAGGTTCTCCATGGGGAAAAAAACTTTCACAGTGGACAAAACATTTTACAGTCGAGTCACATTTAGGCTTACTGAATTTTCCACCTAAAAATACTCCGCCAATGTAAACGTAACGCATTGGAGTGCTCATTGAAATATGATTGCAGTGGATTTGCTATTGTACTGCTAGGTTCTTCTGTGTATTAAAAAAAATGTCTGAAATGTGCTTCAAATTTAGGAGTATTCCAATATTATTAGCATTGTTATTGATATTATTTTATTTTATTTCTAATAATTATTGATAAGTATTTGAAGAGTAACAATTTACACCTTTTCCACCCTTGGAAATGTTAATCGGGGTCCAATTAAGTTCGACTGTTTGTGAGCAATAGGCTTGATTCACAAAGCATTTTGTGTTTGTAAGATGGACTGAACAAAAACAATAGTTTATAGTGAATTACAAATGACATGTAGAAGAAATTAATTAAAATTTTCAAACCAGAACATCTCACATGTAATGTGCAATATACTAAAACAATGGTATAGAGAACAAGATGTTATGTTACGTTGTACTGCGTTGCAGTGTTTTATGTTAAGTGTTACATTTTTTGTGTTATTCTTTACATTATAATATATGTTATTTTATGGTCGATGGCACTTATGGTTTAGGAAGGCACTTTAATGCTCACCAAGTCCCAAAAAGTTAGAAATCTATTCCTATTTTAGGAGTAAACCTTCCATAAGTTGATTACTGAATTTCAAAAATAGGTTAGGGAACCAGAATGGGATGTGTGCTCTGTTGACATGCTCTAAATGCCCTCTTACTTCAATACAGGCCGAGTTGTAGATCAAGATGCATTGGTGGAGGCACTACAGAGCGGTTCCATAAAGGCAGCTGCCCTTGACGTGACATACCCAGAACCCTTACCAAGGTATAAAGCTTCATGATTTATTTTGTACTTTCTTTTTGTCAACCAAACATGTAGCCTACTAGCCTTCATCTTACAAGCCTGTGTGTATTTGTACTTCTTTTTAGCGTTCTGAGCATGATAAACCTGGATTTCTAGAGAGAGATAAAAGAACGCTTTGCCTTTGCACCTGCACAAATTATGAGCTGCAGTGCAGAGGCAAAGCGGCCATCAGGAGGCACACTGACTGTGGACCATCTTTCTGTGGTGCAAATCTGTGTGCCATCTAAGGCTTGCCTGCTGGAGGGGGAAAGAGAGTCCTATAGACCCCGCAGACATCCGCCTTTGGGTGGGTGCAATCACTCACTGGACCTGTCTGAAGGGGGACTCTCTATCCACCTTTGAAGTACCGCCTGCTCAGTAAATGTCAGAGCGGTTGCTTCAAGCAGAAGCTTCGTCAGTCACACATGTGCTGACCCCAGGAAGCTGCAAATTCACGTCTGCCCTGGGGCAGTGCTTTTCTAGTTGTCTTTCACAGTATTGCCCTTTATAGTGATAGAGGCCTACTGCCCTAGGCATTTCCTTGAACTTTCTCTTCTCCCTACCCAGACTGGAGTCCGTTGGGACAGGAATGTCCTCTGCATAGTGAACAGATGGGGGAACATCCTTTACAACGCAACTTTTACAACGAAGTACCTTTACGACGCAACCATTACAACGCAACTTTTACAATGACTTGCGCTGTGGGGCGCTCTAGGATAGGGAATAGTTTCCAACACCTTCCCTACTATCCACGGGGACTGGAGTTGGAATAGTAAATTAAACTATTCACTATCCAGCGCCCCCCAACGCAAGTCGTTGCAAACGACTTGCGTTGTAAAACTTGCGTCGTAAAGGCATGCGTTGTAATAGCATGCGTTGTAACGTCATACATCCGAACAGATGTGTACCCTTACCCTGAGTGCACGACTACATGTGTCTGGCATCCTGGCTTTTTATTTTTGGCCCCTGTATCAGGCTTGTATAGTCTGTGAGCAGAGGCTTAGACCTGCTCAGGAGCTTCTCAGAGTCAGGAACTTGTCCTTTGACCTAGAGGAGTGCACTAAGCATGCTGTATTTTGAGCCAGAGGTCTACTGCTCCTTTCATTGGGCTTAGCATGTAGAGCAGTGGTGGCAGCATACTATGGGCCCGATTAGGATTGCGGTGAATCTCCATCCTCCGGGCCGGCGGAAGCCACCGCCGGCCCGGAGGATGCGGATTCACCGCTGTGGTGATAGAAAAGACCCCCCGCCAGATTAGGATGGCAGGGGGGTCATCTGCGGACGGGGAGACCGTCTGCCGGTTTTCCGCTGCAGTTCCGCGGCGGAAAAGCTCTAATATGGTGGCGGTATCTATCAGACACCGCCAGCCATATTAGGATGCAGAGGGAAACATGCTTTTCCACGGCGGGTTTTCTGCCGGGGGAAAGCATGTGGTCTTTGGTGTTTGGGGGCCCGTTGCGGGCCCCCAGGGTGTTGGGTGGTGGTGGGTGCACATGGGGGGTACCTATGGTACCCCCCAGCATTTACATGCACAAAGCGGCAGGCACCCTGCGGTGCCTGCCGCTTTGTGCATGTAAATGTTAAACATGCATTTTTAACCTTGCGGCGGGTGCTGCTTCAAGCAGCACCTGCCGCAAGGTTAAAGATACAGGATGTGACCGCCAGGGTGGCGGTCACATCCTAATTGCACTGGAGGGACCACCGCTGCCCCTGCGGACGGTCCCTCCACCTCGGGGATGGCGGACGGACGCAGGTCCGTCCGCCATCCTAATAGGCCCCTATGTTTGAAGAATTAATCGTGTGATCAAATCTTTTTTAGCTAAGTCACTGGAGTGGATTCCTATAGGAAAACCTGCGTAAAGTTCCTCTGGTATGTGGTGGCCCAGCACTTCAGGATAAAAATCCCAACTGCGGGTTAAGCATCTTAAAATGTGTATCCTGCCTGATACATGCATGGTGCATGTGTGTGAGCCAAAGCAATGGAGGTCAGTGGTTCCATTTTGGATACCCTGAGCTTGCGCAAGATGGTGGGTTAGGATTGAGCTACCAGACTGTGAAATGTATTGATCACTCAGTCTTTGGTTGCGGAACTGTCTATTTCTCCGATGGTATACTTAGATGAGTATATGAAAGTTAATTGGCTTAGAATGTTTATTTGAGAGTGGCTGGCCTTGTGAAGAGGGCACATATAAAATATTTGATCCTTATAGGTGGGATGATGTGAAGACAGTTTAGTAAAGGAAGCCTACCAGAAACATATTCACCTTGCCAATGGGGTTCCTCTGTTAATGGTTTATGTGGCAGGTCAAAGATTACATATAAATCACTTGTGAGCTGGGATATCCCAGGTAAAACTCCTTATAACGTTTCCTAGGTTGTTTCATCCTTCTCTCAGCATTACCGCGGACATGAAAATACAGAAAATCTCTTTAGGAGTCAAGTAAGGGTGTGTAAAGTCACACCATTATGCTTCATCTGAAAAAACCGAAATGTCAGGAAGATTTTCCCTAAATCATGTGAAATGATCTTTGAAGTGTCTTGAGCGAAAATTGAACGTGAGTGCATAAGTCACATTCAGAACTCACCCAATATACTGCAGATATGCAAGTACAAAGGGATATTTCACATAGCCTTAGAGAACTTCCTGCAGCCTTCTGTGATACAAAAGGCCAACTAGGATACATACACCTTGTGCAATGTTTAGGACCCTTTTTTTCATGTTGCTACCTTTCGACATAAGGGGCCCGATTCACAGAACCAACTTAAGACAATATTCTAAACTTACTACCATTTTGGTATTCACAGAAGGCACTTACTCATTTTGGTATTCACAGAAGGCACTCACTCATTGATGAGTAAGTGCCTTCTGTGAATACCAAAATGATTAAGTGCCTTCTGTGAATATAAAAATGAGTAAATGCGAGTACGTTTAGGATTTTGTCTTAAGTTAGTTCTGTGAATCGGGCCCAAGATCAGGGCTTAATTTGAGCCGGCACTTAATTATGGGGGCCGGGTCTATCACGCGGCATTAAGTGCACATGTCCTCCTGCCTCAGAATTTAATTTTTTTAAAGTCGTGACTCGTGCGGTTCACTGTGCATTGACTGGTGACTCTGGCACACACAGAGAGCGTGGCGCTGCTGTGCTACTGCTGTCAGTGTTGTGCCAAACTTGTTGATTCACTTCGATGATGCATGCACTGGCAGTACTTACTGCTGTGTCAGTGACGTCACGTGCCTGCTGCTCCCAGTTTACTCTCTCTCTTCAAGAGTTCCCGGCCGCGGCGCGGATCAGGGCCCCAGTGGGCGGGACACTGTTGAGTGTTGTTGCAGGGGCCAGGGCAGGGCATTGGGCAGGGCTTTGCTGCGGGGGTTGGGGCTGTGCGCGCCAGAGGAAGCGACGCGTGCGCAGATTGCATGCAATTGAATGCATTGCACGCGCATTTTCTCTGCCCGCCCCAGCATACCCGCACCTCTCCCTGGCCCTCGCCGAGTATCTGGTATTCGCCGCCCAAAGTTGCTGGACTCGGAGTTGGGAGCGCATCCGAGCGCTCAGCAGGTGAGGGCGAGGCGCGACTCGCGAGGCAGGGTCTGGCGCCCTTACACTAGTGATTAATTAATTTACTGGTGGTGGCCAGTCAGGTTTTTAAAATCATCCTGATTGGTCTACCTACCACTGCTACGAGCAGCGCCTGGACAAGATGGCCTGCCCTGGGGGGGTAGGCCGGCGCCGGCCGAAATAAATAATCCTCATGATGAGCAGAGCTGCGCTTCCGCAGGCAGGTGAGGCGAGGCAGGCAGGGATGGCACTGGGCAGGGCATGGCTGGGGGCGGCGGGGGCCGCAGGCACAGGATTACGTTTTTTAAAAATTAATTCATTGTTGATTGGTTGGTTATCATGAAGATTGGCCTGGGAATGATAGGCGGCGTAGGCCGGCAGACACATATATCATGAATTAACTAATAAATCTGCGCAGGTGAGGCCTACAGATTTAATTTTTTATGTTCATGGACGTCACACTGCTTAAATGTTGTTTCTGATGCCCTGCTGGCTACTGGTACTTTGATCATCACGAATCGATGCACGATCATGTTTGTTGTTGCCAGCAGTGTGCACCAGCTATTTGTTGGTCAGTTGCGGGCTGCCTGGAATCAGTACAGGATGCAGGCCCAGGGCAGGATTCGGTTTCGTTTTCAGGGCAGGCCGGGCACGCTCATAAAATCTGTGGGGGTTGGGGCTGTGCCAGGCAAGCAGCGTGCGCAAATGTTCTGACTTACACATTAAAATTTGCAAAGCAGGGCTGGGTTTTCTGAAGCAATGGATACGGCGTGAGATGAGAGCAGTCCTGGGTGAGAGAGACACACAAACCAAGTACACACTGAAGGCAGGAACAATTTATTTATTTATTTATTTATTTGTGCAATTTTATATAGCGCAAACTTTACCCGAAGGTGTCAGAGCGCTTTACATAGGACCCAGTTTCAAACATTAGGACTGAAGGTTACAAGCCGCAAATTTTTGACTTACATAAGAACCAGTTGAAAACATACGGACTTAGGAATACATGCGTTATAAAAAAGGTACAAACAGAAAAAATTGCAAATGTACAAGAGATAAAGTCACACAAGGAGGAGATAAACTCTAGGCATATACTAGTGATATCTCTATCTACTTAGGGAGGGGATACACATGGATATACTCTAAGAGTCACATAGGAATGGTATATGGTGCAAGGTCTAAAGCAAATACCATTGATTAGAGTTATTACAATAAGTCAAAGAGCAGAGTTCCATAAGTGTGGATGCAGTCACAGCACAAAGGGAGGGTGGGAGGGATGCAAGAGTATGGAGGGAAGGGGAAGCAGAAAAGGGAGGAAACATTTGAGGATCATCCACGGGGAAAAGGGTTAAAGGATGAGGGAATGGGAGAAGGGCTAGAGTCCAGAGAAAACTGTCCGAAAACAGCAAGAAAGTGTCGGCCAGGACAGAGCAAAAAGTCAAGAGGTCCAGGAGAGAAGGTGGGAGCCCAGGTGGGAGATGAAGCTGGAGGCCACCCGCAGGCGCGTCGCTAGCGCTTTTTTATATTGCAAGGTGTAGTCAATCATACATCAACTAGGGAGGGAGAGGGACACACTAGAATTGAGAGAAAGTGTCCTTTCAGTTTAAGCGATTTTGGTGCTAATAACCCCCATGACCTTCTCCAGTCCTGTCAATACAGGTGCCTTTACAAGAGAGTTAGTGGACTAAAGAAGGGGAAGTAATATAGTGTGATGATCTTGCTTGCAAAGAAACCAATGGCAATCCGTCACCTGAGCCGGCTCTGCACCAAGAAGTGATGTTGGCATATGAGATGATCATGTGCATGAGGGCATGGGAGCCTGGCTAATTAACTTGTCAGGGGCTCGTCTTGCAATGACGCAAATGCAGAGCCACCTTCTTGTGCTACAGCAGGAATCATACAACCCCTTACCCAAGTAATAAACAACCTTGAAACTAATTACCCTTGAAGCCAGCACAATTTTGCCACTGAGCTGGCCTTAAAAGAAAGGTACGATCTCAGCAATATATAAATGCACTTTCCCATACTGTTACTGCAAGGAGAAAGAGACCGCAGTATCCTCAACACAATGTGGCACCAGCTCAGTAAGGCCAATGTATGCTGCCTATGCTGTCCTTTATATGCTCTCAGGCAGAAAGCATAAGGCAAAGCAGCTGGTGCCGAGTTCCTGGGCTCCAGTAATATTCAGGCAAAAATTAAAATGTCAAGATAACTCTGGTGATTAATCGTCTACCTGGAGAGAGCCAGCCAGGAGGTTTGTCTAGGGGAAGCTGTGACTGCTTGAAAGGCAGGTAGTACAGGCCAGGGTTATATACCTGCTGCAAATAACGTTTACCATGCAGATCAAAAAGTGCATATAATGTAAAATAGATCAGTGTGTTACTGCTTCTGTCGGAAAGATCCTTTTGTTACTTGCAGTTTGTAAGTTAAAATGCTACCATAGAACAGCAAGCTATTAACTAGTCTGTCTGTCATCAAAGAGCTGCATGCAAACGGCAAGTTATATAGTACCGCTATATGTTTTTTGGGCTAATCTTTCTTTATCCTAATCTTGCAAAAAGGGTCTAATGTGGGTAGAAATCACTTCTTATTGAAGAGAACCCCTAACAATGCTGGTATGTTTTGAATTCTGCATTTGCGCTTTTTCAGACTTTGAACTCCTAAACTATATTGCCTACAATGACAATCATGGATAACATGTGACTCCTATACCTTGTAGTCCTGTCTGATGTAACATTCCCTTTACTGAGTTACACACATAGGATTGTATTTATGCAATGTGTGAATGATGCAAAGTGCTCTGACACCTTAAACTGGTATGAGAGGCGCTATTAAACTAAATTAATGTAAGAAACGGGGTACTCCGCTACATAATGCTCCCAAACAGGGCGTTACACGTCGGTGATTGTTCAACAACTTTGAGCAATGTTTTTAAGTTTTTAGGACACCAAGGTTTTGGTAAAAATGTACCTTATTTTGCTCCGGAGACAAAATATTTCTCTAGTGTAGCCTGCAACTAAACTGTAGTCCAAATTATCTAGAGTATTTTAGGACTTTGTTTCTCACTCCCAAATGTCATTACATTGAAGTTTACGTTTTCAAATGTGTAACTTTAATGTGGTAAATAAGTATGCACAGGTGCTCAAGTCTAAACATAGATGTAAAGTTATCCCTCATTGATACAGACCTAATAGCTGTTGCAGGAAGCTCAATAAAGAACCCCTGCCAGCCAGCACAGCATCTCTGGGAGAGGCTTGAGTTGAGATAGCTTGCAGTTTAACTCTCTTAGCATTTAGCACAGGCCTACATGCTGCCTGCAAAGTGCCCTTGAGGCCTTACCTAACCCAAAGCACGGGTCTGCTTACTGGATCATCTGGGTAAGTCCGTTTTCCCCATTTCGAAGAATGCCAGCTCACCTCGCCAGCCCATTCCTGAGATTGCCTTAAGTTAAAGTGCCAAGCCCTGGAGGTACCAAAGTAAACATACCGAATGTTACGGCGGGCGTAGGGTCCCTATACAACTTCTCTTCCTCATAGGGCTCACTTTGCTTGAAAGACCTATGTCAAGCCATCTTGAATCGTTACAGCTGTTTTGTTGAGCTACTATGCCTACATACATATCATTAACAAATAACAACTACCAATGTCTGGTAGCTATTTAACTGTCCAAAGCATCAGCTGATATGCAGGAATTCTACCACAGCACTGGAGAGAGCAGGAAGTTGAGGTACTTGGGGTGGTGAGTTTAGTATTGTGGAAAGCTTTGGTTCATACAGTTGGGTACACCAACACCACTCAACAAGCAGTGGGCTTCTAAATGATCTACTGCAACATACCACACACTCACCACCTCTGCCGGAATGAGCAAGGCTCATTTGCTATGTTTGTCCTTAGTGTATGTTTGGGTTTTTCACAATCTTATGACTTCTTCAGTGATGTAACATTGAGGGCAGCACCAACACTCTAGAAATTGTTCCAGCACCACTGGCTTGGGTGCCTTTCTTTGACATTTTCATGCTTTGTCGCTTGAGTGCCTTTGTGTGTTGTTTCTATGCTTTCTGGCCTGGTTGGTTGACTTTGTATGACGTTTCCATTATTTCTTTCCGGGGTGCCTTTGTGTGATGTTTCCACGATTTCTGGCCTGAGGCTGGGTGCCTTTGTCTGACGTTTCCATGATTTCTAGCCTGGGTGCCTTTGTCTGACGTTTCTATGATTTCTGGCCTGGGTGCCTTTGTCTGACATTTCCAAGTTGTCTGAGTACTTAAGTGTGAGATTACTATGCTTTCTGGCCTTGGTGGCTATGCAGGTCCTCATTTAGGTGTACAATTTACTATGCTTTGAAAGTTGATACGGCTAAATATGTTGTGCACCATTTTAGTTTTTCTTTTTAAAAAATGTTCTTGAAGGGAGAATGACCCCCATGCAAACATCTCTAGCAGTCAATAAGCTTGCTTGCTATGCACTGTATGGGGGCTGGCAACAAAACTTGCCAGGGCTGCTTTGGGTTCCCATTCTGGCCTTGAGTGTCAATTAATGAATACTTTTTGTGAATCACAGTGTGTAACTAACTTTGCACACTTCCACCTTACCCTGCTTCAGTTGTCATACTACAGGAAGCCAACGCTTAAAAGTGAGGCAAACTTTAAAGACTTTGTGCCTCTTTTCAGTGAGTGCTGCAGGACAGGCGTATGTATTGGAAAAGGTCTGAATTTGGGTGGGCAAAGTAAGATCCATTTGGATTATACTTGTAGTCAGTTGTAGATGGTAATATATGTGCAGATGCATACATTTCTTTGGAGCAAACTGCAAAAAAAATAATTGTGCATGTAATTACTTAGATGAATTGACATCACACTTTGCACATGTCTAGCATGTTTTATTTCACTTTGCTTCCCTAGAATGTCACACAGTGGGCAGAAGAAGATTTCAAGCTACTTCACAAAATTTAAGCCCAAAGATGATGGGGAGCCTACTAATAAAGTAGCTAAAAAAGACCATGTACTTCCGCTGGATGAAGGGAACAACACAGAAGATGAAGTGCAAGAGAAGGCACTAGATGAGAGGGACACCACTACTAGCAGCAGCGTTATCACACCTACAGAAGAAAAGACACAAGATAGTCCTCTCCGAGATGACCAGCATCATGCTGTGGAGATTGCTACTGAGACAGAGGAAACTCCAAGCACTAGCAAACAATTTGACACATTATAGCTGAAACCACATTCAGACAGAGTTTTTAGGAAAGGCATTCTTCCTAAAGGTTGGAAACATGATCAAAAGATATATTTCCAACGCAAGCATCCGTGGTTAATTGTTAAAGGCCCTAACCTTGGCTGTTCTGTGTGTCGCCAAGTCCGTGATCTTGGTGCTGAGAAATCCAGGGGAATGAAATTGTCCAAAGAATGGACTGACTCTACTGTGAAGGCATATGGCACAAATCTAAAACAACAGCAAAAATCATTGAGAAAAAAGATTGAAGAACATGCACAAAGCAAGGCTCATGTTGCAACTTTAAAAATCTTAGAAAATGCAAAAAAAGATTCTTTATTGCAAGTAACTGCAAAAGCTCAATCTTTACAAATGTCATCAACATCCAGAATATTCCGTGTAGCTTATAAGGAAGCAAAGCGGAACAGGCCAGCGTATGGTTTTGAAACAGAGATAGACTGCCACCAGTTAAATGGACTGGATATGGGTCAAATTTTGCACTCCAATGTAGCTTGCTCAAACATACAACGCCACATATCCTCAGAAATGAAGAGGAAGATATTTGCTCAAATTATTGAACTTTCCCCAAAAATAAGTATTTTACTAGATGAAGGCACTGCGTTAAATAGGAAAAGTTCTTTAATTGTGTACATGCGAATGCAGCTACCTGGCATGGACTCCCCAGCTAATATTTTTGTTGACCTCATTGAGCTGAGTGATTTGTCAGCTGACGGCATAGTAAGCAGTTTACTGTCTGCTCTAAAAAAAGATCCTATTAATATAAGTGAGGACTTTCTCTCCAAATGCCTGGTTTTAGTTGCCTGTGATGGAGCTTCAGTGATGTTTGGCCGTCACAGTGGTGTTGTAAAGAGGTTGCAAGAAAAAATCTCTCCCAATATTGTAGCCTGACACTGCTCAGCACATCGCCTGGAACTTGCCGTTCATGATGTCATGAAAGATATTGGCGCTACAAATCACTTCAAAAACGTACTCGACAAGCTATATTCTCTGTTTGCCACATCTGTTAAAAACCGTTTGGAGCTAAAGGAGTGTGCAGAAGTTCTTGACATTCAGCTCTGCAGAATAGGTAGAGTGTTAGATACTCGTTGGGTTGCATCAAGCTTTAGAACAGTAGAGGCTGTTTGGAATGCTTATCCTGCTCTCTACAAGCATTTTACTAGTGCAGCTGTTGATACTTCCCGTGACAGTTCCAATCGAAATATGTACACCGGCCTAGGAAGGCGATTATCATCTATCCAGTTTGTTGCTAATCTTGGCCTCATGTATGATGCTCTTCAGGAGTTATCAGAGTTATCACTCGAGTTACAGAAACGTGATTCTACAATCATTGATGCCCATCGGGCTATTTGTCGGCAAATAGCAGTGTTTGAGGGAATGGTAGACAGGCAAGGGAAGCATTTCTCACAGTGTAAAAAGGCAATGGAAGAAAATATATTCCAGGGTGTGATGCTGCACAAAGGAAAGACCACTGACAAAATCATTGAACAGGGACAGTTTTTTCGTAGCCTTGCAAAAAATCTGAAAAATCGTTTGCTGTCTACAGGTGGTACTAATTCTGCTGACAAAAAGGCTGACTATGATACACTGATTAACGAAGTGAAAGTTTTATACAAACAGTACTGGCCTGATGAGCTACCTGTTCTTTATGGTGAAAGTGACATTGAGTCTCTGTGTAAAAGATTCAACATTGCCAGCCGAGAAACCATACGTGCGTACAGAGAGTATAAGGAATCTGGAGGAAAAGAAATTAAAAGGCAGTTCAAGGAGCTTTTGATGGTTTTGCACACTATTGCTATCAGTACTGCAGAATATGAGCGGGGCTTTTCTCAAATGAATCTTATTTGCACATCTACAAGAGCATCATTGCTGACTGAAACAATATCTTCTTTAATGTTTTTAAATCTTGTTGGTCCACCATTTAAGAGATTCAATCCAATCCTGTATGTTCAGTCATGGCTTGCAAAAGGACGGAGAGCAGCTGATGACACTAGGAGTAAAGCAAGGAAAGAGGAGGACTTGGAATGCACAAGTGATTTAGACTGTGTGTGGGCTTTCCTAGAAAAATAGATGCTAGCCCAGTCCAACTGAAAAATGGGTCATTGCAATGTTTTAAAAAAGTTAGGCTTTACTGGACTTTTGGGGAAATTTAATTGTTGTGTACTTTATATAGGTTATTTATTTGCATTGATTGACAGTGTCAATTTATTTAATATTTTCTTATAGTTGTCTCTTGGTTTGGATGTTATATTTATTATATTTTATATAATTTATTTTGTTTTTATAAGACTTACCTTGCTTTTTCATTTTATAACATATTTATTTGTATTTATATGTTTTATGTTACATTATTTTGTCTTTATATGTTTAGATTTTGTATGGCACTGACTATGGCCATTTTGCACTAATAGCTATGACTTGCAATACTGTGAAATTCAAACTGCCTCGTCATTACCTATTCCTTTGGCCTAGGTAGCTCTAGGTCCTTTTGGTGGAGATTACATTTTTCTGAGCTTTATAGTAAGATACAAATCTTTAATTAAAAAGTCATATTTGGAATATATGCCTCTTTTCTAATCTGTTGTGTCTGTGTGATACAGAACTGCATAGTTCCATATTTTATTTAACTAATCTGTGTCTAATAAATGCACATATAGCCCCCAGGGGACTAAGCTTTAGCAAAAAGCCCACTTGGTAATCCTCTTTTTTCAATTGTTTCTCTAACAAAATACTCTAGTGTACTGAATAACCACATACCCCTTCGGCCACTGGAAGTGCCATGACTGACTAATTCAAGTACCTTGCATGATGTTATTCACTTTCTCCGTTTAGTGTGTTTTAACTACATTTTGGTTTATTTTGGCACATAAGCTATGTAAAAGTTGTACCTTAGAACTCATAGACTGTTAAAAATGGCATACCCTACCCCAGTATTGTCCTTTCACCAAATCAGCACATACAGCACTGAAATTGTCCCTTTTCAATGCATTAGAGATTTTAGCTAATTTATTCCAAAATTGTGCTTTAAATGCACTTTTGAGTTAATCTTTTTCAAAATGTTCACAGGGCAAGGGACCCTCCTATCAAAACCTTACTATGAGGAAGGCTCCCTTGCTGAAATTCGGATCAGCCAGATATATATTACCTCTGACTTTTAGCAGGGCCAGTTGAAAATGTGGGTGGAGCTAATATAGTAAGTGGGTGGAGCCAGTGGATGAAGTGGGCGTAGCCAGATAAAAGTAGGTGTGGCCTCTGACAAACATTTGAGCACCTGCACTTCATATTTTACAAATTAAGCACTGCCCAAGATCAATAACTTTGAGTACTCCCTACCTCTGTTATTCTATGTTTAAGCCCTGTAAATAACAGGTGTGTCTTCAAACGCTTGCAGAAATGTAGTTACATGGATTGGCACCTGGGATGAAAAAGATATCTGTACAAAAGCAGAATGCACATCATTCTGTTCAACTGAGTCTGTGTGCCATGGAAAGAGGCTATGACATCACACCACGCAATGTTTTGTGGCCTGGAAGGCACCCAGTGAACACAGTGGCAGAATCAAGGCAGATCAGATCACAATTCCAGGAAGCATTGCACACCTTAGGTGTCCAAAATGACGATGAGACTAGATTCAGTACCTCAGTCCCTGCAGCGAGACACCATAGACTCTGAATTTGGAAGAAACTCAGAAACCGTTATTGATTAAATACATCAATAAGGTGCTACAAGCTATGGGGACTCTGTGCAGGCTATAAATAAACCCAAAATGTCAACAGTAGGGACATTTCAAGGCACATGTGAGTGTCAGAAGGTCTTCAAATCAAACCCTCTCACCTGAAGGCGGTAGATACATGCATGCTAGAAGTTTCACAGGAGCTTGTGTGATGCAAAGCAGCGCTAATTGTAGCATCAATTAACTTTACAGTAAAGGTCCTTAGCGTGGAAAGTTGGCTTCTGCACAGAACCAAAACCATTGTTAAGGGCCAACCCACAGGTCATATATGCAAAAGGATATTTTTGAGATAGGTCAGCTAAAAAAATTCATACATTTTGATGCAAAGCCTGACTAAAGATAGTGCGATCTGACTTTGCGTCAAAAACCATATCAGTGAAACTCAGGTGTAAACGAGGCAGTAAGTGGTCATTCACAGCAGAAGCATAAGGCATAGCATGTGTGCTGGACACAAAGCACACATCCTATGAGTTTTACATAGGTCATACATCAGGAGGGCAGCCATTTTTTGAGTGAGTGCCATTGATAGCATCAAAAAGAACAGATGATGGACAGAATGCTGTACAATGCAAACATTCAACCTCAGTCACAGATGGGAGTTTAATCCACTGTTGCTCACCACGCCGCCCCAGTTTGGACTCAGCCATATGCTAATCAGTTCTTGACTCTGCTCCTCATGGGAACAGTCCGACTCGAATTGCGAAGCCAGGTCCTCCCTTGACCGGAAACAAACATTATGGGACCAATTTGGGGGTATCACCCCTCATCAGCCAGTCTAGCTTGAATCCAGTGGCACAGTGAGCACAGGACTCAGATCTGGGCATACCATTCCCACTCTTAGGACGACAAAAGCAAAAAGAACATATGATGGATGGAATGCTGAACAATGCAAACATTCTACCAACTGCAGTCACAGATCTGGGTTAATACCTCATTTCTTTTGGCTCACCACAGTATGGACCCAGCTATATGCAAATCGGTCTTGACCCTGCTCCTCATGGGAATAGTCCAGCCCAAACTGCCAAGCCAGGTCCTCCCTGGACCAGAAACAAGCATCCTTGGACAGATTTTGGTGTATCACCGCTCATCAGCCAGGCTAGCTTTAATCAAGTGGCACAGTGAGCACAAGACCCACATTAGAGCATACATTTCCCACTTAGGGCAACAAAAGCAAAAAGAACAGATGATGAACAGAATGATGAACAATGCAAACATTTGCCCCCAATCACAGATCTGGGTTTAATCTATCATTTTGCTACTCACCACACCACACCAGTTTAGACCCAGCCATATGCAAATCAGTCTTGACCCTGCTCCTCTTGGGAACAGTCCAGCCTGAACTTCCAAGACAGGTACTTCCTGGACCGGAAACAAACATCCTGGGACAGGTTTCAGGGCATCATCCCTCATCAGGCAGGCTAGCTTGAATCCAGTGGCATAGTGAGCACGGGACCCACGTCTGGGTATACCCTACATCTGGGTATACCCCACTTAGGATGTCAAAAGCAAAAAGAACAGATGATGGATGGAATGCTGAAGAATGCAAACATTCACCCCCAGTCACAGATCTGCACATTAGTCTTGACCCTGCTCCTCATGGGAACAGTTCAGCCCGAACTGCCAAACCAGGTTCTCTGATGACATCATTGGCAGGTGACATATTGTAAATTTGGCCCTTCACTGTTTTTGTGGCTCGCACAATACAACTTACCTTCTTTTCACATGTGCTTCATTATGTGGCCATGGTAAATGTTGACCTGCAGTTCACTTGTTTCCCCAGGGAATAGGGTCTCCCTGACGTAATGTCTAAGTGGAATTTATGTAACAATCATTTACTCCTTCTTCAGTAACACTGCTCTTACTTTTTCTTTGCAATTTTTACATATCTTTGTAATTTCAAAAAAAATATGTCCAGCCCACTACCTGCTTTTAATGGGTATTTGGACAAAATATTGAGTTGTAAATATCAAGAAACAGAAATGTCAAAAGACAAAATCGTGTTCAAGTAAGTTATACCGTTAGAATATTGATGCTAATATCGTTTTCAATAATGTAGTTGTAAAAAATATTGGTTTTGTAAATTGTAATGTGTTTTACTTCATATATTAATTTTATGTTACTATTTGTATAATTGTTATTAATTTCATTAAATATAGTTTGCAATTGTAAGTTATTTAGAGTGTAATTTAATTGGTAATAGTAATTTATAGTGCTTTAGCGGGTTGTTGGGTTTGTAGAGGGATAGGGTGGGAAGTTAATTAGGCTATAATTAGTTTTAAAGAATTAATAATGTTTAAGTAATTATGTGATTGCTATTAATTATGTATATTATTTAATAGTGCTTTAATGTACTTTTATTTTATGTGTGGATTGCTAAGTTTATTGAGGTATAGGGTGGGAAGTTAATTAGGAAATAATTAATTAGCAATAAATGTTTAATTTATTACTAAATATTTAATTGATTATTGTGTAAATTGTGTGATAATCACATTTTAGTTATATTTTAGGTGCGGCTAGTGGGTTTTTGGGGTATAGGGTTGGAATTCAAGTAATAGTTAATTAATAATTGATTATGAATGCATGATTCATTATTGGATTAATGATTAATTATGTACAATATATAATACTGATTTGTTTTAATTATATTTTAGTTGCGAGTTTGTAGGTTTGTAGGCAAATAGGGTGTTAAGTTAAGTTAAAAAAATTATTTGAAAATTAGTCATTACATTGTTTATGAATTTTGTAAATGGGTTAATTGTTTATTTTTTAATATATATATTTTATGTTAAGTAATAATGTTTATATTAAGATTGTTTTGTTTTTTTCTAAATTAATAGGGTTATTCAAATATGTAGTGTGTTAGAAGTGAAGTAGCTTACCTACTGTTGCTCAGACTGGAATGGGAATAGTAATTTAACCCCTCCGAAATCCAACACTTTCCCTACTGTTGCACAGAGCGGAGTGGGAATAGTAATTCTAACCCCTCGGAAGTCCAACGCTTTCCCTACTGTTGCACAGACTGGAGTGAGATTAGTAAATTTAACCCCTCTGAAGTCCAACGCTTTCTCTACTGTTGCACAGTTTGGAGTGGTAATATTAGATTTTACCCCTCCGAAGTCCAACTCTTTCCCTACTGTTGCACAGATTTGAGTGAGAATAGTAAATCTTACCCCTCCTAAGTCCAATGCTTTCCCTACTGTTGCACACACTGGAGTGGGAATAGTAAATGAAACCCCTCAGAAATCCAACCCTTTCCCTACTGTTGCACAGCCTGGAGAGGGAAAAGTAAATTGGACTTCTCCGATGTACAACGCCTTCCCTAGTGGTGTGTTGTTTGGAGCGGTAAATTATATATAACCCCTTAGAAGTCCTACACTTTCTCTACTGTTGAATAAACTGGAGTGGGAATGGTATATATATTATTCCCAGACTCCAGTACATTTCCTAACATTGATTAAATATATTGATTATTAATAATTGTTTCTAATTTTCATTTTATAGTATTTGTTTATATTTTTGTTTTAAAAATGTTACAGTATTTTTTGTAAAAGTCTTTTTCTGTTTTTTTAAATTGTATTTCTTTTTATTTAAGGTTTTAGAATGTAATTGTTAATATTGTTTATGTTTCAGGTAAAACAATATATATATATATACTGAAAAAACCATAGGTTTTAGGGGTGTTATAGTTAACTGGACATTTTAGTCATACAAAACCATTGAAATTCCTCCATTATAGTCAGTTGTACTAACTATAACTCGCGTGCCCGCAATCCACTGCTGATGATGTCACATATTACAAAACTCATGACATGGTCAGTTACATCACTCATGACATCACTGATGACATCTCAAATGACATCACTGATGACATCACTGATGACATCATCCAGTGAATGTGTGTTTCTATAAAGTTTAAATATGTTGTATATATGTATATCTCAAGGTTGATGGAAGAATAAATGGTATATAAGTGTCTAAATGGATGATTTATTTTTTTGTAAAATTGATTGTATAATGCACTGCTTAAGTGTATCGTAGTAAATACCTAGGTTAGTGAGTGATGGTTAAATTTGTAAATATCTGTATCAGTCTCTCACTTTGTGTATAAGTGACTGCATAGGTGTGTGAGTAGCTACATGACTGTCTATATGGGTTATTATTTGGTTTTTAGAGTAAGGATATGAGTGTCTGAGTGTCTTTATGGTTCAGTGGGTGGTATTACTTAGTGCATACATGCATAAATGAGTGAGTCACTGTTTGTATGTTTTGAAGACAGTATGTGTGCAGGACTGTATGGGTGGATGAGTGTGTGTATGGGTGTGTTAGTGAGTGACTGACTGTCTCAATAGTTTCTTTATAAGTAACTACATAATTTTTAACCCAGTATATATTAGTATTGGTGTATATAAGTGAGTTTATGTGAAAGTGAGAGATTTGAAGACTTCCTGTATGAAAAAGTATGTGTTTCTATAATCATTGTTTAAAAGAGTAAGTATGATAAGTTTCTATAGAAGTACGTGTGGTAGTGTATGTGTAACTGTATATGCAAGTAAATGGATGTTTTATTCTTTATTAGCATGGGTGAGTATGTGTGTGAGTAAATCTATGGATGAGTGGCGGTGTGTAATAGGATGTACAGGTGTATGAGTACATGTGATGAGTGAGTACATGTATGAGTGACTGTATAAGACTGTTGGTGAATGAGTGAATGTGTATGTAGATGTTAAAATTACTGAATAGGTGTGTTGTAAGTGATATTGGTATGTTCATTGTTTAGAAATTGTAGTTTCTATATTTGAATGTGTGTATCAAATGTTATATTAGTGTGATTGGAGGTCTGCCACTCTATCACAAGGATGATATCATCAGTGATGTCATTTGAGATGTCATCAGTGATGTCATGAGTGATGTCACTGACCATGTCATGAATGACAGCAGTCTCAGCTTCTTCACCTCCACGCGCCAGCTCCTCTCCGCCAGCCTCACACTCGCCGCTGTCCCCCGCATCCAACAAACGACCTCCGGCGGCAGATCCTTCGCCTACCTCGCCGCCAAGACCTGGAACACCCTCCCTACCCACATACAACAGACCCAAGACCTACTGGCCCCCAGAAGACTCCTAAAGACCTGGCTCGTCGAGCAGTAGCAGCCCCCCCTCCCCTCAGCGCCTTGGGACACTCACGGGTAAGTAGCGCGCTCTACAAGTACTCTGATTGATTGATTGAGTGATTGATGTAATATGTGATTTCATCAGCAGTGGATTGCGGGCACGCGAGTTATAGTTAGTAAAACTAACTATAACGGAGGAATTTCAATGGTTTTGTACGACTAAAATGTCCAGCTAACTATAACACCCCTAAAACCTATGTTTTTTTCTGTGAATTTCTAAAGTTTTTTAAATGCTAATTCCTAAATATAACATGTCTAAAACCTATGTTTTTTTCAGTGAATTTCAAAGGTTTTTAAAATGCTAATTCCTAACTATAACATGTCTGAAACCTATGGTTTTTCCAGTGAATTTCAAAGGATTTGTAAATGACAATGTTTTAATGTATTAATTGTTATATATTTTTTTAATACTGATTTACTACAGTTTTTTAAATTATTCATTTTTAGATATATTATTTTTTACATTACATTACAAAATATACTTTCTCAGAATGAATTACTTTAGTTTAAATACTTTGCAAATAGGCAATAGACTTTTTAAGTACAGTAGTTACAGTTGTTGCAATGGGCAACACAATTTCAAACACAATGCAACATTGAACTCAATGGGAATTTCTAGTTAAATGCAATTAGTTACTTTATGGATTACTTTTCTAATCACAGGGCTGGATCCTAGATCCAGCACTGGGACATCTCCTGTAAGCCGTTGAGTAAAACCGTTTTGGTTACAGTAGTGATTTTTAAGGAATATTATTGTATTTTAAAAGTTGACAGAAACTTCACATAGAATCAACAATGTTATCCTATGGGAGGAAATTCACTTAGCAGGTAAGTATTGTTATCGTTACTATTTCTTACTCAGTAGTGGATCTTGCATCCAGCACTGGTACATCTCCTGTAAACAGTTGAAAGAATGCTTTTAAGTCATACAGGCGATTTTAAGGAATATTTGTTTGTTGTTTGTGAAAATAGACACAGAAACTTTTCTGGTGAAAACCAGACAATGGAAGGAAATGCAAGTTACTGGTAAGTACGGTTAGAATTACTTTTCCGGGTTAGTGCTGGGCAAAAAAGATGCAGCACTGAGTTCTCTCCTGATAACAGGTGAGTAAATCGGAATTCGCTGTTTGGATGATTTTAGGTGAATATTTTAAAGTTCCAAAACTCCACACTTAGAAGAATTTCCAAGTGAAACCAGTACATGTTAGCCTATAGAAGGAAATTCAAGTTACTGGTTAGTATGGTTACAATTACTTTTCAGGATCAGTACTGTGCTCAAAGATGCAGCACAGACATCTCTCCTGATAACAGGTGAGTAAATCGGAATTCGTTGTTCGGACGATTTTAGGTGAATATTTTAAAGTTCCAAAACTCCACACTTAGAAGAATTTCCAAGTAAAACCAGTCAATGTTAGCCTATGGAAGGAAATTCAAGTTACTGGTAAGTATGGTTAGAATTACTTTTCAGGATCAGTACTGGGCTCAAAGATGCAGCATTGAGGGCTTTCCTGATAACAGGTGAGTAAATCAGAATTCGTAGTTCGGCTGACTTTACTTCGGTCCAGTATATATAGAGCCACTTTCTTACACCATCCCCTCCCTTCACCACTGTGCAAACAAGCCCTGTGGCGCGTTTTAAGTTGGGGAAACAATTCCCCTTCAATCCTGAGGGCCCCTAGAGTCCCACAAGCATACTAGGTACATCCAGCAAGTGCCACAGAGCTGTGTAGCAGAGAGATGTAAAAAGGGGAACAGCCTGCACCACCTCTCTGCAACACAGCGCAACGGCGCTTCCTGGAAGCATCTGGTGGGCTACTAGTCCCCAGGGTCCCTCAGGATTGAAGGGGATTTTTTCCCCCAACTTAAAACGCGCCACAGGGCATGTTTGCACACATCACCTCAGGCCCTGTCCCCTCCCTTCACCACTGTTGAGAGATTAAGTCCCCTTCAATCCTAAGGGTCCCTAGGATCAAACTAGCCCACAAGGTACCTCCAATAAGCGCCATAGTGCTGCGTTGCAGAGAGGTGTAAAAAGGGGCGTGGCCTCTGAACACCTGTCTGCAACACAGCTCCCTGGCTCATTCTAGAGATACCTGTTGGGCTATTTGGCCCTCAGGGACCCTGAGTATTGAAAGATAATTAATTCCACAACTTAAAACACGCCACAGGACGCGTTTGCACAGTGGTGAAGGAAAGGGGCGTAGCCTGAGGTGACGTCTGCAAAAATGCCCTGTGGCGCGTTTTAAGTTAGATAATTCATTCCTCCTCAATCCAGTGGATCCCTGGGGGTCAACTAGCCCACCAGGTACTTCAAGTATGCACCCGGGGGCTGTGTTGCAGAGAAGTGTTCAAAGGCCACGTCCCTTTTTACAGCACTCTGCAATGCAGCTCCGTGGCACTTACTGGAGGTACCCGCACCACAGGGTGTGTTTGCACAAATGTGAACTCAGGCCCCGCCCCCTCTCTTCACCACTGTGCAAACGTGCCCCGTGGTGTGTTTTAAGTTAGGGAATTAACTCCCGTTGAATCCTGAGGGTCCCTGGGGTTCACCTAGCCCACCAGTTATCTCCACTAGGCGCCGCAGTGCTGCGTTGCAGAGAGATGTAGAAAGGGGCGCGGCCTCAGAACACCTCTCTGCAACGCAGCCCCCTGGCGCATACTGGAGGATCCTGGTGGGCTAGTTGGCCCCTAGGGACCCCCAGTATTCAAGGGGAATGCATTCCCCCTGGTGCATTTGAAGAGTGCTGAAAGGAGGGGGCGTGGCCTCTGGCGCGATGCCGGTATTTATTTATTTTTATAAGAAGGGGGGCTGCGTAGCCCCCCTGTATTTTCCCATTTATGGGCCCTCGGGACCCCATTTCCAGGGCCTGCCTCCTAATAAAAAAAAGTAAAATAACTATTGGGAAGGGGACGAGTGGCCCCCCTCCCGAGGCCTTATTCAGCCCCAGGGACCCCATCCCCCTGTGGCATGGTCCTTTTTTAAAATTATTTTTTGTAAGGGGGCTGCATATTTTTTGTAAGGGGGCTGCCTTGCCCCCCTCCTTATGGCAGGGGGGATGGGGCCGGCCTTTCTTAATTAATTATTATTTTTTTAATTTGAGGAGGGGGGCCACGTGGCCCCCTCCCGGGCCACTAATAGCCCCGGGGACCCCATCCCCCGAGGCTGGCCCTCTCCGTTGGAGACCATGAGGGGGTCCCCAACCCCCCCACGGTCCCGCTGGCTCCCTGCCTCCTGCTGGAGCCGGTATTCCTTTTCCACACGGGGAGCAGCTAACTTGCTGCTCCCCATGTGGAAAAGCAATCCGCTTTGCTATTTGGAAGAGAGAGCAGGTTTCCTGCTCTCTCTTCCAAATAGCAAACTACAGTGTCCCGGGGGTGGGCACCCCAGGACACAGCAGGATCCGGCCGTGGGGGGCGGCGGTCCCCAGGGCCCTCGAGGGCTCCAGGAGGGGGGCCGTGCCAACTTCAAAGCCCCAGGGCATGGTGGTCCCCAGGGCTGGGGTGTCCGTCACAGACCCCCCAATTTACATATTTAGAGCCCCGGGGAGGTGGCGGTCCCCGGGGCGTGTGGGGGGTTTAAGCCCCCCACACATGTTTTTTTTATTATTAAATTAAAAATAAGCCCCAGGGGGTGACGGTCCCCGGGTCTGCGGAGCAGTGTGCCCCCCCGCAATCTCAATGTAGTCGACCCCGGGGGCCGCGTGGCCCCCCTCCTGAGGCCTTAATCAGCCCCGGGGAACCCATCTCCCGGGGCATGACCCTTTTTTAAAATTATTTTTTGTAAGGGGGGCTGCCTTGCCCCCCTCCTTATGGCCCCGGGGACCCCATCCCCAGGGGCCGTGTCGAAAATTAGTACGTTTTGGTGAACATTATCTGCGCCATCTTGCCTCTTCCCCTGATGCCACACTTTTGTCGTGCGCGCCCGCCATTTTAAGATGCCCCGATCAGAACAAACCCTTTTGCATGCCGCTGGCCCCTGACATAGCCCTTTGCCTTCGCTAAGCCTGCACGCTGACCAACCCCCTGCTTGCACCTGCCTTTGAGTCATAAACCCCTCTTCGGCGCTGCTCTGCCCCAGGCCCTCATCCTGTTCCCAGCGCGACACCTCCCTGCTTTCCTTTCATGATCTCCGGCCCTTAGATGCAAACCCCCTTTTTCCCCGTGTGCCCGTTTCATCCTCCCCGTTCCCAAGCCGACACCCAGCTCTGCCGATACCATCCTTGCCCCTCCCCGTACAATAGAAAGCTTCCCCCATCAAAGAATCCCCGGGTTGATCAAAGCCCCCCCACCCCATGAGACCCGATCAAACCCCCCACATTCCGTGAATCGGCGGATTATCCAGCTGCGCGATGCTCATCACCTGTTGTGACTAGGGTGGGGACTTCAACTGTAAATGTGTATGGGAACGGGCCCAAAGGGGAGTTCCGAGAATGTCTTTTCCGTACATCAAAGCTTTAACATGTATGTGTAATCTGCAATAAAGTCATAAATGTGCGTATAAGAGGCCAGGCCTCAGGAATACAGTTAGAGCACCTCAGAACGATACCTTCTGTCCGTTTCGTTGTGTTCTCCTCCGGAGAGAATAAAGAAAACCTTGTTTCCTGCTTTCCAGTCTCCAGCGCCTGCCTCTTCATTTGATTTAATAACTAGAGGGTCACAGAGGCAATACCGCCGGGCAAATATCGATTGTCCCCGACCCGAATGAACTTTTTACAATTGGCGTCCCAAGCGTGGGGCCCATCAGCGACTCATGGATCCAGTGGGAGAGGTCCCGACGACAGAGTGAACGACTGCAACGATCGGGAGAGCTCTTGCCCAATAGACCCTCGTCTGGCAGCCGATCATCCGAACTTCACTAGTTCCGAACAGACCTCTCTCGAGTGATCTACGGTCCTGACTGGGAACCATCAGGAGTGCCGTGAGAAATACGAGAAAAAGAGGACGATCGGGCGCTGGATTCGGAAGACAAGAAACTGTCCACATGGTCCGGGTAAGGTCGTGTTGCCACGACAAGTTGCGAAAAATTTGTTTGATTGCTTGATTGTTCAAAATACTAGTATTGCTCGTTTTATTTTTATTTTTTTTTATTTGGAGATTCACTGTCTGCAAACAGAGAAACAACAGGCTCTCTCTCTTTGCAAGCAGTGGAGGATAGGTAGGGTAGCAGCCGTGCTTGTCTTCTTTCTCCCCCACTTAATAATTGCTTGAAACTGAACTGTTGTTCGCAAAATATTGTTTCCTGGAGATTCCCTGTCTGCAAACAGGGAAGTGACCACCCTTTTTGCAGATAGTGAAAAGGGTAGGTAACGCAGATCTTTGCGGTCCTACTCATTCTCCCCATTGTCATTTGTCGGTCTTTTGGTTTTTGATCCATGAGGTATTCACTACCTGCAAACAACGTAGAATAGAAATATTCTGTCTAGTCTTTGCACCTAGTGATAAGATAGGCAGTGCTGACTTTTAGTCCCTCGTTACGAGCCGTCATGTCTGTCTTCTCCCCACTGATAAATAGCCTGTTTAGCCCGGACCGGGTGCTAGAGGTGGACCATATAGCTCCACTAGAAGGCACCCCTAATAAGGACATGTTCATAAACTATGGGTTAGTCACCATAGCTTATAATAAATTATGGCACAGGTATACCGAAGATAGCCAAGACAAACAGTGGCCACTGGCAGGATCCTTTGACCTTGATAAAATAGAAACGTTAGAAATAGCCCTTCGAAATAATAAGACAACGCCAATTATGCTCGACAGTCTCGGTATGTGGCGCAGAGAGGCTACGAAACGACAGAGAAAAGACGAGGACAAACCAAGTAGAGAAATATACCGACAGGACAACCCCAGGACACCGCTACCCACAACTTATCCCCCGACACTATGCAAAGGACGACCAGACTTAGGGTCAGACCAATGCGCTTTTTGTAGGTATGTCGGACACTGGAAAGCCCAATGCCCGACTCTACTGAGCGTGAGTAAAGGCAAGGGGCCGACAGGAACGACAGGCCGACAGTACGAGAAAAGGCGCGAGACAAAGAAGAACCCGACTTACATAGACAGACCAGACAGAACTACCACGTTTGATTATGCCCGATGGCACAGATTTCGCCAGGAAAATCTCAGCGGCATGCTCAAGTTCTCCTAGGTCGGGCAATGTCAAGACGGGAACCCAGCCTCGTTTAAAATTCACAGACGGAAAGAGATAATTATGACCAATAACTGTTTTTTATATTTGTCTTGGGTCTTTGTATGTCGTACTTGTACTGTCCCCCGTCTGAGTTTGTGTGTATGTAATGTACAAGTCTGCGTCATCCCTCTACACGTGTTTCCGTGTTACTCGACCTCTGTTAGCAGAAACTTAGCATAAAAGCAACCTGGAAAGAAAGAAATGGTAAAACAAAATCCGTAGACCATTAATGAACTTGAACTTTTAATTTAACACAACAAACAAGGAATAATAACGATAAACTGTAGAAAATGAAAGTCAAACAGAACATTCGCCCCCCCCCCCATTCTGGAACCTTCCAAAGTAGGGCAGGGTTACGGCTACGCCCAACCAACGGCAACCCATATAAGGCGAGCCCGGCCGCCAACTCTTGGTCAGGAAATCTTAACGTATGGGGGAGCCGGAGGAGAGGCAGGAGCCCGCAGCCTGGGCATTTGCAGGTAGTCCCGCCACATGTCTCCTTGGCCGGCCGCAACGGGCCTGGAAAGACTAAGGTAGTCCCGCCACATGTCAAGAGGAGAACGAGGCACCTCTTCCTTTTCTCTTCCGTCACAGCCGCAGCAGTCCTGGACGGCGGGATGTCCTGCACGTACCTCCACAACAATTTGTCCAAGTTGGGCTGGGAGGGAGAGGCGACGCGGACGAGCCTCTCCCACCTCCACCGGTAGGAGGTTTCCCAGCCCCCAGCCCGACGCCGAACACCCCCAGTCAGGCGATGGTGCCCATACTTCCACAGCACCGGACACACCATGGTGGCACCCCAGTACTTGCGCAGCACCGAACGTACAATGGTGGCACCCCAGTATTTGCGCAGCACCGAACGTACAATGGTGGCACTTGGGGAACACCGGATGTGGAGAGACCTTTATGCGGGGCGATGAAAAGCAGCGGCATGGAGTGCACCGGGAGAAGGAGACGATGTGAACGAGTCTCCCTCGCCCCCCCAGGTGGGGGCATCACAGCTGCACCCCAGCTGAACGTCCCGCTTACACAAAACAGGGACCTCTTCCTTTCACTCCGAAGGATCTCTTCCATTCTTGCAAACTCGACGAGAGTGGCCCCTGTAGGGCCTCAAAATGGCGTCTGGATCCGCTGGAAGGCGGGCCCCGGCCACTAGAGTAACTTTGGCCAGCCATACAACTCGAACATTTGTCCCATGGAGCACGAGCCCCCATCTCCGACAGCATCTCCGCAGCCTTGAAGATCATACAAAGGTCCCCGGCGGAACCTTCGGCCTTTGCAGGTTTCCGGTAAGGGACGGCTGCCTTGATCGCCAACGAAACAAACATGACATTGCCACACCTTCTGTTAGCGTGAATTCTAGAACTGCCGAAAAGGACTCTGGTCCAAACTGCCAGTAATGGAAACATTTCCCCCTGATGCTGCTTCCGGACTGAGCCGGCCCCGCCCAACATGGCGCTGGTATCAATCGGAACTTACGAACACCTCGTGGTGTTCCTTCGCACTAATATAAACTTGATGTTCTGAGATTTTATATGATCCTTTGTACACTTGGCTAGAAAAGACAAAGAGAACTCACTCGACGAACAGTATGAAAAGATCCCCGTTACAAATGTTGATTACAAATGTACAATGTATTATATTTTTATAACTGATGTAAACCTCATTTACGACGCACACGTACGGTATGCATATAGGAAATCTGATTACAACTATTATGATTATGCTTCTAAATTATGAAATTAAAATGCCCTCGAACCCCCAGCCAATTAATAGACGTTTTAGTTTCTTGCAAATGAACGAGTAAAACTTTCCGATGTTTTTATTGCTGCAAGCGAAACCCCCCACTGTATGCACTTTAGCCATTGCCACGACCGGCCAAATACGACCGCACCCTCATAATCCATATGCTGAAATGATTTTGCAAAATAAAGTCTTTGAAACTATGGACGGGTATTACATGCTTTATTTTAAAACAATATGGGATGGGTGGGAAAGTTCTTTTCTGTGCACCCTACTCTGCTCTCTCTTTAAGGTTAAAAGAAGATGGTTGCCTAGCCCTGGAGGACGGATCGGATCGACAACACGACACCCCGCTTTCAAAAGTACGCGACTGACTCATGAACTCTCGCGTAGAGGAAGACCTTGACTTCCAAGGATGGGTAAAACGAATGGTGTAAATGAGGGAATGTAAAAGGAGGGTGAAATGAAATAATGTAAATATTATAAAGTACAACGTTCCAAAGTAGCAGGGACCCAAGAACCGAAGAACCTTAGAACGCCACAACGTTGAAAGAGGTTTAAGGACCCCGATAGTGAGATACATCCTTTTGACTAGATACCTCGTACTAGGCACCTCTGGTTTCCTTTTTACGTTTCCCCGCACACGACCTATATGAACACACTACCCCCCCCTCGACTCCAGAAACCATATCCCCAGGGACCCTGCCCCGAGGAGGGAAGACGAGTAAGAGGTAAGTAAAGGACTTATGAATCCATGTATTTGAATGTGCGCGAATGCTGTGTCCCCCACCCCCCCCCCTTTTTTCCTCCTTCTACAGGTTACATCAGAGATTACAGCCGAGGTGTGGCGAAGATCTGAAGCCTTGCCACGTCTAATACTCGAAGCGGACTAGCGCCGCAGGGTGGTGTCTAAGCACGCCTGCAAACTACTCACGTATCGAACAAACCCGAAAAATTAGCACAACCTGATAAAAGTGATCACCCTTAAACCAGACCGGACGAATGAACCCATGTCACGTATGATGCGAAACTGTGAGGGAATGCGTGTGTGTGTGACTGAGGCGTTGACCCAACTGGTCAAAGGACCGAGAATGCGAGAAAGTGCGACAAAATGGTACCTCCTTTCTTCCTTCCTTTTTCTCAAAGCATGTCCCCTCTACCCTGTCTAATGCTCAAACTGCATGATTACAAGATCCTAACGCAGACCCGCGAATGCCCTTTACTGTGTAATGCACTAAATAGCCTTTCTTGAATACACTGCCACCCTCTCTGTTGCACGTGTACTATTTAGCCTGCCGTTGCACTCTCACTCTCTCTCTCTCTCTCTCTCTCTCTCTCTCGCTCTCTCCCTCTCTCTCTCTCTCTCTCCCTCTCTCTCTCTCTCTCTCTCTCTATTTCTGCACTCCCACTCTTCCGAGTGGTTAGCCCCAAAATTGGCAGATTGCCACCCCTAGCACACCACCTAATTGGCTTCAAATACCGTCAGTATTTGCACAAAAAAACTTGTCTTTAATACAATCACCCTGAGACCGCGTCGTTACCTCTCCTTTTCCGCTAGAAGTCAATGAACCCAGGTGGGGCCGTAAGGGAAAGGACAGGTAAGACGACAGAGGTTCCCTAATCTGACCCGAAATAAGGGAACTACATGTCAACGGCTCCTATAGTATAAAACAAGGACCGCAGAATACGCGACCCTCCCCTCTCTGAATTGTCGCAATACCCAAGCCAAAAAAAAAAAATGATCACCCCCGTTACCTCCCCTGTATATGTCCCTGGTTGTTTCCCATAAAACCCCTGTCCTTCCTGATTAAGTAATCGGGCTGTAAAAGGTTACGTAGGATCCAGAATGATGTTTTACAAGGTTAACAGATTAGCCCAAGGTAAAGAAATAACCGAAATGAACCCCGTAGTAGTTTAAAGGCAGGAGGCATCTATAGAAAGGAGATGTTTTAGTCATGTTCGTCTCTCAGCAAAATACCAGTGTAGTACCATGTTGATGACTCACAGTACCCTTTGTAAATGTAAAACTCTAGAGAACAGCATATCTTCGCCAGGTTCGTCTCACGAAGGTGGGTCACCATCAGATGAACTGTCGTGAACTAATTATGAAGGAAAGTCATAAGTAAATCCAACAGGCCCGTCACCGGTCATTTCATATGCCAATTGTGAGAACGAGCATTTTCATTCATTGCCTGGAGCTGGGAGAGAAATAGACTTTTTGATTATCTTCATTTGCAAATTTTCTAAAGACTGTCTTTTCAAACTTGTTTAAGGGTACTGCTGTTGGAGGAGAGAAGGACCGGATGTGGGAGCACGAGGCCTGACTACAGACTAAGGAACACCTGCGACATTAGCCAAGGCGAGACCACGACAGAAAAGAGCTGCAGGACGAGGCACTGCTTTCGACAGCATGAAAAGAAAGGGTCGACCTGATGCCCCTGCTCGACGTCCAGTGCCTGTCGACAAGTCCCCGCTCTCTGAATTCTGTCACGCGCCCGCCTATTTGAAGTCTCTCGTTCCCCTAGTTTGTTCCCAATTTGGCCTTGCTCCATCCCCCTTTTTCCTCTGACCTACCCTATGGACTATTTTGAACGCTCTTCTTCCATCGGAACTTTCTGACAATCACCTCAAAGGACACAGGGCGAAAAGGACCTTACCGACCAGAAACGCGAGGAAAGGGTCGTGCCCTGCAACGCAGAACTTAGAACAGAGCTGGACTCGTAGCTCCACCGCCGGTGCTCAACAGCGCCAACGAAAGACCACAAAGAACAATGAGAACTCGTAAAACTTCGAACATTTGACATCCACAATCACCGTTTTTGCTATGCCTCATTTCTCTCCCAGCCGCCATTGTACTGATCCTGCTCCAATCCAAATCTGAAATATGTAATAACCTGCCAGTTCACGTTATGATATGTACTTGCTGCTCGCTACAGAACCGTTTTTGTATTGCATTCCTATGACTTTCCTGCTGAACAAGTTTATCAAAGTTTATCAAATAGACCCACCTCCTGAAAACTAGAAATGTTAAAATGTATTGTTTACAACTCTTTCCACCTAGGGTTCCTACCGTTTTCCTTCTCATGTCCACCACAATAGACCCGAGTAGAAAATGAACCAGCAAGATGTCTTGAATATGTTAAAGGGAGGACTGTCGAAAATTAGTACGTTTTGGTGAACATTATCTGCGCCATCTTGCCTCTTCCCCTGATGCCACACTTTTGTCGTGCGCGCCCGCCATTTTAAGATGCCCCGATCAGAACAAACCCTTTTGCATGCCGCTGGCCCCTGACATAGCCCTTTGCCTTCGCTAAGCCTGCACGCTGACCAACCCCCTGCTTGCACCTGCCTTTGAGTCATAAACCCCTCTTCGGCGCTGCTCTGCCCCAGGCCCTCATCCTGTTCCCAGCGCGACACCTCCCTGCTTTCCTTTCATGATCTCCGGCCCTTAGATGCAAACCCCCTTTTTCCCCGTGTGCCCGTTTCATCCTCCCCGTTCCCAAGCCGACACCCAGCTCTGCCGATACCATCCTTGCCCCTCCCCGTACAATAGAAAGCTTCCCCCATCAAAGAATCCCCGGGTTGATCAAAGCCCCCCCACCCCATGAGACCCGATCAAACCCCCCACATTCCGTGAATCGGCGGATTATCCAGCTGCGCGATGCTCATCACCTGTTGTGACTAGGGTGGGGACTTCAACTGTAAATGTGTATGGGAACGGGCCCAAAGGGGAGTTCCGAGAATGTCTTTTCCGTACATCAAAGCTTTAACATGTATGTGTAATCTGCAATAAAGTCATAAATGTGCGTATAAGAGGCCAGGCCTCAGGAATACAGTTAGAGCACCTCAGAACGATACCTTCTGTCCGTTTCGTTGTGTTCTCCTCCGGAGAGAATAAAGAAAACCTTGTTTCCTGCTTTCCAGTCTCCAGCGCCTGCCTCTTCATTTGATTTAATAACTAGAGGGTCACAGAGGCAATACCGCCGGGCAAATATCGATTGTCCCCGACCCGAATGAACTTTTTACAGCCGGCCTTTCCTAATTAATTTCAGAAGGGGGACCGCAGGGCCACCCCTCCCGGCCACTAATAACCCCGGGGACCCCATCCCCCGGAAATGACCCTCTCTGTTGGGAATCGTGGGGGGTCCCCAATCCCCCCACAGTCCCACGGCTCCCCGCGGGAGCCGGCATTGCTTTTCCACACAGGGAGCAGCTAACATGCTGGTCCCCATGTGGAAAAATAGCACCCCAGGACACTGCAGGTGGGCACCCCAGGACACTGCAGGAGCTGGCCGGTCCCCCTCCCACCTTCTTCAAAGCCCTGGGGTGTGGTGGTCCCCGGGGCTGGGGGTCCGTCACGGACCCCCCAATTTACATATTTAGAGCCCCGGAGAGGTGGCAGTCCCCGGGGCGTGTGGGGGGGTCTTGTGCCCCTGCACTTTTGTTTTATCAAGATGCCCCCGGGGGCTAATTATCATCCAAGCGCGGGAGCCCGTGCTTCATTTTTTTATCAGCAATATCTACGCACCCTGCGCAGATTTTGTCCATTTAAAAAATATATATATAATAAAAATTTTGGGCCCTGGGGATCCTTGTGGGACCCCCTGACCCTTTTTTGCGTTTTGCGCATTTATTTAGGTTTCTTGTGCCTCGGTTCTACCGAGGCATAAGATGGCTACCAACACTTCCTGGTTTGGAGTGTTAACAGCCAATTAGCATACAGCTTGTGCTCGGCAGGGTGCGCGGATCCTGCGCCGCCATAGATATATATGTACTTTTAAATGTGATTTTCTCAGGAACTACTGAACGGATTTATACCATTTAAGCAAAAGACACAAGTCTGAACTAAGGACTACCTCTTTGCCAAATTTGGTGTAATTGCGTTGAGCATTTCGTGCTGTAGCCGCGATGAACGGTTCCTATGGAAAATTTCATGGGGAGAACATGTTTTGGGATCCCCCTTTTTTCTCAGCCCCCGCTTGATGAATCACCAAGAGACTTTCAGGATAGGAGCAGATCGGAGCTGGCCATTAGTTTTATATATATATATATATATATATATATATATATATATATATATATATATATATATATATATATATATATAAATAAAAGTCCATCCAACGCCACAACCCCACAAGGAAGAGGCACGTACACAAGGTAGGAATGAATAAGGCTTGTTTATTAAATTCAGGTCTCCCACGACCCCCGCAAAGAAAGAGAGACGCATTTTGCCTGCACAGGAGGCTTTATCAATCTGTTTGGCGCCATATCATTTCAACTATATATAGCCCTCCCACCTCACATAGGCTTCAATAAACATGGAAAGCAGACTTCGTGAGTGACACCATGACCGGCAGAAACACACTGATCATGGCATAAAATTAGAATGCCTAGTACAGAAAGTATATACATACAAATAACAGCAAAATGCACAGCCATCCTGTTTTGCCAAAAATAGGAATATCACATATAATACATCAATGTATGAATGTGTTCCCTGCCCGAAGGATGAGAGTATTGAGATTGTAGTCTCAAATAAAGAAATTGTCAAAAAGATGGCGCCAATGCTCCACAAATCATGCAAATACCCAATACTGAATATCAATAAAACATGCTTAAAAACGTGCTATATGTTAAATTCATATATACACACAGACCATATATTGCCACACAGTGGCGACTGGTCCATAGGGGCGCCAGGGGCAGCGCCCCACTAGGCAGAATCAACGTGACACGTCAGAAAAACCGCTCACTGGCAGCAAGAAATGTAAGCAGACTGCAATTCGTCTGTTTACATTTCTGCCCTGTGCTTCAGCGTTTCACCATGACTCATGCGCGCACTTGAGGCTGTGAACTTCACAGCCTCAAGTGCGCGCATGAGTCATGGTGAAACGCACAGCGCAGGCACGCAGGCGAGAGCAGCAGGAGTCCAGCAGACTCCGACTGCGCATCTGTGAGCTGAGGGCGGTTTCATTTCTGCACGGCCACTCCATTGTCATTACATTAGGTATGCTGCGCATGCCTAGTGTAATGCAGGAGTCTAAAGATAGGATCCTGTCGGGCGGTGATGTACATTAGCCCGATGCCCTGTCAAATGGCAGGATCTTGCCGTGTAGCCGCCCCAAGACGCATCCTGTCTTATGATTTGCCAACATCTGTGACTCGGAGACGTGATGCGACGCGGGTCCAGCGGAAGAGATGCCTCATCCTGGTAAGTTTCAAATGTATTGTTTTTTATTTTATTTAATTAAATGCACGCCCCCCCACCTCCCTCCCTCCCCCCAAGTCATGCAGGCCACAACTGGTTCTGACATTCAGTCCCAGGGCGGGTGTTGTTTTCTGGTGCCACTGCCATATATGTACAAGTCTCCCAAACACTAAATTAATTCACATGGGCTGCATAGATTGTCTAAACTCCTGCTAAAGACTGCATTCATGTGAACTTTGGCTGACAACAGTTCCTCTTCTGTTTTCTATAATCCATCAATGTGGTCCCTATTAAATCTGAAGATTTATGTGATGGCTTCAGCGATTAAATGTCGTTGCAGGAGCCGGAAAGTAAGCGTTTCACGTCAAGATCAGTGTCTTTCACTGCATCAGTAACTGTTTTTTTCTCTCTATCATAGGCAGTATCAAAAACTTTCAGAAAAGGAACATTTCATTAAACAAAGCACAGTCTTTAATGCCAACTCCCTGTCTCCACTGCTTGGTCTTTTCACCACCTCCAGGCATTCATATTCTTTTAAGAACAGAGAATTTAACTCGATTTTGACGGACCACAGATCTAGGATTTGACTTTCCCTGACAGGGTTTCCATTAGCGTAATATGTGGGGGAATTCGCTGTTTTAACATCTGTGTGCCTGGGCCTATCTCACATTTACTGCAGGATGCTAAAAAGTCTGTCTTGCATGGCTTGATGTTGCTGCCTGCTCCCATTTTCACAGAAGTCATTTCAACACCAAGCGGTAATTAGCACAAGGCTGGGCCTGCCCTCTGACATGAATGCGATTTATTGTTCTCCGCGAGTCACTGAGCTGCGCAAACAAAGCGCTCAGTCTTGGTGTCTGGCATTATATGAACTCATTGTGCGCGGAGCTTACTGACAGGAGAGCTTCAGAGACTTTGCTGTAATGTGAAAAATATTAATGTCAGTTAAATTCAGCAAGTTTTGTGGTAACTTACACAGGAAAGGCTCGCTTGTAATTAACTGCTGGATATTGGATAAACTTTGTGGCAGCCAACCTTGCTCGCGCGGAGGCAACCAGTTTCATCTATTAACTGCCAGCGCTTGTCTTTAATTTTGGCAACCGCGCGGTATTGCTAATTAATTCCCCCAAACCCCCCTTAGGTTGCTACGCTGCAGAAGGACGAACATTTTACGTCTCACCACTTGCAAATGTCACCAGCCGCCACTGTTGCCACATTGCCAAATGGAACCTAGTTCTCCATCACTTAGTTACGGCAGACAAGGCAGAATGAAAAAATGCATCCAAAGTTATCAATCACCTGGAACACTATAAAGAGAACTGGGACTCATAACAACATCCATGGGGCTCGAATTGCATCAACTAAGTGCACTTTCGACCCTAATATCAGCCTCCGGAACATCGCAACTAAACAGCAGGACTGCGAGGCTCAGAATCCCCTATGACGGCTTAGCTAAATCAAAAGTCCATACACAACAATTGATATAAATATCCCAGGTGAAGAAATCATCATTAACATATAGTCCGCCAAACTCAGAATATTGTTCCATTTGAAGGGGTTTTAAGTCCAAAGTCCCTTTTGCAAGTGGCACGCAATAGCAAATAGCGCACAAACTGACACAGTCATCGGCACACATGCGGGGTTGGAGGAGAATATTCGATATGCCACACCAACGTCACCGCTCATGCTTTGGCAAACATGTACCTGTAGTGCCGGAAGTGTTCCCTCTGTGGGGTGCTGTGCGCCATCTGGTGTTCAGCAGGGCAGGAGGTCGTGCAGGAAGTCTTACGAAGCGGCCTGGGTGTAGTGACATTCTCAGCAAACCCACTTGGGCTTTCATTCACGTTATGGTGACAAGCGCACAGCACCCCACAGAGGGAACACTTCCGGCACTACAGGTACCATCATGCTTTGCAAACAGCCACTGGGCGGGTACCAAGAACATAAAAGAAAGTGTCCGGCATGCTCTGCGTTTGTTCTTATCGTTGTGCCTGTGAAGAAGTGATTCTGTTCACGAAACGCGTCGGCATTTGATTCATTGCAAGATGCTCACTCTCCATGCTGCAGCCTCCTGAATAAACCACGAAGAACTTTACCTACCTGTGTGTGTGGCTCAATCCTAAAGTGGCAACTCTTTGTGTGAATATTTGAAACGGCTGACCCGGTCGTGGAATGAGCCCCGCCGAATAGCAGCGGTCCGTAAAGGATGCCATCTGGTGTTCAGCAGGGCAGGAGGTCGTGCAGGAAGTCTTACGAAGCGGCCTGGGTGTAGTGACATTCTCAGCAAACCCACTTGGGCTTTCATTCACGTTATGGTGACAAGCGCACAGCACCCCACAGAGGGAACACTTCCGGCACTACAGGTACCATCATGCTTTGCAAACAGCCACTGGGCGGGTACCAAGAACATAAAACAAAGTGTCCGGCATGCTCTGCGTTTGTTCTTATCGTTGTGCCTGTGAAGAAGTGATTCTGTTCACGAAACGTGTCGGCATTTGATTCATTGCAAGATGCTCACTCTCCATGCTGCAGCCTCCTGAATAAACCGCAAAGAACTTTACCTACCTGTGTGTGTGGCTCAATCCTAAAGTGGCAACTCTTTGTGTGAATATATATATATATATATATATATATATATATATATATATATATATATATATATATATATATATATTTACACACACACACACAGATAGATAGGTAGATAGATAGAGAGAGAGAGATAGAAAGATAGATAATGTGATTTATTTTTATAGTACGTAATTTAAAGAATTAAAGCAAGAATTAGTACAACGTAAAATATACATTTTTAATAACTGTGTTGAATATAGGTAAACACACACATATATATATATGTATGTGTGCTCATATAAGTGTATATTTATATATATTTTTAAATACTAGTGAGATTTATGTAATTAACATTATATTAATAGTTTCTATAACAATATTTAAGATTTACTACTTTAAGCTATATATATATATAGATTTGTAACGGCTGGCACGGCCGTTGAGGAAAGACCACTGCTTAATTGCGGGCCCGCCCCAGCTTACAATGAGCTGGGAATATTGGGAGGAAGGTGTGCACGCTCTATTTCAAGGCTGGAGTCTGCACAGGTACATTTTGTTTTCTACAAAGCGGGGCAGCCACAACATGAGAAGCAGGCATTTACCCACTTGGGATAGACTGAACATGCACAAACTAAAAGAAACTAGAGCGCACCTATGTGGTAATACTATGCACACGAACTACGAGCACCAGAAGGCCGCAGGAGTGCCACGCCCACTGGGGGAAGGTGTTTGGAACTCAAATTGAGCGTGTGCAGCGCAAATTCTTATTCTTTTGCTGCCACTGATGAAAGGACATTTGGTCCTGAAACGCGTCTGGCCTTAGCAAGGAGTGCCGGTTCTTGTGGAGCGACTGCTGGCAAGATTACTAAATTAAAATGTGTACCTTCATACGAGGCTTCCTGTGGATTTCCTTGCTTTTGTGCTTCCTGAACTGACTGATTTGTAACGGCTGGCACGGCCGTTGAGGAAAGACCACTGCTTAATTGCGGGCCCGCCCCGGCTTACAATGAGCTGGAAATATCGGGAGGAAGGTGTGCACGCTCTATTTCAGGGCTGGAGTCTGCACAGGTACATTTTGTTTTCTACAAAGCGGGGCAGCCACAACATGAGAAGCAGGCATTTACCCACTTGTGATAGACTGAACATGCACGAACTAAAAGAAACTAGAGCGCACCTATGTGGTAATACTATGCACACGAACTACGAGCACCAGAAGGCCGCAGGAGTGCCACTCCCACTGGGGGAAGGTGTTTGGAACTCAAATTGAGCGTGTGCAGCGCAAACTCTTATTCTTTTGCTGCCACTGATGAAAGGACATTTGGTCCTGAAACGCGTCTGGCCTTAGCAAGGAGTGCCGGTTCTTGTGGAGCGACTGCTGGCAAGATTACTAAATTAAAATGTGTACCTTCATACAAGGCTTCATGTGGATTTCCTTGCTTTTGTGCTTCCTGAACTGACTGATTTGTAACGGCTGGCACGGCCGTTGAGGAAAGACCACTGCTTAATTGCGGGCCCGCCCCGGCTTACAATGAGCTGGGAATATCGGGAGGAAGGTGTGCACGCTCTATTTCAGGGCTGGAGTCTGCACAGGTACATTTTGTTTTCTACAAAGCGGGGCAGCCACAACATGAGAAGCAGGCATTTACCCACTTGGGATAGACTGAACATGCACGAACTAAAAGAAACTAGAGCGCACCTATGTGGTAATACTATGCACAGGAACTACGAGCACCAGAAGGCCGCAGGAGTGCCACGCCCACTGGGGGAAGGTGTTTAGAACTCAAATTGAGCGTGTGCAGCGCGAACTCTTATTCTTTTGCTGCCACTGATGAAAGGACATTTGGTCCTGAAACGCGTCTGGCCTTAGCAAGGAGTGCCGGTTCTTGTGGAGCGACTGCTGGCAAGATTACTAAATTAAAATGTGTACCTTCATACGAGGCTTCCTGTGGATTTCCTTGCTTTTGTGCTTCCTGAACTGACTGATATATATATATATACATGGGTACTTTTATTATTAATTTGGACATTTGAAATGGCGCGCTCACTGTAGCAAGACTTTGCGCACTACAACATCCAGGATGCCGGGCGGCGGGCTCCGCCCTACTCGGCAGGTGTTATTAATCAAGTGCGCATTTGAACAGCGCTTTCAGAGATCCAGTAACAATGCCACTGAAGAAGAGAGTCTTTACTCTTGAAACGCGTCTGGCAACAGATCTTGTTGATGAAGCCTCAGCAAGCCGCCTGCCAGCATGCTGCCATGCCTCCTTGTGAATATGTTTGCTCCCTGTGGCCGCCCTCGCATGGGTGTTCCTGTTTTGTTGGATTTATATCGGCCGGTCCCGGTCGAGAGGAGCGGTCCATCACTCTGTGAGCCTCGCCAGGCACCTACTTAGGAGTTTGGGATCGAGGAGGGAGCGGGACAGGCACTGCAACAGGGCGGTGTCAGCCTCATCACGCTGGCAGCAAAGAAGCAGGGCGGGTGTCAAGCTGATGTCCCCATCAAACCCACATGGGTACTTTTATTATTAATTTGGACATTTGAAATGGCGCGCTCACTGTAGCAAGACTTTGCGCACTACAACATCCAGGATGCCGGGCGGCGGGCTCCGCCCTACTCGGCAGGTGTTATTAATCAAGTGCGCATTTGAACAGCGCTTTCAGAGATCCAGTAACAATGCCACTGAAGAAGAGAGTCTTTACTCTTGAAACGCGTCTGGCAACAGATCTTGTTGATGAAGCCTCAGCAAGCCGCCTGCCAGCATGCTGCCATGCCTCCTTGTGAATATGTTTGCTCCCTGTGGCCGCCCTCGCATGGGTGTTCCTGTTTTGTTGGATTTATATCGGCCGGTCCCGGTCGAGAGGAGCGGTCCATCACTCTGTGAGCCTCGCCAGGCACCTACTTAGGAGTTTGGGATCGAGGAGGGAGCGGGACAGGCACTGCAACAGGGCGGTGTCAGCCTCATCACGCTGGCAGCAAAGAAGCAGGGCGGGTGTCAAGCTGATGTCCCCATCAAACCCACATGGGTACTTTTATTATTAATTTGGACATTTGAAATGGCGCGCTCACTGTAGCAAGACTTTGCGCACTACAACATCCAGGATGCCGGGCGGCGGGCTCCGCCCTACTCGGCAGGTGTTATTAATCAAGTGCGCATTTGAACAGCGCTTTCAGAGATCCAGTAACAATGCCACTGAAGAAGAGAGTCTTTACTCTTGAAACGCGTCTGGCAACAGATCTTGTTGATGAAGCCTCAGCAAGCCGCCTGCCAGCATGCTGCCATGCCTCCTTGTGAATATGTTTGCTCCCTGTGGCCGCCCTCGCATGGGTGTTCCTGTTTTGTTGGATATATATATATATATATATATATATATATATATATATATATATATATATATATATATATATTCACTGAAAAAACCATAGGTTATAGACCATATATAGTTAGGAATTAGCATTTAGAAAACCTTATTTTACTCACACAAAACCATTGAAATTCCATATATAGTTAGTTGCACTAACTATATATCGCGCACCCGCAATCCACTGCTGATGATGTCACATATTACATCATTCATGACATGGTCAGTGACATCACTGATGACATCACTGATGACATCTCAAATGACATCACTGATGACATCACTGATGACATCTCATTTGACATCATTCTTGTGCTAATACGATAAACCTCTTCAGACTCTAATATAACCTTAGATACACTCAGTGTATACAGACACTCACACACTGTCACTCATCCATGGAGTTACTCACACACCTAGTCAGTCATGCAAAGAAACAATCTCACCTCCATTTCCTCAACTATACAGTTATACACACCTTACTTATTCAAACATATACTAACACATATTTACTCTCTTATACAATCCCTGATACAAGTTCACAATGATCCATACAGCCACTCACACATTCAGTGGCTCTCATGCACAGTTATTTATATATGCCAACTCTCACATGTACTGTGTTTTACATATGTACTTACTATGACATGTAGCATTGAGATATCCATTCACTCATCAATACACTCATGCACACAGTCAACCGCCCATGTAGCTTTTTCCACATGCACTCTTGAACTCATACACCTAGTGAATCAACTGCTCACACATCTATGCACAGAGTCACACACCTCCCAGCCACCCCCACACAAACTCAATCTCCCATAGAAATACTTGGGCAACCAATTAATAACACATATAGCCTCTCGTATAGCTAATGATCAACACATGCAGCAGTTTACATCACAACAGACATAATGATGCACAAATTAAGACAGTTTAGTCATTAACCCATGCATTCAGTGAGACACATTTAATCACTCACTCATACAGTCAGTCACGCACCTACTAAATCCTTCATCCAGACACTTATACATCCACTCATTCTTCAATATCTAAGACATATTTTAACTTTACAGAAACATACAGTCACTGGATGTTGTCATCAGTGATGTCATTTGAGATGTCATCAGTGATGTCATCAGTGATGTCACTGACCATGTCATGAATGATGTAATATGTGACATCATCAGCAGTGGATTGCGGGTGCGCGATATATAGTTAGTGCAACTAACTATATATGGAATTTCAATGGTTTTGTGTGAGTAAAATAAGGTTTTCTAAATGCTAATTCCTAACTATATATGGTCTATAACCTATGGTTTTTTCAGTGAATTTTCAAGGTTTTGTAAATGCTAATTCCTAACTATATATGGTCTATAACCTATGGTTTTTTCTGTGAATTTCATTGGTTTTTTAACAGCTAATATCTGTAGCTGTAAAATGTATTCTTCTTTAAATCCAAAAATATATTTTATATGTTTATGAATAATTTTTTTTTTAAATATTTTTTTTTCTTCGTTCCCGCTTCGCGAATCGGGAAGCTTCCCGTTAGCTGACCTTGATGCCGCGAAATAGACCGCGAGCCGGTAAACGTTTCTTTACCGCAAGTGCCGCGTTAGAAAACAACATCGTGACGCCTCCCGTCCGCATGACGTTTCACGTTGTCGCGTGATACGTCATATGACGTGCTACGTTAGCGAACTGGTACGCGAAGCGAGTGCCAAAGCGCAGGTTTCTGGAAGCAAACCGGGAGGCCCTGCAAAGCGCTTAACGTAAACACAGCAAGTCATGTGACTTGGTAATAACACTTTTCATTGGTTCATTTCACTTTTGGTTTCCTAATGATGTAAGACTAGGTCATATAATCTAAAATGAACACTTTTGATTGGTTGAGAACTCTTGTTTTTCCCAAATGATGAAAATCCCTCCTTCTTTCCTCACTCTGACTTTCATCATTGTGAGAGAAAGACCCTTTGTGATCACTGAGCAATGGCTTCTTTAGTAGCTTCAGCTGGTGCTTCCCCACCACCTCCACCACATCCAAGGAAGAGTGGACCACCTGCTCAAGTTGTAATTCAACAAGAAGAAGAAGAAGAGGAACAGGAGGACGAGCACGAAGAGAGGCAGTTTTTGCCTGAGCAGCCCAAGACGTCTCACCGGAAAGAAAACTTCATTTGGCAATTTTTTAAAATTCTCAAAGGTCAGAAAAAAGTAAATGCAAGATACGTAACTTGCCTTATATGTCAAGATAGACTGTCCAGAGGGACCGACAAAAAATACAGTTTCGGAAACTACACAATGCATCGCCATATGACTAGGTGGCATCCTAACAACTACAGTGCTGCACAGTTTCGGAACGACCTAGATAATCTCCCTATTATGGCCAGAAGATCTGTTGTACCGGAAGTAACGGGACCAGAGGGCAGGGAGATGGTGCCAAATATACAAATGAGATTTGGTGAAGTAAAACACACCTGCGTATTTTGCGATGGATTCATTTCCTACGGAGAAAGAAGCATCACTCTGATCAACAGAGCTATTGACTATCATATGCAAGTTTGTCCGAAACGCCCAAAATAATAAATACTTCTTTTTTTTGTTTTGTTGCTCCTGTTGAGCCCTTTACAATGAATCGTTTTCATTGCCCCCTCCAAGAAAAACCCAAAAAAATATAAAACTGTTCCGAAAAATTCAAAAACAGTAAAAAAATGTTCAGAAAAATAAAAAAAAAAGTTCTTTTCAGAACTACCTCCCCGTTATTAAAAAATTGGTACAATATTTGGAACTGTGCCAACCTCTATTTCTCTTAGTTCGCTTCCTAGTTCGCTCGCTGGTACGCGAACTGGAAGCGAACCAAAAACAGTAAGTATAAGGGAAGGAAACACACACTTATGTTAAAAGAAAGACAGCTATAGGGGAGTAAACTAGAGATACTATTACCCATAATCCACTGCTGATGATGTCACATATTACATCATTCATGACATGCTCAGTGACATCATCAGCAGAGGATTGCGGGTTTTTTGGCAACATGCCTTATCCACGGTTTAATAACGCTGCCTTTTGCTTTATATAAGTTTTCAAATTGTATGAAATATATACCAATAGGTCTTTATGAACCTTTAGGTAGTGCTTTTGTTCATGAGGTCTGGTCGCTTCCATACACATACAGATGTTTCAAAGATGATCAAGAAGTTTATCTGAATGGAGAGGAATGCACTGAGACGCCAGATCATTCACTAATGTGTAGGCACATACAGTTACACGATTCATGCAACAAACACCGACCAAATATGGCTTGCGTGTTGCAAGGCACGCCAGTTCCTGCTATCATCCCCACGTTCAAGTTGTTGGAAAATGGTAGTTATTTGATGCTCAATAATGAAGATTGTTCTGAGTTAATTAAAAGTATTCCTTTTATCGTAACAGTAAGTGAACGGGTTATTTGCTGCAGAAATGTTCTATTTCCTCCCACACATGAACATAGGGAGTTTTCAATCTGGCCACAAATACCAACCTTGGGACACGTTTCAACGGCATGGCAAGAATAAGAGCTCTTTTGTCTCAGAGAGAGGTGGCCTTGAGTTCGGCCCGTGAAACTTTCGTACTTCACATAGCGAACACCCGTACACAGGTTTGCCTTTCAATTTCAGCAACATGTTTCCGACTATCTTTAACGCATCCTCCACAAAATCCCTGGCACACTTTTTTAAAGTTGTTACCAGTGGTCTCGTGACTTCATTTGAGAAAATCTTTGGAGTCATCCCTGCTCCCTTTCATTGTATTTTCTGCACTCTGGTTCGTGGATTGGCATTTTTACTTGCATTACCAGCGGACGCTCTTGTGCTTTTTTACATTTTTAAATATGGATGTCCCTCCTATGCAACCTCCGACCCTGCAGCTGCTGACACTGTTCCGCAATCGCATGCTAGAATATTATGGCACAATGCCGTTGGCGATATTAAGCACGGCATATGGATTATCTTTTCGGTTCTCCTACTTCACCTGTGTCCAGCCTGTATTTCACTGCCTGACCTGTGATTTCGATTGGGCCATTGATTTGTGTCTCTGCGGACCGGTTTCTCCTGACGTCGACTTTAATCAGCTGATGACTCCTATCATTACTCACGAGTTGATTTGTCCTGGCGAAAGGATTATGGCTGTGGCATTGATGCATGGACTACTTGGTCCCTGGAATTTACTGGCGGCAGCACAGTCTTTCTTGGAACACAGCTTTCTTGAAAACCCACCGAGCTGTCATCTGATGGTGATAGAGGATCCGGTGCTGGGAGAGCACGTATGTTCTTTTCCGCTTTTAAATTGGATGGCTGAACTGTTTTCGGATGAAGACGGTGACTTCCTATTGGAGGCTGTTGCAGCTTATTTTGCATACACAGTTATGTCATAGACCTTTTTCATGTTTGATATGCTGAGTACTAGCATTTCATTGACAATTCATTGACTTATTTGTCAAGTTTTTATTATTTACCTTGCCTATTGGCTTAAGACTCGATAAAGTACTTGGCTGTTTTATTTTTCTTTAGCATTGAATTTTCCTAGTTTTTAATGCTTTACCTTGCGGACCGTCCACATATAAACTTGCAATCTGCTCTCATGAGATGGCACTTCTATTATCTTATTCAGTTCGTTTCCGGATCATGAGGAGGTGTCATCTAGGTCCTGGATATCTTTACACCGTGTTAAGTTAGCATGGGCTCATTACCGGTTTAAACGCCATTTTTCCTTTTTTGCAACTTCTGCACACGACACTTAGTTGTTGCTTTAGCTTTCCACCTAGTAGTTCATCGTGGTTTACATGAGAATAATATGTTATTGGTCTACTATCTGCTTTACTTGTTAAACTATATCTGTACAGCGAGTGCTAAAGTTTCAAGAACAACACGATACAGAATTGTTATGAGGTCTGATCTCCACGACTTCATACTCATAACATAAGTGCAACTTCTGCCAATTCTGGGCATGAGGCGGGTTTTATATTGCTTTGCCGAACACACATACACAACAGTTGATGCGGTTCACATGAAGAGAGAGCTGGTGTATGCTGATGTGATTCCTTCAAATCTAAGACACTAAAGTATGGGCACGCCCTAAACCAACACAAAGAGACCTTCTTAGCAAATAATATAATATGTGTATTAGGGAGGGTGAGATATAAGCAGCCGCGGGCCGTGGAGGGAGTTACGATGGGGCAGGGAGGCGGGGAGGGGGAGAAGCAGGGTGGAGCCCTCTCTACCTTGCCCCTCCCCCTCCCCGCCTCCCTGCCCCACCGTAACTCCCTCCACGGCCCGCGGCTGCTTATAAGTGTTGCTAACTCTTATTCATTTACAGCATGTTAACATACTGTCACCATTCGCTTTTTATGTACTAGTAACTATGCTGGTAATTTTGCTACTGATAATATGTGTACTTGTATTCTCCACCCTGCTTCTCCCCCTCCCCGCCTCCCTGCCTCACCGTAACTCCCTCCACGGCCCGCGGCTGCTTATAAGTGTTGCTAACTCTTATTCATTTACAGCATGTTAACATACTATCACCATTCACTTTTTATGTACTAGTAACTATGCTGGTAATTTTGCTACTGATAATATGTGTACTTTTATTATCTAAGGTACTACGCCTGAGAAGACGGCATTAGTAAATAAACATTTCAAATACACATCTGTTCTTCTTAACTCCATGTTCTGGTTTCTAAGAAATCTATAACGACCGACTGTTCATGAGTTCCACGTATCCTGAGGTACTATAAGTTCATATTCTGGATTGTCTAAACATTGAGAGTTTGTTATATCCAATGTGACACTGTACCTAGCTTGCTAAATAGTTTTTGATTACTAACGTGAGTTTTGGGACACCCTAATTCGCCGAGGTTCCAATCCTCTGTCCACAGTTCTGTGTGAGAACAGAAACCCTGCGACAGGGGCACCCCCGACCCTTGCTGGAGCTTCATCACACTTGCGATACAACTCCAGCAATGCGCCACCTTTACGGCACAGATACATCACGCATCTGTGCTGTTTTTGCCCCATGATGCGCCGCATTGTAAATGCAGCACACCATAGGTGACGGAACAGCGGCACAGAATGACTAACACATCCCTGGTGATGCGCCAGTCATCATAAATCTATCCCTATGCTTCTTATCTTGTTAGAGATGAACCGCCATATGTATCATCAAAGTTATTTGCATTTCCTAAATAGCGAACTTTAAGGAATAAATAGCGATTCTTTACCATTCCTAGTTTGCGATGAGCTATTTGCTAATTAGCCGAATGTAGCCCAATGAAGCCCAATGTAGCCCAATGTAGCCCAAAGATGGCCGCCAGACACACAAAAAAACAAATGTAGCCCAAATATCAGCCAGATGTAGCCCAACTATAGCCCAGTGACAGAATGACCAATCAGCTTCGCAAACCTCCGTTACGCGAAGCGGAGCGCTGTTACAGATATATATCTTTTTTTGAACGTTAATTTCTCAAAATCCACTGGAGCACATATATTGAGACCTAGCAAAGGCACATCGGGCTACCAGTCCCTAATATTTTGCCAAGTTTCGTGCAAATCCATTCAGCCGTTCAATTATTATTTTTATTTTTTTTTTTTGCCCCGCGGGGCCCTTTTAAAACCTCCACATCAAACCTAGGGGGTCAGCGAGGATCTACTATGCCCCCTTATAGTTATTTCCCCCTTTGTTTTGACCTCCTCTTGTCTCTCGATCCTACCGAGAGACAAGATGGCGGCCGCTACGGACTGTTTGGAATGTTGACAGACGCCGGAGAACCAATCAGCTTCGCTTCACAAAGCTCCGTTGCGCGAAAAGTCCGCGAACCAGAGCGCTGCCTGGTCCGCGCTTACAGATATATATCTTTTTTTAAACGTTAATTTCTCAAAATCCACTGGAGCACATATATTGAGACCTACAAAAGGCACATCGGGCTACCAGTCCCTACAATTTTGCCAAGTTTCGTGCAAATCCATTCAGCCGTTCGGGCTAAAAGTGAGGCCAACCGCCCTATGGAAAACTCAATGTTAAAAACACGTTTTGGGACCCCCCTTTTTTCTCGGCCCCCCCTGGACGAACCCCCCCCAAATTTTCAAGGGCTGCTCAGAAACAAAATGTGCCATTTTCCTGAAAATTTCAGCCAATTCCGTCCACAAACGCCAAAGTTATTAGACATAGAATTTTCAAAAAACCCATAGAGAAAAAATCCTAACTATGTATACCTACTGGCGACCGCCAGTAGGTAATATATATATATATATATATATATATATATATACATTAGCGGCAGTCCTGCCGCTGGGTTGCACCACCCCGGAAAACGGGGGCCACGAGACTCGCTATTCAAGGAGTCGCGTATGTGGAGCTGCGCGATGGATAAGGACAGGAGTGTTGTTTGGTTCTCATGGTAGAGCCTTTGTAACGGGCAGTAATTTGAAAGTGCATCCATCCAGGACATATGGACTACATCTCCCATAAGCACAATTTGTGTTTTCATAAAGGGAGATGGTAGACGTCGTGCACTTTACTGCTGGCCCCTGATGAGGAAAATAAATTTCCGAAACGCGTCGGGCCTATTTCAAACACGCAACTGCCCATACCAACAAACGCTTTGGGGAAGGCGCACGCAGGCTCGAGTACAACCCGCTACTTGGACAACCCCACGGAGCTGTAATGTATATATATATATATATTCACTGAAAAAACCATAGGTTATAGACCATATATAGTTAGGAATTAGCATTTAAAAAACCTTATTTTACTCACACAAAACCATTGAAATTCCATATATAGTTAGTTGCACTAACTATATATCGCGCACCCGCAATCCACTGCTGATGATGTCACATATTACATCATTCATGACATGGTCAGTGACATCACTGATGACATCACTGATGACATCTCAAATGACATCACTGATGACATCTCACTTGACATCAATGATCACATCACTGATGATATCATTCATGTGATAATACAATGCATCTCCTCACACTGTAATATAACCTCCGTTACACCCAGTGTTAAATAGAGAGTATCATTTTTGAAACCATTGACACACCAATACTAGTTACTACATACGCACTCACTGATTCCTATGTCTACACACACATTCACTTCATACAATCATTCATACATACAATCACTCATCTTTACAACACTATCATATGCACTCATACACCTATACAGACACTCACACTCTGCCACTCATCCATGGAGTTACTCACACACCTAGTCAGTCCTGAAAAGAATCAATCACACTTCCATTTTCTCATCTATACAGTTAAACACAGAACACCTTACATTTTTGAAACATATACTAACACATAGTTACTCTCTTATAGAATCACTGATACAAGTACACATTGATCTGCACAGAGTCACACACCTCCCAGCCAGCCATACACACACTCAGTCTCCCATACAAATACTTGTGCAACCAATCAATAACCCATATAGCTACTTATATAGCTACTGATCAACACATGCAGCAGCTTGCACAACAACAGACATACTGATGCACACTTTCAGACAGTTTAGTCACTAACCCGTGCACTCAGTAAGACGCATTTAATCACTCACTCATACAGTCAATCACGCACCTACTAAAACCTTCATTCAGACACTTATACATCCACTCATTCTTCAATATGTAAAACATATTTAAACTTTACAGAAACACATAATCACTGGATGTTGTCATCAGTGATGTCATCAGTGATGTCACTGACCATGTCATGAATGATGTAATATGTGACATCATCAGCAGTGGATTGCGGGTGCGCGATATATAGTTAGTGCAACTAACTATATATGGAATTTCAATGGTTTTGTGTGAGTAAAATAAGGTTTTTTAAATGCTAATTCCTAACTATATATGGTCTATAACCTATGGTTTTTTCAGTGAATTTTCAAGGTTTTGTAAATGCTAATTCCTAACTATATATGGTCTATAACCTATGGTTTTTTCAGTGAATTTCATTGGTTTTTTAACAGCTAATATCTGTAGCTGTAAAATGTATTCTTCTTTAAATCCAAAAATATATTTTATATGTTTATGAATAATTTTTTTTTTAAATATTTTTTTTTCTTCGTTCCCGCTTCGCGAATCGGGAAGCTTCCCGTTAGCTGACCTTGATGCCGCGAAATAGACCGCGAGCCGGTAAACGTTTCTTTACCACAAGTGCCGCGTTAGAAAACAACATCGTGACGCCTCCCGTCCGCATGACGTTTCACGTTGTCGCGTGATACGTCATATGACGTGCTACGTTAGCGAACTGGTACGCGAAGCGAGTCGCAAAGCGCAGGTTTCTGGAAGCAAACCGGGAGGCCCTGCAAAGCGCTTAACGTAAACACAGCAAGTCATGTGACTTGGTAATAACACTTTTCATTGGTTCATTTCACTTTTGGTTTCCTAATGATGTAAGACTAGGTCATATAATCTAAAATGAACACTTTTGATTGGTTGAGAACTCTTGTTTTTCCCAAATGATGAAAATCCCTCCTTCTTTCCTCACTGTGACTTTCATCATTGTGAGAGAAAGACCCTTTGTGATCACTGAGCAATGGCTTCTTTAGTAGCTTCAGCTGGTGCTTCCCCACCACCTCCAAGGAAGAGAGGACCACCTGCTGAAGTTATAATTCAGCAAGAAGAAGAAGAACAAGACCAGGAGGAAGAGCACGAAGAGAGGCAGTTTTTGCCTGAGCAGCCCAGGACATCTCGCCGGAAAGAAAACTTCATTTGGCAATTCTTTAAAATTCCCAAAGGTCAGAAAAAGGTAAATGCAAGATACGTAACTTGCCTTATATGTCAAGATAGACTGTCCAGAGGGACCGACAAAAAATACAGTTTCGGAAACTACACAATGCATCGCCATATGACTAGGTGGCATCCTAACAACTACAGTGCTGCACAGTTTCGGAACGACCTAGATAATCTCCCTATTATGGCCAGAAGATCTGTTGTACCGGAAGTAACGGGACCAGAGGGCAGGGAGATGGTGCCAAATATACAAATGAGATTTGGTGATGTAAAACACATCTGCGCATTTTGCGATGGATTCATTTCCTACGGACAAAGAAGCATCACTCTGCTCAACAGAGCTATTGACTATCATATGCAAGTTTGTCCGAAACGCCCAAAATAATAAATACTTCTTTTTTTTGTTTTGTTGCTCCTGTTGAGCCCTTTACAATGAATCGTTTTCATTGCCCCCTCCAAGAAAAACCCCAAAAAATATAAAACTGTTCCGAAAAATTCAAAAACAGTAAAAAAATGTTCAGAAAAATAAAAAAAAAAGTTCTTTTCAGAACTACCTCCCCGTTATTAAAAAATTGGTACAATATTTGGAACTGTGCCAACCTCTATTTCTCTTAGTTCGCTTCCCAGTTCGCTCGCGGGTACGTGAACCGGAAGCGACCCAAAAACAGTAAGTATAAGGGAAGGAAACAGACACTTATGTTAAAAGAAAGACAGCTATAAGGGAGTAAACTAGAGATACCATTACCCGTAATCCACTGCTGATGATGTCACATATTACATCATTCATGACATGCTCAGTGACATCATCAGCAGAGGATTGCGGGTTTTTTGGCAACATGCCTTATCCACGGTTTAATAACGCTGCCTTTTGCTTTATATAAGTTTTCAAATTGTATGAAATATATACCAATAGGTCGTTATGAACCTTTAGGTAGTGCTTTTCTTCATGAGGTCTGGTCGCTTCCATACACATACAGATGTTTCAAAGATGATCAAGAAGTTTATCTCAATGGAGAGGAATGCACTGAGACGCCAGATCATTCACTAATGTGTAGGCACATACATTTACACGGTTCATGCAACAAACACCGACCAAATATGGCTTGCGTGTTGCAAGGCACGCCAGTTCCTGCTATCATCCCCACGTTCAAGTTGTTGGAAAATGGTAGTTATTTGATGCTCAATAATGAAGATTGTTCTGAGTTAATTAAAAGTATTCCTTTTATCGTAACAGTAAGTGAACGGGTTATTTGCTGCAGAAATGTTCTATTTCCTCCCACACATGAACATAGGGAGTTTTCAATCTGGCCACAAATACCAACCTTGAGACACGTTTCAACGGCATGGCAAGAATAAGAGCTCTTTTGTCTCAGAGAGAGGTGGCCTTGAGTTCGGCCCGTAAAACTTTCGTACTTCACATAGCGAACACCCATACAGAGGTGCAAAACCTTTTTCAATTAACATTTGCCTTTCAATTTCAGCAACATGTTTCCGACTATCTGTAACGCATCCTCCACAAAGTCCCTGGTGCACTTTTTTAAAGTTGTTACCAGTGGTCTCGTGACTTCATTTGAGAAAATCTTTGGAGTCATCCCTTCTTCCTTTCATTGTATTTTCTGCACTCTGGTTCGTGGATTGGCATTTTTACTTGCATTACCAGCGGACGCTCTTGTGCTTTTTTACATTTTTAAATATGGATGTCCCTCCTATGCAACCTCCGACCCTGCAGCTGCTGACACTGTTCCGCAATCGCATGCTAGAATATTATGGCACAATGCCGTTGGCGATATTAAGCACGGCATATGGATTATCTTTTCGGTTCTCCTACTTCACCTGTGTCCAGCCTGTATTTCACTGCCTGACCTGTGATTTCGATTGGGCCATTGATTTGTGTCTCTGCGGACCGGTTTCTCCTGACGTCGACTTTAATCAGCTGATGACTCCTATCATTACTCACGAGTTGGTTTGTCCTGGCGAAAGGATTATGGCTGTGGCATTGATGCATGGACTACTTGGTCCCTGGAATTTACTGGCGGCAGCACAGTCTTTCTTGGAACAGAGCTTTCTTGAAAACCCACCGAGCTGTCCTCTGATGGTGATAGAGGATCCGGTGCTGGGAGAGCACGTATGTTCTTTTCCGCTTTTAAATTGGATGGCTGAACTGTTTTCGGATGAAGACGGTGACTTCCTATTGGAGGCTGTTGCAGCTTATTTTGCATACACAGTTATGTCATAGACCTTTTTCATGTTTGATATGCTGAGTACTAGCATTTCATTGACAATTCATTGACTTATTTGTCAAGTTTTTATTATTTACCTTGCCTATTGGCTTAAGACTCGATAAAGTACTTGGCTGTTTTATTTTTCTTTAGCATTAAATTTTCCTAGTTTTTAATGCTTTACCTTGCGGACCGTCCACATATAAACTTGCAATCTGCTCTCATGAGATGGCACTTCTATTATCTTATTCAGTTCGTTTCCGGATCATGAGGAGGTGTCATCTAGGTCCTGGATATCTTTACACCGTGTTAAGTTAGCATGGGCTCATTACCGGTTTAAACGCCATTTTTCCTTTTTTGCAACTTCTGCACACGACACTTAGTTGTTGCTTTAGCTTTCCACCTAGTAGTTCATCGTGGTTTACATGAGAATAATATGTTATTGGTCTACTATCTGCTTTACTTGTTAAACTATATCTGTACAGCGACTGCTAAAGTTTCAAGAACAACACGATACAGAATTGTTATGAGGTCTGATCTCCACGACTTCATACTCATAACATAAGTGCAACTTCTGCCAATTCTGGGCATGAGGCGGGTTTTATATTGCTTTGCCGAACACACATACACAACAGTTGATACGGTTCACATGAAGAGAGAGCTGGTGTATGCTGATGTGATTCCTTCAAATCTAAGACACTAAAGTATGGGCACGCCCTAAACCAACACAAAGAGACCTTCTTAGCAAATAATATAATATGTGTATTAGGGAGGGTGAGATATAAGCAGCCGCGGGCCGTGGAGGGAGTTACGATGGGGCAGGAAGGCGGGGAGGGGGAGAAGCAGGGTGGAGCCCTCTCTACCTTGCCCCTCCCCCTCCCCGCCTCCCTGCCCCACCGTAACTCCCTCCACGGCCCGCGGCTGCTTATAAGTGTTGCTAACTCTTATTCATTTACAGCATGTTAACATACTGTCACCATTCGCTTTTTATGTACTAGTAACTATGCTGGTAATTTTGCTACTGATAATATGTGTACTTGTATTCTCCACCCTGCTTCTCCCCCTCCCTGCCTCACCGTAACTCCCTCCACGGCCCGCGGCTGCTTATAAGTGTTGCTAACTCTTATTCATTTACAGCATGTTAACATACTATCACCATTCACTTTTTATGTACTAGTAACTATGCTGGTAATTTTGCTACTGATAATATGTGTACTTTTATTATCTAAGGTACTACGCCTGAGAAGACGGCATTAGTAAATAAACATTTCAAATACACATCTGTTCTTCTTAACTCCATGTTCTGGTTTCTAAGAAATCTATAACGACCGACTGTTCATGAGTTCCACGTATCCTGAGGTACTATAAGTTCATATTCTGGATTGTCTAAACATTGAGAGTTTGTTATATCCAATGTGACACTGTACCTAGCTTGCTAAATAGTTTTTGATTACTAACGTGAGTTTTGGGACACCCTAATTCGCCGAGGTTCCAATCCTCTGTCCACAGTTCTGTGTGAGAACAGAAACCCTGCGACAGGGGCACCCCCGACCCTTGCTGGAGCTTCATCACACTTGCGATACAACTCCAGCAATGCGCCACCTTTACGGCACAGATACATCACGCATCTGTGCTGTTTTTGCCCCATGATGCGCCGCATTGTAAATGCAGCACACCATAGGTGACGGAACAGCGGCACAGAATGACTAACACATTCCTGGTGATGCGCCAGTCATCATAAATGTATCCCTATGCTTCTTATCTTGTTAGAGATGAACCGCCATATGTATCATCAAAGTTATTTGCATTTCCTAAATAGCGAACTTTAAGGAATAAATAGCGATTCTTTACCATTCCTAGTTTGCGATGAGCTATTTGCTAATTAGCCGAATGTAGCCCAATGAAGCCCAATGTAGCCCAATGTAGCCCAAAGATGGCCGCCAGACACACAAAAAAACAAATGTAGCCCAAATATCAGCCAGATGTAGCCCAACTATAGCCCAGTGACAGAATGACCAATCAGCTTCGCAAACCTCCGTTACGCAAAGCGGAGCGCTGTTACAGATATATATCTTTTTTTGAACGTTAATTTCTCAAAATCCACTGGAGCACATATATTGAGACCTAGCAAAGGCACATCGGGCTACCAGTCCCTAATATTTTGCCAAGTTTCGTGCAAATCCATTCAGCCGTTCAATTATTATTATTATTATTATTTTTTGCCCCGCGGGGCCCTTTTAAAACCTCCACATCAAACCTAGGGGGTCAGCGAGGATCTACTATTCCCCCTTATGGTCATTTGCCCCTTCGCTTTCGCCTCCCCTTGTCTCTCGATCCTACCGAGAAACAAGATGGCGGCCGCTACGGACTGTTTGGAATGTTGACAGACGCCGGAGAACCAATCAGCTTCGCTTCACAAAGCTCCGTTGCGCGAAAAGTACGCGTAGCGGAGCGCTGCCCAGTCCGCGGTTACAGATATATATCTTTTTTTTAACCTTAATTTCTCAAAATCCACTGAAGCACATATATTGAGACCTACAAAAGGCACATCGGGCTACCAGTCCCTACAATTTTGCCAAGTTTCGTGCAAATCCATTCAGCCGTTCGGGCTAAAAGTGAGGCCAACCGCCCTATGGAAATTAACATAGGAAAAACGCGTTTTGGGACCCCCCTTTTTTCTCGGCCCCCCCTTGATGAACCCCCCCAAAATTTTCAGGGGCTGCTCAGAAACAAAATGTGCCATTTTCCTGAAAATTTCAGCCAATTCCGTCCACAAACGCCAAAGTTATTAGACATAGAATTTTCAAAAAACCCATAGAGAAAAAATCCTAACTATATATACCTACTGGCGACCGCCAGTAGGTAATATATATATATATATAAAGAAACAATATTTTAGCAATATTAGTGTGAAACAATATATATATTTTTATATTTTTGGACTTAACATTATAAGGATAGGGACACAATGTTTTTGTAAACAACATTTTTGACACGATATTTGTTACACAGCATCGCTGATTTCAATATTCTGTCAGTGATCCCTTTTAATGGTGATGCTTATCATCCTTTCACCTAGCACTGCATCTTACCTAAAGACCCTCATGACTAGTGAAACCATTTCTCAAGCATCCTTCTTTGGTCACAACAAACCACCCTAGCTCTATGCCTTTATTGGACCCTTCTCTTGTGGCAATACTGCAGACTTGGCTCAAAATTTTGATTGTGTTTAATTTTCTAGCTAAATATTGGTTGGGTCTAGTCTGTAAAGGTTGACAGAATTTACACCAGAAACTGTTTGGAATACCTGTTAGAAAAAGGTTCATTCTCACTTATTTGTTGCCCTAAATGCAGCCTGTAACACCTGTACCAATGCCTTATCATTGTCAATTTTAGGAGAAGCTCCAGATATCTGAGTAAGTTTCTTCAACTGCCTTGTGGACCACTGTCTGTTGGCTAGATCTTTTGCAGTTGAGGAATCACTTCTCAAACTTCCTCACCCTACTTACATTTTCTTCGACTTTATAAAATTACTTTCTGCATCTTTCACAGGAAAAGCTGATAATAGTACTAAGGCGAAAAAGATCGGGCCTCCCTACCTCTCTGCCTAGATGTATTATTACAAAGAGGAATGAATATTCTGGGTATTTTCTATGCACATAATAATTCTAGTGACTGTAATGGCATTACCGGACATACGCTTGTGCAACAAGATTGTGTGAGAGGTGTGGCCATGCATGCAAAGTCAAGCAAGATACATCCTTGATGTATTTGGCTGCCGCCGGCATGAAAATTGTAATCGAAGTATGCTCTTGCATACAAATATCACACTAAAGGTTTGCTCTTGGCATTGGAAAAACATCTCTGGTCATTTATTTGCTCAAAAACAGTCTAACAAATGCAAAAAGTGAAGTGAAAAGCATACGTTTAAGGAGAAATAAGAGTGAGACAAAATATGCAAAGCCCAGTAATTGAGATTTACATAAGCTTAAACTTGCTCTACCAGAACTAGCAGAGCCAATATTAGCTGTCTGTATTTCTAATTCCCCCACGGTAGATCTATGGAGTATTGAAGAAAATGCTGTAAATTAGATGGAAGGTGCTCGCAATCAGCATTGTGACCAGGAAATGAATTAATAAACAAGTATGTGCCTCATTACGATGTCGGTCAGAAAAGGCTCTGAACCGCAGTCTGATTCTCCTAAATTGTGTCGGAACCTATGTTTCCGACCGAGTTGGAAATATTTCCGACCGACCGATTACGATCAGAAAGCAGTCGGTTGTTTCCGAATCGGTTCCGCCTAGAATTCGGAAACACTAAGCCGGTCTAAGCCAAAATGTACAGCTCTATGGACCGAGTTTCCGACCAACGGATTACAATGTCGAATTTGGACAGTCTTTCCGAATTAGTCTGTCCGACAAGGAAAGGCTGTCAGAAACGGAATTTGGGGGCCCTTTCATCCCAGGCCTCCGGTTGGGTGCCTTGGGGGTACCCCATGGACCCATCTTTAATACCATACAAAGTGTGGTAGGCACCATGGGGAACCCGCCACTGGGTGCAGGGTTTTCCGCAACTACCCCTTTTTTCTATGGAAGCCTGTGTTGTCAGTCGTAACACATTGAAGTCCATGGGATACTTTGTGAACGGTGTTCGGAAGCATTCGTTCGGACTCACCGAACGCGAGTCGGTCAGAAACAATTCCGACAAGGAGTCGCCCGTTTTGCTTTCCGACCGACATCGTAATGAGGCCCTAAATTGAAGGAAAAAAAGTAGGACTTCAAGTTATTTTTTAGACTACTTTAACCCCATGCGCGCTGGCCTAATTTTCGCTCTGTGCGGGCGAAATGAAGAGTGGACGGAGTTCGGACAACCCCCGGCCATCTTCCAAACACACCCACCGTGACGTGTGACTGCCGGGGGCCGTCCGCAGCATGCAAGGAGTTTAATGTGACTTTCCACATTGCACCTACATCTCACTTATAAGGTGATGATACAAAATGTGTATTTCTTTTTAAATCCAAAGTGAAATTAGTGCTAAAAACACGGGTGACAATAGTGCCGCCCTGCTACTGTCTGTGATACAGTGGAAAGTTGGGTCACAGCTCCAGTCACTAACTTTTCTAGTTTCTCTTTGATATTTTACATTGTACGTTTTTATGCATTTGTCTTACATGCTTTGTTTCGATCATCCCTATCAAAAAATAGTGCAAGAGGTTTAAGTCTGCCCTAGATGAATATATCCACGCTTTTGAGAATACACTGCTGCATCGTATCAACAGATCTCGTCTACCAACTTTAACATTTTAAAGAGGTTCCTCTAGCAAATTTCTGGCAAATCAAGTTGTGCTCTATAATTTAGGAAACAGTGCCTCCCACTGAAATCTGATATCATTACAGTCACACCAAGCAACAATTCCTGTCATGGGACATGCTGAGCAAAATCACTGGCACAGCCAATAGGTCTGGTGTTCGTGGCAAACCTTTCAGCTTTGGCTGTGGTCTGACTTTATACCAGATCAGAGCAGGTGTTAGTTTCCTGCTGCTAACACGCCTTATCTCATGTTTTGGGATCTTATCACCGATCTGGCTGGTCATTGAGAATGTTGCAGAGTGGTGTTGTCATGGCTTTTTGCTTGGGAACGCCTACTCTGCATCTCATTAGCGATAGTTGTGGGGGTAATCTGTGGTGATGTTTTTTGTGGCTGCTATCGCAGGTAAACTGGTGCTATGGGCTGTTAGCACCAGCTTGTGAATGGGGCAATATATTTATCGCGACTTTGGCTGCGATAAAGTGCCATTAACTCAGAAATAGCTCCTTGAGAATATGCCCCCATGTGTCTTCCTACAATTTAATTGTGCCAGGATCCTGTGTCTTTTATGTATGGAGCCCAAGTCTATAACATTCCAAAATGTGTACGTATATTTACTAGGCTGCGTCATTGGTTTTGCTATAGAACGTACTACCATGGGCACAAGTCCCTGCATGCAGGCTGTAAAATGCCCTAAGTACAGCTGAGTCCCCATATCCTGATAAAGCTCCCAATACTAGGTTCCCCCATAAAACGCTGGAGGACCAAACCATGAAAAAAAGTTAAACAGGACCTTCATAACTTCTAGAACATGGTGCATTCGCTATAGGGGGAGTGATAACCACCAGCCGTATTACACATATCAGTCTGCACTCAATTTCTAACATCTGTGGAGCTCCAGCTAGGGCCCTATCCTGGTACAAGGACAATGATCGACAAAACCATCTGGCAACAAATAATAGGGAGTTACATAATCATCTGGTAAAGGCTCCAGACTAAGAAACAAAAATCTCAGCATCCAACTTTAGTAATCATTGGCAGTCTGTGGGGTAACCAGAGGGAACAGCGCCAAACTATTCTCCGAGTCAGAATGTGCAGCAGTATCTTCGGAAGAGTTCACAGTTTCCGCAATGGACGTGGCATTGTGCTCCACCAGAGCCACCGCGGTCAGGTCTTTGAGATTCTGTGATCTGCTCCGGCGATGTGTTCACATTGGACCCAGGTCCCAGGTGCCATCTCTTGTCCGTTCTCGATCCTCTAATGCGTTCTGGTTTGGACTGATGGCATTGACTTGTGTGAGAGGAAGCCTGTGACATCAGTGGTGTCAAAGTAATTTCTACCCAGTCCGCTGCTTCTTCTGGGTTATCAAAGAACAGGTTTTTCTGGTCATAGATCCCTTTTAGTCGAGCAGGGAATAACAAAGCATACTTTAAGTTATGGTCCCGTAGTTTCTTTTGAACATCTTGGAATGTGACTCTCGCTTTCTGGACCCCTAAAGGAAAGTCTGGATAGAGTGAGATAGTTATGTTTTCAAATTTTGTTGAAGCGTTCTCCCTAGCAGCGCACAGTATTGTGTCTCTGTCTTTATAATTCCGGCTATAAGTGGTCTGGGCGGCGCACCCGGATAAGAGGTTTAGGTGGGACTCTATGAGCTCGCTCTACACTGTAGTGCTCCGTCAGGCCCATCGTTGCCACTTGTTCATGCAGCCATTTTTCAACAAATTGGGTAGGATTAGACCCTCGCTCTTTTCCGGTATTCCCAGTATGCGCACATTATTCCGGCGGGATCTCCCTTCCGCGTCATCCACTCTGTCCTGCAAGCCTTTCAAATGCCATTGTAGCTGGTCTATTTGAGAGGTATGTATTGTTTGTTGTGGTATTATGAGGTCATCTAGAGCTATTTCATATTTCATTAGATTGGACCTTGTCTGCCAGTTTTGAGTGGTCCGCTTTCAGCAGTGTGAAATTGGTGCTCAGTGTACTTATTTGGGCTTCTATGGCAGAGTGTGTGTCTCCTATTTCTTTTAAGATCAAGTCCAGCTTGTCATTCTGGAGGTAGGAGGTATCACATCCTCCTCTGGGCTGCTTATTGGAGTATCCTGCATGTTGCTCTCTGTTTGCTCCTGAAGTGGGGGATCCGGTTGTTTGGTTGTGCCCCATTATCGGAGTACAAAAGGGTACAGCTTGATCCTGCAATTTACTGTGATGTTCTCCACTTTGCAAGTAGCGCCAGACGCCTTGTTTCATCACATACAGTGCAGTGCCCACAGAACACAAGCACATGTCTCACTAAAGCACTCCAGATCGTTCCCCGTCGGGGCCAGCTCTCTCTATCCAGGTTGTAGATATGCTTCCTCTTCTCCTTTCAGCATGGCTCACCGCATCCCCTTGACGTCATCGACCCCGCAGACTGCTAATTCGGTCAGCGCCACACCCTGCAGAGAATATTCCTATAGATACGTTTGCACTTGTCCATTTCCTATATTTACATGGGAAATTGTTCCTATGGTCGTGCGCCTCTATGTCAGCTCGTATTTACTTTTTATTCACTTGTTTGTGGCCATCGCTTTCTCTGTTTGGCATAGGGGCTTGCAGTGAATAATGGAGTCGTTGCACCTCGTGTGCCGAATGCCTCTGCAATCCCCCGTTACACTGGCAGTTCGGTAACGGGAAAGTGTTCGCTAATCAGTAGTAACTGAAGGGCCCTCTCTGTCTGCTCCTGCACAGTTAACAATGCACCAATGGCGGCGTGTGGCATAGGCTGTAATCTTTTGAAAAGCATGTTTTCCATGGCGCACTGGACAGCCAATGTGTCCCCAACGCTCCAAAGTGTAATAGGGAGGAGGAGATCACAGCAAAGCTTGAGCGTCCCTCACAGAGCAGCACACCCTCCGTGGCTCTCATGCAGCTCCACCCGCCGTCTTGTGGAGCGCCGATCCCCTCGTACCTCATATATGGCTTCCTTTAAGCCCATATCATCCTCTTTTCCCCGGGCGTCAGTATTGGAGAACCAGCAGGTGCGTTGTGGCTCCACAATAGGTATCGCCGCATCACCAGCCAGTCGTGGGTGGGAACACCCTCCGGCGTCACCAGGCCTCCAGGTCTCCTTCTCTCCGATCATTCCTCAGCTACTGGGAAATCCGGTGCATGCAGGGCGAAGCCCAGCACAGACACACAGTTTTTCGAGGTAGCCAGCCACCTCGGCTCCCCAGCTGCTCGATGCACTGCGTAGAAAGCACAGATGGTCTGCGAGTCTCAGGATTCTTGTTGCAATGTCAGGGCACGGCACAGAGCTCCACTAGCTCGCGTCCGCCATGATTGCCGGTTGGCCACACCCCCCTCCCCTGCCTTGGTTTGCTTATATATGGCTTTGTTATCTTGTTTTCTGTTCTGGTCACTACTGGAAACACAAATCTGAGGAGGATCTTGCTTAATTGGTTGCAGCTACAGCCTGTTTAATGAGAGAGTCTTGTACAGAGAAGGCCACTTGGTCTAAATTTCCCTTTAATGCATTGTTGCTCCTCATCCTTATCCATTTACATCCGTCATTATGATACTTGGCTGCATAGATCTTAACAGAATTCCTGCAATTAGGTTAGAAGGAATTAGCCTTCACATTAGCTTCTCTCTGATCAGTTGAGTCAAGATCCTCTGGATGTTCTGATACCTGAAGACAGATTTCCCTAAAGCTATAAGATGACAAACAAGAATTCTGATATGAAATTGTGCCCAAGAGACAAGTGAAAAAGTTGCTGCCATGTCCGCTTGTACCTATAGTCACTTTAACATTTTCTGATCCCTGAAAACAGAAACAGTAGATTGTAGCTTTGCCATTCTGGATTCCAGGAGCAGCACCATGCCCTCGTTTGTTCAAAATCTTACTCCGATGATCTCTCAATCAGCTATAGGAGACAGAATTGATTTAATCAAGTTCCTCTAAATAAGAGATATTACCATCCTCAGATGGATTGCTGCTTGAATCTTTGATGGAGCACAAATCATCTAGTTGAATAAATAGGGGTGGAGAGAAATCCCCTTTGTGCACACCCTCAGTCTAGTTTCATGCCAAAAGGGAGTACACAGACCTGAAAGAGGCAATCCTGTATTGGTGACTTTTACAAATTGGAACATGAAGGTGTGCATCTTGCAGGTCTAGTTTCACTTTTTTTTTTTTTAATTTATTGAGAGTTCATAGATGTAAGAAAACAATACATATTGATTTTCGCATAAGATTTAGAAAGTGCAAAATACAAAATATATACAAGGCAGGATGCGAATATACCATAGTAGGAATACAAATTCTGAGAAAAGATATTTCTTTTAAAGTGCAATGTGCATTGCGCAATATGTTAATATAAATGAAAAAAGACTTTGCAATAGGCCATATAAGAACGAGCCAGTCTAGTGTAACCAACATTCAATCCCAAGAAAGTAAAAAAAAGAGTTAAGAACCCACAGTGACTAGCATTCAAACACACTCCAATATTTATCATATTTTCTAGGAGCCCCTGTCCTCAGTGCGTATTTTTTTCCCTTTCCCTGAATCTTAGATATTTTCGCTTTCCATGCATTAAAAGTCGGTATTTTATCTGTTTTACAAAGTTGCAGAATAAGTGATTTTGCTACGAGGGATGCTATAAATAGGGACTCATCGTTGGGAGTGGAGATAGGGGAGCAACCAAGTACTGAGGTAGATTCATTGAGTGAGATTTGGGTCTCGATTGTATTTCTAAGATATTTTTCAATATCCTTCCAAAATTCCTGTATTTTGGTGCATTCCCATATTATATGTTTCCAATTGCCCTTTTCTTCACAACGAAAACACTTATCCTCCACTTGAGGATATATATTGTGGAGAAACGAAGGTGTTCTATAAATTAACCATTTAGTGAAGAATTGCATCCGTTTAAAATTTGCAGCTCGGAAAATGGACTTATTAAATTTATTAACTTCGTCCCAGGTGGATTTATTAATCTCAATATCTTCTCTCTTCCTCCACCTATCTCTCGCCTTATCATATAGAGTGGCTGATTTATCTTCATTTAAATTTTTTATCCAAGTGCTAATCTTCCTCTGCGTCGGGCTGTTTAGTACTTCACTTATATATGTTTTATAAAATAAGTTACCTATATCTAACTCTCTCAGTGAGGTATGGAGGCTAATAAAGGACCATTTCAGAATTATATTTGAATGTCGGATCTCTCTTTCTACTCCCTCCCAGGTTTTCCAACTGTTCCCTAGAATAAAATCCTTAATTTTTTCAAAACCATTTTCTTTCCAAAGCCTCAAAATGTTTTTATCCAAAGTACCCATCTCTCCTATACTTAAATTCATTAAGCTAGTTGAGCTATTCGTTCTAAAAATACCAAAGTATTTCAGAAGCTGAGTTTTTTGTTGAAGTAGCCATTGTAGAGACTTATAACGTACCTTCTTTAAATATTTGGTGACTCTTACTGGGTCGTTAATCTTAAATTCAATTAACATCTTTCTCATAAAAAAATTATCTACCTCGTGATCATCAAAAAAAAAAAACTACAATTGTGATGCGCAAAAATAGCATAATAATAGTCTCTAATATTTGGGAGAGACAGTACGTCCTCTGTGATCGGACAGTTCAAAGTGCTAAGTGCCAACCTCGGAGTCTTATTTTCCCACAGAAAAGAAGAAAACATACCGTCCACTTTCTTAAAAAAAGAAGCCTGAATTGCACAGGGAGCTGCACTAAAAAGGAAGTTAAAAAGTGGTAAAATAGACATGCGAATTAGGGCAGCACGACCCATTATTGATAGTGGGAGTTGATTCTAGCGAACTAATTGGGAGCCAACATCAAAGGGCACACTTTAGATCTGGTATTTGCCGATAAAGACCTGATTGCAGTAGGGGAGGTCAGACTCATGAATCAATGCTGGACGGATCATACTTTGGTCCCACTCTCTATCTCCCTGCCCGGTTTACTAAGGACAGGGGAGCCAGGTGCCACTAAGCTTGGTCGTCTACTGAAACAACCGATTAGACCGAATCTGTTGCCCGGACCATTCATGGTGAAAGAGAGTGTGGAAAAAAGCTATCAGGTTTTTCGCCAGCAGATTGAGATATCTCTGAACGTCTTGGCCCCTCTCAGGAAAGTGAGGGATAGACCTAGAAGAACTAATGCCTGGTTCACTGATGAGCTTGGACAGCACAAGCTCCGTTGTAAACGGGCGGAACGACTCTGGAGAAGGGACTATAGGGAGGCTGATAGGGTAACCTATAAAGCTGCCCTGCAGGAATATAAGATCCAGCTGAAGAAGGCCAAGGCTCAATTTCTGGTAGATATGCTGGCCAAGGCCCCTAACAAATCGCAGGCTTTGTTCAAGGCGGTTGATAATCTAGCTAACCCGCCTTGTACTGTGCCGGCTATCCCCGTCTCCCAGGAATTGTGTGATGCCGTGGCCTCTGCGTTTGAGGATAAGATTAAGAAAATCTTGAGTGGACTGCAGACTGTTGGCCTGCCTACATCTACCCTGCCTCCTTCTGCAGAACCCCCTCCTACGGAGACTCAGCTGTCCTGCTTTCCTAGTCCTTCCTTGGAGGAGTTCTGTGTCCCCGGAAGCTTGTTTCCTTTCCAGTAAAGAATTGGCTTGGTAGTTTGGTCTGCCCTGTTCCCATGATGCACTGGGCCAGGGTCAGACTAATTTGCATATAGCCAGGTTCTGAGCTGGGATGGTGCAGTGAGCTAAAAAACGGTGATGGATCAAGCCCTGATCTTTTGACTGGGTAGGAGTGTTCTGCTTAATTCAGATACTCTGTCCATCACCACCCCCTTTTGAATTATATTGTATCTTTGTCAACAATTTTCAGTCCCAAAAAAACCAAGACATGCTTTTCCCATGCCTCCACAAAGTCTCAGACACGACCTCCCGGGTCAACTGCTCCCCAACAGTCAGGCATGATGCAGCTTCTGGATCAAAGATTGTACAGTTGTAGATTTTTTAGAACATCAACATGGCTAAAGGCTTCCTTCTTTTATCCTGCTTGTGAGAATCTTGAGAAGTAGTGCTGGAAGGGAGTGAAGAATTTCTCAGTCCTTGTATAGTAGAGTATGCTTGTGATCTTTGAAAGACTTTCGTTGCCAAAGCATTCAGCTGATCCCTAAAAAGCTTTAAACCTGAAACAGGATCTTTAATAAAGCTGCTTTCTCCAAATTCCCTGCTTTCCAGTCCCTGTGCCAAACTTGATGCTTCGCCAGCAGAGCCACCCACTCCCATAGAGGAAGCACAAAGCCCATCACATGCAACGTCCAAGAGAAATCTTGCCAGTAACTCCACCATTCACTAGCATTTCAGAACAATCCTCTCCTTGTATACACAGTCATAATATTTTCACCGGAGACAGGGCGGTGTATGCAAGATAGATTCCTGACTTTAAGGCTACATTGGCAGCTACATAAGTCTTTTTTAGGTCTTGCGTAGCGTTGCAGCGCAACGCGCGGCTTGCTTTGCGAGGCATGCAGTATACAGTATAGCAGGGGGAAGCTCCGCCCACTTTCCAGCCATAATTTTGATTGGCTTTAATCATAAATTCTGCATTGTGATTGGTTTTTGGCTTGTTAGTCCTGCCTCCTGACGGCCATGTCGTCATTTTTGTTCTTCCAAGGCTATCAGCCCCTTTTCTTGAAAAACCGTTTTGTTTCCCTGTCTATCCCCGTTCTCTCCCGCAGTTCATAACTTCTTGGACCACAACCACTCCCCCAACCCCTCCCGTACATGCCTTCTTTCATGCCCGCACTTCCATTTAACATGGGATAGATCTTGCGTAAATAAGAGTCCTATTGCATTTGCAAATGCTTGTTTTTAAGTAGTGCGCAGACACAAGCATGCCCACCTCGCGAAAAGGAAACGCAAAGACCAAAAGTCAGGCGTCTTGCGCCTGAGTGTGGGCGGGGCTCCTGTGCACCGAGGAGGGCCCTGCACACCGGCCAGAGGAAAATGGAGCTTTCCCAATTGCTCCGACACCGGAGAGGGGGATTGGAGCCTTGCAGGCTTCCAGAAAAAGGACCAAAGCCTCGTGGGCTCAGTGCTGCTGATCGCCACCTGCCCCCAATTCCCTCCACAACACAGCCTGGTGAGTAGGGCCGGTCGGCTGCATTGTTGGTGCCGACTGGAGTGCACCGCGAGGAGCCCAGTGAACAGGGCTGTTAGTGCCAGTGCTTTTTTGTTTTCCTTTGCAGTTTTCCAGGCCAGTGACTGACAATGCATCTTACGTGACCGCACGTCATTTTTGGATTTCTATATTGTGTACATATAGAGAGAGCATCACCCCTCTGAGCCATCTGGTTAACGAGATGGCTGTTTCTTCAAGTGCATTGCTGAACAGGATCCCGGTAGGAACACCCCTGCGACTGGTGTTTACAAACAATGAGCTACCCCATGCATGCCAGAGACAAAGGCGCCATTGTTTGTCACAAACATGTTTAATTACAAAATGCCTACTGTCGCCTGATCCTGCTGCAGGCCTCCGACTTGATGATGCTTCGACTGGCGACTAAAGCACAAGGTGTAAACCGTAGGCTGAAGGGGTCGTTAATGAGCTACAGTTTATCTCCACTCTAATATATGCAGGAGTATGCACTGCCGGTATTTTCACACATTCATAATTAGTGGTAATTGCCCTTACTTAGCTCGTTGGTATGAATAGTAGTTTCCGAAGCCTTTTCCATTGAGTGCAACGTACATAGTAGTAGGTGACGTTATTTTTTCTATGTTCATTTTGTCCTTTTTTACCTTCCCTCTTGCCAGAATAACTGACATTTATCTCTGCTGTTATGTGTTTGTGACACGAGTTCGAGGGGTACAAGGGTACCCTAAAGGTAGTTAAGGACCTTGGGTAACAATATTTAAGCAAAAACAGTGGTCCTTAAAGAGTCAGTTATAGCATTTCTAAATAATTATAGTCTGTAATAAGTACTATATTATCTGGTGTCCAGCCGGACAAAACTTTCAATCAAAATATTTCCAGTATTTACAAGAGCAACCAACAGCAACAGTGGGATAAAACCCTGCATCCAGTACATAGGAACAGAAAAACATAACAAACAATTAAACAAAAAGAATTTTCAGGCAAAAAGAAGGAGGAAGCTATAGGTCAATGTTAATACAAAAGGAGCTTTCCATAATAGTAATCACACTTAAATAAATGTTATTTAAGGGGGATTACTATTATGGAAAGCTCCTTTTGAATTAACATTGACCTATAGCTTCCTCCTTCTTTTTGCCTGAAAATTATTTTTGTTTAACTGTTTGTTATGTTTTTCTGTTCCTATGTACTGGATGCAGGAATGTATCCCACAGTTACTGTTGGTTGCTCTTGTAATTACTGGAAATACTTTGATTAAAATTTGTGTCCGGCTGGACACCAGATAATATAGTACTTATTACAGATTATAATTATTCAGAAATGCTATAACTAACTCTAGAGGGTCCACTGTTTTTGCTTAATGTTTTTGTGACACAGCACGGGCGACCATAGTTAACCTTTTCTCTCAACATTAAGCTAAAATAAATTGTGGTTTAAGAAACATAATAATTGAGCTGGGGTGTTATTTCTTATCCGTGTGAAAATATATGCATTAATTTAGTGATGTAAGTTAGTTTATTTATGTAATTGTTACTCCACACTACAGTAGCAGTGGCTGCTGGTAACATGCGCGAGTAGTGAGGAGGGCACACACACACACACCCGTTCCACTCACGTCCACCCAACCACGAGTACACACACCCATTCATTCACAAGCACATACATGCATTCACCAATTTGCAGTACACATTGCACAATTATACATATATCCATACATACACACCCACCCTACATATAATAATAGGTTACATTCTTATCCCTCCATATTCAATGTTTCTGACTTTTCCTCTCTCAAAAACAAATAAAATGAATCTCAGCTTCTCTATTTTTATGACACACTTATTTTTCTACAAATTAACCACTGCTTACACCCATCCACTCATAAGCAAACACATGCACACTCACACCCTCCCATTCACAAGCACGCGTCTCTCCCGGCCCTGCCCAGTCTTTCCTCGTCCAGCAGCATCTACCTATCAATGGCTGCCTTGGGCCCCTCCCCCGCACACAGTCCATGGTGCACCCCTGGTGAGAAACATACACTGGCTTCTTTCTGCTAAGGCTCAATGTCTTGCCACGAACTTACAGAGCAGAGTCCCTGCTCTAAGAAGTGTTTCTTGCTCTGTGGTGGCGCCTCATTGATCAGCCTCCACATCTGTAAAGGGTACCTGTCTCTACTGCTGTTGACCATCACTGGTGAGTGGAGCCTGGAGCGCGCGCCACAGGTTTGCTTGTGAACTCCGAGAGCATGCTGCCATGATGAACTCTCAGCACACTGGTGCTCCTTTGTGTACACTGCCGTTGCCACCCTCAGATTGGTTGCTTTACTACCTTGAGTTGGTCACTTTCAAGAGATCAGAAGCCACTGTTCGCAAAGTGCAACATGCTTGCCAAGTGTCAGTTGCCGTTCTAGGTTTTCATTCTTTTGGATTACTAGCAGTTAGTTTACTACTGATAGTTTAGACTACAAATACATGGTTGAGAGAGTGGGAGCAGAGTTCCTCCACATCAAAAGCTGGTAATAACGACAAATAATAAGAACATGCATTTTTATTTCCACAGACTTACACAGACTTTTTTGCAGACTCCACATTTAATTAAAATGTATCCATAATTCAATGCATTTGTCTTCAACCAACTCCTAGGAGCTCAAATTCCACGTTCACTTGTCTGATGCCAAATCTACTGCCACACAGTCCATGGCTACGCTACTTTGCTGTAATGTACAATAATCTGCTGCATGGCGAAATGCTTATAAGGTCCCAAAAGCAAGACCGATTTGCATTGCAAATGCTTGTTTCTATTCTGCTTCAGTTTTCTCATTCACTACATTGTTAGGAACCCCTTCCTCTGGGCTCCTCTCTGACGTTTTTCCTGATAAAGTAGCCAGGATGAACGTCCATTTCATAATGTTTGGTAAAAAATTACTCATCATCTTGCAGAATATAAATTTTTTGTATGAGTCTCAGGATTGTGAGATGGCCAGGATTATTCCATTCTCTCAAAATCATAGATCGGAATTTCTCATGCACAGGGAGTGCTGGCCCAGAAGCTTTTAAACATTGTAAAAAAACTAATGGGGAGTCTTCATCTACAGTCTGACTAGAAGAAAACCCCAAATAAGTATCTATCGATCCATTTTGCTGCATCCGACATACTTTCCCACTGTTGAAGTTGGTGCTTTTTCTGCAGAAGTGGAATGGGAGGGTGAGGAATCCCCTTTCTTCTGATGATGGCAGAGTCTATCCTTTCTTCTCTTCTCCCTTTCCTCCACCAAAATCTTTCCACTGCTACATCAGTAAGGTGTTCGATTTTGCATTATCACAGAAACTGGCAGAATTAACAAATCTGACTGATGATGATGCAGATCTGCTACGCCCCATGGGACTCTCCTAATCTGAGGAAAGCTCCTTCTGGTGTTTACTCTTGTTGCTTTTTTCCTGTACATGAAGCTTCAACAACTGAACACCATGAAAAAAAAACTCTGCTCCATTTCCATGTGCAGTAATCGCATGATATTTTGTACTCGCACCATCTCATTTCATACCCAATCGAGGAGTTCTTTATTGGATCATAACATGTTTTTTATTCTCGTCTTTTTATTTCTCGCTCCTGTTTTTCATTTGATTTGTTTAAACACTCTTTCAAAATTTCAAACCTGCATGGTGCTCACAGGCCGGTAGGCCTTCTACCTGGACAAGAATGAATACCTGCAATCCCTGCCCCAGCTTTCTTCAGGTCGCTGGCTTCTTTCAGAGTTCCCAACTTCCTCTGGCAGCCAATGTTGATTCCAAGGCCCCAGCAGAAATGCATCTGACCTGAGGCAGAGGTTTTGTTTGAGAGTGTGTACCAGGAGCGGCCCATGTAGGTAAGAGTGGTGAGGCGGTGGGGTGGAGACACGGTACATATTCCGCAGTCTGAAAGTAATTGGTAATGCATTCTTTTAAAGAAGCCAATTAGCTATCAGTCAGGAACCTGACAAATACCTCAACATGGTATATTGCCAGTTCTGAAATCTGCTTCCTTTATCAATTAACACAGAGAACATAAACTAATTCACAGGTATATGGTTCACTCACATCCTGTCCTGAAATCATGTATAACCTTTAGTGTGTACATCGTAGTTGTAATACAGTCAAAAAGTCAAAAATACTTTCTATGTTTTGTCGTTTTTAGGCAATATTTTCTCTTCAGTAGTCCTCAATATAAATAAAGGCAATTGTTATTACTTTCAGGCATATTTCAAATTAAGCCATGATGCTATTTCAACGCCAACCTATTTTATCAAACCTTTGCAGGCATCCCCTACTATGCCAACTTTTCCACTGCCACACAGCAATCCATACAAGCACCAATCCTGGATAATTGGTCATTTTTCACTGCCCCATCCCTAAGCTATTTTCTTTTCTCCTCCACCACAGACCCACATTCACCAACAATTTTTTATATTGTCTCGCTCTTTGATCCTTCCTGACTCCAAATAGTTGCATATAAACCTTCAAGTGCGATAATAGTTCTAAGACTTCCTTCACTATAGCTTTATCTCCTTCTTCAACAATGATCAATAAGAAAATAAATTGAGAACACTAGAGACATTAACATAGTTTATAATGCCTCTACGAATTTAAAATTTTCAAGTACAGCTGATAAACTTCGAAAAACAAAGTAATGTCCCTGCCAAAAGAGTTGCATACATTGTTGACATTTTTTCGCCTGTGGGCACGACTAAATTATGTTAATTTCGAGCAACATTGAAACACAGAAGCTAGATGTCAATCAGTATTAAAGTACTACTCTAAGCCTTTGTTTTACTGCATCGCTCAATGTTTTAACCACTAAATGTGTGCACACAGATATGTGAAAAACTTAAACCATGCTTAATGACTATGAATCACTTTAACTGGGGAGTTCGCCAAAGCTGAATCTTGGCTCCTTTTTTGTTCACGTTATATATCAATAGCCTAGAAAAAAATCACTGATTAAAGTGGGCATAGAAATACCTAAAGTGGGCTCTCGCTCAATTCTGTTATTGCTGTATGCAGACAACACTGTCCTAATTTCACGAACCGCCTTGGGATCAGAAGTTCCACTCAGCCAATAAGTGAAAATTATGAGCCGTTCGGTTTAAACACCAAGGGCCTTATTTATGAAGGCCTTGCGCCACCAGTGAGTCACTTTTTCCCATGTTAAAAGTGACGCACCGGCGGCGCAAGGCCTTCATAAATAAGGCCCCAATTTCAGTAAATCTCATGTTATGGTGTTAGGCCCCCCAGAACACCAGGACTAAATCGTATTACGTTAAAGGCAATCAACTTACCCGTGGGCCTGTATTTACCTACTTGGGAGTTCATTTTGACTGTTCTTTACCCTGGTCCCCCTGGGTACTGACCAGATGACATATGCTCTCTAGAAGTATTATGTCTGTCCATGATTTTGATTCTAGGCTGGGCCATAAGGCCATCAAGGCTATGATCGATATTTATAGAGCCAAATGTGTTGCCATAGCCTCATACGGCCACGATATATAGGAGTACACTATTGTGTCTTCGCTACAAGTGCTCGAAAATATGGTTTTAAGAAATCTACTTTTCCTCCCCCAGACTATGGGCCAGATGTAGGAGCCCAAATACCGGTCGGTAACGGCCGATTTCGGCCGTTACCGACCGGTATTTAGGAATTGGCATGTAGGGGCCATTATTTTACAGAATCGGTAAATTTACCGATACGGTAAATTTACCGATTCTGTAAAATACCGAATCGGTATTTTTACCGATTCGGTAAATCCAAATGTAAGTGACACTCCTGAGAGTGCCGCAGGCCCTTTAGAGTCGGTATTTTACCACACAATCCTATTGTTTGGTAAAATACCGAATCCAGGTGTGCATGCACACTGTGCAATGTGACACACAGACATGCCCTTAGGGCATGTATGTGTGCCACATGTTACACGTGCCTGTATTCGGGGTGCTAGAGGGTGTCAAAGTGACACCCCCTGCACCCTTGCAGGATTCGGTATTTACCGATTCGGTAAATACCGATTTTTTCAGAATCAGTAAATCAAATACAGAATTTACCTACATCTCCCTCCTTCTATTTTACCGATCGGTAAAATTCGGTATTTATGAGTCAGTAAAATCGATTTACCTACATCTAGCCCTATATCCTCTGTTATTATCCATGAGGAAGTAGTGATTGGGTGCCTGGAGGACACATTAAAGGCTCAACCATTACTCCTCTGGAATTCGGTGTGGGTTCACCCAGCTTAGCATTTCATTGCTCCTTCTCAAAAGACTGCCTGGCCCTTGACTTTGCTGCCAGTACTCCGTGGATGAGCTAAATTAAGGCTGGTTTTTGCGCAGTAAGCAGCCCCGAAATGTTTAATCATCCTGAAAACTTAGAGGCATATTTACAAACCCCTATCGCCACCACAAGGTCACTTTTCACGGCATTGTGGTGGTGATAGGGACTTTGCCTTCTGCACAAGGCAAACCAAAGGAAATGATGGACGGAGCGTTGACAATACAAGCACTCACCCCCAGTCAACTGATCTGGGTTTAATCCATCACCGTTCTTAAAACCCAGATTAAACCCAGATCTTTTGACTGGGTGTGAGTGTTTGATTGATTCAGATGCTCCGTCCATCACCACCCCCTTTTGTCCCGCTTCTGCACAAGGCGGCGTTAATCAACTTAATATGGCTTAACACCGCCTTGTGAATAAGGCCCCCTTTTACGCTATACGCAGTGTGAAAGGGATGGGGAATGGGTGTTGTAGTGGGTGTTACACCACAACACCCATTCATTTAGATGATTACAAGGGTGGCATAAATATGGGCAGGTCCAAAATTAAGACTAGGGAAAACCTGGTCTTACCCTGGCACAACAAGGATAAATGTTTAATTTCTCCTCGTTTTTGCTGCCTCCATCTGTACGGCATTGTGCAGCACACATAGACACAACAAAACGCCATTGATTGTTTATGTGCAGGAAGGTGTTCCTTTCTGAACATAAACAATAATTAAAAAAATACTTTTTGCAACTTCTATGTTTGCTGCATTAAGCAGCACACGTAGAGGTTTCAAAACGCCATTTCAGATTGTTTATTTGCAAGAAGGGACACCTGCATTGGTGCAAAGCAGCTAAATTAGCGCCCGCGCAGGAGAAAAAGCAAAGCTGCACCATGTTCTTGTACATACAGTGCAGCCCTGCGTTTCAGAAGTGCTGGAGCAAGGCGTTAAGCCACTTCCTTGTAAATATGCCCATTAGTTGCTGAGGACTTTCTCTGGACCAAGAAAGCTTTTGCGGAATGGAGGGCCAACGAGAAAGCTATATCGGCCAAGGACAGTGTTACAGTAAAAGCCTTTCTACCACTACAGACCACGCTTGCACTTGAACCGTACCTATGGACAACATGTCTCATTACTATTGGTTTCTTTAGACTCGTTTTCATTTAAATGTAATACATCATTTATTAGCAGTTCCTCATGGCAGCTCTTACAGTTTTACCCCCAGCCATGTAGCTGTAATAATCATTCAGCCAAAGAAACGCTACACTTTATTATGTTTTGTACTTTCTACAAAAGCCAGGAAAGGTCTTTTATTTTACTGGTGTTTAAAGGCAAGCACTCAAAAGTTCGTCTTGCACTTTTCTATTTAATGTTATTATCGGATGAGTTCATATGTTTTAATGTGGCCCTCTTTTAACTGTTACTGTTCGTGTGAGAAATGCGTTGTTTGACTCTTGATGTTTATTGGAGATAAAACAATTGAACAAACACCAAGAAAACAAGTTGACACAGCAATATGGGTTTATTACAGTACTGCAGTGAGGATCCGTCACTACAGGTAAGATCAGATCACCTCCGAGGAGATTCAACTTGATATCTGGGGTGTTAGCTCAGAAGCAGCCCTATTTATTCTTCCAAACCACAAAGGTTCATCCCTGCCTAAGCAATGCCCACATAGGACATACAAGATAGCATAAGCAATTTCTCAGAAACAGATGCACAGATAGGTGGGCTTAACCTCACACGACGAATATGGAAACCCCCTATGTGGGTTTCGGTTCTCGGAATTCGAACAAAGCAAATATATTTATCTAACTGTGCAGCGTGTGGTTATGTCTTGCTCAACGCTGATTGGCCAAGCTTATGTGACCTTTTGAATGCGGTTTCTGTCAACAAGCCATTTTACCAGTTCGTTGTGAAGCTGTGGTTTCTGCAGAAGCGAGTGACCAGTTCTCTGGCTTGTAGGTGTGATCTCGGCAGAAGCGTGCACATGTGTGTCAGTATGTACTAAGGCAGGATGTGCACCTGGTATTTCTTCCTATGTATGTGTTCAAGCTTTAAAGTTAAAGAAATCGCAGTGCTTCAGAGGAAGCAAGCTCTTATGTGATTGGTGCATTTTGGCTTGTTCCTCTAGCAGATGGAAAATGTGGTAACCTAATTTTGCAGCTTCTGCGCTTAAGCACTACTGGTTTCTTGAGTCTGAAGAGAGATATGATCGAAGTTTCATGCAGTAGCTCAACTTGCTGACCGCAAGCTTTGTTCTAACCTTTTAACGAACAACGCAACCTAATTAGCTTCGCTAAATGTATGGTCATTGGTAACATGTTATTTCTGTGCAGAGGCCTCTGTTCTACGCAGGCCTAAAACAGTCTCTAACATGAAAACTTTGCATGGAAGTTGTAGGCCTCAGCTCTCTGTGGGTTTGTATTTAATATATCCTATTTTTCCCTATTTCATGTAAAATTAGTTATTTTTCAGGCACCTGTGGATATATTGTTTTAACTTGCATGTTATCTATGAATGTTTTTACTAGTATTTTCATTTATTGTTTTATGGTTCGTATGCAAGAAACCAAATAAAGATAGGTGATTGATAGATTGATTGACTATGAATTACAAAAATGATGCTCAATAAAAAGAAACACCCTCCTTTTTCTTTTGTTTGTGTTCTCAGAGATCATCCTTTACTGAAAATGAAGAATGTCATTATAACACTTCACGTTGGATGTGCTACACATCAATGTCGTCGCCAGGTGATGATGAAAATGGTTGAAAACATAAACGCTGTTATTTATGGACGACCTATTCTGAACGAAGTTATCCCTAAGTGACACCAGAGGACATTCCCTAAAATGTCAACAATACTTCTTAAAGTGAAATCTATAGCAGAATGTTTTTAGTAAATAAACCTTTCTAAAATAGGTGTCCCCCATTATTTTGACCTTCATCATATATATGCCTTAAACTAAAATATTGAGTTGTATGAAAATGAACACAGTACACATCTCCAACATAAAGTCGAACTCTGTGTTGACAGATGCAATTTTCTTAATGTCACAAGTTTGAATCCCTGCAGGTTAGACTCAGCTATCCATCCTTCTGAGGTCTGTTAATGGAGCAAATTGGTTCATAGTTTCATCTGTTCAAACAGTTAGAAACCACAGACTTTGGTAGTAATCCATTTAAAACCAGTATTTTCATATTATTAGTAATACATATGAAGAGGGGCTTGGAAACTTAGTGGGCATTTCCTTCTCTGCATATTTTCTTACCTGACCACAAATTCTGTAAGTAGGGTTAATGATGGAAATTATGGCTGCATTATTTAGTAGTCACTCAGACAGCGTTGCATGTGGATGTGTGGGGCATATCCATGTAACTCATGTACTGTAACTACCGTCTTCATTCTTCTGTCGACCTGTGTACAGTCAGAAAACAACTACATTAGTAACTCCATAAAATATTAAGCACTGTAGTCCCTTTCCTACAGTGATGTTATGTTTTGCAGATTTGTAGAGAGCACTATCACTCATGAGGGCATACTTGTGCTGAGATGGTGTGAGTCTAGGCATATCTAGGGTCTAGTGGGACTACTCGAAAGCCAGGGCTTCAGCTTATTACAGAATTCAAGAAGGGAGGAGGAAGGTCTTATGAGTAGCAGTAGGTCATTCTATGTATTAGGAGCAATGTAGAAGTAGACTCGACTGCCAGATCCTGTTTTCCATATGCAAGGGATTTGTGCAAGCAGGAGTCCGGACAAGCAGAGGATTCTGGAAGGTTTATGAAAGCTGTTGCAATTGTTGATGTATTCTGGGCCAGTGTCATGTAGCATCTTGAAAGTGTGGTTGAGGACTTTGAATTGTGCTCGATACTGAATGGGAAGCCAATGGTGCTGCTTCCGGTGTGGTGTGATATGAGTTTGGCGTTGAAGGTTCTGAGGGATTTTGCTCACAGAGGTCTGGATGGTCTGCAGCATTCTGGTGAGTTTGTATTGATACCAGCATAGAGGATGTTCCCAAAGTCCAGCTTGTATGTGACCAGAGCATGTTTGATGGTTTTCCAGGTGCTGATTGAGAGCCATTTGAAATTCTCAGCATCTTTAGGGTATGGCTGGTGACAGTATTGACTTGGGCGGTCAAACCTTGTTGATGTCAATTATGATTCCGAGGTTCTTGGCAAGGTAGATGGTGATGGGTGTTGATCCTAGTTCTGTTGGCCACCATGTGGATTACCACAATAATGTGCTCTTCCCGAAGATCATGATTTTGGTCTTGTTGGTGTTCAACTTTAGACAGTTGGTCTTCATCCAGTGGGCAATTTCATTATTGCAATGAACTTAATCTGGATTCTGGTAATCTTTTCCGTGAGGGAGAGAATAAGTTGCATGTTATCTGCACAGGAGAGGATGTAGATATTGTGAAAGTAGCTGAAGCTGACTAAAGTATTTACGTATGCTTTGAAGAGCGTCAGGCTTGAAGAGGATCCTTGTGGAACATTCTGCAGATGAGGTTGCAGGGTGCCCAGTGTATGGTGCCAGGCTGGATGATTGAGTCTTTCTGGTCAGAAAGAAGCAGATCAATCAGAGAGTTGCAGAGAGGTCCAGGAGGGTGAAGGCAGCCATGTCTCTTCTGTCAAGAGTCAAGCAGATGTCATTGTGGCAGCGGTGAGGGCAGTGTCCATGTGGTGGTTTGGTCTGAAACAAGACTTTGTGGTGTCAAGTTGTTGGGGGGTATGAGTGAGATATTCAGTGAGGTGTCTGTCGATGATTTTCTCTACCACTATGACCAGGAAAGGTGACAGGCAGATCAGTCTGTAGTTGGCGCGCTTGGAAGGATCAGAAGATGGTTTCTTCAGCAACGAGATGACAATTCCCTGTTTACAAGCATTTGGGAACGTCGCGGAAGAGGTGGAGGCATACAGAATGGGTGCGAGCATGGTGCTGCTGGATTGCAGACCTCTGAAGTAGGCGTTTTGGGACAGGGGTCCGATGGGCCCTTGAGTGGATGGACTTCATGGTGGAGTCGGTTTCTTCTGAGGGGAAGTTGCTGTAAATGCCAGTGATTTTTTATGCTGAAGAATTGAGAGATTGTTGCAGAGGTCCTGTGAGGGAGTAATCAAGTTAGAGGTGGCCGATTTCACAATGGCGAAGATTTATTTGCTTCTGTCGGTGCTAGGATCGACTTGGTCTGCCGGTCCAGATCATTTGGTGGTAGTGTCTTAAGGTAAACTTGAATGTGCTTCTCTCAGCATTGTCCTGGCTCATTACCTATTTGTGTTTCACGTGTTTGCAGTGGCATTTCATCAGTCTGATTTTCTCTGGATCTTGTTATATTTCTTTGTTTGAGGGAGCCAGGGAGTCAGTATAGGAGGTGATCCAATTGCTGAAATTCTTGATGGCTTTAGGGAGGCCGAATCAGTGTTCGAGTCAGTTGGTGTTGAGATTGATACTCCAGGCTTCTTTTACAGTGATGTTGTTCCAGCTTTGATGGACTGGTCTGGCAGTCATTGCGCATGCGTTGGGATGCTGAACTTGACAAGGGCGTGGTCTGTCCAGGGAACTGGTGTGGGCTCATTGACTCAGATTTTGCTGAAGTTGATGAAAATAGGTTTCCAAAGGTGTCCGGTGACATGGGTTAGTGGTTGGGTAAGGCCCAGGCTTCCAAGTTCTTCTTTAATGAGTGCTCTTGAGTTAGGGTCGGTGTGGTTTTCAAGGTGGAAGTTTAGATATCCGAGTAGGAGGTAATTGCTAGCATTGAGGGTGAGTGGTGCGATGAAGTCCATGATGGTGTCGCTGAAGTTGGTGCATGGCCTTGGGGTCTTTAGATGAGAGTGCCACTTGGGGTGAAGTTGGCTGTGACTTGGAGCTTGAATGGCAGGTATTCCATGTTGGAGTATAGGTGTGTCCATGGGTTTGGTGCAGCTGATGGCTTTCTTCTGGATGATGGCGATTCTGCCTCTGGGCCTGTGATATCTGTCTTGCCTGTCAGTCTTCTAGCCAGGGGGAGGTGGCTGTGGCGATGTCATGTGCTGATGCTTGGTGCAGCCAGGTTTTCCTGAGGATATGCAGGTCAGGGGTATCTTCGTGCAAGAGGTCCCAGAGGCCCTTTAGTAATCACGCTACGGCAATAAATCAGCATAGTGTCCCAGTAAGCATCAGACTATATCCCTAGATGGACACAGAAATTAAATCTAAGAAGGGAGTCATATTATCAGCCATTATTCAAAGGCGTAAAAAGTTAATAATTATTATCAAAAATCTGGTGTGTGTGGTATCAGACCCCTCATGCTAAATAAATACATATCTAAGTGATACCGATGACCGGGACAAGAACAAATGTTCTCCTCTGTTATGTTTTTTTCAGATTTCGTCTGCTTTTACTTTGTTGCAATTTCAAGACAGCAACACAAACAGGTCCAAATCATATTTTTTATCATACAGGAGAAATGTAAACTATAGCTATTTTCTCTGCAAGTATACAACAATACCCATAATCCTTTATTTCCAGTACCTTTATTGCTATATGATATAAGAAAGACAATAGACTACAGGCACGATCACGGCTCACCTTAACTCTCCACAAAACGGAACTGGTTTCTTAAGGTACATTTAGTCCTTTAACCAGTATATTACTGGTAACAAGTGAATGAATAATCATAAAATCTAAGGTTTCTTTATTTTCAATTTTTAAGATTATCAAATTTTACTCCTTACCGTATCGGTGGCTCCTAGAAACACAACTATCATGGAATAGTACCATATAGAAAGGTACGGCGTATGTGATTACAAGCAAACTGTAGATCAATTATATCTAGATCATGTCAAGGTATCACCTTGTTAAAATTAGCTTAAAATATATACCTATGTCATTGTGTCTTTAGGGTATGTCTGCCTATACTCTTCGCAAGAAGAACGTTAAACCTCCCAATTGATAAAGGGATTGGTGAAATGTTCTGTTGTTGATACTGCAATAGGTAGGTCTAGAGAATATATGGATCAGATTAGATAACAATATTTGATGTGTATAAGGTTGCAAAGGGAAATTAGATAACAATGTTTTTTTCGTGTAAAATAGGTAATGCAAGTGAAAAAACATGAATACTGTGACTATGGATGTATAAGCTAATATATTGTTGTATTATTTAATATTGCTTTTAGAAAACTCTGTCCTGAAGAAGGTGGTTGATCCATATCTCACCGAAACGCTGCGTTGACTATTTTGTAGTTTTCTTTTGGTTTTATTAACATAACGTGTTTTAACTTTATGAAACTGTGACCGTGTATCCATGATGATTAATCTGTCAGTGTATGAATTTTAACAGCACTAAACTCTTCAAGTGAAATTTTAAAATTTTGAAATAAAAACTGAATTATTTTATTCGCTTTTCCTGTGTTACTTTCATTGTTAATTCACCACTCCGTTTCATTGTTTATGTATCATTATAATTCCTTTGCAACCGGGGTTGGAACGATTGCTGGACTAGTACTAACATTGTGTACTTTGTAGCACAACACACTACAAGATATGATCCACAAATAGTTCAAGGTAGGGACCTTTTCATTTTTTTGCACTTGATTACCCTGTCCCTACTTCGGTCAATAGGGTTTCTCCTCTTTTTTCCATTCCTTCCTGGAAGCATTCATCTTAGAAAACATCCTACTTAAGATACAAAAAGTGTAATAAAAAGGTGAAGTAGTCATCATCCTTGCTGAGGCACACCCATTCTCAGAAGCATTCAGGGCCATAACTTAGTACACCAACAGCAGACTCTTGCTCAATGTGGGTGAATATTTAGCAGAAATGGCCTTAAGACCCACATTTTCTTATCATACACTAACCCAACCCATGCAGGTCAAGGCCTCCTGCTAGTGTTGCTGGACCTTTCCTGATGGAATCTCAACTCTATTGGCTCATCCCCAAGGGAGTGTCCATACCTGTGGGCTTAGTGATTCCCATGGGTTCAACCCAATATCGCCTGACACAACTCCTCTGTGGGGTTAACACCTGAGACAACGTCCAGGACAGCCAGGGTACATATTTTCACTCCCTTCTTCAGTGCCAGTCTCAAAGTTGATAGTGACTTTTCCCACAGATTTTATTGTGGCAGTGTACTTGAAGTCAATAGGAGGACACATTGTTCATCTACAAAGGAGAAGGTCAAGGTGAATTTTAAGGATGACTCATTATGCAAGCCTCTCTCCAGGGCCCAAAGCGAAGCCCTCTTGGAGATGTTTGGTTCATACTCAGATGTGTTTCCTATTGAAGTTTCAGACTATGGCAGGACAAAGAATGACAACTTAGAAGTTGATCTTTTGCTACTATACAATACTGTTGCTGGAATTTGCCTCAATGTACAAAATGCCAGTGATACTTCTCCAGACAGGTGCATTTCATATCCCTCAGGCCTGCCTCATACAGTTGATAGGGGCAGATTGTGGGGAAAACTGGCTCAATGGGGCATACCTCAGCACACTTTAAACATGCTAAAACTTCTACATAAAAGATTAGGATTGCTAAAATCTACACCCCTACTAGGGAACCCGGCTGGGTCTCCTAGTGAGTATTCCCAATTCATTCTACACGGGTTATATCACTCAACTGCACCTTAGCAATTCTGCATTCAGATGTCCCTCAAATTGTAGGTCCTGAAGAGACCCTACACCCAAAAGAGGGTCAAAACGCCGTTAACAGAAAAAAGGAAAAGTGAACCATTGAAATTGTATTCTATTATTATATAGAGACTATGTATTTAAAAATCTGAAACCTTGGTCACTTTCAGAAACAAAAATCCTTTGAAACCTTGTATATATTGTCACAAAACTTCACTTATGTTACTTAGGTTCATGTTTCACTTGGGACACTATACCCACCTGTAAATATTATTTCTTTTCATATGTGTTTTGAAAACTTGGTAATTCACTTTTGAATACAACTTTAGAAAAAACTGAGTCAGTGTATGCATGTTCCTTTCTCTTTGACACCTACCATAACACCTGGCCAAATACGATTTTCACCTTGTCTTCCCAACTATTGTTAAGTATTTATTCCACAGGAACCATTGCTTCTTAAATTACTTAATCACCTAGGTTCCATAGTGAGTAGGGTTCCCTTGTTTCTCCTTTCCGACTTTTCATAAGAGAGGCTGACTATTTACTCTCTATCTGAGCCTTCATGGCATATATTTTGCATTTATCTTTAATGCTTAGTTTGAGAATTTTGCAATAAAATCCTTTCACTTATAATGATCTATAACTTAGTTATTGAGTGGTCCCAGCTACCTATTACTCTGCCTATTTTGCTGGGCTTGGTGTTAAGGAGTGTTGTGACTTATCACAAGATATGGGGTGTTGGAGTGGAAAGGCCTGAGGTAAATTTGGTGATGATCTACATTTGGGGGTACAATTGAATATTGGAGTTCTTCTCCCACAGAATGTTTTAAGAACTGCAGGACTTCAGCTTGCACTCTAAGCCTGGCCTACCAGTACCACAAAATATATTGGAAGATCATGGTTGTTCTAGGGCTGTACGGTCTGAACAATGGTAGCGTCTTTCAGCCCATCAAAACGCCACAGAATATGTAATGCTCCTTTTGAGACAGGAGTGGATGTAGACGGTGGAACCAGCACCAGGTTCAGTCCCCACCATCCCATTAGGGCTCTGCTGCTTCCAAACCCCTCAGACCACCCCCCTTCGATCAGAGGACCGATAGTCGGGTGATGATTCCAATGTGTCTGACTAAAGATCACATCCCAGTCCTGCACATCTTGTGCCTGTTAGACCTCTTGACCTTGTGTATTCTGTTGGTTGCTGATAGCAGATAAGTGCCCTGGACTCATTTCTGTGGAGACAGTTGTTGCAACATTAAGGAAGTCGCCTGGCTCAAGTGCAGGTTTTCCAGCTGGTGTATGAGGATATGCACTGGTGGATGGATCCCTCAGTCATCTATGAAAGAGGATCGAAGATACCATGGTCCCGGATACCTCCTTCCTGAGCAGTGGTGTTGATCTAGGCGACATGACCAAGAGGGACCTCCGAATCATGTCAGAGCAGCACCAGGACATTGTATGTCTCGCTCTAAAGGACTTTTTCTTTTCCATCTTGGAGGGGGGTGGCAACAATGACATTTTGGCAGACAACACCACCACTATCCATTATATTAACAGATCCGGAATCATGTGGTGAACCGATTTGTCTGCGGAGGTGAGTGCAGCAACAGTGATTCTTCCCAGTAGCAGCTCACCTTACAGACTCCATTAATATGAGCACAAGGGGGATCTCCATCCCCAAGTGGTAGAGGTGATCTACAGATTAGGATTTTTTGGGATCTCTTTGACACTACCTAGAACAGCATCTGTCCTTGATTTTGTGCCATACATGTCCCTCTGAATTGTTCCCTGGGGGTGCAGTCAGTTTCAGATGAACTTTCTGCTTGCTGTGTGTATTTCTACCAATCCTGCTTCCGTCATGGTGCAGGAGGATCAAGCACAGCTGGTTCTGATCACCCCAGTCTAGGCAAGAAGGAATGGGTATGCTGGTTTGTAGGCAAGCAGCATTTACCTTCCCTGTCTCTGCCATGAAGAGCTGACCTACTCACAAAATGGTCAGATCTTCTCTTCCAATCTCCAAACCATGCAGCTGCATGCATGGAGATTGAGCAGTGCCAGCTATATTCCTTTCCCCATCTTCATCGAAGAGAATTCCATCCTTGCCTCCTCCCAGTCTGGATTCGGCAGCAACCACAGCACCGAGAGCGCCCTCCTCGCCGCCACGACGACATCCGCATGCTACACGACCAGGGACACACCAGGGCCCTCATCCTGCTAGACCTCTCTGCTGCCTTTGACACCGCCTCCCATCATTCTCTTGCAGCCAGACTTCACAACGCTGGCATACGGGGATCCATCCTCGACTGGATCCGCTCCTTTCTCACCGGCAGAACCTAAAGGATCAAACTACCACCCTTCCTCGCTGAACCCACAGAGATCAACTGCAGAGTACCCCAAGGATCATCGCTCAGCCCCACGCTCTTCTATATCTACATGGCCCCCTCACCACTATCGCCAGAAGGCATGGGCTCAGCATAGTATCCTACGCCACCTATGCCCAGCTCATCCTCTCCCTCACGAAGAACCCCGAAGACACCAGATTCAGCTTCCAAGAAGGAATGAAAGATGTTGCAGCCAGGATCAGCAACAGTAGCCTAAACCTGAACTCAGAGAAGACAGAGGTCCTTGTCCTTAGACCCTTCCCCACCATGTGGGACAGCTCCTAGTAGCCCTCTGCTCTCGAAAACCCACCCACCCCGACTGACCATGCCCAGAACCTCAGCATCATTCTAGACTCCTCCCTCACAATGACTCGCCAGATCCATGCCGTCGCCTCCACCTGTTTCAACTCCCTCTGCATCCTCTGCAAGACCTTCAAGTGGATCCCGCCAGAAAGACTGTCACCCACACACTCATCACAAGCAGAATGGAGTACGGAAATGCCCTCTATGTGGAAATCAACAAATCCCGGCTACAGAAACTCCAGACCGTCCAGAACACCGCAGCTAGACTCGTCCTCTGCACCCCACGAAATGAGCACATGACCCAACACCTGCGATACCTCCACTGGCTCCCCGACGAGAAGAGAGTAACTTTCGTTCTACACACCCACGCCTACAAATGCCTCCACAACATCGGACCCAAATACCTCAATGAGATAATCTCTTTAAACACACCCAAAAGAAACCTCCGCTCCGCCGACCTCGCCCTGGCAGCGACCCTACGCATCCTCAGTACCAGAGCTGGAGGAAGAGCCTTATCTTACATCGCAGCAAAAGCCTGGCACGAGCAACCAATCAACATCAGACGTATCCCAACCCTGTACACCTTCAGGAAGACCCTCAAGACCTGGCTTTTCGGCTGACCCGGAGCTGCAAACCCCCCACCTCCACAGCACCTTGAGACCCTCATGGGTGAGTAGCGCGCTTTAAAATCCCCTGATTGATTGATTGCGGAGGTTACCGATGTCACTTTGGTGACAGAATGTCTGCTGTTAAATTCAGCTATTGAGGCCGCTGAACAGATGTTCAGTGGTAGCAGTCAGGAGACTTCAATCCCTTTAAATTTCACCTTTCTGAAGTTCTGCAATCAGCATTTTCCCTTGCTCAACAAGGCCTGGTGGTTGCTGCAGTTAAGGGCTATCAAGCAGCCCTGTCTACTTTAATGTGTGTGTCTGATGAACCTTGTCTCTTTAGATCGCCACAAGTACCCATTTTCTGAAAAGCATGCTTTAATTGCACCATTTATTATTCCTCAGACGCATTTTAGCCTCATTTTGATTTTTTTTATGGGATATCATTTGAACCAATGCATAATTTCCTGTTTCAATCTTTTACTCTAAAATCAGTTGTTATGGTAGCAGTTAATTCTGCCTGTAGGAATGAAGAACTTCAGAGTTGCTTCGCTTGTCCTCCCTTGGGTTTTTGCACCTTCCTATTGTTTGTTATTACCTAAGGTAGTCTCTGGTTTCCAAATAGTTCAGCCTCTTACATCTTTACTCCTTATCTAACCACAAAGCAGGTGCAACTGCATAGACTGGAGCCCATATGTCCAGTGTCTTATCAATTAGTCAATCAAAGAATTTATAGAGCGCATGGCTGCCAACAAGGCATCCCTCAACTCGAGGCAAGGAAAGAAACTACCACAGAGACATTAATCACAATCAAAGAGGCAAGTTATTAGTTGGGACCTAAACTGGCTTTCATTCTCTAAAAGCTGAAGAGTCAAGGATTGCGAATGCTATGCCTTGGACACCAGCACAATAAAAGAGCGCCCGCCCCTGGTTGTCAGACGTAACCGAAGATATTTTAAAAGTGAGGCCTTTTCAGATATTAAACATTTCCTAGCTGATAATGACAACCTGTTGCACAGATATCGAGGAGCCACCTGGTCAAGCGAACGAAAGGTGAGGACTAAAGCTCTATATGTTATACACTTTTTGATAGGAAGCCAATGAAGATCTTTCAATTGGGTTTGGACCAATTGGGTTTTAGACAGTTCTAGTGTTAGCCGGACCCAGAGATATTATTGCCGACATCTGCAGAGAAGCTTAGCCATGTTGCATTCTTTTGCCAAGCACTACCATCTCATGTCTCAGGCATGCAGTGACGGTTACATTGCCTGATTTCCTACATTGCTTATTTATACTTTCCATGGTGGTACTACTTTGGGACTCATTTATAAGGCAAGCAATCTTGTTAAAGATGTATCCTTTAGAAAACATTTTTAATTACCTGCTTCGGTAAGAAAATTTCTGGTGGATAAATAATCTTCCCACTGATTCTTTACTTCCCTCACTTCTCCGTGATAAGATAGTGGCTAGATAAATAAAATATTATGTGCTGTATGTTTCACTGTCCTGGCTATCTCCGTCCCTCTGTGCATGCCTAATTGGAACACAGAATGAATATAAGTAACTGACGTAGCATCCTGGCTGGCACCTAATATACTCTGGTGAAGTACATATAGAGGTGGAGGCATGGCTAGAGCTGTGTGCTGCCACCAAGTGATGCTGGAGGACCATCAGGGAAAATGATTTATTTTCAGACTAGTCTGACGCCTGGAAAGACTACTCTGAAAGTGAAAAACGTATCCATCATAAATTTTGTTACCAAAAGGTAAGTAACTTTTCATCTAACAATTAGTTTGGAGCCATGCACTGACATGGTCTTCCCTTCATTTGTAATATGTCCACATTTAGTGTGAAGTATAAAACAGGAGTGGCTGGATCTTATGTTTCTGAGTGTCTTGATTTGTATTGTAGCTGTTAGGTTGGTCAAAACTTTTTGTGCATGGTGTGCAGCGGTTTAAATTTGACTCAGTTTGAAGTTGGGAGAGTGTTGAGATTTCAGTGTAGTTGTCATGTAGCAGACTTCCTCAAGCACCAACCAAACTCTGGAAACTTAGGGCCCGATTATGAGTTTGGCAGTCTTACCGCCGGACTTCCGCCATGGCAGTCCCAAGAAGACTGTGGTGTTGGCGGTCTTCCACCCACTGTATAACGATGTTGCGGCTGGTGTATGCCGCTGCCGTCAGGTTGGCAGTATACCTCCGAGACTATTTCATTGTTTCTGATGGACTGGCGGTCTCTTGGCGGCAGAGTCCTGACGGAGTGCGGTATCTCTGCTGGAAAGATAGGTAAGTACTGGTGTAAACTGTTTTGCAGCAGTGCAGTTTTCACAATATAAGTATACTCTGGTCATTTATACACAGGAATACACATGTAGGAGTGGATGTACTTTTCTGAGAATATTTTGCTAAAAGGTAACATCTTTGTCACTGAAAAATAGCATTGGACCATACACGACCCCAAAGGTTTTCTCTTTTTTTTGTTTGCAGCTTGAGGGGTAACAGAGAATGTTTGGCCACTTTAAATGAATGGTGTTGATGGGTGTCCCCCACCATACAGGAACAGGCACCGGGAGTGCTTCCAATAATGTTAGGGTTTATCAGAACCAGCCCATGGTTACCTACCAATATCATCTGTGTATGTTGCAAACAGGACGGGTGTCATTTAATTACTCTGGTCAGTAGTAGTGCCCATGCTGACTACATGCTTTAAGGACAAGACAATGTGCCAGTCATATCACCCATGGCTGGTTGGTTATAAAAGAACGGATCCATCCAGGACTGAGCCAGTACCCATTCCCCAGTTCTAAGGTCTCTCAGTAGGATTTGGTGAACAACCATATCGCATGCTTTTGATAGGTCAAGTAGGCTTGTGGTTGGCAGTAGCCAATAAGGTATCCGTCCCCCTAACAAGTCTGAACCGGAATTAGCCTTTGTATATTAGACTAAACATTTTAAAAATATTTCTCAAGTTGTTTCGCACTTTTTCTTGTATAATTTTGCTTGGGAATGGTAGGTATGGTGTGTACTGTAGTTTCTGAACTCCATTTGCAGGGCCGGCGTTATAACTGCATGTTTAATAGGCCCCAGGGCGCATTTCTGAGAAGGGAGTTATTCAGTACTTCTGTTTCGACACAGACCAATAGCAGGGAGCTTTGGGGTCTTCATTTTACATGATGTTTTCAGGCAATGATCGATTTTAGAGCGGGGTAAGTGCAGAAGAGGGGTCAAGATTAGATTGGGGAATAATGGAGAGGGCTTCTCGTTGTTGGGATATTTATTCATGTGAATGCTGTCTACTTTAGTCTATATAAAAGTCAAAGATAGTCATAATGCTTTTAGTGCACAGTGAAAATGTTAGAGAACGTCTGTAGCAAAGAATTTCCTTTAGATCTCTAGGACCTCTCTTTTATTATATTCCATTATTATTGGTGGAGACAACCCTAAAATATAAAACTATGGGCCAGATGTAGGTGGGCAAATACCGGTCGGTAACAGTGACATTCGTTACATTTCACTGTTACCGACCGGTATTTTGCCATGTGGGATGTAGGGAAGGAATCGGTAATAAATACGGATTCCTTATTGGCCTTGCATTTAAGGAATCAGTAATACCGATTACTTAAATGCAATATAGGTAGCACTTAAAACAGTGCACCTCAGCCTTAAGGAATTGCTATTTACCACCAACTTCAAGTTGGTGATAAGTAGCGATTTCCTTTCAAAAAGCATTTTTTTGCATTTTGAAATGTGCCATGTGGCACACATCCATGCCCTTAGGGCATGCATGTGTGCCACATGTGCACACATGCCCATTTCAGGGGTGCAACAGGGTGTCCTTTTGACACCCTGGCACCCTTTAAATACCTCCCGGTATTACAGATTCGGTAATACCGAATGTCTTCACATTCATTCCTATGGGCCTCCAAGCCCATAGGAATGAATGGGTAGGTATTCGTTATTACTGAATCTCAATTACAGATTCGGTAATAACGAATATTAAGAATTCAGTATTTCTTACCGAATTCTTACCTACATCTGAAATACCAATTTCTAAATACCGAATCGGTAAAATTCGATATTTAGAAATCGGTATTTCCCTATTACCTACATCGGGACCTATATGTCTAAAGTAGTATGAAAGCAACATATCAAGCAAACACCAAGGCTCATCAGTCAGGCATGGGAAGGAAGCAAATCGACTTCAAGTACATTTACCCAGTTAGCTTCAGAGCAGTAGCATATGACGATGGGTTATTATTAAACAAAGGAATTGTTTTTATGAGCCTTTGAAGGTGCATTGGAAAATCGGCCTCTAATCTTTGACATGGATATAAGGACCAGCTTGGTAGAATATTTATTTTCTAATCAAATCAAATCAAATCAACCTTTTCTGTTCATGAGACTACATACAGGGCCTCTCATCCAAGAATATCTTCGGAAACACCTTTTGATTCGTGCTTGTTCCTCTAAAAGACCAAGCAGCGATATTTCAAGTTCGAACATAATTCTTATTGAGGTAATTTCAGAAAGTTTCCTACAGGTCTCACCCCAATTGTTGAAGATAGAAGTTCACAGCCAGGCCACAAAAGGAAAGCAAGCCCTCTCTGGTACAAGTATGGGGAATGGTAGGGTTTATGTGGACTATTTTGACAGAAAGTCACATAAACCTGGTGTAGACATTTAAAAGGATGTATATATTTAAACAAGGTTGACCACACAATTTTTAGAAAATCGGGGGTAATATGTTTTGCATGAAACAGTGGTTCACTTAGGGAATTAGTCTCATTTGATAGAGAAAATGTAGTCTTAACTATTTATAAGACAGGACAGCCATTAATCCACCAAGACAAGCAAAAAACAGGCAGATAAACGATTTTGTATTCCAAATATTGTCAGTGGCGGCTGGTGGATTTTCAAAGTGGCGAGGCACAATTTTTTGTACCAGAGTATAATGAGGAAAGGAGCGAGCGAAGTGAGCAAGCTGGAACTGAAAAAGGATGGTGCGAGGAGTTCTCCCCCCGCAAGAAAATTTTGAAAAACATGAATTTAAATTGTGGATTTTACGCCACATATTTTCTGCTTTTTGTTTAAAAAAAGGGATCAAAAAATAGCATAAGTGTGAAGAAAACTTTAGAAACAAATAAAAAATGTGCCCAATCCGCAAACTGGTCTGCTTGCAAAATGACCCCAAAGCCAAGCACACCCAACCAACGGAAACAGGACAGCATGAAAAGCAGAGGATCTCTTGTACTGCTAGATGCCATGTGTGCAGTGCGGCTACTGTAGGAAGCGAGTGAAGGCAGGGTGAACAGACCAAAAGTCAGTGGCCAGATCAGTGCCTCTGATAGGCTGGAAGGGATGGTATGGTGTTCGTCATATGTCAGATCAGTGCCTCCGACAGCCTGGGCAGGTTCAGCTCCTTTGTTTACGTCATACAGTCTCTCAGATTTACTGAGGTTGAAATCCTAACTTGCTCTCCCAATCCTTGTGTTGGAGGCAGTAGTTATTTTGGTGAGCCTGCCTGGTCCAAACATTGTTCTGCCCTATACTAACCCTTTAGAGGTTTTTAGCCTGGCACTACCCCCATGAGCTTCTTCTCTCTCCATGTATTCCTTCCTGTCTATATTGTTTTCCGTTTTTCTTCTTTACTTGCCCACTCTCCCGCTCACGCACTCCCTCAATTTTGTTCTCTTTTTTCTCCTTCTATTGCGCCCTGGCAGTGGCAATAACAATTCTAAAAGGAACTTATGCAAATTACGCATCTAACACTCGCCCACCTCTAACTAAACTAGATTGTAGTGCCTGGAGCACTTGTATTCCTGCCATCGCCTTGCTTGCATGACTGCCTTACCTAGCATTTTTTTTTCAGAAAGTAGAAGTTACAATCACCTCAAACATTTTTACTTTATGTCCCTTGGCATTACGGTTTTTCACCGGGCCCTACTCTGCTCCTGAAAATGGCAATATAGTGCACATCAGGTTACTGCAATTGTTTGGGTCATGTGCATATATCTTCTTTCTCATCCCAGCAGTGGAACCGCTGCGCTTTTTCACATATGATTCAAGGACACTCAAAAAGTATGTGCTCTGCCTTAACTCCACAATATGGCCTTTCAAATCCTGCACAACTGAAAACAAGCACTTGCATACTTGTCACTGCTCAGGTTGTGTACGGCTTTAAGAGCCAGTGCCAACCCTTGCCTCTTTAATGTTTATTTCAAGGACACTTGCCTGAAATGTATGCGTGTATCTGGGAAGGGTCATCGGACGCCGGGTGAAGCTAAAACTCTGCAGTGCGATCTGCTCAGGTACTCCACGCTAATTTTAACACAACAAGGGGCCCCAAATTAGTCAGCAGGGACCTCGGGGAACATACTTGGTACATGCAACATTGGTCCCATGCAAGAAAGTTGAGAAAATAAATAACATATAGACTGAGTCAATCTATATTAGGAGTGACATGTCCAGCCGGACAGAGGTCTTCCAAAATTTACTCAATTTACACGTAGTTATATCACACAGAGTACCTTCCACAAGTCAGCCAGTGTGGAACACAAGCCTGTACCCAGCACTCACAGAGCGGGTACAGAAAGTGAGTATAGAGAGCAAAGAAGGGCTTTATAAGGCAAAGCACGTTTTTCTGACCATCATCAGGACATTTTCATTGAAAGCCTTAACAATAATGTACCGCGGCACTCCTCGCCTGATTGCGGGCGGGCGCAACTCTCCACTGCCTCCTTATCAGGATCTCTGGCATTTAGAGGCTATATTATTGTTAAGGCTTTCAATGAAAATGTCCTGATGATGGTCCCCATGATTCACGAGGGGTCCGAAACGCCGTCGACCTTTAAAGTACCAAAAAACGAAAACGTGATTACTATGTGTTTCAATGGTGCTTTGTTTAAATGTTCTGTACAATTGTATCTATAACAGAAAAATGTGCTTTGCCTTATAAAGCCCTTCTTTGCTCTCTATACTCACTTTCTGTACCCGCTCTGTGAGTGCTGGGCACAGGCTTGTGTTCCACACTGGCTGACTTGTGGAAGGTACTCTGTGTGATATAACTACGTGTAAATTGAGTAAATTTTGGAAGACCTCTGTCCGGCTGGACATGTCACTCCTAATATAGATTGATTCTGTCTATATGTTATTTATTTTCTCAACTTTCTTGCATGGGACCAATGTTGCATGTACCAGGTACTCCAGGCAGCATGATTGATAACGAGGGAAGCTGTGAACTGGCGTCTGCGCAGTGGATTCCATGAAACTCCGGTGGATTCACTGTGCAGAATCCAGTGCTCAGCTTCTTGCTTCCAGACTCTAACTCCACCATTGCCCAACTACTAACAGAGTGGGGTGGGGTCAGTGAGGCTGCGTGACTCCACCGCTCTCCATCACGAATTAGGGAAGGGTGGATTCTAGTACAGGACTGGAGGCTTCGGATTATGCTATCTCTTTCTTTACTGTATAAATCTCAGCTGCCAATAAACATACAATTTAGTATAACAAACTTACATTGTCCATGATGCTTTGATTCACCCACGCCTCCTTAGACCTCATAAGAGCCCTGGGAACAGTCCCATCATCTTCTTTTCTTTGCTGCTCACAGCATGAGTTAAGTAACCTCCGAGATACTGTGCATTGTTATAGGTGGTATGCCAGAATTTGCAGTGCGTGCTGCGCTTACAATGTATGCTTTTGATAGGCATTGTTAAGAGAGTTTGTTTAAAGGAGGGTTTTTCGTGGCATTACTTACTGTGTCTGTTTCACGAGTTAGGCTGTTTTCTGCCGCGTTTGAGGAGGCGAGCTTGGCGCCGTGTGCAGGAGCTTTGCTCCGATTGCCGGCGCTGCCAGTGTTCATTGCTGGATCATCGCGCTTCTCGGCGCGTCTGTACCAAGCCGCGGGGCGGCGTAAACGAGGTCAGTTTGGGCCGCGCGCTTCAGGCGCCGGTGTTGGGGCTTCCCTAATCGCCCACACGCACCGCAGGAGCCGGGTGGTAATCGTCCAAAGTGCGCAGCTCACGCAATCCCATTGGGTGTTTTTTTGGTTGGATTTGAGCTCGCGTTGAGCTGCGAACGCCAGGAACAGCCCATTTTCAGTTTACTACCTCGTTTTGTGCATCGGAAGGCTGGTGGAGGAAAGACGCCTAACCGGCTGCAAGAAAAGTGCCCTGCAGGAGTGAGCACCCGCTCCTTTTATAGTGATTTCGGCTCCTACGCCTATATTAGGCTGCAATACTTTGAGTACAGCTTTGCTGAGGGGACCTTGGTACTTTTCAGTGACTTTGTGTGCAAGTGGGCAGGCTCCCCATTACTCCTCCTAAAGATAGAAATGTGTTATAGTGTCATCACTAAAGAATATTGATTACACTGCCCCACTATTATAATGGAAGAGTGGGTACATTAAGAAGATGAGGAGGATGTTTATTATGAAGGACAGCAGGAGACTGTCATTGAAGATAATATAGTGGAGGCTCTGGACGCCTCCGTCCAATCCGCGGTGAACAGGGGTATTGAAAGCATAGTACCCAACACTGTGCAATAAGCATTGGCAGCTGCTCTCAAACCGATCACTAAGCAGATTGAAAAGTTGAAAGTTTTGCCAAGCTTCATGGGTTTAAGAAGGATAAGGCACGTAAAGATACTCCACCAGCTACTGAAACGGTGAAGTAGAGTCAATGGCCGCATGCTAGTGCACTGACTTCGCTTCCCCCAGCTACGAGCGCCGATCATCAGTATTCCTCGGCAGGCAAAGCGAAGAGTAAACAGAGAGTATATGTGGACACTGATACCACTAACACCGATACCACCACAACTGACGAGGGGGCTCCTCCCAAAAAGAAAGCCAAGGTGGCTTCTTCTACTCCAGAGACCCCAACTAATACCCCTTTCCTATTCAATCCTAGCAATATTGTGCACCCCAGATCAGCTGACTGGGCCCTGGCGCCTGCGGTCGTTGAATATTTGCACGAAATTCTAAGGAAAGGATTTGTTGAGCAGGTACGGAATCGGCTTAGGGCGGAATGCCTTCGCCCTGATCTACCTGATAAGTTGGCGGACACTCCCAAGATAGACATTTGTTTACTTACTTTTATTAAAAAGTTCACCAAAGATCCGAAGAAAGGGATCGATCGCGCGTGGCGCGGTCGTAAGTACAAGCTCCTTGACGTGGTAGGCCCATTGCAAATATTCTGGAAATTGCCTTGGTGGCCGAGGAGGCTAAAACCCCAGTGCATCCAGATATCCTCGCAGGATGGACAAAGAGGGCCATTTGCCTGCTAGGCAATGCCAATTGCTCCATATCCACGGAACGGCGTAAGTCCTTGCTCATGCGAAGGGATACCAATCTTAACGATCTGGCGGCAGCTGAACCAGGGCTCCTTGCCGAGGGAAACCTTTTTGGGGACCATTTTGTGAAGAATGTGTCGAAATACGTAGGGACCTTCACATCACTTGATAAAGCTCAATCAGGAATTGAGCGCGTTTTTCAGCAAGCCCATTTTAACAGGGGACGCTCGTTAGGCCATTTCACTAACCAAGGTCCCCCAGAGGTGACTACGGTCTTAGAAGAGGAGAGTGGGACTCTACTAGAGGGGGCACTTTTTACCCCACTCGTCGTCGCTTCAACAGGTGCAGGTTCCATGGAGGTGGCAACAGAGCGGGCTTCCACGCACATAATTCCGCAGGTGAGCGTAACAGATTTGTCTCTTTTACCGTTGGGGGGTCGTACACAATTTTTCCTACATAATTAGCACAACCTTACCCATGATGCGTGGGTGCTTCAGATGGTTCAGGGTTTCCATCTGGAATTTTACGAGACACCCAGTCAAGACAAACTCCCGATGCCTCTCCATTTTTCCCAACAAGAGTGCTCTTTTATAGACACCAAAATAGCAGAATTGCTACAAAAGCACGCAATAGCGTTATGCAATGACAAACCTCATGGCTTTTGCAGCAATATCTTTCTGGTCCAGAAGAAGGGTGGCGGACACAGACTGGTGCTGAATTTGAGGGAATTCAATCATTTCCTAGTCTAGAATCATTTAAAAATGGAGGGAATCCACCTTTTGGCGGATTTGTTACAACAGGGGGATTGGCTGGTCAGACTGGACCTCAAGGATGCTTATCTGTCCATGCTCATTTTTCCTCTGCACTGCCGTTTCCTTTCATTTCAATGGAAAGGTCAGTGGTTCAAGTATTTGGACCTTCCATTCGGGCTTTCCTCGGCTCCTTGGTGCTTCACCAAGGTGATGAAGCCGGTGGTCGCACATCTGCGGGAGCAGGGAGTGCGCTTGATCATTTATCTGGACGACATCCTGATCATGGCTCACAGTCCAGAGGTGGTGTCGCAACACCTACAGATGACCATTTCTCTCTTACAGAGTCTGGGGTTTGTAATCAACCATGCCAAGTCAGCTCTGACTCAGTCTCAGACAACGGAGTTTCTGGGATTTGTGATAGACTCCCAGAAGGCACAGTTGAGCCTTACAAAGTCAAAGCTCAAGGACCTGAAGAAAGAGATCGTGGCACTTCTCAACAAGCAGGTAGTTTCGCTCAGAGTGATCGCTAGAGTAGTGGGTTTATTGGCATCGTCCATTCAATCGATTTTTCCAGGACCATTGCACTACCGAGCATACCAGAGGCTCAAGATACAACACCTGCAGAAGGGTCTGGCTTATAAAGACCTGGTTCCCCTTTCATAGGAGGTGAGGGACAAGATGCGCTGGTGGCTCGGCCACGTGGAAATGTGGAATGGAAGAGCCATTTTCGGCTCGCAGCCCAAGGTGGTTGTCGAATCCGACACCAGTCATTGGGGTTTAGGTAGCGCGCTGCGGAGATGTTTCCATAGGTGGAGGGTGGTCTCCCCAAGAATTAGCATTGCACATAAATTGTCTTGAACTACTAGCAGGGCCATTTGCTATTCGGACCCTGTCTCCCAAGCAGACCTCTTGTTGCATTCTTCTTTGGATGGACAATGTGTCTGTAGTGAGGTACATAAACAAGTTGGGAGGAACGAGATTGTCTCTGCTAGTGGAGATTGCCAAAGACTTCTGGCATTATTGCCCGAGTCGTCAAATAACAGTGGAATACATCACAGGACAGTCCAATGTCATAGCGGACTGGAACTCAAGACACCTTAGGGACTACAGCGACTGAAAATTACTGCCGAGCATATTCCAATGGTTGCAGGAAATATGAGGTCCGTGTCAGACGGATTTATTTGCGTCCAGGCTGAACCGGCAACTTCCCAATTTCTTCAGTTGGAGGCCAGATCCAGCAGCAAGAGCGACGGATGCTTTTCTTCAGGATTGGTCGGGGTCAGTGAACAATGCATTCCCACCTTTCCTTCTCATTCCGAGAGTGACTTCTCACATTCTCAGACAACGGGCGGAAGTGATATTAGTGACGCCCCTGTGGAGATCGCAGCCATGGTTCCCGGTACTGTTGGAGATGAGCTCCAATCTTCCCATGATGCTCCCTTGGTTGGAGTCTCTTCTCCTGGGACCTCTCGGGGAACAACACCCACTGAATCTATCGGGGCGATTGTCGCTGATGGCATGGAGGCTTTCAGGCTACAGTGGAACTTGCCAGGAGTTTTGGAGACAGCTTCAGCCTTCATCAAGCAGGCTTGAGCCCCTTCCACTAGGAAGCGATACTCTTCAGCCTGGAAAGACTGGACAGGTTGGTGCGTGGAACGGCACTTGGATCCCGTGGGGGCAGGCCTTTCCAATATTGTGAATTTTCTTTCAGAGAAGGCAGCTAGCGGTTTGGCTTATAGGTCAGTGAATAATTTTCGGTCAGGCATTTCTGCGGGGCATACCCAGATAGACGGGAAACCGGTTGGTATGCACCCTATGGTATGTAAACTTCTTAAAGGCATAAGAGTAGCGAATCCCCCTAAACCAAAGTATTCACGTTTATGGAATGTCTCTTTAGTCATTAGTCTCTTTAATAGTTGGCCATCGAATAATCTTCTTTCACGAAAACAGTTATTTGCAAAGTTAGCAATGCTTTTATGCCTGTCAGCTTGTAGACGTTCATCAGATGTGCACGCATTGGCGAATACAGGTAGAGTATTTACTCTGGAAGGAGTTTCTTTTACTATTACAGGACGTACAAAAACTCTCTCCAGACATGTTGAGTATAATGCTTTTCCTAGCAATGATAAACTATGTGTTGTATAATGCTTGAAAACTTATGAGGAATGTACTCGCCATTTGTGGCCTGAGGGTTCTACTCAACTTCTGATTGCTGTACAAAAACCTTTTAAACCAGTGTCTGCTGCGACAATAGATACATTATGAAAGAAGCTGGTGTTGATATTCAAATGTTTGGTGAACATTCTGTGCGCGGTGCCATGGCCGGTGGGAGACATAACATCTGTTGTTTTTGATAAAGCGTTAAACTAGCATAATCCGAAGCCTCGGGTCCTGTAAAAGAATACAAAATTACCTAGCATTCGCGCCAAGAATTATCAATTCTATCAAGGACACGGAGGCGAGGATTATCCCACCCGGCTATGTTACAATGTGTGATTGTTCATGCTTACCCACCCGTTGATACTAAATTCTAGTAATAAACAGGAATCATGGGTTGTTCATGTTTGTCTTTCCTAGGCGCAGATAAGAAATCTGAATAAGAAGTTTCTTCCAGTTGAAGGATTGCGATGGAACTGGGTTTCCTGTTAACTTCCATGTTGGAGGATGTTCGTAAAATTGTTGGTTTAGTGGACTTTTTCTACAGTTCAAGCAAAGAAAGAGGATGATGGGACTGTTCCCAGGGCTCTTATGAGGGCTAAGGAGGCGTGGCTGATGCAAAGCATCATGGACAATGTAGTTTGTTATACTAAATTGCATGTTTATTGGCTGCTGTGATTTATACAGTAAAGAGAGAGATAGCATAATCCTCGCCTCTGTGCCCTTAATAGAATTGAAAATTCTTGGCGCAAATGCCAGCTAATTTTTGAGTGGTGAGGCTTCAGTCCTTGACTGACGTGAAGCTCTGGCACTGCAGGGCTTTAACCTGAAGCACCCAGGGCAAACTTCTACAACACGTCATCGAGGGGTGGAGCCCAGCACAAGTGGATGGTGCATTGCCGGGCTGATGACCTCACTGGCTTCAGGGCGGTGAGATCGTCAGCCTGACAATTCGATCGATAGTAGGCTGTGGAAAGTGCGCATGCGTTGATTTTAGGGATGTATTGGACTGATGGTGAGTTTTCTGCATGCATGCGTGTGTGAGAGTTGCTACGAGTGACTGTGGCCATGAGTGTGGGAGACTGTAAGCTTGTGTGTCACTGTGTGTGTGTGTATGTGGATTTTCGTTTTTAATCTCCATTACGTTTTTTCCCCAACTTGGGACAGGCGTGTGTTTGAGACAGGAAAGCACACGAAATAAACAGGGGGGGGGGGCGTTCCAGCGCCCTCTAGGGCCATCTGCATTCATTGTATATCATTAAAGAATTTCAAACTTTTCTTTTGGCAGTGTAGAAAAATCCAGTGCTTACAGTTGGGTGAAGAGACGTGCAGTGATAAATGTGGGATAGAGAAAAGTGCATCATATGAAACCAAAAAGACATTTGACTCCTTTAGTTATTTTTGTATAGTAAAAAAAGAGTCGGTATATATCTACCAAAGAGAGAAAAAGTTCACCCGCCCCTGTCCTGTGAAGAACCTCAAAGGAAACCGTCACTTGACAAAACTGAACGCCTCTTCTGCCTCGAAGCTCGCGACTGCTGCTGATAACACAGAAGAGTCTCAACTGGCTATGTTTGGTAGATCTGACCTGATTGAGTAAATCCTGCCTGATTCTTAAAGAATGGCATTTGTGTGAGCCGTCTGCTATTAATTTAGAAGACATTTTATTATTAGCCATAATTAAGGAAAGTCCTTTGTATGAGGAGCAGGCTATATCCAGTTTACAGTGTGTGAGCAGAATAATAATCACTCCATGTCTTGTAGTATGTTGAAGTATGCTACCAGAGCATCCTCATGCATGCTCTGAAGGTAAGGAATAATCAAATCACATAAAATTCACTGCCAGTGCCACCTGAGCCAAGTGATACCCTGGTCACATAATATGCTTCATGTAAGGCCTGCTGACTTAAGAGCAGACAGGCAATCCTTATGTTAACCATTGTTGCTGTCCTTGGACACACAGAATCTAGGTACTACTGTGAGCTCACAGAATTGCTTGGTAGCAAGGATGAGGCTCAATGATCAAGGTTTAACCTTGGAGGTTGGTGGGGGTTAGAACGTCTACACCAGGTAGCACAGAAAGCGCTCACAATAAACAAAGGGGCATATTTATCAAATATTCACACAACGCAACAAGTCACCTTGTTGCAAGGCATGAATAGGAGATAGGAGAGAGGAGAAATGTGGCGTACTACTGCTCTCTGCCTGCGCAGGTGCACAAACTGTCACCTAGCACCAATGCAGGCACCCTTGCACAATGGTGCAAGGGTGTCTGTGTAGTAGGCAGGGTTGTTTTTGTGCAGGAAAGGGCACCTTTTCCTCTTTCTAAGTGTGTGTAGAATGCAGCACACTTAGAGGAAACGAGGACAAATAAAGAGGTTTCTCCTCGGTGTGCCTCTGGTGGGGAAGCGCACAATTCTTACACTTTCCCAAGTCTACGAGTATTGGTAAATCTGGGAATGTGTCAGAGCTCATGGATGGAAGTGTGGGAACACTCCCTCGCTCCACCCCTGGAACGCCTCCCTGCTCCAAAGCAATTTGTGCTGCCTTGCATTACTCTAGATTTATCACCCCAAGCAAGGTGGCCTTGTGTGGCTTGTTAAATCTCATTTAGGTATTGCATGTCGCAAGGGCAACACTATACCTTGATAGCTATGGGCCATAGTATCGCAGAAAGTGTTGTTTATGTATAAACAGATATAAGACCTTTACTATTATTGTCATAATATGCTTAGTAACTGTAATATATTTTTATGGCGTAAACATTTCTCCGAATGTCTATCTAGCTCACCATGCAACTAGGAGTGTCTAATACACACAGTGATCAAGACACTCGCTTCAAGCACAGAGCTACTCACAGTAAAATCCACGAGGTACTGTTGGCACAGACATGGGTTGCAGAAGTGGGACAGAATGAGAAGGGGCTTTAAAGCACTTGCAGAAGAAGTAGCAGTAATGAAGGGTCGAGTTACGGAGGACCTCGCATGGACATTAACGCCGCTGAATTTGGCCTTCACTCAGCAACAGCTGGAGGAAACATGGGTTTGGGGTGTCACTCATCAGGGTACAATTTGGGATGGATAGCAGTTGCAGGCTCCGAGTTTTGGCAGATGCACCTTCTCGGACGTCTTCACTGCAAGGTCTAAACACTGAACTCCGCGTTGGCTAAACAGCGAAGATCATCGCTATGCAGAGCTCCTCCTCCTTCCTGAGTATTGTCCTTACATGCAAATGTCAGAGAGCAAAACGTGTGCAGAGTTCTTGAAGTCAAAAGGTATCACTAGAGGTAGTGCAGGGGTCAGCTTCTAGCTAGTCCTGCGGCACTTGCTTCCAACCTTACTGACCATTCAAAATAATATTTAGTCCCTAACCCATGAAGCAAACCTATAGCCTCAGAGTACATTTTCTTTCAGTGGGCGATAGCTCCAAAGCAACCAGTTTCAGATGAAACTCTTTCGTTGATTTTCTCTTTCATATTCTCTCCTTTCAGGAACACAAACCACAGGATGAAGGACAGCCTTAGGGCCATTCCTTTGTTAAGGGGTTACTGTGGTTAATTACAGGTTGAGCTGCTGGAAGTGGCTCATACTGACTGTGAAGAAGAAAACATCTTTCTGTCTCTTTTCTCCAGGATGATGATTTAATCTACAGAGTTCCAATGAGCTTCTCAAAGAATATGAGTTAGATTGTGGAATCTGAGGAGCAGTGCAGGAAGGCATGCAGAGAGTTGGAGAGACAGTAGCAGTGACTACTAAGATTATGTTTGACACCATAATATGTTAAGGGCTACATAGAACAAGAGGTGGCGGGGAGAAAGTCCTTCTCACTTGTACTGAAGCATTCTCGTTCATACTTGAAGGATAAACGGATCAGTAAGCAGCAGATTCTAACAATCTGTTGGTGACCAATATTCTTAATTCACGCAGAACACTTTTTGACAGTGGTTTACTGCACAAGACCAATACATTTACAGCACGAAAGGTTAGAATGAGAAGCAAGTTGTCACATTGACAGAGTGACAGAAACTTTAAATCCTGAAGTTCCTTAACCCCAATTATCAACATACACTACAAGGATCTTAAAGAGGATTTGTCTTCCTCAGGCTTCGGTCATACACAATCAACACTCAAAGATTTCGGCCTTTTCTTTTAGGGTAGACTGGTTGAAGGTAAGTCATCTGTTTGCCTTTTTGGCTTTCCACTGACATGTTTTTATAGGAGCTATGAAACTGGGTAGACCGGTGATGTTATCATAGTTGTAGAAATTTTGAGAATTGAATCAATTGTGATGTCCTGAGAGGTAGTGTGGATGGTGTTAAAGGGATTATTGAAGTCAGTGTGGGAGAAACTTGTCAGTAAACATTGGGTTGACCTTCCGGGCTTTATTTTGAATGGCCGTGGGTTGTATACTGTATAATCAGGATCGACGTTATTCAGGGAATGTTCTGCTCATGCCTGATCTTGTACTTTAAGCTTGTTTGTGAATACCAAATTCAGAATATAGCAACAGCTTTTGGGTAAGGTTTTGCATCAGCTGTGTCCCTGTAGAGTGTGTGCCTTTCAATATAGATTGGCTTAGGGGTGATGCTTTTTTCCCATTGATGCCTCTGGATGTATATGTTTTTCATTATCTTGGTGGCAACAGATGTGTGCCTCATGAACAGCTAAAAGGGATACACAAGGAGAATCAGGGGACATCTTTATGCCACTGGCCCTACCCACCATGCAACCAGATGTGTCTTCTTAACTCTCAATGGACTGCATGAAGCATATCATCACTGGTGAGTAAAGTCTGAGATCTGAGAGCCAACCAGGATCACCTCAGATATTTACAAGATGACAACGTTAAATAGTTATGTTTAGTGCTCCTGATAGACTTATCCAGTTAATTTGGCTGACACCACACTGTAGATGCACATATAAACAACAATCCAATCAACCACTACCGAAACAAAAAAACCAGCTAAGACTAGTGGTAAACACTAATAAATTTGGAGCGAGAACTCTAGGCATCCTATCCTCAACCTTCTCTCAAACCTCTATACAAAATAGCAGCTTGGACTTCCCCACCGTAACTTGTTTCTGTGGCTAATATACTATGTAATTTGTCAAACCGCCATACACTGTTGGCAAACCTACTGCATTAAAGATTTAATAAAGAAGAAAAACTGGTCAAATGTTTTGATGACAGGGTAGTTGGTGTATGCAAAATATATGGGAAGGATAGCACATTCATGAAAATCAATCACACTAACCATGACCTGGTACAACTTAAAGCACATGTTACTTACCTTCGGTAAAGATATATCTTTAAGAGACATTAGTTAGTGATAGATTCCTTACCTTAGAATTACCCCCAGGCATCAGACTGGATCCGGAAAGTTTACGTCAGCAGTATCCTTGGGCGTCGGAAGGTGGCGTTGTGCGGCTCCGTGTCCGTAGTTGGCGTTGTGATAGCCGGGATGACGTCGCGGCAGCTACTTAGACGCCGCCCTCGCGCACTGACGACAGTTCTGTACACGACTTCCCACGCCAGGAACGCAGAGCCATGCAAAATACTGACCACTGATGCATATAAACTGGGGCCCTGAAGGAATGACCTTCACCCTAGAAATTAGTTTGCAGAACGGGGAGGATGGGTGGGGTGGTAAGGAATCTTTCTCTAACTAATATCTCTTTCAGATATATTGTTACCGAAGGTAAGTAACTTGTGCATCTGAAAGAGATAAGTTAGTGATAGATTTCTTACCTTAGAATAGATACCCCAGCAATACCAATCCCGGGGGTGGGTCTACGAACCAAGATCACACCAGAAAGTCACGGAGAACAGAACGGTCATAGCTGTCTCTCCAGACTTGGCTGTCAAGACAATAATGCTTAGTAAAAGTGTGCAGCGAGGCCCACGTAGCTGCCTGACAGATGTCTTGCAGGGGGACACCACGTCTGAATGCAGTAATAGCTGCTGTTGCCATGGTAGAATGGGCCCGTACCCCCTCCAGAGGTTCCTTTTGAGCCAGAGAATAACAGGCTTTTATACACAAGACGACCCATCGGCAGATAGTCCCTCTTGTGTACAGCCCGGCCTTTCTTGGCACCTACGTAGCCAACAAAGAGCTGGTCATCCACCAAGAACTGTTGTGTGCGGTTTAGGTAAAATGAGAGCGCAGGTTTTGGGTCCAGATGGTGGAGCCGCTCTTCCTCTCTGGAAGGGTGCGAAGGTGGAAAGAAAGTGTTCGGGTTGAGGACCGTCCCCTGCAGCTGGGAAAGAAGATCCTACCGAGGAGGCAGTTGGATCGGGGGATCCACACTCATACTGAGTTGCTCAGGATACCAAACTCTTCGAGCCCAGTCCAGGCCACAAGAATGACTGGGCCCAGTCGCGCCTGATCTTCTTCAGCACTCTGGGTAGAAGTGGTATAGGCGGAAAGGCGTACAACAGACTCCACTAATGACGAAAAGTGTCGCTGAGCGAGTGGCACCTTGGAAATTCCAAGAACTGCTGACACTGCACGTTCTCTCCGGTGGCGAATAGATCTAACCAAGGCTCTCCCCACTGTTGAAAGAGACCATGCGCCACCTTCGAGTGAAGACACCATTCGTGATCTATCATGCACCAGCAGCTGAGTTTGTCCACCCTGGCGTTCAAAGAACCTGCCAATTGTTGAACTACCAAGGAAATGCATTGACGTTCCAGCAATGTCCAGAGATGCAGAGCCTCCTGACATAGGGTCCACGACCCCACCCTGCCTTGCTTGTTGCAGTACCACATGGCGGTGGTGTTGTCTGTGAACATCTGCACTATCTTCCCTTTGAGACAGGGAAGGAATGCCTTCAGTTCAAGTAGGATCACCCAGAGCTCCAGAAGGTTTGATGTGGAGCCTGGGCTCCGCCGGAGACCAGAGGCTCTGATCTCTGCCTCTCCCATGTGGCCGCCCCATCCCAGGAGGGACGCATCTGTCACCACTGTGCACTCCGTCTGGGGAAGGGAGAGGGATCTGCTGCTGACCCAATGCTGGTTTGTGAGCCACCACTGCAATTGTTGTGCAGTGCCCTCTGAGATTAGGGCGTAGTCGGACAGGTTCCCCTTATGCTGCGCCCACTGGAAATTCAAGTCCCATTGTTGAGCCTGCATATGCCATCTGGCATGATTGATCAGCAGGATGCAGGAGGCCAAAAGGCCCAGCAGCCTCAAGGTCATCTTGACCGAAACCCAGGACAAGAGCTGAAAGATCGGAATCATAGCCCGAATGTCCTAGACTCACTGCTCGGGAGGATAGAACTGAAACTTCACCGTGTCCAGAACTGCTCCAATGAAGAGGAGCTTCCGAGAGGGATCAGATGTGACTTTGGCATGTTGATGGAGAACCCCAGAAAATGCAGGAGGTTGGCTGTAGTCTGGAGGTGGGAGACGACTGCCTGGGGCGATCCCGTCCTCAAAAACCAGTCGTCAAGATAGGGGAAGACTGCGACCACCGCCATCACTTTTGTGAACACCCGAGGGGCGCTGGTAAGGCGTAAAGGGAGCACGGTGAACTGAAAGTGCTTGTGGCCTATGGTGAACCGCAGTTAACGCCGGTGGGCCGGCAAGACAGGGGTATGAAAATAAGTGTCATGCAAGTCCAAAGCTACCATCCAGTCTTGCGGGCCTAGGGCAGACAAAACCTGAGCAAGTGTGAGCACCTTGAACTTCTGCTTCCGGAGAAAGCGATTTATGTTCCGAAGGTCTAAAATAGGACGCAGGCCCTTGTCCTTATTTGGAACCAAAAAGTAGCGGGAACAGGGGAGTGGAATTTAATAAAATATCTACTTGTCCATGGGGCAGGTTGCTTCATAAATCTACTTGTCCTGTAACAATATCCACTTGCCCACTTGATGCCATGTACTGCAGCGACAAATTAGGGCCGCAATCTCATTATATAAGAGATCTGATATAGCCTCCTTGATTATGCCAGGGCTCATACCATAGTACTGTTTGAATACTTGCAATCCCCTTATGTTGCCACATTTCCGCAGATCTACATACTGTGGCTGAAAGTAGTGGTAAGCAATAGTTCCAGGGTCAGAGTGCCCTTTTGAGTCGGTGCAAACCTACTAACTTACATGTTTTAAGGGTATCAAAAACTCTTTTCTAATATATTCCCATACAGAAAAATGTTGGAAATTTACTCCTGACAATGGTAGTGTCAGGCTCTGCTTTCTGGCCTCTTCGGGGCTGTGTTGCTATGCCTATTACCTCCCCTTAAAAACGACCGCAGAGTCTGAATTAAATAACACAGACTACTGAAGAAGTTCAACCGGGGAAGGAAAGGAAGGGGACAGCAGGGAGGGAGACCTGAAACAACAAAGAACAACTTGTTTAGAAGACCCTCCCTATATGGTGCTTCTAAGCCACCCACTTCTCTTGCAAACCCCGACCTAACAGAAAAGGATTTATAGTGCCACTTCTCGTACCTGTAAAGAAAAATACAAATGGATGCTTCTCAAGTAGACACGAAGTGAGGTGGTACCAGGCACACTACCCAGCTGTGAAAGAACCAAACAAAGAGACATCATATGAAATCCTGAACCAATAGGGATGTATTACGCAATGAGCGGACTAACACACCTACCTAAAATAAGTAATACGCTTTCCTCAATGGGTGTGCTCTATCCCTCTGAATATGTACGCCTCATGTGTCCCCCGAGTATGAAGAAAAGAAAAACACAAACGTAGTGATGTAACAACAAAGTATTTAGAACAGGAAGAATAGTAGCCCTCAGTTTTGGTTCGCTTGAATAGTTGTAAACGTGCAAAGGGTGTTCAATCTCACACCCTACTCGAAAGAGCAATGGAAACACACAACACAAAGAGTCGATGAGGAGTAGCCTCGATTTCCTGGACTGGTAATAGGATTACTTGTGCAATCAAAGTTTCACTTCTTTCCCCCCCCCTCCAAGAGGAAAACACACGGAAGAATAAAACGCCACTTTTCCCGGCGTGGCACCGAAAAGATCTACACAGTGAATTACCAGTGGCGCAGCCGCACCATAGATTTCCCCCAGCCGGGAGAAATATCCAGGAACAAAATAGGGCTCCACGCCTCCAGTTCGCTAGGCACTGTTACCGCACAGTGAGCCTCAAGGAATCAGAGCTTCACGGACTAACTCCGCTTTCTTACCGCAATAGTCTCGGAAACAAACCGTCCTCCGAGCAGGTACAAGAATTATCGGCAACGCCGAGGCTGCCGGGCTCCTTTTGATTACGTGATGCGTACGCTCCGTACGTCCATCACGTCACTGCCCCATTGCCAGTTGGGAAATGTAGTTCCTAGATTCCCCGATATGCGCGGAGCGCTGGGTTCGGGCTGATTGTTCCCTCGGACTTGCGACACATGACAGGTAGACATAAACCTTCTTCCAGGGTTCGGAAAAAAGTGGTTGGAGTGAAAGTGAACTTGCAAACACTCAGATTTTCGCATGAGCAAATCTACACATGCACATTTGCCCATAGAAAAATGCAGTTCACAAATATTTTCTAGGAGTACTTGGGTACACTTTTCAGACTATTTAATAATTGGGCCCCTAATATGGTCTGGCGTTGACCGTGACCTTTTGTGTTTCTTATAGTTCTGTTTCGGCTGGCTTCACTGTGAGTTGACAGCATTCTGTTCTTTCACAAGGAGAATATCGGCACGCAAAGTATTTTTGTTCATTGCCAGTAACTACTGTGGCAGTGTGTGCATTTTGAGACCAAAAAACAATTTTAGCTTTTGCCAATGTTTGTTATAATGGTGAGGGCCTAGCAGCTCGCACCCCAATAAGGTTTTACAAAAACCATGCACAACAACTCACACATAGACATAACTAAAAAGCTGACCACTAATTTCAGACCCACTGGCTTTGCCAATGCTCGTTTGTTTTTGTTTTCCATAATCCTATTGAAACTGGTTACACAGATTTTCCGTTATAAATATTTTTGGGAAACACTAGCATCCATCAACATACGTTACTAAATGATGATGCAAAGAAAGGGTACCTGAAACTTTACAGTAGTTTAGCTAAATGTTTTTCTTCCTGCTTTCATGTTTTTTATGAACATTTTATTTTGTGAAAGCAAAGAATCATCAATCTAGATTTCAGGCTTTTGCAAATATTTGCATCAAATCAGAAGGCATTCCGGGAGCATTATACATAGCTCCATTTTGCTAAACTTTGAAAACGTGTGCAAACATTTTTGTTCTGGCACCGATGTCAGCAGTGTTGTCGGCGCTTACAACATTTAATTAGAGCGCTCACCCTAATAATAAAGGCTTTCAATTAATGAACCATAAATACAAGTTCCTTCAGGCAATATGGATTAAACGAGGGCGTCTTTTAGAAATCGATGTTTAACATCATGATTCTTTTTACTTACTACTGTTCCTGGAGTGTTTTTTATATTCTTAACATTACGTGTAAGAATTTTCTTAATGTTTTTATACTAATTTATTTTTTTAAACAACAGATCTAAAAATTACTCTGCTTAAGCTTTCTGAAAACCATGGGTACTTTTTGCACTTTAACTTAACTTGTAAAGTTACAACTGTAAATTAATATAGTGATGTAATGTAAATCGTATATTTTAACCTCTGTACTTTTATGACTTGAAAAGTCGAAATAAAGTTATTATGATGATAAATACAAGTTTGAACAGCAGTAACATATGGGCAAAAATATTACCTTAACTGCAGATAGTCTCCTTCCCTGATCCATAATGTGGTACTGCAAACTGGCAGCCAAAGGGTTTGTGCTGCAGGGGGTTGGCCTACCTGTCCCAAGGACAAAATAAACATAGAAACTTGTTGCCCTTGACCCCAAACAACATGTCCTGGATGTCGGGCTATAGAAATTCCACATCCCTGTGGGAGTAACGATCACAACCTACTTCTGGCGTTGGAATGGGCTCAATGGCACCCTTGGCCAAGAGGGCCGCAACTTCCTGCTGGAGAAGTGCCAAGTGATCCCCCGACATGCGGTGGTACTGAGGTGGCATGGCTGGAGGGGTGGTCTCGATTAGGGGAGGGAGTAGCCCCTTCGGACAATCTGTAAAATCCACCTGTCCGTAGTGATGGTGCACCAGTGGGGGAGGTGATGGAAAATCCTGCCGCCCAGTGGTGTGTGGTGGACCTGAAACAGCGGACTAGGAAGGTTTGGAGGCAGTGGAGGTGGTAGACTGACCCACCCGCTGGCCCCATGACCCACCTCGGCGGGTCCCATGTCCACGCCTGGGCTGAGACTGTTGCTGCTCAAGCCTGTGGCTTTGAAACAAATGTGTTTGGGCGCCCCTTCCTTGGGCACAAAAGGAGCGCAAAGCAGACGCCGAAGGAGTGCGCGTGGCCGAATGGTCCAAGGACTTGGCCGTAGCCTGCGAGTCCTTAAAGCTCTCCAATGCACTATCCGCCTTGTCGCCAAAAAGGAGTGTCATCAAAAGGCATGTCCATCAGAGTGTTCAGGACATCCCCTGAAAAACCAGTGATTCTTAGCCAGGCGTGACAGCGTAGCGCCACTGTCATGGAAATAGCTCTACCCAGCGTGTTGGCGGTGTCAAGGCCACAACGAAACGTGAACTTGGTTGCATCTCTCCCCCTCAGCAATAGCTTGGGAGAGCAACGTCCAGGCCTCCTCCGGACACTGAGGCAGCACCTGCGCCACCGTATCCCACACAGAGTGGTAATAACGACCCAAGAGGCATGCAGGGTTCACTGACCGCAGCCCTGAACTGGCGGAAGAGAAAATAATCTTCCTAAACTGCTCCAGTTTCTTGGATTCCCTGTCCGGAGGAGCGGAAGGGAATGCGCTTGGGGACGCAGAGGCTTGGACAACCAAGCTCTCAGGGGTAGGGTGCTGGGAGAGGAAAATGGGGTCGCTCGGGCCGGGCGATGGTGTCGGGCCACGTTCCTATCCACAGGAGCCCCTGTGTTGGGCCTGGACCAGGTGCCCAAAAGGACGTCTGAAAGTGCATCATTAAAGGGCAGCGCAGCTCGGCAGAGGAAGCCGCCGGCCGCATCACTTCTGTCAGGAGGTTAGTCCTAACGGCCACAGTAGGGAGCTCAAGGTGGAGATCCTCTGCTGTCCTAAGCAACACCACTGAATAAGTACCACCCTCCTCCGTAGCCACGGTAGAAGGAGACAGTGCGCCAGGTTCTGGTGAGAAATCCAGATCACCGGCATCTCCCAAATCCTCTGCCCAGTCCGGGTGTAACTGGCATTGGGCTGCGAGAGTGTCTTCAGACCCCTCCCAGTACTACCCATCCTCCATAACATGCTGGGCAGGTGGGAAAGATGGAGGAGGATGGAGATAGGAATAAAAATTCCCAATTGGCGTCAGAATCGGTGTCAATCGACACCAGTCCGGAACCGTCTCCACGTCGGGGTGGAAGCCGAGGACGACATCGGCCGGGGAGCCGGCAGACACCGGTGTTGGTACCGTAGACGTCGATGTCAGTGGAGGTCGTACAAGGGCAACCGACATCGGCTGGGATCCATACATGGATCCATTGGGTCGCGCAGAGGCCGGAGCTGTTGACGTCGGTGTCGTAGCCGCCGACGAAGAAGGGCAAGGACCCCCAGCTGGATCCGCGGGGCTCGACGGGCCAAAGAGGCAGGTGCTGGCTTACAGAAACTCCTGCAGCTGGGCCGGAGTCACTGACAGACCGAAGAAGCGCGGGTAGGCCGACAGCAACTGTGTAGGCACCGCCGGAACACCGGGGGAGGCACCACCCACACCCTGAGCCATGTTGCATGACAGGCTAGGGGAAGGCGAAGAGCGGCGTTGCTTTTTCGACTTCTTTTGCATCCCCTTACCTGACCCGAGTGCGAAGACTTTGTCGAACGATGGTGGCGGCTCCGCGACCGGTCCCTCGACCTCCCACGGGACCAGGACCTTGAATGGCGCGGAGCCGACTCCTGGGCCTCAAGCAACTTTCGGGACCGCTCCCGCAAAGTTTCCGGAGCTATGGCCCGGCAGTCGGGGCACAACATGGGGTCGTGGTCACGACCCAGGCAGTAGAGACACTCCCGGTGCGGGTCCGTCACTGACATCATGCGGGGACAAACCTCGCAAGACTTGAAACCGGGCTTCCTTATACACCAGAAGTCAAAGACTCAGAAAAAGAGAGACAAAAGTCCCAAAAAACTCAGTCAAAAATGGACTGGGGGTACCTCTCTCTCTGGATCTGCACTTGCTGGAGAGGAAAAAGAAAGATTGGATGTCAGCGGGCGAAGCAGGCCTCCAAGTAGCTGCCGCGACGTCATCCCGGTGATCACGATGCCTCGACGGACGCAGAGCTGCACAATGCCACTTTCCGAGGTGCAGGGGTACTGCTGCCGAAAACTTTCCGGATCTAGTCTGATGCCTGGGGGTAATTCTAAGGTAAGGAATCCATCACTAATGTGTCTCTTTCAGATACAATTAATACGATTTATCTGCAACTACGTAATTGCTGTTAATTAGGATGTAAAGTATATCTCATGGGAAAAGGTGGGTTAGGAAACTGCAGTTCAACACTTCCGCTGAGCTTCAAATGAGACATTTACACCCCCCCCCCCCCCCCCGATTTGGATGTAATTTAATTCAGATTAGGAGAAAATACCATAAAATAGAAGAAACAAAATCAATCCCATGAAGGAAATCATATTTGGCAGGACCAACTCATCAGTGATGTGATTTTAGATATGGCAACTAGGTTATCCTGCCACTTGCCATTTACCTTGATACGCACTCGTTTTTAGAATTCAATAAAATCACAGAGTGTCTTCTCCATGTTACCTATGTGAATTTTGCGAGCCCTTCGTAAACTCTTCATATGACATTAGGACCGACACTAGCAATGGGGTAAGTCCCACAAGGTAAGTAGACTGCTAACATGTGCCAATATAGAGGTGGGTGCCAAAAAATAAGGAGGTCCACTCCTACAAGGAAGCAAAACTGCAATTTGTAAATTCCTATTAAGTTCAAAATTAACACCCACCCACTTCCCTGAAGACACATGAAGGCGGTAGATATCCCCCATTAGTGTGAATCCATACTCCTTTCAAACTGGCACAGGAAATAGAACATATGACATTTTGGCAGACAACGACCTGTGGTTGGATTGACAGCTTGGAGTCAGAAATGACTTGGAACTAGCAAACATTGATGGTGGTGAACATAAAGGTAGGGAGCAGTTCAGCAGAAGCACCATACAATCATTGTAGACTAACAGATAAATGTATTTTTTTTACCCAAATGAGGTTAAGCCTTTTGAGGCCCATACATTCTTGGGATTAATAGATGCACAGCTAGTCTCGAGGTTTGCTATTGTAGTGTGGAAGTGGATGTCCTCAGTTTTTGTGTAATACGTTATATTTACTAAGGACTGTTCCAAGAGAACCAATTAAAAGAGTAAGAGGGGGGGCTCACCCCAAAGGGGCAGGGCACCAGAGCAGCAATTAGTTAAATAGTAGATTTCCCTTTGGGTGCAAATCAAACCCGACACTCAATTCGCAACTTCACTGACCACAAACATTCCAACCATACATTCACTAAGACCAAGATAGTACTATGAAGCTATACAGGTGGTATACAAAGTAAATATTTGTATTCTAATGCATCGGATTTCTTTTAAAACCAGTCGATATTGTAATAGATATCTGTAATACATATCTGCAAAATGAAACGTGAACAATGTCTTATAATTCTAATCATATACACTCCTATTCAAAATTTCATATCAGAAAAACAATTAATTACTGATCTCAATTTGTCAAAATGAACTTGTACATTGCTTTAAAATACAGAAACATTTGCTGCATCGGACAAAGATCTAATCACAAGTTTACAAAAACAATACAATATCGACTGGTTCTAAAAGAAATCTTATGCATTAGAATAAAATTATTTCATTTGTATACCACCTCTACAGCTTCATAGGACTATATTGGTGATATTGGTCTTAGTGAATGAATGGTTGGCATGAAGTTGTGAATAGAGTGTTGGGTTTGATTTGATTTTCACCCAAAGGGAAATCCCTTATTTGACCTAGAGGACCAGTGACAAACGTAAAGAAGCAGGCTGATGCATCCAGTGAAGATCAACTAGGTGAAAACTGGATTCAATGTTCCTCAGTTGTTTTTGCTAGATATCTTTCCTTCGGAGAAAAGCACTGACCTCGATTTTCAACAGAATATAAATTAACTGGCTGCCCAAGGCAGGCCAATGCCCTGAAGGCTTTGAATTCTTTGAAATTGGATGTACTGATGAAATTGAAGGAACTATAGGGCATCTTTACAAGGGCATTGTGCCACCGCAGTCATTTATTAGGATGCTCTAGTGGCGCAGTGCCCTGCTTCATATTTACAAAGCGGCATTAAGTCACTTGGCGTGTCATAACGCCGCTTGGTAAATAATGTACCCTTTCACAAAGGTATCTGCGTGAAAGCGGATTGCACTGGGTGTTGCTGTGGGTGTTCCACTGCAACACACATTGCTTACTGACGCTGCCCCAGATTTACAGGGATCTGTAAATCTGAGGCAGCGCTAAAAACTAATGTCACTGAAAAGCAGGCGTTAGATTGGAGCAAGGAGAAATTCTTTTATTTTGCCTTGTTTTTGCTCTGTGTGTGCTGCATAATGCAGAACACATAGTAGGAGCAAATCGCCTTTAATTATTGTTTATGTGCAAGAAGGTGTCCGTTCCAGAATACAAACAATCATCCCTGCAACACAGACACCCTTGCACCATGGCACAAGAGTGTCTGTATTGGCGCTAGGCAGCTTTTTTCTGTGCAACAGAAACACAGGGATGCACCGTATTCTTGTGAATACAGCGCATCCCTGCATTTTTTTAAATGATGAAGTACGGTGCTGCTAAATTGTTTGCAGCGCCCCACCATTTCTTTGTTAATATGCCCTTATGAGTCAAATGTATTTCTACACCAAATGAAGTATTATTATAGACTAACTGTTCAGCATATACCACACTCTACACAGCATACTCAATACATAGAAATAGGTGATTGGATGATGATGAATATACAGCAGATGTGGATGTGCGGAGTGATTTCTTTGCTGGAGAAGCTGCCATTGGAAACGTAAAAAAATGGGCAAATATTGGGAAATGATACTCTATGAAACCGAGGTAATGGTTGAATCCCACATACAGAGACACCTGGGGTGGTACATTTGGGACTCTCTTACACTGAGCTAAAGCCTAAAAGATCTAAAAGGTAAACATTTATGGCATTGGTAACCTTAGCCCATACTCCTCTGTGGGGAAATTATGGCTCCAATCCAAGATAAGTGGCTTCCTTTGGTTTGGGACATACTGACAATGCATAGAGGGTGGTTGGGGAGGAGCATGGGGGCTCTTCTGTGCCCTCAAACAAAAAGCCAGATACTTTGTGACTGACTGGTCTCCCCTCCTGAAGCATTTATCAACTGAATATAGAGAATTAACTTGCCCTCATTTAAATAAAAAAGTTTTTCCATTGAAGATGTTAACACTTCTTCACAACTGAGGCAGTAAGAACAATAGCATGCATTGAGGTATCTATCTATAGCTTAGACATCTCACCAACTTTTGGGATGGGAATAGGGAATAGGGAAAATGTGGGCAAGCCATGGCAGTAAGTGTGGAAGAATTGGATCTTAACTGTCTTAATGTACATTTGTCCTTCCTGGCCTGCAGGTTGCAGGTGATGATATGTGGTTTTCTTATCTTGGATAAACACATCTCGCCCTAAAAACAGAAAATCTATTACTGATCCTGTGAAGATATGCACAACTTCTCACCATCTATAGTGTTGCAGCACATTCCCATAGTTTAAGATCCATGTTCCTTTGCACGTTTTTCATGCAATACCAAACAAAAACGTGAAATAATGGGTACACATTAATCATTAAATAAAATCATCAGTTAAAAACTCTTATAAGCTTACTAGTATACCTCCCTCGGGAAGTTTCTTAACACAGCAAAGTTGTCAACTTGCAATGCAACTATATCTTCTCATGGTCATCAGAGGCTAATGTTCAGAATTTGTCAATTTTAATACATGCAGGTTCACGGTTTATGTGCCATGTCATGATGACCCATTTTGAAAGCAATAACTGTGTGCAGAGAATGAACTAAAAGTGGCTATTGTGGTCACCACAGGCAGATATGTTGGTGCGACATTGATTAAGACTAATTGTCATTAGCAGATAATCTAACTGTTGGTGACAAGCTAACAAAACCTGGTATTTTGGTGTTAACCGAGTGAGACCACAAGAGGTTCAATGTATAATGCAAATAACGGCGAAAGTAGGCATGCCTGGCTGGATTCCCTTCCAACGCACATTTACATAGCTGAAAAGAGTTATGGATCTAATGTTCAAATTACTGGAACAACAACTGAGGAAATTAAAAACGACGACTAGGCCATTAAACCAAAATTCCAATGCAAATAATCAGGGCCTTCCAATGAGTTTAATGGTATAAAACACTGTTAAAGGACGGATGCCATATTAACACAATTCACAAATTAAGTGAGGATTTTGCTCAACAGCTCACCTCCTAGAAATCCTTGCTGATCAATATAAATCATAAAGGCAACAACCATATGTAAAGGGTAGCAACTAATTTTACATTTTTCCTGCCATGCAAGTATTTTACCACTTCTCCCATTTCTTACACTTCTTTCTCATGTGCGATTAGCAATACTCCTGTTCCAACATCCACATGGTCCATATCTTTTGCATCTGAACTAATTATTTGTCAGTTCGCTTTGTCTGCTTCAGTTAAATGGTCTGCCTGCATTCTAAAGCTTGGATTTGTGACAAGTTATTTCTGCTGAAATATTCTGTGCCTCACGTTTCAAAGTTGAAACAGTGCCATCATATATTTGAAGTAATTCCAGAAATGTATCCTTTACACAAAACCTGTAACAGCTCACTGTCCTTCATCTAACCGCCATTGCGTCCATCCTCAGGGAATAACAGACAAATCAATGAATGATCCAATATATTTAAGTACATCAGATGATAAACTAGCATGTCCTGGAGTTGGATTTAGATCTATGTGAAAATAAAGCCTATCCACAGGGCTTTAACTTCAGTCAAACATAATTTGCTAGGATACAATGTACTAAGGTCATTACAACTTCAAGCAATTTGGGTGTTGGGTTGTTACAAGGATTTGGAGATCTGCGGCTCTTCAAGTTACCACCTAGTAATCTCCTACCAAATAGGGGCCAATCAGTTCAGCATGGTCTACATCACTTCTTTGGATTCATCGGCATTAGTGAACACATCATCATGTAATTTGCGCATGTGCAAAGCCCATCTATCACAGGGGTCTGCCGTGAGAGTATCTTTAGTCAACGGTTGTATGACATTACCACACATGGTTTTACCACGCACATCTTTACATCGCATATTTATCCACACATACCATTACCACGCTTGTACATCCATGAACACTAAAAGTACACTTACCACGCAAATGACAAGCACGCACACTTTCACCACACATTCCATTTCTCTTTTTGTGCTGTAAATGTACTGATTTTATCATAGAATGTAAAGTAGATTTACATACCTGTATGCAGCATTCTCTGTTCATTTTCATTTTGAAGGTTTTATATAGCGCGAACAAGACCCTTGCAGGTATCAGAGCGCTTTACAGGTGTATATATAGGAAACAAACAGTTCAATGAGAGCACACAATAGAAATACAAGTTAAATACAGGGTTCAAGTGAATTTTTTGGAACGAGACGAAGGACGGATTAAGTCTGGTTTCTGTGGGCAGTGTATTCCAAATTCTGGGCGCCATACCCGAGAAGGCACGGTTATAAGTTTTCTTCTTGGCAAAAAGTTGAGGTTTCAGTCGAAGGTTATTTGAGCTCCTGGAGAATCTACTGCCACAGTAGAGCACTAGATTCTGTGCCAGGTAGCTTGGAGTGTTGTGATGTATGGCCTTGTAAGTCAAACATGCGATTTTTAGGTGGATTCTGGCTTTGAAAGGTAGCCAGTTGAGGGCTCTAGGGTCAGGAAAGATGTGACAGTTTCTTTTTGAGCATGTGATGAGTCTCGCTGCTGTGCTGATTGAGGCTCTATGGGGGGCAGCCGTTGATCTGTGGGGACCGCAGAGAGAAGCACTCCCATATTCCAGTCTTGGGAATTCTAGTGCTTGCACTGCCAGTTTTAAGTCGTTTGCGGGAAGGAAGGGTTTGCGTCTTCTCAAGGTGTTCATCTGAAAGTTTGCTCCTTTTGTTGCGGTGCTGATGTGTTTCTGAATGTTTCGATTTTTATCAAGAGTGACTTCCAAAGATTTTGCTGAGTTGATTATGAGGGGTAATGAAGCCCAATCTGGGTAAAACAAAGTGGCAACACAAAGTCACTGAGGCCGAGTGAGGAGAGGGCAGTTGGTCCACTGCACTGAGGGCACAAAAGGAACAATCAAGGAATGGGGGATGAAGCAGGGGAGCCTCTTGGAGGAAGGAGGCACCCGATCAGACACATGTCGATCAAAGTAGCACCCAGGCAACCCGATGCACAACGGAACACGGATCCGCTCCTCTGCACTTCCCTGGAAATGAGGCAACTGGTGAATCCACTCACCACTAAGGAAGGGTGCACGGTCCCTTCCAATGGCAGTAATCCTCCTTGTGCACAAGAGATTCCTCTGGCTGTGTGCACCACAGAGTTCCAGGATCACCTGTTCCACATCCCCATAAGTGTATTTCTAGCCTGCTGAAGTAGGGCGCCAGTATTTATACTGTAGTGTGCCTTTGAAGTTCGGGGTGATTCCGACTGTTTCCCTTTGAACCACAGGTGTCTGCCCTAAATTTCAGTCCTGTCTGCTACGGGGCAGTGGAATGTGGAGCTTAATCTTTAGTGGGGCCATGATCTGGCTCCCAGATGCCAAGTGTCAAAACCTCTTCCTCTAATCTAGCCAGCCAGACCCGCAAATGGCTGAGGGCTGTTGTTCCAGTTGCATGCCCAATGTTTATAGCGGCCTCTGGAGAATGCACAGATGTGCTCCTCCAGTGTTGACCGGAGTCAAACTAAAAGGCGCACAAAGAGTTTTAGAGCAGATCAATGCCCACTTCCTAGAAGTGCAAAAACAACAGGTGATGGACAGAATGCAGAACAATGTCATACATTCACCCCAGTACAGAGATCTGGGCCTAAATCCGTCGTTTTTTTGCTCACCATGCCATTCCAGTTTGAACGCAGCCATATGCAAATCAGTCTTGACCCTGTGCCCCATGGGAACAGTTCAGCCCGAACTGCCAAGCCAGGTCCTCCCTGGACTGGAAACAAGCATCCAAGGACCGGTTTCGGGCTTTCAGCCCTCATCAGCCTGGATAGCTTGATTCCAGTGGCATGGAGAGCACGGGACTCACGTCTGAGCATACCCGTCCCACTCGGGGTGACAAATGCAAAAACAGGTGATGGACAGAATGCAGAACAATGTCATACATTCACCCCAGTACAGAGAACTGGGGTGGCAGAGTGGGCTAAAGAACGGTGATGGATTAAACCCAGATCTGTTGACTGGGTGTGAGTGTTTGATTGGTTCGGATTCTCAGTCCATCACCCCCCCCTTTTGTACCACTTTGTTCGCCATAAGTTGGCATGGTATACTCAGACGTGAGTCCCTTGCTCACTTTGCCACTAGATTCAAGCAAGCCAGGCTGAAGACGGCTGAAATGCCAGAAACCGGTCCTCGGAAGCTTCTTTCCGGTCCAGGGAAGGCATGGCTTGGCAGTTCGGGCTGGACTGTTCCCATGAGGCACAGGGTCAGACTGATTTGCATATGGCCATGTCTGAACTGGGGTGGCAGAGTGTGTTGAGTGGGTGTGAGTGTTTGATTGGTTCGGATTCTTCGTCCATCACCCCCCCTTTTGTACCACTTCCTAGAAGTAGCATTTCTAAGCTATTAATGACAAATCCCTCTTTATCACAGAAGAGGGTTTGTCATGGTGAATCCAATGATAGGAAACATTATGAGGCTGCTCTACTGCAAGTCACTATTACAGATTGGAGTAATCTCCTCCATTCACCATGTTAACCTATAGGAGGAGCACACCTCATAGGCAGTGAAAACACAAATGGGTGTTCTTCACTACCTGGGCAGGGAACATACGGGTGTACCTGCCCTGCCTTTCACCACCACTTGCTTTACCACTTAAGACTTACCCAAGGGAGCCCTAGTGATAGTGAAAGGTCCCCTCAGGGTTGGTCAGTCGTTTACAAAGGCCAAGCTAAGCATAAGTGCAATTGCGCACACATAGGCCTGGCTTGACATGTTTAACATCATCACAGTTGCAAGTGCGCACCCACAGGCCTGCAATGGTTGGCTTGAGGCATGTTTAAAAAAAACATCAGGTAAGCACTACTTCCTAACATGTGGAGGAAGGGTGCGGGCATTTTCACACTGCATTCACAGTGGGAAGGTGCCAAGAGCCCTAAGGCCACTAAAAGAGATTACGCAAAAACCCCTGAGGAAAGAAGCAAAAGGTTTAGCGAAACACTATCAAAAGCATGTCAGGTTTAACAGTTAGTTTCACACAAATGTACAACAAATGACTTTTTGTCTTCTAAAAGGTATACACAGATTGTAGCACTCACATGTCCATGCAAATAAACCAGATTCACCACAGGCATCATTCATAGAAAATCCAGACATGAATGTTAGATTTTGGAAACAATGAGCAGTTAAATGGTTAAAAGGGCTATGGCCTCGACATATTCCGCTAGCCTATTCCCAGGCCATGCAAGACTATGTGTCCAAAGTAGTCTGGGTACAGCATACAAAAAAAACTCTGACAAAAGGTGGCTGCATTTTGGGCACCTCCACCAACGCATTAACTATGATGTTTCAAGGTCAATTTAAAAAGAAAAGCTTTTCTTGAGCTCGTGTGAATGTCTGTCATACTCGAGGGACAAAATGCAGCAATGTACATTAGTTTGGAGGTGGAGAATCATAGGCAACGCGGAGGACTTTAGACCGATCACTTTCCTTGTATTTCTCAAAATGGTTCTCAGTATTCGATTGTAACATAACATTTTAAATATTTGAGGTGGTAGGGAGTCTGGTTTCCTGGCTAGAATATAGTTCCTTAAGAAAAGAAAAATTATAGTCTGGCACCCCGCCCTGAAAATATATGAAAAATCACCTCTGATTATTACCAAAAAGCAAGAAGGAATGGTTTCTTACCTGTATTCCTAGTTCTTTCTCAGAGAAATCTCCACTGAGATCATAAGCACTGAATCGTCACACCCCAGTGCGGGGATCCCGGAGCAGTTCCTTCAAAGTCACATCTACTTTGCCTTACTTTGGAATGGCCAGGAAACATGTGACAGACATTCTGACATGTTAAATTCTTGCAGCCTTAAAAACAGGCTACATTGCCAATGTCTATGAAATCACCCTTAAATGTAATAGAAAAAAAGGTTCAAACCTTAAAAAAAGGCAGAGCTCTGCTAAAAGATCCTGTCAGCAGGAACCAGAAAAAAGAACTGAGTAACTTACCACCTACAAAGCATGATGAGACACTGGAAGTTAGAAGATCCTAAAGGGGCAGTGTCCCGTTTACACTGTTTCAATGCTGCAGCCTATTCAAGATATCTTGCAATGCATTATTCCTTAGCTTACTTTAAAAAGTGTTTTTGAAGGATGTTTTTAGAAGACCACTTTCAATTTTAATTTAAGCGATTTTTAAAGGTATGACCCATTCTTCCTTCTAACTTTCAAAGTAATTCCATATACATTGGCAACACTGTTTTCAAGGCTGCAAAAATGCAAAGCATTAAAATGTCACATGTTTTTGGCCTTTTCGGAGGTGAAGTAGCAACTTTGAAAGAACTGCTTTGAGACCCCCGCATGTGAGTGGGACTAATCAGTGCTTATAATTATCAATGGAGATCCCATAATGGAGAAGAGTTCGGATCGTCCGTCCTCCTTCAAAGTGCTCTATTCTCTGTAAAAAGAGACCTTCAAGGCCCTACGTCCTGGAATATTTAATAAAAGTAAAACAGAACTACTGAAGTGACATAGAACAAGAGTCAAGAAATATCTGCACCTGAAGTTTATTTAAACCGCAAGGTGTACTTAAATCTTTCCCTGCAGGCACTCTTTTTGTTTTTCATTTCTGTATATTACATCTTTCTAAATATGGTGTGCGCTGGGGAGGTGGTGGGATCAGCCAGTTAATGGGTTTTTCAGGGACATTTCAGATGGACTCACAATCAAATGAAGTTGTCGATGGGTAAAGTAGTGCCAGCCTCCAACACTTCCAAAGTGTAGTCAATTTTCACCCATTTACTCAATAACACTAGTGAGTTCTAAAATGAGACCATATTTCACAAACGTTTACAGGTGCAAACAAAAAAGGATATTAAAATATTAAGCTATTGTAGGATATTACAAGCCAAACTTATCTAAAACGCAACAAAACACACCCAAACAAAGTAAAGTCCTACGTGGACGAAATACCCACATGCCCTGAGCCCTAAAACACAGGAACCATGGCCCACACCCGCTCTAAAACTTGCCACACAAAGTGAAACACTGCAACCTAATGATCAATTGGATGGTAGAGTATTGCATTAAGTCTTGCGTGATAATCTATTCAAAGTCAAAAATGTGTAGTAAATGTAATACGAAGTAAAAACTTTGAACTAAAGGCTGTTTCCCACAGTCAGTCAACTGTGTTGTGTTGAACAGTAGATCATAATACTCTGGAGAGTACTCTGCTGCATCAAATGACCCAGGGTATCCGACCTTGAGAATAGTAAACGTATACAGAGCTATAAGATACGTTGAAAATATTTGCTACTTCTGTGTGGGTTTAAAAATATTTACATCTCCTCGGTTTCTAATAGTAATAATTAGCAAGCGTTTCATTAAAAACATTTTATTGCTAGTTGTTGTACCACCACTTTATTGATCAAGCAAAATATGCTCACTTTAAAACAATAAAAAAATCTGTATGGGATTGTACAGGAATTCCTAATATTAAATAAGACTCCAAAGACTAAAAAAAAAAAATCTGTGCCAACTGCATATTTATCTAATAAACACAGGTCTTCTAGTTTCAGTATGTAGGACATACTCTGCAACTTGAACGTCGAAGGTTAACAGATCATGAAGCTTGTAAAGCCAATAAACTTGATCTAAGAACTTCCGAAGACAGATGGCACTGGTTTAACATCACACTTCTGAGAAATGGCTCCAAGTTTCATAAATACAGGAATACAAAAAGAAAACAAATCAAGCGAAGAAGGTCAGTATCTGTATTTAGTGGAGTAGTCTTTTGGAGATACCACCAGACCGCGACCTTTACGGGCTCCTCTATAAACGGTTTCCACAATGTCAATCATCTCTTGCTTGTCCTCCATTGTCCAGTTAATCTTGTTATTGTTACCTGTTCCTAAATCAATCATGATGTGTTTGTTCCTGAGGGGAAAAAACAAGCATAGGTTAAAATCGTGATTACTTCATATTGTTCTAGCTCAGTGAGTGAATATCTCTCAAGCAGAGATTTACATAACCTGCAAGTAATGCCTTTAAATCCTAGCAGACTTACTAAAGCTCACAGTTGTGACTGCAGGTAGAGTGGCCTACAATGGCTGACCTGGGATTAGCAATACAGAGTGTTTACCGTCATATCTATATCTACAGCAATAATGAACTTGGTCATTCGTCAATTCCACACATCTGGCACTGGTTTTCGGACCTGGACACCTTCCACAATCTCGCACTCTGAGGTCTATTGCATAGCCACTATACCTCAAGGGCAGCTCAGCATTCTTTCCCCAAAAAGGATGGATAAGCATGTATATTGTTGCCATGATACCCAAGCCAATGGTACTTCCAATGGTAGTAGCATTAGCTGATCTACAATGAGATCCTTCCAATAGTCACAAAAATGCATTCCGACCATTCGGGTGATGAGACATACAAAAAGGTGTCTATCTAAAGACATTTCAGCCAGACTGCCTCACAAACTCTGTCATCAATGTGAGCACTATATTACTGCAGATGTTGCAATAACATTCTTTCAAATACCAGCCATAGGAATGGAATTCAGAATATCAGAGTTCAAGACTTTGGTCTGTTCCAAGTGTTTCTGGGGAGTCCCAGGAGCTTTCTTGCGGTTAGAAGATAATACTTGATAAAGGATTTTATCCACCCAGAAACACCTGGCTAAAACGTGGGTTTCCATGAACAGAAAGCCTAAACTGTGAAAAAAGTTAACAAGGTGCCAAGAATGCTTCAAGGTGGTCAATATGGTATTTTAGTATCCTGTATGAGCACTGAACGTTAGGACAAGACCAATGGACGAGGAAGCAACAAAGGCAATTAAATCAACCAATGGATGTGGGAAGCCTAATCAGCTCCTGTAGAAATCCAGGATAAGGTTCAGGAAATTCTGAAAAACTAAATAACGTGTCAGTCAAATGAGTATTGGAAAACAAAGAGGAGAGTAAGGAGTTGCGTCCGTAGTCGTCGGACGGGGAATACTCCTGATTCCCTGGTCAAGGTTCAAAAGAACAAAATGGAGGAGTACTACCCGATGAGGGTAACTGAAGGCTTTTGTCTAAACTCAGGAAACATTGTTCCTTTGTTAGGAAACCCCTCACTTACCACCTAGTGGTGACTTGCTTCATCATCGGGGCCCACCCAAGTGGCCTAGCGTCACTTGGGTGTGCTGCAACACCTGCAATTGCAGTGGAGCTGGTAGTGAAATGTGGGGTGCAAACAAAAAGAGTGTAAGTGTTAAAATTGTCCTGGTATGCTTTTGTATAAAGTTTAATAGAAAAGTGACTGGACAAAATTAAAAGTATAGGTGAGATAATAGTAGGGAAGTTACGACCTACTTATCTCTATTTTATGTGTTGGTCGACATGTTTCTACCATAAGGGGAAAATCCCCGGTATTCCTCAGGACCAAAACAAGGAAGTGGGTGGTATGTGCCCCCTAAAAGACACACCCAGCCCTAAATTCTTGGACGACCAGAAGAAAAGTAGACTTCTGGGTACGCACACCTAAAATTAAGGGTGCTGAAAAACAATGCTGGGGCTCAGGTCGAGCTGCATCAAGCAGGAGTAGGGCGTTATGCCAGTCACTTTTCTATTAAACTTTATACAAAAGCATACCAGGACAATTTTAACACTTACACTCTTTTTGTTTGCACCCCACATTTCACTACCAGCTCCACTGCAATTGCAGGTGTTGCAGCACACCCAAGTGACGCTAGGCCACTTGGGTGGGCCCCGATGATGAAGCAAGTCACCACTAGGTGGTGAGTGAGGGGTTTCCTAACAAAGGAACAATGTTTCCTGAGTTTAGACAAAAGCCTTCAGTTACCCTCATCGGGTAGTACTCCTCCATTTTGTTCTTTTGAGTCAAATGAGTATACCACGTGTCAGTGGACCATTATTATCAATATAAATACTATTTGTAAGGAAGGAGTAGGTTGCCAAATATATTCAAGAGTGAGGTGCTGGACCTATTAACACTACATAACTCGTTCTCCAATGGGGGAGGGCAGAATAGGTTAGCCGGAGTCCTAATTTGTCCTTTTGTAGGGTTGAAAGGTAACTGATATTTTCCTAAATAGGCATGACTAGGTATTACCTTTGGCAATTGGGGTCAGATATTCTCTGGTAGCTGGTAGAACATATTTTCCCTTTCAAGCATGTGACAATGGTCAATTTGCCAAACGATGGAGCAAGTGCTTCGTTTTTTGCGGGTAAGTCACTGTGGCATATTGTCTTTCACCGGTAAATGCAGAGGATTCATCTATCAGGACCAGGCTGGTGCAGATATGGCGATTAATGGATGGCCAGAGGAGATACAGGTTTTAGAGACAAAAAGGAGCAAATATTTATTTCGCTAGCAAGGGGGGGGGGAAACAGATTCCCATTCCTAAAAAGCATAAGGAAATTGAGCAAATATTCCTTTAAGAGACAAGGATGGGTGGCTGATCATATGTTCACAGGCAGGGTTTGGTTAGAAGTTATTGCCATTCCAGAAGGAGCAAAATAGAGGCAAGGGGAACTAATTAATTTCACATGCACTGGCAGGTGGTAGATAGTCCCATCTTTTGAGGGAAGAGAGGATGGGGCAGATTTCACTTCACATCAGATAGTTCCATTTGTGAATGGCAAGTTACAGGGAATAAGGGGAGAACATATTTCACAGGCATTATTTGAAGGGGAAGGGACAGGTGGCAGATAGTCGGGGGAAGAGAGGGGAGACGGGCGCTGTTAAATATCACCTTTACTGTAAGAGATAAGGATAGGATGAGCTGCAATGTTAGATAGTCCTATTCCTAGTATGGGCAAGGATAGGGGCAAATGCAGTTTTCATAGGCAGGGATTGGTGGCCGGTATACCCATTCCTGGATGCAACATTAATTGTAATAATTTTTTCACCTTCCTCACACTGAGCACACGTACATTGGTTTCTTGCAGAGCAGTTTCAATGTGTTACAAACAATTTGCAACAAGCTGTGCAGATTATTGTCCAGAATGCATGTTTTTAATACTTAATTACACCATCTAGCTTGACATTTATTATTGTGTTATCATATTTTTAGGTGTATTAATAATCATTGCGGAGGATGAAAATTACTTTTCCCACAAGTGAATGTTCCAGGTAGTACTAGGCATCCATCCTGCCCTGATAACGCCCTTGACCAATTACTGGCACTTGACTGGGCTGAAACATGTTGGCACCACTGAGGATAACAGACCATCACACCCAATGTTCATCAGTATTACAGTCATACCCTAGGTACCCACTAATGAAAGTATATCCTTTGAGTTTGCCGCAAGGTACTTTAATTTAATAATCCTGATCCCGCCACTACCCAGTATTCTTTTTACCAAGAACTCCTTCACATTCAAGTAGAGTCCACACTGATACCATCATCTTATCAGGGTGAGATTTATTTCATTCATTTCAAAATCTTTATTTCGGTTATATAAACCATAAAAGATACATAAAACAATTACTTCCAAATTCAAATACAAGTGGTGCAATGAAGTCTAACATATCAGTGTACACGAGGAATATAATAATAGGTAGTTAATGAATTTATATTGCCCTTTTGTTAAAAACATAGATTCAAATTTAAATATGATAAAAAAGGCATCTAAATTAAAAAGATAGTTTTTCAGGTATTTGAAACATAGTTCATGACCCATTTGCTTGCGTTTTAAACAGTTAGCAATGTTTACAGGATAGTATTTATACAATAAAATTCCCTACTTAATTCATCTTGTGTAGCCACCTTCTTTTGAATGTATCTGGGATAAATGAACAATTCATTGAAGCTTCAATCCTACTTCAGCCCTTATGAAACTCACAGCTAGTAAAAATTTGCTGACGCCAAAGACAATTACTTGCGCTGGGTCAGACCTTAATATTCCTTCCGCCTCTTTCCATGATCATATACCTAAATTTAAGCAGATAGGTTTGATCCATTTTTTCCTTGGCTTGGCGTATGCGGAACAAAAGAATAAAATATGCAAATCATTTTCTTTGGTTTTGTCTGAGCTTAAGGGACACAAATCTTTGTCCTTATTTCCTGACTGATTGGTTACCCAGCCTGATATAGCTGCATTAATGTTCAATATCCCATATCTAAATTTCATGTATAACATTTTTGCCAATTGAGGATGTACCTCGTCCAGAAATAGCTCAAAGTTTGGTGTATCCTTAAACGAAAGAAACCTAGTCATTAATACCCCACTCACTGTGCCGTGCAATATGCTGCTTTTAATATATGCCAAGAAAGTAGTTTTTAACAGTTTCTTAGAGGCTGAAGTTAGTGAAGATGGATCATCCCAAAACTGGGAAAGACCAGTCTTTCTCAGCCATGAACAAACATGCTGGAGCTATAAAATACTATTATTATGATCCAACTCCATGATTTCTTCTAGGCCAGCCTAATAGTGCAACAGTTCCGGGGTAGACCACAATCTTACTCAGAACGGAAGTTGTCTCAAGATCGCAAAGTGGTCTGTTTGTTTAACATTCAAATCGAAAGAGATTGGTACTAATGGTGTTCGTACGGGAAGATTTAAAAGCATCCTATAAAACTTGCTTTCCCCCACCTCAAAAATCTTTTTACAGTATGGGCTCCATATTTAGGCCCCATACAGTGCAGCAGATTGGGCTTTGTATTTGAATACCTCCAACGCAGGAGATACAGCCTTTAAAAGGCTGTTCCTATATCTTTTCATAATTGGTAATGAGTGTTGAGTCAGGGCTATCTTACTTTTTTCTATTTGGGTCTTCCACGATAGTTTCGTATCTAAAGATATACCCAAATAACTAAAACTCTTTACACACTCCAACTTTTGGCCATTCAGAGCAACATTTTCCCAAAACGGTTTATGGGAGTTTATGACCAAGTATTTTGTTTTACTAATATTAATTTCAAGGCCTTTGGTTTTACAGTATGTGTGGAAAGTATTAACTAAGCATTGCAGCCCCATTGGGGTTTGGGATATTGGTATGGTGTTGTCTGCAAATAAAAGTGCAGGCACCCTCTCTCCCCCCAATTTTGGTGCATCATTCTCATACCTGTTTAAAAAGTTTGGGCTATCATTTACGTACAATGAGAATAATGTGGGTGCCAATACACATCCTTGGCGAAACCCCCTTTTTATGGGGATTGCTTCAGTTAGTTCGCCCCTCACCCCCATCTTACTTTCACATACTCTTACTATTAGCTCAAGTAAGTTGGCTGGCACCCCTTGTTGCCTCAATGATTCCCATAGCAATGCTCGATGGATAAGATCAAATGCCGCCTTTAAATCTATAAAGGCGACGTAAAGATGGCCCTTTCTTAAGCAGACGTATTTCCAACACAAACAAGTAAACCTAAAGACCTGGTCCGTTGTACTGAGTTTTAGTCTGAAACCAGCCTGATATTTTGATAATACATTATTTTCCTCTATCCAAATATTTAATTGACTTAAAACATGCCTTGAAAAAACCTTCTGCTGTAAAATATCTATTAAACAGATTGAGTGATAATTCACTGGATCGTAACGGTTACCTTTTTGAAAAATTGTGGTAATTTCTGCCCCTTTCCAGGTTCCCGGAATTGCAGCGCCTAATGCTATGGCATTGTATAATTGGTTAATGTACGGAGCCCAGACACTAATATCGTGCTTGAACAGGTCACCAGGAATTTTGTCTGGTCCAGGGGTTTTTCCTGGTTTAATTGCACTGATTGCAAATGTTGTTTCCTCCAAACTAAAAACTTAGATTAGCTTCATTTTGTCTTGGTACTACACCATCATCAGATAAAAATATCCTACTTACAGGCGCAGCATGCAACGTTGTAAAATGGTCAACCCATGTCGCAGCATCAAGGTATACATTTTTGGTTTCCACCCCTGTTTTATTCCCTTTAGTCTCCAAAAGCCTATATGGTCCTTACTTTCTGCTCCATTAAGTAATTCGGACCAATTATCGTCCAATGCTTTTTTTGCTTTTTGAAGGGTTGTCTTGTACTTTCATCTATTCTCCCTTATTGTAGTTTCATTGCCTTTTTTTATTGCCATTATTAATTCAGTCTTAGCATTACGGCAACCTTTTTCATACTAAGGATTTATTTAATTGAGGTAGTTATTACTTCCTCTTTCTGCTTTTCTTGAGCTTTTGGTCACTATTGGGGCCAATGCTACCACCAGGTCTCTATGCAGTTCCAGGAAACCTTCTTCTATGGTTGAATCTATATACGGTTCAAAGATATCTGCAAAAGTGTTGAAAATATTTACCAATATCTCACAATTTCCTACGACCAGAGCCCATTTCAGGGATCGGCGATTATTGCTTACTACAATATCGTCGGAGGCGGTATTAAGATCCTCGGTGTTGCATAGAGTAGGGAAAATAACTGATCAGATAATGTTAATTGAAGGGCTCGGTGATTACTTTCTGTTTCTCGGGTCTACTTCTAAATCTATTACATAGGGCCAGATTTCTAGTGATACCATTATGTAGTCTATTTTACTCCGAGAATTACTCCTACAATACGTATATGACTTTGGCCTGTCCGATGGTAAGCGTCCATTACACGCTTTTAAACCGTGTCCAGCAACTAATTTCATTATTTGTGTCGCTGCCACCGTGCATGGTACCATGCTAGGACTTTCTAGTCCAGGGGTGTTGTTTGCAATATCCTCCTCTGCAAATAAATTGTGGAGACCTATCACGGGTTTGAAATTACAATTTAGGTCCCCACCTATAATTAAACTTGTCTTTTCTCCTATTGAATTTAAAATGGAGTCCATATGCTCAATTATCACTGACTCTTTAGAAGCTGGGCTAGGTCTATTATAAATATTAAGTACGTGTATTATTATCCTTCCATCTTTAGTTGTGATTTTTACGCCAACTATATCATGAGATATTATACTTAGTTTCGATATTTCGATGGCAAGGGTTACTCCAATCCATATTACTAGACCCCATGATGGTCTCCCTCTAACAGATGGAATTGTTTCAGCATGAAAAGTCTTGTAGCCTACTCTATGTGGCGTCTCTAATGCCCAAGTTTCTAGCAAAAGGCAGATATCATACTACTCGATATACTCTGTAGTGATGATGTCCACGCAGATGATGATGTAAAGATGTTTATTTGTAATTAAGCATTTAAGATGGTAATAACGCCCCACCAGGAACATCTAACATGATGCTCAGCCCAATGCTAACTGTCATCTGCAGCCCCACAGAGCCCCAACATTCTACATTACATCATAGCTAGAACATTCCACAAGCTAGGGTAGAAAGAGATATAACATGTAATGCATAACTAGGATATCAGAATACTACATTTCCCCTTTCGTCCGAATTGAAAACAAAGAGAGAAAGAATATGGATCAAAAAGAACCTCGTTAAGAAAGAACCAAATACGATACAACAAACAGAAGAATAAAACCCATCCTCCTTTAAAACAGAAATGTGAATAAGACAGGCAAATATACAATAACCTATCCACTCTCCCTTCAACAACAGAAGAAAGATAAGAAAACAGCAGAAAGGAAGACGAAAATTGAAAATACCAACGGCTAAACGACATGCACACCTACTGGCCAGACAGGAATGCAATACGGATAGACACAAGTATAAGACTTAAAATAGCGTTAAGAATCCAATTCTCAATTATATATGGTAAAGAACCACAACATGAGAGTAGAAACAATACAAGAGAAAACAGATAAAATTGCAACATCGAAAGAAGTCAAAATTACCCATCTTCTCACCAAAAAGTTAACATAAGCATTTAGAAAAAACTATTACAATGAAGAAAAACTTTCCCATATGAGGGATTTAGATTTTTCATGCATATACGGGAAAAAAAAACAACAAAGTCCCCTAGTACTAATAAAATGGGACTATGACCTAAAATAGTAAACCTAGATGGGACTAACACCCCCTAAACAGGTGGGACTAACACCCTCTAAACATTGGTAAGTCCCTTAGTACTGAGAAAAAGAGACTATGACGAAAATTAGTAAAAAAAATAGGAGAGACTAATACTCCCTTGCCAGGTGGGATTGACACCCCCTAAACTTAGGTGGGACTTACACCCCCTAAACAGGTGGGACTGACACCCCCTAAAAATTGGATAATTAGGATATAATCCAATTTTTTTTGTATAGGTGGGACTCAAACCCCCTATATAAATTAAAGAATGAGCCTGAAGTCTAGCAAAAAACACAAACTTTAAAAATAGGATATGGGACTAAAACCCATCCTTAACCCCTTCAGCGCTAATGACAAGGGTAACTCGTCATGGACTTTCCATTGATTTCAATGGAAAGTCAATGGACCTCGCACACACCCCTTAGCAGCCAAGTGGTTAAGGATTATGGGACTGCAACCCATTCCTACAGACAAAAATACATAGCGTCAGTACAAAACTTTGAAAATAGGATATGGGACTTAAAACCCACTCCTAAGGATCAAGGGACTGCAACTGCAAACCCTTACATGGGGTTTACTCCTGTGTAGGAGCCATATTAATTTGATAAAATACTGTAAAGAAAACTTCATTTCCCTAATGTAAAAAAAAAAAACGTAAAATGTATTTATATAACTGTAATACTGTACTTGAAATAATCGTAACTGTAATACTATAAAGCTGTAAATTGTAGTTGAGATGAGACATTACTGTAGAGCTAAAATTGACATACTCAATAATGCTTCTTGAATACAAAACTGAAATATGATAAAAACCACTAGATGGCAGCACTCCACAACACAGTGAAATTAGTCAACTCAGACTAAATTCATTCAGTATCAGTGAAAAGGTGCTTCTTAAAACGTTCGTTGAAAGTTCTGCCAAGAACAGAGTGCTCCGTGAAGACTGATCTCTCACCCAGATTCAGAATAAGCATTTCCAAATGTTCATGTGTTGGTGTCTCAAGACGTTAGTAAAAAAGAATGCACTTGCTACCGAATAATTTTACTTTGAGAGAGAATGTACCTGAGGTTATCAGTTAGTCACGCTGTGTAAAGCAACACAGCATTGCTCGGGTAGAAGGGACGCTGAGCTTCAGTTTGACATCTTCAACAACTTTATGATTCGGGTTAATTTTACATTGCGCAAAACAAGACAGTTTGACATTGAAACATCGTAGGTGCTTCCATACAAAAGATGGCGGCACGTACAGGAGACGCACGCAGAGAGGTTCTCGACGCGTTCTTGCAGCTCAAACGTCCATAGGCAGCGTTGTGTGTTAGACAGAATGAAGACGTCATGTGAAGATCTGTAGCTGCTCTGCGGTACACCACGAGCCAGGTAAAATGCGCGAGCCATATTTTGAAATTCAAATTCCAGCCCAATTGATTTTTGTCAAAGTTAGTATAGCGAGAAGCCATGTGAATAGTAATTTTTAAACAAATATTTTCCGTTAAAGTAAAATGTCTCACTGACTGGTACTGACATATGTCTTCAGGTGTTAGACACTCCGTTTTTTTCTTATTTAAAATTACACTCTTCGCGTAGTGATTTAGAAGCAATAGAAGGCTTATTGTGTGTAAAGGCTCTCTCTGCGCAGCGAACATGTAGTTCCATATCGAAATTAGCTCAATGAAAATGTCAAGTAGGCACATCACTCTGTACAGCCAAACTTTGAAATTTATAATAGTTGAAAGCTCTATGAGCGCAGCCTCATTGAAGTAATTGAAGAGGGCCAAAGCATTTGTAGCTTCACTCTGCGCAACATCATTTGCCTCTCTAAACATAGTACAATACGCTTTAGCTGGCGCAGAATCTCTTCTAAAAATTGTCTTTGTACAGGTTTCGTTAGATTTATAAGAGCTAAATGCAAGTAAATAAATCACGCTTACTTCTTTTGAATGTGCTATTAATGTCGATATGTCCCATGTAAACCACACATAGCACGCTTGAGCAGGGCTGTCCGGTTTGAGGGACACTGGTGGGGCTTCAAAGCGTGTTGATTTTCTCTTTGTGGCTCCATGGTTCTTGGCTTTTTATGTTCCTTTGTTTCTTCATTTAGTTTCATTTTAAGTTACTTGTATCTTGATTCACGCGTAGATTCTTCTAGTCCTCGTCGCCATAAATAATGTAGTGATGATGTCCACGCAGATGATGATGTAAAGATGTTTATTTGTAATTAAGCATTTAAGATGGTAATAACGCCCCACCAGGAACATCTAACATGATGCTCAGCCCAATGCTAACTGTCATCTGCAGCCCCACAGAGCCCCAACATTCTACATTACATCATAGCTAGAACATTCCACAAGCTAGGGTAGAAAGAGATATAACATGTAATGCATAACTAGGATATCAGAATACTACATACTCTTGCCAGTCTGTGTCTCTAATATTCCTGCTCAGTCCTGCTACATTCCATGAGATAAAACGTAGATTGAAGAATTTATCGGTTATATTTGTTGACATGGTCTCTATCCCCAAATTATAATTAACATTTTCAACATTACTACATCTTATAAAATCATCTACGTTGTTCTGCACAACAGAAATATAGGCATCTTCCCCACCCTCTTGTTCCTTGCACTGTTCCAATTCTCCTATATAGGACCCCTTCTACCTCTACCGGGTTTAATTGAGCCACTTTTCCCCCACTATTTGGAATGGAATAATTATTAACATTTCGTTCTGCTTGCCTTTTTTCTAGGACATTTCCCCTATACAATACAGTAGTTTGTTGTCAATTAACAGCTTCCAGGGGTGACAGGTCCTGAAACCGGTTCCATGTGAGGAGAGGGACAGTAATGTTTAGTTGGATATTCCCGGTAGATGGTCTATAAAAGTAACCTAATGGTAGGGCTTAGATATTGGTGCTCTGAATGGACATTTCCTCCTGGATTCTTAACAGGTTACGAGCCATGTGTGGGCTCCTAAAATTAATTATGATACAATATCCTTGTATATTCTTTGGGGATTTGCATACCCACCCTACCCTACGGACAATTAAGATATCAGACATTTTTTGTGGTTTACATTTTTTTAAACTTGGATAACCAATCGACCGTTTTATTTCTAAGGTTATACCAAGATTCTTTCTGGTCTCTTTTTAGGATGGGGACACCTGCTAGAATCCAGACATACGGGCATGCAGCCGGTGGTAGCTTTAGAATGTCTTTATTAGGGATTAGGTTTGTTCCCTTAGGGCTGTGTATAGCCCCCTGACATTTACTTAGTGCCATAGGATCAGCAACCACCTGAGTACAGGATCTATCTCTTATATCGTCTTCACTAGTATCTGTTAATGCTGTCGTGCCTCTTGTATTTCCACCCCTATGGAGCATGTCAACCCCTTGGGTTTCCCTGTTTTGCACGCTGCTTATGTCTTTCCTTTTGTTATGAACAGAAACTAATGTATCTTTAGCCTCAATTATTTGTTTTGCGCCCTCCTCGACTGCTACTTTGGCATTTTGACTTAAAGCTACGAACTGATCCATGACGGAGTTTAACTGCTCTAGCTTTCAATCCATTTCGCTTAGTTTTTTAACCATGTATTCATCAAACTTAACTGTCATTTTACCAAGTACAGTCTCAGTGATTGATGCAACCATATCTTCTATCTGCCCGGCTCCCTCATTAATTCTAACAGAGAATGTGGTGTAATCTTCCAATGTTTGGGTACCCACTGTATTGCAATGTATGACCTCTTGGTCGCTTGTAATATCTGCAGATGTGTTAATATTTCCTGCTAATTTCTTTTTCACAACATTTTTCTTCTGTCCATTTTTGCTGCACCTCCGATTCTGTTTCGCTTTCGTTTGGGCACTCGTGATCTTAAGGTGGTGCCTGTCCCATTAGTAATAGGTTGATCAGGAATTAGTAGGGTACTCATAACAGTTGGTAAAACAGGGGAAGTTAAATTATTATCAGGGGCAGATAATACTAAGCCTCTTAGGCTTGGCTGTAACGTATTAGGCATGGTTGAGTGGTTTGGCGAGTTAGCGAGTTGACTTGTCTAAAAGTGGGAAGCCTAGCTGGTTCAAGTGACAGCCGTCCTTCTGCCAACTCTAACAATAAATATTTAACAACAAGGGGTGGTGATGGACAGAGTTTCTGAATTAAGCAGAATACTCTCACCTAGTCAAGAGATCAGGGCTAGATCCAACACCGTTTTTTAGCTCACTGCACCATCCCAGTTCAGAACCTGGCTATATGCAAATTAGTCTGTTCCTGTCCCAGTGCATGATGGGAACAGGGCAAACCAAACTACCAAGCCAATTCTTACACTGGCAAGGAAACAAGCTTCCGGGGACCGGTTTCTGCCATTTCAGGCGTCGTCGGCCCGGCTTGCTTGAATCCTGATGGTGCAATAAGCAAGGCACTCACATCTGAGTATACCCTTCCACGCTTCCCGGTAGCTTGTCTCCTTTCTGGTGAAGAATTGGCTTGGTAGTTTGGTCTGCCCTGTTCCCATGATGCACTGGGCCAGGGACAGACTAATTTGTATATAGCCAGGTTCTGAGCTGGGATGGGGCAGTGAGCTAAATAACGGTGATGGATCAAGCCCTGATCTTTGGACTGGGTAAGAGTGGTCTGCTTAATTCAGACACTCTGTTCATCACCACCCGCTTTTCTGAATCGTTTTTGGCCACTATAGGTGTGGCAGGGTATACTCAGACATGAGTCCCTTGCTCACTGCTCCATCAGGATTCAAGCAAGCCGGGCCGACGAGGCTGAAATGCCAGAAACCGGTCCCCGGTAGCTTGTCTCCTTTCTGGTGAAGATTGGCTTGGTAGTTTGGTCTGCCCTGTTCCCATGATGCACTGGGCCAGGGACAGACTAATTTGCATATAGCCAGGTTCTGAGCTGGGATGGGGCAGTGAGCTAAATAACGGTGATGGATCAAGCCCTGATCTTTGGACTGGGTAAGAGTGGTCTGCTTAATTCAGACACTCTGTTCATCACCACCCCCTTTTCTGAATCGTTTTTGGCCACTATAGGTGTGGCAGGGTATACTCAGACATGAGTCCCTTGCTCACTGCTCCATCAGGATTCAAGCAAGCCGGGCCGACGAGGCTGAAATGCCAGAAACCGGTCCCCGGTAGCTTGTCTCCTTTCTGGTGAAGAATTGGCTTGGTAGTTTGGTCTGCCCTGTTCCCATGATGCACTGGGCCAGGGACAGACTAATTTGCATATAGCCAGGTTCTGAGCTGGGATGGGGCAGTGAGCTAAATAACGGTGATGGATCAAGCCCTGATCTTTGGACTGGGTAAGAGTGGTCTGCTTAATTCAGACACTCTGTTCATCACCACCCCCTTTTCTGAATCGTTTTTGGCCACTATAGGTGTGGCAGGGTATACTCAGACATGAGTCCCTTGCTCACTGCTCCATCAGGATTCAAGCAAGCCGGGCCGACGAGGCTGAAATGCCAGACACCGGTCCCCGGTAGCTTGTCTCCTTTCTGGTGAAGAATTGGCTTGGTAGTTTGGTCTGCCCTGTTCCCATGATGCACTGGGGCAGGGACAGACTAATTTGCATATAGCCGGGTTCTGAGCTGGGATGGGGCAGTGAGCTAAATAACGGTGATGGATCAAGCCCTGATCTTTGGACTGGGTAAGAGTGGTCTGCTTAATTCAGACACTCTGTTCATCACCACCCCCTTTTCTGAATCGTTTTTGGCCACTATAGGTGTGGCAGGGTATACTCAGACATGAGTCCCTTGCTCACTGCTCCATCAGGATTCAAGCAAGCCGGGCCGACGAGGCTGAAATGCCAGAAACCGGTCCCCGGTAGCTTGTCTCCTTTCTGGTGAAGAATTGGCTTGGTAGTTTGGTCTGCCCTGTTCCCATGATGCACTGGGCCAGGGACAGACTAATTTGCATATAGCCAGGTTCGGAGATGGGATGGGGCAGTGAGCTAAATAACGGTGATGGATCAAGCCCTGATCTTTGGACTGGGTAAGAGTGGTCTGCTTAATTCAGACACTCTGTTCATCACCACCCCCTTTTCTGAATCGTTTTTGGCCACTATAGGTGTGGCAGGGTATACTCAGACATGAGTCCCTTGCTCACTGCTCCATCAGGATTCAAGCAAGCCGGGCCGACGAGGCTGAAATGCCAGAAACCGGTCCCCGGTAGCTTGTCTCCTTTCTGGTGAAGAATTGGCTTGGTAGTTTGGTCTGCCCTGTTCCCAGGGTGCACTGGGCCAGGGACAGACTAATTTGCATATAGCCAGGTTCTGAGCTGAGATGGGGCAGTGAGCTAAATAACGGTGATGGATCAAGCCCTGATCTTTGGACTGGGTAAGAGTGGTCTGCTTAATTCAGACACTCTGTTCATCACCACCCCCTTTTCTGAATCGTTTTTGGCCACTATAGGTGTGGCAGGGTATACTCAGACATGAGTCCCTTGCTCACTGCTCCATCAGGATTCAAGCAAGCCGGGCCGACGAGGCTGAAATGCCAGAAACCGGTCCCCGGTAGCTTGTCTCCTTTCTGGTGAAGAATTGGCTTGGTAGTTTGGTCTGCCCTGTTCCCATGATGCACTGGGCCAGGGACAGACTAATTTGCATATAGCCAGGTTCTGAGCTGGGATGGGGCAGTGAGCTAAATAACGGTGATGGATCAAGCCCTGATCTTTGGACTGGGTAAGAGCGGTCTGCTTAATTCAGACACTCTGTTCATCACCACCCGCTTTTCTGAATCGTTTTTGGCCACTATAGGTGTGGCAGGGTATACTCAGACATGAGTCCCTTGCTCACTGCTCCATCAGGATTCAAGCAAGCCGGGCCGACGAGGCTGAAATGCCAGACACCGGTCCCCGGTAGCTTGTCTCCTTTCTGGTGAAGAATTGGCTTGGTAGTTTGGTCTGCCCTGTTCCCATGATGCACTGGGGCAGGGACAGACTAATTTGCATATAGCCAGGTTCTGAGCTGGGATGGGGCAGTGAGCTAAATAACGGTGATGGATCAAGCCCTGATCTTTGGACTGGGTAAGAGTGGTATGCTTAATTCAGACACTCTGTTCATCACCACCCCCTTTTCTGAACTCTAACAATAAAAGCATCTAAAGTGCTCACGGCCCCCTTTTGCCTGCTCATATCTATCTATTGCCTTACGGCACCTGTGTGTTAAAACCAAATTGCCAAGATACTACAGTGCTAACAGTTACAATCAATACACCTGGATACAAAACAAAGTAATGAATAGCTACTTCCCCTAAAAACACCTTCTTAACGAATGCTTACCCCAAACCCAAGATTGTATCAGTTTTTTTAGAGGGGTGGCCCAGCCCAGTCACGCCCGGCTGCAGACGGGTCCCTCCGCGCGCGTCCCGCGCAGCGGAAGCCTTAGCCCCTTTTTAAAGCACCTCCTGGCACCTTGACTGCAGTGCGCGCCACGTGGAATGCTGGGGGACGTGGTCTCCGGTGGTGAAGGGGTCTAGTCCAGTGCCAGTGGCGGTGACGATCCTGCGCCTCCCTCCCGGTATCACCAGCAATCACAGTAGCAAGCAAAGGTCAGCAAGTTTTCAGCTTATGTTCTACACTCCTGAGGGGTGAAGGGGACCAAATGTCGACAACAGGCCCAGAGGTAGTCCTACCACAGAGCAGCTACTCCCCAGATCTCTAGTGGTACAGGATCCCAACAAGCAGGCAAAGATAAGAGTACTCAGCAAAACAATGCAGCAGGCTGTTTACTATAAGATTACCTCCAGGCACTCTGAAATGGCCGCAATCCATTTGCCCCCACAATCAAGATCGGGCTAAGTCCAAAGAACAAAATGGAAGTGACTGGAGCATGCAGTTCAGGAACAGTGGCTACAGAGTCAGTCCCCCACCCAGGACAAAAATACATCAATGGGCAGCTGTCCGCACTCACAGAGGCACAAAGATATGGATAGGCCCCTGCTGCCCTGGCACTCAATCCCAGGGATATGTAGGAACTATGCAGGTAGCCCCTCCACAGAACGCGGATGTGTAGCGTAGAGAGCCGTGAAGGCCAAGGTCCCAGAAGAAATGTGTGGGGAACCACAATCCCCAGCGTACCCCCGCAGAGCCAGCCAACACAGCGAGACAGCCCACTTATCCACTAACCGCTAGGTAGCGAGTCACACGGGGCAATATCCCAAAGTCACAGGCCCACGGAGCAAGTCAATAGGCAATGTCCAGGGAGGGCTGATCGATCTGCAACACAGCTGTCTCCTCAGTAATCACAGCACACAGAGATCTCCATGGGTGGGGGGCGCTCTGCCCTCACCAGAGCAGTGGCCAAAAGTAAGCATACCCCAGCCGGCAGGCCGCAACCCACAGCCCAGGCCCAAACCCACCTCCGCAGCTGCGGACCAAGGCCAGAGCCCCCCCCCCCCCCCCCACCCCCAATCTACCACAGCCAGCGGCGGGCGCGGATATCCGTACCCCTCTGGAGCCAGGTGCCGCAAACAGGCTCCGCAGTGTCCTCTAGGCTCTGCGTGAGTTTAAGGCCCACTATGTCAGGTCCGCAAACAGTCCGCAGCTGGGAGAGGACACGGAGCCATCTCGAAGCAGTAGGCCAGGCTCGCTCTCCCATGTACAGCTGATAAGGAGCGAAGGTCCGACTGCCGGAAAAGTCACAGGGTCCAGGCACAGGTATTGCAGGATCTCAGCTCCCGCCCACTCTGAGTGCCGGCCGGCGATCAGTCTCAACCCGCACACAGCTCAGGCCGCCATCTTGACTTCTTTTATTTATTTAAATTTATACAGCACACAGCTACTCCCAGAAGTGTACCGGCGCTAGAGACAGACGGCATAAACTTATGAAATGTATACAGGATTGTGTGAAAGTCTGGAGAAGGGAACCAACTACGGACAACATGACCACCCTCAAGCTCGCCACCCGGAAACACCACCAACTGATCCGCGCCACCAAGAAAAATACAGACAAGGACCGGCTGGACAACAACGCACACAACTGCAAGGAACTCTTCAACATCGTGAAAGAGCTCTCCAACCCCAACGCCGGAAACAATGACATCACCCCGTCGCAAGACCTCTGCAACTCCCTCGCGTCCTACTTCCACAACAAGATCGCGGACATACACAACAGCTTCAGCAACCAACCAACGCAAGCCACAACCGCACCAACGCAAGCCACAACCGCAACAACGCCACCCACCACCACCCTCCGCACCTGGACTCCGATCAGCACCGAAGACACCATCCGCACAATGAACTCCGTCCACTCCGGATCTCCGACTGACCCCTGCCCTCACCACACCTTCAACAAGGCCAACGCGGTCATCGCACCCCACCTGCGGGACATTATCAACACCTCCTTCGACACCGCCACCTTCCCGGAGAGCTGGAAGCACGCAGAGCTCAGCGCTCTTCTCAAGAAACCCACAGCAGACCCCACCGACCTCAAGAATTACCGTCCCATCTCGCTCCTCCCGTTCCCGGCCAAAGTCATCGAGAAGACAATCAACAAACAGCTGGCCGCCTTCCTCGAGACGAATGGATCCCTCGACCCCTCACAGTCTGGCTTCCGAGCGAACCACAGCACCGAGACCGCCCTCATCGCTGCCACCGATGACATCCGAACCCTGATGGACAACGGAGAAACAGCGGCCCTCATCCTCCTGGACCTCTCCGCGGCTTTCGACACTGTCTGCCACCGCACCCTAGTACAGCGCCTCGGCAACATCGGAATCCAGGAGAAGGCACTGGAATGGATCACCTCCTTCCTCAACGGAAGAACACAGAGAGTCCGCCTACCACCGTACAAGTCAGAGGCCACCGAAGTCATCTGCGGCGTCCCTCAAGGATCCTCGCTGAGCCCCACCCTCTTCAACGTCTACATGAGCCCCCTCGCGGCCATCGCACGCCAACACAACCTCAACATAATCTCCTACGCTGACGACACCCAGCTGATCCTCTCCCTGACCAACGACCCCGCCGCCGCCAGAGCCAACCTGCACGAAGGGATGAGAGATGTAGCCGAATGGATGACGACCAGCCGCCTGAAACTGAACTCAGACAAGACGGAGGTCCTCATCCTGGGCTCCTCGCCCTCCGCCTGGGACGACTCCTGGTGGCCCCCCGCCCTGGGCACCGCACCCAAACCGACGGACCACGCACGCAACCTGGGCTTCATCCTTGACTCCTCCCTCTCCATGACCAGACAAGTCAACGCCGTCTCCTCGTCATGCTTCAACATCCTGCGCATGCTACGAAAGATCTTCCGGTGGATCCCCACCGAGACGAGGAAGACGGTCACCCAGGCCCTCGTCACCAGCCGACTGGACTACGGCAACGCCCTCTACGCCGGAACCACCGCCAAGCTCCAGAAGAGACTCCAGCGGATCCAGAACGCCTCGGCCAGACTCATCCTCGACATCCCCCGACGCAGCCACATCTCCGGACATCTGAGAGACCTGCACTGGCTCCCCGTCAACAAAAGAATCACCTTCCGTCTCCTCACCCACGCGCACAAAGCCCTACACGACCAAGGCCCGAGCTACCTCAACAACCGGATCAACTTCTACACTCCCAAGCGCCACCTCAGATCAACCAGCCACGCCCTCGCCGCCGTCCCCCGCATCCGAAGAGCGACAACAGGAGGAAGGTCCTTCTCCTACCTGGCCGCCAAGACCTGGAACTCACTCCCGACCGACCTGCGCCTGACCCAAGACCACCTCTCCTTCAGGAAGAAGCTCAAGACCTGGCTGTTCGAGCAGTAACGGCACCCCCCCCCCCCCCACCTAGCGCCTTGAGACCCTACGGGTGAGTAGTGCGCTCTATAAATGACTTGACTTGACTTGACTTGAAAAGCCAGGTTTTCAGTTTCTTTTAAAAAAACAGGAAGGTCACTGGTTAGGCACAGTTCTCTTGGGAGCTTATTCCAGTTGAGCAGCCCTAAATAAGAGAATGATCTACCACTTGTTCTAAGTCGGCAGATATGAGGGACTTCAGCCAGGTGTTCCAAAGAGGAGCGCAAGGTGCAGGCTGGGATTTGTTAATGGATCCTCTCTCTCAGATAGTTGGCTCCTGAACCATACAGGGCTTTATGCATTAAAACCATGGCCTTAAATGGTATCCTCTTTCTCATTGTAGCCAGTGAAGAGCCTCCAAATGGTTGCCTCTGTGAGATCTAGAGGGGACATTAAGTAGGAGCTGAGTCGCCAAATTTTGTACCGCCTGAAGTCTACACAGAAGGTACTCCGGGAGACCAAGGTAAAGGGCATTACCATAGTCCAGTCTTGAGGTTATTAGTGCTTGGATTACCTTTTTTCCTAGCAGACTCAGACAGAAGGGGCAGGAGTTCTTTTAGCATCCAAAGTACTCCAAAACAGGAGCTTGTAGGAGCTTCAATCTGATGTTCAAAGGAGAGGGCACAATCATTCTTTATGCCTAGATTCCTTACAGAACTCTGCTGAGGGCCCGCTGCAGGGCCTCCTTCGGCCAACAAGAAAGGTTAGGGGAAAATGCACCAAAAATCATGATCTCAGTCTTATACAGTTTGCATTTTAGTGGTGCAAGGCCAACCACTGAAACACCTTGGTCTTACCATCTAGCTCCTCTTCCTTTCCACAGGAGAAGAGAAGCTGGGTGTCATCTGCATATGAGATTACTTAAGCGCCCAATGACTCTGACAGTGCCGGCAAAGGAGCAAGATAGACATTAAACAGAGTAGTGCTCAGCGCTGAGCCCTGAGGATACCAACCGTCGGTGTGCAAGCTTTGGATGAGAAAGGAGGCAGCAAAAGTTTAAGGCTTCTGTTGTTCAAAAAATAGGAAAGCCAGTTCAGAGCACGGTTCCCAATTCCGTATTGTTTAAAGATGCTCGAGCAGCCTTTGATGAGGAACAGTATCAAAGGGCACTGATAAATCCAGCATAATCAGGATCGTCTCGCCTCCCTTGTCAAGGGTGCCGCCAACATATTCCACTACTTCCAGGAGCGCTGTTTTTGTTCTGAAGTGTTGCCTGGCACCTGACTAGAGTGTAACAGTTTGTTCACCTCAAGGAATTGGGACAACTGTCTATTAGCTGATTTTTCCAATATTTTGTAAGAAACGCTGAGGAGGGAGTGAGGTCTGTAGCTTGCCAGCTGTTTTGTATCAGCTGTGTTTTTTTTGAACGATGCAGCACTTTTGCCTTTTTTCAATGTGCTGGAACCTTGCCAGATGATAAAGAGGTGTTTAGTATTTTATTTAAAATAGGATTGATGACCTGAGCGACCTTGGTCACCAAAAGGAGATGATGGGCGGAGCCCTGAAACTTTAAAAGGCACTAACCCCTAGTCACAGATTTGGGTTAAATCCATCATCGTTCTTTAGCTCACTTGCCACCCAGTTCAGACCCAGTCATATGCAAATCAGTCTTGACCCTGTTCCTCATGGGAACAGCCTAGCCCGAACCTTCAATCTAGGTCTTCTCTTGACCGGAAACAAGCATCCTGGGACCGGTTTCGGGGTAACACCTCATATCAGCCAGGCTAGCTTGAATCCAGTGCCAAAGTGAGCAAGGGACCCATGTCTGAGCATACCCTGCCAACTTAGGGCAAACAAAGCAAACACAAGGAGATGATGGGCAGAGCACTGAAACTTTTGAGACACTCACCCCCAGTCACAGATCTAGGTTGAATTCATCATCGTTCTTTAGCTCACTTCGCCACCCCAGTTCAGACCCAGTCATCTGCAAATCAGTCTTGACCCGGTTCCTCATGGGAACAGTTCAGCCCGAACTGCCAAGCCAGGTCTTTCCTGGACACGAAACAAACATCCTGGGACAGGTTTCGGGGTGACACCCGTCATCAGCCAGGCTAGCTTGAATCCAGTGGCAAAGCGAGTAAGGGACCCAAGTCTGGGCATACCCTGCCAATTTAGGCCGAACAAAGCAGACGCAAAGAGATGATGGGCGGAGCACTGAAACTTTTCAGACACTCACTCCCAATCACAAATCTGGGTTGAAGACCTTAGTCAGCAGAACAGAAGAGCATGGGTCAGAAGGAGAGCCCGACTTCAGACTCCTGATAGCTGACAAAGACATCTCCATGGATATAGGGCAGAAACTGGCCAGAGTGGAGCTTCCCCTTATAGGGATGGGAGCTTCAGTTAAGTGAGGGAGGAGAGAGACAGACTGTATGTTTTTAAGGAGCTCCGCCTGAATGGTAGTGATCTTTTCATGAAAAAAAAATTCCAGCTCCTCACACCAATCTGCTGACGGTTGGCAATCTCTAGAAATGACATCAGATCAAAGAAAGGATTTCACAATTTTGAAGATCTCTTTAGATTTTTTATCGGCCTCTTTGATTTTCCTTCTAAAGAAGGCCTTTTTGGCTAGTTGCACCTGTGCACAATAGTTCTTTAATGATAACTTACAGGTCGCTTTATCCTTTAGATTGAAGTTATGCCCTTTCAAGGAGTTTACATTGTTTTTTGCATGATTTAATGTCCTTATTAAACTAGGGGGTTGTTGGTTTGATCCTAGATGAAGGGCGTGCAGAGATTGGGGCCAACTCATTAATGGTCTCATGGATCCTACTGTCCAGGCATGTGGCAGTAGGATTGGGGTGTTCACTACCAGAGCTCGAGTTAGGTCACTATGCTGAACTTTATGGAAGGCCCGGTAAAAGACATGGGTATTTTTCCTAAGGGAGGTCCCCTTTGATGGTCGTGGCCACATGAATGGAATAAGGTGGTCATCAGACCATGCAAGGAGGGTGGTGGGGGGAGGGGCGGGTTGGCTTTGACACCTCCAGGCTCACATTGGCAAATGCCTGGTCTGGTGTCTTGCCAGCTTGACTTGTTGAGCCAAAAACCGGTTGCTTGAGTGCAAAGGAGCTCATGGTGTCTAAGAGTGCGGAGGCCGCCGGGTCAGAAAGGTTGTCCAAATGAACGTTAAGGTCCCCAAGGACTATAAAGTGGGCATGCCTAACGGCCCACTAGGGCAAGGCGCAACCTAAAGATTTCAAGCATGGGCCAGCATGGTCCGGGGGTCTATAGATAAGGGCACCCGCCAGAGACTGTTGGGGGGTGAGGTCAGGCAGAAGCCCATTGCCGTCACCTCGACTAGACCCTTAAGTGGAAAGGATACACATACATACTCCATTTTGTAGACTAATGCTATCCCACACCCTCTGTCCGTTTCACGTTTTTCCACAAGGATTCTGAAGCCAGGTGGGATTACTGTGGCTAAGGTCGGGTTGGCTGACTCTGAGATCCAAGTTTCGGAGAGGAACAGGAGCTTCAAGCTTCCCATCATTTAGCAGGTCAAAGACCTATATTTCATGTTTCTGAAGTGTCCTCGCATTTAATAGAGCTGCTGAGAACTGTGCTAGTGGCCCATTAGGACTGCGGGAAATAGAGAAGACTGTTTGCTAGATTGCTACGAGTCCATGCGCAGTCAGAGCATGTATAGTCTTTTGTTAGCTTAAGAGGGGATCCATGGGGATATAAGGTTCAGTATGATGGAGTACGTAACATAAGTGTGGGTGAGGCTTCCTCATTCAGTATATACTTAATAACTTGGGTTACCAGGTTGTTGCCCGATCATTGAATAACCCTGTGCACCATTGCATCTTTGTGGTATGGTTTTGTAAGATGCAATGGTTTGACCTTTAACTTTACCATAATGATAGAGTAGATATTGGCACTCTGGAAGCGCTCTAGTCTCTGTGCTAACCAATGATACTGCTGAGGGTTTCCCCAGCATGCCACTACTTAATTGCCGTGTTAGGTGAGAGAAACCCCCTTGGTAGCTAATGGGAGTACAGTCAAGGATTTTTTCAGTAAAAACACCCAACTTCTGGCAAATCAAATCCTGTAATTAAATGTGAGCTTCTCTCTCATAGCTGTCAGCTCCTATTCTGAGGAGAGACAAGTTACTGGGCTCAACCATGGTGGTTTATTCAGTTTGCCACTGGTGTCTCTGTTGCTATTAACTCTGCACACTTTGACAACCACCACTCTATCTGTGCTTTACGTTTATGGAGTGAGCAGTCATAATTTTCAGGGTGTAGTGTGGCAGGCAAGAGCGCAGAATTCAACAACCAACATTCACAAGAATATAAATGTCCAGCCAATTTCATTTTTTTAATGGAAAAAGAAAGTAATCTCATCACACAGCAAAACTAAATACTACAAAACACAATTAATGTGGGGTTGGAATTGGTTGCCTCGAATAGTGAAGTACTATAACCTCTCTAGTGGCTCTCTCTTTGTCCCCTATGGTTACCTCTACAGTTCCCAACTTTATAAGGAGTATACAAAGATTAGGCAGATGTACAGAAACCTCAAAGCAGTCTCACTTCTTAGAGGAGTATTTCAGTTCAATGCCTTCGTTAAAAAGGATAAATCGGTGCAACATACGTGCCCGCATCTGTCTCCGTAAGAAGACATAGACTCGCATTTACTTACTCTTTGCGGAGTTACAGTTCAGCTATACACTGGGCACCAGACACTTTCGTACCCCTACCACACTGGCGCTTTCTTAATCAGATCAGGGTTTGCAGAGCAGGCTAACAGGGCATCAGTCTTAGGCAGCGGTGGCCTTCCACTAGCAACTGGTATCTCACGACCGATCCCGACTCCCATTTTAACAACGGTGAAGCTTTTGTCCTCTCCACCAGCAATTGCAATATATTAAGCCCATCACGGACTGCTGGGTGAGACAGGAATATTCGCTCTGGTGCAAAACAGTTCACTTCGGAGCTCTGCAGAGAGACCGGGGGCTTCGAAGCATGGGTCACTCATGAATCACTCTTTGTTCATCAGCTTCCATTAGATACTCTGCACACTTGGAACACACATGGCCTCTTTTCCTGGACAGTGTCTGTTTCTGCATGGCTAGGCACACTTCATCCCTCACTCAGCAGGGAGGATGGCTCACGGCTCTTTAGTCAGTTCAAAAATAGATGTCCCCTCAAGGTTTGGGTAAACACAAGTCATGTTTACACAGCATATCTTTGAGTACCTGCATAGGATGTCCTCCTTCGGCCAAGAAAAACTTGTGACTGGAAAAAAGTGGGATGGTTTGTATAACACTTTTATACACATTTTCTATTAAGGGGATGTAGTTCGAGTTTCAGAAGCCAGTGGGGCATAGTTCTCTTTCACATGTCATTTCCAGGCTGCTATCCAGACACAACATTTGTGCAAAGGACTTTTACTAGAAGCACATACAAATGCGGCAGGCTCCAAGGAGAAGTACCCAAAACATGGGCACAATGTTTGAGTTATCTGCACCAGACCATGATCAAGCTTCCTGAACCAGTAGTCCGAGACAGATTAAGGGGGGGGGGGGGAATTCCTCACCTCAAACAACAAATTGCAGTCCCAATCTTCACCCTTATCATTTACCAAACGTCAGTGCACAGGAAGACCCAATTCCACATGTGAGGGATCTAGCCCTTTAAGTACCACCAAAGGTGGGGTTAAATAATACATTGAGAAAGTCACTTTCCTTCAGCCAGTCAAATTCTTCTTCAATACTTGTGTACCCAGACTGTATTCTGGTGCTGGTTATCATTTATTTGCTCTAATTATCATTATTTAACTATAACACACCACATCCGTGGTTATTTCATAGTAATCCTATTGGTCCACACCGGTGTGCATGATAGTGAAAAAGTACCAATTCACTGTGTAAAAAATATTGTTAAAATTAATTAGCCCCTCACCTTCCATAAACTTTGGAAAAGTCAATAGAAGCCATTTCCTTTCTTCACTGTGGTTCACATTGATGATGTAATCTATACTCCACCACAGAGGGTGAGGACCCCAAAAATGTCCCTTTTCTACAGCTTTAAAATAAAGGTTACAGATGTGTCACTCCTGTGCAACAAAGTTCAGATTTCTTATAACATGTTACCCAATAGGTAATGGTGACTTCTATGTTTCAACCTCTGGGGGGGCTGGCTTATGGAGGTGTTCCTCAACACTTCCACTTTGAAGAAAGAGAACCCAGTTATACAAACATTAGTAGTGTACAGTTTTCAAAATATTTGCAACTTCATGGGTAATGCAACACAACACTAACACAATTAGTTGATTCAATCTGAAAGAAAACGTAAGCTTCTTATGAATTTAATGTCCTTATGTTTCAGACATTAAAAAATTAATTGTTAATTTGAGTAGTGATTCTTCTTCCCATGTCTAATTTTTGTACATAAGACATAATAGACATGTTTGTCTATCTGAACTAAGTCAACCTTTACCTGCACTACTGAACCACACAGGTATCAAGTCAGATCATATGAAGGGCCAGTCTATTTACAAGACAGTGAGTCCCAAAATAACCATTTACTTAAATATACCAGCATACTATTTTCATTTCAATGATTTCAAATGTGAAATAAAGAACTGGTTGATAAGCTGCATTCACTTTGCACGTTGGTCACAAAAATCCTCAAATGTAATATAGCCATGATAAATTTGAATACAGATGATTTGACTTTAGTTTCCCCAAGTATTTGTCCGCTACTCTAATTGTCTCCGCAATTGTGGGTTATTTTGTGATATCTATGGTGGGGGAAGGCTTGAGTGGTGGTAGGCTCCACCACCGAACTGCTTAGTGCAATTTATTCCCTTCAGACTACTGTGCTACAGAGCTGCTTTTTAGCTCTCACCTAGGCAGCACTTGTGCGGTCTCTGCGAGACATTCTGTAAGCAGGATATGGGTTTTAAAAGCTTCGCCCATTTTCAAGGATAGCCCTGGTTACATGTGTTATTACTCAGAGCTTGTGAGCACTATTTCTTTCTTTTAGCTGGAACGCTGGAGACCAGTGCTCGTGGTTTACAGAGCTCTGTTGTAAACAGAGCTGTAAACCTTGCTCTCATCTTGCCCCATTTTCTGTGCATTCAAAGATCAAGTTCTGTTTTTTATTTCCCCTTGTGCTTGATGCCATTGATGCTCCCCCTGTCCTTACGCCAAACTGATTAATAGGTCTGTGAAGTCTCGATGAATGCAGTGGCTAATGTTTAAAATATATGCCTCTTCCCTCGCTCTCTTTCCTTCTCACCCGCCCCATCCCAATCCAGCCAGTTGGCCCTCACATCTGAAAGCTAATTTTTTGTAAACAGGGAACCACTAACACTGATTTATGTTCCTGCTAATACTGTTTATGAACATTTTCACCATTTTGGTATTTCTTCTCCTGCAGATGAAGTACAATTCTTTAATGTAGTTCTGAATAAGATTTTCCTTTCAAGTCAATGGTTTTTACTAACACCACTTAACGCAATGCAAATTCACTCTAAATTGTACTCCATACAACTGCACTTCACTCTACCCAACCCACTCCACTGTATACAACACCACTTCAAGCAGTGACATTCAAGGTAAAGGCACTTTACCACTCCGCTCTTCGCAGTGCCACTCCACTCCAAGCAACACCACTCCACGCAACTGCACACCACATGCCACTTCACGTAATGTAACTCCACCCAACGCCACTCAACGCAACGCCATGCTATGCAACCCCACTCCAATCTATACAACTGCACTCCTCGCAACTTCACTCTATGGCGCACCACTCTAATCTACATAATGCCACTCCACACAACACCACTATGTACAATATCACGCCATGCAACGGCACCCCGCTCTATGCAACACCACTCCGTTTTATGCAACACCACTCCACTTTACTCAAGACCATTCTGCTTTACTCCACTCTAGTCTACTCGGCTTTACTACACTAATCTACACTCAGCTTTACTACACTACACTCTGCTTTACTACACAACACTCTGCTCTAGGTCACTCCGCTCTACTCTACTCCATACCACTCCGCTATTTTTGTTTGTGCCTTGTGTTATATAATTGAATAAATACTTGCATTTTTTCATTTTGTAATTTTGTTGACATAGAATGTATTGTTCTTCTATGTCCAACATTGAGTTCTTAAATCATATGAAGGGGGACCACTTGTTCCTGAACAACTACTTTACTCCACGCCACTCTGCTCTACTTTACTCCACGCCACTCTGCTCTACGCCACTCTGCACTGCTCCGCGCCACTCTGCACTGCTCCGCACCACCCTGCTCCACTCCACACAGTTCCACACCACACAATGCAACTCCATACATTTGCAATCCATACCACTTAATTCGACACTAAAAATCATAATACAACAACACAATTTCACAACACACCACAAACATCTAGTCCACACCACACAATTCCATATTGTGCCACAACATTCAACAGCACACCATATAATTAAACTCCACTACATACCACTCCACTACACAAAATACCATTGCACATAATCCCAGTACAATCAATAGCACATATTTGCTATCCATTTAATTCCACTGCACACCATGCCACATAATTCCACTACACAAATCCAACCTACACCACACAATTCCATGTCACCCAATTACACAACTAATTCAATACAACACACCTAATTACACTACACACCACATTCATGCTTTCCATAACACATAGGTAAAAGACATTGCAAATTACAATGCCAATAGCTCCAACTCAAACAAATGAGAGAATGATTGTATTTTCAGTGCTTGTTACTTCTTTCACCCATTTAGCAAGACTCCGGTGGAATGGTCCCTGGCTACAGGTTGAAATATTCACGGCTTGGTGTTGAACTATGAAGAACGGCTGTGCAACACCACCTGCTCTCTATGGTGTCACAGCACGTCCTGGGAGCTTTCTCAGGTATGGTGTCACCAAGGGGGTGCAGGCTCTTATGGCTGCTTCACATTTCAATCAAACAAAGAACTAAAATAACTGATATTTGAAGAAATATTACTAATGTTCGAAGGTGGTTTATCAGTAGGAGCAAGTAGGTACCTACAACTAGTAAGAACACCCCTATCACAAATAAGGCAGGTCAAGTTTCAAAAAATTAATTCTACCTCACTCCTTGGTAGCTTGGCTGAAGAGCAGTCAAGCTTAACTTAGGAGACAAGTGTATAAAGCAGTTAATATCACCAAAACAGTTAATAAGTCAAACACAACACAGTAAAAATCCAACACCAAATTACAAAAATACAGAAAAATGTGATCTTTAAAATGCCACTAAAGCAACAAAAATCCAATGTAGGCAACCGGTGATATGAATTTTTGAAGATTAAATGCAAAAAAATGTGCTTTCTAGCACTTAATAGTGTCAAGCTGCAATTGCGGCTAACTGGTTGTGCCGGACAGGGACAAAGTCAAAGTTTCAGGCTGACAGAGATGGAGCGTGCGTTAGATAAATCAAGTGGTTTTGGCGGGTCAAGTTTTTACCTTCACACGTAATCATTTTTGGGGGAATTTTCCTCTCTACGTCAAAAGATCAGCTTCAGCAATCCAGACTTCAGTTTGACGATGTTGGCCTGTTGCAATGCAATGCCTCAGTGATGCCTGGGGGTCTTGGTCTTCTCCGTTGATGAAGAACTACAGAGCTTTCATCAGGGCAAACCTGCACGGTCAGTCTAAATCGTGGTTAGACGTCGCTGGCTTGACTCTCAACATCGATGTCGCTCACCTCATAGAGCTTTTCCAAAATAGGTTGACAGAAAGTTCTCAAACTTTTAGAACTTCTTCAGAAAGGTTCTTTGAGGGTTCACAACACCAGACAAGGGTCCAGAAGGTATGATTTGCCTCCTGCGGTTTGGGGATTAACTTCCCACAATGCACCTGGTTAATCCCAGTAAAATCCAGGTATAGCTGGTTCGCTGGGCTTGCCCTTGTTGGAGATGATGCGATGATGCAGGTGACTTTTTCCAGCACTGTTGCTGAGTCCACTTCTTGATCTTCGAAGCCAGGCAAAGTCCTCCCTTTGTGAAGCCTTGAAAGTGCAGCAGGTGCAGTCCTTATGAGTGCAGTTCTCTCTTGTGCAGTCCAAGGGTTCAGCAGGGCAGTCGTTGTTCTTTGATGTTTCCATGCAGGGATCAGAGGTAAGGTACAGCTCACCATTAATTATTCCAGATTCTGGGCTGGCAAGAAGATAAGGTCCCACCAACCAATGGAGTTCAAGTTGCTATCCTCTGTTATGGCCCCTTCCTGGAAAGTGTGGCATATTTATGTCTCAGAATGCACATCTCTGCAAAAATCAAAATGGAGAATCTCTCTCCTAGGAGTTCAGGTCTGGCTAGCCCAACCCATGGATGTAGCTAACATTTCCCTACACTCCCCTTACAGTCCCTTTCCTGCAGGAAGTGGGAGGTGGGGCTGGCTCCTGAACTATCTGTGCTTCTCCCTTTGAAGACCAGTTTGGCTTCATAGCCCCTTTCCTGGCATTTGCAGACAGCAGATCTCCTCCCACCAGATGCTTCTATTGTTTCATCCCCAGACCTCCTCACATCTAATTAGGGAGCAGCTTGGCTCAGGCTGGTCAATCAACAAAGGTTGTTTAGGTAACTTCAGGAAAGCAAGTTCTAAAACTACTTTCCTTCAGTAGTTATAATAAATCAGACCATGGCAACTTGTTTGATTTATTGTAACTATTATTTTGATTCTTTGAATTATGTTGCCAGCTTACTCCTGTCAAAAGTAAGACTTTATTAAATTTTAATAAAGACTTCCCATGGTAGCCTACAGAGCTAGCAGCACTACAATTGGGAAAAAACAAAATTAGCTGTTTTCCCTCACCAGGGCATATAAAACATTTTACAATGCCCCTGCTTTTAATTACAAGGCACCCTACCTTGGGAGCACCTAGGGCTGACCTCAGGGAAGAAGTATATGTAACAAAAAAAACAAAAAAAAGGTAGTTGAAGACTTTGGAAGTACTTTTAATTACAAAGTCGAATTTGGGATAGTTTTGTTTTAAAAGTAGCCTGCAAAGTGGTACTGGCTTTAAAATGACACTAGACACCACATCAGTGCACACGTAAATGTGTTGAGCCCACTGGTGTCCCTAAACCTCACTATCCTATTACATATTAGGGGCTCACAGTTGGGTATCCTGAACAATTATAATTATTCCAAACAGCATATGCTTTTAAGGACAGAGAACTGGGCCTGGTTAGAAGAGTACCGGACACTTTGATACTGGTGGTTATGGAGTCGGAGTCAAAAAATGAAAGTGTTCCGAGCACAAAAAGATGAGCTTCCTACAACTGAAAAAATAAAACTGCCCCAGATTTTTTTTTTACTGTGATGTGACAGGAAAACAGAAAAAGTGAGTCAGATGTTGGGTACCAGGAGTAATGGAAACCTCAAGCCATATTTAAAGAATAAGTTGCTAAAGTCAAATTGAAAAAGTCACTTATGACAACAGTGGAGTCACTAGGGATCCAAGAAAATAACAATAAGGTGTCCTCTGGTAAATCAATCTAATTCTGTTAGCAGAACTGGAGGTCCTGCAAGTGTTATGATAGTTTGAGAAAGTTAACTCAGTGAGAGCTACGTGGTTTATCTCCACACATGATCTTTCAATACAATATCAATCTGTCCTCAAAGATACAGGGAAAATGTATAAATCTGTCAAAACAAAAAAAACTCAATAAAAGATGAGGTAATATAGCACAAAGTTTTGTTCACACAGAGGCAGGAAAAATCAGCACTGTCAGAAACTGGAAGTGAAATGAAAATAAAGTGACAAACGTATGTATTTTGCCCTAATACACTTAGCATGCAAATGTGTGCTTCTTTGCTAAAACAGAAGAGGAAATGCATTATTTAGGGACGTAGCTTAACTTATTTGGGTATTCTTGCATTACTAAAGCAGATGTGATGTAGATGGGAAGGCCTAACCATGCTGTGACATATTGTATTTTGATTATGGACTTTAAAAGCAATATATTTAAATGCATAAAAGAGCAAGACACTATATAGGGCTCCTTTATTATTCCAATGGTTGGTACATTACTCCTTCCCTTTTAAGGTTGATTTCAGCGCTCTAGTGTCTCATTACTGCAACAGAGGAACTGTCCGAGCATATCTTATTATCTGGTACTTCATTTTTCACTAGTAGGGACTTTCTTCCTTCAATGCTGGTTCCAGCCCTTGTTGTTGAGAGTTCAGGCTGGTACTTTTTGCAAGTACGAACTGCCACGGGAGGCCATCACCCTTTGCAATCTCATCTCGGGTTCTTACTTATAAGTGACCAGGCACAAGCTGTTTCTTGCAGTACTAGTGCCACTGATAGGCCTGAGGACCACCTAGACTATTTATTCCTCATTTTAGTCTGCATTTGTCCCAAGCAACTGAAAAGAAAAAAATAGTTGAACCTCATAACACCCCGCCCCCCTTCCTCCCAAAAAAAACAACACCAACAAAAACTGTTTTGGCCCATCAAAATTAGCTACTTGTATGCTTTATCATTTAAAAACTAGTAAAACGTTCTGAGCTAGGTAGCTGTCAAAATGTCTGGAAGAAAATAAACTCCTGGAAGTTAAGATCAATTCACAATATGGGGCAATGTTGCTGTCCTCCTGTTGGACCTTTGAGCTATGCTTGGTTGATATTCTCATTGAAAGCAGATGGAGATGCACCGTTCTGGAATGGTTTGCCAGGTTATCGTTATGAAGGAGAGAAATGATTGTCCTATCACGTTTTTAGTTTGATTTTCCTCAAGTTATGTGCACAGTACCACAAGATTCCACCAGTCTCCAATTTTAACATTTATCTGCAACAGTTGGGGTCTATAATTAGATCCTTGGCTCTATTAGATTTGCCCCCAGCTTCTTATCTAATTGGATAAGTAAACAAACACAAATGTTGATAGTCTTTAAGACTGCCTAAGCTCAGTGTAACTTTTTTAAAGGGAGGCATATGTAATTAAAGGGGAGGGATCCATTCAAGCTTCAGCTACGGCAACTCTTTGTAAGTAAAGTTGCTGAATATACAATAGATTCAAAATGTTCACATATGCACAGCTTGGGGAGCTGGGATCAAGCTGGCCATTGCACAGGCTTCCCTGTCTAGAGAATGGTAATAAGAATTTAACAATATGTATAAACATCAAGTGCATTCTTTCCATGAAGAACAGTGGTGGATTTAAAGCATTATCTCTTGGTGTCTGCAATCTTGTCTAAAGCATTTTATGAGTTCTTGATCTGTGCGTTTGTGTTTTAGATGCAGCTTCTATGATGGATCCCTTTTTGGTAAAGAAATACTCGGTGGAAGGAAGAGTACAAGAGGATCTCAAGGGCAGTTGTCAGCAGGGATTGTTGAAACTTGGTACAAGAGAGAAGAACTACAACAGCTATCTTCTTGCATGAATAAAAGGTTAATCTTTGGCCAACAATGAACGCTTTATTTATTAAAGTATTTATATAGCGCACTACTACCCGGGGGCGTCTAGGCGCTTGAAGAGTCAGCACACAGGGTATATTCAATGTCATATTTCCAGTCCTTACATAGTGTTACAGAGTAAAGAGCCATGTCTTTAGTCCCTTCCTAAAAGACAGCAACTCAGAAGCATTCCTCAAATAAAATGGTAACTTATTCCACCATCTTGTAGTAATGCTGAAAAAACTTTTACCACCCCATCTCTGAAGACGGAACGTAGGCTCTATCACTAACTTCAGTGAAGTCGAACAAAGTGTACGTCCAGGGATATGCCATTTAAAGTGCTTCATCAGGTAGCTAGGACCGGAATTTTGTAATGCTTTTAAAGGCAATGTAGAAGGCTTTAAACCTCATGCGCTTCTCCATCAGTAGCCAATGCAGAGTGTTGAGGGCATGTTTAGCTGATGAACATTTGGCTAATTCAAAGAGCAGTCTTGCGGCGGAGTTCTGAAGTACCTGTAGCTTTGCTATGACCGATTTATTTGCTCAAACCAAATGCCCATTGCAGTAGTCAAGTCTTGATAACACCAAGGCGGACACAACCATTTTCTGTAGGTTTGTTGGAATAAATGGGAACACTTTCCTCAGGATTTTCAAGGTGTAATAAATAGATGCCGTAAGCATTTTTATATGCTGGGAGAAGGAGAGGGTGGAGTCCATATTGACACCAATATTTTTTGCCTTGGTGACTGGCACGGGGACTGTTCCTAATTCTGATGGCCACCAATTTGAGGACCAAAATGTTGTATGCTTGCAGAAAAGTAAAACCTCTGTTTTATTTGAGTTTAACTTAAGGCCGTTTTCGGCCATCCATTCGCTAACAGTTCTCATACACTCCTTAAATTTCAATGCAGTATCCTGTTTTTTGCTTGACATTGATATAATAATCTGTGTGTCGTCTGCATATACCAGTTCAAAACCATGAGTTTTGATCATACGGGCCAGGGGAGCAACATAAATGTTGAAAAGGGTAGGGCTCAGAGATTAGCCCTGGGGCACCCCACATGGGAGCCTGAAGCATTTTGATTTAAAACCTCCTAATTCAACAAATTGTTCCCTACCACGCAGAAATGACTTAAGGAGTGTAAGGGCCTCACCATCAACTCCAGCCTTTGTTAATGTAGAATGATTCAGTGTCCTATGATGCAATCTTGAAGGATGTCTCGATCCCCAAGAAGTTCTCCACATCAAATTCTTCACCATTTTTAATGACAAATGGGTTCCTTAAGTAAACCCTTTTATTCACGGAGAACTTGTACCCGTCCTTCACCCTTTATCTTGAGAAGGAACGATAAGGTTCTTCTTTTAAGTGCCTCCGATCGTCTTCTGCGGGGGCCCTGAGAAGATGCCGTATGATCTGACTCCTGCGTTTAATGTACAACAATATCAAGGAATACAATTTTAGCTGCAATATCACACATTGTTTCCCTTAAATTGAAATCTGGACACAGGATAGAAAAGGGGTCTGGGGATTGGAGTGTTAGCATTTGTAGGGAAGTTAATAAAATGGTAGAATCCTTGTTTCTTGTACAAAGATTTTGGTGAGAAAATAAGTAGCATTGGTGAAAAAAAACAGCACAGCGAGTCCACAAAGTACATTTTGCTTCGGAAAGAGTGACTGTCAACGCCTTCCAAACGCAAGGGTGTTTTTATCAAGTTTTATGACATCGTCATTTGCAAGTGCACATGTAAGTGCACATGTAACTACTGTTCAGCTCTGAACTGAGGGAGCAGGAGGCGTCTCAACTACAAGAAGTATATTTGCCTCTACGGAATAGCATGACAAGACAAAAGCTAGATTTGTCATGCAGTGTGAAACAAGACTAGGTTGCAAATTCGAGAAAGCAGTTATTAAGAAGAACTTATTGCACACTTCCAGTTTGCGTGCAAAAAAGAAATATATATGCTTGTATTCAATGACAACATAAGAAAAGATAATGATTGATTACCTGAAAAAAAACATGACTGTGCATGGATCATACAACTCGTACATCTTATTGAAATCTGGCACTTCTGTAATGTCAACCAGATAAATAACAGCAAAATTCTTGACCTTAATGGAAAGAAAAAAGTTGTTAGTAACTTAAGTGAAAGTTATTTCCAGTGATATTGCTGTAAAAAGTATTGATAACAAAAGTAGCACAGAATGTATAACTCAGCACCTATGAGAGCCAAGATCGTTTAACCTAATAATATAAAACTACCCTGTTTGTTCCTTCTTCTTCTGGAAGCTGAATACTCTATATTCTGCAAGGTACTACAAAAACATGCTGCTGCATGCGTCAAAATGCTGTTCAAAGTAACAGTATTTAAAGGATGATCATACTTTGAGGAATGTAGTTCCACTTTTTAGATTCTGTATCTAAACATATTTTGGAGGAGTCCTGGGGCTCGATTTATACTCACATTCTAGGTACTTTACACAATCCACAAATATGTCTTTTTTTAGACATATAACCCACTTTGAGCTTGGAAAATCAGAAAGGCATACTTTCCATCCAATTGCTGCAAAAGGTAATTTCAGACATGCATTAACCAATGTTTTGTGGAAACATTTCAGCATGGTTAACATCTATTCAAAGCTATTTATTATAAACCAGCAAAACAAAGGTGGACTATAGCAGCCGCACTTCACTATTTTGTTTCTTATTCATCAGTGTTTCACATAAGTGTGCACAACATTTCCAGCACCTGCCGTCGTTTGGTGCAACTACAACGTAGAACAGAAATCGCAATTATTTGGAACGGTGCATTACAAAGCTTCTTTTCCAAGAGTCCATACGAAAATGTGTACGCACAAACGTTCCTTTATGGTTTCTTCTATAATTAGACAAATTAAAGTCTCTGCATCAACGTACAACATCAAGCCAATGCGTTTCGTTCATTTTCACTTGAACTTCATAAGTGCTCTTATAGTAAGGAATACGTAGAAAGTCCAGTTTGGGTCCCAAAAGACCATACTATAGCACATGTACCTTGAATTTTTTCTCCATGTGTACGTATATCACAACCAGAGCTGGTACACGTCAAAGAAAACAGGCCCCACATTAGGGAACCGGGTGTGATAGCCTTTCACAAATACCACGAAATCGCAGCATTATGTCAAGTCTCCATCCGGGTCGAAATCCAAAGCTAATTACTGGCTGGGACAAGCTGAAAAGCCAAAGAAAAATTAGCCTTCCGGAACTTCAGGTAAGCGGAAAAATGTAACTTTCTAAAAGTTACTTTTCTTTAATATTTCTGACTTCCATATTGAATTGGATTTTTAATAACTACTACTTGTTTTCCTAGCTGTTCCCATTCCTAAAATACAGTGTTATGACTTTAATCTGTACTCTGGGTTTCTACATGAGACTGCTAAGCCTGCCACAGTAACTTGAGAGAAGTCATAAAGAACTGGACCAATTCTGTCTTGTACCTACTACAAAGAAGTGGCCATCAAGTGTCAAGCTACAGGGATATAACAAGCTACGTGCCCACATAAAAATGTTACCTCACTTGTGTGGGTAGGCCTAGTGCCTGCGACAGGACACGGCTCAAAATGCAAAGTGGACACACTTTATTTCTACAGTGAAAACTGACCCTTTTTTTGCAAAGTGCCTAGCTGTAGATTTTGAACCCTAGCTCTGCCGGCACCTAGGGAAACCTAGCAAACCTATACATTTTTTTTAAACTAGACATCCAGGATAGGGTGACTTGTCTAGCTCTCACCAGGTTCTGTTACCCAGAATCCCTTGCAAACCTCAACATTTGTAAAAAAAAAAAAAAAAAAAATCCTCACATTTCTGTGGTGGAAAGTTCTGGAATCTGAGTGGAAACACACCATTCCACCCACCCGCATTCCCCAAAGTCTTCTGAAAAAAATGTTACCTCACTTGTGTGGGTAGGCCTAGTGCCCGCAACAGCAAACAGCCCACAATGAAACGTGGACACACCACATTTTCACCTTGAAAAAGGACCCTTTTTTTGCAAAGTGCCTAGCTATAGATTTTGACCCTAGCTCTGCCGGCACCTAGGGAAACCTAGCAAACCTATACATTTTTTAAAAACTAGAAAACCAGGGAAATCCAGGTTGGGGCGACTTGTCTGGCTCTCTCCAGGTTCTGTTAGCCAGAATCTCAATATTTATAAAAAAAATAAAAAAAAAAATCCTCACAGTTCAGTGGTTGAAAGTTCTGGAATCTGAGTGGATCCGCAAAATTCCACCCACCCCGCATTCCCCAAAGTCTTCTGAGAAAAATGGTACTTCACTGGTGTGGGTGGGACAAGTAGCCGCGACAGGCAAAGGCCCAAAACAGATTGAGGCGATATCAAAATTACCTATCACAAAACAACGTACTGCGGGCTACTAAGCTTCTTTTTTATCACCTTCATTTCCAGCACAATACATAATAACCTTTCCTTTCTTTTTTCTTTTTAATGCTAGCTTCCTCACATCAGGGTACACCGGATAGCTGCCACCAACATTCCCTACATAGCCTGGACAAAGGAAATAGCATTATCCATGTTAAACGGCATTACATTTTAAGTAGACCACATATCCAGGAGATCAGAGGGTTGCGCTAGTGAAGACCTCACCAAAAACATGCCAATCACCTGCCAAGAGACTCAGGATGAGTCTTCTGTGGAGAAATCATACAAAGTTCATCAGAAATAATGGAATCTGCAGCAAATCTGTACAAAGATGTTGCACTAGAGACGGGCACACTATAGTTAGTTATAGGAACCTGATGCACAGGTTACTATTATTCAATTTTATATTCATTAGAACTATTGTTGAAAACAAGTTGGTGACAAAAAGCTGCAATACTCTGGCATGTGAATAGGAGTATAAAACAAAATGCATGTAGTAACTAAAATACGTACAAGAGAACTACACAAGTTAGTTCAAAGCAAAACCTTCAGTTTGGTGTTTAGGTCCGACTGCAGCCTCCATGAGCACTAGCACACATGAGAGACAAATTACCAAAAGTATCCCTCCTGGGGAAATATACATACCAGTATACAATTGCCTCTATTTTTTATAAATTGACATAACCTTAAAATAAATGGATACACAAATGAAAAAAAACATGCGTCTTCACCAAGTACCCATACCTTCTCCGCTATACTATACAAAACTTCATCCATTTTCATGCACGTTGGATCCCAGTCATGGCCAAAGCGGATAACCAAAACACGATCTTCTTCTGAAAGGATGGCCTGATCTACTTGCCATCCATTGTGCAGATGAGGGAGCATGTACGACATCTTCACAAATTTGTTCTAAACTAGAAAAATAAAATCAGGACACTGTAAAATCTGACTGCACTTAAAAATATATATATATTTTTTAAACACAACTTGGAGACAACTTGCAATTTATATTGAGCTCAATCTAGGTGATAGCAAGGCAGTAAATTCTGATATAATTTATAAATTAATAGCAAACAGGTAAGGCCTTATTTTGAGCAAAGTCCAAGAGTAATGCAGAGTGAACTGTAGCTAATTAAACTGCACATTGGCTAACTTTTAATTAGGACCTCCACTGCAATGATAGTCTGCAGATGTCTTGAATACGTCTTCATTAGATTTATGGGTTGAAAACAAATTGAAATCTTCCTTAATCAATTAGGAGAAGAAGCAGTTTAGTGGCTCATTCCTTGGCATTCCTTGATATGAAGTCGGTTCTACAAGTACAATTTAAATGCGTTGATGTAAATAAGTGTCCAAAAGATGTGGCCTAAAACTTGAAATCCGATTACAATACAAATCTTAGTTGAGCACTTTGTTCTTGAGATTTCCCTGCTGCAATAAAAATAGTTGGAGACTGCACCACTGCACCTATTGAACTGCAACAAAAAATACATTGTGTAAAAGACCAGACAAAATCATGTGCTTTCTTTAAAAACATGATTTATGTAGACAATCATAGTATCAGGTGTTGCTTTGTAACTGTGAGGTGTACCTCCTGTTGGGTGACATCATTAATTTTATTTTGCTAACACCGTTATGACAATGAGCATAGATAAAACCCTGTGATTTTTTTCAGCAATACATTTTGGGAGCAGAAACATCTTACCACTATAAGCAGCCACAAGCAGCTCCAGCAATGGGTGCCTTTTGTCTTCCAATCTAATGAAACTCTACGTACTCCCTTTCTACTGATAGGAGGAAGCAGGACCAAACTATCAATAACCTGAGAGGAGACAGTTTTGTTAATCTCTACGACCTTAATTTGCTCTCGCTCCCTTCTTTTGCATTGCTGGAGACCGACCACACAACAACAAATGTACTACCGGGGGTGTGGTGACGCTACGAATCAAGATGGCCGCGTAAACTCCCGGCTCCGCTGACCTCCGCCAGCAGCTCGTTTATCCTGTCTTCAATCCTGACCTTACACCTGATATCCTTGTTCATGAAGGTCTACTGCTTCTAAAGGTGCAATCCCGAGATTTCTACCTCATCGGCTGGCGAAGATACGCAGTGTTTCCATTCTCGGCCTAACAATGTGTGGAAGCCGGGGCCTCGATTTCTAGACTATCTGGGTCAGAGTTGAACAACATCGGCCGTGAGACCTGGACTGAGCCCGGTCTCCCGAAGAGTGTCTGAATTGTTGACTTTTTGTGACGATCCTTTGAACGATCTACACCGAGGACACACCAGCGTGCCACGCCGGCTGCTGTGGTGGGGGTCCGGTGCCCGGAGACCTTGCTGCCCGCCCGGGGTCGACGGGCTGGGACCCTCTCCGACGGCGAAGGTATGTTCTGTAAGACGAGGAGCGCCCATTACTTGATATCAGATTTGCGTGGCCTGCGACTCCGGATCAGCCGGCCTCCGGGGTTCAAGTCCGGCTCTGTCGCCTATTGAGAGGGGATGGAGCGGGCGGAAGGCGCGCCATCGCTGCAGGCCGTTGTGGCCGCCATTGGGGCGCTCCATTCGCGCACATTCGCTGTGTTCCGGACACTGATGGTGAAAGTGGACGGTATCCTGGAACCTGAGAACGGCACCTCGATTGGTTTCCAGCTAGAGATGGTACCAGCGACGCATTGCACATCAGAGGTCGAGGTCCCCGTGCATAACCCGGAGTTCATGAACCCTGTCGGTCCCCTATTACCGGCACGCCAGCCCGTGCTTCTTGCTAGCGTCTCTTGCCTGATCCTGTTGCCGCCTAACGCATCTATGGACGGTCTTCCATGTGGCTACAAGTTCCTTGGTGATGGTTTGGGATACTCGCTGTTTTTGGACACCTTTCCTCGTTCGAGCCGTGAACTTTTATCCTGTATTCGATCCTCCTGTGCTGACAAGAACTTTTGTGGACGCTTTGCCTTTTCCTTCAAAATGGCGGCTCGAGTGGCAAAGACTCTTATGACTGACCGTACTGGCCAGGGCTGAACTTTATCGCTGGGTTCCGATAAAATAGCTTTTAGCGCTGCCGGGGTTGTGCCTATATTGTGACGAGAATTGGGTGGTTTTTGTTTATCCTCCCCTGACTGGTTTGTATAATTGCTAAATATTGATTTTACCATGTCTCGGGGTGGTCGCTGTAGGCGGGGGGTACGGGAGACCGGGAGTGTGTTTGCTTTCTCCTCCTCCGCTTTCTCTTTTCCCTTCCTTTAGGGTAGTTCTTGGGCGACAGGCACGCTGCTAGTGGGGTTAGGCCGTAGCCATTGCAGGGGTGCGGGGTGGGGGGTTAGGGGTGTTTTTTTTTATTTTGCCTTTCTTTTGTTCTATGGTCCCTTTTCTCTTTTCTTTTTCCTTCTACGAGAGATGGGCTGTTTATTTTTCACTAATCCTTATTGTCCGGGTGTCTTCGCTGGCTTAATTATCCTGTAACATTGTGGACGAGGTCGCGCGGGTGGGATTGCCTAATAGATTGCTTATTTCCTATTTCCGTTATGTGTACCCGTGATGGGCCTTTTACTTATTACAGTGATTATTGTTTGTATATTTCCCCCGCCTGGCCCTGTTCTGTATCTTACTGTGAAACACCTGATATCTGTATTGCCTGCTCTTGTCTTACTGTTAAAATAAAAAAAATATATTAAAAAAAAAACAAATGTACTACCTATCTAGATACTCCCTACCCTCAAAGTTCAAGTCAAAGGGTGGGAGCAGGAGAGGAATTGGGGGATGGGGGTGGTGTATACTGACAAAATGCTGGTAATCGTATGGACTGTATATACCAAAATGTCATCGCAACCCAGATAAAATGGCTAGAGTTAAACCTCTTCCGCCATAGCTGCTTTCAGCCATCACCCTTTTAGCCACACACTGTGTATCAGCCTAGGTATTATGCATAGTCAAAACAGTAAACATTCGAGCTGTATGGAGTACTACTAATTGTAGTTAAAGTGTCGACTGCCTCCAGCCTTATCACTACCGGCAAAAGCTTCTGCACTCCCTGGAACATGCAGTACATCAGCAGGAGCCACATCCCCATGCTATTTTTTTCCAGGTCCCAGCAGCAGCACTGCTGAACTACTGGACTGAGCAGTTTTTAGGTAGAGCCTGGGCTGCGCATGTGCTGCTGCAAGGCAAGCAGTATTGGAGTATGGCTTTGAAGCCCCGTCCACTCTCCATCCATATTTTTATTTGATTTCTGTCATTGTCCTTCATAAACGCTGGCTTCCGAGTCATTATTAGCCTTGTTAGTCCCTCCTTGGTACTGTCTTGTTTCCATTTTTTACCTCCCATAACGAATGGACCTTTTACTTGTGTTGTTACACGGTCTGCTTTATCTTGCTTGTGAGCATTATTTTGTTTAATGATTTGCCCTTATACCAGCCACTACGTCGCAGCACGCAGCCCGCTTTTATTTTAATTATAATTACTAATGGCGGTCCGCTGTAACTATAGTGTCCGCGTTCCTTTCTTTCTTTTAGCAGCGCAGTCTGCTTTAAGTATAGCTGCTGCGCTTACTTATTCTTTTTTTTGTTTACTAGCGCCAATGAGGCACTTTCACATTCATGTAGGCATGCCCCTTTCTTTAGACAAGTCACGTCTAAAGAAAGGTGCGCGGCCGCAATTAAAAAGTGAAAGCGAGGCATGGGTGCTTTTACAAGAAAAAAACTGATGCTTTTTTTTTCAAAGCGCACCATGCCACAGTTTCACTTTAACGTCAGCCACGCCCCTTTCTTTAGATGCGTATTGTCTAAAGAAAGGGGCGCAGTCTCCATGAATGTGAAAGCACCTCATGGGCTTTAGTAATTTGCAATGCAATAGGTCTCCCATTTGAGAGAGTTTAAGCTATTGCATTGCCAATAGCTCAGACGCTACTAAATGTGAGACCTATTGCATTGCGAATGCTTGTTGTTTTTGTACCTCCTGAACATTTCTCTGCTAAGTCAAGCATTTTTTAAGCTTCCTGCGACTCATCTGCCAACTTGGTAGTGAACTATTTAGCTTAATAGAGGTTTAAGATTGCCGATTACTAAGCCCTAGCTTTAACATATATACTGTAGACGCAGTGGCTCATGCCATCGCCATCCTCAACATATAAACAAAGCAGGAGGGCTTCGAAATATTCATGTGGGTGGTGCACATACAAGCTTCCTGAAAACTCTTTAAAGAATAAAGCTGTTCTTTTGAGTCCTAAGTTTGTGTGCTGTTGTCTTGAGTACAATGCTTTTATGTGATTGAGCAGTGAGATGCGGCTTGAAGTAGCACAGGTGGCGCTTACAGAGGCATGCCAAGAACTAATATGGTAAAACAACAACTGAATATGGTAGCATAAGTGGCCGCACATAGTTGAAGCTAACAAACCTCACAGTTACACTGGTACAAAGGACAATGTAAACTTTGTTAACATTTATTGCATAGTGAAGGTAACTACAGTGTAATACTATGTATTGTAACTACATAATAAATATATCAGTGTGGCCTTATAGAGCACAAACAACAACTGACGAGGAGTCTCTTGAATGTAGATTAGAAACTTTGCATGAAACATCAGGTCACAACTGTTCACTCGATATCCATGTACTAAACAGTTTACATCTAGATGGAATGCGGATTATTGAGGGAAAAGAAATGTAAAGAGCTACCAGACATTTTTAAGACTAAGCTCACCATTGTTCTCTGTGGAGATCTCATTTCAAATGTGGCTGCCCCGAACTTAAAAAAATAAATACATTTAAAAAAAGAAGTTCCACTGCCTTTCTTTTTTTCCCCCTAAAACAAACTTTTTTTAAGGTCATGTTTTATACATCCAGTGTAATATCAACGAGAACAAAAGTTCCCTGACAGTTTAATGATTTTGCAATGTCAAGATATTGCGAAATTTACGAGTTGCAGCATCACCAGCAGCCTCTCAGCAAAAGTGATAGAGTATGGCAGTACAGGGACTCAGCATTAACTACAATCAGGTGAAAAACAAGTCAAGCAGTATTCCAAGAGAATCTGCCACCAGTGGAAGACCCAATTCACAAACCTACTCTCAAGCATCAGTATAATCGACCATTGAACCCCTAGAGGATTGTGTCTAAGATTTCCAATTAGTTTGCTTAGAAATCATGGATTTAGGTCATCTGATTTTTTTAAGTGATCTGGCCTAGTTCTGTTCGCCACAAATTCTTTGCATGCTTTTGATAAGATCGAATAAATAAAATACAAATTATTTAGATTAACAGTTAAAATATGCAATGAATAACGTAAACTTCAAAGCTGAAATGACATGCATTTAAAATGTCCAAACTGCAATAGAGCAGTCATAGCTAGGTGGATAGGCCATAGAAATGCTAAGAAGCAAGCTTTGTGTAACTAAAAGTGAACCTAATATTGTTGAACTATGCCGAAATAATTTAGAAGTCTGACATTAATGTGGTGTGCTTTGAAATGTTAGTCATAACTACAGAATGTTCCAGTTTTAAACAAATGTACTATTTTACTAAGCAACATATTGCTTTTTTTTAATTTCTTTTTTTAAACGTAGTTTATTGATTTTCTGTACGATACATACATAAACACAGATGCTCCAATGCCCTCAATAACATCTCTAATGCAATAGGTAACCTCCCATCTAAATATCGTTACATGTTGTGTTATGGTATCAATGTTGAGCAATCAAAGTCCCACAGTAAGCTAATAAACCTCGCCAATTATTCACCCTCAACTTCCCTTTTCCAGAATATTTACTCCCTCCCCTCTCCCCATTTCTCGTCACCGACACATACAGCAGTAGTAATCCTATTTATCAGTCGTGCTCAGGAGTTCCTATGGTATAGCCCTTTTGATGTTCCGGTCATGCTACGGGGCTTCCCCTGTGTGATGGAGAACTCCAATGAGTCCTCTTGTGTCTCATAGTCTCGTAATGCCTGTACCAATGCCTCCCAAGCTGTCGCTGCCTCCAACTCTCCATCATTGTTTCGCCTACGCGCTTGTTGATACCTTAACGCACTCTCACTATTTGCCCACTTTATAAACTCACCCCTCCATCTCTTGCTGCTAGGCCCCACTGTCGCCTTGTGGAAAAGTAAATTTTGCCATGTTCTGTGTCCCTACGTGTCCCCCATCTTATGTTATGTGTGCATGATTAATATGCATATGCATCCCCCATGTTCGATTAAAGACGCAATTACAGTTGTGTCCATCTCTAGTATGCTAGTTTCCAGTTCTCGTGAAAGCTACGAGTATTAGGCCTATGTAAAGGTACGTTGCCACGTTTCTCAGTGTGCACGTTATTTCATTAAAAAGTCCCCGTTTCTAGGCCTCAAAAGGGCCCGGACACCAGATTCAGCTCCAGTCTCCTGAACCCTCGCTGAGGAGCGATACAGCCCCCACCTGTATCCTCGACCCTTCACTTACTTCCTGCCTCGCAGTGCCCGGCTCGGCCTGGCTCTGCCTACGAGTCTGCCAAGAGTATGTTATGATTCTAGTTATCAGTCCAGCCCTCCTTCTCTGCATTCCTAAGCTACTGAATCGCATCAATAGTTTCTGTCATTGTCTAGCCTTTACGTCTCCATGTAGGAGAAATACTGTATTAATGGTCATTTAATATTCCTCAACACGCACTACATGTAGAATAATGCATGCTCCAGTCTTAGAGTCTGTTAGCCTCTCCCCTCCGGACTCTTAGTTTATATCAACATGTCCTCTAAACATTAGATACTAGATAGGGTTTAGGTACATGTCGCCCTGACTCTCCAGACTTCAGTCTCTGCTCCTAGCGCAGAAGTCATAGCCCCCAGCTTCTCCTAGTAACACGTCATTGTCAGTTTGCGCGCACCATTAGGTTAGAGGTCCCGGCTCCTTAGGTAGCCCCCTCCATGTTTCCGCCCCATTTATGACATATTCTGTTACGTTTACATCACATGTTTATGTATACGCCTCCTGTTACACCTACTTTCACCCTTATCTTTCGCGACTGCTATTGACCACACCCACTGCTCCGCCTATTGTATGTATTGCAATGCAACAGTTTTAGTATATATGCTTGTGTACTGTTATTAAAATGTTACGCCGATTCCTTTTCCCTGGCGCGCCAGTCCAATCCTGTCCCAGGCAGCGCTGCCATCCTATTCCTGTGCAGGTTGTCCTGTTCCTGTCCTTTATGCTGTATTAAAACCTGCAAACTCCTACTACCTCGAATCTTGACTCTTATTTATTGAGCTATCTGTTATTACTATGTCCAGTCAAACCTAGATCCGGTATTATTTATTTATATACCACATAATGGCGCCCGAACAGGAACTTGCCCTTTCCCCACGCGCCGGTGAAGCCACGCCGGCCCCCTGACCCTCTGCAGCCGTGACGGAACCATACCGTGCACCGGCAGATATTTCTGCTTCAAGTATCCCTCAGGCCCACGGAGGAGACGGAGGTGGCGGTCCAGCATCCAGACGAGGCGGTGGAGGAACGCGGCGAGTCCCGACCAGAGCCCAAGCCGAGAGTCCAAGGTCCGAGGTATCCGGAGGCCCACCCGTAACAGAAGTCCGAAGAGCGTCCGTCCGGCGTCAAAGCAGTCCAGTCCAGTCCGAGGCCTTCCGTTCTTGCTGCCCGGTGAGTACCGTTGCTGGGGTAGTATCTAGACAGGGTCAATCTAATTGACTCTGGTCCGTGGGTTTTGGTGGTACACAGACCCAAACGAAGTGTCCACTTCGGTGGATGCGGGTCCTGACGTGTCTCTTTATGAGACCGGTAAGTTTCGTACTGTTTTAGCAGTGCATCTAGTTTCTGTTCTAGTCAGTTCTGTTCTCGAGAAGATTCATGTATTCTGTTTTCAGTATTCCAGGTAGTATTCTGTTCGAACTGTTATTTTAAATGTTCTTCATGTATTTTTAATGTCGTGGTATGAAAGTGGTGTAATTATCGTGTTCATTGTGTATTGTATTGTGTCTAGATTACAGTTCAGTCATGCCGCTATTTTCCAAACTACGTCAGTTGAAAACTAGAAAAGGTCTGTTAGAAGCAGCAGTTCCTGTCCCGCCTAGGGACAGTCCAGGTCACTTTATGTATCAGAAGCATGGCATAAGTGCCATATTATATCTAGATTTATGGGTGGAGTACACCAAAGAGTTAGAAGAAAAGTATAGATGGCCCGTATCGGGTACATGGGATGCCGAGTGCATCATGCGAGTAGAAGAAGCATTATGGAAAAAGAAAGCCAGACAGTCACAGAAAGATGCCATCGAGTTATGGCGCAAAGAATCTCATAAAAGAACCGAAAAAGAAATCAGAAAGTCAGAACTAAGTAGAGAATCCTTAGAACGAGCCCAAGAAAGGGAACTAATCGAGATAGGTGAACGAGTCAAAACCGAACAGTCAGACAGACAGAGGCATGCCCTCATTAAGGGTATGTATCCTCTTCTTGCCGAGGGCTTGCCAAAAGCGACCCCGGAGGCATCCAGTAATTTTCCGCCACCATTAGTTCCGACCAAGCTACGTCACAAACCGACCGCAGCTGATATTTTTATTTTGTCCTATTTGGACGACACAGTCCCAGAATATGCAAATCCTGTTCCGCCAGCTCCTGTAAATAATGTAAATCCTGCTCCTCCAGTCACCGGAGTACCTGCTACGGTACCCCCGGTCCAGCCCGTAGTACAACTTCCCGCCACATCAGCCACTCTGCCAGCACGAAGAGTATCAGTCGACGATTCTAGTTTAGGGGCCGCAGGAGGAGGTCCTCCTGGTACCCCGCCGCCACACCAACGTGTAACGTTAGTCGAGTTACATGAACGTGCGTTGCAGCGTACGCCCAAATATAAGTCCGTTGCAGAAATCCGACGAGCCCTTACTGAATGCCGCTATGATCCAGTTGCAGGTGATGATAGTACAGTTATATATTCCATCCGTGTAAGACGGGTGACCGGGTATTTGGACACCCTACCGAATATGAAAGAAGATCTAGACAGAATTTATCGTTTCATCCGTACAGGGGATGATCCAGAAAGTATTGGCGAAGCCATGTCTCAAAGGAAAGCTGAGATCCAGCTCATGTTATTAAAGTTTCTGATTAATTGTTTAATAAGAGAACAAGATTCTCCGACTAAAGACCCGGCCGAAATGAGAATCCTGACAAGGTGGAGTGATAATATAGCCGAGGGTAAGCACAGAACCATCAGTAGTATAGAGAGTATGTACAAGAAAATTCGTAAAGAAATAATAAGGTTACACGAGAAACGCAAAGCAGCACAAGGAAGCGAGAAAGAGAATGACTCTTCTGCTGAAGAGGTAGACGACGAGAATCCCACGAGAATAGCGTATGTAGGTAGAACTAGACTTTCCGACCGACATTCACGTCTAGACTACAAGAAAACTGTTCCTCATCCAGCACCAGAGCAAGGTTCTCTAGAACAAGTATTTCAAGTTACCGATCATATTCTGAAATCACGAATCGGTTACAGTGAGTTAAGTACTATGCATGAACAAGAACTAGTCCGATCAGCAGTCCGATGGATTACTGATTCTACCACTTTTCCAGACGAAATAGTGGCACAAATGTTTCTGAAACTGCCCCCAGCCGAGCAACGACTGGTGGGTATGTATATGATTCAGCACCTCATTACTCTGTATGAGGGTCAACATTCTGATCCAGGTCCGTTACACGATGTCCTGAACGAGTTACTCCAGTATAGATGGAAAGGTCTAGGTACCGATTTAATTAGTGTCATTCTAGAACAGCGCCACAAATATAGAACGTTCCTGAACCCGCATTTTGTTCATGTCTCACCCCCAGAAAGTAAACCCTTTTACATAGACAGACAGAATCCGTTACGAGAAGTACACCCAGTCAGGACAGCAGATGGTGAAATGCAACGAGTATTTGTTTACACCCCAATTACAAAGATGGAACTCTTAGAGATGAAGAAATTAATTCCCTGTCATGACAAAGATCCAGCAGGGTTCCACCGAGAATTAAAAGACATGCTCCGTATGGGAGAATACACGTATCCAGATATAATTAAAATGTTAAAAGTCCTGTTGCCCGCAGGGGTATATGAAAAACTCAAGGAAAAGGAATGGGAGGTGGGAGAGAAAAAGATCGATTGGGCAGTTCTAGAAGCTGAAGATAAGATACGAGTACCAGGTACCGGTCTTGGAGAGAAATGTAAAGAATTACCAGAACTGTTAATACAAGTTTTGCCCAGATTGTTAGCAACTAAAAAGGAAGACTGGGATGCAATCTCAGCCTGTAAACAGAAACAAGACGAAGACACTAGTGATTTTTATTCTAGATTTGAGAAATGCTTTAGTATAAACAGTGGCCTCAAGACAAGTAGCGAGTCATACCCTCATCTCTTTGTTACTAAATTAGTCGAGAATTCAAGTCCACAAGTTAAGAATCGAGTTTTGAAAGTCGAAAGTACCTGGCAAGCTAATACCCCGTCCCAAATGTTACAGATGCTTCAGTATCACCAGAATAGAATCAGAGAAGAGCAAGATCATGAAAGAAAACGTATGAAAGACACGAAAATGAAAGTACTAGTTGCACAATCTATTCCTCAAGACAGTCAGAAGAAGGGTACGAATCAAGTCAGTCATCCTGCAGTTCCCGTTAAAGGGACCTGCAATTATTGTAAACAGCCAGGTCACTATATAAACGAGTGTGCAGTTCTGAAACATAACATAGCTACCGGTAAGACTAAAGAAAGACTACGTCCGCCTAGACAAGAACAAGTTCCACAGACTTCTCAGCCACAGAATGCACAACAGACCGTTCCAGCGCCGCAGCCTATTGCTGCAACACAGCATGTTACACAGCAGATGTACCAGTATGCACAGTCCGAGTATCCAGAGTATCAGCCATATTCATGAAACAGCCTAGAGAGGGAGGTAGGCTTGCCTCTCATCGAGATACCTGTAGATCAAGAAGGTCCCTATGTTCACAGTCAAGTATTAGGGAAAGACAGAAAGTTTCTGATTGATACAGGGGCAAGTAGGACGACCATCAGTCACGCCGAAGTTCCAGGGGCTCCGCTCTCAGGCTCTAGAAATGTTTCCCTTGGATTTTCAGGAAAACCTATTGTAAACGAGATATCTAAGCCAGTCACTCTAGAAGTAGGTCCATTGTCCCGCACTACTGATCTGTTACTTACGAAGTCATGTCCAGAAAATCTGTTAGGTATTAAAACACTGAAAGAATTAGGTGCAGTCATATGTTGTTCCCCCGAGGGAATACGACTGTTTCTACGTGACTTCAAGGGTCACTATGTATTACGAGATTTTGATCCGAGATTGTCCAATGTTCCACAGCATTTATGGGCGCAAGGTCCAACTGATGTAGGTTATATGCAAATCACACCCCATCGTGTGACTCTCAAGCCAGGTGTAGTGTTACCACGAATCAGGCAGTACAGATTGCCACCTGAGGCTGTAACAGCCTTATCCAAAATTATTGACGAGCTCATCGCTCAAGGAGTAGTTGTAGAAACTAACTCCAATGTATGTAATTCTCCGATCATTCCAGTCATGAAACGTACTGATTCAAATGCACCCCCAGTATATCGATTAGTGATTGACCTTCGAGAACTCAACAAATGTATTATTCCCCAGTACCCAGTTGTCCCAGATATCTCTTCCCTATTGACAGCCATTGATTCCGAAGCCTCATTTTTTACAGTCATAGACCTCAAGAACGCGTTTTTCAGTGTCCCCATTCATCCAGACAGCCAGTTTCTTTTCGGATTTTGTTTAAATGGAAGGAGCTACCAATTTACACGAGCTCCTCAAGGTTTCACAGAAAGTCCTAGTATTTACAGTCAAGCACTTAAGAGACAACTAGACAACATTCACATGCCAACTGACACTGCCCTGCTCCAGTATGTCGATGATCTACTGATCACAGCCCGTTCTGAACGTGCTTGCGAGCGAGCATCCCTTACAGTTTTATATTTCCTTGCCGAGATGGGGCACAAGGTGTCCCCTTCGAAGCTTCAATTCTGTGTCCAGCAAGTGATCTATTTAGGCCACTTACTGTCCAAGAGGGGTAGGCAGTTGACACCTGACCGTATCCAGTTAATAGCGAGTCTTCCTCAGCCCAAGACCCAGAAGGAGGTACGTGCTTTTATCGGCCTCACTTCTTATTGCAGACAATGGATTCCTCAGTATGCATTTCTAGCCAAGCCACTGATACAGTTAACGACACAGGAGGCAGCCGTATCGACTGTCCTCCCTTGGACATCTGAACATACACTTAGTTTCAATGAGTTAAAGAAAGCTCTACGCCGAGCTCCAGTTCTAGCAACACCGAACTACAGTAAGCCTTTTACACTTTTCGTCACAGAACGTGAAGGTACAGCATTATCTGTTCTCACACAAGATCAAGCAGGACAATACAAGCCCTGTGCTTATTTTTCGAGCACACTAGATCCTGTAGCCCAGGCGCTGCCTGCTTGCCTCAAGTCAGTTGCAGCCACAGCACTAGCTATCAGACAAAGTGATTCCATAGTATTAGGACATTCCTTGACAGTACAAGTTCCACACTCCGTGGAAGTTCTTTTAAACCGAACACAGACTCAGCACTTGACAATTGCACGTCTAACAGGTTATGAACTGACACTGTTCCAGCCACACATAGAAATCAGACGCTGCAACGTTCTAAATCCTGCTACACTGTTACCGTCAGTTAATTCGAATCCTGCCACACACGACTGTGTGGAAGTAGTTAATACTATGACTAAGCCAAGACAAGATCTGACAGATATTCCATTACCAGATCCTGACCTGACACTTTATGTGGATGGTTCATGTATGAGAACAAGTACAGGAGAATTAGTAGCCGCGTATGCAGTGACTACTGACACTGAAGTTATAGAGACACATCGTATTGACACCCTGTCTGCTCAAGCAGCAGAGCTAGTTGCTCTGACCCAAGCCTGCATACACGCCAAGAACCTGAAAGTTAATGTTTACACAGATTCACGCTACGCATTCGGAGTTGTACACGACTTCGGAGTGCTCTGGCAGGAGAGAGGTTTCATGACTTCTCATGGAACCAAGATTCAGCATGGTCTCCTTATTCAAGCTCTGTTAGATGCCATACACTTACCGACATCTATTGCTATCATGAAATGCAAAGCACATACGAAAGTTACAGACATTATTTCTCAAGGTAATGATCTAGCAGATCGCACAGCCAAGCTTACAGCACAGACTCCAGACATGTCAGTTAATCCGACACAGACACATACTTCAGATCTGACTACCTGTATGACAGTTAAGGACCCCACTCAAGATGTCAGATATCCAGTTACATGCTACTCCCGATGAAATCAAGAAATGGTCCGAACAAGGAGGGGTCCAGACAGATCAGGGATGGGTAACGAAGGGAAAAGCCACATGATTTCTCCCCGACTCTATGGTTCAAGTCATTATCAATACTGCACATAGTCCAGCACATTTAGGAGAAAAAGCTATGATAGATAGTATCCAGAACATTTGGTTCAACAAGCATTTACGAGCTGCAGCCAAGCAGAAGGTCCGTACCTGTATGATATGTTGCCAGTTTAATCCAGGTAAAAGTGTCCCGGTGGAACAAGGTGGATTCCAGCCCCCTGACCACCCTTTTGAAGTCCTCCAAATGGATTATATTCAGATGGAGCGATGTCGAGGTTTCAAGTATGTCCTTGTAGTTGTATGCGCTTTGTCCAGGTGGACAGAAGCATATCCAGTCCCAGATTACACAGCCACGACCACTGCCAAGCAGTTGGTTCGTGAATTCTTCCCCCGCTATGGACTCCCTAGGGTCGTATATTCTGACAACGGCCAGCCATTCTCATCTGAGCTCATGAAACATATTTCCCTTTTGTTAGGGTACCAGTGGAAGTTCCATTGTGTACGCCATCCTGAAGCAGCCGGTCTAGTAGAGAGACATAACCAGACCCTGAAAATCCGTATTGCTAAAGTATGTAAAGAGAAAGGTGTGGACTGGCTAGTAGCTCTGCCAGTCGCTTTGTTTTATATGCGCATGGTCGCGCATTCCAGATCAGGTCTGTCCCCGTACGAGGTCGTATTCGGCCGCCCCCCTAACATGTGGGGTACACCTAGACCCCGAAGTATTACCGATGTTTCAAGTAATATGCTGACAGATTACCTAGCTTCCTTGATGTCTGCCCTACACTCTTGTCGTTCACAGGTTGCCGCCGCATTTCCAGACAATACCGAGGTGGCACCTCATGACATCGTTCCTGGAAGTTTGGTTCTTGTCCGGAATTTTGATCGTTCAAGCCCGCTGGAGCCCCGCTGGAAGGAGCCCAAACAAGTCCTCCTGGCCACCCGTACTGCCGTCAAGCTGGAAGGCAGGAAGGGCTGGGTCCACCTGTCTCATGTGAAAAATTTTTACGGACTAAAGACTGTTTCCAAGAACATTTCCGAGGATTTTAAGGACTGCCAAAGTACTATTCTTAAGGACTGTCCCGCAAAAGACAATGATACAGATTCCTCCCTGTTAGAGAAAACTCCGCAGCAGGAGTACAAGCTAAAATTAAGGTCTAGTAAAATAAGTCAGCCAGTTTGATTGTCTAAGTCCTCCCCTAGGTGAAACGGTTAGACCGGTTTCTGACATGTATATAATAGACCCCCACAGAGAGAGAGTTAGTGAGAACTCTAAAAGTTGCACTATTATTTTATGTTTTCTGCTATATCTCAGCCTTATGATTACCTGCACAAGTTATGCATTTTATTTGTGTTTTCCAGTTTCTAATGTAAATGAGTCTGCTAATGCTACAGTAGAGCACACGTTTAGTGATCTACCTCCTCATGAACTCTCATATCGTCTTGCTATGCGTAATAATTCCTTTATCCGCATGTTACATTATTCACACCAGACCAGCAATGCCACTAATTGTTGGGTGTGTGGTCGACTCCCCCCTTTCCAGACACCGAAGGGAGTTCTGCCACTCTTTCCTTATCCATTTTCACATAACGGTTCGTGTGGAGCCTGGTCCACGTTAACGTCATCCTCAACAGATATGTCTTTTCTTAACAGTACATGTTTCCCAGGCAAGCAAGGTCTGCCCCACAGAACAGGGCTAGATCTAGAAAATGAAGTTTATAATTTGGGTAATTATTCTTCGAATTTTATGGTCCTGAATGTTCAGTCTGATACTACTCCAGACTTACCTGCTATGTCAGTACTACCAGTAAAAGGTGAATTATGTGTCCGAAAGAATGGTTCCGTACATGTAGGCCATAGTGATTGTACTACTATTGTCAAGTATAGTGACAGCAGGAAATCTATTTTCAAAGCTTCACGTCATTCTTATTTTGTTTGTGGTCAGACCGCATATGTTCGTCTGCCCCTCGATTGGGAGGGAACCTGTTACATTGCCTTCCTACTGCCACCAGTTTTTCTAGCCCCACCTGACTATCATAGGAATTCTCACCTAGTACATACTAGACACAAGAGAGACCTCCCGATTGTCGATTATACTGAAACTGCTCTAGAACAATACATAGATATCAATAAAGGTGTCTTCCCCTATTTAGGTACTGTCGTGAATAGTAAACTGATACGTAGATTAACGAGAACCCTTGAAGCAGTAGTGATTGAGACTACTTCCGCTCTAGGTAACTTAACCGAAGAGCAATCCTTTATGAGAATTGTCGTGCTCCAGAATCGTCTCGTCATTGACGTCATACTGGCCGATAGGGGCGGGGCATGTAGAGTCATCGGATCTAGTTGCTGCATTTTCATTCCTAATAACGCACCGTCTGTTTATTCAGCTATTACCAGACTCCATAGAATTGCCCATATGTTACACCAAGATCCAGGCACCTGGACATGGTCCGGTTGGTTCTGGAATATAATTTCCGCCTGGGGATGGAAAGTATTGTCCTTTCTAGGTATTGCAGTAGCGATCATATTCAGTTGCTGCCTCTGTTTACAATGTGGCCCTGCGATTTGCGGCATTTGTGCTACCTCTTGTATTCCTAGCCCCAAGTCCCGTTCTAAATCCCGTTCCAAGATAATTCGAGACGAGCAAATGATACTGTATGAAATGATAGATGGTATCATGAATATTGATGTTTCCTGATGGAAACGTAGTGACAAGGAGGGAATGTGGAAAAGTAAATTTTGCCATGTTCTGTGTCCCTACGTGTCCCCCATCTTATGTTATGTGTGCATGATTAATATGCATATGCATCCCCCATGTTCGATTAAAGACGCAATTACAGTTGTGTCCATCTCTAGTATGCTAGTTTCCAGTTCTCGTGAAAGCTACGAGTATTAGGCCTATGTAAAGGTACGTTGCCACGTTTCTCAGTGTGCACGTTATTTCATTAAAAAGTCCCCGTTTCTAGGCCTCAAAAGGGCCCGGACACCAGATTCAGCTCCAGTCTCCTGAACCCTCGCTGAGGAGCGATACAGCCCCCACCTGTATCCTCGACCCTTCACTTACTTCCTGCCTCGCAGTGCCCGGCTCGGCCTGGCTCTGCCTACGAGTCTGCCAAGAGTATGTTATGATTCTAGTTATCAGTCCAGCCCTCCTTCTCTGCATTCCTAAGCTACTGAATCGCATCAATAGTTTCTGTCATTGTCTAGCCTTTACGTCTCCATGTAGGAGAAATACTGTATTAATGGTCATTTAATATTCCTCAACACGCACTACATGTAGAATAATGCATGCTCCAGTCTTAGAGTCTGTTAGCCTCTCCCCTCCTGACTCTTAGTTTATATCAACATGTCCTCTAAACATTAGATACTAGATAGGGTTTAGGTACATGTCGCCCTGACTCTCCAGACTTCAGTCTCTGCTCCTAGCGCAGAAGTCATAGCCCCCAGCTTCTCCTAGTAACACGTCATTGTCAGTTTGCGCGCACCATTAGGTTAGAGGTCCCGGCTCCTTAGGTAGCCCCCTCCATGTTTCCGCCCCATTTATGACATATTCTGTTACGTTTACATCACATGTTTATGTATACGCCTCCTGTTACACCTACTTTCACCCTTATCTTTCGCGACTGCTATTGACCACACCCACTGCTCCGCCTATTGTATGTATTGCAATGCAACAGTTTTAGTATATATGCTTGTGTACTGTTATTAAAATGTTACGCCGATTCCTTTTCCCTGGCGCGCCAGTCCAATCCTGTCCCAGGCAGCGCTGCCATCCTATTCCTGTGCAGGTTGTCCTGTTCCTGTCCTTTATGCTGTATTAAAACCTGCAAACTCCTACTACCTCGAATCTTGACTCTTATTTATTGAGCTATCTGTTATTACTATGTCCAGTCAAACCTAGATCCGGTATTATTTATTTATATACCACAGCCTTCCAATGTTTTGTGATTTCCCGTTTTGCTAGTATGAGCCCCATATCAACAAACGCACTCGTTATCTTGTTTTTGGATGTATGGGGGAACCAGTGCAGAACACTAGTGGCCATATCAAAAGTCAGTTGCCTCTCTGTTATCTCATTGAGGGTGTCTCCCACATCCTCCCAGTAGGGCCCCATCAATGGGCAGGACCACAGCATATGTTCTAATTCTACCCCAGCCCGTGTACATCTGGGGCAAGCCGCCTCTGCTACCTTAAAATATTTACGATTCTTCCAGGCGTCAAGTACGCTCTATGGAGGATGTAGAAGTGCACCAGCTGAAATCTCGCCTTTCTTGAACTCTTCCAGGCTCTGCGCACTATCTGCGTCCAAGTGGCATCAGGGATATCTTTCCCTATATCAACCTCCCGCTTTCTTTTCAATGTCTTTAGTGGTGCTAACCCCTCGTTAAGCATTCTAAAGTAGAGACACATGACCGCCTTAAATGGTCCAGCCGCCATCATGGTATATTGGCAAGCCATCGTCGTAGTAGGCTCCGTAAATCCTTCCCGCCAGTGTGCTTGTATCGCCCTCGTCAGGGCTGCATGCAACAAAAATCCCCCTCTTGGAAGATCAAACCTATCTTGTAATGCCTGGTAGGGTAACATGGTACAAAAGGGGGTGGTGATGGACGGAGCATCTGAACTAATCAAACACTCACACCCAGTCAAAAGATCTGGGTTGAATCCATCACCGTTCTTTAGCCCACTCTGCCACCCCAGTTCAGACATGGCTATATGCAAATCAGTCTGACCCTGTGCCTCATGGGAACAGTCCAGCCCGAACTGCCAAGCCATGCCTTCCCTGGACCGGAAACAAGCTTCCGAGGACCGGTTTCTGGCATTACAGCCGTCTTCAGCCCGGCTTGCTTGAATCCAGTGGCAAAGTGAGCAAGGGACTCACGTCTGAGCATACCCTGACCCACTTATGGCGGCCAAAGCGGTACAAAAGGGGGTGGTGATGGACGGAGCATCTGAACCAATCAAACACTCACACCCAGTCAAAAGATCTGGGCTTGATCCATCACAGTTCTTTAGCCCACTCTGCCACCCCACTCGGCAACTCTGGGCATTAGCTTGCCTAATCTCCACAGCGGCCCCATCAACGACGGGGATGCCTGGCTCCACCTTGGGGATTCCCAGCAGGGACCATCCCACAGGGAAAGCCAGGACGTGTTCCCCAGCGGTATACAGCGCCAGGACGCCGGCTGGCAACAGTGCGCTTTACAAGTATACACATTACATTACATTACTTCCATACAAAGAATATCGTTCATTTTAATTAGACGTGCAAGGTTTAGCATATTCAGAACAGCAAAACAAGACTATTGGCCAATGACAATAGGATATAAAGTGCTGTCCAGTCATCAAGTCATTGCATTGCATATCTCAAAACATAAAAATGTCAATGCGCTTTATTTCTCTCACTACCACAGAAGGCCCATTTCCTGTTTATTTATTTAAGGAAACAAATACCACCAGGTCATTGTCTATCTTGTACTCTAAATCTCTTGGTCCCCCCATCATTCAAAAGACGTTATTGTGGCAGAAGATATTTTATGTTCTGCGGCTACATTATGGTTTTGTGCACCAATTTCAGTTCAGGTAATTGTGAACTGAACCTCTTAAAACAGGTTTGTGATGTCATGTTGCAGAGGCTAGGCATTTTGTGCACAATCTACACAAGTACGCGGCCAGACTTGCTTTTAAACAACAGCGTTACACAAATGTAGGACAAAGGATATAGAGCCACGCATATTTTAGGGCATACTGAGAATGTGGTTTACCCTTTGGCTTAGAAGAGCAGGGTGTGCCAAATCAAATGTGTCCACAAACCACCTTTTCAATACATCCAACCTGTGACTATCTTCAAGTATACGACAAAAGAAACAACGGATATTAAATTTCCAAATCTTAAATAAGTACCCAACCATATGGTGATGACCCAGTGAAGCTATGCTTCAAACATAATAGCATGAATTTTCTGCTCCCACTGATTTCTTCACAAACGTTTCTAGTTACATCATTCCAATGTAAGCATAATTTCAGGCACATTTGCCCCCATGGCAAATAAGTTCAGCAAAATGTTGTAAAAAGTTGATGCTAAATCATGTTAGGGCATACAATTCCTGCACTTATCATTACAACATTCAAAGAAGTTCACATCAGTCTATTTAATTGGTCCTAAGTCAGTTAGTATGTTTTACACTGGAAACTGGCATAGGTATGTATTGTTTAATGGGCTATCTGTGAAATAAATAAAAACAATTGCAGCTTTGTGTGTATAATGTACATATGTATCATATCCAATCATGCAAATCTTTTATTTTAATAAGATGCTATTTTTGTGCAGTAACGCAGTCTGCATGACATCATGCTCAACACTGCCGTTACGTCAAATAAAAGCACAAAACGTAGGTTGCTCTATGGTGGAATATAAAAGGTTCTGTTGTTATTCCATTTCTATTCGGCACGCTGTAGAAGCTCTGGCAGAGGCTCACTTGTGGAAAAGTTCTTGTGAATCTGTCCATGTTTTGGCCCATGAGATTATTGGCATCAGTACCTTCTCCAGCACTGAATCGTCATGGGAAATTAAGTGCAATTTAGGAAAAGAACAAAACCATGCAAACTGGAGTGTCACTAGTTTGCATGTGAAATATCACACCTAAATGTGTTTCCAAAGTTATTGCCCAGATTTGCTAATTGTTAGAAATGGGGGGGGTCTCTAGTTGGCACAGGTAGGAACCTTTGTCCAAACAGGGACCCTTACTTCATGTTTAGGATAAGGGGGATACACACTTTAGATAACCCCTGCTCACCCCCTTGGTAGCTTGGCACAGGCAAACAGGCCTATCCCAAAGGCAATGAGTAAAGTATGGGCACTCAAAACAAACAGTAATATAGTGATAACGCCACAAAGATTACACAACATCAGTTTAGAAAAATAAAATATCTTTAACTAAACTCAACAAGACCAAAACAACAGAAATCCAACATACATGTAATAAGAATATGACTTTAAAAAGGTTTCAAGTAACTGGTTCCATAGAAAACTATGGATGCATGATTGCTCACAAAGTACCCGTAGAGGTATCAAAATTCACAAGGTCAAAGATCTGCAGAGATGGGAAGCGTCAAAAACAAAGAGATGCGTCAGTTCATGAGACGTTGGGAGGCGATGCGACAGTTCTGCTGCATGCAGAAGATGTGATGCGTCATGTCCAGTCTGTAGGGGGAAGTGATGCTTCGACTCCAAGTCGATTCTGGTCAGTGGGTGATGCGTCAGGAAGACTTGCCGCACAGTTACAATGCGGGGAAATCTGGGATGTGAGGGCGATCGATGCGGCGGCATTGAGCAGCGCTGTGTCGGTTTCTTCAGCCGTGATCTCTCGATGCGTCAGTTCTTGCAGAGTCAATAGGCGATGCGTCTGTTCGCCAGCGGCGATGTGTGGAGATTCTTCTCGCACCGCGGTGCTGCATTGGAAAAACAGCTGCAAGAAATGCAATTCATCAATTTCTTCACATCTTTAGGTGTCTTCCACCTCTCAACAGCAGGAACAACCTGCAGAGGCCCAGAACTGGAACAGGCACCTCCTGGCAGGTCAAAACTCTCACCAGTAGAATTCAGGAGAGGTGGGGAGAAGCATGGAACATGAGGAAAATCTGCGCCTGGCTGCTGGTGTCAGCCTTTTTTCTGCAACCCTTTTAAAATGTTGCTCTCTTCTTTCGTAAGTAAATTGTGATTGAGAGCTACTATGCCGAAAGTCTTATGGTGTGGGGACTGGTTTTTGTTTCGTGTGGCTTTTCCCTTTGTTGTTGTTTCATCCTGCTTGCAAGCCTGCTTCCGGTTGCAACACCCAGAACTATGTTATTTTTTAGGTCTCGGCTAGGCAGCACATGCGCTGTCTCGTCGAGAGATGCTGTATACAGTATAGTGGGGGGGAAGACCCGCCCACTTTTTGGCCATAAATGTAATTGGTTGCAATGATAAATTCTGCATTTTCATTGTTTTTTGCCTCCTTAGTCCTGCCTCCTGACTGCCATGACATAATTTTTCCTCTCCCGAGGCCCCTTTACTTGGAAAACAGTTTTGTTTCCCTGTCTCTCCCCGTTCCCTCCAGCAGTCCATAACTTTTTGTACCCCAACACCCCTCCCCACCCCTTCCCGTTGGTGCTTTCTTTCATGTCAGCACTTGCATTTAAAATGCAATAGGTCTATTGCATTTTCAATGCTTCTTGGTCGTGTGATTGGTAGATGAGGTTGCACTCTTTGTTTCGCATGCGCGCGATGCCTTGCATTGTACGCACGCGTGACAAAACAGTGCAGTTTTCCCAATTCATCGCCACATCACAGCCACACAAAAGTTGCAGCTGTTTTCCTCTTTCTTTCCCATCCGACACTGGCCCTCCATAGCCCATGCCTTGTTGTTTACGTTCTTTCTTTGTTTCCGGTTGTACTTTTGATTTCTTTAGATCCACCAGCTGTGGCTGCCTGTTCGATACTGCTGCCCCCAAGTGTTGAACACTTGTCAGGCTGGCATGCATGTGGCATCCACCTTGTGTTTAAGCACCCTATGTAATAGAGGGCTATAGAGTATTTCGCTGTTTCGCTGTAGAAAGACAAACCAAAGTTTGAATTGAGGCACTTTAATATTGCAAATGAGTTTAGAGGTAAGTACGTGTGGGAATAAAGTGGTATTGAAGATTTGTTTCTGGATAATGGTGGGATTCGAATACATGATTTTATTGGCACTACAGCAAAAAGTGATGCATACGTACCAGTGCTGGACGCTTCCCATTCTGAAAAAGTATATTATGTGTGCCCTGCTCCTTCGGTGTGATATGTAGGACACAGTCCTATGATAACCTATGCACTGTAGTGAGCGCGCTTTAAGTTTAAAAACAGTTCACGCTCAGACCAATTTAATTAGTTACTTCTCTATATTGTTTCTCTGACTGGGCTGAGATTGGCGTCGGAGCGCCTCCTTTCTTACTCGGTGCTACGCATCACTGTGGCTGTGATTCAAGGCAGTATCCAGTCTGCCACTGCCTTCTGCGGTTTGTGTGGCTCAATTAAAGTGCTGCAATTTTCAGCAATCTACCTTAATTAAAGCGCTTCGGTGCTCGAGCTCCGTTACACTTTGATGGTTTGTGCAAATGTAGCATGCGAATTGCTGGGGGTTGGATAGCGCTCAGAGTGTTGCTTGAAGGCACTGCTACATTTGGGGGAGACTCAACTGAAAACCGGCCAAGGCACATTGATTTATGTGAACTGCACAGAGTTGTCTTCTATATGACAGGCGCTAGTTACCGACCTCATCAATGTTCGAGTCTGTCAAGCCGAACGCTCCAGGTCACACCTGATCTCCACAGCAGGTGCCAAACCCGCTCATCTGCCTCACCTGCCATTTACTGCACATTAAATGAACGAAACGAGGTAGCCTGTATCGCAGCCAAAGGGTCAACAAATGGAACTTCAAAGTATTTTAATGTAATTATAATCGCATGTCCGTTTCATAGAGCAATACAACTGGGCCCTAAGGGGTTAAAAAGCTTTGGTACAGCAGACACGTCTTGCAATGATGAGCCGGCTCATAAATGGAGCGGGCTGTGACAAAGAGGTGGGTGGCCAGTCTGTCTGGTCTTTGGGTCCCCCCCAATGTGGCAATGTGGCGCAGAGAAGCAGTCTGCCTTCTCTCTGTCACTCCCTCTCTAGCCAGAAGACCCGGATGCGCCTTGCCTCAGCACCCGCCTCAGTCCACCTTAAATCCGGTTTACCGGGATCACGCTGATTACCTTGGCTGCCTTTGTTGTTGTGCTGGGCTGTATCCTGTACTACTGCTACCGCGTGCACGCACACACATGCCCTCCCTGTGCCACACCAGGAATGCACGGGCACCCGTCCCAAACCACTGTAAGCAAACACCCATACGACACACTCATGAGGTCAGAACTCACAGATAAAGCACCCCTTGAGCACACTCACCCACCTCTTTTGTGGGCACATATTTTAACACCCCAACATAAGCATATTTATACCAGTGCTGAAATTAGATAAAAATGACTTCAGGAACCCATAAATTGGAAGTTACGGTGTGGTAGAGGCAAGTCACGAGGGGCGGAGTTTGACAAGCACAGTCTAACTGTCGACATATACATGAATAAAAAAAGAAAATCTGCTATAAAGAAATTGTCAAGAAAGATGTGACAGTAAATCTGTTCTAAATTCATTTATTGTCCCAAAGAGGCTGCTCTTTAAAATATCTTACAGGGTTAAGGCACCTGCAGCAGAGATCTTTGTGTGCCCAGCAATTCTGAAGGGATTATACTCGGGATAAAATAACTCTAGTGCTTAACACAGCTCTGGGAGAGTTCTGTGCTTTGTTCAGTCACAGTTTAGACTCATTAAGCAGTATACAGGGTTAATCTGCCTGTATATTGCAAAGCATGCAGTCGCAGATTGCTATTTTAATTAGAGAGGTTAGTGGGCTCCTACTTTTGGCGCCGAGGTCATTTTGGTATGGCCAGTTCAAAAGCTGCAAGTCTTCTAATATAGCACAGCAATCTATGTATCAGCATTGAGGAGCTGTATACAAACTGAAAGTCATGAGTTTAAATCCTTATTGCTTTTTTTAGGTCTCGCCTGCCAATGCGTTTACGCATTGCTGGCAAGATTATAGAAAGAGCACGAGAACAGTCTACCAAAACGGCGGATTAGACACAGTTCATGTGAGACAGGCGCGTGCACGAGGCCAGCCACGTCACACACCACCATTTGTCTGTGCCTCGCATCAGACTTCAAAGGCTGCCACTCCCCCCAATCACACTTCAAAGGCTGCCGCTCCCCCGCCCCCGCGTGCACATCGCACACAACCACTCTCCTACTTCCCCTCCCACCTCCCACGGCCGCTCTTCCCATTCACGCGCTTTGCAGGTCTGCTCGTTCCCTCCCACCCTTCCTTTGATGTCCCCATCAGACTTCAAAGGAATGCGCCCCTGAACTTGCTGGCCTCGCTCTTGTGAACTAGCACCCGCCCCCCCCCGCAATGCCGAGAGCTTGTTTTGCCATGGCACCAACAAGGAAGTCACCACTTACTGACAAAAGTAGACTTTTATTCGTTAATGAGCACTCAAAACGGTTGCCATCTCCCGTCCTAACACATGTGGTTGCTTGGACAAGAAGCAGTGCGACTCACACAACAATCCTCCGGAAACAAAGGTTCCGGTTTCCATCAAGTTGTAACACTACAAGAAAAGTCCTTCATACACAGAGAATACGTACATGACTCGAACGTAGCTGCACAGGTGGGACGCGCTCAGCAAATCATCCCGAAAGCACTATTAAGATGCCCGTGCACTCGCTCAGTGACCGTTTCAACACTCAGTTCACAGCCGCCAGTGTTGCCAAATAGGGCCATCTTGGAACGGGCTGAGTTCCCTTACTGAGATGGAAGTATTACTGTACTTTAGTCGGAAGACATGTGTGGAAGCACTCCGTTCAAACAGGTTAAAAAAGGCCGTCATCTTGAATGAGGATATTAACAGCAGACGCTAATGACAGCTTGAACAACACGCTAAAAAGCTCGATGGCATATAGCTCGACACGCATTTCCACTTTCCCTTTTGCAATGCTATCACAGTTCGCATTGTTATGCAAAAGGCTTCCAGTTTTCCATTTTTACCATAAAATACTGACAGAAATCATTGTGTTAGGTATCTGTCTTTTTTTTTTTACGTGGAAAAATACAGAAAATTGTGTATCTTTGGATTGACTCCCATGCTGTCATTCACTAATTCTATGTCATTAGCTATTCGATTTGACAGCATGGGGGAGTTAAAAATAAATAAAAAAGTATGTGATTCCCTTAAATGTTTGCATGCTTTAATATAAACCTATGCTATAATGCTAACATTTTCATGTGGGTGCTATTTTTTTGGGCTTTGTAAGAAGTTAAACCCGGCATGCAGCAAAGTATAAGTGCACATTTATTGAATAAATAAGTGCGGAAATATACAAATTACAACTTCATTTATTCACAAAACAAATATGGATAAATACTGATAGGATACCACTCAGTGCCACATAATTACATGCCACATAATTACACTGCACTCAATGCAACATACACTCCAAATACCACTCAGTGCCACATAGTTAAATGCAACATAATTACACTGCACTCAATGCAACATACACTCCAAATACCATTTAGTGCCACATAATTACACACCACATAATTACACTGCACTCAATGCAACATACACTCCAAATACCACCCAGTACCACATAGTTAAATGCAACATAATTACACTGCACTCAATGCAACATACACTCCAAATACCACTCAGTGCCACATAATTACACACCACATAATTACACTCTACTGAATGAAACACACACTCCACACAATACCACTCAGTGCCACATAATTATATGCTACATAATTACACTGCACTCAATGCAAAATGAACTCCAAACAATACCACTCAGTGCCACATAATTAGACGACACACAAGTACACTCTACTGAATACAACATACACTCCTCATAATACTACTCCGTGCCACATAATTACACGCTACATAATTACACTACTCAATGCAACATAAATACACTCCACATAATACCACACAGTGCCACATAATTATATGCTACATAATTACACTGCACTCAATGCAGCATACACTCCAAATACCACTCAGTGCCACATAATTACACGCCACAAAATTAGACTCTACTGAATACAACATACACTCCCCATGTTACCACTCAGTGCCACATAATTACACGCCACACAATTACACTCTTCTCAATGCAACGTAAATACATTCCACATAATACCACTCAGTGCCATATAATTACACACCTCATACTTGCACTCTACTCAATGCAACATAAATACACTTTATCTGTCTATCTATCTGTCGCCCTCACTCTGTCTATCTATCGCACTCACTCTATCTATCGCCATCACTATCTATCTATCGCCCTAACTATCTATCTATCTATCGCCCTCACTCTATTTCTCTTTCCTTCATCGATCTGCCTCTGTCTCCCATGTTTCTATTCCATCCGTTTCCTGTGCATCTCTTTCTTCCACCTGTCTCTTGTGCATCTATGCTGTGTCTTTTCTCTCCCATGAACCTCTGCCTCCCGTGCCTCCCTGCCCTAGTTATTACCTCCTAGGTTGTAAAGGCATTTTAGTAATTGTCTTCCATCCGGTGAAGAATAAAAGTTATCAATATACCGTCCTAAATCGATATAGACATACTTTATACTATTTCGCTCTGATTTCCCGATTTTTTTCCCCATTCCAGTAGGCAAGCACGCTTAGCGTGTGGAGGAGGGGGAGTGGAGGGGGGGGGTGCAAACTCTGGTAAATACATTACATCACAGGCTACATGCATTCACAACAACACAGTAAGGCTTTATGGAAGTTCTCTGCAAACAGAAATTTCACTGAACGCCAAATTGGCCTACTATGAAAGGAAATATACAAGTGAATGTTCAACATTGTACATAGGTATTGTGGACTACACTTAATTTATAAAGTCTTCTATGATTATCAACCCTCTGCATGGCACTTAATCAATACATCCCTTTGCACATTTTCATCAAAATTTTGTTGGAGGTTTTACTTGATATAATAGATGTTTCCATCAGCCATGTCCTGCGCCCTCACTTGTGTGCGCCGTCTCCATCCCCCCACACCACCCTGTCCGTCGTTCTATTTGGTATGTGTATAGTCTCACTGTGATTTACATTTCTTTTAACCCCTTGGGCGCGGCCGCGATTCTGCGCCTGTGCGGCCATTTTAATGAGTGGGCGGGTTCATGACGGCCCCCAGCCTTCATCAGCACACGCCCACCGGGCTGCATGACGGATGGGGGCTGTCATCAGCATGGAAGGGGTTAAGGGCCAGATGTAGGAGACCAAATACCGGTCGGTAACGGTCGAATTCGGCCGTTACCGACCGGTATTTGGTGATTGAGATGTAGGGGCCATTATTTTACAGAATCGGTAAATTTACAGAATCGTTAAATTTACAGATTCTGTAAAATACGAATCGGTAATTTTACCGATTCGGTAAATCCATATGTAGGTGACATTCCTAAGAGTGCCACAGGCCCTTAAGAGTCGGTATTTTACCACCCAATCCTATTGGGTGGTAAAATACCGAATTCAGCTGTGCATGCACATCTGTGCATGCACACCTGTGCAATGTGACACACAGACATGCCCTTGGGGCATGTATGTGTGCCACATGTCACACAAGCCTGTACTTGGGGTGCTAGAGGGTGTCAAAGTGACACCCCCTGCACCCTTGCAGGATTCTGTATTTACCGAATCGGTAAATACCGAATCGGTATTGCCCATTGATTCCTATGGGCTTCAAGGCCCATAGGAATCAATGGGCAATACGGAATCGGTATTTACCGATTCGGTAAATACCGAATGTTACCGATTCGGTAATTCAAAAACAAAAATTACCTACATCTCCCTCCTTCATATTTACCGATTCATAAATACCGAATCGGTAAAATTCGGTATTTATGATTCGGTAACATCTGGCCCTAAGATATTTACTTAAACTGTTTTGCTCGTAGCGTTCTCGTTTTCAGTCGATCCCCTTCTGTTCCTTCCCCAGTCTCTACTTCTCGTGACATTTTTTCCTCCTCTGTGTTTCTCTCCAACTATTTATATTTCTCGTCACCTGACTTCATCCATTCTCTCATTCTATTTCGTTCTATGTCAGTTTATCTGTTTGCTTACTACTGTGTTTCTCTTTCCCTTCCTTTATTTTATACTGTTTCACACTTTAAATCCTATTTTCTAGTTCTGTTTCTTGTGCCCCTCCTGTGTCCCCCTTTCTCATCTGATTCCCTTCTCGTTCACTTATTCCGAGGGCTCACCCTTTACTGCACCAATCTGTATAGCGCACCCCTTGCCCCCCCCCCCACACTCTTGCTTTTGTCTTTCTTCCTTTGTGAAGCAGAAGCCACAGGGGGCAGGGAGAGATTGGGGAGGGGACATGCCGAATGGGGGAGGGGGTTAATTGCAATCAATAATGTTGCTGTGTTTTCTTCCCTCCCGTGGGATGCCACACTGAGTGACCTCAACAGGCTCTTCCTCAAACTTCTATCTGTCGCCCTCACTCCATCTGTCTGTCGCCCTCACTCCATCTGTCTGTCGCCCTCACTCCATCTATCTGTCGCCCTCACTCCATCTATCTGTCGCCCTCACTCCATCTATCTGTCGCCCTCACTCCATCTATCTGTCGCCCTCACTCCATCTATCTGTCGCCCTCACTCCACCTGTCGCCCTCACTCCACCTGTCGCCCTCACTCCACCTGTCGCCCTCACTCCACCTGTCGCCCTCACTCCACCTGTCGCCCTCACTCCACCTGTCGCCCTCACTCCACCTGTCGCCCTCACTCCACCTGTCGCCCTCACTCCACCTGTCGCCCTCACTCCACCTGTCGCCCTCACTCCACCTGTCGCCCTCACTCCACCTGTCGCCCTCACTCCACCTGTCGCCCTCACTCCACCTGTCGCCCTCACTCCACCTGTCGCCCTCACTCCACCTGTCGCCCTCACTCCACCTGTCGCCCTCACTCCATCTGTCGCCCTCACTCCATCTGTCGCCCTCACTCCATCTATTGCATCTATCGCCCTCACTCTATCTATTGCCCTCACACTATCTATCCATCTATCTCCCTCCCTCTATCTATCACCCTCACTCTATCGCCCTCACTCTATCAATCTATCTATCTATCTATCGCCCTCACTCTATCTATCGTCCTCCTTCTATCTAACGCCCTCACTCTATCTATCCATCTATCTATCGCCCTCCCTCTATCTATCGCCCTCACTATCTATCTATCGCATCACCACAGCATCACTCAGCACCACCACAGCATCACTCGGGCACCACAGCATCACTATGCGCTACCACAGCATCACTGAACACCACAGCATCACTGAACGCCACAGCATCACTCGTCGCCACCACAACATCACTCAGCTCCACCACAGCATCAATCTGTGCAACCATTCAACAACAACTGGTTCAAATATGTTCTCTCAATGTTTCAAGCTGTATTACAAATGTCACAAAAAGATGTTAATATTTTACTTCGGTTCTTGGATTTTCGTCACAATAAAATACACTGAACATAATCTTTAAAAAAGTTATTTACACAAGTTTCAGCTATTGCCATTATAAATTACAATAACTTGTATTTAAGTATTAATTATTTTAAAAAATTAAAAGCTATTTGTAATATCAATACATCTAAGTCACTTAAATACAACACATATTGCATTACAAATGCTATAGGTGTCACATTTGCGAAAGTTATAACTATTGGCATTGTAAATGACAAAGCTATTAATTTCGCTATTTTCAAAACCAACACATAAATACAAAATTTGTCATTAACAATACCAATACCTCAAACTTTCCTAATGCGAGACCTATTGCATTGCAAATGCTTGTTTTAATCTGTTGTTATTCTATGACTGCAATGAAGGGCTCAGTTCAGAAGTGCCAAGTCTTGTTGGTACAGACTATCATAATCCTTAATTATGTTTTATATCCTGACTTTGTGTTTCTCCCAACCATTTACTCTTAACATATAATGTCTACAAGTATGGATGACATGATTCCTACACCTTATAATACTCATTCTTATGTAACATTTCCTGTACATTGATTTACACAATTGTAAGATTTATTGCCTCTGGTGTGTGATGTAAAGCGCTTTGACTCCCTACACTGGGATGAGTAGTGCTCTAGAAAAGTTAAATAAAAAATTAGTAGTTCCATTTAAATCAATATTTGTGTAATTACTCATACAGGCAGATAAATTAGTGCACGCATATCTTTTACACAAGGAGTTGAACAAAGATAAAAACCTGCTCCAGTAGTTCTTCTTGTGAAGTGGTAATAAGCTGCGTGCCTTTGTTTCCTTCCATTGTATTGGCATGTAGGTGTAAGGCTCCAGAAAGCTCTCAGCCAGGATGATGCGTAAAATGAAAGGAGGGCTACTGACCCTTTAAATCAGGCCTTTCTTTTGGGTCCAGGTGGAATCTAAAATCAAAAACACACTCTTGTCGCCTGCATGTCGCTGCTCCAAATGCAATGCAGACAGCATTGGGACACTGCAGAATTATGTGCCAGTGTCCAAAAATGATACCAGGACAAATTCAGCATGTTTGCACTTTAATTTTTTCATTTTTGAATAGTTGGTTGGCAGAATTATTTTTTTTTTTGCTTTCTGCTCTATGTTGCTTGCCATCCGCTGCTTTACTGCAGATTGCAAGCCTACTCCGGAGCTCCGGAGCCGCCCGTAGCACAAACCGCGCCTGGTATCTCACTTCCCCGGGCCACACAATGCCGAACCCAGCCCTGCCTGCTGGTCACACCCGCGGGGACTTCGGGTCGCCGCTGTGACTTCTTCCCTGAGCCGCACTTGGTCGAAGAACATATCTTAGCTGAGACATTCGGCCGCGGACCAGCGGATTATCTGTGGGGCCTGCAGAGCTGTACCTGGGACTGCTGGCTGGGAGTGCGGTGGCGGAGAGATGGCCTGGGCCTGCCTGACTGAAGCTAGAGTTGGATGCGACTCTCTGCTGTAGAGCCGGGGCCTAACGGGGAAGTTCGCGCTGCGGCCTACCCAGCGTCCCGCTCTGCGCAGCAACTTGCCCCAGGCGTCCGCAGTGGTCTTCCGTCAGGGACCGCCGCTCCCGCAGTTGTAATCATGAGCCCGGTGGGCACATCTTTCATCGTGCACCATTAACTGCTTGCCCTAGAGGGACCCAGATGACGTGCTGAACGACCCCGACTAACTGCATCCCATTCAGTACTATTGAGGGCGTGGAGGCATGGTGGACTGGCCTGCAGCTCCAACGTGGATTGCCAGCATTGACTCCGTGAGATGACCGGGTGCATTACTGAGGTGCAATTCCGCTGCCTGAACCATCGTGAAGGTGCGTGGGCCTGTAACAGTGAGTACCCATTTGGCCCGGAGGGCCTCTGCGGCCCTGCGTGTGTGTGCACTGGCCTTTAGGCCCCCCCTGGCAGGCATGTCTGTGCACTACTATTACTGCTGTTTTACTAACACTACTATTAATACTCTCTTGCTAACTTTTATCACTGCTCTCTTGGTAACTTAACTGCTAGCACTACTCTATTGCTCATGCTGTAACTGCTTTGCTAGTAAAACTACTGCATTACTATTCTGCTACTTCTAAAGTCATTGCTAACCTGCTAACTTATTAATCTGATACTAAACACAGTATATTAATATATTTATAATAGGAACTACTCCACTAAATTCATTAATATGCCGAGACCAATTGGCATTGCCAATGCTAGTTTATATTATTTTGAAAAACATTGTTTTCAGGCTTATTGGGTCAATTGTATCGACTGACTCAGAACAATAACAGACTTCACCATGGCAAACATAAGCTTAGAACAATAACTCAGACTTCCCCATGGTAAACCTAAGCTTAGCCGCTCTGATTTCTATTGCATTATTTTATTTTTCTCCCTCCTTTTTTTGCTGTCATACACTCACTCCTTCAGCTGATCTGTCTTTCCCACCTACACTTTGTCTGGGTTCTATATCGCCTTCCTCCTGCTCCAAGCCAAGCCCTCGCAGCACTATATTTTGGGTCTCCTCCCCATAAGCACAATAATTATTTACCGCAATGCAACAGCAGGCTCTTAAGTAAATAAACAAGCATTGTCATAGCCAATAGGTCTCGCCTTTGGGACCTTCTAAGTGTTTAGCCATGCAACAGTTGATGTTGTTGCACCGAGGATATTGTGCTGCATAACTAAATACTTATAAGGTCCCAAAAGCCAGACCTATTGGCTATGCCAATGCTTGTTAAAACGTGGCCCCAATCCGAGCTATCACTTTCTATGCCCTGCAGAATTGCTGATTACCACTTACCTACACTGGGCCACACACACTCAGCGGTGAGCATTAGGGCTTCTCACCCCATGCCCAAGCTTTGGTTACCCAACAGAAGCACCAGTTCTGCGAATTTACTCTTGCATTTCCTTTTACAAGAGTGCGGAACCAGGCCAGTTGGCCGATCCCTAGGAAAGCTGTCAAAGCTACCTGGATTTTGTTAATACTCTCAAGGATTGTAGGACAGAAAGGGGGTCACATGTAAGCAGCACAATGGTTACAAATCGGCCTTGATTTACATTGGCAAGCATTTTCAGGGTTCGGGTCGTGCACGGACTCCAAGAGTCAAGACAGACCCTCGGCTTGCCCATCTCTACGTTTTTCAAGTTTGGAGAGTCATTCACAGATGAAAAATGGACAATCTCCGAGGCAGGACAAGCATCGACAGGACCCGGCTACCCAAGGCCCTATTGTACACGAACGCACACGCTCAAGTTTTTTCGTTGTCAACAAGACTGCCCAACCCGCTGCAACTATTTTCATGTTCTTCCGTTGTCGACAAGACTGCCCAACCCGCGGCAACTATTTTCACCCGTAAACCGGGTCGGAATTATTACCGGTACATCGATTGACATACTCCGCCATTTCAGCCCTGAAGAGTCACAGGTAATGACCAGGTGACAAAACACGTGTCGGCTGGCGTTGTTTTCCTTCTAAGAATATCATCTAAATAAAACAACTTTCATTGAACTACCGGTGTCGACTTTCTTACGAACTACCTCACTGTATCTAAACTGGGTAGCCTATACGTGTGCCTAGTACCTACTGTATGTTTTGAAGTGTTAGGGGCTTTTGCCCTTAACTCACACAGGGGTTCAGGGTCCTCCCCTGCACTGGCAGCACCGTAAATAATTTTGTTCTTCAAATAACCTTCACACTAACACTAACAGGCCACCTGATCAGCAACATTCAGGGTCTAGATTTGAATACCAATATGGATATACTTGTCTCAATGGACATCGAGGCATTATTTTAAACATCCCTCAGGAAGGCGCTTTAGAGGGAGTTAAGAAGATGCTTTATGACTCAGATTGTCCATCGGAAAAACTGTTAGTTCTGGAATGTTTAGCTATTGTGCTCAAGGAGAACTATTTTGAGTTTGATAAGGTCATTTACAAGCAAATACTGGGCTTCAGGATGGGTGCTGCCTGTGCCCCCCCATGTGGCAAATGCCTACATGGGTGCCTTCGAGGAAAAGTTTATTTATAACGAAATTGCCCCATTCTACGAGAATGTTACCAACTATAATCGTTATACTGACGACATCTTTTTTATTTGGCGAGGCCCACAGGAACAACTGAGTGAGTTTATCCTTTGGATAAACCTGTGTGACCCACATCTAAAATTCAGTGCTAACATTAGTTCATCCAAGATTGAATTTCTTGATGTTTGGATTCAAGTTGTAAATAGTCACATTGAGGTTTCGCTTTACACCAAGCCCACGGCCCGAAACACTCTTCTGCTCTACGACAGTTTCCATCCGCGAAGTCAGAGAAACAACATACCATTCAGTCAGTTTCTGCGGCTCCGCCGAAATTGTACAGATATGAGAAACTTTGAATTACATGCCACACTATTAAAAACTAAATTCCTAAATAGGGGTTACCCGAATAGACTCATCAGGGACTCATATAAAAGAGCCAAATACTTTGATCGGGAAGCACTCCTGAATCCTAGGGATAAAATTGAGGATCACAAACTGGTCCTTGTTACGACCCATTCTAATTTCAACGAGAAACTGAGATACATTATTAATTCCCAATGGTATCTCCTTAATATGGACAAAACCACTGAGAAATTGGAAAAACCCATCTTTGCGTTTCGCCGCAATAAAAACCTTAGGAATATGTTAGTCAGGGCGTCACTGGAGGACTGTCCTATCGCGAGTCAGAGAAGCATTACTGGCGCCAATCCCATCACCGGTAGTCATAGATGAGGCGGATGCCATGCCTGGGAGAATGTCCTTACTATCTCCGGACTGAATTGGGGCAAGAGAAATATTCAATTCAAAGAGATGACTAACTGTTGTACGAGTAATGTCATCTATTTGGTCCTTTGTCCATGCTCCAAGGGCTATGTAGGAGAAACAGGTAGGGAGTTCAGGACTAGGTTTTCCGAACACAAATCATGTATTAGAAATAGACGTCTGGGGGCCCCATTGGTGGCCCATTGGAAAGCCTTTAAACATTCAGTGGAAGACCTTAAATGGCTCATACTTGAACGGGTCCACTGCCCGATGGGAATATTGACGCCCTTAGAGGCAAAAGGGAAGTGTTCTGGATATTCTTTCTAGAGACGGCCGTCTCTGGATTGAATGAACAGGTACCCTGGGAAAATGCCATCCTGTAGAGACCTTTGTGGTCTATTCTTGCCGTTTCCCTGTGCACTTGTATCTTTGGACTACTGCAGCTGTATTGCGTTTTTGCTATTTTCTCGTGATGTATATTTCACTATTTCACATATATTCTTTTGGTGTACTACACTGTTACTGTGGTGAGATATATATTACTTTTAGTAGTCCTTCTCTTATGTTTTCCCTTATATTTTGTCATAATTATTGATGTATGCTCGGCTGGGACCTATAGACCTAGCGAGTATTTTCGCTATATCTATGAAATCCTGTGGGCTAGTCAGAGGATTGCTATCACGTCTTTTTATATTTATGTTTATTTTTGTTATTATTTTTTTTTAAAAATCACTTTGTTTATTCTGTTACTAATTTTATTTCTGTGGATTGCTCCGCAGTCGGCAGGGCACCTTGATTCAAGTTTCCTCTGCCAGTGTTCACTGCAAACTATCGTGCGGCCACCATTTTTCCTCCATATGACGTTCCAGTGAATGCTCTAGTGTTCACGCGACTTTATGCGCTCAGGTGCCTAGGATTATGCTGATTGCACTCTGTATTTAAATCCGTCTCCCGGCTCCGTGCACACCGTATCCGGCCTTTGAAGTCGAAAGGAGGTCCGCTGACGTTAAGTAGCTGTGCCCTATTGCAGGTAAGGAATGGGATCCTGAGTTTTGTTTGCTCGGTAGAACTCCCCGTCATACCTTCCTGAGTAGCAGCGCATATATTTTTCTTTCCTCAGGCCAACTTAGATCTTCATGCTACACTTAGCTGCGGATTCATACGCCGCTTTACTCGTTGGGATCACTCTAGCCGCCCTGTTATATATCAGGTATTTCTCGTTATTCATCACATTTTTACTAACTTGCTGCGATTGCATTCATCTTTTCATTTATTTCCGCCCCCCTTCCCCCCTTTTTTCATATTCAGGGTGATTCTTCCCTGTTGGGCCGTTAATCGTCACACTGTTATTACAACCCTTGTTGGCCGGGCACTTGTAACAACACTGTACATTATTTTTTGCTTATTTCACCCAGATTCTTCTCCTTGTTCGACTGTCTGAGCCACATTTTTGTACCCGTTTGAATTTCCATCCTTGAAGCATAGACGTGGATGTGTCATGGAACCCCTTTATTTTTGTCATCTTCCAATCAGTTGAGGTAAGCTTGGTGTGCTCCCCCTCTATGCTTCTTGCCGTAGCTCTCTCCCTCGAACAGCAGAGAAAGCTATCTGTACGCACTAGGTTTTTATCTACATTGCAGCAGTTTCTGACTTTTAGTAAGAGTGCTCTGAATTATACACTTTCCATTTGTCTACCTTTTGCAGTACTCGACTATTTACCTGATTTCTACTCGGGTCCCTGCGTCATTCCCTGGTTCCCCGGAGGGCCAAGTCGTCTCACTAATATCTACCCCATGGCATTGCTGAGGGCACCTTTCATGCGGCCATATGGTATGCCCTGAGCAGGACTTTTCAATTTATTATTGCTGTATGTATTTCTTTTTCTGTCTAATAAATTGCTATGATTTCTTTTTAACTATTCTGGATTTTATTCATTTATTTCGACTCTGGTGATGGTTCTTTACACACTTATGGATCGTTTGTTCCCACATGGGATACAAGGTACCATTTAAAGCCACCATTCGACTTGTACATACCTGCGTTAGCACGTAGGGTGGTATTGTCTGTTTTATGTACGTGCATGTGGTTTCTGCCTTGCCCGGTATTATGCCCTGTTTAGTTTATCTATTTTTAATTGTGCATATTTTGATCCATACCTTTTTCCGCCCACAGATAAGCTTCCCCAGCCATGATTCCTACTAGGACACTTACCTAAGATTGGGTGTTCGGATCTTGAGAGACCGTGCTAAACTATTACTATCTGTATTTTTGCGCCCTGATGACGGAAGCTTGTATTGGCACTGTTCCGAAGCGCGCGTCGGCGCTTTTTCTGGATGTTTATGCTTGAGTGTGTATGTGTGTAGTGGAATAAGAATGATTTTGGTTTGATTGGATGAGTGATTGAATTGTGTGTCAATTTTTTATTGCTTTATGTGTCCTTAGGCTGATGTTATATATTTTTTGATGTGTGTTCTCCTAAGAAAATTTCATACAAAAGTGTGATAAGGAATTATATTGTGCACTGATAGAAAAATCTAACAGATATAAATAATTACAATGTGAATAAACACAAATTTTTGATATTATTTAGCTGTTCTGTGGGCGCTTTTTGTATTGTTGGGAATTCATTCCTTTATATCATTGGGAACTCCCCTTTCATGCTGTTTGACCCGGCTACCCAAGGCCCTATTGACTGCAGCTGCGCTCCACGTCTGTAGGAGCATCGTGTTGGTTTGAAGAAATAAAGTAATTGTCAACTTGCTTTGGTTGGTGATTCTTAACACCCAAACATGCTCTAAACCCTTAAATTACACCTGGCCCCCCCAAAACACAAACCCACCCTCAACCCTAAAATGACCATGTACGCCCTAAAATCCAAAAGCCCTACAAACCCCAAAACTGTTTATGAATGCGGAATGCCGGGAGGCGCTGCTGTGATTGCAAATGATAATTTCTGTACCCCCAGGGCTGCACTTCCTTCATATAGTATTTCCATAAACACATAGTTTAGTGGAATCCGATTGTTAGACTCTTTAAACCAGCTTTGTCGTCATGGTGACTGCCGAATTCACTCCATCACAATACTAAAATAAATTTTTAAAAAGCACAGCTGCCTCGAACACAATGCCAAAATCACCTACTGTAGACCATCAGTCTGCCAGCTGGCTGGGACTCGAACCGCAGACCCTCAATAGAGAGCAGCTCTCTCACCTTTTCATATACAGGAAGCCGGTGGATTCCTCTAGCAATAGGCTACGCACATCCGGGAGCGCCGGAAGTGACGTCATTGTTCTGCGGCAAGAACGAAGACTGCCGTGAGTGCAATAGCCATTAAAGGGACAGATGGATTGGCATCGGTCTCTTTAGTTTTCCAACTCCACTTCCTTCATCGATTCCAGCGTATACTTAGGTAGGTGCTGCAGCTGTTAAAAAAGAGCAGCATCGATCCTCCGCTCTCGCTCCCAGCCGCTCAATTTCCGTCCCAGACCAGCTTCCTCATTTTTCGTAAAGCACGAGTTTTCATTAAGGGGTAAATTCAGACGCAGCTCCCTGCATGTGTGTGCTTCGTACGTGTTCTAATGAATGCCTGCGTTGCAATGTCTGTGTATTATGCGTGTTTGATGTTTGTCTGTATCAGCCTGCCTACTTGTTTAATATGCACCTTTTGTGTTTGAGCATGTGTATTTTTGTGTATGTGTGACGTAGTGCGTGCCTGTATAAGTTGTGGAAAATTGCAAAAAGCCTAAAAAATGTGTTTTACAGCAAGTTCTTCGCCGTAAGGAAAAATACATTACTGCCCGTATATTGTGGGGTCCCATGTTGGTTCCAAATGCACCTGCGTGTATTCAAGATTCTCGACCAAATGGAACAGTTTTCGATCTACTGAAAAGTTGTCAATCAAAGAAGGCTAAACACATTTATTTATGTGAATATTGTTGAGCATTACTTGTGTCCTTGCAACTAGTAGTGAGCTTTCATTACTAAATTGATGTGTGCTCTATTGTTGAATCCTGGTCACGTTCCCCAAGCTGTGTAGTGTGCAGAGCAGCACATCTTCTAAAACACTGGCAGTTTTCATGGATGCGTTTCCAAGCATAAGGATAAATGCTTCAAATAACTTAGCCGTTGTAATGCTGGTTCCTTATTTTGTTTGCTATTTGTGTAATTGAAAGGGCTGGTTGCCTGTGGCGATTGAGGTTTACGCCCTATTTAGGAAACGTAGTCCGACGCATTCCAACATCCTGCAATATCTACTTTCGCAAAACTGGTTATCATTCTGGTTTCGTTCCATGTGCATGCAATGTTTTTAACTCGTTTGTATATATTATTGAGACAGAGCCAATTACGTATTCCCTGTTTGCGCTAATTTACCTTGACCGCTAAGATCTCTGTAAAAATGAAGCAGGTCTTGTTGCATCTGCCACTATCAATCCCAGCCATATATTATCCAGTTACAACCTGACCTACTGCTAAAGTACTGAGGCAGAGGGATCAAGCCCTGAGATGAAATCACGTTAATATTTCCTATTAATTCCAGCCCATTGGGTTTCAATCATGGCCAAGCAGCACTCTGCCCCATTAGCCTGCGTGTCCTGGTGGCGGTGTTTACACAGCGGCTGAGACACGGTAAATAATCTACCTGCCTTAATGGAGGATTATGTATTACCTCAAGCTGGGGTCTCGACAAGAGCTGCGCAGGCAGCATTTCCAACCAAGCATCCTGGCCCAATGCTTCTCTCTCCTCTCTCGTTCTCTCTTTCTCTCTCTCCTTCTCTCTCTCCTCTCCTCTCTCCTTCTCTAGCATTCAACTTCCTCGGATCATGTGTTAAGTATTTATACGGTGAAAGCACGCACAAGTTGCAGTAACGTGTGCCTTCCCCATTGATTGAGATCTTATAAGAGGTTTCCCCATGCCCTCTTCTCGTTTGAACTGCAGGTACTGTATGTGTCAACGAGGTATGGGATCCCTTTATGTCAAATTGCATCTCTTACCAAACTTCCAAACACCTTTGGCAAAACACTGATAAGGTCCCAGAGGGGAGACCTATTGGCTATGCCAATGCTTTTGCTTTATGTATTTGCCATTGTAATGCCTTTTGTTTCATTTATAAAGCCATTACATATTGCACAATTAACGTACAATACTACTAGCAAAGCTAATATCTTTAGCTTAATAAAAGGTGAAACCTATTGCATTTTTAACGCTTGTCCTTTCATGTTGGGGGTGCCGGTGGGCAGAGGGTAGCAGGCATCTGACTCTCTATGCATCTGTCAATCAATCAATCAATCAAGACATTTGTAGAGCGCACTACTTACCCAGAGGGTCTCAAGGCGCTGGGGGGGGGGGGGGGGTGCTGCTACTGCTCCAACAGCCAGGTCTTGAGCTTCTTCCTGAAGGAGAGGTGGTCTTGGGTCAGGCGCAGGTCGGGAGGGAGGGAGTTCCAGGTCTTGGCGGCCAGGTAGGAGAAGGACCTTCCTCCTGTTGTCGTTCTTCGGCTGCGGGGGACGGCGGCGAGGGCGTGACTTGCTGATCGGAGATGGCGTTTGGGAGCGTAGAAGTTGATGCGGTTGTTGAGGTAGCTCGGGCCTTGGTCGTGTAGGGCTTTGTGTGCGTGGGTGATTCTTTTGTTGACGGGGAGCCAATGCAGGTCTCTCAGATGTCCGGAGATGTGGCTGTGTCGGGGGATGTCGAGGATGAGTCTGGCTGAGGTGTTCTGGATCCGCTGGAGTCTCTTCTGGAGCTTGGCGGTGGTTCCGGCGTAGAGGGCGTTGCCGTAGTCCAGTCGGCTGGTGACGAGGGCCTGGGTGACCGTCTTCCTGGTCTCGGTGGGGATCCACCGGAAGATCTTCCGTAGCATGCGCAGGATGTTGAAGCACGACGAGGAGACGGCGTTGACTTGTCTGGTCATGGAGAGGGAGGAGTCCAGGATGAAGCCCAGGTTGCGTGCGTGGTCTGTCGGTTTGGGTGCGGTGCCCAGGGCGGGGGGCCACCAGGAGTCGTCCCAGGCGGAGGGCGAGGAGCCCAGGATGAGGACTTCCGTCTTGTCTGAGTTCAGTTTCAGGCGGCTGGTCATCATCCACTCGGCTACGTCTTTCATCCCTTCGTGTAGGCTGGTTCTGGCGGTGGCGGGGTCGTTGGTCAAGGAGAGGATCAGCTGGGTGTCGTCAGCGTAGGAGATGATGTTGAGGTTGTGTTGGCGTGCGATGGCCGCGAGGGGGCTCATGTAGACGTTGAAGAGGGTGGGGCTCAGCGAGGATCCTTGCGGGACGCCGCAGATGACTTCGGTGGCCTCTGACTTGTACGGTGGTAGGCGGACTCTCTGTGTTCTTCCGTCGAGGAAGGAGATGATCCACTCCAGTGCCTTCTCCTGGATTCCGATGTTGCTGAGGCGCTGCACTAGGGTGCGGTGGCAGACAGTGTCGAATGCCGCGGAGAGGTCTACGAGGATGAGGGCCGCTGTTTTTCCGTTGTCCATCAGGGCTCGGATGTCATCGGTGGCAGCGATGAGGGCGGTCTCGGTGCTGTGGTTGGCTCGGAAGCCAGACTGTGAGGGGTCGAGGGATCCATTCGTCTCGAGGAAGGCGGCCAGCTGTTTGTTGACGGTCTTCTCGATGACTTTGGCTGGAAACGGGAGGAGCGAGATGGGGCGGTAATTCTTGAGTTCGGTGGGGTCCGCTGTAGGTTTCCTTAGTAGGGCGCTGAGTTCGGCGTGCTTCCAGGTCTCCGGGAAGGTGGCGGTGTCGAAGTAGGTGTTGATGATGTCCCGCAGGTGGGGTGCGATGACAGCGTCGGCCTTGTTGAAGACGTGGTGAGGGCAGGGGTCGGTCGGAGATCCGGAGTGGATGGAGTTCATCATGCGGGCGGTGTCTTCGGTGCTGATCGGAGTCCAGGCGCGGAGGGTGGTGGTGGGGGGCGGTGGTTCGGTCGTGGCGTGCGACTTAGACAACAATATCGTTTTTTACGATGTGTTGTCTATGCCCATTCCAATATGGCGCTGCCTCTTGGTAGGATCCTTGTCCCTTCTCTAATGCCCTTACACAGTATTTTACCGGGCTTTCCGTGCTCGCCGGATCTCCGGCCTTATGCACGTGGAAATTGTTTGGCGTCTTTAGACTGAGTGGGCGGTAAGTTTCTTCTCTTTGTTGTCCGTGTTCAAATTGCGGCGCACATACATTAGAGGACTTGTTCTGACTAAGTTTGCGGCACCCGTTCACGGAAGTGAGGGCATTTTGCTCTCTATGTGTACCTAGTATTCTAAATGTTTGGACACGGAACACACACTTAACATATGCGTTGTGTGTTCACACTGATGCGATATGGAACCCAGAATGTTAAACGTGGGTCGACGTCGGGCACTTTCTCTGAACCTAGTACCTTGATACGTGGTCACTTTAGACGCCAGTTACTATTTATAAGATGATGTTATAATGATGTAAGCGGTTAAAATTCCGCTAATGGTTACATTTTGAGGAGCTATTGCCCCAATGTCACCAGCAGTCTAGACTATTTATTGCTCTGTCTATCCTGCATTCGTGTTTTCATTTTTTATTTTTCCTAATAGCCAACAGGCGATGAGTTGGTTGAAAATTCTTGCATAACCACTCGGGCCATTAGGTGGACAGTTGAAAGACTTGATGACTTCTGCAACACACTATTAAGTAGCTACACTTTAGTGTGAATCCACCCGCTTTTTGCGGTAAGTGCAATAGCTTAAGGTTCCATTGGTTGAGTTTCCCTTGCTTTTGCCATTTACGTGACCCTTGCCTTTTTCTGTAATTTTTTGCCATCGAATAGTGACTCTGGATGACCTGAATTCTAATTTGGTCTACCTCTCTTTTTAAAGTTGAAGGTAATTCTGCCTTCATGTTTTTATGAATCTTGGTATAAGGATTTCTATTCACTAAGTGGTGTGGATTAAGGTTATATATCTTTTCTAAACTTTTTTCTTCCACGTGGTTCTGCCTTTTACTTGGTCGCCCTTTTTCTCATAAGATGCCTACTTCGATATTATTGTACAATTGAGTATTAGTAAGTACTGTTAAAATTGTATCTTTTATTGTACAGATCTCTTGCTCAAGAACAAATTTGAGTCCTGAAGATGACCGTCAAATAATGTATCGATCAAAACGCCGTTGACGCTTCTCTGTGGCTTAATTTATAATAAGGACACAGTATTTATGTTTATTGTGTTCCTTTTTCTTTGATGTGTAGTGTCTTTGCCACTTGTCTGGTTTATATGTTTTCTTTTCCCTTTTGTATACCAGCGTTTTCTTACTTGAGCTGATCTGTATGTTTGTGAATTTTTTGAATTGTTAGAATAAATAAATGTGCAATTTTGATACCACTAGGTCGTTGTGAAGGGCTTCTGTAACCACTATTTTTCTCCTGTTATTTGATATTTTTCTTTTGTTAGATATAATAACTACTGTAAGGCAGCCATTTTTGGATAAACTATTTTATTTAGGCAACTTTTTTTCAGGAGGTTCAAGTTCAGGCTTACAATGTGTACTGTCTATTAAGGAAAACTTACTTACTTGGTTATGGATAGATTGTACATTTGTCCTTTATTATCAATACCTCTTTATTTATATATTATGGCTAGAGCGTGAAGATATATTGCAAGTGGTCAATGTGTTCTTTTCTGTTTTGAAGTTTATATGTAAATATATTTTTTTCTCTTGCTTTTTTTTAGGGAAGAAACAGTGTCTAATGATTCAGGATATTTTTCAAGAGATTATTGCAAGCTATTCTGGCACAACAGAGGGTCTAAAACAGGTGTTACTTCAAAGGGCACTGGAGGAAAAGCAGATGTTAATGGACTGTGGCAATCGGGGAAGCGCTGGTTGACTTAAGAGGGTGTTACGCGAACTACAAGAGGAAGAAATTGCAGAGAAAAGATGCAAGGACAAAAAAGCCAAGCAGAGTGGACTGGATTATATAAGAGTTGGTAACAAAGCTCATGCTGAAAGCACAACTTCTCAGCCTGGTGATGCAAGTTCGCGGATGAATTTGCATAAACTTGAAAACCTGGCCCTTTTAGCAGGCATGGCTAGTGTCCTTCATCAAAAATCCACAACTAAAAATGATGCATCAGACCGTGAAAATGAACCTGTCTTGGAATCCCGCTTAAATCCAAATATCAAGGACAAAAACATGCCTCCCTTTCACCACGTCATCCTAGAGTAATCAACACTCATTCTGAAAATATAATGGGGCCATTCTGATGTAATCAATAGCCATCCTGAAGCTGTCATAGGATCATCCAGGAATAATCCACACTCATCCAGAAATTGTCATGGGATCATTCCAGAGTGATCCACTTCCATCCTGGAGCGTTATAGGCTCATCCTGGAATAATTGAGTCATCCTTAAATTAGCTAGAACCCATCCTGGAGTAATTATCCCTCATCCTGAAGTTGTCAATTAGTATTCGTGGAGTTGTAAAAGGTAATCACTCCTGCCAGTACAAGTAATCGGAACACCATCCTACTGTAGTTTTTGTGATGAGTCTAGGTTTGTCATTACATTTACATTTTTTGTCCTACAGGCATACTTCAGGATGGCTTGGGATGACTTCCCCAGATAATTGCAGGAATAGCCTGACTGTAATCATCAGATGAGTCCAGAATGACTCCAGGATGACCTTCCTTTTTGACATGGGAAAGGCAGACCCCCCAGGATATAGCGGCATGGATTAGCACATTTAGCGGCACAAATATGGAAATTTTGCGGCAATTTTGCGGCATTTTTTTGGGCCATTTTTCCTACAACAAACACCGATATCTTTGTTTTTGAGTTATTTAGCAACATGAAGCTATGAGACTCTATTGCTGCTGCTTTCTGTCCCGAAGGGAGACAAGAGAAGGCACGAGTGTACAGGAGATGTGCACGTGTATGGACAGGAGATGTGCATACCATATGCATGTACATCTCCTGTCCCCGGAGGCTGGCAGCGCCTTCAAACTCTTTTATGCAACAAGACTTCATTTTACTACACAAAATGAACCCCTTCTTCTCAGGTGGAAAAAGTGACATGTGTGCAGGTTACAAAAGCGTACGAAGTACAAATAGAGGTATAATACTGCAATAAATGAAGGACACTCAAACACAAGAACAAACGTTAGGTAGGCAATGGTGGCACTCGTGCAAGTATCAAAAGGAAACAAAATGTAAGAGTTAGCAAACAGTGTGTTACAAGAGAAAAGTGATGTGTGCATAGTACAAAAGAGAACCAGACACAAGTAAAGGGGTTGTACTGCAATAAATGGCACTCTCAAACCACAAGAACACACTGAGAAGGCACTTCCATAGTCATGGAGGATAGAAATGTACTATCTCTAGGGTTGTCGACTCTGGGTCCGGAGGATGAAACAAGGCTTGATCCTGCGTCCTCGCTAAATACGAATCTTGTTAATGCTCAGTGTGGCCGTAGGGTTAGGTGAAATGCTGGGCTACACACCACCGCCTGTGGTGTGTAGCCCAGCATTTATTCTTACACATCCACCTGAGTGCTAGGCTGATGTTGGTTCTTTAAAAGACCAGCCAGGGTCCTCCCACCCCTAGTTGGCGTAGCCAGCCGAGCAAGCAGCACAATGATGCCTGCTTTGCGGGTGTTGGGTGTATAAGTGAGAGCAGTGTGCAGCACAGCGCGAGGGATGCTGATAAGCTGCCTGATAAGCTGTGCTGTTGCTTACATGTCTTCTATTTTCGGAAGCTGCTGCTTTGCTAGTTCTAGCATCAACCTGACACTGCCGGCCCCAGCACCCCACCTGCAGGACCGCACAAGAGACAGATGCCGTGTCTGCATCACTCCCGCTTCAGGACACAACTTCCCAGGGTCGCGCCCTTTAAAGGACTCGCTGCTGACACACACTGGAAATACTGTTTGATATGGAAACAAAGAGGCATACCCAGGCACTGAGTCAGGGATCAAGGGAGCTGGAGCGAGGCAGAGCAGGGAGTAAGGGGCGTGGTTTCAAGGCTAATGGTTATTAGTTATAATTGGTGCGTGCATTTGCCACTATTATTTATGGCATGTGCAAAACCGTGGCAGGGTCAAAGAGCTTCAGCCCCCCTCCCTCCCCCGGAGTGTTTGTCAGCCCGGGCTGAGACAGCCCCGGGCTGGCGGCCGTCGTGTCTTAAGGCAGCTGCAGGGGGGGGGGGAGGGGGTGTGAAGTACCAACAGCAATAGGCAGAGTGGAGGGGCAGGGGGCTCGAAGGTGTGAAAACCGAAACAATACCTAGTTAACAAGTGAATGGTCTTTTAAAGACCTGTTAAGTACTCGGGTGGAGCTGCCTTGAGACAAGACGGCCGGCAGCCCGGGGCTGTCTCAGCACGGGCTGACAAACACTCCGGGGGAGGGAGGGGGGCTGAAGCCCTTTGAGCCTGCCACTGTGAGTAAAACATTCATGCCTGCAGTGTTTTGGGCGCATTTTCTAAATTTCGCGGCCAGTTTTGTAAAAATCGCGGCGTTTTTACAAAACTGCCGATTTCGTGATTTTTTGGCAAATCGCGAAATCCTGGAGGGTCTGGAAACAAAGTTGATTGGCTAGGAGGCAGGGAGCAGCGCGAGCTAGGTAGGGACGTTAGTTTAGGCGGGGAGTGAGCGCTGTAATTGCGCAGTTTACTGAGGAGATCAGGAGGGTTTTTTCTGCGAGGCCCACCCACTCTAATAAAAAAAAAACACGCATTAGAAATGCAATAGGTCTCGCATTAGGAGGGTTTACGTTACCAAATCTGCCCCTGAAACACTACACAAATAACTACCTGGGAGCCTCGGTTTATTACATTTGAGTGAGCTTGCTCTTGGCTCAATGCCAGAGGCGGCCTTTTCCGCATGAGACTGATTTGATGGAAACAGAGATGAGCCCAGTTATATTGACGGCGTTCGCTCCATAGCAGGCACACTATACAGTAGCTGCTATTTTCATATGTACACCAATTCCACAGCAGAGGCAAGGTGTAAACATTTGGTGAATTTGTTAGAGAAATCCGACCCAAAGTCAAGAATGAAAACAAGCCCTCAGCTGTAACGGAAGGCAAGGTTGTTTTTGGAACCGCCTCGCACTGAAAAGAAAAAGAAACTGCACCCTTGTGAAAACGTGCGCCGGAAGAGCCTTGACAGCACAGTGTGCCACACTGGAAGTGTCTTGCGACAAATGAAAATAATGGAAAACAAGCTTGAGAGAGAGAGAGCAGCGCAGGATGGGAGAGAAGAAAATGGACGAGAGAGCAACACGGGAGGGGAGAGAGGCATGTAAGAGGTCTGGGAGGGAGCGTAAGTGGGTGTATCAAGAAAGGAAGCAAACAAAAAGGTGACAAAGAGGAAGGAGGAAAGGGGTGGGGAAAGGGGGGGGATAAAGGCCGAAAACGAGAGAATTGGCATTGCTGTGGGGAGGGGGGAGGAGAAATGTGACACGGCCTGTCGAAATTATAGCCTTTGATTCAGAGGTGCACGGGCCTATTAAGTAAGTCATCTGGTAAAGAAAGTCCCATGTGAAGCTGTGTCTGTTCCACCCCTCTCAAATTTTGGATTATTCCCAACAGCTTGGAGTGCAGGCTGGGGGAGGCGGAACAGGCACAGCTGGACACCTGAGTGCGTGCATCGACCCTTCTAACTGTCAAAACGGGGAGACGACCCTAAGTAGTGATCGAATCTGCACATGCAGGAGAAGGGTAATGGAAGCAGGCTCGCACAGAAACTAAGATGAAGGTGGAAATGCCACGTTGAAACCAAAAAGGACTTCGTGAAATTGTAGCTTATATAATGGAAATGCTATGTTTAAATTAAATATTAAAAGGAAAGAAAACAAGACGGAGGGCATTGCTGTGGGGAGGGGGGGGGAGAAATGCGACACGGCCGCAGCAGGGGGCGGAGCGGGGAGAGCGGCGATGAGGGAGAGACACGGCCTGGGGCCGTGAATAGTGCGAAGAAGCAGGGGCCTTTGAAGTGAAGCTAAGCTTCACTTCAAAGGTGTGGGAGGAGTGCTGCTGGGGAACAGATGGCGATTTGATGATGTGCACGCGCATTTTAGGTCAATGCGCTTGCGCATTGACCTAAAAGCGCACGGGCACAGCATCAAATCGCCAGTAAATCGCCAGTCTAGGTAAACCTTGTTTAAGCCCCTATAGTCTCGCTCAATGCGCATGCGCATTGAGAGGCGAGACCTAAAAAAGAAGAGAAGGGTGTTATAAGTCCCAATGCCACTGTAGGACAGGCAATTTGCTCTAATCTATAGTCCACAGGCGGAATGGGGGGAGGTCAATGTCTAGAGTGGACTTGATCATCCTTCATGAGAGAGGGTGGGGGGAGGATCAGGATGGGAAAGCTTGCCCATGTGGGCTTCTCCCCTCCCTTTGCTTGCTCGCTCGTGGTCTCCCATGTGGGCTTCTTCTCCCCTCCCTTTGCTTGCTCGCTCGTGGTCCTCCCACCCTGTGCTCCATTTACTGTCCCTCACTGTTCGTTTGTTTCCCTCCCTGCACCCTTCATGTTCTTCCCCCCAACCGGCAACCCCCATGTTGCTTTCACTCTATTTTGTTACCCTATCCTCCTTTTGCTTCCCCCACTCGTCCACCATAATCTCTACTTTAGCCTCCTCTCCAATACAGTCTACTTGTTTCTCCCTTTGCCCTTGACTCCCAAAAAAGCAGAGAACAATAAATATTACATCAAAGAGATAGGCAGTAAACATTCAGAACCAGACTGGGAATTGGATAACTGTGTAAGTGTGATAGGCCAGAATAGAGGGGAGAAGGAAAGGGGGTAAGGTGGGGCTAGGAAGGGAGAAAGGCGAGAAGATTATAAGGGGTTATGAGGTGAGTACAAGTGAACAGGAGGAAGGAGGATGGAGGTAGATATGGGGAGATAAGTAGGGGTGGCAGGTCAGGTAAAAAGCAGAGAGGAATATAAACACAAAAGGGACAGGATATGAAGTGCATGGGAAGTAACAGGATTAAGGACCCCAATATTTGAGGAGAAGGTGACGTTTGAGATCTTTTTTGAAGCTGAAGTATGAGGGGTTGCAGCGTAGATCTTTGGGGAGAGAGTTCCAAATGGTGGGTGCAGTACAGGAGAAATAACGTGCTTGGGTGGATTCTTTTTAACTAAGGGGGGGACCAGCATGAGGGCATTGGTGCTTCTCAATTCTCTGGAACAGCCAGCTTTGTGAAGTTTTTGGGAGAGATACAGTGGGGTTTGAAGATGCAAGGTTTTGTGCGTAATGCAGGCGTTTTTGTAGATGGATCTGCCGTCCAAGGGAAGCCATTGGAGATCTTTGAGAATGGAGGAGATGTGTTCTCGCCTCTTAGTATCAGAAATAAGCCTGGCTGCAAGGTTAAGGACTGACTTGATTGGGGCTAGGTGGGCTTTGGGTGTACCTAAGAGCAAAGCGTTGCCATAGTCTAATCTGGAGAGTACTAATGATTAAACAACAGATTTAAAGTCATCAGCAGGAATGAAGGGTTTGATTTTTTTGAGATGTAGAAGTGAAAAGAGCTCCTTTGGCCGCGTTTTTTGTGAGGGGACAGGCTGATGTTTTGGTCAATGCTAATTCCGAGAGATTTGACTGAGCTATAGGTGGAGAGGGAGCAGTTGAGAGCATTAAGGTCAGAGAGCCAGTGTTGAATGGGGATCTTGTTATTTTTTGGGGAAAAGAGGATGACTTCAGTTTTTTTAGGGTTGAGTTTCAAATGATTGTGATGGAACCATTGTTGAATCTTAGAGTGTTGTTGAGGTGCAGAATGTCTGAATGGGATTTGATTTTACAGTAAAGTTAGTTGTCGTCTGCATAGAGGTAGTAGTTAATACCTGCTTTCTTTAGAATGAGGGTGATGGGCTCCATGAAGAGGTTGAATAGGGAAGGAAAGAGAATAGACCCCCTGGGGAACACCCAGGTGGACAGGCATAGGTTTAGAGATGCAGCTGCTGATTTTGATTTGTTGGGATCTGAACTGGAAGAAGGAAGTGAACCATTCAAGAACAGGACCATTGAGGCCAAACCGAACTTTGAGGGTATTGAGTAGGGTAGAGTGGTTGACCGTATCGAAGGCTGCAGAGAGGTCAAGAAGGATGAGAAGGGAAACCTCACTCTTATCGAGGGAGTGGTGGATGTCATCAACAATGTTGAGCATTGCAGTTTCAGTGCTACAACCCTTTCGGAAGCCTGATTGTAATACATCCAGAAGGCAAAATGAGTCAATGTGTTTGTCTAGTTAGAGCAGGATGCATTTTTCAAGGGCTTTGGAAAGAAGAGGTAGATTAGAGATGGGGTGTAGATTGTTAAGATCGTTAGGATCGGCTGTAGCGTTTTTGACGATGGGGGAGATTTGGCCCAATTGGAGGGAGACAGGGACACAACCCGTAGCCAAGGAGGAGTAGATGATGGTAGTCCAATTAGGGTGACCAACTGGCATTGCTGCAAATTCAGGACGGTGAGTGTAAAAATTCAGGACAAAGGGTCAAAATTCAGGACACAAATTCAGGAAGGGAGGTCAAAGTTCAGGACAAAACTTCAGGGCAATAGGTAAGTTTTACAGACACATCAGAGGTCGCGCAATAGTATATAATTAAGCCCAGCCATTTCCAAACATATTCAACCATTTGCAAACCTATCCATCATGTATCCTTCCATCTATCATTTCACTCATCCATCCCTTCATCCATCCTTTCACTCATCCATCCATTATCCATCCATCCACCCTTTCACCCTATACATCTGTACACTTATCCATCCACTCTTCATCCCATCCATCCATTCACTCATCCACCCATCCAGCCATTTACCCTTTCACCAATCCAGCCATCCTTTCACTTACTAATCCTTCCACCCATCCACTCTTTTAGTCATCCATCCATCCTCCCTTTCTCTCTCCATCAACCCTTTCACTTAGCCATCCTTCCATCCATCCACCCACCCACCCATCCATCTACTCATCCACTCATGAATCCATCCATTGACCCTATCACTCACCCATCTATCATTTCACTCCTTCACACATCTATTCATCCTTTTGTCCATCTACCCTCCCTTTCACTCACTCATCCATCCTTACATCCACCCTTTCACTCATACGTACATTCATCCACCCTTGCACTTATCAATCCATCAATCCATCCATCATTTCACTCATCCACCCACCCACCCATCATCCACCCAACCATCCACCCACCCACCCATTCATCCATCCTTTCACCCACCCACGATCCAATGCACTCATCCATCCTTTCACCCACCCACCATCCTCCCACCCACTCGTCCATCCTTTCACCTACCCACTCTCCATCCATCCATCCTTTCACCCACCCACTCATCATCCATCCATCCTTCCCCTCATCATCCATCCATCCTTCCCCTCATCATCCTTCCATCCTTTCACCCACCCCCTCATCATCCATCCATCCCCTCATCATCCATCCATCCTTCCCCTTATCATCCATCCTTTCACCCACCCCCTCATCATCCATCCACCCTTCTCATCATCCATCCTTTCACCCACCCCCTCATCATCCATCCATCCATCCTTCCCCTCATCATCCATCTATCCTTCCCCTCATCATCCATCTATCCTTCCCCTCATCATCCATCTATCCTTCCCCTCATCATCCATCCTTTCACCCACCCCCTCATCATCCATCCATCCACCCTTCTCCTCATCATCCATCCTTTCATCCACCCCCTCATCATCCATCCTTCCCCTCATCATCCATCCTCCCCCTCATCATCCATCCTTTCACCCACCCCCTCATCATCCATCCATACATCCATCCTTCCCCTCATCATCCATCCACCCTCCCCCTCATCATCCATCCACCCTTCTCATCATCCATCCTTTCACCCACCCCCTCATCCATCCATACATCCATCCTCCCCCTCATCATCCATCCATCCTTTCATCCACCCCCTCATCATCCATCCATCCTTTCACCCACCCCCTCATCATCCATTCATCCATCCTTCCCCTCATCATCCATCCTTTCACCCACCCCCTCATCATCCATCCATCCATACATCCTCCCACCCCCTCATCATCCATCCATCCCCTCATCATCCATCCATCCGTCCCCTCATCCATCCATCCATCCTTCCCCTCATCATCCATCCTTCCCCTCATCATCCATCCATCCCCTCATCATCCATCCATCCCCTCATCATCCATCCATCCGTCCCCTCATCCATCCATCCATCCTTCCCCTCATCATCCATCCATCCTTCCCCTCATCATCCATATCCATCCTTCCCCTCATCATCCATATCCATCCTTCCCCTCATCATCCTTCCATCCATCCTTTCACCCACCCCCTCATCATCCATCCATTCCCTCATCATCCATCCATCCCCTCAGCATCCATCCATCCTTCCCCTCAGCATCCATCCTTTCACCCCCCTCATCATCCATCCATCCACCCTTCTCCTCATCATCCATTCTTTCACCCACCCCCTTCATCATCCATCCATCCTTCCCCTCATCATCCATCCTCCCCCCTCATCATCCATCCATCCATCCTTCCTTCCCCTCATCATCCATCCATCCTCCCCCTCATCATCCATCCATCCATCCTTTCACCCACCCCTCATCCATCCTCCCCCCTCATCATCCATCCATCCATCCTTCCTTCCCCTCATCATCCATCCATCCTCCCCCTCATCATCCATCCATCCATCCTTTCACCCACCCCTCATCATCCATCCTCCCCCCTCATCATCCATCCATCCATCCATCCTTCCCCTCATCCATCCATCCTTTCACCCACCCCCTCATCATCCATCCATCCATCCTTTCATCCATCCCCTCATCATCCATCCATCCCCTCATCATCCATCCATCCCCTCATCATCCATCCACCCTTCACCTCATCATCCATCCATCCCCTCATCATCCATCCATCCCCCCTCATCATCCATCCATCCTTCCCCTCATCATCCATCCATCCTTTCACCCACCCACCCATCCATCCATCCATCACCTCCATCCATCCCCTCATCCATCCCCTCATCCATCCCCTCATCCATCCTTCCCCTCATCCATCCATCCTTCCTTCCCCTCATCCATCCTTCCTTCCCCTTATCCATCCATCCTTCCCCTTATCCATCCTTCCTTTCATTCATCATCCATCCTTCCCCTCATCCATCAATCCATCCTTCCCCTCACCCATCTATCCATCCATCCCCTCATCCATCCATCATTCCCCTCATCCTTCCTTCCCCTCATCCATCCATCCTTCCTTCCCCTCATCCATCCATCCTTCCTTCCCCTCATCCATCCTTCCCCTCCATCAATCCCCTCATCCATCCATCCTTCCCATCATCCATCCATCCTTCCCATCATCCATCCATCCTTCCCCTCATCCATCGTTCTCCTCATCCAGCTACCCTTCCACCCATACATCCAGCTATTTACATTTTCTCTCATCCATCATTCTCCTCACTCATCAATCCATCAATCCTCATTATCCATTTATTCAAACTTTCATTCATCCATTCACCCTTTCACTAATTCATCCAGCCATCCACCCATCCCTTCACTTACTTACTCGCCCACCTTTCCATATTAATTTGAGCTGAGCGCTTTTGAGAAGAGGCCCAAGAACTTCACCCTCGCTGCAGGAGCCGTTCCAGGACTGGGACAGAAGCCACCCAGGGCGGAGACAGGATCCACCACAGGGGGGACAGAAGCCATCACAGGCAGGGGCGGGGGAGGGGGACAGGATCCACCACAGTGGGGGGACAGAAGCATTCACAAGTGGGGGGGACAGGAGCCATTACAGGCGGAGGGAGGGGGACAGGAGCCATCACAAGAGGGGGAACAGGATCCACCAGGGTGGACACAGGGGTGGGCATGCAGTTTTCTAGTATCATCTTGGGCTCCTTGCCCCCTCCTGTACAAGACAACGAGATGACAGGCTCTCTGTCCAAAATGCCATCCCCCACTTTGATGTACAGTACTTACAGGAGAGAACTGGTTTAACTGATTGTCCTTTGTTAATCAGTGTGGGTGCGATTGTGCGATTTCTTAATTTTATTACATTATAGGCTGCATGTTTGAAGAACCGAGATTTGCTTACAATTTAGTGACCGTAATTAAGCTCTGTGACGAGAGAGAACCACGTGCTGCCTCTGTGTAATCTGGCCAGGTCTAGGATGTCTGGGGCCCTGGGTAGAAATGGAATGTGTGAGCCCTCCTCTAAATAGCGGAGACATGCCGCATTCATGGCTGTTTGCATCTGAATAGATGCCCCTGCTCCTGAAGCTGCAGCCCCCCTCTGTCACCTTCAAGCTCCTCTTAACAGCTCATCAAGGGCTGAAGTCAAGGGCTGAAGGTGTGAGGGTTGCCATCCCGCTGTGCCTGTCTCTGAGTTTTGGAACAGCATCGGTGTCAAGAAGGGAGGTGGGTGGAAGCTGTGCCTGGTGAAAATTACGGACAAATGGCGTCCGTTAAAGAATCCTTCACGGACAACGGACAGACGGCCAAAATTACGGACTGTCCGTGAAATTTACGGACGGTTGGTCACCCTAAGTCCAATATGGAGAGATGATATGCTTTAGGTCTTGAACGATGTTGGTGGGAAGTGGGTCCAGGGTATGAGAGGAGGGGATTGAGCTTGGAGATGATGTTGAGTACTTCGAGCTTGGTCACTGGGCTAAAATGAAGCCATGATGCATTGTTTTAGGGGGAACAGATCATGGGGGTTGACCATGTGTGGGAGATGGGCAGGATCTGGAGGGGCAAAGGGATCTAGAGGGGGCGAAAGAGAGAAAGGCGGCACGGGTGAGAGGATAGGGAGGGGAGAGACATTGCGGGGGGGGGTTAAGGCAAAGGATGCGTCGATCTTGGCAATTTTTTCAGAAAATAAATTTGCAATTTCTTCACAATTTTCAATAGTAGCGGTCAACTTGGGGGTGGCAGAAGAAGATTGTTTTTTGATAATGTTGAATAATTCCCTGGGTCTATTCTTGGCTCGATCAAGTTGGGCGCGGAAGAAGGAGGCCTTTTCACTAAGGATGTGTTTTTTTGTAATTTATCTCGCGGATCTGAGGAGTGCGAGGTTAGAGGGAGAGGGGTGTTGTCTCCAAGAGCGCTCGGACATTCTAAGTGCACGTCTCTCAATATTGAGTTCAGCATTAAACCAGGATTTGGAAGGGATGTTTTTTTTGCGGTTTTAATTTAGTTAGTGCAAGTTGGTCAAGGACCTCAATGATTGTTTGTTGTAGTGTTCAGTAATATCGTTAGCATTTTGTGAGGGGGGAGAAAGTTGAAGTTTAGCTTTAAGCTCAGACTCTAGTTCGCCTGGGGGAATAAGGTGAGGGTTTCTGGTTAATTTCTTAGGTTTAAGGTTTTTGGTGGGGGGGGGGAGAAAAGTTGTTGATCGTGAAGAGGATGAGGTGATGGTCTGACCAATCAATGGGGATAATGTGCGAGAGGGAGGCTAAATCTTTGCTAGTGATGATGGCATCTAGCGTAGCTCCTTTGTCATGTGTAGGAGAATGGCAAAGTTGGATCAAGTCATTAACGTCTAGAAGGTCGTTGAGGGTTAAAACCGAGTGCATGGCTACCTACTCTGATTTTTAACAGTAGCTGTGCTTTTCCCTTCCTAGAAACGCTACAGCGCGAATTCCAAGAACTTCACGGTTTTACATCAGGATTTTTTTAGGTTTAACCTACGAGACAGCTTTAGCTGCATCTGGCCAAAAGCCTATTGTGGACCACGGTACTTCAAGTGGGATGAAAAATGTTGGGGACAGGGTCAGTGGGAGAGCTGTGGCACCGCGGCCAGGGTGGCTGACGCTGGAATCTGGGGATCACGGTTCGATCCCCGGCGGCAGATTAGTCCAGCACCATGTGACTCTGGGCAATAGCTTGCTTAATCTTCCCGACGGCCCCCAGTGCCTGGAGACCCTTATGGGTGATTGTTCGCGCTTTACAAATGTGGATTATTATTATTTAAAAGGGGCGTTTTGTGGTGTAAAACGTGAACTGTAATCCTGTGTTTTACAAAGCATGCTGCTTTACCTGAAGTTTGGTGCTTCTTTATGAGTTTTCTGCATTGCATCCAGACATATTACTCAACAACAAACATATATCTAAAACAAGCCATACCTATTGGTTTTGTGAGTGCTTGTTAGCTGTTGATATAATTGAGTAACCATGATTTTGCAGTACATAATTAGAATTGGTAATTGCAAATAGTAAATATATGACCACCACGCTGTGAGCACTAGAGAGAGTCCAAGGATTGGATCAGCATTTTAAATGAACACTATTTTGCCCCACTAACTCGCACTACTTTCAGCCTCAACTCCAGATGTCTCAATCATGCCCCATTATAAACACCTTCCCCCAACCAAAACTCACCCGGACGCCTAAATATGGATAATCTTGCTTGTAAGAATAGAGAGTTTATAACTGTTAACAAATTCTGAATCATAGATATAAAATGCAAAATACATACAGTGACCTATCATTAAGACCATTGGCAAAGTTATAAGTACCAAAGGCGAGACATATAGGCTTTGCCAATGCTTGTTTTCTCTTTTTTTTTGTCAATCCTGTTCTGTATTGATAAAAAAGCATATTTTTTTTTCGTTTTCTGGTAGGAACAGCATTGGCAATAAGCACTGGTAAAGCCAATAGTTCTTCATTGGTGACATCGACAACAGAGACCTATTGGTTTTGCCAATTTTTGTTACCATCGTAGTACCTTAATGAGGCATGGCATAATGAGCAGGCACTGAAAATATTAGATCAACAAAGTGCCTTAGACACAGCAAGCAGAGCAATACCCTCAGGCTAGCATTGCTTTGTGTGCTCTCTCTAGGACACTCAGTGATCTAGTGTACTTTTCAGTGAATTCAAGGGCCAGCGCAGGGCCTTTGCAGCACTGCATGCTAAGTTTATACTAATGTATATGGAATAACTAAAATTGATTACTTTGAGTGCATTACAACCTTTGTATTTTATATAGTGAGCATGCAGCTGCTGACTCCCACTTTCCTACTATGGCTGTACTAATCTCTGGAACTCACTACCAGTCAAGATTCGAAATATTCAGGTACATATACGCTTTAGAAGAAAGCTGAAAACGTTGCTATTTCTGAGATAATGATATCATCCCACAAACTTAAGATGGATCTCAGAATTTCACTTTAATGCCCAACCAACACAATACTTCTCATAACGGGTAAGTTATTACCCAATGGCTAGCCTGGGTATTAAATAATAATGGGAAAGGGCACAGGACTAAAAAGAAGAAAAGGCTGCAACTCAATGGTATTCTCTGACAAAGGAAGGATATACCCCAGAAAGGAAATCCTTTACTGAGGAAAATCCTTTAAAAAGGACGGATTGCCATCACTCTCTATTTACTTAAAATGCTTTTATTGTTGCTGGTGCCACTTGCATCACATGTTTGGCAGAGGACTTGAACTCCTGAAAGTCAGGTTGTATGGTTGTATTGATTCCAACCGTACAAAAAAGACGGATAATTTAGTTTTTATTAATAAAATTTTTTCACATATCGCGGTAGCAGTATATGGTCCTGAAGAAAGCCTGGGAATAATTTTCTGTATGGCTGAAACATGTAGACCTACAAAATACATTGACACAGTTATTATTTAAAACTGTTTGCACTGTTTTAATGTGGGTAACAAGAGATACTGATTAACCCGTTAACCGCGGCTGTTTTTTCGCGTCAGTGCGGCCGTTTTAAAGAACGGGCGAGGCTGCGTCGGCCGTTGAACGTGCGCAGCACCAGCCAGGTAGTGCTCCAAACGTTTAACGGCCGATGGCAGAACTTAACGGGTTAAACATATTTTCTCTTGCGATCCACTTTTAATCTCACTTTCACTTCTCATGCATTGCACCCATCACTCTTTAAGAACTGCCCTTTCACATCTGTGACATTACAAAGAGCTTTCGTGTATCTTTCCATCTTTAAATAAAACATCCATGAGCTCCCTTCTCAGTTCTAGAAGGTTGTAGTCCTTGGTCACACTATCGTGTGTCCAGGAGGAGACCCAGATGATGAAGCATGTCCCCTCTGTGAGTGATGGGAATCCGTCCTTTTTAAAGGATTTTCCTCAGTAAAGGATTTCCTTTCCGGGGTATATCCTTCCTTTGTCAGAGAATACCATTGCAGCCTTTTCTTCTTTTTAGTCCTGTGCTCTTTCAGGAGACCCACAGAATTGGTAATGTTGTTCTAAGGTATAGTTGGGGAATCTATCTGTTCTGGTCTCTAAACGTTCCCGGAGACCCTACTTCTCTGTTGTAGTGTGTTTATTATATAATAAATTCAATCCATAGATAGACCTTCTGACCCACGCTAATGCCATAACACCGAGCAGTCGGCAGTCAATAAATCCCTTATACTGCACTTACACTCTCATAAGACAGGTATGCTACAAGTCTTGTCCATCACCCAGTGCTGTACTAGCCCATAAATCAGAAATCGTCACCTAAATAGGCCTTGATTAACTAAAGACATCTGCCACATACTGCTCGGCAGTCGGGGGACTGAAACCTAATTCACCACTGCAAGTCCCAACTAGCTGTATATTATGTCCGCTTCTTTACATCTCACAATTACAATCAGATATGGGATGATAGTGACAGAGTCCATTCCAGCAGATCTCCCCACCCTTTCCCTATCCAACCACACCTGCTCAGGCCCATACATTTTTTTAAAAAATTCTTGGACAATCCAGTGCAGTAACAATCTAAATGGAGCATGACCATAACAAAATCTATAAAGGGACCTGCAGAGCTACTAAGAGATGTGCCTGCTTATTGAAGACTTTACATTTCACACCTGTCTCTCACACCTCTTCATCCACCACGCTGCTAAGTGCTGCATACCCTGTCCCTCACAACCTGGGTAAGCAGTGAGCTACAAATGTTTCTGTCAGGCGAACAAAATCTCCTCAAGGGGAATTGTAAAATAATGTTTTTATTAAACATTAGATACTGTAAGGGCCTATTAATGACCTCTCAAACGTGTGAAGCTTCTCCTACTCAAAAAACACAAATCTTCAAAGAAAAAATTATTTCTTAAAACCACTGACACAACATAACAATTTACTTGTTTTAAATATGTGTTTCATATATCAAAACAGGTATATCTATCTTTTTACATATTTCTCTTTTCGACAGCTGCCCAGAGAACATAAAGAACAATACATCACAATAACATATACATAGTGAAAATCACAAATATCCCAGTAATCACATACACAAACATGAAACCTTGGAACCACAAATAATCAAAATGTCCCAAAAATGTTTTGTTCAGTGTATCCTTCTATCTTCTGTACATATACCAAGGATAGCTGACATCGGACATAATGTAATGTTGTTGACGTTTCAACCCTGTGATCAAGTGTTATTCACTATACATCATGGTGGGTCTTCCTCATGACTAAAACAGACCAAAGAGCAGCCATAAATGTATTCGTAGAAAGACACATATGGAGTGTCCAAAACGGTATTCATTAGTTATGTAACATGACATCCCAGACCACAGCCGGGGTTCACTATATATGGAGATGGGGTTATTATCACCCTTCTTCAACTAAGTCCTCTTGGCCCAATTGTAGCTTCAATTAAAATATATAGCAGCAGCTTCTGTCTTATCTGCTGTTCACCCATATCGAGTGAAACCCGGCAGCGGCGTCAACAGCGTGAAGCTTCGTCACAGTCGATGCATTGTGCTTATCATGAGCGGTGACCACGGCTTCGGGGCAGGCAGCTGCGTCAATGATGGCATCAGGGTTGCTGTTCTTTGAGTTACAGCACAACCACTCAGTTCCAATGTACCGGGGCTGGTTTTGGCAAGACTTGACAGCACAGGACTCACAGCAGAAGAGTTACAGTGCTGGCAACAAGATGTGGATGAAGTATTTGATCTCCCTGAGATTTCCAACAGGAGTCAGGCACCCACAAGCAGTTGGAGAACCTTGGCAAGCAGGATGAAGAAAGCAAAGTCTATTCCTTTCTTAAATTCCTTAAAACATTTAATGATTCTGGCTAAATCGCAGTGTTAGTAACTAAAATGAACTGTAAGGGGCCTTCCCATCTCGGTTCCAAACAGATCTTTCAAATGTGCTTCTTTATCACAGCCCAATCACCTGGGTTGATGCAGATCTTAAGTGGCAGCTGTGACCTGGTAAGACTTAGAACAGACCACATCAGCCATTCCCTTGCAGTATTCTGGTATCATATCCTTTGTGATATTCAAGAGTGTATTTGCAGGTACATTAGTAAGCCTCATTGCATGGAGCATCAGACTCTTGTGGGGTCATAAACCAGTCTTCCTATCCGGAATACTTCGAATACTCATCAGCACCAAATGTAAAACATCCGTCCATTTCAGTTTTTCGTTAACACTTGATAGTCCTGTTTATCTGTTCAGCAATTCCTGAAGCCTCAGGTGGATTACTGCAGTGCAGCCTCTGCTCAATTTGTAATGCTGAGCAAATATGACTTGATGAGGGTGAGGAAACTGCCGTTCGGTTTTGGTCAGACTTGGAAATTTGTGATTATGAATTAAGAAACATTACACCAACGCGCAAAGCAGTTAACCTGCTAGATCCCATATTCTCCTCTTATACTTCAACCTTAGTGGAATAGCCTAATAAATTCCTGTAGACTGACTATTTCACTATCTAGCTCAGAATTCCCGTTCTGTAAAAATTTAAGCACAGTGTGAGATTTGAGAAAATTAAAGAGGGCAGAAACAATTTCCCCTTGAAAAGGTATTCCCATTTTTGATGACTGATCTAAAATATATCTGAAGAAGAAATTAATTTCAATCCCAGCCGACTGTCTGGATTGGTATATAGTTCGTAAAGGGCAGCACTGGGCAAGACCATTCCTGAAGCCATCAAAAGATGTGACATGTCCAGCGCAGCCAGCCAACCAAAATAATTATCTAGGATTGTCAACAATCTGCAACACCCTCATTCCTACCTTAGTATACCTCCTGGGACAGCTGCTTTCTGTAAAAGTCTGACATCTTTTTTGGAAGACAGAATTAAAAAGACCCGACATGGGGCATAAACGTATATCATAGATGACCTGCAGATCATGTTAAAAGTTGAGATGGAAATGAAAAGGTCTAAATAATGTTACAAATTAGATCAGGTTTCGCCAATTACAATTCGTTTCCTTGGTGAAACACTTGCTACAGTCCTCCACTTAGGTTTGCCAGGTAATCCAGCTCCGTCAACTTTGCTGAAATCTTTGGTTTTTTGCATTACCTGTTTTTTTTTATTCTGCTGTTTAATGGGTCTAATGCAATTTACATTGTAAATACAGTCATTAAATCACTCAAAATTACCTGGATGTAAATGATAGGTGTAACTTTAGACTTGCATCCAGTCTGTCATTCTTCGGCAAGGTTTTGTGAAAACTAGATTAAAACAAATTACTTAACAATACCGAAGGAAATAAGTTGCAGGACCATCATCAAGTATGTTTTTGCTCAAGACAGAGTACTAAGCTCACAGTGATTCTGATTGCAAGGTAAGAGAAGCTGGGATAGAAGGTAATGCTTTGCATGGGCTAAAATATTTTTTTGATAATATGACTAGGGTAGTGGAGTTTTCTCTACATCGAGTCAAAGTAATGGCACTTAAGTACAGCATACCATGGGGTTCAATCTAATCTCCCTTTCTTTTTAATATTTATATGAACCCTCTAGCACCAGTCCTTCATCATCTGGGAACTGCCTTATCAATGTAAGCTGACGATACCCAACTGGCATATAGTGTGAAGACATCCCAAGACTCATTCAGTGCCCCTTGTCCAACTTGAAGAACTGCCTACACTTTACCGGAAGAAGGATGGAAAAGGCATTTCTTAAATGGAATTCCATCTAAAATGGAAATCTTTCTTTCCGCCAATGCTTTTCAAGATAGTAGATGGTTTTAGTGACCACCAAAGATGGAAGCTTGTGCAGATCCGTCTAGGTCAGTCCACAATTTTGGCTTTGATGTTGGCTCAAAACTTTCACTTAAAGATCAAGTATCACAAGTCATCAAAATATGTTGTCATCAACTGAAATCTCTAGAAATGTTACTTTCTTTCTTGGAAGATCATCTTTACCTGCCAGTGATACATACCATGATACAATTGAGGCTTGTTTAAGACAATGCTGTTTACTTTGCCTTAGCAAACATAAGTAACTAGTGGCCGTTAACACAAAATGCTGCTTATTGTCTGGCCACAAGAGAGCCAAGGAGAGCTAATGTTATGCCTATTCTGCAGTGATTACACTTCCTGCCATTTAAGCATAGAATAGCATTTAAGGCTGCATTTCTTGTCCATGTAGCCTTATACTCCATTAGTTCTGAGTTTTTGCAAGAAAATTCAATTGGCACTGGCCAGCCCACTCTTTGCGTTCTGGATCTCTTTTTTTATAACATCCATTCCCAGAACTAATATGGCAACGGTGGGCAATAGAGCCTTTTCTGAGGGAGCGGGCAAGCTGTGGAATGCTCTCCAATTTCACCTACTTGCTGAACAAAGCTAACTTTGATTCAAGAGATTACTAAAAATGCATATCTTCAGCTGTTAGTCGACTGTTACTCAGCTGTAGTGGGGGGCAAGCTTAAGCGTCAAGAGACTTTGGTGAACGTTTCACCATAGAAGTGCATTCCATAGGCCATACATTTCAAGCCAAAGAAACCTCCCGGGTTCTCAACAATGTAAACATCTAGGTTAAACTTTTTTAAATGGCCTTATCAAACCACCATCTGTGAAAAATTAAGTCATAAAGGAATATCTTACACCACAACAAAGAAAGCACTACGGGCCAGATGTACTAAGCAATGAAATGGTTGGAAACTATCAGATTTAGCGTTTGTGACAGTTGAAATGCTTTTTCCTATATACTTATCCCATTGTACGAGTTATAAACGTACAAGTTATTCATTGAAAAAGAAGCGGAGTGGGCTAGTCCAACATAAACGTCAATGTAAGACTATAAATAATTAGGCTACGCCTTGGGCGTGGTTCACGAAGAGACTGAGCCGCAGCGAATGTCTGCACCCTGCCACGTTGCTGCCGCCATGACCGCGTGCCTCCTCGATAAAGGCCCATTGCGAACTCCGCGCCACAGCACCGCAGACTTATGTCTGTATCGACTACTGTCTTCGATCTACAATGCGGACAACAAGGTTTACAACTTGAATTCAACTTTCGATCTAAATTTGTCATCGGTATCTGTGCTAAGTACTGCCTTCAATCTACACTGCAGTCAGTAGAATTGACAACTTGATACCAATTTTGTTAAATGATGCAACAAAAAACATTCCTTAATGTCTGTACTGAGTACTGCTTTTAAATGTACACTGCGATCAACAGAGTTCACCACTTGATACCAGAAGCGCATCAGCACTGCAGACAACATTGAATTCATTCTGGATTTATTTAAGGCAGAGACAATTGTACTGTGTCCTCAGATTTTGTTAAAGTATGTGACAAAAAAGCATACCTTGATGTCTGTATCAACTACTGCTGCGATCTACACTGCGACCAGCAGGGTTTACAACGTGGTACCAGTGGCGCCTTAGCTCTACAGACAATGTTAAATTCATTCCCGATTTATTTAAGTCAGAGTCAATTGTACTGTGTCCTCAGATTTTGTTAACTGTGACAAAAAAGCATTCATCGATGTTTGGGTCGAGTAGTGCCTTCGATCTACACTCCAATTACTGTGCCCCCCAACCACGCATCGTCGCAGGATACGTACAAGCTAAGCGCCAAAGGTACTACTAACTCAGTGCACCAAACATCATCCCTCAAACCTACACAAAATCGCCACGTGGCCTTACTAAGCCAGAATTAACAAGACAAAAAACATTACTATCAGTACGGCCTGCCCAGACCACACATCAGTGCCTACCCCAGGGACACTGCTGTTTGCTATGAGAGGGCGGGAGTCTCACGGCTCCCGCCCTCCCATAGAAAACTTGGTTTGGATTTTGAAAGACAGAGCAGTGAAATCTGTTCTCACTTTCAAAATCCAAACCAGATTGCTTTTCCACATGCAAGTTAGCATCTCCCCATGTGGAAAAGCAATGCCGGCTCCAGAAGGATGCGGGGAGCCGGCGGGACCATGGGGGCATTGTGACTCCCCCCCCCCCCCATGGTCGCCAACATTTTTTATAAGACCCGGGGGATAGGGTTCCCGGGGATATTAGAAATCACTGATAGGGGTTAATTTTTAATGGTAAAATTAGAAGTCGCAGCGCTCAGTGCAGCCCCCTGGTGTGCACGCGCTGGATGCACGATTCATAATCTGTAGGTCACGTGACTCCAGACCCTTTGGTGCACAACTTCTATGCGTTTGGGAGCCGGCATTGCTTTTCCACATGGGGAGCTACTAACATGTAGCTCCCCATGTGGAAAAGCAATCTGATTTAGATTTTGAAAAAGAGAACAGATTTTTTTGCTATGGGAGGGCGGGATGGACACCCCGGGACACTGCAGGAGCGGGCCCTCAAATAATACATAAAGCTCCGGGGAGTGGTGGTCCCCGGGGCTTTGGAGACCTTGCAGCCCCCCAACCAATTTTTTTATAGTAGCCCTGGGGGGGAACGGGCCCATGAGTGCTCCAGGAGGGGTGCTACGCAATCCCCCTCCCACAATACATAAATTCCCAGGGGGTGGTGGTCCCCGCAGCTTTGGGGTCCTTCCACCCCATCCCCCACCATTTGTTTTTTTTTTTTAGCCCTGGGGAGTGACGATCCCCGGGGTTGGGGGGCCCCTCTGGCCCCCCATAAAATGTAATAATTTTGCCCCCTGTATTAAGCCCTCCCAGGGGCTAATTATAAAAAAAGCTCTGTTTTGAATTTTTTCTTTTTTTTTTTTTACAGCAGAGTCCGCGCACCCTACACTTACCTGCCGGGTCTTTTTAAAAAAAAAACAAATTGTGGGCCCTGGGGGTCCTTCTGGGAAACCCTAAGCAGGTCTAGAGTGTAAAAGTATTTATACTCCTGCCCCCTTTCTACATTTTGCACACATATTCCACTGACTTCTTCAGCCTCGCTTCTACCGATGCACAAAATGGCTGCCAACAGTTCCTGGTTTCGAATCTTGACAACCACTTAACAGCCCTGTATCAGTCCAAACAACCCTTATGGTGATGGTTGTAAAGTCAACCTTATAGACCAGCTATCCTAGTGGTAGCATGGACAAAGCAGTCTTAGGCTAAAACTTCAGAGAGCATGTGAAGCCAGCTGTTTTACCATATGTAACCCCTTGAATACCAAATGAAAGGACACCACACAGGTTATATATAAAATACATATGTATTTATTACTAACACAACCCCTCTGAACTCTTTATGAGGTCAGAGGCCAAAGCACATAACAAGATACTTAATTATCATACAATAAGTTGCACAAAATACAGTCTAGCCCTAGGGGCGTTGTAAACCATATACTAAAATAGTGGTATAAGAACCACGTCACGAACCGGGAGTAGGCCTAGGGCCTGGGGCATCGCTGAGGCTACACTGGACTACCAAAGGTTAGGAAGCAGGAGGCCAACGGGATGCATGTGCAGTGTCTAAACACACACGCGAGTTACCATAGGGATACAATGGGAACGTAAAGATTGGAAACTAGTTGATTTAGGGCACTTCCAGATGGACTAGGAGAAAGCTACTGAAAACTAGGACACTTGGATAGTCAATACCCACAGGAGCACCGGAGTACTCGCGTTACCTCACCCACAGGAGCCGGGTGCATAGGTGTCAAGGTTGTGTCGGGTTTCGTCGCTGAATCCTATGGAGACCTGTAAAAAGATGCTGCAGGCGACCAGGAGAGAAGTGTCCGGTTGGATCCAAGGGTGGATCGAGGACGAAGAGTACCTGAAAGCAGAGGGGACAGAGTCTGGGTCACTAGCCAGTGACCAGGAAGGAACCAGGCGATGTCGCGAAGCAATCAGGCGATGTCGTGAAGCTTGTCTCTGCAGCCACGTAGACCAGGAGGCGTCAATGATGACCAGGAGCTGTATACGGACTGTCCTACAAAGGATCTCGCTGTCGGCGGTGTCGGCTTCCAGATCGGAGTCAACAGGCCTTGGCAAATGCAACCCACGCAGGAATCGAATATTCGCTTATAGTTAGACCAGCAAGGTCTGGGGAGCATTTCCTTTTCAGGGAAGCAGGAGCAAGCCTGGAGCAACCAGGCAAGAGGTGTAAGTTCAAAGGTTCGCCTTCACAGAGGCCACTAGCCAACGGGCAAGTGACCGGAAAGGCGCGTCGAGCACAAAAACACAAGCAGGCCCCATGCGGCACTCGGTGAGTGTGAAGGGCTGTGCTTCGGTGCAAAAGGTGCTCGGGGCTGGGGCTTCTCAATCCCCAATGCACAACTTCGAGGGTGCCTCAGAAGCTGCGCAATTAGCAATAAGCAGGTTTTCCAAGACGTCCGGTCCCACGTCTCTCGTCGCCTCCACGAGTCTCAGCTTTGCTGTGGCTGTGAATCGGGGTCAGAGAAGTCTGGAAGTCCAGTTCCTGTCTGGCTCTGTGCTCGGGCCCCGGCGGGAGCCTCGACAAAGCAAACCGGCAAGTCGCTGTTGGTGCCTGTTTGAACAGGGTGGTCACTCCTTAGCCACAAGGGAGATTCTTCAGTCTTCTAGTTGCAGTAGAATGTCGAAGGTCCAGAGTTTTGTGTCAAGTTTCAGTTCAGGATAAATCTAACTCTGTAGACTCAGCTCCTACCTTTATACTAATCAAAGGGGCTGGATAACCTGCTAGGTCCCTCCTATGGGTGGGACCAGGGAAGGGGGTGGTTACACCCCTTTCCCTTAGTCCAGTTTCGTGCCAGAGCTGGGGCTGGAGTGCCCCAGCAACTGGTTTGAACCAGGCTATGCATGGAGCACCTTGTGTGCCCCAGGCAGTGTCTCATTTCATTCAGCCCTCCCTGCCCCAATACACTAAGGCCTGTCTGGGGTGGTGCTAGCACCTCCTAAGGCAGAAAATCTATTGTCCAAGCCTCCCTTGCTGGAAGAAGTCCCAGCAGGAGGAGGTCAGACTTGAGTAATTTATAGCATCCTCAAAGTCAGTCTTTCAAAAAATTCCAAAGTATAGGACATGATAATCCAAATCCAAATGTTTCTCAAGAAAAGTCATAAACCATGTCCGTGGGTCATATCTGCCCAAACGCCGATATTCTGAACGATTGAAAATGACTTTTCTTGAGAAACATTTGGATTTGGATTATCATGTCCTATACTTTGGAATTTTTGAAAGACTGACTTTGAGGATGCTATAAATTACTCAAGTCTGCCCGAATTGTGTGGGTAAAATTGATACCTAGTCACTTTGAATAAGAATGTACTTACGACTCATCTAACATTTGGAAGAAATATCTAGTTATATGACAACAGGATACCGACATAACTGGAAGGAAATAAGAACGCCCTGAAGAAGTTCTGTTGTACAGAACGAAACGCGTCGGCTGGCTGTGGTACATAAACTTAAGGAAAATAAAAGCATTTGAATATACACCTAGATTCAGCGCTACAATAAGGACTCTAAGTGATATGATTTGATTGGACTTGTTGTGCAAGTGGTGCTGTGCCAAACTTTGGAATATTCTCCACTACTCTCTACTACTCCACAACTCTCTAATACTCACTCTCTACTACTCATTCTCTACTACTCTCTACTACTCACTATCTACTACTCCCTACTACTCACTCTCTACTATTCTCTCTCTACTACTCACTCTCTACTACTCTCTCTCTACTACTCTCTACTACTCACTCTCTACTACACTCTACTACTCACTCTCTCTACTATTCTCTCTCTCTGCTACTCACTCTCTACTACTCACTTTCTACTACTCTTTACTACTCACTCCACTACTCTCTACTACTCACTCTCTACTGCTCTCTACTACTCAATCTACTACTTACTCTCTACTACTCTTTACTACTCACTCTCTACTCTCTACTACTCACTCTACTATTCACTCTACTACTCTCTACTACTCACTCTCTGCTACTCTCTCTACTGCTCTCTACTACTCTCTACTACTCACTCTACTCTCTATTACTCACTCTATACTCTCTACCTCTCTCTACTTCTCTCTCTACTAGTCTCTACCTCTCTACCTCTTTACCTCTCTACCTCTCTCTACACACACATATACACATATATATATATATATATGCATATATATGCATATGCATTTATATATATGTATATATATATATATATATACATACATATATAAACATATATAATCTGCATATCTATATAAATACAAATATAAATGCATGCATACATATACATATATGCATACATATGCATGTTATTTACATGAAAGTTTGAAAAACACTAATAAAAGCAAAGCTAAAAAGCCACCTCATTACAAACAGAATGGCTTTAACTTAAACGAGGGCGAGAGCTATTGCATTTTCAATGCTTGTTTACTTTGGTTCCATCAAGAAGGCATTCAGATGTGTCACACATTTGCCATAAATTCTGAATGTTAGCACTCTAGTTGCTCATTAGATCACTGTAGTAAAGCTACTGCTCACCAGGGAAGTCTGCTGCTGGTATTCAAAGTGCATGTTTCAGTCTGCATGTCAGAATTTTTTAATGAAATAGAAGAGGATTTGAGAAGTCACTCAAAATGTGCCCTAATTTTTCTTTCTGAAGCACTAATCATACTTTCTATGGCAAAATGAACCCCCTCATTTTGTTCCTTTTTAAATTAAATGTTTTAAGAGTTACCACTTTATTCCAATCAAGATGGCTTCAGGTGTGCCATACCTTTGTAATAAGTAGGACTGTTAGCGCTCTAGTTGTTCTTTAGAACACTCTGGGAAGCTGCAGTAGAACACAAAGGAATCAACTGACAGTCTCTGCTCTTGTTGGATGTACATGTTTTACTGAGAATGTCAGACTTCATTCTCACATGACTGAGAAAGATAATGTGAATTTACAGAAAATATGCTTTCAGTTTAGCTTATAGATCCCCTTCCAAACCACTGTGGGAAAAGCATGAGATAATAGTTTTCTTTCAAACATGATTCATGATATCCCAGCAGAAGGCTTTTTCACATGGTAAAATCACCTTAGAACACACCACAATTCCTAAAATGAGTATGGTACCATCAACAAATGATTTATAATGTAACTAAAGTCCTAAAACCTTCTATTAACTGCAATGCTGTTTAATGAAGTGCTATCATGTATATTGGTCCCAAGATGGCTGCCAACACTTCTTGGAAGAAGTGCTGAAAGCCAATCAGATCTCACGATGAGATGTGTGGTTAGGCTCCGCCCAGATATATATATATTTTTTTCTTTTGATTTTCTCAGGAACTACTGGAGGGATTTACACCATTTAACCAAAAGGGAGATATGCGTACCAGACCCTACCATTTTCCCAAATTTGGTTTAATTCCGTTCAGCAGTTCGGGCTGTAGCCGTGTCTAATCGTCCTATGGAAATTAACATGGGGAAAACACGTTTTGGGACCCCCCCTTTTTTCTCGGCCCCCGCTTGACGAATCTTCCCAAGACTTTCAGGGAAGGAGCGGAACAGAGCGGGCCATCTTCTTTGAGAAATTCGCGAAGATTCAACAACCGGCGCCAAAGTTATTCCCAATAGAATGTTGCGGGTTTCCTATAGAAACTAGGTCCTAACTATAACTACCTACTGGCGACCGCCAGTAGGTAATATATATATATATTTATCAGGGGAGTGGTGCAGGACTATTAAAAGCTGGACTTTACTCACCTCTGTTTGGCAGCGGCATCTGAAGAAGGCTTTTCATAGCCGAAATGCATTATGCCACATCTGCTGTTTCGAATAAAGAAAGCCTCATCTGCAATCCCTGCTTGTGGCCTCTTCCTTCCGCGCTGCTGGAGGTTTCTTTCACACATATATATATATATATATATATATATATATATATATATATACTTTGATAGAAAAGCAGACATTTGATGTGAGCAAATTTAGAGTATCGCTGGTGTTGAGGGTGCTCTATACAGGAGCTGCCTTCCACCTAAACTTGGGAACTACCCAGAGTTCTATCCTTCCTTTTTGCATAATTTATGCTTCACTCTATGCCTGCAAGGGAATTGTTTTGATATATATATATGTATATATATATATATATATATATCTCCAAAGATGCCCAGTAATTGAAGACGCACTCACAGTAGATGTGTTCAGTATGAACTTTAATTTCCAAAACCGGCATTTTTCATCCCAATAAATCTTGTGGCCTGACGCGTTTCAGAGCAACTTGCTCCTTTCTTAAAGGCATGCTGGCAGTTCACGAATGCTTCACACACCCTCTCTTTCCCTCTGCATTTTTAAATAGTTCATTACCCTCAGGTGGGTTTCTCTGTTGATTTGCCCTGGTGCTGCATGCTGGGATTTGAAGTATGTGCAAAATAATTCTCACCCTCCAGTGGGTTCCGTGATTTCTGCCTCAATGACAGCATATTAAAACAAATCTTTTAGCCCTCCAGTGGGCCCCAGGAATCAAATCCGGTTTGTTTTTCAAAACATCCTCTGTGCTTCCTTGCGCAATGAAAAGTTCAAAGCCTCAGCCCCATATTTCTTTTGATGGAGGTGCAGTCTTCCACAGCCTGGCTGCCGTGTAATTTATCTCCAAAGATGCCCCGTAATTGAAGACGCACTCACAGTAGATGTGTTCAGCATGAACTTTAATTTCCAAAACCGGCATTTTTCATCCCAATAAAGCCAGGCTGTGGAAGACTGCACCTCCATCAAAAGAAGTAAAACTTATGCACTGATACTGCAAGCTAGCTCCATACTGGATTCTAAGGACAGGCCCGCTCTGCCTGCTGTCCAGTAGCCTCGTAATCATATTGCTTCTCCCTCATATAAACACACACTTGTATTTAGTGGAAAAGTCTACTGTTCACAATGTCTGGTGCTCAAAAATCTCTAGGTTATTCTTCTAATTAACCATGTGTGTTCTTTAAACCAAAGCATATACACCTAAATGGGTGATATCTTTCTTCAAGCAGAGGGAGCACTTTAACATAATGCCTTACTGTCTTTCTGTGATAATATCAGAAAAGGTCTCAGTGAGCTCACATTTTAAAAGGTCAGTTTGGAAATGGTACACTCCTCTACACAATGTCTACAAGCAAGCTGTGATAGAGAGTATCTGTGAGTCAGGATATATTGCCAGTCCAAAGGAAGGAGATGTGTTGTACCATAAACTCACAGTCATAGCTAGGACTGGGGATAGAATTCATTTAAATTTCTTTGTGAAGCAGGATAAAGGGAAGGGCAGGGACAAAGTCAGACGATTCGGTACTAAAAGTAGCAATTGAATTAATGTGTGCCGTAGGGATCAGCATCTCACATCCAAAAGATGGAATACCAAGGGTACAGGTATATGGCTCTTTCGTTAAGTTAGGGGGCAGTATTTAGGGAGAAGACCTAGGATTATTTGTATTATTAAACAAATCTATTGTACTTAAATGACCTTTCTGGTGGAAAACCCCGTTTAGAAATTACCCTATTTGAATCTGGAAATGGGTTAGACCTGGCAAATTTGACATGGTTTTTCCCCTAACTTTTTGCATTCAGACCTATTTCTGCTGACTTTGTTTTTGCTGGCCTTAGAACTTTGCACACTTTACCACTTCTAACCAGTGCCACCGTACTTGTGCTCCTTCCTTGAAATATGGTACCATTGGTCTATACCCAAATGACATCTTTAATTTACTTTAAAGTCCCTAATAAAGTGACACTACATGTGCACACAGCCTGTAAATTAAATGCTACTAGTGGGCCAGCAGCACTGATTGTGCCACCTACTTAAGTAACACTCTAAACATATCTCAGACCTGTCATTGCAGAGCCTGTGTGTGCAGCTTTAAACTGTCATTAAAACCTGTGAAAATAAACTAGTTGCCAAGCCCAAACCTTCTTTTTTCTCACATATAAATCACGACTAAGGTAGGCCTTTAGGTAGGGTGGCCCAGGGTTAGGGTGCAGTGTATTTAAAAAGTAGAAAGGGGGTTGAGAGCACACTACCTCACAGTGCCAAGCACAGTTCACCCCTTTGCATCCTGGTAAATTCAGTACACAGTTCAAACTTACTTCAAAATTAGCTGGAGTTTTTCACCAAAGTTGGTGCAGACATTGCTGTATATCTCTAGGCACGTGTTTCTGGGTTGAGCCCGTCTTCAGTAGAGAGCAGCAGTATTAGAGATCAAACAAAAATCATCTGGGGTTGTTGGAAATGCTGCCAAGTTCCTCTCTGGTCACAGTACCACTCACAGGCACACAGGTGCATCTCCAAAGCTCGTCAGCTTGCTGGCTCAAGGGAGCCTTTTAAACACAAAGGGGGTTGGGAGCACACTGCCTCACAGTCCCAGCACAGTTCACCCCTTTGCATCCTGGTAAATGCAGTACACAGTTCAAACTTACTTCAAAATTAGCTGGAGTTTTTCATCCAAGGTTGGTGCAGACATTGCTGTATATCTCTAGACACGTGTTTCTGGGTTGAGCCCATCTTCAGTAGAGAGCAGCAGTATTAGAGATCAAAGAAAAATCATCTGGGGTTGCTGGAAATGCTGCCAAGTTCCTCTCAGGTCACAGTACCACTCACAGGCACACAGGTGCATCTCCAAAGCTTGCCAGCTTGCTGGCTCAAGTGAGCCTTTTAAATAGAAAGGGGGTTGGGAGCACACTGCCTCACAGTCCCAGCACAGTTCACCCCTTTGCATCCTGGTAAATGCAGTACACAGTTCAAACTTACTTCAAAATTAGCTGGAGTGTTTCACCAAAATTGGTGCAGACATTGCTGTATATCTCTAGACACGTGTTTCTGGGTTGAGCCCCTCTTCAGTAGAGAGCAGCAGTATTAGAGATCAAAGAAAAATCATCTGGGGTTGCTGGAAATGCTGCCAAGTTCCTCTCAGGTCACATTACCACTCACAGGCACACAGGTGCATCTCCAAAGCTTGTCAGCTTGCTGGCTCAAGGCAGCCTTTTAAACAGAAAGGGGATTGGGAGCACACTGCCTCACAGTCCCAGCACAGTTCACCCCTCTGCATCCTGGTAAATGCAGTACACAGTTCAAACTTACTTCAAAATTAGCTGGAGTTTTTCACCAAAGTTGGTGCAGACATTGCTGTATATCTCTAGACAAGTGTTTCTGGTTGAGCCCGTCTTCAGTAGAGAGCAGCAGTATCAGAGATCAAAGAAAAATCATCTGGTGTTGCTGGAAATGCTGCCAAGTAGCTCTCTGCTCATAGTTCCACTCACAGGCACACAGGTGCATCCCCAAAGCATGTCAGCTTGCTGGCTCAAGGGAGCCTTTTAAACAGAAAGTGGGTTGGGAGCACACTGCCTCACAGTCCCAGCACAGTTCACCCCTTTGCATCCTGTGGCAGCCTTTTCAGCAACCCCAGAAGGATTTTTCGTTTTTTATCTCTACTGATGAAGGATAATATCCAGAAACACATGTGTCTAGAGATTTACAGCACTAACCTGCACCAACTTTGGTGAACCACTACAGCTAAAATTCAAGTAAGAAATCACCGTGAACTGCATTTACCACAATGCTAAGGGGCGAACTGTGCTGGGAGGTGAGGCAGTGTGCTCCCATCCCCCTTCTGTTTGAAAAGGCTTCCTTGAGCCACTGAGCTGACATGCTTTTGGAGATGCACCTGTGCGCCAGAGAGAGGTACTGAGACCTGAGAGACTGTGGCAGCCTTTCCAGCAACCCCGGAAGGAATTTTAATTTTTATCTGTACTGATGAAGGATAATATCCACAAACACATGTGTCTAGAGATATACAGCACTAACCTAACTACGCCGGCCACACGCTTGACCCCGTCTTCTCCTCCAGCAAGGACATCTCCTTCAGCCACGCCACCGGACTCCACTGGACAGACCACAGCTGCCTTCCCTTCAGCTTCAAAAGGACCACGACCCACCACCACCCGCAACAGGTTCCCCGCAGGAGCTGGAACAAGATCACAGCCGACCAGCTCGCCACATCCCTGAGCCAGAACCCTCCCGCCAGCTCAGCGAACCCCAACCAAGCCGCCAACGACCTCACGAGGTGGATCAGCAACTGCTTTGACGACCTCGCCCCACTGAAGACCCCCCCCCCCCCCGCCAGACCCTGCACCAAGAAAGCATCCTGGTTTACTGACGAACTCAAGAGCTCCAAGAAGAACTGCCGAGTCTTCGAAAAAAGCCTGGCGCAGAGACCCAACTACAGACAACATGACCACCCTCAAGCTTGCCACTCGAAAACATCACCAGCTGATCCACGCCACCAAGAGAACCGCATTCAAGGAACGCCTGGACAACAACGCCCGCAACAGCAAGGAACTCTTCAACATCGTCAAAGAGCTCTTGAACCCTAGCGCCGGAAACAACTACATCCCTCCCTCGCAAGACCTCTGCAACTCGCTCGCATCTTTCTTCCACAGCAAGATCGCAGACATACACAACAGCTTCAGCACACAGCCGACGCACCCTACGACCGCACCAACGCCCCCCACCACCACCCTTCACGCCTGGACCCCGGTCAACACCGAAGACACCATCCGCGCGATGAACTCCATCCACTCCGGCTCCCCAACCGATCCATGCCCTCACCACATCTTCAACAAGGCCGACTCCGTCATCGCACCCCATCTCCGGGACATCATCAACGCCTCCTTCGACACCGCTACCTTCCCAGAGAGCTGGAAGCACGCCGAACTCAGCGCCCTACTGAAGAAACCATCAGCGGACCCCACCGACCTCAAAAACTACCGTCCCATCTCGCTCCTTCCTTTTCCTGCCAAAGTCATCGAGAAGACCGTCAACAGACAGCTGGCCGCCTTCCTCGAGACGAATGGATCCCTCGACCACTCGCAATCCGGCTTCCGGGCCAACCACAGCACCGAGACTGCCCTCATCGCAGCCACCGACGACATCCGAACCCTGCTCGACAACGGGGAAACAGCGGCCCTCATCCTCCTGGACCTCTCCGCGGCGTTCGACACGGTCTGCCACCGCACCCTAGTGCAGCGCCTCAACAACATCGGAATCCAGGAGAAGGCTCTGGAATGGATCATCTCCTTCCTCACCGGAAGAACACAGAGAGTCCGCCTCCCCCCGTTCAGATCCGAGGCCACCGAAGTCATCTGCGGCGTTCCACAAGGATCATCACTCAGCCCCACGCTGTTCAACATCTACATGATCCCCCTTGCAGCCATCGCACGCCAACAGAACCTCAACATCATCTCCTACGCCGACGACACCCAGCTGATCCTCTCCCTCACCAACGACCCCGCCACCGCCAGAACCAACCTACACGAAGGGATGAAAGACGTAGCCGAATGGATGATGAACAACCGCCTGAAACTGAACTCAGATAAGGCGGAAGTCCTCATCCTGGGATCTTCGCCCTCCGCCTGGGACAACTCCTGGTGGCCCCCTGCCCTGGGCAGCGCACCCAAACCAACAGACCACGCACGCAACCTGGGCTTCATCCTGGACTCCTCCCTCTCCATGACCAGACAAGTCAACGCCGTCTCCTCGTCATGCTTCAACATCCTACGCATGCTACGCAAGATCTTCCGGGGGATCCCCACCGAAACCAGGAAGACGGTCACCCAGGCCCTAGTCACCAGCCGACTGGACTACGGCAACTCCCTCTACGCCGGAACCACAGCCAAACTCCAGAAAAGACTTCAGCGCATTCAGAACGCCTCAGCACGCCTCATCCTGGACATTCCCCGACACAGCCACATCTCCGTACACCTGAGAAACCTGCACTGGCTCCCCGTCAGCAAGAGAATCACGTTCAGACTCCTCACCCACGCACACAAAGCTCTCCACAACCAAGGCCCAAGATACCTCAACGACCGTCTGACCTTCTACACTCCCACCCGCCAGCTCCGATCGACCAGCCACGCCCTCGCCGCCGTCCCCCGCATCCGAAGAGCCACAACGGGAGGAAGATCCTTCTCCTACCTGGCTGCCACTGATGAAGGATAATATCCAGAAACACATGTGTCTAGAGATTTACAGCACTAACCTGCACCAACTTTGGTGAGTCTCAGAAAGAACCTGGAGGAATAATCCCTCAGCCCTCCACCGTGATCAACTCCAAGCAGCACGCAGGTTATACAAAAAGCACTTAAGATCAAAAAGTCAGCTTTCTTCTGCTTGTCATTAGACAACGCAAAAAAACGACCAAAAGAACTTTTCAATATCATAAGGAATCAAACCTCCACACCTACACCTCCTTCAACCCAGGCATCCAAAGCTCGATGCGACAGCTTTGCAACCTTTTTCAAAGATAAAATCGCCAAGATCGACCTCGCACTTGGCTTAAATCCCATCTCCTTCAGTGAGATAAAAATGTCCAAAACCCTGGTTAACGCTTCCGTGAATTCTCCAAAACAGTGATCATCATTCATTCCCATCCAGGAAGCAGAGATAGTCAATCTAATCGGCAGCGCCTAGCCCTCAACTCACGCCCTGGACCAGCTACCACCTCACCTGTCCGAAGACCTGAAGCTAGTCCTAGCGCCAATATGGTGTAAGATCATCAACAGCTCATTGAGCTCTGGAATCGTACCAGACTGCCTCAAGGTAGGGCAAGTCACACCACTATTAAAGAAACCAGGGCTAGACACTGAAGATCTCAACAATTTCAGACCTGTCTCAAACCTTCCTTTTTTGTCCAAAATCATGGAAAGATGTGTACTCCCACAGCTAACCCAACACCTAGAAAACATCAAACTACTAGATCCCCACCAATCAGGCTTCAGAAAGGGATGCAGCACTGAAACAGCAATTCTCAATGTCATAGATGACCTACTCAAGTCACTCGACTCTGACCAATGCTGCATTCTCATCCTCCTAGACTTATCGGCTGCATTCGATACAGTAAACCACAACCTGCTCTTAAGAGTTCTTCAAGAAAGGGCTGGTCTACAAGAGACAGTCCTTCACTGGTTCTCTTCCTTTCTTCATAACTGTTCACAAAGAATAAAAATCAAAAACTTTGAATCCGACCTTCACCCTGTCATCAGAGGTGTTCCACAAGGATCTGTACTCTCCCCCCAGCTCTTCAACATATACATTGAACCCCTCACTTCTCTACTCAGAAAATCCAACATCCCCTTTCATCTATATGCTGATGACACGCAGCTATATCTGGAAACCACCTCAATTGATCACATCCAGAGACTAAACAACACGCTCAAAGAGGTCCAACACTGGCTCACAACCAATCACCTGAAACTGAACCAAGAAAAAACTGAAATATTACTCATTTCCAACAAAGATGATAACCCACAAATCGTAGAATGGCTCAAAGCCATCAATGCCCTCAATGGTAACCTCTCCTTGGCAGACTCGGTGAAATCTCTAAGGATCACCCTAGACCCAAAACTGGACATGAAGAAACACATCGCAAGATCCGCAAAAGTGCCTTTCTCAACCTAAAATTACTATACAAAATAAAACCCTTCCTCCCACCTAAGGACCTGCAACAAGCCACCCAAGCATTGGTCCTCTCCAGAATAGACTACGGGATCGCTACCTTGACGGGGACAGCAAAAACTCACCCTGCCCCCTTGAAGACAACACTCAATGCAGCAGCAAGAATGGTCACCGGAAGTAAGAAGTTAGAGCACATTTCTCCAGCCCTCAGAGAACTCAGATGGCTCCCAGTGAAGTTACGAGCCAGCTTTAGAACAGCCTGCCTCACGCACAAAGCCCTGCATCCGGGTAAACCAGAATATCTGGCCGCCAAGCTCAAAAGGGCAGGCCAGTCCAGAAACCTCAGGAGCTCCAGCTCTCTTCTGCTCATCCCGCCAAAAACTTGCAAGCATAGAACCACAGCCAAATCGTTTGCAGGTAACGCACCTAAAATCTGGAACTCCATCCCACCCCACATCAGAACAATCCCCTCTTTTCCAAAATTCAAGAGCCTACTCAAAACCCTCTTCCTCGACCGCCCTCGAGGGAACTGACAGACCCTGGTTAGGCACCCAACCGACACTCCATCTTTACTAATACCCGAGACTGATAACATGGTCACAGCTCAAGAAATCCTTCCGGGTATAATCATTTTGATTACCGGTTACTTATGATTAACTATCAGATCCTTCCTTCTGATGCAGTTCAAGGAATCCTTGGGTGTTTAAACTTTTTGACTATCAGACTATCAGTTCCTATCTTCTGACACAGTTCAAGAAATCCTTCTATGTATAAACTTTTCGATTACAGATTATGGATGGATGAACCTGTGGCCATATGCCAGTCCCTCGCCCGCCCCAACCCCTATGTTCCCCAATCTCCTGTATCACATGTCTGTTCAGTGTTGTATATGCTGTGAAGCGCTCTGATACCCTTTGGTCTAGCTAGCGCTATACAAAACTATTAAAATAAATAAAATAGGTAAGAAATCACTGTGAAGTGCATTTAGCACAATGCTAAGGGGCGAACTGTGCTGGGAGGTGAGGCAGCGTGCTCCCATCCCCCTTCTGTTTGAAAAGGCTCCCTTGAGCCTCTGAGCTGACGAGCGTTTGGAGATGCACCTGCACGACAGAGAGAGGCACTGAGACCTGGGAGACTGTGGCAGCCTTTCCAGCAACCCCAGAAGGATTTTTCGTTTTTTATCTCTACTGATGAAGGATAATATCCAGAAACACATGTGTCTAGAGATTTACAGTACTAACCTGCACCAACTTTGGTGAACCACTACAGCTAAAATTCAAGTAAGAAATCACTGTGAACTACATTTACCACAATGCTAAGGGGCGAACTGTGCTGGGAGGTGGGGCAGTGTGCTCCCATCCCCCTTCTGTTTGAAAAGGCTCCCTTGAGCCACTGAGCTGACAAGCTTTGGAGATGCACCTGTGCGCCAGATAGAGGTACTGAGACCTCAGAGACTGTGGCAGCCTTCCCAGCAACCCTAGAAGGAATGTTCGTTTTTTATCTCTACTGATGAAGGATAATATCCAGAAACACATGTGTCTAGAGATTTACAGCACTAACCTGCACCAACTTTGGTGAACCACTACAGCTAAAATTCAAGTAAGAAATCACTGTGAACTACATTTACCACAATGCTAAGGGGCGAACTGTGCTGGGAGGTGAGGCAGTGTTCTCCCATCCCCCTTCTGTTTGAAAAAGCTCCCTTGAGCCACTGAGCTGACGAGCTTTTGGGGATGCACCTGTGCGCCAGAGAGAGGTACTGAGACCTGAGAGACTATGCAGCCTTTCCAGCAACCCCAGAAGGAATTTTCATTTTTTATCTCTATTGATGAAGGATAATATCCAGAAACACATGTGTCTGGAGATTTACAGCACTAACCTGCACCAACTTTGGTGAACCAATACAGCAAAAATTCTAGTAAGAAATCACTGTGAACTGTATTTACCACAATGCTAAGGGGCGAACTGTGCTGGAAGGTGAGGCAGTGTGCTGCCATCCCCCTTCTGTTTGAAAAGGCTCCCTTGAGCCACTGAGCTGGCGAGCTTTTGGAGATGCACCTGTGTGCCAGAGAGAGGTACTGAGACCTGAGAGACTGTGGCAGCCTTTCCAGCAACCCCAGAAGGAATTTTCATTTTTTATCTCTACTGACGAAGGATATTATCCAGAAACACATGTGTCTAGAGATTTACAGCACTAACCTGCACCAACTTTTGTGAACCACTACAGCTAAAATTCAAGTAAGAAATCACTGTGAACTGCATTTACCACAATGCTAAGGTGCAAACTGTGCTGGGAGGTGAGGCAGTGTGCTCCCATCCCCCTTCTGTATTTAAAAAGTAGAACATGTACTTTTATGTTTTACATGTCCTGCTAGTGAAAAACACATACAATTCCACTACTGCAAGGCCTACCTCTCCCATGGGATAACATTGAAATTACCTAATTGCATTTCATAAGTTTAATTTCCAAATAGGACAAGGTAACCCCTTCATGTTTGCCTCTGGAATCGCAATTTCAAATCCCATGAAGTTGGATTTTGAATTACAATTCTGTAAATCTACTTTTAGAAAGTTGGCATTTTCTTGCCTTAGCCATTAGGTGCCTGCAGCCTGACTCTGGGACTCATGACTAGGTATGTGTGACGGTTGTTGTTTGTGTATTCCTCCTAAAAGCCACAGACAATGGGGAGCTTAGGTATGACTAGATGGGCTATCACTGGCAGGATGAAGGGGGGGAGCTGGGCCTAGTCCCACCTACACTTGAATAGGCTGTGTCCTGTCTCTGCACAAGGGCTGCATACCCCCTGTAGTTAATCCGGAGCCCGGGCCAGGAAGGCAGGGCACCTCTTCCCCTCAACGGTATGCCGCTAGAGAAGCTTTTCCCCACTTCAAAGGCATAACTGAGTGTGTATATACTCACCTCAGACACCACCACTTCAGTACACTTCTGCACCTGTGGATACCCTTTGAAGAAGGCCTTTTGTGCAGCTAAAAGAACTGCAACTCTTCTAGTCTGCTGGCCTGAAGGAACTGCTGCTCTGCTGTGCTGACCTGCTGTCCTCTTGCCTGGGTGAGAAGGATTGGACCTGCATCTCTTGAACCCAGATCCTTGAGTAACTCCAAGGACTAGTTGGTTGACCTCCTGATCTGAAGCCTTAGGGACACAACAGGCTTCCAACAACCTTGCATCTACATCTGGACTCTGCCATTTGTGAGTCTACCCTGATAAGTGAAGGCACCCCAGTCCTGGACCCTTGGAAGTGGGCCTAAGGTGCTCACCAGCCTCTATGGACCCAGCTGAACTGATGCAGCACCACTTCTGCGAAGCACAAATACGAACGGAACCTACACATCGCCGCTGCTGCATGTATTAACCTGTAGAAAAACCTGCGTTGCATGCAGCTCTTCAGAACCACCACATCGCCCCAACTGTGTGACGCATCCTTTGCGTAGGCCCTCGCATCCCTCGTCAACAGCAGCCTCGCCAATGAAGATGGACTTCGCATCACCGAACTGATGCATCACCCCAACATCATGCTGCATCCTCGAGGCCGGACTTCACAACTCAAGCCCCGTCAACGGTATCCTTGTTTTTTTTTTTTTTAAACCTTTATTATCACGTCACATAAATACAAACAAGGGCCTACAACCATCCCGGCCGGCCGCTAATCACTTCGGAAGGTAAGCAAAGCAATATAAAAAGAAACGGCGGTCCTGAAGCCGGGGTCAGGTAAGTATCCAGGATACGACTCGTATTTAAGCGTACAGCATGACAAGCAGGATTTAAGAAGGTTAATTTTACAATGAAGAAAAATAAAACAGAAAAAATATCAGAAGAAGTGCCAGACAGTCACACATGATCCTACAATAGCGACATGAAACTGAAATCCGCAATGAGGGCGAACACACTTGAGGACACAGGGGCAAGGCATACGAGTCAGGATAAATGTAAACAACACATACACGTCATGTCGAATCAGCACCCCAGCCCTGAAAAACAAAACAGATTGTAGGAAACATGAAGACGACGACACCCAGAAAAAGAAAAAAGCAAAGGGCCATAGAGACAAAGGAAGGACAAATAAACAACCCTCTTCCCCCTACCCCCCACCCTGCACCCCTGCAGAAGGCTACGGCCTACCCCCCCAGCAGCGTGCCTATCGCCCTAAAGTAGAGACCCGAAATATAGAAGAAAAAAGGGAAGAAAAAGGAAAGGAAAAAATATGAAGAAGGGCCATCGATAAGACCACCCGGTCCCCCCCTCACCTATCGCGCACAATATACATCAGAAGCAAAGTCAAAAGAGCCACAGTATGCAAGAATCAGAAAGTCAATCAGTAACATCCCCGTGGAGTGTCACTCCAAAACACCGTCAGCCAACAATGTGTTCCATCATATCCTAAACGTTATCATCCCAGGCCTGCTCTATCAATAGTACCCACAGACGGCCATTCATCAATCGGCAGACAGTACAGAGTGGTGGGTCCAACCGAACCGGGCGGCACGGGAAGCGCCAATATTCCATGGGACAGTAGCCCCCAAATCCCAGTCAAGTACGCATGGCGGAACTCCGTATGTGGCAGTACCGATACCGGAAACATCCCCCAGGCAGAACACAGTCTCACCAGCCAGGAGGAGAAGGACACATAATCCGACAATTGTGGAAACGCCGCCGGGGCAACCCAAACTATGGATCGATGTTGTTTCTGCCGCCTCCGTACAGATAAGGGCCCAGACGAGTCACTCTCAAACACAACAGAGCAATCCAAAGCGATGTCATGGACCAGGGCTATCGGCGTCTCCACAAACGTAGGCGCAGCCGGAACGTTCATCGCTGACGCAAAGGCGGGCACATCGGCGCTTCCTTGTGATTCATCCCCACCCAGGTGAAGCGGCGGGACAACAAAGGCGGCCATCCTCCTTCCCAGATCCCGGGCGTCCCGGATCAGGGTCTTATGCAGAGTTGTTAACGCAGCCAAAACATCTCTGGGCGTGGGCTCTCTCTCATGTCGCCAGACCCCAGGACTCTCTTGCACAGTGGCTTCTCTGCCCGGGTGAGGTGTGCGTACGAGGGCGCTCTCCGCCATCTTAGCTGCTCCGGCCTCGTCCCTCTCCACCTCACCTCGGGACCGGGTCCCACATCAGGAAGGAACAGGATTCACAGCGGGAACTCACAAGCCAAGGCAGGTTTCTCAGCGGAGAGTCACCAAAAGGCTAGAAACTCCGCCGCACCCTGGGGGCAGCACGCTGACTCCGGGCAAAGTCGGCAATGGGCCCGGATACAACACCGGAATGGGGGGCTAAGAATCATGGACCGCCCTCGACCCAGCTGCATCACACTACCCACATGGTTCTCCTTCAGTTGGGCTGGGTCGGCACTTTCGCGATCGGCAAGCAGGTCTTCAGTTCCCTCCGGCCGAGTCCTCACCAGCACCAGAGGCCGCTGTTGTTGCAGTTGCGGCCGGCCACTCTCCGCACTCGAGACCCCGGTCCCAGCTCCGTGAAGGCCTCAAAACAGTCGGGGATACTCCAACGGGTTTGCAGCAAGCAGAAGCCTCAGGAGCAAGCGGTAAGTAAAAGTGATTCTTCGCCAACATGTAGATGCCGTTGCAGCTCAGGATAAGTGCCAGGATGTATGTGCGGGGTGAGGAGGCTCACGGAGCCGAGCGGTTACACAGCCATCTCGATCGCCATCTTGGCTCCTCCTACCAACGGTATCCTTGTTGACGGTGCAGTCCCCCGCATCCCAGCCTAGCTGCATCTCTAAACTGACGCATCGCTTCGGCTGCGCACCGCATCTTCAATACGTATCCTTGCAATGCTCAGAAAACCAGGTTCTTTGTGCAGGTTGACTCAGCCCCTGTAGTGGCCCGTGCTCCATTGCGGTTGGCCTGAGCTTGTGACTTTGTCCCGCCCCAGCACGACCAGATATCCACATTTGGCATTTTGTGCTTTTTTGTGCTATTTTTACCAACACCTTTAAAATGGCATATCTCCGGTTCTACTTATTGGATGTTTGTCATTTTGGTCTTGCTTTATTTATTGAAGAAAGTTCTATTTTTTTAACTTTCTGTGGAATACCTTTTGTATGGTGTTTTTATTGTATTACTATTTGAAGTGTTACAGAAATGCTTTATACATTACCTCTAAGTTAAACCTGACTGCTCTGTGCCAAACTACCAGAGGGTTCAGCATAGGCTCATTTAGGGCTGGCCTTTGCCTCAACCTGACTACGATTGTGATTGCTGCTTGACCAGGGCTCACACCCTAGTCAACCAACAAACCAATTTCTCACAACATGGAATTCTACAGAACATGCTATAGTGACAAGTAAACAGACCAAATTGGTGCACAAGGCCTTGGACCAAGTGGGAGCTTACGTTTTTCATAATCCTGGGCTTGAGGTTGGGCATTGATGGAATAGGATGCTTCTTGCATGAACTTCCCAAATATTTGCATCTTGTAACAGCTTATCAATAACAATGTTTCCACAGAAATCTTGTCTGAATAAAATGTTGCACTTCATAGAGCTGAACATTTTGGACAATATTAACCATATATGCATGCTAAAATGTACAATAACGTAGAAACTGCTTAGCAAAAACAAACCATAGGAAGATGTGCATTTCTTAACCTCATCGCCGCGGTGGACATTGCGCCGGGTGCTGAAAAAAATGATGTGTGCGTCACACACCCACTCTGGCGTCGGACAGCCGGGGGCCGTCCGACGCATGGAAGAGGTTAAATATGTAAAAAGCAAACATGCAGCTTATTAGTCAGCAGAAAGCTCTCAGTTTCATCATGCTTACATAACTAGGCCTCATATTTTTTTCTCTTCTCTTTCCCTTTAATAAGATAATGCCTATTAAAACTGCTGATTTATTGCAATATTTAACAGTAATATGTGCCATTGTTAGAAAAATGTGCTGTTTCAAGAACATTTATTTATTTCTTTCCTCACACCATATGATTTCATCATATTAGATAAACTCACCTTCTCTGTGTTACAATAAATAAAATGCTTAGTGGTATTAAGGCTGATTGAAGAAAAATGTTTCTCATGGTCTAACCAGGACATGCTAGATATTAATGTTTCATTTCAAAGAGCACTCCATTGTTACACAATGAGACACTGAACAGTTAACAGAGTAGGTTTGCAATGTTCTCATGAGAACGTTCCTAGCGGTATCATTTTGTAATACGCTGGCGATAGATTCAAATAAAATCTTGTCGATAAGGACGTTTCCTGTGAGAATCGAGAGGTGAGGCGACAGATCATCAGAAGATCCTTCTTCATTGGCTGGAAATGGCGTAAGCACCTGTATTTGCAGTATGTTTTGTGCTTTCTATAGTATGTATTCTGTTATATCCTAAGGTTTACACTCACATGTGAATCAGCCTAGGTCCTCCTAGCTGCTCAGCCAGAGTGAGAGATGGTGACGGAATGTTGGTGTGACTGTGATGAATGGTATGCCTGGGTGCCTGTGTGGATGAGTGGTGACAGTTGGAGATGGGCTGAGCAGCTAGGCAGGCTGCTCCTGGTGTATGGCTGGTACATGACTTTTACCTATCTTGAGCAGGCTGGTCTAAGATTGTAATATATTGACATGGATCTAATAAAGAAGATTCAGAAACTAACAACATGGCTACCAGTGTCTTCATGTACAGAGTACAACATATTCCTAGCTAGACAGTCAATGCATGCTATGCACACCTACCCTGCCATGCCCTTTAGCACCTTCTTTTACTTGCATAAATTACTGCAAGCTACTGATAACGTGATTTTCTTGTTTTCCTTTCCCTTTGTGAGGAGATTTTCTTTCTTCAAGGTAAATCCGTAACTTGTATTGACTGTTGCTTCTGGAACTGACAGCGATCTCGGCTAAGTTTCCAGAACTGCTCTCAATGAGGAGTTTGTTTCTTGTGACTATTTGCTTGATGCACCAAATCGTTGCTCTTTTCCAAAAGGAACTCTTTATGGGTCTCATGCTAGGTAAGGTCCTTTAGATTAAGATAGGAACTATTTCATTTATACGACATGCTGTTATTTTTCATGCTGCCACTAACTAAATATTACTTATTATTTCTGTAACTGGATATATCTGATTAATCTGAATAAAAGACCCAACATTTTGACTAATCTCTTAATGAGTAATACAACTTTTAAAGCTTACGAAACCTCTCATCATTGACTGAACTCTAAAATACTGTAAACTCATGAATTTTGATTTGTGCGCCATTCTAAAATGATGGCAAAGATCTCACGACATAGTGACAGTGTGGACGGAGTTGGATATCTCTGTTGTAAGGTAAAGGGTTAAACTGGTTATAAATTTCCACATTATCAAATCCATAAAGAGACATTAAACCCCTCAAGTTTTCCCAGTGATGCTCCTTTGCGACCCTTGTTTGTATAATCCATGCTTTATAAATTATGATCCATAAATCATTCATATTTGGGATGTACAAATAAGCCTTCTTCTGGTGAATATATTTCTGTGTGAAATCTATCAAGACAGAAAAAAGCATTATAAAAAATCTCACATCTTTATTCAGATAAAGCCCTTTCTACTATCCATTTTACTATGCATACTTGAGTATTTCACCCCAAGGTTTGAATATCTCAATGTGAGTTCTTGCTTTCAAAAGGCATTCACACCACTGATTTCTACCAATGGCATTTCCAACTGTCCCATCATTAACCTGTTTTCTATCTGTTTCTATCTTTCACTCCCTTTCCATTCTGACCAATCACATTTTTCACTTTTGATTGTAGTTTCAAATCATTACCTGAAAATATGTTATTGAAAAATGATGTAAGCCTAATCTCTTATTTTAAACCTCTTGAAAGCACAGTTTTTAGAAATTGGTCTACAAACGTCCTCTTTTTTAAGCATTGTGATTACGTTCCCACTGTGGCTCCTCCCCTTGCTGGTTTTGCTGTAACACAATAAATACTACAACGTGTTTGCTGTTCTAAATAGTTGGATTTGAGTAATTTTCATTTGACAAACTTTAAAGTAAGGAAAGTTTACATTTAACAAAGTTTAAAGTAAGGAATGTTCACAGTTTGTAAATTATAAGTTTGACAGTGTTTTAAGTGAGAAGATTTATAGTTAGGAGAATTTAAGGACAGACACCTACATTTAAGAAATTTTGAAGATGAAAACATTTCTGCATAGGGAACGTTCAATGTAAGTAATTTGAAGTTGAAAAAAAATAAAGTAACATTCAACTTTATGAATGTTTAATCTATACAAATATAGAGGTATAACAGTTTAGATTCAGGAGATGTGAAAGTTGTGAACCTTTGCAGTGATTACAGCAAGGGGAGATTATATTAAAGAAAGTTTAAAGTTGAGAACGCCTATTGTAAGGAAAGTTAAAATGTACAAATATTTAGGGTGGTGAAAATTTATAGTTAGTAAACTTTAAATTGAAGAAAGTTTAAAGTTGAGAATGTTTGAAGTGAAAATTCTAAAATTATAAAGTTTACCGTTAGGAACATTTGTAACTGGATTTATTTAGTTGTTTATTTGAGGTTTTATAGGGCGCGAACATGACCCTTTAGGTTATCAGAGCGCTTTAGAGGGATAAGACCTTACGTACAGGTTAGGCACAGGCAAAACAGAAGAATGGGGATTAGGGAATTGAATACATTAGGACAAAAGCCAGACTGGTTCGAGTCTCCTGAGGCGGAAGCCGGGAGAAGTTCTTAAAATTGTGATTACTGTGTTTTTAAACCTGTAACTTGCTGCTAATTGTATTTTGCATGAAGAGGGCGCCGTGTAGCGGATTTATCGCTCACGTGACCCCCTCCTACCGGCTATCATCGCCGCTGGCCACGCCCACCTCCAGGCCACGCCCCCTTGCCGCCATTCTTAAGCGCTGCCTGACAAGCGCTCGGTTGGTTCGAGTCTCCTGAGGCGGAAGCCGGGAGAAGTTCTTAAAATTGTGATTACTGTGTTTTTAAACCTGTAACTTGCTGCTAATTGTATTTTGCATGAAGAGGGCGCCGTGTAGCGGATTTATCGCTCACGTGACCCCCTCCTACCGGCTATCATCGCCGCTGGCCACGCCCACCTCCAGGCCACGCCCCCTTGCCGCCCTTCTTAAGCGCTGCCTGACAAGCGCTCGGTTGGTTCGAGTCTCCTGAGGCGGAAGCCGGGAGAAGTTCTTAAAATTGTGATTACTGTATTTTTAAACCTGTAACTTGCTGCTAATTGTATTTTGCATGAAGAGGGCGCCGTGTAGCGGATTTATCGCTCACGTGACCCCCTCCTACCGGCTATCATCGCCGCTGGCCACGCCCACCTCCAGGCCACGCCCCCTTGCCGCCCTTCTTAAGCGCTGCCTGACAAGCGCTCGGTTGGTTCGAGTCTCCTGAGGCGGAAGCCGGGAGAAGTTCTTAAAATTGTGATTACTGTGTTTTTAAACCTGTATCTTGCTGCTAATTGTATTTTGCATGAAGAGGGCGCCGTGTAGCGGATTTATCGCTCACGTGACCCCCTCCTACCGGCTATTATCGCCGCTGGCCACACCCACCTCCAGGCCACGCCCCCTTGCCGCCCTTGAGGCCGCCTTTATCAAATGTGCAATTTCAGAACGCGCAGCGGACGAGCGCAGCGGGCGCGCCGTTTGCGCGCCAAAGGCGCGCCTAAGACAAGCCCGTCTGCGCCCGTCCGCGGCCGGACGGGGCTAGGGGCACAACACCATGCCAAAATCACGTCTTACTCCTCCGAGGAACTTACAGCCCTCCAAGGCCATTGGCCACTTAAGGACTCCGTTCGCAGTCTCGTCGCCTCATTAGGCCTTGTCCCTTCCTCCCCCCCTATACCACACCTTCCTCTGAGGGCTCCCTCGCCACCTGGTCTTTCCCTACCAGACCCTCATCCTGCTACCCCGTCACTGTCTGTCCTTCTACTTAACACCAGGTCAGCGGTCAAGCACCACCATGAGCTGTTTGTCCTACTCGATTCAGAGAAGCCTGACTTACTGCTCTTGACCGAAACCTGGTTTTGCGAATCCTCCCTCCCCGTTCTTTTGGCTACCCTACCCCCCTCCTACGTGGCCTTACGGGCCGACCGCCCGGCAGGTAGGGTTGGTGGTGGGGTGGCCTTAATCGCTCGGTCGGAATTGAACTTTCAATCACTCCCCTCTCCCCCCATCCCCCCTACTGACTTCCTGGTTGTCCGTTCTCTCTTATCCTCCCCTCCGATCACCTGTCTTCTAATGTATCGCCCTCCCCAATCTTCGCCCTCATTTCTACCGGCATTTCAAGACCTGTTGGCCAACTTGGTGGTTAACTACGCCTCGGTCTTGGTGTTAGGGGACTTCAATTACTGGCCTTCAGACCCAAATGAGTGTACGGCCTCAAAAGAATTCAGAGTCTCTTCTGTCCCTCAACTTTGTACCGCATATAACTGTCCCTACTCACTCTCACGGGCACATACTTGACCAGGTTTGGTCCCTCAACCTCCCAGTAGTTTCGGCGGCTGTCTCTCCCTGTCCCTGGTCCGATCATGCCCTCATCTCTCTTTCTATTTCCTATAACCCGGTACCCAAAAATCCGCATGCCAAAAATACCTGGGCGCGGAATTGGAACAGACTGGATTTTCCCTCCTTGACCGCCCAGCTTCGGAATTCCACTCCCATCCTTTCTGGCTTATCATCTGCCTCTCAAGCCAATGCCATTAACACCTGGCTGGCTGGAGGCTGTGACTCAGTGGCTCCCCTACGCCGCATCTCCATCCGTCGACCTAAGGATTCCAACAGATGGTTTAATGACCACCTGAAGGAGCTTAAACTTAGTGCCCGGCGGGCGGAGAGGCAATGGAGGAAAAACTACTGCCCCTTATCAAAAACTCACTTTCTCACAGTTCTGGCCAAATATAAAACTGCAATTCTCGTCGCAAAAACAACCTACTTCTCATCAAAAATTACATCTGCCGAAAATAAACCAAGGGAAATCTTTGGCATAGTGAATGACCTGGCATTCTCCGATCGAACCTCACCTCAAATCCCTCCTTCCCAGCTTCTTTGCGATCAACTCAACTCCTATTTCTTGGATAAGATCGCAATTATCAAGGCCAACATTCCTCCTGCATCGTCTGCTTTTGTTGATCCCTCCCCCCCCACCGTCCAATGCCTCCTCACCTCTATTCCCCCTCTCACCCAGGAAACATACCTGGAGATACTTCCCAAAGTGAAGTCGGGTTCCCCGGCGGATGCCTGCCCGGCACGAATCCTGCAGCAAATCTACTCCTGCTGCCCTGAACTCCCCATCACTTTCCTCAATAGCTCCATAACACAGGGTGTTGTGACCCTTGAGCTAAAGGTGGCCACTATAGTACCCATCTTGAAGAAACCTGGCGCGGACCCTTCCATCTTGGCCAACTACCGCCCCATCTCCCTGCTGCCCTTTCTGAGCAAGGTGATGGAACGCCACGTCACCGCAGTACTCAGCGCCCACATTGAGGCTAATGGAGGACTGGCATCTCGACAGGCCGGCTTCCGCCCCAGGCATTCAACAGAATCGGTGGTGGTGTCAGTCTTAGACAACCTCAGAAAGGGTATGGATGATAACAAACACCAGGCACTGGTCCTCCTCGATCTCTCCGCCGCCTTTGACACGGTGGACCATACCATCCTACTTTCCCGTGTCAAGGCGGCTGGAATCGGGGGATCAGCTCTGGTTTGGCTCTCCTCCTTTCTGAGGGACCGCACCCAGGCGGTCCGGCTAGGAGACTTTACTACCACTCCTCTTCCCTTCACTTGTGGTGTTCCCCAGGGATCCTCTCTTTCCCCCTTACTTTTCAATCTGTACATTTTTCCCCTTATTTTCGCACTCCAGCAGCTGGAGGTCACCGTGTATAATTATGCGGATGATCTCCAGCTTATCTTTGATCTGTCCTCCTCTTCCCTCTCTGTTTCTAATTTCCAGTCAACAATGACATTCATCAGGGACTGGATGAACCATAATCACCTTAAGCTGAACCCGGATAAAACCGAATTGGTTATCACTGGTGGTTCATCCAGCCCCTGGAACCCCCTCTTTTGGCCCTCCACTCTTGGCCCGCCCCCTCCCCCTCAACCACGGTTAAAACATTGGGTGTCAAAATGAATAACCAGCTCACCCTTCACTCACAGATCAGTTCCGTGGTCTCCTCCTGTTTCCTCACTCTTCGAACCATCCGTTCTGTCTCCCGCTTTTTTTCTCCTCAGGCACTTAAGCTGATCATGGCCGCCCTGGTGATATCGCGGCTGGATTATGCCAACGCCCTCTATCATGGCATTCCAGCATACAGCCTGCGACGACTCCAGTTGATCCAGAACCAGGCGGCCCGGTTGGTCTATGGCCTCCCACGCTTTCACCATTCCACTCCCCTTCTCAGGGAACTTCACTGGCTTCCCGTAAGGGAACGCTCCCTTTTCAAGACCGGTTGTATGGTCTTCCAGGCCCGCCAGGGAACTGCCCCCGCCTTTATCTCTTCATTATTAAAAGATTATGTTCCCGCAAGAGAGCTCCGGTCTTCATCTAAGTCCCTTCTTCAGGTCCCACGCTTTACGCGCAAAAAATGGGGCGGGACCAATTTCTCCACTCTGGCTCCAACATTCTGGAACTCCCTCCCTGACCACCTCCGTTCTGCCACCCATTATCTCTCCTTTCGCAAGGATCTAAAAACTTTCCTCTTCAACCAGGCCTTCCCCGTTTAATTCTTCATACCTTTCTTTCTTGTCTTCTCTCTCAGCTGCCGAACCTCCAACCAGCGCCAAGAAACCGCACGGTGCACGCTGCGCTCTAGAAATGTTTTAAATTAGAAATTAGAAATTAGAGTTATATACAATAATCAGTACCGTACCATAATCAGCAGAGCGGCATGTCAGCGATAAAAAGAGAAAACCAGCAATTGTAAAAGAGGGGAGATATGATAGCAAAAGGCGGAGAGAACCAGCAGAACATTTGATAGAGTGAGAATTGGTACACAGACAAAGGCCAAGCAGTACAGGAGATTATGCGCAGAAAAAAAGCCATGACAAAAGGTGGTATGCTGGACAAAGGAGAGTTATTGGAGGAATTTGCTCATTAGGAAGGTTTTAGCTTCCCTTTTGAAGATTAACAGAGAAGGTATTCTTCTGATGGAGGATGGTAGCTGATAGACCTGGCACCATTGGCGTGGGTCTCCCTCCCATTTTTTTGCTGTTGCCTCCCGAGTTTTTGCTATGTATTTGCTGGTCTAGATGCTTTAAGCACTTTGCCATTTGCTATTCAGTGCCAAAGTGCTAGTGCTCCCTATTGTAAAGTATTGTAATGGATTAGTGACTCCATGATTGGCTTATTTGCTTTACTCGTCAGACCCTAGTACAGTGCACCGCGTGTGCCCAGGGCCTGTACATCAAATGCTGCTGGTGGGCTTGCAGCACTGATTGTGCCACCCACAGGAGCAGCTTGTAAACTATGGCTCAGGCCTGCCGTTGCAGAGCCTGTGTGCAGCCTGGGGCTCCCATTTTGACTTGGTAAGTGCACCCACTTGCCAGACCCTAAACCTTCCCTTTTCCACATAGTAGTCGCCCCTAAAGTAGGTCAAGGTACCCCCATGGGCAGGGTGCATTGTATGTAAAAGGTAGGACATGCCCTGATGTGTGTGGCATGTCCTGATAGTGAATTATAGCCAATTTCATTTTTAGGTCGAGCAATTTATTGCTCGAAACCTATTACATGTGATCAAACTCTCTTGAACAAGCCGGATTTCCTACAATGCATGTTGTGTACTGGAGCGTAAAGGCTTCCCCAGGCGCGCGCTTGGCCTCACTCACACCCCATATGCCTGCTCCCCCTCCCCCGCCCCCCACGCCTCGCACCAGACTCCCCCGCCGCTCGCCATATGCTCGTTCCCTCCCACTGGCAGCCTGCGGCCACTGATCACAGTAAAGGCTTTGATCTATCTCTACACCCCTCTCCCACTCCCTCCTCCCACTTGCTCCTACTGACCATGTAAAGGGGACGACACTGGAACAATGGCTGCCTCGCCAGGAATGGCCTTCTGTCGGCCCCTTCTTACATCCTCCAGACATGGCTGAGGCAGCTTCTTCCTGCAATTTGTTCTTTGGGCGAGGGTATTCCTGGGTGTGGCAGAGCTGCATGCAGTGTAGGTCCATGCACACCACAACTTTGCCTTGCTTTGTTGTATTTTTGCATTGTTAATGTTCCCATTTGTTCGCAATTCGCCATGTGCCTTTCGTTTCTGTCTCACTCTCTCCTGCCCCTTCACTGTTTTGACCTCTCCACTCTTCCTCTATTTCTGTCTCAAACTCTCCTGCCACTTCCCTGTCTTGGCCTCTCCACTCTTCCTTTATTTCTGTCTCACTCTCTCCTGCCCCTTCACTGTCTTTGCCTCTCCACTTTTCCTCAGTTTCTGCCTCACTCTCTCCTGCCCCTTCACTGTCTTGGCCTCTCCACTCTTCCTCTATTCTGTCTCACTGTCTCCTGCCCTTTCACTGTCTTGGCCTCTCCACTCTTCCTCTATTTCTGTCTCACTCTCTCCTGCCCCATCACTGTCTTGGCCTCTCCACTCTTCCTCTATTTCTGTCTCACTATCTCCTGCCCCTTCCATGTCTTGGCCTCTCCACTCTTCCTCTATTTCTGTCTCACTCTCTCCTGACACTTCCCTGTCTTGGCCTCTCCACTCTTCCTTTATTTATGTCTCACTCTCTCCTGTCCCTTCACTGTCTTGGCCTCTCCCCTCTTCCTCTATTTCTGTTTCACTCCCTCCTGCCCCTTCACTGTCTCGGCCTCTCCACTCTTCCTCAGTTTCCGCCTCACTCTCTCCTGCCCCTTCACTGTCTTAGCCTCTCCACTCTTCCTCTATTCTGTCTCACTCTCTCCTGCCCCTTCACTGTCTTGGCCTCTCCACTCTTCCTCTATTTCTGTTTCATTCTCTCCTGCCCCTTCAATGTCTTGGCCTCTCCACTCTTCCTCTATTTCTGTCTCACTATCTCCTGCCCCTTCCATGTCTTGGCCTCTCCACTCTTCCTCTGTTTCCGTCTCACTCTCTCCTGCCCCTTCACTGTCTTGGCCTCTCCACTCTTCCTCTATTTCTGTTTCACTCCCTCCTGCACCTTCACTGTCTCGGCCTCTCCACTCTTCCTCAGTTTCCGCCTCACTCTCTCCTGCCCCTTCACCGTCTTGGCCTCTCCACTCTTCCTCTATTCTGTCTCACTCTCTCCTGCCCCTTCACTGTCTTGGCCTCTCCACTCTTCCTCTATTTCCGCCTCACTCTCTCCTGCCCCTTCACTGTCTTGGCCTCTCCACTCTTCCGCTATTCTGTCTCACTCTCTCCTGCCCCTTCACTGTCTTGGCCGCTCTTCCTCTATTTCTGTCTCACTCTCTCCTGCCCCTTCCATGTCTTGGCCTCTCCACTCTTCCTCAGTTTCCGCCTCACTCTCTCCTACTCCTTCACTGTCTTGGCCTCTCCACTCTTCCTCAGTTTCCGTCTCACTCTCTCCAGCCCCTTCACTGTCTTGACATTTCCACTCTTCCTCTATTTCTATCTCACTCTCTCCTGCCCCTTCACTGTCTTGGCCTCTCCACTCTTCCTCAGTTTCCGCCTCACTCTCTCCTACTCCTTCACTGTCTTGGCCTCTCCACTCTTCCTCAGTTTCCGTCTCACTCTCTCCAGCCCCTTCACTGTCTTGACCTCTCCACTCTTCCTCTATTTCTGTCTCACTCTCTCCTGCCCCTTCCCTGTCTTGGCCTCTCCACTCTTCCTCTGTTTCTGTCTCACTCTCTCCTGTCCCTTCACTGTCTTGACCTCTCCACTCTTCCTGTATTTCTGTCTCACTCTCTCCTGCCCCTTCACTGTCTTGGCCTCTCCACTCTTCCTCTATTTCTGTCTCACTCTCTCCTGCCCCTTCCCTGTCTTGGCCTCTCCACTCTTCCTCTGTTTCTGTCTCACTCTCTCCTGCCCCTTCACTGTCTTGGCCTCTCCACTCTTCCTCTATTTCTGTTTCACTCTCTCCTGCCCCTCCACTGTCTTGGCCTCTCCACCCTTCCTCAGTTTCCGCCTCACTCTCTCCTGCCCCTTCACTGTCTTGGCCTCTCCACTCTTCCTCTATTTCTGTCTCACTCTCTCCTGCCCCTTCACTGACTTGGCCTCTCCACTCTTCCTCTATTTCTGTCTCACTCTCTCCTGTCCCTTCACTGTCTTGGCCTCTCCACTCTTCCTCTATTTCTGTCTCACTCTCTCCTGCCCCTTCACTGTCTTGGCCTCTCCACTCTTCCTCTATTTCTGTCTCACTCTCTCCTGCCCTTTCCTTGTCTTGGCCTCTCCACTCTTCCCCTGTTTCCGTCTCACTCTCTCCTGCCCCTTCACTGTCTTGGCCTCTCCACTCTTCCTCAGTTTCCGTCTCACTCTCTCCTGCCCCCTCACTGTGTTGACCTCTCCACTCTTCCTCTATTTCTGTCTCACTCTCTCCTGCCCCTTCCCTGTCTTGGCCTCTCCACTCTTCCCCTGTTTCCGTCTCACTCTCTCCTGCCCCTTCACTGTCTTGGCCTCTCCACTCTTCCTCAGTTTCCGTCTCACTCTCTCCTGCCCCTTCACTGTGTTGACCTCTCCACTCTTCCTCTATTTCTGTCTCACTCTCTCCTGCCCCTTACCTGTCTTGGCCTCTCCACTCTTCCTCTGTTTCCGTCTCACTCTCTCCTGCCCCTTCACTGTCTTGACCTCTCCACTCTTCCACTATTTCTGTCTCACTCTCTCCTGCCTCTTCACTGTCTTGGCCTCTCCGCTCTTCCTCTATTAATGTCTCACTCTCTCCTGCCCCTTTCCTGTCTTTGCCTCTCCACTCTTCCTCTGTTTCCGTCTCACTCTCTCCTGCCCCTTCACTGTCTTGGCCTCTCCACTCTCCACTCTTCCTCTATTTCTGTTTCACTCTCTCCTGCCCCTTCACTGTCTTGGCCTCTCCACTCTTCCTCAGTTTCCACCTCACTCTCTCCTGCCCCTTCACTGTCTTGGCCTCTCCACTCTTCCTCAGTTTCTGCCTCACTCTCACCTGCCCCTTCTCTGTCTTGGCCTCTCCACTCTTCCTCAGTTTCCGTCTCACTCTCTCCTGCCCCTTCACTGTCTTGGCCTCTCCACTCTTCCTCTATTTTCGTCTCACTCTCTCCTGCCCCTTCACTGTCTTGGCCTCTCCACTCTTCCTCTATTTCTGTCCCACTCTCTCCTGCCCCTTCCCTGTCTTGGCCTCTCCACTCTTCCTCTATTTCTGTCTCACTCTCTCCTGCCCCTTCACTGTCTTGGCCTCTCCACTCTTCCTCTATTTCTGTCTCACTCTCCTGCCCCTTCACTGTCTTGGCCTCTCCACTCTTCCTTTATTTCTGTCTCACTCTCTCCTGCCCCTTCCCTGTCTTGGCCTCTCCACTCTTCCTCTGTTTCCGTCTCACTCTCTCCTGTCCCTTCACTGTCTTGCTTCTGTTTATTGTATTTGCACAAATCTAAGATCTTGGTCTATTCCTTTTCAATAATCAGGCATTTTTGTTTATTAGGTGTTTATGTTTTTGATGAGTTTATTTATAGGCACTTTCTATCTATCTATCTATCTATCTATCTATCTATCTATCTATCTATCTATCTATCTATCTATCTATCTATCTATCTATCTATCTATCGCCCTCACTCTATCTATCTATCGCCCTCACTCTATCTATCTATCGCCCTCACTCTATCTATCTATCGCCCTCACTCTATCTATTTATCTCCCTCACTCTATCTATCGCCCTCACTCAATCTATCTATCTCCCTCACTCTATCTATCGCCCTCACTCAATCTATCTATCGCACTCACTCAGCACCACCACTCAGGGGCACCACAGCATCAATCTGTGCAACCATTCAACAACAACTGGTTCAAGTATGTTCTCTCAATGTCTCAAACTTTATTACAAATGTCACAAAAAGATGTTAATATTTCCCTTCTGTTCTTGGATTTTCATCACAATAAAATACACTTAACACAATCTTCACAAAAGTTATTTACAAAAGTTTAAGCTATTGCTATTATATATTACAATAACTTTTATTTAAGTATTAATTATTTAAAAAAATTAAAAGCCATTGTTATTTGTAATAGCAATACATCTAAGTCACGTAAATACAACACATAGGTCCAGATGTAGGTGGCCGTTTCAGGCCATTTACCGACCGGTAAATGGGTTTTCGGTATGATGGGGCAATTTTTTACAGATTCGGTAAATTTACCGATTCCGTCAATTTACCGAATCTGTAAAATACAGAATCGGTATTTTTACCGATTCGGTAAATCTGAGATGTAGGTGGGACTCTTCTGAGTCCCAAAAGCCTTACCGAATCGGTATTTTACCATCAAATCCAATTTGATGGTAAAATACCGATTCCGGTGTGCATGCACATGTGTGCATGCAGACCTATGCCATATGACAGGCAGACCTGCCCTTAGGGCATGTATGCCTGCCACATGGCACCCAAGCCTGTTTTGGGGGGGCCAGAGGGTGTCAAAGTGACACCCCCTGCACCCTTGTGAAAATCGGTATTTACCGTTTCGGTAAATACCGAATCGGTAATGCCCATTCATTCCTATGGGCTTCAAAGCCCATAGGAATTAATGGGCATTACCGATTCGGTATTTACCGAATCGGTAAATACCGAATTGTTCCGATTCGGTATTCCAGCACATCTGGAATACCTACATATCCACCCCTCAGATTTACCGATTCTTAATTACCGAATTGGTAAAATTCGGTAATTTTCGGTAATTAAGAATCGGTAAATCTATTCTACCTACATCTGGCCCATATTGCATTACAAATGCTATAGGTGTCACATTTGCGAAGGTTATAACTATTGGCATTGTAAATGACAAAGCTATTAATTTAGCTATTTTCAAAACCAACACAGAAATAAAAAAATTGTCATTTACAATACCAATAGCTCAAAATTTCCTAATGCGAGACCTATTGCATTGCAAATGCTTGTTCACTATTGCAAGGTTACCTGTTCCCATAGCCCAGAATTGGCAGTTTGATTATAACATTTTATAATCCTAACTGACCCAAGGAACTAGGTAGAAATTTGAGTTTAGTATGCCTGAACCCAGAATGATAAAAATACATCTTTTAGTGAAGTTGGTTTTAACATTCTGTGTTTGAAAATACCACTTTCAGAAAGTAGGTATTTTCTTGCCTAACCATCCAGCTTGCCTCTGCTAGGTATGTGTATTCCATATCTGGTTTGTGAGTGACAGGCGCTGGGTTGGCTCCAGGAGACAGGGTCAGTCAACGCTAGGCTGAATAGACCTATCTGCATTAGGAGTGGTGGGAGGAGTAGCACCTGGGCCTGAACAGGGCTGTGCCTGCCTTCCACAATGCTGGCTCCACCTCCTGTGGTGCGTCTGATGACCCTGGCCCACACTGACAATGGAAGAAGTTGTGGACTGGCAGAATACACCCAGAACTGGTTTGACCTAGGTACAGACACTCTCTGCCTTCAGAGACAACGGATTTGTGTGTATAAAAAGGGGAAACCCAGACCCCAGAACTTTAGACCACTTCTGGGAATGAAGACTAACTTTTGCTGAGGAGAAGAACCAGGAAACTGAAGGAGGAGACTACCCCTGTGCTGCATGCTGTTTGGGGGTTGGCCTGGAGTGGTTGCTTCATTGCCAAAGAAAGGAGAAAAATGAGTGAGTGTGCTTTCATCATCTTGAAGAAGAATCTCCAAGGGCTTGAACTGTGCTTGCCTCCTGACCGAAATTTCAGGGATAAAAGACCTCACCACCAGCTTCCCCTTGAATTCCCTTGCTGGGGTTTGAAGTTCCTGCTGTTGTGCTGGGCCTTCTAAGAGACTGCATGTCGCTGGGAGCTGGAAGCGTGACTCAACAAAGAAGAAGCGTGCCGCCACCGCAGCAGCTGTCGTCGCATCGCCGAGTAAGCGTGCTGCCGCTGTCGCCATATAGCCATGTCTGAACTGGGGTGGCAGAGTGGGCTAAAGAACGGTGATGGATTAAACCCAGATCTTTTGACTGGGTGTGAGTGTTTGATTGATTCAGATGCTCCGTCCATCACCACCCCCTTTTGTACCGCTTTTGGCCGCCATAAGTGTGGCAGGGTATGCTCAGACGTGAGTCCCTTGCTCACTTTGCCACTGGATTCAAGCAAGCCGGGCTGAAGACGGCTGGAATGCCAGAAACCGGTCCTCGGAAGCTTGTTTCCAGTCCAGGGAAGACATTGCTTGGCAGTTCGGGCTGGACTGTTCCCATGAGGCACAGGGTCAGACTGATTTGCATATAGCCATGTCTGAACTGGGGTGGCAGAGTGGGCTAAAGAACGGTGATGGATTAAACCCAGATCTTTTGACTGGGTGTGAGTGTTTGATTGATTCAGATGCTCCGTCCATCACCACCCCCTTTTGTACCGCTTTTGGCCGCCATAAGTGTGGCAGGGTATGCTCAGACGTGAGTCCTTTGCTCACTTTGCCACTGGATTCAAGCAAGCCGGGCTGAAGACGGCTGGAATGCCAGAAACCGGTCCTTGGAAGCTTGTTTCCGGTCCAGGGAAGACATGGCTTGGCAGTCCGGGCTGGACTGTTCCCATGAGGCACAGGGTCAGACTGATTTGCATATAGCCATGTCTGAACTGGGGTGGCAGAGTGGGCTAAAGAACGGTGATGGATTAAACCCAGATCTTTTGACTGGGTCTGAGTGTTTGATTGATTCAGATGCTCCGTCCATCACCACCCCCTTTTGTACCACTTTTGGCCGCCATAAGTGTGGCAGGGTATGCTCAGACGTGAGTCCCTTGCTCACTTTGCCACTGGATTCAAGCAAGCCGGGCTGAAGACGGCTGGAATGCCAGAAACCGGTCCTCGGAAGCTTGTTTCCGGTCCAGGGAAGACATGGCTTGGCAGTTCGGGCTGGACTGTTCCCATGAGGCACAGGGTCAGACTGATTTGCATATAGCCATGTCTGAACTGGGGTGGCAGAGTGGGCTAAAGAACGGTGATGGATTAAACCCAGATCTTTTGACTGGGTGTGAGTGTTTGATTGATTCAGATGCTCCGTCCATCACCACCCCCTTTTGTACCGCTTTTGGCCGCCATAAGTGTGGCAGGGTATGCTCAGACGTGAGTCCCTTGCTCACTTTGCCACTGGATTCAAGCAAGCCAGGCTGAAGACGGCTGGAATGCCAGAAACCGGTCCTCTGAAGCTTGTTTCTGGTCCAGGGAAGACATGGCTTGGCAGTTCGGGCTGGACTGTTCCCATGAGGCACAGGGTCAGACTGATTTGCATATAGCCATGTCTGAACTGGGGTGGCAGAGTGGGCTAAAGAACGGTGATGGATTAAACCCAGATCTTTTGACTGGGTGTGAGTGTTTGATTGATTCAGATGCTCCGTCCATCACCACCCCCTTTTGTACCGCTTTTGGCCGCCATAAGTGTGGCAGGGTATGCTCAGACGTGAGTCCCTTGCTCACTTTGCCACTGGATTCAAGCAAGCCGGGCTGAAGACGGCTGGAATGCCAGAAACCGGTCCTCGGAAGCTTGTTTCCGGTCCAGGGAAGACATGGCTTGGCAGTTCCGGCTGGACTGTTCCCATGAGGCACAGGGTCAGACTGATTTGCATATAGCCATGTCTGAACTGGGGTGGCAGAGTGGGCTAAAGAACGGTGATGGATTAAACCCAGATCTTTTGACTGGGTGTGAGTGTTTGATTGATTCAGATGCTCCGTCCATCACCACCCCCTTTTGTACCGCTTTTGGCCGCCATAAGTGTGGCAGGGTATGCTCAGACGTGAGTCCCTTGCTCACTTTGCCACTGGATTCAAGCAAGCCGGGCTGAAGACGGCTGGAATGCCAGAAACCGGTCCTCGGGAGCTTGTTTCCGGTCCAGGGAAGACATGGCTTGGCAGTTCGGGCTGGACTGTTCCCATGAGGCACAGGGTCAGACTGATTTGCATATAGCCATGTCTGAACTGGGGTGGCAGAGTGGGCTAAAGAACGGTGATGGATTAAACCCAGATATTTTGACTGGGTGTGAGTGTTTGATTGATTCAGATGCTCCGTCCATCACCACCCCCTTTTGTACCGCTTTTGGCCGCCATAAGTGTGGCAGGGTATGCTCAGACGTGAGTCCCTTGCTCACTTTGCCACTGGATTCAAGCAAGCCGGACTGAAGACGGCTGGAATGCCAGAAACCGGTCCTCGGAAGCTTGTTTCCGGTCCAGGGAAGACATGGCTTGGCAGTTCGGGCTGGACTGTTCCCATGAGGCACAGGGTCAGACTGATTTGCATATAGCCATGTCTGAACTGGGGTGGCAGAGTGGGCTAAAGAACGGTGATGGATTAAACCCAGATCTTTTGACTGGGTCTGAGTGTTTGATTGATTCAGATGCTCCGTCCATCACCACCCCCTTTTGTACCGCTGTCGCCATTACATCGCCAAAGCACGTCGCATCACTGGAGAAGCGTGCCGCTGCCGCAGAGGTCGCCGTCGCATCACCGGAAAAGCTTGTCGCAGGGCCTGTTGCAGCTCAGGAGTTACCAAGATCGCCGCACGGCCGTCGGGCGTGCACGCATTGCATCTACGTTGTCGCACCGTAACCAAGACACCATTTTCTCGCATCTCACCAGAGCGTCATCGCATCAGATCGCAGTAAGAAACCGGCACGTCAACTCCCCACACAGTAAGGAAGCAAGCCTCAACTCCCCTGCGCAGCAGTAAGGAACCGATGCATCCACTCCCCTGAGTGTAAGGAACGGTGCATCACCTTCTCTGCAACCCTTTTGTTGTTTTGCGTTACGAGTAGAGTGTCACATTTACAATCTAAAGTGAACTAAGCTATTTCTACTGTTTTAAAGACTTATTTTGATTACAGTATTGTGGATTTTTGTCGTTGACCCAATCCAGCATTGTCAACAGTGATCACATCAGTGCATGAGTGGGATTGCCAGCAGTAAAGGTATAAAAGCACTATCAATTTTGAATGTGTTGCAATTACATTTTACCCTCTTGAAAAGCAGGAGTCAAGTAGCCAGTTCAAGTAGAATAACAGGTTGCAGGTTTATTGAAGAGGTTACAGGTTAAATTACAGATTACAGGGTACATAGTAAATACCCCACCAGGAGCAGCATCCTCCCTGCTCAGCTAACTCTAACTACCTGCCAACAACCTCTAGTTGCTCGCCAACATTTCATGGCATCACTGAATAGAGCAGAGAACAATGGAGATGTGCACAGAGTGCTTCTCAAGCATAGCAGATTATAACATAATGCATCCACATGGGTAAAATATAACAATCATAGCTGAACCCCCCCTGGCACCAGGGTACTAATATGAGTAATACATCTTGTCAATTCAAATAATTGCTTTAAGTTAATTTTGAAAATGTAACCATTTTTCCCCAAACATCAGCTTATGAGTTCTACAAATATACACACTTTCTTCATGAATACATGCTTTTTAATCCTGGTATACAAATAATAATTTAACCAAACAAAAGCTTCTATTATTAGTAAGCTGCACACTGGAGAGCTAATCACAGGTAGCTGGAGAGCTACTGTTAGCTCACAAGCTACTCGTTGGAGATGCCTGCTCTAGAAGCTTTTTTCCACTTCAAAGTCATAACTGAGTATATATACTCACATGTGTTAAGTCTAGTAAAGATTACTTATTTTTCTAAACTGGTGTGGTGTCCATTTGTAGTGTTGTCACTGTATTACTGTGTGTTCACAAATGCTTTACACACTGCCTCTGAGATAAGCCTGTCTGCTCGTGCCAAGCTACCAAGGGGGTGAGCAGGGGTTATTTTAGGAGTGTAGCCACTTACCCTAACTAGAAGCACGTGTCCCTATTTGGCCAAAGGTGTATACCATTGCCAACTAGAGACCCCCAGTTCTAATACTGGTGGTCAGCGGTGGGGATTTGAACCTGCATTTGTGACTCATATACAGTGATTGGTGTACACTACTAGTGAGTAGAGACCATAACGAGACCACATACATGTTGGTAGAATCTTTTTTCCTTGGAACTTCTTTTCTATTTTTTGATTCTTGAGAACTGCCAGTCTTTCTACCATGAGTAAGCCAGCATCCATTGCATCTGTAGACAATGAATTGGAAGAGGAGAGGATTGATACCTACACTGTGCCAAACCTCAAGGCTCTGTGCAAGAAATTTAAAATCTCTTTGAAAGGCCTCGCCAGGAAAGAGGAATACCAAAAGGCGCTGAGGGCCTAGGTGAAATCTAGGAATGCCAGTGAGCATCCTGAAGAGCCTGTGGAGGAGGCAGAGAATTTAGATGGGCAGCTTGAGGGGCCATTGGGCCCAACCGGGAGAAAATATGTTCCAGGGCGGGCAGCAGGGTTTCTTCCAAGGGCCTGTCCCCAGGAGAGCTTGAGGACAGGGAGAGGGAGAGAGTGCATAAGTTGGAGCTAGCAAAGCTCCAAATAGATTGTAAGAAGGACATAAAGTGCAAGAAAATAGAAGGTAGAATGGAATTAGAAATGAAGAAGTTAGCCTTAGAGGAAAAGAAAATGCATTTTGAACATGAGAGAGTGTTGAAGAAATTGGAACTCAAAGCCAAAAGTTTAGAGGTTCCTCCCTCTGATGGAAGCGCACCACCAGTGCCTATAGAAGCAAGGGCCTACATCCCCAAAGAGGTAGTTAAGGATTTCCACAAACATGAGGATATTGGTCAATGGCTTAGGGCTTATGAAGCTGCAATGTTGGCCCACCAGGTCCCTGAGAAGGATTAGGGAGTGGGGTTGTGGGGCTGCTTTGTTAGTGATGGGCCAGACACAATGTTAGATATACCTTCAGAGGAGCAGATGTCCTAAGCCCACATTAAGGGAGCCCTAATGTCCAGATATGGTTTGACCCCAGAGTTGTACCCACAAAGGTTTAGGAATTGCGAGGAACTGGAGTCTATCACATGGGTGGAATATGTGTCTTTCTTTTGCAGAGCATTGGATGGTTGGGTGAATGGTAGCAAAGTGGATAATTTTGAGATGCTCTATGATTTGTTTGCATGGGAGCACTTGTCCAATAATTGTTTTCCAGAGCTACGCCAGAACCTGATTGATAGTAAGCTGACTAATCCTAGGAAGCTTGCTGAGGAAGCGGACCACGGGGTGAGCACCCGGGCCCACAAGGGTCATGTGGGAGACTTCGCCAAAGGTGGGCAGGGTCCCCAGCAGAGGAGCGGGGGGACAAGGGAAAACAGAGGGAATTCCAGAAAGGGCCCCAAAGTAATCCCCAAGGGAACCAAGGGAAGGGTTCCCAGCCTCCCCCTGAGAAGAAGGCAGGGGCCCGATAGATAAGCCTGTTCACAGGGGGCCCAAGACCTGTTTTAAGTTTGGTCTAGTTGACCACTGCTCTTATGATACTAGATTTCCCCTGTATGGGAAAACCACACCCATTAGTGCACCACCCCGGCAGATGGTTAGTGTAGCCCTAGGGAGGAGATGGGTGCCCAAGGTAGGTTGGGTACCGCAGATATGTCCCTTGTCTCTCTAGGAGACTGTGAGGTGGTCCCCAGGACCCAGCTACCTGATAATACTACGAAAGACCGGCAGTTGGTGACGAGCAATGGCCAGAGGGTGGAGGCTCTGAGACACACTGGAGCCAGTGTGACAGCTGTCAGTTGTCGGCTGGTGTCTAAGGAGCAGGTACTTCCCCATGTGTACCTCCCTGTAGTTGCCGCTGATAACTCAGAGAGCCACTGTGAGGTGGCCCAGGTTCCCTTTGAGTCGGGGGTGTCTCAGGTACCCTTCAAGTATCTGTGAGGCCAGCCATGCCTGTTAACTGTCTGTTGGGCAACGACTTAGAAAGCTCCCCGTGGGCTAAGGTGGAGAAAAAGTATCATTTGGAGATGTTGGGTCTGCCTGAGTGGGTATGTGTGGCCACTCGGTAAATGGCAGCCAGTAAGGGTGTTCAAGAGGACCTGGAACCTGAGAGTGGCCCAGGTACCTGCCTTAAAGAGAAGTGGTAGGGGGCATGGGAAATCAGCCCCTGAAGTTCCCACGGTCCAGGAGGAGGCAGACCTTGAGGGGGATGCCCTGGAACCTACAGGGGAGCAGATTACTGAACTGGGAGACCTGTCTGAGCTGACCCATTGGCAGAAAGAAGGAGGTCCCTCCATGGAAGAGTTCTGTGAGGAGCAGAACAAGTTGCCCTTCTCTTGTGGGTTTGCGGCAACAGGCCACAAACCAGGCAGCAGGTGATCAGTCTGGATCACATTAGATCTACTGGGAGAATGGTCTCCTGTATAGTGAGCCTAAGGTTGCTGAACCTGGGTCAGCCCGTGTGCTGGTGGTACCCCAGCGCTTCAGAGCCTTCCTGCTGGGCCTGGCTCATAATGTGCCTTTAGCAGGACATTTGGGGCAGGACAAGACCTTTGAAAGGCTTGTCACCCACTTTTATTGGCCCCAAATGTGCAAGAGTTCAGATACTCGCTGCAGGACCTGTCAGACTTCCCAGGCAAGTGGAAAGAGTGGGAGGAAGCACAAGGCTCCTCTCCAGTCATTTCCTGTGATCAGCACCCCCTTTGAAAGGGTGGGTATTGACATTGTGGGGCCTCTTGATTCGAAGACAGCCATGGGCAACAGGTTCATCCTGGTCTTGGTACCATGCCACCCGGTACCCGGAAGCCATCCCACTCTGGTCGGTGACTGCCCCCCTGGTGGGTTGTGCGTTGATGGGGATTTTCTCCTGTGTGGGTTTCCCCAGAGAGGTGGTGTGTCAGATCGTGGTACAAATTTAATTTCCAAGTATATGAAGTCCCTGTGGCAGGAGTGTGGTGTAACATACAAGTTCACCACTCCTTACCACCCCCAAGGTAATGGGCTAGTTGAGAGATTTAACCAGACCCTTAAAGGCATGATTATGGGTCTTGAGGAACCCATGAGGCGTAAGTGGGACATCCTCTTGCCATGCCTTCTCTTTGCTTACCGAGAGGTGCCACAGAAGTCTCTTGGGTTCAGCCCCTTTGAACTTCTCTATGGACACCCGGTGAGAGGACCTCTGAGTTTGGTTAAGGCAAGCTGGGAGGAAGCTCCCAGGAAACCTCCCCAGGATGTATATAGCTACATGCTGGCCTTCAGAAACCAAACCCGGCATTTCAGGCAACTCGCTCAGGTGAATCTAGAAACAGTCAGGAGGAGATGAAGCGGTGGTACGATCAGAATGCCACTCTGGTTGAGCTTCAGTCTGGTAAAAAAGTGTGGGTCATGGCCCCAGTGGAGCCCTGTGCGCTCCAAGATAAGTGGACTGGACCATTTGAGGTGGTGGAGCGCAAGAGTGATGTCACCTACTAGGTGAACTTGCGGTCTCCTAAGAACCCTTAGCTGGTCCTGCATATAAACTGCCTGAAGCCCCACTTGGAGAGGTCTGAAGTGGGCATGTTCCTAGGTACAGATGCTGGGATGGAAGAGGAGACTGAGCCTCTTCCTGACCTCCTATGTCTCAAGGAGCAAGATGGGTCAGTGGAGGGTGTAACCTCTCTAACTCCCTGACTGCTGAGCAGCAGGAGGATTGTCGCCAACTGTTGGGACAGTTCCCTGACCTGTTCTTCCTGACCCCTAGTGTCACTGATTGGTGCATCTATGATGTGGACACTGGGGATAGTCCTCCTGTTAAGCACACAACTTACAGAGTGACTGACAGGGTGAGAGCTTGCATCAAGGAGGAGGTCTCCAAGATGTTTGCATTGGGGTGATTGAGTCCTCTAACAGCCCTTGGGCCAGCCCAGTGGCCTTGGTCCCAAAGGCTGCTGCACCTGGTGCCACGCCCGAACTCTGGTTACGTGTGGACTACCGAGGACTCAATTCAGGACTGAGGCGTACCCCATCCCCAGAGCTGATGAGCTCATTGATCGGTTAGGGGCTGTCCGGTACCCCAGCACGTTTGATTTGACGTCTGAGAACTGGCAGATTGCCTTGACTGATGGTGCAAAGGAGAGGTCAGCATTCTCCACACCAGATGGGCACTACCAATTCCGGGTTATGCCCTTTGGAATGAAGAATGCCCCTGCCACCTTTCAGAGGTTGGTTTACCAGGTATTGGCTGGACTGGAAGATTTCAGTGCTGCCTGTCTGGATGACTTAGCAGTGTTCAGCGCCAGTTGGGAAGAACATCTGCGCCACCTCCGGTAAGTGTTGATGGCGCTGGGGAGAGCAGGCCTCACGATCAAGGCGAGTAAGTGCCAGATCAGCCAGGTTTCCGTGGTGTACTTGGGACACCAGGTCGGGAGCAGCCAGGTGACGCCCCAACAGCCCAAGATTGAGACCATCCTGCTTGAGAACCCCCCAAAACCCAGACAGAAGTGAGAGCCTTTTTTAGGACTCACTTAGTACTACAGGAGGTTTGTCAAGGGGTATGGCAGCATTGTTGCACCCTTGACAGAGTTGACTTCCAGAAAGCATCCTAAGAAAGTGAATTGGACTGACACCTGTCAGAAAGCCTTTGATACCCTAAAGACTGCCATGTGCACGGCACCTGTGCTCCTGGCACCCAACTTCTCAAAAGAGTTTATTGTCCAAACGGACACTTCAGATCATGGTGTAGGCGCTGTTCTTTCACAGATTAATGAAGAGGGCCTAGACCAAACTATAGCCTTCATCAGTAGGAGGTTACTTACCCGGGAACAGAGGTGGAGTGCAAATGAGCATGAGGCATGTGCTGTGGTCTGGGCACTAAAGAAGTTGAGACCATACTTGTTTGGAACTCACTTCCGGGTTCAGACAGACCACAGGCCCCTCAGATGGTTGATGCAGATGAGGGGTGAGAATCCAAAGCTGTTGAGGTGTTCCATTTCCCTACAGGTGATGGACTTCGCCGTGGAACACCGCCCTGGTACAGAACACACCAATGCTGATGGTATGTCCAGATTTTTCTGCCTTAGTGATGATAACTCCCAAGAGGTAGGGTAGTTCTCCTCATACTGCAGCTGAGGGACACGTGTTAGACTTGGCACCATTGGCGTGGGTCTCCCTTCCATTATATTGCTGTTGCCTCCTGTGTTTTTGCTATGTTTTTGCTGGTCTAGATGCTTTGGGCTCTTAGCCACTGCTATTCAGTGCCAAAGTGCAAGTGCGTCCTATTGTAATGGATTAGTGACTCCATGATTGGCTTATTTGGTTTACTTGTCAGACCTTAGTACAGGGCACCGCATGTGCCCAGGGCCTGTAAATCAAATGCTGCTGGTGGGCCTGCAGCACTGATTGTGCCACCTACTGGAGCAGCTTGTAAACTGTGGCTCAGGCCTGCCATTGCAGAGCCTGTGTGCAGCCTGAGGCTGCTATATGCGACTTGGCAAGTGCACCCACTTGCCAGTCCCTAAACCTTCCATTTTCTACATATTAGTCACCCCTAAGGTAGGGCCAAGGCACCCCCATGGGCAGGGTGCGTTGTATGTAAAATATAGGACATGGCCTGATGTGTCTGGCATGTCCTGATAGTGAATTACAGCCAAGTTCATTTTTCACTATTGCATGGCTACCTATTCCCGTAGGTCAGAATGGGCAGTTTGATTATAACATCTTATAATCCTAACTGACTCAAGGAACTAGGTAGAAATTTGAGTTTAGTATGCCTGAACCCAGAATGATAAAAATACATCTTTTAGTGAAGGTGGTTTTAACATTCTGAGTTTTAAAATACCACTTTTAGAAAGTAGGTGTTTTCTTGCCTAACCATCCAGCCTGCCTCTGCTATGTATGTGTATTCCATGTCTGGTTTGTGAGTGACAGGGGCTGGGTTGGCTTCAGAAGACAGGGTGAGTCAGCACTAGGCTGAATAGACCTATCTGCTTTGGGAGTGCTGGGAGGAATAGCACCTGGGCCTGAATAGGGCTGTGCCTGCCTTTCACAATGCTGGCTCCACCTCCTGTGGTGCTTCTGATGACCCTGGCCCATACTGACAAAGGTAGAAGTTGTGCACTGGCAGAATGAACCCAGAACTGTTTGGACTACGTACAGACACTCTCTGCCTTCAGAGACAAAGGATTTGTGTGTATAAAAAGGGGGACCCAAACCCCAGAACTTTAGATCACTTCTGGGAATCAAGACAAACTTTTGCTGAGGAGAAGAACCAGGAAACTGAAGGTGGAGACTACCCCTGTGCTGTGTGCTGTTTGGGGGTTGGCCTGCAGTGGTTGCTTCATTGCCAAAGAAAGGAGAAAAAAGACTGAGTATGGTTTCATTATCTTGAAGAAAGATCTCCAAGGGCTTGAACTGTGCTTGCCTTCTGCCTGATGTCTCAGGGATACAAGACTTCACCACCAGCTCCCCCTGAATTCCCTTGCTGGGAATTAAAGTGCCTGTTGTTGTGCCGGGCATTCTAAGAGACTGCATGTCGCTGGGAGCTGGAAGCGCGACAATGCAGAAGAAGCGTGTCGCCGCGGCAGCAGCTGTCGGCGCATCGCCGAGTAAGCGTGCCGCTGCTGCTGTCACCATCACATCGCCAAAGCATGTTGCATCACCTGAGAAGCGTGCCACTGCTGCATGTGTCGCCGTTGTATCACCAGAGAAGCATGTCGCAGGGTCTGGCACGGCTCAGGAGTTACCAGCCATCGGGAGTGCACACATCGCATCTACGTTGTTGCACCGTAACCAAGACGCCATTTTGTCGCATCACACCGGAGCGTCATCACATCGGATCGCAGTAAGAAACTGGCGCATCAACTCTCCACACAGTAAGGAAGCGAGCCTCAACTCCCCTGCGCAGCAGTAAGGAAGTGACCCATCCACTCCCCTGAGTGTAAAGAACGGCACATCACCTTCCCTGCGACCCTTTTGTTGTTTTGCATTACACATCCCAGGTACTGTGAGAGTAAAGTGTCGCATTTACAATCTAAAGTGAACTAAGCTATTTCTACCATTTTAAAGACTTATTTTGATTACAGTATTGTGGATTTTTGTTGTCTTGGTCTTGTGTTAAGTCTAGTAAAGATTACTTATTTTTCTAACCTGATGTGGTGTCCATTTGTAGTGTTGTTACTGTATTACTGCATGTGTTCACAAATGCTTTACACACTGCCTCTGAGATAAGCCCGTCTGCTCATGCCAAGCTACCAAGTGGGTGAACAGGGGTTATTTTAGGAGTGTAGCCCCTTACCCTGACTAGAAGCAAGGGTCCCTATTTCGACAAAGGTGTATACCATTGCCAACTTGAGACCCCCAGTTCTATTAGTAGCGAGTTCCAGATTCTTGGTGCAGGCCCGGAGAATGCTCGGTTATATGTTTTTTCCTTGTGGAAGTGGGGTGGCTGGAGCACATGGTCTCTGGCGGATCGGGAGTTTCTGAATCTCCCAGATGCCACTATTTTCTGGGTGAGATATGCTGGGGTGTTCGTGTACAATGCCTTGTGTGTTATACAGGCCAGTTTGAGCTGGATTCTGGCTTCATAAGGAAGCCAGTTCAAGGCCTTCATATGTGGTGAAATATGGTCAATTGTTTTAGAGCCAGATAAGAGTCTAGCTGCTGCGCTGAGGCAAGCTTTTTGAGGGGCAGTGGAAGTCTTTGGTAGGCCAGATAAGGTAGAGCAGCCGTATTCAATTCGGGAGAAAACCAACGCCTGAAATGCGGTTTTTAGGTTTGTGGTTTCAAGGAAGGGTTTTAATTTTCTCAAGTAGCTCAGGTGGAATCTGGCAGTTTTGACCATCGAGTTGATGTGTTTACGCATATTCAGGTTACTGTCCAAGGTTATACCAAAAGATTTGGCAGAATCCACTATGGTCAGTGTGCATTTGAGTGCTGTGATCGAGTTAATCCATTCCAGGATGTCTTTGGAGTTTTTAGGGGGGAGATGAGAAGGAACTCTGTTTTTTAGGCATTCAGTTTGAGCAGGTTGTTGGTGAGCCATTGAACAGTCAGTTTCAGGGTGTCTTTCAGATAGGTAATCTCCTCTAGAGAACAGATTTTAATATAAATATGGAAATCATCGGCGTACATGTGGAAGGAGATGTTGGCCGTGCAAAAAATTTCAGCTAATGGTTCAAGGTAGAGATTGAAGAGGGTAGGGGACAGAGTAGAGCCTTGGGGGACATCGATTGATATTGGGGAAGGGGCAGATAGGTTGCTGTTGACTAAGAATCTCTGGGTGCGGTTCTGAAGGAAGGAACCAAACCATTTGATGACAGTACCTCCTAGACCCATCCTGTGTTCGAGGCGTTCAAGACGTTTCTCATGGTTGACTGTGTTGAATGCCGAGGAAAGATCCAGAAGGATCAAGAGACAGGTTTTGCCTTGGTCAGGTGCTCGGAGAGCATGATCTACGATGTGAAGAATAGTAGTTTCAGTGCAATGCCCAGGCCTGAACCCTGATTGAAATTCGTCAAGCAGGTTGAATTTAGTGATATATTGGTTTAGTTGTAGCTGCACACATTTCTCCAGCACTTTCGCAAGAAGGGGAATATTGGAAATTTGTCTGAAGCTGTCTGGAATTGCCAGATTCAGAGTGGTTTTTTTTTAGGATGGGGATGACTTGCCTTGTTTTCAGGGAGTCAGGTATGGACCCCTGAAGGAGGGAAGCGTTGATAATTGTAGTCCAAATAGGAACGATGAGTAGGGAGGTCGCTGCCAAACAGTTGGCGGGGAGAGGGTTGAAGTGGGTATTTGGTTTTAAGGAGGATAGAATTTTCGAGATGGCATGGTCATCATATATTTCGAAGTAGGACCAGTGAGCTTTGTTTTTGGGTGTTGCCTGGGGGTGAAGAGAGGAGAGATGTGTCCCGGTAGGAAGAGGAGGGAAGTTTGAGGTGGCTTTAAGTTTGTTACCTAGAGAGTTCATTTTGATTGTAAAGAAGGAGCAGAACTCATCACAGGTTATTAGGGATTTTGTAGTTTCTTTAGATAACTTAGCTTGTTTGTTTGATTGAAGTTTGACTATTTCGAAGAGTTGCAGGGTCTGTTCTTGGCGTTTTCCAGTTCTGATCTGAAGAACTCTTTTTGGGATATGAGGATGTTCTCGTTGTAAGGATTTCTGGCCTGATGGAGAAGTTCAAGTTGGGAGGCTGAGGGGTGCTGTCTCCTTTTAAGCTTTAATGGGGCCAGATCATCCAATATGTTGGACATAGTCGAGTTGTAATGTTCTGTGAGGTCGTTGGCCTTAGATAGATTGATTTAGGGGGGTGTAAGTCGTTCTCGCAGCGAGCAGTCAGCTTCTCGAGGTCAAGGTTCTTAGTGTCTCTGAGCCAGCGTATCGGTTTCACCGGTTGCCCAGGACTTTTCATGCAGTAGTCAGGTAATACGAAGGTGATGGAATGGTGGTCTGACCAGTCACATGGATCTATTGAATTCAGCCTGACCGCCAATGCCTTAGCGATGAGCCAATCCAACGTGGCACCTTTTGAGTGGGTTGGAAGGATGCAGGCCTGGGTGAGTGATTGGTCAGTGAGGAAGACTTTAAGAGTGTTGACCTGGGAGTCATTGGGGCCATTCCAATGCAGATTAAAGTCACAGAGGAAAAGTTAATTGGAGTGGGGGGGACACCTTAGCGATAATGATTTCCATTAGGAGATCCATGAATGTGTTGTTTTTGCCTGGGGTGTGGTAATAGATGTGCAATTTACATAACTGAGTGATGTTGTTACTAATGGAGAGTGCAAGATATTCTCAGGAGTCCGTGGGGGTGTGCATGGAGTTCTGTGACAAGGAGGTCTGAGCAGTAGATGAATGCAATGCCTCTTCCTTTTTTATTTGTCTATCAAGTGTAACGATGTTATAATTTGGTGGGACCAGTAAATCAAGGTAAGGAGATGAGGATTCATTGAGCCAAGACTTGGTGAGGATAGCCACATCAGTTTTATGGCTTAGGATGGATACTTTTATAGCTGTGAAAGCATATGGGTGAACGTTTATATGAATGAGCAAGATTGTATAGTTGTTAGAGTTTGATGTTGAAAGAGTTTAGAAAGGTTCCATTTAGGTCCGAGCAAATTTTTAATTATGTCAGCGTAATTTACATAATTTATGGATCTGGCATTATGCTTGGTATGCAAATGTCCCAAAACTACATTATTACCCAATGTCATGTTACTACGCTACAGTTTGAGGCAAAATTGTAGTGTGAGAACAATGCAAACAACAAGAATGCAACCTGCGTTATTTGCGCAATTGTGTTTTTTGCACTTTTGTTTAGCGTGAAATGCATCCTCATCAAAAATAAATGCAAGGACTCATTTCATGCTATAATACAGCTTTGAATGACAGCTTTGCATTTTATATACTTCTCCTGAAAGTTTAACAGAAATACGCAAAAGCAAATTATGCAAGCTTCACATGATCCTAGTTGCATGATAAAATTTAATACATGTTATTTTCAAAAGACTTGAGGAATATGAAATAAGTTGTCAAATTTAGCGTGGCAAGGAAAAACAAGGACTGTGAATTTTATTGCACTTCTGACTAGGAGGATGCAGGCATGGGATCACAAATAATGAAACCCATTGTGTGGAGGAAATTCCCAGAGCTAAACACTTTACAGCTTCATGAAGTTTGCAAAGTCTAACATTCCTATACCTCATGAAATTTGCAGAATGGAAAGTTCTGTAACTGTGCTCACACCTAAATAGGCATAACACGTTTTGGGCACTGATATGGGGGCAAGAAACATGTGACACAGAGGGCCTCCGTCACCTTTTAAAGAATACGGCTGAGTCTCCTTGGATTAGTGTTTCCAGTCCCACAGGAAGAAACCTAAAATGGGAATTAGTTTAGTAAAAGTATACAAATAGTTGATTTCAAGTTGTTAAAGTTGATGTGCAAAGAAGACTTAAATTAGGGTTATGTTTAGATTAGGAAGGATTGTTAACATAGATTACTCACTTGGAGAAATGAGGAAATTGGAATGCTTAGAAGCATTGCACAGAGTGGCACAAGAGGCACGTGACATTGAGACACTTGCAGGTAATCAGAGGAACGGGGCAGGAAGACATAAGCATAGTAGTAAGGAGAAATGGAGAAGGGGAAGAGAGACCTGAAGGTATGGGGCAATTGGCCTCACTCACATTCCTAAGGACCTGACAAGGTTGCCTTTGTTTGAATGTTTACATTACTACCTGAGGAAATGCAAAACGGCATTGTGAGGATTTTCAGATTTTCTTCAACCTTTTGTTTTTGCGTTACACTTTGTGGCCACCGTGGAGATCGGAGGGCTGCGGATTCCACCTTGATTGGGATCTGCAGGCATCGAGCGATGGACTGCACTCACCCAAAAGGTTGCAAGCACTGCATTGGCAGCAGGGCAAGCCGTGTTGTACATAACTCTGGGCCATTTGGTAAGAGAAGACCCACATGCTTCACACTTTGTGTTTTGACAAAAGCAATGGTGGAACAGAAGGGGATTTAAGTCTCTTGCTTGGTTATGAGGACAACTAATGGTTAGAGGTCTGTATGGCAAGGACTTCCTTGTTACAGGACGCTATGGGACATGCTAATTCAAGATGGCTGTAAAATGTTTCAGGTCCTACCTGGGTTGGCCAGCACTAGTTACTATATAGTGGGATATTTTATATTCTTTGAGGATTCCAGCTTCATCATGCCCGATGCCCCGTACACTCCAGTCCTGGTTACATTGATTTGCTGTAGTGTTTCTATCTTGGCCCCTTTTCTTCAGAGCTTCTTTTGTGTACCATTGCCAAGCCTATGATTTATCTCTTCTAGTTACTCTGGGGGACAGTGCTGAGGTTGCAGACGAAGGTCATCCATATCATCCTTGCTCGCGACTCTAAGGTAAGAAAGGTGTGACCTACCATTACCACTTTGGCTTGAGCCTACAATATTCTGCCTCTTCAGAACTAATAAAGTATTTGCTTTTTATTTGATAAATTACCACGAGTATCACTCTAGTAAGACAGAAGTATGTTTGTCGGTCCTTCCCCCAAGTCTCAAGAGTACAAATATGGGAAGCGGTAGCAATAGAAAAGCCTTCCTCAGTCTGTTTTAAAACTATTAAGTTTTAAAATTGCATGTGTTTTTGACATCCATGCTGCAGAAAATATCATTCCCTACGAAAATGTAATATTATAATTAAGCAGTAACCTTTGAATAGTAAAAATAATCTTAACTCAATTAGCCCTCCAAACATAACCCGGTCAGAAAAGTTCATCCATGAAGCTAGGTTCTAGTTACTATGTTTTCTTCAAGCCATTATGGGACATGAACTAAAATATGACTGAAGTCAGCCAAGGTGCATTTAAGCAGACACCTTTTGCCAACAAGGGGTTAAATTTGGGCTGGATCTGGGTGGAGCTGTGGTACAGGGCAGTCTTCCATGTGTCTCAGATCGTGGCCTGCCATCTGGAATCATTAATGCAAGGGTCTCTAAGAAAAATTGTGTGCGACTAGGCATCTTTCAAGGGAAGAAATACACCATGTGGTCACCAAGCCAGGAATGAGATGCCTGAGTGTGTTCATAGGATTGTTTTAGAGAACACCAAAGGTAAACAAGATCAAGCCTTTAAAAATCAATGCTTGATCCCCTGTCCGGAGAAAAAATGCTTAGACATCACTATTTTCCTAAAGACGAATACAAAATCCTATCCGCCTTTCAGAGACCTGTGGTGAGAATTGTCCTCTGAAGGGGTGGTTTTAATGTCTGTCTTCAGCACTTCATTTGGCTCCATAGACATAGTTAAAGCCCCCTCCCATGAGAATAGCCAGTCTGCTAAACGAGCTTGTCATGAGAACTCTAAATACCGAGGGACTAAGAAGAGACGGAAGCCGGAGGGGGATGCTGCTTTGTGTGACTATCAGAGGGGTTCAGTGAAATCAGCTTTGAGGAAACCTATAGCATGGACTGGGTAATTTATGAACATTTTCTGAATTTGAAACTTGGAACCACTGAACCCCTCTGCATCAAACCGTTATTTAGTGAAGGTATACCAGTCAAATTAGCAGTGGATGACCACTGCACAATGATCAAGCCCTAGACCACCACACAGCATCGCCTGACAACTTCTGGTATGACACGGGACCAGCAGTACTTTATAGTTCGACACACGGTTCAAAATCATATCACCTACACTTTGGTGCTATCAACCCCCTTAGAGCTAAAGACTTGACATCATTGACATCATTGGGCCCTGTTGGTTCTATGCTTCCCACAAAGTGGCTTGATACCCAGTTGCTATTTTACTTCAATAGAATAGCTTTTGGCTCCTAGCCACCAGTCAGCGTACAAGGACTCAAAACCATTTTTATTTGGAAGATAGTGTGGTTTGCACTACTGAGATGAGTCAAACTGTGCTGTTACACCACTGAGAACTTTTGGTCTATTTTCAGCCCTGCGTTTATACTATTATGGCCCCATTTTATTCTGAGGTGACATTTAAGTTTTATACCACATAAGTTTGAACATCTGCAATCCGCTTTCCCTAGGCTGCGACATCATATTTGTATTAAAATATTAAGGAGTCCATTAGGATGTCAGGTGGTGGCACCACCGGGTGCTGGCAGTGCCAAAAAATGATTTTTTCCGCCTGTGAGCAGCGGTACTCATGTCCGCCATGTTAGTATGGTCAAACATAGCCCATTTCCTGTCCGAAACGCTGCGACACGCACCGCCATCAAAGTGCGCCCACAACCGCGGCGGTGGGAGCCAATGGAGACTTACCGCCGTGCGGAATGACGCAAAACCAAAGGGGATGATGGACGGAGTGTTGAACATTGCAAGCACTCACCCCCAGTCAACTGATCTGGGTTTAATCCATCATCATTCTTTAGCTCACTCCGCCACCCCAGTTCAGACATGGCCATATGCAAATCAGTCTGACCCTGTGCCTCATGGGAACAGTCCAGCACGAACTGCCAAACCATGTCTTCCCTGGACGGGAAACAAGCATCCTGGGACCGGTTTCTGGCAAAATGACGTCTGCCCCGCTCCACAAATTAGGATGCCCCAAACAACCAGTTGCACCGCAGAGGAGAAACCGCCCAATCAGAGCCGGCAGAAGCTCAACAGCGGAGCGTGAAACCAGAGTCTCGGTAGACACCACCCGGTCACTACCACCATGGATCCAGCTCTACACGCTTTTCAGGTGCTGTACCTGCTACATTACCATCAACTCATGAACCGTCACGGACGCCGCCGCAGGTACGCAATAACACAAACACAACACATAACACATGGGCTGACACAGGGTCCAAATCCACATCCGACACCCTGGTGGGGACAGGAACACATTCACAAGGGCACCTGCCACAAAATCATCCCTCTGCATCCTGGACACACATCTTCAGAGATCATGCAGCAATGTCCCGGTCACGTCACTGCAGCGGTGAACACAAGGGAATACATGCGCACAATTCAGAAGGCAGTGTCAGTGCTAGGCATGGGCAGGGCTCACAGATCACAGGGCCACACCTCCTCCCACCACACATTAGCACACCCCATGAAAGCACATGCCATGTGCCCCTCCTGTGCACCCCATGCACAACAAGCCAGGTCAATCCACACCCTGCACCACACAACAAACAACCAGGGAGACAGCCACTGCAGAAGTGGATGCACAGGAACACACAGCACAGTAGCACAGGGCCAGGGAAACACACACACACCACAATAACACCACACTCAGGTAAACAGAAATGAGTACAAGCACCAAATGAACACATACAAGGAACAAACATCCAAATGGACTCGCAGCCTGCATAGTCACACATACCACAGACTGACACACAGACACATACACAACCCACATGCCAACAGCAATGCAGCACAACAAATAGGAAATCCAAAATGGGCTGCACAGAAATGGAAGGCCATGGAGACACACAACAAGCATGTGTACATCACATGCAACACAAGGAACACAGAACAACACCCTCAGACCATCAAAGCACACATGGCTGGTACAGTCAGTGAAGTCAAATTACAGACAGCACAGTGCAACACAGGGAGACAGCAAGGCAAACCATGCATAGGCACAAGGATGAAAGGAAGGCCCTGAAGTCAAACTATGAACAGCCACACATGTATACAACTACTTCACAGGAGTACACCAGCAGCACGACACACAGGGCCCATTGACACACTCCATGACTGCCAAACATCAGTAGGCATGTACACACATACCCCCCTCACACCAGCAGCACACAACACCAGTGTCAAACACACTGAAGGCTGGCAATACTTGCCAGTCAATACACACACAAACAATTACACACCCTGGGGGTAGCTGCAAACATCACACACACACACACACACAGGGATACCAGAACAAACGTCTGCACAAAAACAACAGACAAACACATAACCCAACAGAAACACACACAGAACCACAACAAGAACAGACATGCCCTGTGCAGCTAAACTGTGGAAAGGCAATGGAAGCACAGGCACAACAGTAGTGCCCAACCTCATCACTCGGGAACAATGCACAGACAACATACCACAACACACACAAGAAGTGCACCATCACAGAACAACACAGCCACATCAAACAAACAGCAGATGCACAGGCAAAATAATCACATAGCAAACACAGCAGGACATCAGGGGATGCACAACAGGCAATGACAAGGCAACATACACACAGCACTGTATGCACAACAAGCAGTGTGTACACACCAAGCATACCAGCCACACACAGACATGAGTGACAGAACATCAACCCACACAACACCAATCAGCACAGCACAAACACAACAGCACATCCACGAAGTGAAGCAATACCACAGTCAACACACATGCATCCAACACAACACCAACAGATGCACAAGTCTGGGACACAAAGGTGGAAACAATTTGACCAGAGGACTGGGCAGCACACACAGTTGAACTGCATATGAGCAACCATGACTGCCAAACAGCACAAGAACATCACATATAACCCATTGGGGAAATGCCCTGAGTGACACATTGATCCTGGCCAAAGCACTGCACCACACAGCACAGTGTCACAAATTAAGTGATGGGGAGGCACACACACATGTAAACAAAGGGGACAGCTAACATCAAAGTGAAGTGTACTAAATGTCAGTAGGGGATATGGCAGGGGTGTACTATACACAAATAGAGGGAGTGCAGACCCTCAATAGGTAGGCATCTGAAGCACAGATAGGGTATGGTATGACAACATACATAACATGCCAAATGAGTCAAGAAGGCACCATGTGACAGCAAGGCATGAGAAAACACAACCACAATGGCAGTGTGGAGCAGCAGATCTGCACAGTCACCACAAACAGTAACAAGACACATGGATGATCAACAAAACACAACACTGACTTGCCAGTCACACATTCTGCATACTCCCAAGTGACAAAAACAACCAGTAGGAGTCAGACAGAACTGTGAGGACACACCAACACACTGCACAACATACAACTCACACATGTGCATACAACCACATCCACAGGGCTGAACAATCAAAACAACAGGCATACAACTCCTGGGTGACACGTGTGTAGTTGACAATGCAGGGCATGCACACATCAACACTCCTGACAAACTCACCCCCTGTACACTGCACACTTCATGCCCATCCAAGAGCACACATGGAAAGTAAGCCATTGGACTAGGATGACTGGCCATCGCAAGATGACACACACATACACCACTGGGCACACATAAAGGAAGAATACACATACATAAAGACCCTGGCCAGCCTGCCTGCCTGCAATACTGTGGATAGAATCCCACTCTGTGCTGGCAGTGCCCCCCCCCCCCCAACCTGACATGTGTACAACATAGCCAACATGAACAAATAAAGAAAATGATAACTGCTTTCCATTAAAAATTGACATAATTGCCCCACAAGTATCTGGACCAGGAAGCCCTGAAGTCCGTGTCACCCCAGTAAAAAATAGAGTAAGTAAGCCAAAACATTGACTATGTTGAAGTGCCACACAGACCATGTGGCACAGTAAACTATATACACACAGAAAAATAACTTTATTCAGTAAGGACACTGACAAAATAGACAACAGGGGGAACCTGTATTTATTCACATATTGCACAGATAGGCACCATGAGAAGAGAAGAGCAAGGCACAAAATGCAGAACATGTCCATGAGAAGCAGTACAGGCAAGGGCAAAACAGCAGTGAACAACACGGCTAGTGGCCAGTTCAGGGTGCAGAGTATGTCCATGAGAAGCTGCACAGGCAAGGGCAAAACAGCAGTGAACAACACGGCCAGTGGCCAGGGCTAAGTGCAGAGTATGTCCCTGAGAAGCTGCACAGGCAAGGGCAAAACAGCAGTGAACAACAAGGCCAGTGGTAAGTTCAGGGTGCAGAGTATTGATGGAGCAAGGATTCGTATCTAACACGACTTGCTTGTATGCAGTCCTCTCGACATAACGTTAATGTTCTTATTAACATGTTTTGTGTACTAAAAATTGTATTACATGACACAACTAGTATCCAAGGGAAGCTCGAGAATGTGCTTTTACTAACCATAATCCGCTTGCACTAAAATGGCTGCTGCTACGCGGGATTTTGTACTGCGCGTGCGTCTGTCACACTCATATGACATGATGTATCTTTCGCTTGGAGGGAAACTTTTGCTTCTGCACACTAGAACTAAAATGGCTGCTTTGTGTTACAGCATGCATGAAGCTTGCATCACCGCTTTTGCTAAGCTGTTCATTTTGCCTAATCATTAATGCAAAAGTTAAAATAAATTAATGGGAATAGAGTAGAGATAAGTGGTATACAGTACATTCATTTATTCTGTGTTCTAAAACTGTTTCTTTTCTATTTTTTCATGTAACGATAATCTTGGGCCTGGGAGGTGTTATTACTCCATCTTGAAAACCCACACTGCGCATGTCAAACTCCAGAAGGAGCTGAAGTCATTTGACATTGAAGCCATGCCAAGCTTACAGCACACTAGAAGATGCGCTTTGGAATCTAACCTGCTGACCCCAAGCGGAAGAAAATATTGTTAACATTGTATTTCTGTAAGAACATCCATTGTTGGGTGGAATAAAGATGCATGGGAAAATTAAATTTGATGGGCGGGAACGTTAATAGAATATTCAGAAGTAAAAGTTTCATTTTAGTATGGTGTGATGATCTCTCCCCGTCCCTTGTCTAATCAAAATTGGGGATCCTTACACTTGCAACATTGGGGGGGTGGTACAATGCCCTGGAAAACAGTATAATTGGAGTAGGCTTAGCTAGAGAAATTGTCCGACTTGTCCGAATAGCTGACCAGTCACTGACCCAACACACTCAATAGGTGATCGGGAGCAGAGGTGCTGGCGAAGCACTCTGTCAGAAAATTCGATAACCCAATCAGGGTTTGGGAACTGGGTGCTCGCAAAGCACTCTATCTAAAGACTTTGTGACCTTGTCGAAGTTCAACTGTTAGCTGCAGAGAGAGTCCAACGCAGGCGTTTGTCCTTTAGCTGCGGGTGTCGGTTCTAGCCTGAGGTGGTCCTGTCCTGATCCAATTTGGTCCGTACTTGTCCTGATTCTGGTTTGCACCTGTTCTTTCCTGCTGGTACCTGCATCTTGGGGTTCTGTCCTTTATCCCAGCCCGTGGCCAGGGTTGGTCTTCACACCACTCTAGGTAATTATAATTAGTGTGGGTTTGTCATTGTATTGTTTCCCCTTCTCTACCCTTCCTATGTTTCAATGCTAATGAATGTTTCTCATTTCATTTCAATTTTAATCTTATTCTTACTGATTGATCAAGTTTCAGTTAATGTAGTATGGACACTGACATTTAATAAGTTTTCATAGATAAAGAGTTTAAATCTTTCCCGAGTTTGTGGTTATTATATGAGTGCTAATGTTACTTTTCTACCTATTTTCTTGCTAACTCCCTGATCCAATAGGTCTCTCGGTACCGGTGACTAGGATTGGTAAGTCAAATGGTATAGGACCTAAATGGTTGAACAAAATCTTGATCGAGCGTAGGTTTGCCTGTTCAAAGTATGTGTATGTTGATTTATGGGCCCAGGTGAGTATGGTAATAAAAATCTCAGGCAGGTGAGCCCGCGCTCCATCAGTTCTATTTGGTAACAGCATGATGGTTAGGGTTTAGTTAAGATAGGTAGTCAGTTGTAGATATTTGGTTAATGAAAAATATGTTTGCATATTTGAAATTGTATTATTGATTGTGTTGATTTTACGTATTAACCAAAATTGTTCGTACCTGTTACATGTTTTGTCTGGAATCCCCGGGGGCAGAATAGCGGGTGGTAAATGGAAGCCACACTGCAGTGAGGTCACTTGCCTGTAGGAAGTAAGTGCGTGGTTAGATAGAACCGGAAGCACTATTTTAGAGAATTTTCTGTATAAATGTGTGAATAATTGATAGCAAAGAGTTCGCTAGCAAAACGTTTTGTGTGATATCACCTAGAAAGGGTCACACTGAAGGAGTAGCAGGTTCTTCTGAGCTTGATTGATAGCAAAGGGGTTCGCTGGGGAAACTTTGGCCTTAGTATATCCCAGAGGGGACAAGTCTAAAGAAGTAGCAGGTTCTCTAATGCTTGCGTGAAGGGTAGACGGAAGGGATCTACTTGTAGTATATGAAAAGTAAGTGGAAGGGACTTACTCGCAGTAAGTGAAATTATCTTTTCTTCTGAATTAGTCACTCGGGCACAGTGGTGAATGTTTTTACGATGTTGAATAATAAAATCTGCATTAAAAGTGAAAGAAATTAAGTTTTGTATTACCTTACAAAGGAGGGATTCAGTCGCGGAGCTGCGCTGATGTCGCTCAGAGCCGCGCTGGTATTGGTTGAGACAGCGGGTGTGTAGCTGAGATAGTAATTGTAAAGGAGGGGTGAGTACAGGAGCGTGAGAACTAGTCTCCCGAGAAAAGCAGCACAACTATTGGTTGGATTTATTTTCAATTCAAAATTTTGATTGGTCACTGAAGAATAAAAGACGTGCTGGTATTGGAAGTAATTTTGTAAACAAATTGAGAGCCATCCTAAAGATTTTCAGTTAAAAATATATGTGGCATATAGGTTCGATTGTAGGAGGTAGACCCGATAAAAAATATCTAGGGTTTGCACAAGAACAGTATATAAGAGGAAGACCTCATATCATGTACGGAGAAAAAAGAAAAATGTAATTCATTAAACGAATTAAGAATTTTTTCCAAGGAAGATAAAGCAATTAAAACAAGAGAAGGGATTATTATTCCACCACCAAATACGCCTGCATCATACATGATGGTTGAAAGGGGCTATCACACTTGTGTGTGGTTAGAAAATTGGATGGAGTACACAAAAGATGATGGTGTTTTAGCATTTCCAGAAAATGGTACGTCTAATGGCAGAGTTTTGTACAATTTGAGAACACGCATGAATGAATTAGATCCCAGACCTAGATTAACGCAGTATGAGGCATTGGAGGAATGGGAAAGTGAGGCTTTTGAGCGACACAGACCCAGAAGTAATAGGAATTGGAGTAAGTTTTATCCCCGATTTCCAAAAGAGAAAAGAGGCAAACAAATGAAATAATGGAGACAGTCCATGTTGGTGGAAGAATTGTACCCTGTATTAACTTTTGAAGAACCTACTGGAAGTAAGCGGACAGAGAAAACGAAAAATGTAATGATTAGTGGTGTATCGGATGATGATTATTTGGAGGATTTATTAATGAAAAATCCACCACTTTATAATGAGGAGCCAAGTATAATTAATCCAAATGCACTATTTTTGAAACCACCTCTGATTAGGCAAGTGGTACATGAGACTTCAATAGAAAAGGTACTTCAGGAAAGGGAACGAGAAGCATTAAATAAACAAAGAAGTGAGTTAATTCAGAACATTTCTCAATTGAATTTGAGTCCTGAAGCCCTGCCAATTCCGGTAACTATTGGCTCAGTGGTTCCTATGTATGGAGATTAACAACCTAGTCCTAAAAATACCGTACTAACTACACCTGTAGTACAGCATAGAAAAGAACCCTTAATAATTGATGATCAAGCAAGTGGATGTGAGTCAGTGATTTCCCTGATGGATTTACCTATAAGAGAACCAGTGAGCGACTCGGTCAGGAAAACCACTCCTATAAGTTCTAGAGAGGTACAGATGGAGACATCCTCAGGTACAAGAAGTGCCACAGTAGTAACCCCAGAAGAAATAGAGAGATGGTCACGAGAAATAGAGAAACCAAAGTCGCAGCCAAAGATATTGGACATATTCAAATTGAGAGTTGAATTAGAATAAATAATGGCTGGAAATATGGCATTAGACAGGTTAAATACATTCAGTGAGGACGAGTTGTTGTTCATATGCAAAAGCATTATTAGAAATACAAGGGTGTTTCATGAAAGATTAATGGATATGGCAGCTAATATGGGAATTGACATTAGCAAATCTAAAGTGTTACAGAAACCATATTGAGCTGAATTTTCTGACAAAGACTTGGAAAATATGAATGTGTCTGGTAGAAAAGTAAAAATTAAGGAGCTTATGTCATTATTGCAGAAATGGGGTGACCTAGAAAAATGGACAACTAGATGGGCAAAGAAGAAAAAAAGAGGCTCGATCAAAACAAACTGCATCTGAATATGTATTAAAAGAAGCAGAAAAAGTGGTAAGGTTGTGTCCCATGAGAGAGGTACCAGGTGGAGTTTATGTACATGTCCCATGGTCCCGACAGGATATTTTGTCATTCACAAAAGATTTCCCAAAACTTCGAGAGAAGCCTGTCAAATGGTACAGACAAGTCAAGAGATTTGTGAAGGTTTCAAAATGTCTTTTAAGATTTAGATGGGTTATTTGACATTGTCGTTCCTGTAGATTTGTGGACAGAATGTAAAGTTGCTGCTGATTGGCCAAGTGATGAGTACCCTAGAGACCCAAAGACAGGAGCCCCCTCAGAAGATGTAATGAAGAAATATAATCAAGTGATACTGTATCTAAAAGGGAAAGTACCTGCAAAAGAAACTGATTGGACTAGAATAGATAGAACTACCCAGGATAAAGATGAATCTGTGCATGCATATTATGAACGTCTGTTACAAGTATTTAAATAGTACAGTGGTTTGGACAACATTGACATGAAAGGCATGACGCATTTCATCTATCGGTTTGTGTCAGGATTAAGACCTGAAATTTCACAATGGATTAAAGATCATAAAATTTGTTGCCAAGCCGATTGATGAAATTCTTAAATATGCAAAATATTGTGAAGATGAACTTGACAATAAACGAAAAGAATTAAAGGAAAAGGTAATGTGGGCACAAGTAAAATTAGCAGAGCAACAGGAACTCCAGTTAAGCCAAATGAACAATAACCAGACTCAAAGTGATAGTAATGGGGGTAAGCCAAGGGGAAAATTCAATAGAGAGGAAGCCAAAAAGAAGTTCCCTTGTCACGGGTGCGGCGAGTTGGGGCACTGGAAAAACGAGTGTAAGGCAGTGCAAAATAACTCTGTTTAAACTAATGATTTGAATTCACAGACGCAGAATGATCTGCCACGGAAGCAACAGCAGCAGGTAATACAAAACCAGTTAAACCTTGCACCTATGCCAAATTTTAAGAGTAAAGCACACCAAAGTGTGGATACAACAAATTGGGAGGGAAGTGGTAATAGAGACGCAGTGACATCACAGTTTCTGTTGAGCGACACATTTTTCGAGGAGGAGCCATACTGACGGTGCCTGAGAGGGGAGGACGAGGAGTGCGTACTTGGCGCCTCCTTGCCAGTAGATCAGCCAGGTCCATACATTGAAGGAAAGATTGAAGGAAATTATGTCACCTTTCTATTGGACACTGGTACTACCAGTTCTACTGTGAGAACAGCAAACGTTCCAAACCTACCCCTCTCGGGAGAAGCGATCCAAGTAGTGGGCGTTTCTAGTAAATAAATTAGTACCCCAGTCACAGAACCAATAGAATTGAGAATAGGTAATTTTAAAGGAATGCACAAATTTGTTGTTTGCAATTCTAGCCCAGTGAATCTGTTAGGCAGAGATTTGTTGTGCAAAATGAATTGCACCATCTTTTGAACGCCAAGTAGTGTTGAAATTCAAACCCCAGAGGAAGACGGAATATATAAATTAATGTTAGCGAAACAAGAAACGGAGAATAAAAAGTTAACTGTAGAAGATCTACCAGACGAATTACAGCATACCGTGAATCCTAATGTGTGGGATTTTACAGGAAAAGATGTAGGGTTCATGGCAAATGTTGATCCAATAAAAATGACAATAAAAGAAGGTGCAGTTTACCCAACTATTCGACAGTACAAAATGAGCCCAGAAATAAAAGCAGGTGTTGCAGCATAAATAAAGCGTTTGGTTGAAGCAGGCATTTTACAAGAAATAATGAGCAGTCCATGTAATTCGCCCATAATTGGCATAAAGAAACCGAGCGGAAAGTACAGGGTCATGCAGGACCTAAAAAAATTTAATAAGATTGTTGTCCCATGCTGTCCAGTCGTGCCAAATCCTGCAGTGATTCTGTATCAGATATCGTGGGAAGCTGGATGGTTCACCGTAATAGATTTATGTCACGCATTTTTCTCGATTCCATTACACCCAGACAGCAAATTTATTTTTCTTTTGAATTCGACAGTCATGTGTACGTCTGGAACCGCGTTCCTCAGGGGTATGCAGAGAGTCCATCGAACTTTAATCAGATATTGAAAAAGTGCCTTGAATCTCTGGTACTGCCCGGACAGTCAGTCCTGGTTCAGTATATAGACGACCTATAGGTGGCATCTAAAACTCGAAATTACTGTGTTGTTGATACCATTGCTTTACTGAATCATTTAGGTGAAGGAGGACAAAAAGTGTCACCTGAAAAGTTGCAGTTTTGCACCACATCAGTAAGATATCTTGGGCACCAGATAGAAAGAGGTGTCAGAAGTGTTACCTCTTAAAGAATCAGAATAATTAAAAACATGAATCTACCTCAAACTCAGAAAGAGATCAGAATGTTTCGTGGAGTTGTAGGTTAGTGCAGGCAATTGATTATGGGATTTGCAGTCCTAGCAAAACCATTGATACAAATGACAAAGAAAAGAGCAAAAGACCCAGTAGAATGGGATGACGAAAGCATGACTGTTTTCTTGAAATTACGAGAATGTTTGTGTACAGCTCCAGCATTAGGGATGCCTGACTATTCAAAAGATTTTGCACTATTCTGTGATACACGAGATAATTGTGCACTTTCAGTTCTGACTCAAACACACGGTCTAATGAGATGTCCTGTGGCCTATTTTTCTTCCACACTAGACCCAGTGGCATCTGCATTGCCAGGATGTGAAAGCAGTAGCTGCAACTTGCATGAGCCTTGAGCAAAGTGAGTCCATTATTATGGGACATCCAGTGACCGTGTATGTTCCACACACAGTTGTGATTTTGTTAACAAGAACCAAGACTTAGTACCTAACTCCTAGTCGGCTGACTAAGTATGAGCGAATCATTGCAGGTGCAGGAAATGTAACCATTGCCAGGTGTAATATTCTGAACCCAGCAACACTGTTACCTGATTCACACTTTGCAGAAGTGAAGGGAGAAGTCGAACATGACTGTATCGACCTGACTGAATACAGTACAAAACCACGTCCAGACATAAGGGAAGAGCCATTAATACATTCTGAATATGAGCTATTTGTAGAAGGCTCATGCATGAGACATGAGGAAGGAGGTTTGAGTGCTGCCTATGCAGTATGCACATTGGGGGGTCCAGTTGAAGCATCCTATTTACCTGGAGTCAAATCTGCACAAGTAGCAGAATTGGTTGCATTAACAAAAGCCTGCAAATTTGGGAAAAATTGGAAAGTAACCATTTACACTGATAGCCAGTATGGTTACGGGGTTGTGCACGACTTTGGCCAACTCTGGATGCAAAGGGAGTTTCTGACTTCTTCAAGTACTCCTATTAAAAATGGTCATTATGTAAAAGATTTTCTAGAAGCAATTCAATTACCAAAGGAAGTGGCTGTGGTCAAATGTGCTGTTCACCAATCCGGAAATGACAAAGTGACAGCTGGTAACAGATATGCTGACCAATTAGCCCAACATTGCCCCAAATATAAAATGGCTGTAAATAAGAAAATAGATGCATGTGGAAACAGCTGCCAACTTATGTTGCTTGAAGGTGTGAGAACGTGGGAGGAAGTGAGAGATTTGCAAAATGAAGCAGAACCAAAAGAAAGGGAAGAGTGGAGAAAAATAGGTTGTCAGAAAAGGGTTGAAGATGGTGTCATAGTTTACCTTGATAGAAGGCCTGTGTTACCAGACTGTATGCTTGCTCCTATGGCTAGGATGTTCCACGGAGATTCCCATCTAGGGCGGGATGCCATGATCAGGTTGTTCAGACAGAGTTGGTTCAATGCGAGGTTCAGGAATGTAGCAGAGAGTCTTTGCCAGAGGTGTCTAGTTTGCCAGCAAAGGAATCCTGGAAAGAAAACTGCAGTGTTGCCAGGAAAGATTGGAAAGGCAGAAGGCCCATTTATAAGTCTACAGATTGATTTCATCCAGTTACCCCCTTGTCGAGGACTGAAATATATTCTTGTCATTGTCTGTTTGTTCTCAAAATGGGTGGAAGCTTACCCCACACGTAGGAATGATAGCATCACTGTAGCCAAACTCCTACTCAGAGAACTCATACCTAGGTTCGGTTTTCCAGTAACAATTGAATCAGACCGAGGCTGTCATTTTAATAATGAAATAATTGGCCTAATCTGTGAAGCATTCAACGTTAAGCAAAAGCTGCACTGTGCATACCGCCCAGAGGCGTCTGGAGTGGTAGAACAATCGAATGGCACAATCAAGTCAAGTTTGGGAAAGATGTATGAATCTACCTGATTAGAGTGGCCACATGCTTTACCTCGTGTTCTGATGGGACTCACAAGTATTCCAGACCGGAACACAGGCTTGAGTCCTCATGAAATACTAATGGGAAGAGCAATGAGGCAAGCATGGGTGCCAGGACACAAGCTGATAAATATATCTGATGATTTAGTACTGGAGTACTACAAAGAACTGGCTGAGCAAGTGAGTTCTATCTCTCACCAGGTTAGGGAAGACGCTGTCGCCAGACAAGCAACTCCAGCACATGACCTGAACCCAGGTTAAAGAAACACACTCTAAAATCTTGCCTTGCACCAAGGTGGGGAAAACCACATCAAGTAATTTTGGTTACCACCACAGCTGTAAAGTGCAAAGGAGTTCCACACTGGATCCATGCCAGTCACACAAAAAGAGTGACTGAACCTGATGAAACTGAAGCTGAAGGTTGTGCAGCTGAGGGGTCTCAAGATATCGATCCTGAAGTAGCTGAAGAGGAACAACCAAGCACCAGTCAAAATGATTGGATTCTAATAGTTGAGATACCTGCAGAATATGTGAAAACCAGAAGTCAGACTTATCTAGACAGTCAGAGTGACAGTGAGGATGAGATAGGTCTAGAAGAACGTACTCAGATTACAGAAATCCAAGCTAACAGTAATTCTGAGGAGGACCAGATAGGGAAAGATAAAGATACCCAGACAATCGACACCCCACCAAGAACTCCAAAGTCTAAAGAAGGACAGATAGGTATTAGGGCGGAAGCTCAGGCAGAAGAAAATCAAGGGTTCGAAGAGCTTGAGAAGGGCCAGATAAGAATAGAAAAGTGTGTTCAGGAAGAAGAAGGTGAATCAAATCAAAGTCAAATTCAGCAAACACCTGAACAAGGACAGATTAGTGACCAGGCAGAAGAAACTGAAATAAGACCTGGACCAAGTCAGACAGAAAGGGATACAGAGGATAACATTAAAACAGATGTGCAACAACTGAATGAAAATAAGATAAGAGAACACTGGAAGAAGGCCAGAGCACAGTGCCAGCTAAAAGGCTCAGAAAAGAAGGCAAGTGGCCTAGGTTTGTCAAAAGACTGAGATTTCATCTAAAGACAATAAATGAAGAACCAGAACAAGTAAATGAAATAACAAGTCAAGCTGAACAATCTACAGTACAACCAAGAAGGAGAAGTTCACGACTGAAAAGACTGAATAACAAATTCAGAGGCCCTGAATGGACTTACGTCATCCTTGAAGATTTCGAGAACTTAGAAATAAGTGACGAAAGTGATGAAGAATTAATTGCTGATCAGACTGACTGAGAAGTGAGACCTACTTGAAAATTTCACAGGTTGAAAGACTGTGTAAAAGCTACAAAGGGGTTAAGACTCCTTGGTCAGAAATGGCTGATCATACTGTTAATGGAAGACCGAAGAAGAAATTGTTTGAAAACATGCTGTAGAATATGCACATGTAGTATAGTGATAGTATGGTTAGGACTGACAATAGCCATTCCTTACATAATGAGTTGAGACATGAAGAATAACACTAGTGAGCCTGAAACTATAGTTACACCTAGAAGAATAGATACACAAGAAAAAGCACTTAGCATTAAACAACAGAAGGTAGATTTAGAAGCATCAGATGAGGAAGGATTACATTATACTAGAATTAAAAACAGAACTCACTTAAATGTATTTGCAAATCTATTAGTACACTATGTGGAAGCTATGGAAATAGAAGATTGCTATGTATGTATGAAATTACCTACATCAGTTGCTGAAGGGGTTACGTATCATCATTTACCCCTAACATATGGTATTTCATGTAGTATTTTAGCTAGTTTATTCTATAAGAAAGGACCTTTGCAGTATTACTATTCTAATTCAGATGTGATATTTTCTGAACGTCCTATACGTAGTAACCTGAATCCTGTACATACTAAGAGTGATGTAACACGTTATATGGGTGAATACTTTCTAACTATAGGTACAATAGATATAGCTGAAGCACACAAGAATAATTTAACATGCTTATTACGTGAAAAAGAGAAAATATTTTTGAATATGGTTGAGAAAAGGAGAGAGAATTTCCAAAGAAAGGCAAATGATAAGAACCATAACATTCCTAAATGGGTTGAAAATATAGGGTTCACCCCAAAGGGCAAGACTCATGCTGCTATGTTGCTGGATTTTGAAAAGAAAGGGAAACTCTGTCTCCATAGAGAAAAAACCAGTTATTATAACAATATATTCATTGGTTCCAGTGAATGTGAACACAATTATAAGGTAATTGGAGATTGGGGTTTCAAGGATGGAACTGAACCTGTGTTTTCTGGAATTTATTTTATATGCGGAAACAAGGCTTATTACAAATTGCCAGATCATTGGTATGGGAGCTGATATTTTGGAATAGTATTCCCAAAGATATATCATGTAAATAAAGTCACTGGAAACAATGAAGAAACTAATGGATTAATATGTAGCAAAAGAGCTAGTTTTGGAGAAATAGTAAGTGATATATTTAGTGCATTGATACCTACAGTGGGAGTGGCTCCGAATGCGCAAAGAATTTGCAAATTGTCAACAGTAGAGGATCGTTTATCGACTGATACTGCTGGAGGATTCTTAATGGTCAATACCGAATTGGTTGCGATTAGATCAATGGTTTTACAAAATCGACTTGCTCTTGATGCATTATTAGCAAAAGAGGGCGGAGTCTGTAGAATGTTGAAAGCGCAACATTGTTGCACTTACATACCTGAAAAAAGTGTTGAAATTAATAAGTATGTAAGAAATATTACTAATTTGGAAGAAGAGCCTAAACCACTGGAAGTTGATAGTGCATGGAAGAGACTTACCGATGGTCTCTCCTCTATAGGTAGTTGGCTTTCTAATCTAGGGAAACGTTTTGTAGGTAGAATACTGATGCCAATGGTGGGAATAGGCCTACTGATTTTAGGGATAATAATTTGTTGCAAATGTCGTAAGCACAAAAAACCATATAGGGTGAATAAGAGGGAAAAAGAGAAATATTGATGAACTTGAATTAGAAGAGTTGAATGGAAATATATACAAAAAAGTGAAAAACTTTCACACAAACAATGAAAAGAAACAAAATAGAAAATTTGAAGAGATTGAGTTGGGAGAGTTGGGAAAAGTTGGCATCCGTTTCATTAATTGGTGATGATATAAAATATCATCAAAGAGGGGATTGCTGGAGCAAGGATTCGCATGTAACGCGACTTGCTTGTATTCAGTCCTCTCGACATAACGTTAATGTACTAATTAACATGTTTCGTGTACTAAAAAGTGCATTACATGACACAACTAGTATCCAAGGGAAGCTCGACAATGTGCTTTTACTAACCATAATCCGCTTGCACTAAAATGGCTGCTGCTACGCGAGATTTCTTACTGTGCATGCGTCTGTCACACTCATGTGACATGACGTATCTTTCGCTTGGAGGGAAACTTCTGCTTCTGCGCACTAGAACTAAAATGGCTGTTTGTGTTACAGCATGCATGAAGATTGCATCGCCGCTTTACTAGTTGCAAAAAGGATGCAAGCACTATTTCTGTCCCTTTTAGGAAACGAGCACATTCGTAAAAGAGAGCAAATTGTGGAGTGTTCATGCACGCGTTCCACCAGGATCTCTCTGTGATAACTTTGACTTCCACCACCAGCAATTCAAGTGATTTATTTATTTTAGTTTTGGTGATGAATGGGGTTCCATCTCATGACTTAGGCTGCATCTCAGGGTGCAGGTACATTTAAATGTCTAGTCTGACTCTAGCCTAGACCCCTTCCAGCACATTCAAACAGTGTTAACTACTACAGTTCCCAAATGACAAGCAAAAGAAAAAGTAAACATTGACAGAGTCATTCAGTATGGCTTGGGAATTGTGACCGCGCACTAAGGCTTGCAGCACATGGACACACGTAGAGCATGTACACAGCCCAACATATCAGTTTCATAAAGTCCAACAAACATGCAGGCACTCATGCACACAGAATAGCAGTCGCTTTCTATTGGGAGGGAAGCATGTTTGGTTCCCTCCCTGTCTTCCTTTAGCGTGCCTGCCTGGACAGGGCATGTGCACGCACCCGGACAGAAGATATGCACGTGTATGCTGTGCTAGCATGACTCACTGCTTTGTTGCATTTCACACAGTTCCCCAGCCGTCTCTTCAATTCCAGCCTCTTAGCAGAACGCGCGCGCACGGCGCGCTGTGACTTTCTTTCTTATGTATGGTTTTTCTGCCCTAATCGTTCCTGACGCTGAGACATGTGTCTACACTCAGCTGGGGACTGCCGAGAAGTAAAACCAGCCCCGTTGCCGAGTCCATTGTCGGACCGCAGCCTCAGGGAGAGTAAAGAGCCACGGGACAGCCTGGCAATGGAGGATTCCACACCAAGGGAAGTCGGTGCATGGCGCGCCCCATCCAGCAGGACGTCAGACCGAGCCGAGGGAGAGCCGCGCTCGAGTGCCAGCCATATCCCATGAAGGTAACTCTCTAACCTGGAGCGGGTTGAGAGTGAGTGCGCATGCGGGGAAATTGTGCCAATCAGTCTTTAAAGACCGCTACTACCCGAACCGGTTCACAGGGAAGCCGCAGTATTGGAGCCCGTTGTTTCCTTATACTTGCAATCCCCGCGCTCATTAAAGAACTACCCTTGACCGAGTGAACCGTGATTGCTTATGCCTTTCACAATGTGAATTTTACAAATATTTAAATGTTTCTGATGTTGTTGTCACATTTATGTATTGTTTAAACCTACGGGTTATTTCAACCCAAACACTAGTTGCAACAGGCATTTGTAATGCAATAGGTCTCGCAGTTACGCGAGTTTAAGCTATTTGCATTATAAATAACAATGCCTTTTATTTATGTTTCTAAAAATAAAACAAAAATAGAAGGAATTGTTATTTGCAATGTCAATATATCAAGCTCGCGTCTATGCGAGACCTATTGCATTGCAAATGCTTGTTTTTTTCTAACAACATTTTTATTGAACACTGAATTAAAGACAACTTCTCGCAGTCGATAGTACAAGTGCACTAGTTCCATACATAGCATAATGGCTGCTCATGCCTTCTAAACATTCCTCCTATAATATTGCTCGACAGGCAGCTTCAAGCCCGGTGGGCGCTCGCCTTTACTACTTTTAATTGTCATTCAATAATCTGTCAATCTTCTGCGATATTCTATAGGCAGTCGAGCTAAGGGCTATAATGTGCACTCATCTGCTTCTCATAGGTAGTCATCAACTCCCTTAGCCCCCACCCCCCCTCTCCACCGCCAGACATGTCTCGGTGTGTACCTGACTCTATGTCCTATATGCCATTGGGCAGCCGATGTCTCTAGTGGATCTATTCCCCCCTCGCACCCACTTGTCTCATGATTCCTTTTGCTGTACGTGCATTGTTTACTGTGTACCCACGCTTACCCAATTGGGTCGTCTGTGTATTGCCATAGGTGAAAACATACATAATCTTTTGGTGTGTCACGAGGCCACAATATCTACAGCTGCTTGTGGCTTATCTTGTAGCGTCACTTTCTACGAGAGTCATTGGCTGTGTCTTTTTATGAGAATACATTAAATATTCCATGCCAATTTTATTTACAAGGATTTTTTTTTTACTTAATCCTACAATTTCGTAGTGAAATTCGAGAGTGCTGTGTGACCTGAGTAAGACCCTGCAAAATGTTGCTTTGGGGTCATAACGTCATCAAATAATTTGGACACAGGTGGTATAAAAAAAGGCTGATTGGACATAACTGTAATATTTTATATTTTTGTGATTTTATGTGCTCTTTGTACATATTTGCTCACATAACATTGCTCACATTCTGCACTTGCTCGCTGTGCAGTTGCACTCTTTTATTTTACCCCCTTAACTATGTGATGATATCAAAACAAGAAGAGAATACACAAATAGCAGTTTGATTATGGCCTTGCTTCTCCTGTTTTCTTACGTTAACATGAATTGCTTAGGAGTAATTCTTCCAGATGGAACGTTGCATCAAAAATTATCTGGTTCCCTCCTGCAATTACTGGGTCACCCTATTTCTATTTGTGTTATTGCAGTAGGAAACAAGGGCAACAATTTCGCAGAAACGCATCACTATATGAAAGTACTGTCAGCTGGAGCATACAACAATAGCTTGCACATAAACAATGCTAGCTGTTCGAAATGGACAGCCTCAACTTTTGTGAATGATTACTGTCATGTTCTTTGCCGCCCACAGCACGGGAAGCACACGGAGACAGGTAGGTAAGGAAGGGGGTGATTCTTCATTCTTGTGCTGGGCATAGTTGCTACAGGACTACCTGAAGACTCCTGGCATGCGTCCTGCCGTCTGGCATCCCTGCAGTGTATATCACCATCATCTAGAGTGCTCCCTCTACATCCTGCCCCGCCTCCACTTACCTAAAGCAGTGTCCGGTGTCCACCGCAGTGACCAGTGTGTGCGAGGTCCTAGTGCCCTGCCGCATTCCGGCACTGTGACATCTTCCTCCTTTGTCGACATTCAAACACATTCCCTTGGACGAAAAATGAGAAGGGAAGAGGGAAAAGAAGATAGAGAGAGATAGAGAGCGAGAGAGAGAGAGTAAACAACAGGATAGTAAGAGCATTAGCTAACACTAAAGCTGACTATTCTCTATCAATACAAATCCAATTTCTTCAATTAGTCTTTTGGGCCTCCAAATCGCCCACAAAGATGTGAGGTCTCTCGGGCATGACATCGCCGGATGCCTGACCTATCTTCCGCTTCCTCATCACAACGTGGTCCATCGCCATGTGACAGAGCCGATTCCTCTGCTCCTTGGGTGGTGCCGCTCCAAATCAGTGTTTGGATGCCTCTGCTCCTTTTTCCTTCATCATCTTCCAATATCAGAAATTCTTTGAAATACAAGGTATCCCTGGTGATGGAATAGGGTCCTGCCGCTGCTGTGATAATTGTTCCTTTGATGTTCGTAATCGAGAGTGGCTGGCTTGAGAAGGGACTATCCAATTTCAATGTTTGACGCCGGCCATGAGGACCAGGTCTTAAGCCTTGAGTCTGGAGGTGATCGCATGAAATTGTATTTCTGCCAGCCTTTTCTCCTTCTCCTTGGCCTCCTGGCCATGTGCAACTATGATGTTATGGTCCGGCAGGACCTTGTTCTCCAGCTGAAGCAGACTAGTTTGAATTTTCCTTCCCAGCACTAGTTTCGATGTGCATTGTCCCGTGGAACTGTGTGTGGTATTGCTGTAGTCTCTAAGTACTTGATACAGGACTTGGCCAACTGAAATGTGCATCAGCTTGGCTCTATAGACTGTTTTCTTTATGTTGCCCATAAAACGCTCCAGCATGGCTGGCTTGGGACTGCAGTGGCGTTATTTTCCGATGATGTATCCCTAGGTAGGCCATGAATCTGCGAAAGTTTTCTCCTGAGAAGGGGGGTCCATTGTCTGTTTTGAGCATCTAGCAAGCGCCCCAGGCATCAAATATCTCATCCTTGACAGTTAGTGTGGCTGCTGCTGAGGTGGACAACGCTTGGCACACTAGAGGGAAAAGAGTACTCATCATTGATGACCAGTAGTTATCCACCAGTGTCCAATGACCCATCAAAGTCCACGGGCGATGCCAACCATACTGCATAGGGGAGGTACAACATGCATAGTTGCTCTGGCTTAGATGGCCACCCCATAGTCTGACAAAGATGACAGTTCATAATGATCCACAACTGCAACATTCCGCAAATAGTTTTTCACACTCCGGGGTCCAGACGAACCTTTGCCCTTGTTTGGTGAGTTCACTAAATGCGGTACTCTCTGTTTCAAAATCTATGATGTTAGGAGCACAGTAGCTTGCCAACCCTAGGAATGACCTCACTTCTGCAGTATCCATGGGGGCCCGTGGCTTGTGCAGTGTTTCGACTTTGCTCGAATCAGGCTGCTTTCCTTTCAGGGAAACGATGCACCCAAAGAAGATGAGTTCCTCCTTTTCCGGCTCACATTTATCTTTGTTTACTGTCAGTCCAGCTTCTTCCTGCTGACTGCACACTTCCCTTAGTGCTATGTCTTGTAAGCAAGATTCATGTGCTAGCGCATGCTTGTGAGAATGTGCCCTCTTTCTGCATAGTTGCCCCCACTTTTTGCTGAATTGCTGATGTACTTTGACTGAGTGTGCCCTGGGCTCCTGCTACTCAGGCACCCAGGGCCTATGCTCTTTCCCTAAAACTGCATTGAAGCCTAAACCCAATTGGCATCTCTGGCCACACGTCGGCACCTGGTAAGTGGTACCACTGGTACCCTGGGCACTGTGACCAGAGAAGGCTTCTAAGTCCTGCAGCACTTATTGTGCCACTCTTAGAGATCCTGTACCTTTACACTCACACTGCCTTTGCAGACTGCGTGTTGTGGTGCTGAACAAAGTGAAGAGTCGACGTGGCACACATCTGTGTTCCATGCCTACAACCTACTGCCCTGGCATAGATCAGTCACCCCTCTAGCTGGATGCACTATACCAGTGGTGAGGATACAGGTGCACAAGCCCTGTACTCCTACAGTGTCTAAGGCCATTCTTAGATATTATAAGCGCAGTGCTGCCATTAAGAGCATATGGTGCTGGGTGTTTGTCATTATGAACTCCACAGCACCATAATGGCTACACTGAAAACTGAGAATTTTGGTTATCAAACCTCTCAGCACATTAAACCCACACTGATGCCAGTGTGGGATTTAATGAAAAATACACACAGAGGGCAACGTAGAGATGCCCCCTGAAAACTAACCTACCTCTAGTGTCCAGGCTGAGTGGCTGATTTCAGTTGCCACCACCAGACATGTTTCTGGACCCCTGGGTCGAGAGCCTGCTGCTCTCTGGGGCCTGAAACAATGCACATCCTGGAACGAGGTGCCAAGCCTCCTCCCCCAGGATGGACAGGGTTCACAAAGGGAAAGCTTCAAAGGCTTGCCCCCTTTGTGAGCTTCCCCAGGCACCTTGCTGCTTTCAGCAACTGTTCCCCAGTGGTTCTGACCCCACTTTGGGCGGGAGAACTGACAGGAAAAACAAGTGAGGAAAAGAGGTGTGCCCACCTCTGCCAACTCCAACCCTCAGGTGGTGGAGGCGAGGTGAAGCACAACTCTCAGTCCCCACCATCTAGCAGATGGTGGAACTCAGCCAACCAGGGAGAGCTCATGCACCCCTCCCTCTGGAGAGTGGCATAATAGGGGGTGTACCCACCCCAGGGAGGGACTCATTGGTCCCTGCCTTTTACCTACCTGTAGCACCCCTAAATCTAATATTTAGGGGCACCCCTGAACCTTAGTTCCTCTGACATGAAGAAACTACAAGGAGAAGAAGAAGAAGGACCGAATAGCAGTGCAGCAGCTAACAAGAGGAAGACGCCCACTGACTTGGCCCCAGCCCTACCAGCCTGTCTCCACCTTGAACCTGCAAAATCCTAGTATGTCCTGCAGCCAGCAACCTCTACAACCCCAGAGGACCTGCCTGCCTTAAACTACAAACACTTTGTCTCCTGTGAACACCGGATTTGTTTATCTGCAACCTCTGGCTCAGGCCAGGCACCACAAATCCGCTCCACTCTGCACCCACCGTCCACGGCCCAAGCTTGAGTGGGCAAACGCGACTAAGAGGTTCCCCCGGTGATCCTGACCCGAGATTCAGGGACCTCTGACCTACCTCAAGCCTCCAGCTGACGCCTGCAGCCTAAATCCAGAAGGCCCCCCAACCGCGACCAGGAGCTGGTAAGAAGATCCCACCCCAAAAGGCACCCCTGCACTCGATGCCCCACAGGCTTGGGTGCCCAAACCGATGGTGCCTAACCAACCTCTAACTTCCCAACTTACCTCTCAAAGTGGTGGTCTCACCCAGAAGACCTTTGTCCCCAAGCCTGCAGTACCTTTGCAAACTGGAGGTTGCCCATTACAAACAACAGGGCGCCCAATGTCGAAACAGCACCCTGCACTTGGCCGCCCTAGTACCGCTGAGCGTGAACCTTTGGTGCTACTTTGTTTCCCCATTTGCCCTGAGCCAAAGTCCAGGAGCTCTGCTCCAACAACCAAGTGGCCTGCCTGTCAGCAGCCACCAACCGGAGGCCCCTATCCTCCATTGGATAACATTGGGCCTCAGCACCCGACTGCCCTAGTGCCGCTGAGGGTGTAACTAGAGTGTATCCTTGACCCTTGGGTACCCCTGAGTCGACCCCCAGAACCTCAACTCCCACTACCAATTACTTACCTCAAAACCGATAACACTATTTTCCTCCATAGGATAATATTGACTGTTTTTCTGTGAAAAGTTTTTGTGTGGAGTTTGAAAACCTAAAGAAATTCTTTCAAATTGTACTGTTTAACAAAAACGACTTTACTTACCTGTTTACAGGAAATGTCTCAGAATAGTATCCAGGTATACTACTCTGAGTGAGAAAAGTAATCCAAAAGTAATTTACTTGTAATATTACTGAAAGTCCGATTCAAAGTATATGTACTGTATTATGAAAAGCATTGCATTATCAGTAACACTACCGTAATCAAATCAAAGTACTTTTACAATTGCAAACCAAACTGTGTTACAATCTGAATATTTACTGCAAAGTACTTATCACTTACCTGTGCCAGGCTTGCTTGGTAATAGGAAATAAAATAACTAAAAGAATATTTTTGATACAAAAACAATTGGTCTGAAGTTCAGTCTTTGAGTGTGTGAATTCATCTGCTGACTGAGTGTGTATAACAAATGCTTAACACTGTCCTCTGAGATCTGCCGTACTGCTCGACCACACTACCACAACTAGAGAGTGAGATGCTATCTAATTTTACCTCTGCTTACCATTAGGGTTCCACTGTAGTCTGTGCACACTATACCTCACTTTGATATAGTTTATACAGAGCCAGCTTTCTACAATGCTCGTGCAGGCGAGACTTAAAAAGTGCCCTACAAAATCTGAAACATCACCTGATCAAGTCTAGGTGCCCTTAATACCTATCTCTGGTTGGCGTCATGGAAATGTGTTTACAAGTCCCTTTCTAAATATGGCCCAGATAGCACAGGTATGTACTAGCTTACCAATAAGCAGGAAAGAAAAACAGGCAGTGATCCACGCATCATCAACGCCATACCTGAAGATAGTGTATTGGGCAATGATCACTCCTGCCATAGACTACAGGATTATAATTATTGATGGATTTTGGAGTCATTTTCTTCAGGAAATCCAGGCTATGTATTTTAAAAAGACTTCATTAAATATTAAAACCCAGTTATAGTGGATATTATGGAATGAGCGTTATTGCAGAGAAAAAAATTCATAGTGAAAGCTAAAACGTGTAAATATGACACAAAATGGCAATTCATCAGATGGTGATCATTAAGTCAAATGGTTGATAAAATCAATCTGTATTGGAATCTCTTCCTTCCTGGCCTTTAACTAAAATCTATGTTAACTCCAAAAATGCGAGATGTAAATATCAAAAAGCTGGCTTCCTATGCCACCCGAGCCATGCTGCCACCAGAAATTTGAAGTAGCTCCAAGTGAGCACAGCACAAAGGTGAAATGGAGGTGGTGAAAAGAAAAAAACTAAGGGGTATATTATCAACAACTAGCGATAATTTTTGTCTCTAACTTGTTTAGAGACAAAAATTATCGCCGCACATCGGCGATTTTTATCGCAGATAAACCTTGCTATTAGCAAGGTTTATCGCAAATGCGATAAAAAACGCCCGCAATGCATGAATATCGCTGAAAAGTCAGCGATATTCATGCATTATCGAGCAAATGCTCTTAGCCATGTTATCCACCTCCCATTGGATAACATGGCTAAGAACTGCTCAGGGCAGGTGTTAGCTTTTGGAGATATTCGCCCTTAGCGCAAATATCTCCAAAAGTTGGTAATAGGAGATAGCGATGTTAGCGACTGTTTCCAGTCGCTAACATCTTGGCACGCCCACTTTGCATATCATTAGTGATAAATATCACTGACATGCAAAGTGGGGCCCATGATGGTCGCTATCTCCTATTAGCTGTCGCTAACTGGTGTTAGCGACAGCTTGGTAATAGGGAGATAATTTTATCTCCGCTTTCTTGGCTTTTAAAGCCAAAAAAGCGGAGATAAAACCCCTTGATAATATACCCCTAAGAGTGGCGTCCAGGAGTCCCTTCTAGGTAATTGCATAAATACTCTGCACTGCAGGTTCTCTCAGTATTCTTGCTCATGGTACACCTACAATAATATAAGGTGAATTACACCTTGTTTCAAAGTGAACATTGATATACGTAGGTGAAGCCTCTTACCTAATACCCCCCTCCCTCGCCACTTTAAATCTAGTAACTGGAGTATTCCAAACATGTGGTGCAAATCCTGCGAAAACAATAGAAAACTGAGGACATAACAAATTAGAACATCGTCACTATAGAGCAATTCATTGTACAAATGCAGCAAAGGTTCTAAGGGAAACCAGAAATGGAATGATAGCATTTCTTCTAGGCTTAGCAAAACAGTGTCTGCGCAATGTCTGCAAGAGCACCAAAAAAGCCAATGGCCATATTTATGAACCGATTTGCATCACTATTGCACCACGCAATGTGGTGCAATAGCGACGCAAACTTTAAGTCATATTTTTGAAGTGACGCAATACCACTTTGAATGGCTCCAAAAGTATACAGTAACGCAAAAGAGGGCAAATCGCTGAACTGTGTTACTCTGCTGTGGTGTTCAATGGGCTTTGCGTGGGTATTCCCATGCTACTCACAAGGCTTTTGACACCTTCCCAGATTTACAAGACCTTGCAAACCTGAGAATGAGCCAAAAAGATATATCCCCCAAGGGAGGAGTAACAAAGAGAAATATATTTTTCTGTAGCACACACAGAAAGAGGAAAAATAATCTCAGGATTATTTTTGTGCAGCAATGTTCCCCTTGCTGCACAAAACAATCCTGCTTACAACATAGGCAAGCTTGTATCATGATGAAAGAATACCTGTGTTGGCGCTAGGCTGCCAAAACGGTGCCAGCGCAAGGGAAAAGGACACGAATAAGCTGTAGGGGATGAATACGGCACTTTCCTGCCCTTTCCCCGTGATGCGGGTCAGCACAGCAAGGTAACATACTGTGCTGCCCTGCAACACTATAGTCATACATATAGCCCCCAGTCTCTTAGGAAAACATAGGGCCTGATTAATATCTTGGCAGGCCTACAGTCATCACTCCATGGCGGTATTTTCAAGTGCTCCATTAAGCTGACGGAATCCTGCCCGCCCTATTTAGATTTAGGCAGCCTGAAACTCTGTTTACTCCGACAGTGTTTCCCTCTCTGTTCTCTGCTGGCTAACATTATTGAAGTACCGAAAAATAAATAATACCTTATAGAGCTATACTTACTGATAGCCCCCCAATACCAATTACCAATAACCAGTCAGTTGGCAGTGAAGAAGGTTCAATCATTTATTAAACAAACACTCTGCCAGAGGAGCCTCTGGTGACCTAACCCCTCGAGGTCCGCTGAGAAGACTGCTGGCACATTATCAAGAGATCGCATATATACTGTTACATTTTGAAACAGTTACCTAAGAAGGAAAAATACAAGTTGGTACAGGTTGTTGCAAAGGAAAGACCATATATGGGACACAAAGCAACCTTAGTTCAGCTCAGCTCGTTATAGCAAGGTCGATAAGGGCAACTCCCTTCTGCCTGTCCCAGGAGGGTTTGCACAGCGCCTCCTGGAATGCGCTTATCCGGCCTACCCCCACCTATAACCTTGACAGGCCGAACATGCAGGAGCCGCAGTTTGCTACAGTTGTCATGCTATTTCTCGAGGGAACGACCCTTACTGATTATAATGGTTGGATTCTGCTAATGCTGCAGGCAAGCTAGGCCACAAAATGGCGCTGGTCGGGTTAAGTTATAATACCCGCTAAGATGCAAAACTCATATAGGGTGAGTAGCAATCATAAAATTATTATATATGTGAAACCCACTAATGCACAGGTACTTATACTAAACTGAATAGGTACATCACGCTAATTTTTAAACGATACTGTGTGTCTGCAGTTTACTCCCAAGGCCTAATTTAGCTTTCAGTTCCTCAAACCCTCCTTTTAGCGTGATGTAGCTAACTATTTAGGGACAAATCCTGGAAAACCTCCTCATCAATGGCCATCAACTCACAAATCTCCTGCTGGAGCATCTGAGTTTTGGAAGGGATGGGAGATGGGACAATCATAGCTGTAAGTTTAGTAGCACAATAAGAGCAACAGGCAGGCCCACATTGCATGCAGAGACAGCAAGTGAATAGAATGCCTGCAGCCCCGGCCACTATCATTAATAATGTCCAACCCCAGGCTGATAAGAGTCCCCAGAACCAACCAGAGAGTGGCCAAGACCCATTGTCTATGTGTATTTCTGAAGCTATGCGATGTAACTTCTGAATTGCTAAATGAACTGTGGGGGCGGAGTCTGGGATGTAAACACAGCAGGAGCTGCCTATCACGCGGCATGCTCCTCCTCGATCAGCCAGGATGACGTCTAAAACGATACGGTTTTGAAGCTAAACAAGCCTCGTGGCCTGAAGCTCTTGCGTCATATTTGTCATAATATCCGTAGTAATATTGATGACATTTTCCACCACCCTGGACAATCGCCTAACTTCTCTACTAGTGAATATCGGACCCCAGATTAGAAATAATCCTTTCGCAACATCATAAAACTGTTGCAATGAAGTGTCAGTCTGATCGACTTCGGACATTGTCTCCTGCTTCTACTAGGAACTGCCTTGGAAGCATATAATTGGTGAGTTTTATGATAATCTGAAGGGGCTATATACACTGGGGGTACAAGAAAGACAAACAGCATTGACCTGCCCACCCCCGGGGTAACCAGGTGTAAGCATTCTCCCCACATACAAAATAAACATTTGGAGGGGTCAATAACGGCGGGCTGCTGAAAATCTTCATTTTATAGGTATAGTTACAAATACTATTCCCAACCTGTACATGTCCCATACCTTGTACACAGAAAGCGGAGGAAGTGTTCAGAATGAGTACTGGCATAATTCGCTCGCTAGTAACATTTCTGGTAATAAACTGCTGAAAATACTGTGTATGATTAAAGTTAGTAAAATCATAAAGTTCATTTTGCAACCAAGTACTATTTTCATGAGTGGTGTATAAATTCATACAGGCATTTGGATCCAAAGATCCTTCCCCATCATTTCCTGCTGGGTCAAAACCTTGGTGCGTCTCGATATAAGCTAGGATCATGTTATAATCCTTTTCCGTGTATTGTTTGGGGTTTTCCACATAATGGTTATACATGGCTGATAACATCTGGAACCATGCTTCGCAGCTTCCTAAGTACGATAAGGGTAAGGAGAGGAACAAATCATGTTTGTGCATAACCATTGGCAAAAGGCCACAAACCCAACAATCTGTAATGTTAGTGGTACTATGTGTTTGATGGAGCATTTCCACAAATACATTTTTAGCATATGTCTGACGATGTCTCTCCTTGTGGGGAGCTAAGGAAAACAACAAATGTTCTGGAGGAGCACCAGTAGTTTGCAGCATTGTTTGCATTGGGTGCTGGTATTCTAAATATATGAATACACTCATAAAAATTGCTAATATAACAGCTATCACTACTACAAAGGCTATTTTTACACGCATGATCCAAGCAGAAAACATGGGTTTATAAAAAGGTAAATGTCGTGGAGCATAAGGGAGTTCTTCTTCAGGCACAATACGACCAAAGGGGTCATTCCTAGCTAAAAGTCCAAAACTATGCTGGGCCAAAGTAGACCTTCCTGCCAGAGGGTTCTTCTTCCCTGTGTCCATCTAGAGTCTCACAGGCAGACTCCTAACGTTCATCAGAAAAAACCATCAATTCGTACAGCGAGGAGATCAAGTATACAACCTGGGCCCTGGTTATGCAAAAGTCTTTTTTTCTGAACTGAGCAAAATATCAAAGTTTCTGCTCTCAACGGGTTCAGTCCAGTGTCTCGCTCAGTACCTCAGAATAGAATCTAGCAAGCCCTATTTATTCAAGTCTTTCCTTATCTCCTAACCGTTCCGTCTGAGGTACCGTGATGTTTTTTTGGCCGCAGGTTGTAACGGACATGACCCAGGACTTCCTGATCAGAGAATAACACAGGAGAAGGTATGTTTCCTTCATCAGAGCCACCACTCACGGAAGTGACAGCGACAGGATCAGGGACAATTGCAGATTCCACTGGTGCTGCCCCACTCGATCCCGTTACTCCTTCTTCTTGCCTCTGCTCTATTTCACAGGCGTCGTAAAAAGGAACAAATCTGGTGGCTCTCTCACTTTCCTGTGTCAGAATTCCATCGGGATGCTGCTGATCATAAGGAAGCGGGAGGGGCAGCTTCTTCAGGTGAGACACATGGATCCAGTGTCTCTTCTCGTCCACCTTTACTGCCGTCCGTGTTGCCAGGAGGATCTGGTATGGCTTAGACCACCTTAGAGCCAGCCTGGTGTCTCGTTCTTATTTCTTAACCAGTACCCATTGACCAGGTTTCAATCGATGTCCGGGGCCCTCTGGCAGGGGCTGCAATACAGATGCTACCTGCTGATGAATAGAACGGAGATATTTAGTCAGAGTATACAGGTAATCTATCAACATAGGATATTCAACATCGGTAAATGATCTCGGCCTAGGTACTCACCATACATTAGCGGGCCTCCCAAACATTACTACATAAGGCGAGGGACAAGAACGTGAATGGGGGATGACTCGTAACGACATGAGAACAATGGTAGGGTGTCAGGCCACTTTAAGCTGGTACTCTCTTGGATTTTAGCCATCTTGAGTTTCAGGATTCCGTTATATTTCTCAACTAAGCCTGCTGACTGGAGGTGTCGAGCTGCATGGAATTTCTGTCGTATTTGCAGCCCATCACAGATATGTTTAACAAGGGCCCCATGGAAATGTCCCCCGTTGTCCGACCAAATCAAACGGGGCAATCCATATCTAGGGATAAACTCCTTGATGAGAGCTTTTGCTGTTGCCAAAGCAGTGTTTTCCTTAGTCGGGTAAGCCTCAACCCATTTGCTAAAGGCACAAACCACCACCAAAACGTATTTCAAATTGTTGACGCGCTCCATCTGGATATAATCCATTTGGAGCACCTCAAACGGTAAGGTCGGGGGTGCAAAGTTCCCACTCAAAACAGTTTCCCCTTTTCCTGGATTATGTTGCAAACAGACCATACAATATTGGACTTAATGGACAGCCTTCCTTTGGATATTGGGGTTATTCCATACTGGGTCCAATAAAGCACAAATGCCTTTAGCCTCAATATGAGCTGGACCATGAGCCATAGTTACAACGGCCTGTACCAGAGCATTGGGCAACAGCCATCATTGTTTTTCAGTTAAATCAACCCAACAGTTATTCTCATTCAACCTTCCCACCTCATGTTCCCATCGAACCAACTCAACTGGGGTAGCCTCTTTCTGTATTTCTTGCACACTTTCTATGGTATTATTAAACAAATCAGATTCCTCCACCCATCTCGCAGAGGAGGTTACAAACATAGACGAAAGTGTGGACTGAGCCGTCTGTTTAGCGACTTGATCAGCAAACGCATTCCCCTTGCCCACTTCATCCACCACTGCCTTATGTGCACTGCATTTTATTATTGCTACTTTCTTGGGTAAAGTCAGAGCAGTAAGTAAACGCAACACCAAGGGACCATTCTGTATCTTCTGACCAGGAGAGGTGAGGAAACCCCGTTCTCTCCACAGCCGCCCGAAGCTATGGGCCACGCCAAAGGCGTATTGGCTGTTAGTATAGATGTTAACCTCTAACCCCTCGCTCAATTCACAGGCTCACAGTAATGCCACCAGCTCAGCAGCTTGGGCTGATCGATAGAGAACTCGGGAAGTCTCAACTACTGTTTTTAGCGTCGTGATTGCATATGCAGCTGTTGTTGTGCCATCTGTTAACTTGAAACAAGAACCGTCCACATACAATTCCCCTTGGGGGTCAGATAGAGGAATGTCTGTGAGGTCAATTCTCCCCTTCGTTTCTTCTTCTGTCCGAAATATACAATCATGGATATCGTTTTAGTTTCACCTGAAGGGAAAGTAGCAATGTGGCAGGATTTAAAGTGGCACATCGCTTAATTGTGATATGTGGGGCAAACAGAGTTAATTCGTAACCAGTAAGGCGTGCACTTGTAAGATGCTGTGTTTTCGTTTTATTTAGTAATGCATCCACAGCATGAGGCACCATTACAGTTACGCTGGAATTTAGAACGAGCCCCTCCGACTGTTGGATGGCCACCGCCACAGCCGCAGTGGCCCTCAGACAGCTAGGAAGCGCTCTGGCAACATTATCCAATGTGGCCGAGAAGTAAGCACAAGGTCTTTGCTTACCACCAAATCCTTGTGTTAACACTGAAAGCGAGCAACCGTCGACCTCATGCACGTGTAGTACAAAAGGTTTACGGTAATTAGGAGTACCCAAGACGGGTGCAGAACAAAGAGCAGATTTCAAAGAGTCAAAAGAATGCTGACATTCATCAGTCCACGGGAGAGGTTCATGCACATCTTTAGTGGTTAAATGTAACAAAGGTTTAGCAAGAAGAGAAAAATTAGGGATCCATTGGTGACAGTAGGAGGTAATGCCAAGGAAAGCACGAACTTCACGTTGGGTGCAAGGCACAAACATGTTAGAGATAGTAGTAATCCGTTCAGGAGTCAAACGCCTCCCCTCCTTCAACAGTAGATGACCTAGGTAGGTCACCTCCTGTCGACAATATTGAAATTTAGACAGGGATACCTTATTACCCTTTTCCGCTAGGTGGTGCAATAATTTGACAGTGGCATCCTTACAACCCTTTTCGATGTCTGACGTAATTAACAAATCGTCTACATATTGCAAGAGTACATTACCTGTAGGCAGAATCAAATCGTCTAGAACTGCTTTAAGGGCTTGACTATAGATGCTAGGACTCTCAGTATAGCCTTGAGGTACGCGGCAAAATCTAAAGCTTTGGCCAGATAACGAGAAGCCGAAGATCTGACGGCTATCTGGATGGATTGGGATACTGAAGAAAGCATTTGCAGATCAATGACCGAAAAATACTTCGCAGTCGGAGGGATCATAGTAAGTATGGTAGTTATGTTAGACTCCACTGGATACTGAGGCACTACAATTTTATTAACCTCCCGCAAGTCGATTACAAAACGATATGTATCACCATTTTCTGAATTCCCGGAATCAGAAGTCTTTTTCAAAATCAGGAGAATAGGGCTGTTACAAACGTTTGCAGCTGTTTCCTCAACTACACCTTTATCAATTAAGTCCTGTATAATGGAAAGTAAAGCTCGCTCACCAGCCGGCGAAATCTTATACTGAGGTATCTGTGGCAATTTTACACCAGGTTTCAGTGTGATATGGACGGGAGGGATGTCTAATTTACCGACATCCGCATCCCCGTTGCCCACAACGTAGAAGGGACGGTGTCAAATTTGGGTGGAAGAGGTTCATTTTTAGAAAAGTACTGTTTCATATCTACATTAGGGGGTTGTATTGTCAAGTAAACACCATCCGGGGAACAGTGAATTTTCGCATTCAATTTCTTCAACATATCTAGACCCAATAGATTTTCACCACAATGCGAAGTCAACAGGAAGGGGGAGTCAATAGTAACTGGTCCAATAGTGAATGGGAGTGGTCTAGAGATGGGGCTTACCACCGGAACTCCCGAAAATCCCTCTGAAACATTATTTTGCGCGGACAGAGCAGCCCCTGGGACCAATGATCGAGCAACAGAACTATTTATTGCTCCTGTGTCAATTAGAAAATTCTTGGAAGTCCCCATCAATTCCCCCTTCACATAGGGTCCTTGTTGATTGACTGGTATTGACACTTGGCCCCACTCTGTTCTTGGCTGTCCTATGTATAAACATACCCATCTTGGTCTCCGAACGCGTAGACCTCGTTAAGCATTGCCTACCTTGAGGATTATCAAAATGATTTAATTCGAATTTTCCTTGCGCTGCTTCTTCTCTACGCATATCGCTTCGGTCTGGGCCACCTCGACCACGTCCCCGCCCTCGGACAGCCCCGTTTTGTGCTAACAGTAGCGGACACTGGGCTCTCCAATGCCCTTCCTGTTTACAATAGGCACACTGATTTATCCCCAATGACGGGACTGGGCCTCCACCCCTTCCTGCCCCCACCCCTCTGATTACGGGCCCTCGAATGCCTCTTCCTCCTCCTCGTCCTCTAACAACTTGCTGTAATACTAACCCTGGGCGTAGTACGCGTAGTCGCGCTACGCGAAGCTACGCGAAGACGTTCTCGCACTACGCGAGCTTCGCGTAGCTACGCGAGCATGCGTAGTAGCTTGCTGGTCCCGTTCGCGAGCCGTTTTTCTTGCTCGGGAGCGCGTAGTGCGTGGTCGGGGCACTGTCTGCGTGTTCGGGGGATTGTAGCGTGCGACCTTACCCATGTGGTTGGGCTATGGGCGTGGCCATCTTGTTTTTTCAATTGTCCCGCCCGCCCGCGCCCCCTATTTCCTCTTCCGGGTCGCGAATAACGCGTTCGCGCGGTGCACGTCTTGTTCGGGAACACAACTACTTGTTCACACTGAGAAAGTGCGTGTTCGCGTGAAATCTCGCGCGAACTTACCCACGTGATCGCGATGGGCGCGGCCATCTTGTTTTTCACACTCTATGCTATGGTTCTGGGCCTAGTTTTCTATCCACCTTATATCTGTTCAATCTTTTACCTATTTTCACAGTTTTGTCGTGTATTTCTATAGGTTCTGAATCAGTCCCCCTATTCCTGACCCTATTCTGGTTAAACTAACTATCAAGTTAACTAACAGTCAGCCCATGAGGCAAGAAAACCCCCATGATGCAGATACCGTTATCTGACGCAGTCACACTACGGCACAGGAACGTGTTATCTGATTAGGTCATAACGCTTGAGATCTAATTAGACAAGCGACATTCCTCCAGCCCCTGATAAGGCATACGACGTTCTCATAACAAATCAAACCTATGACAACCTGGATAATCCGTGCGGCCATTGTTTTGATTTCACAGAGAACTTTAGTAAAGAATGTGCTAACGAGCAAGTCGTATGACATCTTTATTGACGTACCTATGTCCATCCTTACGTCAATCTCGGCACCTTTAAGGTATAAATATTCTCGACCTTGCCCTATGCAAAGACACGCATGGTGACGAGACGGAGCAGCCACACTTGCCGAAGCCGAGAGCAGAAGCAGACCCCGCTGGCAGCAGCCCCGCCTTCCTGACGCGCTGAGAGACGCGCTGCTATCTCAAGCCGAGAGACCCAGCACCGGCGCTTCTGGGCAGCCCTCGCAGGCAGCCTGGAATATCGAGAGCAGAGAAAGAGATACCATTCCTCATTCATCCTAACTTCCAGGTACAGAACTGAATAACCCCTCACAGAGAATTCTTTAGTTATTCACTTGGCAAAAACAAACTTAACTTAAACTGTAACTTTCTATTCCCGCCCACGCATTAGACTTAGGTCAGGTACACGGGGTAGGCGTATTTAGAAACACCAGTTGAGTACGTTTAGTCAAATGTATATGTGTATGTAAATATATTTTAATCATTTTAAACATCATATGGCTCAGAAACCATATCAATGTTTTTACAGTATTATTTTATACTATTGCTTTTAATGTATGCACTTTACTTAACTATAAGTATTGCAATAATATCGATCCATTTCTCTTGTACGAGAAAAGAGACTGATCAATAAATAACACCTTTTTATTGAACACGCCCGTCTCATCCTTTTCTCTACATTCTGATGAGACTAAGAATGCACGTACTGACTGAGTAAAATAATTGCCTTGTGCTCACACGACTCTCGAGATTGACTCTTGATTAGGGGAGAGCAAAGTTGTCATGTTCTATGGTTGTCAGAAACTAAATCCCTTCTTGTCTAATCAGGGAAGTTAATCCTTCCTTGAACATTCGAGAAAGTTTCTAGCGAACTCTGAGCTTAGCTGGCAAACCCAAAAATTAAGTCTAGTATCGACAGTAGTAGACCTAGTTAACGTCTGGCCTAGGCCTTTACTGCTGTAGGTACTATTCCAATGCGCAGAGCCTATTGGGAAAATAGGAGCTACACTACATGGCGCCCAACGTGTTTGGAAAGGGCGATAAAACTAACGTAAGACATTTAGAGTAACTCAGTCGTGCTTTCTCACTCAGACCCCTTTTCCCAAATACTCCAAAGACGTCTGGAGTGGGTGAAAGGTTATATCCTCCAAAACCTCGCAGGAGGGAACTCCTATGTATGGTTCTTGGTATAGTCAACGTTGAAGGATACACCGTTCCAAAATATTGTGCATCTAATCTTTGTTCCATAAGAAACCTGATCTGCAAACAAAAGACATAAGCTTCCTGTCGGTAAAATGGCAGAGAGTGATGATGAAAGAGAGGCAGTTAGATTAGCAACTGAACTCGCAGATGCTGATGCTACCATGCAAGCAGCAGACGCGGATATAATACTCATTCCGGTCATCAAAAGGAGATCTATAACCTTAAAACTTATAGAAAATGGACTGACACCTAGAGGTGGCACAGTCATATTCGTAATCGAGGCACACGAATATCGACAGACAGAGGTATACTATTCATGGATACATTTTCCGGCAGCAAATGCTGTAACAAAGTACTTCCACTATTACAAAGTAGAGGAACCTCCTGAAACGTACACTCCTTTCGAGGAGGTGGAAGTACCACTCAAATTCCAAGAGCATTTGCTCTTATTTGATGGCGCCCTAAAACATAACAATCACATTACAAGGCTCGGTCCTTTAGGAAGACCAGGAGCAACGTGGCCGGTCTTAGCCGGATACACACCACATCCAGACATCGAAAGAATGCCTGCAGCAGAGCTATTAATACAGCTAAAACAACTACTAAAAATTCATAGACAATTAGTTCAGTATGTAATGCGGACTTCAACAATTCAGCCAGCAATTAAACTTCCACAGCTGACCCCTCACCAGGGGAACACAAATAAAATTACACCACAGAACATCCAATCCTGCCTAGGTAAAGTTCCAGCTAAACGGGAACAAATACCATTCTGGTTGGCACAGAAAATCACCCAAATAGAGGCGGTGTTTCCTGACACCACCCCGCTGGAAAAACACAGGATTCTGACTATATGTCTCCCAATGGGAATCGCACCACACATTGAGGACTGTGACACTTGGGGTACAGTCTTTGCTTCCATCTACACAAAAACGCACGGTGTTCCATCCATTTCGGTAATACCAGATGTGCTAAAACAAATTCAAGATGAATACGGTCCAGAACCTGCTTTAACTCTTGGTATGAAATTACTAAAAGACTTCAAGCAGGTCTCGGCTATATTATTAGCCAACATAAAAGGTGAAGCAGCAAACGTGGCGATCCGCCAGAGGTTAAAAGAAACAGATATAGCAGACCAACCAGCTGAAATTGCCAGAATCATAGAAAAATCCTATGAAGAACTAGGCAGAGATAGTCTAGGTGGAATACCAGTAAAACCGCAACTGACTACAAGTCCAGAAAAAATATTTTTTAATAATAATTCACCAAAAAAGAACTGGGATGGAAATAAACAATCCAATCCTAAAGAAAAGAAATTCCAGTCCAGAGGAAGGTCTCCGAGGCGAAGAGAGAAATCTCCAAACCAAAGACAGAGGTCACCACAGAGGGACCCCTCTGGGAATAGATATAACCTTAGAAATAGGGATAATATTAAAAAACCTGATAGATATCAAGACATTGATACACGTCCCTCTCAATCTTTTCAGAATTCCTCGCAGAAATCGGAAAGAAGAGGACGATCAGAAGAGCACGCCAAGTCCAAAGACAAGGAACCTGCTCAACAAAAAAAGAAAATACAATTTCCAAAAAAGAAGGTAGCCAGTATCAAGGTAGTTAACAATGCCGAGAATACTGAGGACACAACTGAAAAACGGAGAGTGGGCTCAGACAATGCTAGACAGCGCAGCAGAGGTGAGCATAGCTCGCAAAGTCCTTATGAATCATCTGGAGACAGTGGACACGAATGAATACCTTCAAGTGGAAACTGCAGACACCAGAGTTAGCAAGCCCCACAAGATATACGAGATAACATTACGTATAGAGGGAGATAAGACTAGGAAAATAAGGGGACTTTTTTGGGATAACCTCTCCAAAGGCTATGACATCCTTCTAGCTGAAAAAGACTGGCCACCAGAGTTTGTCAGGGAGTGCCCTCATGGCGAAGAAGTAATTATGCCTGCCTTCTCGAATCAAATACCGATTCATAAAAAATACACACTTGCTAGAAAGTGGGCAGTGGCCTTAGCACCTGCTTTATATAAAAATCATGTAGGATGGGATGAGGATTCTCCTCCTCACAAAATCCAGTTAAAATCACAACCAACTGCACAAAGGCAGTACCCAATTAAGCAAGAAGCTAAAAAACAAGTAAATGAAATACTAGATCAGCTAGAATACCAGGGGGTGATTGAAACTTGCACCTCACAAATGAACAATCCTTTGTTTCCGGTCTCCAAACCAGACAATTCGTACCGTCTAGTTTTGGATTACCGACACCTTAACACATGTTGCAAAACCTTTGCAGTGCAAAACTCACACAGTGCTGCACTAATGAATAACATAGTGCGCAAAAAATACAAAACTACCTTGGACATTTCCAATGGATTCTTTTGTCAAAACATAGCACCGGAGAGCAGATATTTAACTGCATTCTCAGTAAATGGCACTCAAAAACAATTCTGTCGGTTAGCCCAGGGGTACAAGAACAGCCCGGGGGTATTCTCAGCGAGAGTAACAGAATTACTACAACTATATGATGATGAAGCATTATCTTATGTTGATGACATTTACCTAACAGATGATGACTTGGAGACTCACTTGAAAAGAGTGAACACCATAATACTTGGGTTCGCTGCAGAGGGTTACAAATTCAACTTCAAAAAAATCCAGAATTGCCCATCTAAAAATTCTATACGAAGGATATGAATTATCAAGTATAGCCTGGTTGACAATTTTTTAAGAACTAGAAGAATTAAAAAATCTAAAATATGAAAAGACGTATCCTCTGCCAATCGACATTCTGCCTCTACGACATTACGCCTGTGTAATCTATACAGACGGACATGCTCAACCCTCCGTTTGGGGAGAACATGCATACAACCCCACATGTGAGATTACAAAAGAAGTGTGGCGCGGAGGTAAACTAAGACCTCTATTAACAAAATCACACTCAGTAGAAACTAATTCAGAACTACAAACTGAAATAATAGCTTTGAAAATGGCGCTAGATAATGCGGATCGCGAATTCCCGACGCTTATAGTGTCAGATTCATATTACTGCGTCAAAGCATATAACAAGGATTTGCAGACATGGATTCAGAACGGTTACAAAGATGACACAGATGCACCAATAAAGCAGAGACTGCTCTGGGAACAAGTAGCTCTTTTGAAAAAAGAACTACCAAAGACTCACGTGACTCACTCACTGAGTCATCAACGTGATGGCGTTCACGTTGTAGGGAATTCATTGGCTGAAACAGCCGCAGCGGCAGCCACTAAATCGGCTCCCGTAGATCGAAAAAAGCGTACATTAAAATACATTGACGGTGAAACATTGCTGGCGGTGAAAACGTCATCAAAAGGCGACTGCTCAGCGTTACCGATCAACTATCCACTCAATTATACATACATAATCGATGCAAACTCCGTCCCTTTTGCTCGAATCCTTGGAGTGGGGGATAGAGTGATTCCAAACATGGACAGGAGAAACTTGTTAATCGCAGACGCACACATGGGCGAGGGTCACAGACACCTTAAATTAAAAGATTCTCTGGAAGAATTACAATCACGGTACTGGTGGCCAGGCATGAGCCTGCACTACACCATGTTTGTAAAAAACTGCCCAAACTGCAACAGAGATCGCAGTGGGGAGAGAAGCAGTTTAATACCTCGTCGTATCAAGGCAGATAATATTACCAGCAAAAAGAATGGCTTGCGATTAACATATACAGGCTAGTTTCCACTTATAATGTAGATCACCAGCACTCGGCTGACGTCCGGACTATTATACAAGATTTGCGAGTCTAAATGGCATATACGCTAAGAGCATGCTACGTTCGACCATTGTTTTCACTCAGGCAATCCAGCCTGGGGGGGAAACATGGCCAAATGAGCACAGCCCAGCGGGAATCTTCTCACTTCCTTCCTGAGGGTATGGGATGGTGTAAAGAAAAAACCAAGGCAGAAAGCAATCTATAATGGAAAGGATATTAGGTTCGGGAGCTGGGGGGGTCAAACATCTAATAAGTGTCCAACGTAGTCTAAATAACTTGCCAAGAAATTCTCTGAAGGGATTCAGTCCGTACGAATTATTATTCGGAACTAGGACGTTGATCTCTGACCTTGATAGTCAGACTTCAGTGGTAATAGAAAAAACCTTTGATGTCAAAGACCGTTTGGCTATTTTGCAGGACTTAAACAAAACAAGAAAAGACCTGAGCAACATACAGTTGAAACAACAGCCAACAACCACTGAAGAATCACCACCTGTCCCAGCAAGACCTGTCTGGATTCCAAAAATCGGGGATCTAGTCAGGGAGAAGATCGCGGTAAAGAAGGAATTTGGGCCTTCTTACAGAAAAGCAGTTCCTGTCTTGTCTGTCAACGGGACAAGATCAGTTGTACTACCGCCACTTGCTGGAAAAAAGGAGAACCGAGTTGTATCCATCGACCTGGTAAAACCACAACATGTGGCCGATAACAAACAGTAGGCCAAGTGGACTCCCAATAAGTAGCAGAACACCAAGGTTTGCTACCAGCACAGAGGTCCTATCAAAAAGGCTCATCACATTCGAAACGCCTGCAGAAGAACAAGAAGGACTATGCAACAATGCAATAGAACTAAGACCTCTGAAAACCCAAATAAAGACATTTAGCAGAGACACACCAATCTATACTGAAGTACCAAGTGAAAATGCAAGGAACAAAAATCCTGAAGCAATTGGAACAATTGACAGAACTGCATCCGGGTACTTCATCAACTTCGATAATTCCTCTGACGGCTTCAGTGAATCAAAGACACAGCCATCATCAAAATCCTTTAAAGACAAAGCTAAGGAACGTTTGAAACATCTGAAAGAAACATATCTGGTTTCTCCATGGATTGAATTTTGGGTGGGTTTTGGTGCATTTATCCTCATACTTTGGCTCATCATGGTATTTACTTTGGGACGCTTCATTGAGGGAAAATATGCTAAAATGGACACAGCAAGTCAGAACATCAACTTGGTCCTCAAACCACACACATCTTCACACGTCGAGAAAAGAGAACTTTCTTCAGAACTTTCTTCAGCCAACTTCACAGCCAATCCGATACCTGGTGGGGTAGCCTGGGACAACACTGACTATGAAATTTATGGTCCGGTCGAGATCCTGAAATATCCACACCAAATCAAGATCTCTTTGAGTGACTTTGCAAAACCAAACTCATTTGCTGATGATTGGGACTTCGAGAGTATTAACAACATGATGTCTGACTTAGTAATGTCTGCTAAATTTACAAAACATGATTATTTGCAAGGTTCTACAAATTATGATAGTATGTATTGCTATAACCATTATGGTAACCATTTTTTGCATAAATCTGCACAACCTAGAAATGTTTTAAAATATAATCAATGGGAACATTGTGCTACACCTCCAAAAGGGAGCTCTAGAACCGTGTATGACAAATATTCATATTTTTCAGGTTTTAACATAAGTAATGCTGAAACATTTTATTTTAAATTGTCAAACAAGACAGGGATGAAAACCATGATAACCAACACAAAATTGATATATTCAGATTCATTCTTTGAAAAAATGAATACATTTGGATTTGATTATTGGGACAAAAATGTTGATTTGAAAAGTGTTTGGGGTACAAAAGAATGGCAAGTACAGGGTTTAGAAGCTTTGTTTAGAGCCTGCATGATCCCAGAACAAATGATATTTTTAAATGACACTGTTCAACAAACCACCTGTCTTGGCTTAGCCAAAATCAAAGATTTAAATAATCCGTCTATTCCAAAGCCAACAATGTTTAGCAATAACTCTGATACAGATGAAGAGATAGACGTAAACCATATATTAAACAAAAACAGAACACATCCTGATTGGAAACAATGGTTGATCTGGCCCACAGATACAAATAACTGTCAAGATAGATTCCTGAATAAAACACAGGGTTTTAAAATGACCAGGCCAGACCCTAGATATCCCCAAAGACATCACCCAGGGATAATAACAACCTACAGTGTGGGCAAATTATGCCTTCAATGGCTACAGACTTCCACACTGCCTGAAATTAAGCAACACCTAACTTTACTTACTGATAGTGCTGACTTGCGTGATTTCATACTGGGACCACGCAAACAGCGTCAAAAGCGTTTCATAGCAGCCTCTGTATATGCAGCATACAATGAGGCCTGGAAGGTTACTCAAATTGAGACAGCAGAAAGAATACGGGAAATTGACCGTATTAATTTGGAAAAATCACTTTCTGTAGTGGACAATGGGTTAATGACTCTGTCCTCCAGAATTTTTTCATTGGACAGCATTGTGTCTTCAGCAATCGATATATTATCGCAAGACTTACTGTTATTACAACATGGTCAGTCACAATTGCGTTCCATTGTACAGCTTGGCTGGACGTTACAAAATCTGCGTTCAGGCTATGTGCCTTGGCGTTTAATCAACACAACGTCACTATTCCAAATCTTTAACCTTACTGATAGACAAATCTGTATGGCGCAAAAGGGTGCTGATTATACAATCTTGAGCATTGAAAAACTAGAAAGATTACCGTTGACAATGTCAGAACGACCTGTCAGTGAATGGATAATCCACGGAATCATAAATATTCCAATCTCAACCTTCAGGTTTCAATACTGCCAAAAATATATACAGGCTGGCATGTACGAGAAATTGGGAAAGGGGTACCTTAAAACAACTTGGAACCTGCCCTATTCACATGCATGTGTCAGTAATAAAGGACAGAAAGTGTTTCTTAGTGGCAACAATTGTGCTATGTCACTAAGCGGCACGCTTCTGTGTAACGGAATTAGTTTGCATGGAGCCTGTGAAGGGAATTCATACAACCTTTCATGTCACCAGCAAGGCGCACCTGCAACTGAAATAGAACCATTCTTTCAAAGACTCTATAATGGGAGTTACATTCTTATTGTAGACCGCAGATGTTGCAGTCTTATGCCCGGGACTCCTTATCTAGTAACTACAACGGCGAAGGTCAAGTGCTGTGGACGCTCTTTATTCCCCAGCTCCTTTCCAGACAGGGAGGCAAGGGCATGGCCCAGTTTGAAAATTACTTCTATTCGAATAGACACTTTAAGCAGAATGAAAACAGTGCTTCTTCAGACGCCTACAAGGCTCACGTCATCAAAAGAAACGTATGATCTACAAGTCGCAAGGACGACTGCAGAGATACATACATTATTATCAACTAATTCCCCCGTACATTTCGCGGAAATCCTAAGCGAAATCTTAAATATTTCTGATACCACTGGGGTCTCAAAGGTATTTAAGACAGTATTTTCGATGGCATTAACACCATTCAAAGCCATACTGGGTATTTTTCCAGATTTCGTCCATTCGATTTTTGGCGGACTTCCCCTGATCCTGGGACTAATTGCAGGAATCCTATTCCTAGTCCTTATTTTTCGTTATGGCAACCCATGTCACAGATCAAACTCTCGCGACAATGGAAGATACGATCCTAGCCATTGGATACCGGGACCGGATATCAAAAATCCTGGGACTCTCCCGGCTTAGAGACCTGAACATGACTTGGTTTCTATCATTTCGACCAGTGTGGCAAAGGTGTGTTTTACCTGTACTAAGGTGTCTGCTATGCGGAGAAGAATGCGTGTTAGACACCTGTCTGACGCTACAATCGGATGCGCCGGTGGATGCAGATACACTGTTGGTTCCTACCAAGGTTCACGCTTTGTGCTGCCCTCAAAGGCTGCCAATCCTGATGACGGCATTCCTGGAATCTTCACCACTACGATTGAAGAGTAGTGAAGTTCAAGATGAAAGCAGCATCGAACAGGTACGACCTTCTGTCAGTGATGCAAAACAGAATGTCAATGCAGACAATCATGCGCACGAATGCATGGTTACCCCTATTTCCGACTTAGTGGAACTTTCCCATGAAGCTGTTGACAGTTTTTTCGAAAGCCTGAATGATATGATGTTCTCTCCGGAACAGAAATAGAGACTTTTGAGCAAGCTCGCACACGGCGTTCCCTGAATTCGGCCTTCAACTTTAAAAATAAAGTCACATGAACAATTTCACTCCAGTTCACGGACAGCAATTTTTTCAGCATGCCCCTTAAAATATTTTTCTACATATTTTTTCCCGGGACACTGATCTTCTGCTTAAAGTAAGAAACTATTCCTAGAGAACTAAAATTTCTATTTTTAGATACTTTATAGACTTTAGCTGCCCGCTGGTAGGTTCGCAAATATTTTATTATGTGATGAAATGGTCTCGGACTTCCTTTCTGTATAGCCATATTAAGAGCCATTTCATGTGTATTTCTCATATACCGATAAGCAATAATGCATAAAAATGCGTGTTTACTTTTGCATTTAATTCATAGCTTAAGTGCATACAATATATATGACTGCAATTTTTCAGTATATTTGAAAATTTCGAAATGCATTTATGTATTTTGGGGTGGTAAGGTATACACTATACTCTATAGTATGTTGTACTATGTTATACTATGCATAGATTAGTAGATATGACCATAGTTAGCGTGGAGTGGGTGTCGTGTATTTCTATAGGTTCTGAATCAGTCCCCCTATTCCTGACCCTATTCTGGTTAAACTAACTATCAAGTTAACTAACAGTCAGCCCATGAGGCAAGAAAACCCCCATGATGCAGATACCGTTATCTGACGCAGTCACACTACGGCACAGGAACGTGTTATCTGATTAGGTCATAACGCTTGAGATCTAATTAGACAAGCGACATTCCTCCAGCCCCTGATAAGGCATACGACGTTCTCATAACAAATCAAACCTATGACAACCTGGATAATCCGTGCGGCCATTGTTTTGATTTCACAGAGAACTTTAGTAAAGAATGTGCTAACGAGCAAGTCGTATGACATCTTTATTGACGTACCTATGTCCATCCTTACGTCAATCTCGGCACCTTTAAGGTATAAATATTGCCGACCTTGCCCTATGCAAAGACACGCGTGGTGACGAGACGGAGCAGCCACACTTGCCGAAGCCGAGAGCAGAAGCAGACCCCGCTGGCAGCAGCCCCGCCTTCCTGACGCGCTGAGAAACGCGCTGCTATCTCAAGCCGAGAGACCCAGCACCGGCGCTTCTGGGCAGCCCTCGCAGGCAGCCTGGAATATCGAGAGCAGAGAAAGAGATACCATTCCTCATTCATCCTAACTTCCAGGTACAGAACTGAATAACCCCTCACAGAGAATTCTTTAGTTATTCACTTGGCAAAAACAAACGTAACTTAAACTGTAACTTTCTATTCCCGCCCACGCATTAGACTTAGGTCAGGTACACGGGGTAGGCGTATTTAGAAACACCAGTTGAGTACGTTTAGTCAAATGTATATGTGTATGTAAATATATTTTAATCATTTATAACATCATATGGCTCACCATATCAATGTTTTTACAGTATTATTTTATACTATTGCTTTTAATGTATGCACTTTACTTAACTATAAGTATTGCAATAATATCGATCCATTTCTCTTGTATGAGAAAAGAGACTGATCAATAAATAACACCTTTTTATTGAACACGCCCGTCTCTTCCTTTTCTCTACATTCTGATGAGACTAAGAATGCACGTACTGACTGAGTAAAATAATTGCCTTGTGCTCACACGACTCTCGAGATTGACTCTTGATTAGGGGAGAGCAAAGTTGTCATGTTCTATGGTTGTCAGAAACTAAATCCCTTCTTGTCTAATCAGGGAAGTTAATCCTTCCTTGAACATTCGAGAAAGTTTCTAGCGAACTCTGAGCTTAGCTGGCAAACCCAAAAATTAAGTCTAGTATTGACAGTAGTAGACCTAGTTAACGTCTGGCCTAGGCCTTTACTGCTGTAGGTACTATTCCAATGCGCAGAGCCTATTGGGAAAATAGGAGCTACACTACAGTTTTTCTTACTTTTTTTACTTCTCATCTATTTCTCTCTGTCCCTAAGTTTATATTTTGCATTTTATTTCTACTTTTCCACCTTTCTTTTTAGCTTTTCTACTGTTTTATTTTACTTCTTCATTTAAGCTCCTACTTCTTCCCCCTAACTTTTTTTCCTTTTGTTCTAACTTTTCTTTTCCACCTCCACCACAGAACCATGGCAAAGGGGAGCAGCAGAACCGGCTCGAAGGGCAAGGCGCCTGCGCCCAAGAAGAGCCGGCTGCCTTGCGGCAGAATGCGACCTGCAGGGGTGCAGGCCCGGAATCTTTCCGGGGAGGCGGAGGTGGCCGCCCTGGTTTTTTTCATGCAGCGCCACCTACCCTTGACCTTGGCAGCAGGCGGCAGGCCAGGGTCCGGTTACCTCCCAGAGGAGCGTCACCGCCGGTGGGCGAAGGTGCGCCGGGCAGTGTACCGTCGCTCGCAAATCCGGCGCACCCACCAGCAGCTGGCCCACCGGTGGGCAGACATTCTGGACAGGGAGCAGGACCTGTTGGACCTGCTAGGTGTTGAAGTCGTGGGGCTTGGTGAGTAGCTAGTAATATTATTAATTTAATATATATTATAGTAGTATAAGTATTGTGTATAATTCTTGGACGAATAAGTAACACGGTTACTGGTGCGCTTAGTTACATTGCCGATGAATTCCGTCTCAAATTCTTCTGTTATTGTATGACACAGGTGCTGCTCGCCACTTCTCTTACTGGTTTGTAACTTAGCGCTGGCTTGGGCTGCTGATTATTGATGTTAGAGTTTTTAGAGAACTGAAGTTAGTTGATGCTATTGCTAGAGTCTAGTCCTTACATTGTCCTTTAGTGAAATAGTGGTGGATGGATAGTATTAGTTCATATTTTTTTAACGGTCTGCATGACGCCTCCTCTGTCACTGAATGCTTAGTTAGTTCTTATTTACCCCACCCCTCCATTGAAATCGGTTTGAGTTTGTTTACTGAGTGGTAGGCTTAGCAGCACAGCAATAGCATGGTCAGGTGAGTCAGTAGCAGTTCTGATGCAAGCAACCAACAATTACGTGTATGTACAAATTTATGCATGTGTCCTCCATCTCATCATCTATGCATGTTTGCGGGCAAAAATAAAATTGCAATGCTGACTTACTGAATAATTGGCCCGTCTGGATTCTTGAATAGGTGTTGTAGGTCAGGTGGTACTGGCTTCCTTAGTATATTCTGCAATCGGAATGTTTATGGCACATTTGATTAGTGTTCTATAAGTAGACGGTCTGTGGATCTTGCAAGCCAGTAGTCATTTATACTTTGAAGTCAATTTTATTGGAATTGTTGTTCCCTAAAATGTTTGAGAGGATTTTTGAATGAGGTCTTTGTTTCACAGCACTTAATGTTTCTCTTTCTTTATTATTTCTTACATGATCAGCACCACCCAAGGGCAAGAAGACGGGGTCTGAGTTGGCGGGACAACCACAAGAGGAGCGCTCCTCTACCGCGGATCCTGCTGCTGGCCCCAGTAAGTCCTACAGTGCTTATATTAACAATTATATTTCCCTAACTTTTTAACGCACTTTATTTTTTCCAACCAATTAATCCTCCTTCCTAATTCAATGTTAGCAAAACCTTCTTTGGTCTTAAATTTGTTTTCCAAATTTTGGGTCACTAACTATCCAATGCCATCCCTGACTTTCAGTTCCTTCAAACTGCCTCTGCCCCAAGACTCTCTGTGCTACTACTATTAGACTGTGTGTAGCTAAGCTTGCCCTGTGGGCCACTCTTTAGTTAAGGTATTCTTTTGAATAAAGCTGTGCTAGAATAGCTGTAGGCACTGGGTCCACTCCTGTCTTTTGCGTTGTCCTCTGTAATCTCCAGTCTTTGTCAATTCCCACCAACAAAAATGCACAACCAGATGTTTGCCTACTAATTGTTGTTCAGTTAGTATACTTCTACTACTGTTGTGGTTATTATTCTCTGCACATACACATACAGAACTATGCACAAGAAATTAGGATGTTGTTGATGTTGGTGATAGGGAGGTTGGACCTTACCCCCTGGTCACAGAACTCAGTCAGAAGAACCCATAATCCAATGACCGTCTAGTCTACCTACCTAAGTGTCTTGGTCATAGTCATTTGTCCCACTCCCGACCCCCACACAAAGATAATTAGATATACCCAATGATTTTATTACACAACCCAGAACAGAAGAAGAAGAAGACCCTTTCGCTCACTCACTCGTTTCACTCCACAACACCCCAGACACTGAAAATAATATACCACAGAGTCTACGTGCAAGTTCAAAAACTTTATTTTTTTTAATAACAAGCTTTGTATTGTTGTAACTTGTAAGTATTTCCATGAAAAACATCCTGCTCCACCATGCAAAATGAAGAAGATTAAATACTGTAAATTTTGTACATCTAGTGCACGATAGAGAAATGTGTGAATTGTGGGAGACCTCTCACCATGAACGTATACTGTAAGTGGTTACACATGCATCTTTCGAAAGCTCTGCAAATCCCTTGTTTCGTAAAGCAATCTTCTCTTCTCATCTGCCTATGAGAAAAATGTTGCACGCTAGACAGTGAATAAAACTATGCCAGTTTTTAGCAGTCATGGCAAAAAGTGCAACATTACATTATGGATAAGCAACAGGGACTTCCAATACTGGTTTGTCAATTGTATGCGACACTCATGTGGCCTCAATGGTGTCTTTCTTACTGTGCAACAAGCTGCGAGGTAACATGGGCAAAACAGTAGACACGGATCTAAAAATGGTTATATGGCTCAGGCTAACTTTCCAAAGACTAGAGTAGGAGTAGATTAGATGACCCTAGGAACCATCTAATAAATGAAAACTAAACTCTGTCTAATGTGACTGCTGTACATTAGGACGCAATTTGGACTAGTTACACTGTCACAACGATTCATGTTATACGTAACTGTTTTTTCAATCTTCCTTCCTGGTTAAAAAAGTACAACTAGTAAAATAGGGGGAGGTGTGCAGGCATCTAAAAAGGTGTACTTGATTTCATAGGTGCACAATCAATACTAACCACCAGTGCCGACGGGGTCAGCGGCGAAGAGATTGCCATCCAGGAGGGGACAGAGGATGCGGCACCTGCAGGAGCATCAGTGGGGGAGGAAAGTTCAGCGGTGGGCGGTGGTAAGTTATATTCATTACTTATTTGCAATACTAGGTGGATGGGGGACATTTTTTTTCTCACTGTGCTATGAGACTTATTAAGAAAGTATGAATTTTAAGTTGTACTGGACAATATACAATGGTTGAAGAAGACACCCTTTGTAGCATTACCAGTTTTAGTTGAGTAAACAAGGCCTCTTCCATCAGACTCCAACTCAGCTGTGAAACTTATGGAGAAGACTAAAAGTCAGATCAGATGACCTTGAGGCATGTGTTGAACAAAAAGCGAAAGAAGTGAACTAGGGTGGAAGGAGGAAGGGAGGACTCAGAGATGTAATAATAAGACTAACTACCATAGAAGGATACTTTGGAAGGTTCATTCACATGGCTGATATGAATCGGATGCATGGGTTGTTAAAGGATGGGTAGAACTGTAAGGTCAAAGAAAATGCAGGCCTGGTTGGGCAAAAGAATATGGGTGCATGGATACAGTGGATAGCAAGAATCATGAGCGGAGTTTGTGTCAATGAAACCCAAGGCAAGGAAGGAGTGGACGCATGGGTGGTTGGGTTGCTGGTGAAAGTGAAACCAGCTAAGCCGATAATAAAGAATGATAGACATTTACTTTTAATGGGTGGATGCCCCCTAAATGTATTTGTATTCATCATAGGTGAAGACTGTCACTGGAAGCAGAGTCTTACTTTGAAAAAATAAAAGGAGATACAAAAAAGACTTTTGTTCTTATGTTTACTCAAGCCCACTCAGTACTAGGGCTAGTATAATGTCGGAAAAAACTTCAACAAATGCTACAGGCAGGGGAAGCAGGAGGACAGATTAGATAGATACTAAAAGTTGACACCAATTGTATGGACTGCGCTTGATAGTGCTACAATGCCACTATGTACTGTTGAATTCATTATGAAGAGTTTGCTACAATTCTGTTTCTTTTTTTATAGATACTCCTACTCCTTCCTCAAAACCATCACGGAAGGAGTTGGCAGCCAGGGCCCGGCAAAGGAAACTGCAGGCCATTGTGGAGGAGTACCGCAAGCTGGTGGCTGAGACTGAGGAGGAGGAAGAGGTGGCGGCAGCAGCTGCTGCCTCTTCCAATACGTCTGGCCCCAGCAAGGCTCCACCTGCAGGAATACGGCGCCGCGGCCAGGCAGCCGCTCACCGCCGCCATTCAGCATCTGCCACCCCCTCACAGCATGGATGCAAATGTAGGTGCCGTGCATTTCGGCAACAACTTCTCCTCCGGGTGGCCAAGCTGGAGGACCAATTAGAGGAGCGTGTAAAGATTTTAGTGGACAAACACCTCAAAACCCGCCAATTGTAATGGACCCTGTTGATTTGCCCCTTTTTTAATACTTTTGTTGGTGGGTGGGAATTGGGTGTTGGGGTTATTTTTGTGGGACATTCTTTGGACTTGGACTATGGTTGGGGTTAGGGTGGGGATAGGAGGATATTTTTATACATGAATAAATGTTATTTATTTTCAACTAACACAGATATGATATGATGTTGTTTTGTGGTGGGGTTACTGTTGTACGTCACAAGGTTTACTCTAGATGCAGGGCAGCGGCCAGTGTTTGATTGAAATACTTTATTAACTGACCACATGTGTAACATGCAAACAGATAGATGCTGTGCCCCTCACTCAAAGTAACATTTGTCCTATTAGTACTACCAGCCTCTCCTCCATTAGACCTCCCAGCAGACTGCTCTTCTTACCTGTGATTGATGATGATTACGTTTGGCACCGCAAGGGCTGCATGGTTTCCCAAGACAACGTTGAATATGCCGTGGTTGTGTGATAGTAGTCGAGTAGACTCCTAGTCCTAGACACTGGCACTAGCATTGGAAAACAAAAACAAAGAGACAGTCATTTGCCTGAGAAAGAATGTGAGAGAAGTAGAAAATTACAGTACATAATACGGACCAAAAATACAAACAATATTGCAACAGCTAAACGAACTCAAAGAAATCAATGGTGTCGGGGACTGAAAAAGTAGAAGAAGATAACTGTAGTTGCGTTGGAGTCATTAAAACACAATACAAATCGTAAACGTACATGCTCTAAAATAATTAAATTCAAACAATGCCAGCAATGATTTACATTTATTTGTTGGGTCACCTTGGGAAATTAATTGCCTTGTACACTATTACATAGAGTCAGCTTGGGTGGGCAAGCAGAAGAAGACCCTCGCCCTGCCTCGTTGACTTTTGATTTTATTAGTGTTGGTTTCACCACATCTGCCCCAGCAAGCGTGTGATCAATTGTTGGTGTATATTTAATGTAGTAACATCACACCTCAATAAAAACCACACAGCCCGGGGGAAGAGGGTTAGGGTTTGATGAATGGATGGGAACGGGGGTTTGGGGAAAGGTTTGACAAAGAAAAACAGTACGCATGGAGACAACAAGCAAAACAATGAAGACGATGATTGCTGATCCACAATTCCACAATAAATGTAAAGTCAATTAAGAACAACGAAATGGATGCACGATGAAGGTTTCATTAACTGGATGGTTAATAAGAAGTGGTAATTACTTAACTACTACTACACAATTCAAAGGAAGTACTTCTTATGATATGAATGATATGACTTTTGCCTAGGCTGTATGCCCTCTGAGAAACCGTAATACCTGTTGTAGCGGGCTGAAAGCTAGCAAACAAAATTGAGATACTTTAAGTGAACAATCAATTACCAAACACAAGCATAACATAAATGAAGAGGAAAAAGGAATCAAAGAAAAATAAGAAAATGATACTAAAGTTAATGTATTATCCAGGGCCAAATGTGTAGTTGTATCTCGTCATTCATTTTTTCCTCCCTTCCATGGACACTGTTGTGACTGATTGATTGATTATATCATCCTTGGGCGCCTCTGGCAGAATGCTGAGGAGGATTGGTAAGGTAAGTGTAAGTTGTTGCTCCACGTATAATATAGTAGCGCTGGGTGAAAGGCCGGCCTGTAAGTGTTGATGAAAGAAGAAATGGGGTTTAACAAAATAAGTTAACAGAATGAAAACATAGAAATCAATTACGGTGTAGTGCGAAAAAGACAAGACTCGTGAGCGAGAACATTTTCAGACTGAGGCTAATTGGATACATTGATTAACTCTACTCTTCTAGTTGCACAGCAGTCATCAGAAAGAACAACAAGATAGGAGCCAGCACAGAACAGTTACAGGGCCACAACACCGGGACGTGAGTCTGTGGCCCAAAGTCCATTTACCTACATTTTTCAGAGTTTCAGACAAAAGGCATATACATCAACCTAGTATTTCCAAAGCAAGTGATTAATGTAATTGTAAATCAATGCGCCAATGTCAATCATACCACTATTCCATTCCACCACTGCACACACATGTAGCCTAGGTCTGCTGTGCTTCTTCTTGATTGGTTGTGTGTTTACCTTGTATTCCACTTCCTGAACATATTCCATCATTCATCTCTGATCAAACTGACTGACATCATCATCCGGTGTGGCACGTGTACGTGTTCTCCAACTGACCAAAAACAGCAACTAAGTATGTATTGAGTGACTACGATTAAGTCCAGACTGCACCTGCAGTAGTAGGAGTACAATTGGATACATATTATTAAACAACATGGAAACATTGACCATCACGCGAGACACAAGCACTTTGAAACTACTAGTATACTTCGACTCCATGCACATTTGCTCTGAGTCAGCAAGCAGCCAATGCAATGTATGGCATCATTTATTTCATATACCTGTCTTTCTCTTCTTTGTGACTGTCAGATCACAGATGCAGCAGAGCCTTCTGAAAGTGATGACGAGTTTACTTTAATTTTGGAGCCCTGTTCAAGTTCTGACATTGAAGAGTTGTGTATGCCTGCAGACAGAGGTGTAGCCTTAAGACAGTGATGCATTTCAGATTGGAAACAAAACAGAAGATGGCTGTAGTCACGTACGTTTCAATTGTTATGGAGGGACTGTTAGAGGCTACATTATTGCACTATTGTTCATCTCCATCCAAAGTATGGCAAGATGGAAATGTATTTAGGGTGAATCAGGAAGATGGAGCAGGACTCTGATGAGTGGAGTGCACAGTAAATCCTCAGATGTGCAACTCCAATAGGTAATTAAAAGAGAAAGGAAGATGGAGTTGGTTTTCAAGTTTGAGTCAGAAAGACAGATACACACAAATAACTAAGGAAGGGAGAAATAAAGGAAGGGAGAATGTAACAATTTCCAAGCCTAGTTGTCAGGGAAGAGGAGCTCGTCCTCAAACCCTGGTGGCTCTTCTGACAGAAGTAGGTCCTGTAACCCAATACTTATTTCTTCCGACTCGCTCTCCTCTTCCAGCTCTGATTCACGGACTTGGTAGTCTGGTGGTATCAAGTGCTGGTTCATTTTTATCATGGTTAACCTCTCCACGCTTTTGGGCGAGAGACTGGTCCTTCTCACAGTCAAAATGGCACCAGCAGCACTGAACACACGCTCAGAAGAGACACTTGCAACAGGGCAAGCTAGATACTTTATCGCCAGCCTGCTGAGCAGTGGCCATTGGCTTCTTGTCCTATACCAATACACCAATGGGCTTTGCTCCATGAACACCTCTGTTGTGTCATCCAGATAGGCCTGGACCATCCGCTCAATGTTCATTGGTGCTCTGATTTGCTCGTCCTCTTTTTGCTTTGCGACAGCAACGGACTTCCCCATCCCTTTCTGTAGAAACCAAGCAGCTGTTTTTTTGCTTGTGTCTGATGAATCAGATCCTGTTGGTGCGGTTGGTGTTATTGTTTGTGTTGGTGACTGCTGGGAAGCAAACGCACTGCTCGCATGCTGTGAAGAAGAACTTGACTCTGTAGGATGCTCAGTAGTACTTGCACTGTCCTGGGCTGGCACTGGCAGGCCTCTAATTGAGAGCCGTTCGTTTTCTAAATCAGTGGCTTCCTTGGCTATTACAGTTTTGTACTTGGAAACATCCTCTTCTGAAAAAGGAATTACTGCATTACTGTTCACAAATAATTTGTACCGTGGATCCAAAATTGTGGCAGTAATGTAATGTTGATGTGACACAATCTTATTTTGAATCCTTGTATTCTCAGATAAGCGGCTTGCTAAGGACTTCGCTAAATTACATGCTTCACGTTTTCCTTCCACACCTTCGTACGTTTCAGACACCTCCTTCAGCTCTTGCTCAAGCATGTACAACAATGGGATTGCTTGGCTCATAGTACAGTCCTCCCTGCTGACTGCACGTGTGAAGACCTCAAAAGGAAGTAGCATCTCAGTCAGGCATTTAATGAGGTCCCATTGCCACATCTCAACGGTCATTGCTTTAACAGCATTATCCCCTGATCTTCTTGTCATGACATAAGCATTAAGTGGTATGTACTGCTCAAACAGCCATTCGAGCATGTGATACTTAGAGTTCCAACGTGTTGGTACCTCCTGAATGAGTGCTTTGACTGGCATGTTACACTCACGTTGAATGACCCGTAGCTGCTTCCGGGCTTTAAAAGAATGATTGAAATGCGTGCAGATTCTTCTGCAAATGGTCAGTAAGTTGCTGACTTTGCTTTCACTTTTCAGAAAGTCTTGAACCACAATGTTAATGCAGTGTGCCAAACACGGGACCCTGAAATAGCGCCCATCTTCCATGGCCTTAACTACATTACTGCCATTGTCGGTGGCAACAAAACCAATATTGAGGCCTCTTGGTTGGAGCCATTCAAAGACCTTGCTGTTGAACTCATCCAAAATGTTTGCAGCAGTATGCGATTTCTCCATAGCAAACATGGCTACAGTAGCATGTTTGCGAGTATCATTAAAAATCTCAGTAGTGTCAATGCCTGTAGATATCTTGTCTCTAACACCTGAAAAAGAGATCCAGTGTGCTGTGATGCACATGTAATCTGTGGCTTGACTACTGCTCCACATGTCTGTTGTCAGGTGGATACTATGCACAGCACTCTGCTGCAAGGCTTTTCCAAGCAATTCCAGCACGTCGTGGTGTAGTGCTGGAACAGCAACTCTGGCAAAATAGTAGCGGCTGGGAACATTCCATTTTGGGCAGAGGGTTGACACAAATTCCAGGAAACCCATCCCTTCAACAAAAGAAAAAGGGAGAAGGTCCAGAGCTAACATTTTAGCAAGCTTAGCATTATACAAACGTGCTATTGGGTGGTTGCGCTCGTACTTCCCCTCCTGCCTAAACATGCTAAGAATGGTACGCTGCTTGCTATTTCTTTCAGATATGCCCGATGCAGTACTTCGTGTCGCAGACTTCGCACCCGTACTCCTTGGTGTCTCCGGGTTACTCTTACTCTGGTGCCACAGAGATGTTGCTGATCCAGAGGATCTGGGTTCTACCACTGCAGTGCTGGGGAGTGGGACAGAGGTACTTAGTGTACCACTACCAGATAGAATGTCTCCCTCTTCATCCTGTCCGGTTACCCGTGGACCTTCTACTGCTTCCCCACCAACATTAATGGTTCCTGCTTTTATGTTACGTAGGTGGTCCTCCCACTGGATTGGGTGGTGTTTTTTCATATGGGTCATTTGGCCTCCGGTACCATAGTTTGTGCCAAGCTTACCACGACTAACAGAGGAATGACAAATGGAGCATATAGCAATGTTGTCCTCATTTGCGCTAACTGTAAAGAAGTCCCACACTGGGGAGCTTAACTTTTGTCTCCTGCTAGAAGTGCCACTTCCAATGCCGGATGAACTGGAGGTTGTGTGATGAACTGCACTATGTGGCTGTGCAGTAGTACCACTACCTCCTTCTGCTGAGGTGGAACTTGTGCTGGATGTAGGACGCTGCCGGCTTTGTGCAAATGTAAAAATGGAAGCTGGAGGTAGTGTTGGTGTGGCCTGTGTTGGTGGTATGCGTGCTACTACATCCCTAGTCGCAGCCATTCTTGATAGGTTTAAAATGTTGGTCTCCATGTCCTCAGGGCCAGGAGTAATGCTTGTGATGACTGGGTCTGACTCATCATCACCATCATTATCCGGCTGCTGAACATCGCACTCCATAAGTGGTAGGCTTCCTGGAACCTTCCTTTTCCCTAGCCTGGTCTTCTTGGGATGTCTCTCCCTCTCATGCTCAGATCGTTCTGGCTCCCAAGTGATGTCAAGATCATCAGAAGGGATGCTTGGCGAAGAACTCAATGGACTAACCCTCCTTTTCCTTGGTGGGGATTTGGAAACCAATAGATCTCCTGCATGATGTGCTGCCTCTTCTTGCTCTGCATCAGGCTCAATTTCCTGAACTGCCCCGACTTCGGGAGGAACAACAACTACTATTGCCAGTGGTGGTTCTTGAACAACTATTGTAGGCGGTGGTTGTGGTAGTTGTTTTTGTTGAACATCTACTATTGCGGGCGGTGGTTGTTTAACAACTGTTATTACAGGTGGTGGTTGTGGTTGTTCTTTTCGTTGAGCATCTACTATTGCGGGCGGTGGTTGTTGAACATCTACTATTGCGGGCGCTGGTTGTTGTTCACCTGTTTTCTGCTGTGTTCCCTCTTGCGTGGAATGTGTACTACTTTGAGATTGAGATAAGTTCAGGTCAGGCTCATATCACTGCTTTCCACCATTAGGCTGGCTACCTCTTCCCCACTCATCGGCTTGGGCCTGGGGTGGTGGCTTGGGACCACTGATGCGGAGGTGCTGGTCCCAGCTTGGACCCCGGTCACTGCTGCTGCAGGCGTACTTTTTTTTCTCCCCAAAAAGGTTTTCGGGTCAACACCAGACTTAAGTGTCAGTTCCTTCTTCTGTTCATCCTTCTTCTCAGCAACTTTCTTGGTCTTGGAGGACCTGGTACCTGCTTTCTTTGGGCCCATCTTCCTCAGATGTCAGCAGCAGCACTCAGTTGCTGAGAATGATGTCTGGTCAGGTTAGTCACTCACACCACACGTGACGTAGTACAGAAGGACGTCCGTCTGGCAGTAGAACAGGCGATGAATGATGACAGACACCTCCACTTCAGTCTTTTGTGCACCTACAAGCAAAGAAGGCAGAACAACATCAGCCGAATATGGATTTTTTTTAGCTTTAATTACTACTAGAAGTATTAGTACATCCAGGAAGAGTAAGAATAGCAAAGAATTAAAATGCAAATGTAGTGGAAGTGGAACTTGTTTATCCATAATTTGTGCATCATGGATGCAGCATCAGTGACCTGCAGCAGATAGCAATGGGGATGTGAACAACTAGTAAGCCAACAGGAACAATGGCAAGACACAGGCTAATTTGTCAAAAACAAAACGTCACACTACTACTACCACCACAGCTCCACATGGGCACTCATCACAGGTACATGGGTAAAGGGCAAAGGCCAGAAAAAAATAAACTCAACCAGGCCTATATCCCTCCCTATATGGCCAGAAAAAGGAGGATGCATACATCACAGCTTAATGCAAAAAAGAAAATCCCCATGGCTACAAGGTTTGAAAGTTACACAACAACACAAACAACAAAGGCATTTGGAGTTTTCCCCCAAACAGTTAACTACACCCCAAACACCACATTTGAAAATGTAATGCATTGCCACCCATGCCCTAAATGATGTTAAATTCAACAGACAAAATGGAAACCGCTACATCAAGCATCCCCGCTGACTATCTCTGGGACTCTAGGCCTACTGGCAGCAAAAAATCACACAACTTTGTAGGCCTGCGGCAAGCCGGTAACCAGGATGGAAGGTCACACAAAATGGCCGCCCCCACATGGCCTGGCCAGTGCCACCCCCAAAAACATGAAGAAAGAGAAGACAGACAATACATTCCTATGGCAAAAGGACAATGCTTGGCTTGACAAAATGGCCGCCACCAAGCCGCCCACATGGCCAGGCCACCGTCTAACAACAAGGTACATAGAGGACAGAAACAGTAAGTGGTCCATGCTCCAAAAACTACAAGCAAATGACAACCTGAGGAGTTTCTTTTAGCAAAATGAACAGCATCTACATTTTCGGGAACGTTTTAGGCAACTCGAGAGATATTGCTCGCGAGAATAAAATTCAGCGTGTTCGGCGGCGCGAACTGAACAAAACGTCGTGATCGCGCCCCCGAGCACGCACATTGAGCGCGCGAAGTCGACAAAAACTGTAAGGTCGCGTTGCTGCACTGTGCAAACTTACCAAAACTACGCGAGCTGAATTCTAGGGTTACCTAGTGCGCAGGAAAAAGCCATATTATTCAACACAACCAAAACCTGCAATTCAACACCAAAGACACGTTTTTTTAATTAATCCAAAGCCATCCACGACCCACATGATGTTACACTTACAACTTAAACACCCCTATAACAGTTGAACAACTTTCATGCACCCATGATGAGGAGGACTCTAGTAGTACCCTTGGGCCTACCTACTGGCACAGTAGGCCACAAGCTTGGAGGCCTATGGCAAAAACACAGAGGCTGCTACTAGTACCAGGAATTAAAATGGCCGCCCCCACATGGCCTGGCCACCCCCAAAAACATGAAAAGAAAGAGAAGACAGACAAATAGACAATACATTCCTATGGCAAAAGGACAATGCTTGACTTGACAAAATGGCCGCCACCAAGCCGCCCACATGGTCAGGCCACCCTCAAACAACAAGGTACATAGAGGACAGAAACAGTAAGTGGTCCATGGTCCAAAAACTACAAGCAAATGACAACCCGAGGAGTTTCTTTTAGCAAAAAAAAGGCATCTACATTTTCGGGGACGTTTTAGGCAACTCGAGAGATATTGCTCGCGAGAATGCAAATTCGGCATGTTCGGCGGTGCGAACTGTACAAAACGTCGTGATCGCGTGCCCGAGCACGCACATTGAGCGCGCGAAGAAGACAAAAACTGTAAGGTCGCGTTGCAGCACTGTGCAAACATGCCAAAACAGTACAGGCCTCCCCCAAAAAGAATATTTAGGAAAGATAAAGAAGCACAGAAAACTGTAGTTAAAAACAAAATAAAATAAAAAAACATTTATACAGTACACCAATTCTCAATTCTCAAACTTACTTGTGAAAGAAAAGTTCAAATCCAAAATTCCTCAATAAATCCAATTAAATGCTATGATGCAGCAGACAAACACAAAGAGTGATCCTTCCAGCTCCAATTCCAAATGAAAGTGAACACCACATGGACAAAGCACTGGGAGGAGCATGGTGGACAGGAACAGGAAGTTGGAGACTCAGGGGCACTTCCTTTCTCTTGAAAAAAAGAGTAGAAACAAAAAGAAGACTCCTAGCCCCAAAAAATACAGCCAAATCACAATCTGAGGGGTTAAATGAACATTTTTGAGAAGATTTTAACATGCTCGGGAGATATTCTGTGCCAGAATGCAGTTTCTGCGTGTTCGGAAACGCGATCTTGCCAACATGGGAGGATCGCACGTCCCAATGACATGTTTGCGCGCTCAAAGTCGCATAGGATTGTGCGGCCGGATTCCAAACATCGTAGCGAACGCGACCGGGAGAGAAAAGCGAGAAAGCGAACGCAGAACCACGGTAAGTCATTATCGCGCACGCGAGAATGCTATTGAGCGCGCGAGGAAGAAAAACTACTACGCTACGCTGTAGATTGCGAAGTAGGCGACAGCTTTGCGCTCTCCGCGTAGTGCGAAGTTGACGAAACTTCGCAAACTCCGCGAACGGAGCGTAGTTCTCCGCCCAGGCTTAGTAATAACACCCGAGTCTTTAGGTCCTTAGCCTTCTTTTCTATTTTATCCCTACTCTCATTTTCCCTATGCTCATAATACTGGGCCATACTCAATATAACCAAAGGGGTGGATGTAGTGCAAGTGCTCTCGGCGGCTTGTAGCCGGGTAGAGACCTCTGGTAGCAAATTGGTCACGAAACGATTTACAAACAACCGGATCCCACCCTCTGTGGCAAGGTCTTGACCGCTAAAATCAATAAACGTACCTTCAAATCTAGTGGAGAAATCGGAAACACTTTCGTCTTTCTTTTACTTACAGGCAGTCAGTTTATCCCAATCGACTTTACGAGGGGGAATCAAGGTTTGCATGTAAGCAATAATTTTGGCTGGAAGGGTAGTAATTTCATTCCTCGGCTTGTCCCCGGGTTTGCGATCCTGATCCCACTCTTTCAGCTGTTCCCATGTTCCCCCTAATTCAGCTGCATGATCAGTGTCATGAACCTGTCGCCATATATCCACAGGGACCAACAACCCGAAAAACAATTCAACATCAGCTAAGGTTTTTACGGCTGAGGCTGCGCTTCAGTTAATTCCTTATAGTAAGCTGTGGGATTCTTACGGGGATCAGGAAGCTGTGATTTTAGAGCTAGGACTTCACTTCTTTTCCATGGAGTGTATACCCATTGCTCTTGAAACCAAGCCTCTACTCTGTCTCTTGTGACTACATTCTGATCATTGCATAGTTCGGGTATTTCAGGATGAAAAATGGGATGCACTTCTCTCATGGGATGTTGAGAATCCCAATTGGGACATTTCAAGAACATTCTACCTCGGTATTTTACCAGCGTCTCCACGTTCTTATACACTTCCCCTGGGCTTAAATCAAACTTATGAGTTCGATCCAAAATATCATACAATATCTGAGGAGCCAACCCGTCTCCAGAACATTTCTCCCAAATCTCAATAAGGTAACAAGACATTTGATGCAAAGCATGCTGTTCCATAACGGGTTCAAGATCCCTTATGGTGCTCCATAAATCGGTCACAGTATACACATCTTTTCGCATCCATTTAACTGCCTGTTCTGCTATTGCTTCCTTTTCACTATATCCCAACGCTGCTCTTGTGAATAATCGCCTAGCGTTTAGCCCACTTGGATCCCCCATCGGAGTGCAATCCCTGGTTTCTGGTGTCGCACCAGCCGATTGCGAGGTCCATATGGGACTCGGACTTGCTAAGATTACATGAGAACTCCCTGGGGGTTGCCGTGTATCAGGGATTAGGGTAGCTGTGTCTCTTAGTGAGGTAGGTGTGGCACGAGATGTACCTGCAGGTGCTAGAGACGTAGCTACCTCTGGGGCCGAGGCTAAGGGTGCAGTGGCCATCTGAAGGGGTACAGCGGGGTATATACGTTGCGGCGCATACGGTGGGGGAGGTCGAACATCTAATAAATCCTCTATTTCGTCTTCAGCCTCATTTCGAGTAACATCATTTTTGTCTACCTGCAGTCTAAACTGTCTATCCAAACAATCAATATTCTGTTCAGTCTGATTTTTATCATAGGCGATGGCTTTCTGAGTAACAGTCTGTCCTTGTTTAATCTTTATTAGTTTCTCTGCTCTGATACGTCTTCGCTTTGCTTCTTTCTGCCATGTATTGAGGGAGTCAAACATGGCCTGTCTGCTGCGTTTAGCAAACAGACTGTCTTGTAAATATTGGATCTTCTTTTAATCAAAAGACCCTGTCAACGGCCACTGTAATTCTACATTTTCTTTGGTATATTTATGCCATAAGGTATTAAACAAAAGTGGTGCAATCCCGTGCTTGCAATACATATCATGACTGGGGCGCCCTTCTGGAGGGGCCGGTTGGCTTTCATCCAGTCTCGTACATTTCTGGCAAATACAGCCGAAACATAGCTTACTGAAACACGGCATTATCTCTCTGTAGTCTAATATTGTTTTTGGCTGAAAAGAAAAAGGTTATTTACAACACTCTCATACACATGGCCATGTTCAGAAATGTCGTCAACTATACACATACAATAAACATACAACAATCTTCAGACAACATAAAAGACTAAACAACTTCGTTCCAAACAAAAGGCAGAGCCCGTCGACTCCTGCCTGTGGAGAACTTGAGTATCAACAAAAAGTCCAAAATCAAGTAGTCTTCTCCTTAGACTACCTAGAGATAGCCACACAGATTCTCAAACCACAAACCAACCTACGGGCCATCTGGCAGCCTTCCTGGTTCACCTCCCGGACTATTCTGGTCTAGCCCGCTTTTTCAAGCGTTGCTCCAGATCTGTCCAAGGGCTACCCAATCGTGACTGCCAGTATTTCCGAGAGCAGTCCGGCCGGATGTGAACTCTTTCACAGGTCACACCTAGGCGTCTGGATCATATCTCTATTCCTCACCCAGTTTGCCCAAAACAGGAGCGTCTGCCCGTGCAATCTCAGTACTGCCCCGTCAGACCCTCTTCAAGTTCTCTGTGGTCCCAGACCACCAAATACTCCAAACCGAAGTCAAAAAGGAGATCCAACACAAAACAAGACAAATCACTCACCTGGTGCACTCAGGTTCGATTGCAAGTTTCTCCACTGCCAACTCCTGAAGACCAACACGGTCTGCTTCTGGGTTACACCCGTAGGACTCCGGCGTGGGGTCACTAGCAGCTGAGGCTCTCTCGATCGGGAGAGCAGAGTAACCCTCAAACTTTTGGTCGGTCCTCCCCCTCGACCGAGATTACCCTTCCCAATGTCCCGTTCTTTTCCGATCACGGAGGGACGACCCCAACGCGGAGTCCCGGCGGAGTCGCCAACTGAAGTACCGAAAAATAAATAATATCTTATAGAGCTATACTTACTGATAGCCCCCAATACCAATTACCAATAACCAGTCAGTTGGCAGTGAAGAAGGTTCAATTATTTATTAAACAAACACTCTGCCAGAGAAGCCTCTCGCGACCTAACCCCTCGAGATCCGCTGAGAAGACTGCTGGCACATTATCAAGAGATCACATATATACTGTTACATTTCAAAAACGTTACCTAAGAAGGAAAAATACAAGTTGGTACAGGTTGTTGCAAAGGAAAGACCATATATGGGACACAAAGCAACCTTAGTTCAGCTCAGCTCAGTAAAGCAAGGTCGATAAGGACAACTCCCTTCTGCCTGTCCCAGGAGGGTTCGCACAGCGCCTCCTGGAATGCGCTTATCCGGCCTACCCCCACCTAAAACCTTGACAAGCCTAACAGGCAGGAGCAGCAGTTTGCTACAGTTGTCATGCTATTTCTCGAGGGACCGGCCCTTACTGATTATAATGGTTGGATTCTGCTAATGCTGCAGGCAAGCTAGGCCACAAAATGGCACTGGTCGGGTTAAGTTATAATACCCGCTAAGATGCAAAACTCATATAGGATGAGTAGCAATCATAAAATTATTATATATGTGAAACCCACTAATGCACAGGTACTTATACTAAACTGAATAGGTACATCACGCTAATTTCTAAACGATACTGTGTGTCTGTAGTTTACTCCCAAGGCCTAATTTCGCTTTCAGTTCCTCATTATTCCGTCACCATCAGGGTGGGGTTATTTCGTTGAGCCTATTGAGACTTCACAGTTGCTCTAATGGTGTCCTAGTATTTCCGTAGTGGTTCGCAGTCAACATTAAACTCTTCCAGTGGCTAAAGGGTGGAGGCTAGCATCACACTCCTGATGTGTTTTGCCTAATTGTTTGCATCTGCATACCACACATAAAATGGAAAACAGTGTTTACATCGCCTGCGCTACATCGCATGCAATTACAACGTGATTGTTACAACGACCGCGTTGTTATTGTTACAACGCAAACCATTACATCGCAAGTTGTTTCTACGACTTGCTGTAGGGGGCACGCTAAACTAATGAATAGTATCATTTACTATTCCAATACCTTCCCTACTGTTGTACACGCTGGAGTTGGAACAGTAAATTATACTATTCCTACGTCCAGCGCGCCCCCTACAGCAAGTCGTAGAAACGACTTGTGATGTAACGGTTTGCGTTGTAACAATGTGCTCATTGTAACAACCGCGTTGTAATCGCATGCAATGTAGCGCATGCGATGTAACATCGCATATTCACATAAAACATATTCGATTTCAGACCATGATCCTATGCCATTCCAGCACAGCACAACACTTTCCTGGAGAAGTTCTGTCAGAGTATTCAGATGTTTTTTTGCTCCCTCTATTTCCTGTGCAGTTTTCATTTTATTTTTATTTTACTTGTGGGTTCATACATTCATTTAATTTGATTTCAATATAATGGCAGGGAGGAGAAATCCTCATTTTACAGAGGGAGATTTGTCAGTTATGCTAGATGAAAATATAAGAGGGGAGCCACAATTGTTTGGAGCCTAAGCCCAAAATGCAACCATATCTCAGAAAAGGAAAATGTGGGCCACAATATATGACAGAGTGAATTCTGTAGCAAACAACCTGTATACACAGGAGGAATTTAGGAAGAGTTGGAACGTCATGTTGGGGAGAGTGCTTTCTCTGACCTCCAAGCTTCACCTGAAGGCCCAGAGGACTGGTGGTGGTACTCCCAGCCCATCATTACAACTCTTTCCCAGGGAGGAGAAGGTCTTGTAGATCCTATATCCGGTGGAGAAAGACTGGTAAGTTACACTTTTCAATGTGTCACTAAACCTAAATGTAAGGTTTGTTTTGGAGTTACCTGTTGCTATTTGATCAGCGGACGTTTTACAAACAAACCTAAATATAGCAGTATTATTTTGTTTTGCTTGTTTGTTTGAATTTATTGTGTTGTGTTTGAGATAACAGGTTCCAATCTGATTTACATTTCACATGATGTGCTGGTGCCTGTAAGTGTTTGTAAGAAAAATAACAAATAACATATATGTGTTTCATTTAGTACATATCTGTTCTGTCTGGGCCAATTACATATGCCTCAGCAACTGAAAGGGAGGCCCAGCCACAAGAGGCACCACATACACCCACCTCAGTCCCAGCAACTGTGGATCCACCAGCCCCCGTAGGAGCACACGTTCATCCAGTCCACCAGAAGAGAATTGCAAGAACACCACCAAGAGAAGCAGGACATAATTTCATCCAGTGTGAGACTACCATTAACTCTGTAGACTATTTTCTGGACACATTCACGTTTCTGATGCTGAATGTATATCACCATGACTGACTTTTTCATTTTTGGTTTGCTTTTTGGTTTTCATCTCGTTTTAGTTTATTTGGGTTTGTTTAATAAAAGCAAAACTAACAATGTCAAAGACTGGTGTTGTTCTATTCTGTATTTTTCATTGGTTCCCTTCCACCATACATTTTAAAATATAAACAATAAAATTACTGATTATGAATGAACAGCAAAAAGGTAATGTTTCTCACAATTTTCTACCATGGCAACAAAATACAAATACCAAAAACTTATCAAATAGTATTTCATTTCTTTACCTTTATTTATTTATTTATTTATTTTGCAAAGGATTCAAACTTAAAATATCCATACAATAACAATAACCTGTTACATACTTTTTCATTTACCTTTGATTTTTCTAGGGGGCTAATAGTCATAAAACATCGCTACATCAACAAGATAAATGAAAGAATCGACTAAATAAATAGATAAATAATAGGCAGTGGACAGACAGACCATAGAAATATTTAACACATTATTCCTGAATCATATTATGCCAAATAGCATTACATTTCTGTAGTGCCTTAGGGCCTCTGACACTAGCCAGAACTTTTTCCGGCTCAAAGATTTCCGTGAAAATACCCTACCACTCCATTACGTTACATGGCTTGGGGGAGATCCATGCCCGGGTTATGGCTAGTCTTGCAGAGACTATAATCATTGTTAGCAGAGCTCTCTTGCCCCTGTCCACATTGTCTCTATAGCCCAGCATTATCTCAGTTGTAGTAAAGACCACTTCCAAGCCAAGACAAATTCTTAATACATTCAGAACCACTTGCCAAAATTCCACTAACATAGGGCACTCAGCAAACATATAGGCTATGTTTACTGCATATTCCCCACATTTTAGGACATCTCATCCTGTTACTTAAGTGATGAGTGGCCAGTTGTCCCCACCTTACTACCTTATCGGGAGTATAGTACAACATAGTTATAGTTTTAAATTGTTGAAGCTTTAAATCGACAGACCATACTGCCTCTTTTAAAGTAGATAGTGCTGCCTCAAGGGTTGTCCCCGAAAACTACTCCGCAAGAATTGCACTCCTTTTCTCACCTAGAAGAGCCATAGGATCCATTCTTCCCTGGCTGAATATTTGATATGCGGCACCAATTATTTTGCCCTGGCCAGGTTCATGTAAAAAGATCAATAACTGTTGAGGTGCCACCTCCCTAAATCCTTGACCTCATAAAATAATACCTAAGTTGAAGATATTTAAAGTAATGCTGTCTTGGTATGGAAAAGGAATCTTTTAGGTATTGAAAAGTAAGAAAACCCTCAAAATCATATACATCTTCTAGTTTATCTATCCCAAAACTGGCCCAAATATGTCTGGAAGGGATGGATTATCCCAAAGCCGGAGTTTAGTAAAATAAATCGGCACAGAATGCGTGCTAGATATATCTCGCCAAACGATAGCTATGCTCCTCAAGGTCTTAAATTGTACCCTCTTGGGATCCTGTATTCTATAGAGAAATCGACTAGAATCTTGATTTAATAAAAGCCTATGGCTGAAATCTTGGTCTTTGCTGGAAAAAAGGCTATGAAGTTGGCTTGTAAATTAAGCCCAATAGTATAATTTAAAGTCAGGAAGTGCTAAACCACCTTGGCTGAATGGATATTTCAAAAATTTTATAGGCCATCTTGTCCACCTGTACCCCCAAATAAAGCTATCTACTATACCATCAAGTTTCTTAAAAAACAAATTTGGAAGTTTCAAAGGAATAGATCTAAATAAGTAAAGAAACCTGGTAAGAATCGTCATTTTGACGAAATTACATCTTCGATAATACTAATTTGGAGCTTATGCCATTTTTTAAGCTTCTTAGCTGTATCATTCAATAAAGCTTCATAATTTAATTTAACGATGCTTAGTATCTGCGGAGTAAGATGAACACCAAGATATGTAGTTTCTAGACAATGTCCCATTATCGGGGTTTCTGGTGCATCGTTCAACAAAATCTGGGTCTTATCGATGTTCAATTTGTATCCAGAAAAGACACCAAAGCTATTAGCCTTTTGATTAATTACATCTCCTGACCGGACTGGGTCTGTTGAAAAGATTGCGATGTCATCCGCATAAGCATTGAGTTTTAACTCATTAGGTCCGGGGGATAGTGGCCGGATACCTATGTGCATCATAAGTGTTCGAATAAAAGGTTCCAAATGCAGGGCAAACAACACAGGGGATAAAGGGCACCCCTGTCCTGTACCCCTATTAATACAAAATGCCCTATACTGTAAACCCTCATAGCTTAATTTAGCCTGGGGTGAACCATAAAGCGCTCTTACCCATGTCATGTATCCATCAGGGATTCCCATGGCGACAAGAGTATGCCATAAGTAAGCCCACGTCACCCGATCAAATGCTTTTTCTGCATCCAAGAGTATCATTCTAATTTTGACGTTAGTTTTCTCCGCTAAATCAAATGCCATAATGGATCAAATAGTATTTTATTACATTTGAAAAATATTGGTCTGTCAAATGTTTCTTAAAAATAACAAAACATTCATAAGACAAATACTCTGTGCCATTTTTACATTTCCAGTTCCACACCTTGCCACCATGGAAGAAGGGGATACAATCGAAACAGTTAGATTGAATGCGCAAAACATTATTTGATTATGTCATCAGCTTGCGCCAGATCTTCTGCCTCCCAATAGGAATTGCACAATGATAACACCAATTGTTGTAAATCCTGGCAGTACTCAAGTGTGTAGCCACAGGACCATTCCAATACACTATTGTAGTATCTGGGGGAATGTCACAGCCTACTTTATGTGGTATGCTACAAGCAGTTCTTTCTACAATAACGAGATACATCAACAGCTTTATACACAACACAAAAAAGCATTTTGCCAATGTGAAGGGTGATTAGTATGCTTTGAGTCGATTACCACATGTGGTTGGAGCGATTCAAGTAGCACATATTGGTTTGGTGCCAGCATTCAACAGAAAACAAGTGTAATATAATTTTAAAAACTTCCTTTCAATTACTGTTTATTTTGTCTTAGTGCAAGATATGTGCACCCAAAGTCTGCATGTGTCTTCCACAGGATCAGCCCATAATCCCTTTGTACTGTTCAACAGCCTCATATAATTGCAAATGTCACAACTTTGAAATGTCCGAATTAAGATGAACTGGTGGAGGGTCCTAAAACAGATAAAACACAAAATGGTTAATTAAATTACATTACAAAATAGAGACCTTACCAATGAATATATTTGAAGACACATTTTCTAAGAACAAACAAAGATGAACTATGCAAATGAGCACAGTAGTCAATGTGTCAAAACTTTGTTCAACAATCATCTTTGCCCTAGATATCGCTTTACTTGGCCTTTCAAAAAAATTGTCCAGCACAGATGTTTATCATTATTACATTAAAAGTTGGTTTAAAATTTAATTTAATAAAATGTAATTATTTACTTGCACTCATGGAAAGAAGTTGTCAATGACATCTTAAGATATGTCAGTTATTCCTCTTCATCACAATCATCTTCGTTAGGCATTTCAACATCCTCATCGAGTGGCTCTTCATGGTCTTCTTCATCTGCAATGAATTAAATGTTCTCTTGCAGAGCAATGCTGTGTAACATGCAGTATGCCATGGTGATTTTGCACACCTTATCGGGTGAGTAGAGGAGGGCTCCACCAGTCTTGTCTGAACATTAAAATCTAGCCTTCAGAAGCTCAAAAGCCTGCTCCACAGGCCTCCGTATTCTTCCATGGGCCTCATTGAAGCAGACTTCCCCTTGCCTTGATGGATCCCTCGGCATTGCTAACAACCATGGTAGGTTAGGATAAGCTTAGTCTCCTATGTGGGATGAAAAAAAAACAAGCCAAAAAATGTAAAACCGTTTTTTTTTGTGTTTTTTTTAAAATCATTTTTTATTGACTTTTATATCATATGAAAAAACAGTCACAATACATCATCAGCAGTTAAAGGTGATACAACATTGCGGTCATGCCTTTGGGGTGTAGACATTGATCTGTGGATCTACGGATTGGGGGCATGAGGATGAGGACGCTAGTGACTGATGCAGTGTGAGAACGGGGGAAACACTGGGAGAAAAAGAGGGGGGGAACTAGGAACTCCTCGCGGGTAGAAGGAGATGGAGAGCGTGAGCTGTGAAGTGCAGGGGAGAGGGGGGAATCACCCCAAGGGGGGAAGAAGAACGGGGGGAGAGGGGATCAGGGGGGCGAAGACTGAGGCTGGGGAGGGCAGAAATACGCAGATTGTACAGGGCGCATCCATGAGGAAGGTGATGGAGGGAGGGATGATGGAGGGGAAGGAGGAGGGGAGACGTGGGGGTGAGCAGCGGGGGGGGGGTGGTGAGGTGTGATGAAGGTAGGAGGGGACGATGCCCTATGCATGCTAAAGAGGCAGTGGTGCTCTCTGGGATGCCACAGCGCGTTGCGGGGTGTTCGGGGTGTCACGTTGGTGGGCTAGCTTGAATTGGTGGGACAATGTGGCCCAGTCCAAGGATATGGGACGCTTGCGCTGGCCCCTTGCTTCCTCCTCCCGCAGTGTGTCCTCCTCCGCCATTGCCCATTTTTTCACTGCACCCACCCATGCCTCGAAGGAGGGTCCGGTTGCTGCCCGCCAGTGCATGGCTATGTTCCTCTTGGCTAAAAGCTGGGATAGTGCAGCATATCTGACCTGCACCTTATGTTTCTTTGGCCTACGGAAGGTTCCTATCACAACTGCCTCCCAGGAACATAGGTTTGCGAGGCCGGTGAGGGTGGAAATCGAGTTTAGAACTGCCGACCAGTAGGCCTGAAGGGTTGGGCAGCTCCAGAACATGTGCAAAAAATGCGCGTCAGGTGATTGACCGCGGGGGCAGAATAACTGTGTGTCAGGAAAGAAACGCTGCAGACATGCTGGGGATTGAGAGGCCCAGTGTAGGATATAGAATTGTATATTTTTTAACCTAGCGTTTCGTGAGACTTTCTTAGGGAATTCTAGTGCCCTATCCCATTCCCGGTCGTGTAAGGGACGTCCTATTTCGCCCTCCCAGGTGGCCTCAGAGTGAGTAAGGGTCTGTGTGTGAGTTCCCTGATCGACTTATAAAGCCAAGTGACGAGATGTATGCCGCAACCCATGTGGAGTATGGTGTGAATGACCGGGTGCGTTGCGGGCTCGCCGGCAGTGAGGTCGCTGTGCGGGCGGAAGCAGTCAATGAGCTGGCGAAGCGTCAGAAATTGTCCTGCAGGGAGGCCATGGTCCTCTATGAGTTGGACGTATGGGCAAAATTGGCCCTCCGCAAACAATGTCTCCGCCTCTGTAATCTCAGATTCCGTCCACACGTGTTCCATGGCACTTGTGAAGTATGAGTCCCTTCTGGGCCAGCCCGCCAGTGGTAGTCGCGGGGAGTAGCAAGGAGTTCTCATCCAGTGGATACTCATCAATAGTCATAATCTATGAATAATCCCCGCCCATGTGCGGGATCCCGGAGCATATAGAAAATACATATAAATATATATGTATATATATATGTGAAAACATATATTTGCAGCCTAAAACATTTCCTAACTGGCAAAATTGTCGCAAAATTACATAAATTAGCATACATACAGCAGTACTCTTCCAAACCCTAAGGAAGAAAGAGGGCAGAAAACATTTGTATACAACAATGCTTTATTGCCATAGGAAAAACCTGTAATTGCAGGCATTTGCCAGTAGGCTGCAGTAGAGTATAAAGCAAACAAAGAAAACTGACACCTTGCCTTTAAGGCATTAGAGTAGGGGTACCGTGCCTTTAAGACCTGAAGGCAACCCGCTGCTCCCATGGTGCACCACAGGTGACAGTTGGGTTAGTTCTTTTTTCCGGCTCCTTCTGTGAGGATCCTGGAGCTTGAGCTCTTCAGTTTTCAACTGAAATTGTGTTTTTGAGAGAATTTTCTCTTATTATTCGACATTTTTTGGAGAAATAAGGCTTCTGATTTATTTTTCTGTGGTAACCCACAAGAATTTCCTGTCAGAATGCCTGCTCTGTTCCGGAAATGTCCTTCTTGTGACAAAAAGATGGCTCTGACTGACCCACATTCTGTGTGTATTGTGTGCCTTCCATCTACACACAATCCTGTTCAGTGCCATCACTGTCAAAAGTTTAAAAGTCGAACTCTTCGCGACAGGGAGAAGATTCGACTTCATGCCATGCAGGAGATGGACAAAAGTCACCAGGTGGGTGCTTCTACAGCCCCCAGATCTTCTCCTACAAGCAAACACAGCCAAAAACGGCGTCATTCCGCTTCTCCTGTCCCCAGGAAGAGGAAGGAAGGTCGAAGAACTCCGTCGACGTCGAGGTCGCCGTCGAAGAGGCCAAGATCATCTTCACGATGTCAAAGATCTCCGCCGCAGTCAAATAAGTCAGCGTCGAGGCGCCATACTTCGGGCTCGAAGTCCATGGCTGCTACCACATCTAAGTCTCCGTCGACGTCGAGGCTTCCGTCGACGTCGAGACACTCTCCGCCGCCCCGGAGGGGATCGGCGTCGAGAGCTAGGATGGCATCCAGGTCGCCGCCGGCTGGCGGGCCGCCGTCGAGAGGGACTGTCAGATCCCATTCTTCGACGTCAAGGAGGTCGACGCCGAGGCGACGCCAGGAAAGGTCGCCGTCGACGCGACGTCGAAGAAGGACATCGTCGACACGACGTCGAGAGTCGTCGTCGATAGGACGTCATGGAGCATCTCCATCTGGTCGACGTCGAGGGAGATCGACGTCGAAGTCTCCGAATCGACGTCGAGGTTCTCAGTCGAGCCCTTCTTGACGTGATCGATCGCCGTCGAGAGCAGGCTACTCGACGCCCCTAGTCACCCAGACATCTTCGACGTCGAGGCTTTCGCCATCAAGGGATCAAGTGACGGCAGTGGTGGAGTCCCCTGGTTCCGGATCTTCAGGAGGCAAGTCATCATCTCCTCGTTTCAATATCGTGGAAATCTCCCCGGAACCTTCGCCCAGATCTGCAGACAGACCACGCAGCTTGGTGTCTCAGCATCCTCAAGGGGCTCTATCTGGAGGTCAGAGTAGCCCGGGCTCGGGTTACTCCCGTACATATTCTCCGTCTACGGCAAGAACGCCGGTCAGACCAGCTAGATCTCCTCGGAGTCCCAGGATTTCACCCAGGCCAAGATCTCGGATCAGATCACGTTCTCCAGTACGGCCAAGAACACCTGTCGGACCAAGTTCACCAATCCGGCCAAGACCGAGGTCTCCTTCAAGACATCGCTCTAGGTCCAGAGACCGTCACAGCAGGAATCGTGACAGGTCCCATAACAGGCGGCGTACTAGATCTTCCACAAGGTCGTCCTCATCTAGGTTGTCTTACCGAGATTACTCTCTGACCTTCTCATCTACGCCTCCTTCCCGAGTCTCTCCAATTGATGACCTCGCGACTTTCTCCGATGTTCTGAGCAGGGGAGCAAAAAAGCTGAACATTACGCTGCATACTCCAGTGGTTTCCACTTCTGTGATTTTTGATACTCTTCATCATCGCACAGTGCCCAGGCCTCTTCTGCCCCTGGTCCCCGGCCTCCTAGAACCGGCTATGGCTACTTTCCTCACACCAGCAGTGGTGGGATCTGTTCCATCTCGGATAGCCAAAAAGTACAAGGCCCCTGCAGAGGATCCCTTGTTCCTCAGATCTGATCCTCCTGCGGACTCCATTATTGTGGCGGCTGCCATGAAGTCCCATGCAGGCTCTACTTCTTCCTCAGTACCACCTGAAAAAGATAGTTAACTTATGGACTCGTTTGGTAGGAAGGTATGCAACACCTCCTCTTCATTTATGAAGGTGGCTAGCGCCTCTGCCTTGCTTGGTAGGTACGACAGGTCCCTTTGGGACTCCCTGACTCGCTTTACAGACAAGCTCCCCAAGGAAGATCGCCAAGACTTTCTGGAGATTATACAGGAGGGAGGCCTGGTAGCCAATCAAGTTATTAGCGCCGCAGTGGATGCCTCTGACCTTGCGGCCCATGGCTATTCAAATGGTATTTGTTCCCATTGTTCGGCCTGGCTCCGCCTGACAGGGCTCAAACCAGACGCCCAGAAGAAGATTTTGAATTTGCCATTCAATGGGAAGTCTCTGTTTGGTCCACACACGGACGACGAAATTTCCAAAATGAAAGCGGAAATGGACACCGTCAAAGCTGTGCGATTAGAAAAGCGCAAGGAATTCAAGAAACGCTTTCGCCAGGGAGACAGGAGGTCTTTCCAGCAGAGGGTTCAAACCCCTCAGTGGCAATCCCAGTCTCAGCAGAAGACGCAGTTCCAGCAGCGTCGTCCTGGCAGAGGAAGAGGTGGCAATAACAAGCAGCAGTCTTCCTCCAAGCAACCTCCTAAGCCCTGAGCCATTGCTTCCTCCACGTCTGTTCGCCACTCCGGTGGGAGGGAGTGTTTCTCATCATCTGAAAGAGTGGAAATCCATTACAAAAGACAGATGGGTGCTGAATATTGTGCAGCATGGTTACTTGCTGAGGTTCAAATCTCCTCCTCCGCAAGTCCTCCTTCAGGCGCGACACCTCCCACGTTTCCAGAGTCAATTGCTACAAGACGAAGTCTCCGTCCTCCTGAAGAAGATGGCCATAGAGGAGGTTCCCTCCATTCACAGAAATCAAGGAGTGTACTCCCGGTATTTCTTGGTTCAAAAACGAGGAACTGCCAAGGAATACAGGCCCATTCTAGATCTTCGAATGCTAAACAAATTCATACGAAAAGAAAAGTTCCGCATGCTCGCCCTGCACCAGATCTTCCCGCATCTTCATCAGGGAGACTGGATGTGTGCCATCGACTTGCAGGATGCCTACTTCCACATACCAGTGTCAGTCAAGCATCGGAAGTTCCTAAGGTTTCAGATCGGACGCCGTCACTACCAGTATCGAGTGCTGCAGTTTGGCCTGAAATCTGCACCTCGAACATTCTCCAAGTGCATGGCGGTGGTGGCTGCTTTTCTTCGCAAAAGAAAGATCTTCGTCTATCCATATCTAGACGATTGGCTGTTGAAAAGCTCCACTCCGTCGCTGCTTCAAAACCATCTGTCGTTCTGCCTCAAACTGATGGACTTGTTGGGTCTTCAAGTCAATCTGAAAAAGTCAGTTCTCAACCCTTCCCAGCGGATCCACTACCTGGGTGCTTCTCTGGACTCACTACAGGCAAGCGTGTGTCCTTCGGAGGAGAGGTTGTCATCTATGCTCCTGAAGGGTCGCCTTCTTCTGGACAATCAGGCCCCCACAGCCAGACAAGTGTCCTCTCTTCTGGGATCGATGGCCTCGTGCATTTACATCGTGTCCAATGCTCGCCTTCACATGAGGCCTCTGCAACAAGCCCTCGAAGATCAGTGGTCTCAGAGATCGGATCAGTGGGAAGACCGGGTCTTGCTTCCTCAAGAAGCCAGGGACTCGATCAGATGGTGGTTAAAACGATCCAATCTCCTCCGGGGAGTGCCATTCCATCGTCATCCTCCGTCCCAGTCAATTGTCACGGATGCCTCCCTTCAAGGCTGGGGCACTCACATGGACCGACTCCAAGTTCAAGGCTTCTGGTCCGAGGTAGAGCAAGGCTACCATATCAACTTCCTGGAGCTTCGAGCAGTTCATCTGGCTCTCAAGTCTCTTTATCCTTCTCTGCGCACCAACCACCTCCAGGTTCAAACGGACAACACAACAACTATGTTCTATTTGAACAAACAGGGAGGCACGAGGTCAAGAGTCTTGTCTCTGGAAGCACAAGCCATCTGGCACTGGCTCCTAGCAAGAGGCCTGTCCATCGTGGCAGTTCATCTACCAGGAATTCAAAACGTCCAAGCAGACTGCCTAAGCAGAATCTTCGTAGAAGCGCACGATTGGGTGCTCAACGAGGAAGTGGTGCAAGAGGTTTTTCGGTGCTGGGGCATACCGGACGTAGATCTGTTTGCAGACGCGGCCAATGCAAAATGCCCCGTCTTTGCGTCCAGGTTTCCCCAACAGGGATCACTGGGGAACGGTCTTTTGATCAGCTGGTCGCAGACATTACTCTACGCCATTCCTCCCCTGCCTCTGATCCCGGCGGTGATCCAGAAGTTCTACAGGACCAACACCAGAATGATCCTGATAGCACCAGAGTGGCCACGCCAGTGGTGGTACCCTGATCTTCTACAGATGTCGGAGGTTCCGCACCGGCGCCTACCATGCCGTCCAGACTTGTTGACCAAAGACCAGGGAAAGGTGTTTCACCCCAACCTTCCTTCACTTCGCTTGACGGCATGGCTCCTGAGGTCATCCAGTATGGACATTTAGACCTCCCAGCAGACTGCATGACTATTCTTAAGGAATCAAAACGACCCTCCACTAGGAAGTCCTATGCTTTCAAGTGGAAGAGGTTCTTCTTATGGTGTCATGAGCACTCTCTTGACCCGATACATGGCCAAGAGCAGGTGATTCTTCCATATCTATTGCATTTAGCGAGATCAGGCCTGAAATACCCCTCCATCAGGGTTCATTTAGCTGCAATCACAGCATATAGGAAGTCTCCTAATCAGACATCTTTCTTCCTTATGCCTGTAGTTAAAGATTTCCTAGAAGGTCTTAAGAAAGTCTTCCCACCGGTGAGGTCCCCCTCCCCTCCCTGGGAGCTTAATATCGTCCTGACTAAGCTGATGAGTGCTCCTTTTGAGCCTATACATAAGGCCTCTTTGCAGCACATGACCTGGAAAGCTGCTTTTTTAGTGGCGATTACCTCTGCCCGTAGGGTCAGCGCAATCCACTCCTTGTGTTGTACGGAGCCTTACACAGTTTTTCATGCCAACAGGGTGGTCTTAAGAACGCACCCAAGTTTCCTGCCTAAGGTAGTTTCAGACTTTCATATCAACCAGTCTATTACCTTACCTACCTTTTTTCCTAATGCTTCCACTCCCCCGGAGAGGTCATTACACTCCCTAGATCTCCGGAGGGTCCTGAAGTTCTACTTGTCAAAAACCCTGCCTCTTAGGAAGTCTGACCGGCTTTTTGTTAATTATGGCAGTACTAATACTGGCCTGTCAGCTTCCAAAAGGTCCATTTCTCGCTGGATTGTCTCCTGTATAGCTTTAGCTTATCAACTAGCTAACAAGACCTTGCAGGGTAAACCACATGCACATTCTACTAGAGGGAAAGCTTCTACTACAGCTCTCTTTCGTAATGTTCCTATTTCTGAAATTTGTAAAGCGGCAACTTGGCGGTCTGTCCATACCTTTACCCGCCATTATTGCCTGGATTCAGATACTCAGGCCGATGCCAGAGTAGGGCAGGCCTCGTTAAGGAACTTATTTGCATAAGATGTATTTGCAATATATTTCTTAGTCATTCTGTGAAGTTTTTATACTTCTTGCTCATCCGCGAGACTTTGGGTATGAGTTTGCTAATCTATTCATAGATTATGACTATTGATGAGTATCCCCTGGATGAGAAGGATTAGTTACTTACCTGTAATCCTAGTTCTCATCCAGGGGTATACTCATCAAAGTCATAAGCTCCCGCCCACCTCCCTGGACGAGCAGAGTTACACAGTTATGAGATGTTTTATTGTGGATCTCCTCAGGGGTTATGCACCTCCAAAAAGAACTGACCCAACTGTCACCTGTGGTGCACCATGGGAGCAGGGGGTTGCCTTCAGGTCTTAAAGGCACGGTACCCCTACTCTAATGCCTTAAAGGCAAGGTGTCAGTTTTCTTTGTTTGCTTTATACTCTACTGCAGCCTACTGGCAAATGCCTGCAATTACAGGTTTTTCCTATGGCAATAAAGCATTGTTGTATACAAATGTTTTCTGCTCTCTTTCTTCCTTAGGGTTTGGAAGAGTACTACTGTATGTATGCTAATTTATGTAATTTTGCGGCAATTTTGCCAGTTAGGAAATGTTTTAGGCTGCAAATATATGTTTTCACATATATATATATTCACTGAAAAAACCATAGGTTATAGACCATATATAGTTAGGAATTAGCATTTAGAAAACCTTATTTTACTCACACAAAACCATTGAAATTCCATATATAGTTAGTTGCACTAACTATATATCGCGCACCCGCAATCCACTGCTGATGATGTCACATATTACATCATTCATGACATGGTCAGTGACATCACTGATGACATCACTGATGACATCTCAAATGACATCACTGATGACATCACTGATGACATCTCATTTGACATTACTGATCACATCACTGATGACATCATTCATGTGATGATACAATGAACCTCTTCAGACTCTAATATAACCTTAGATACACTCAGTGTAAACAGACACTCACAGACTGTCACTCATCCATGGAGTTACTCACACACCTAGTCAGTCTTGCAAAGAATCAATCACACCTCGATTTCCTCAACTATATAGTTATACACACCTTACTTATTGGAACATATAATAACACATATTTACTCTGTTATACAATCCCTGATACAAGTTCACAATAATCCATACAGCCACTCACACATTCACTGGCTCTTATGCACAGTTATTTATATATGTCAACTATCACATGTACTGTGTTTTACATATGTACTTACTTTGACATGTAGCACTGAGATATCCATTCACTCACCAATACACTCATGCACACAGTCAACCGCCCATACAGATGTTTCCACATGCACTTTTGAACCCATACATCTAGTGAATCAACTGCTCACACATCTATGCACAGAGTCATACACCTCCCAGACACCCACACACACACTCAGTCTCCCATACAAATACTTGGGCAACTAATCAATAACCCATATAGTTAGTCATATAGCTAATGATCAACACATGCATCAGATTCCAAAACAACAGACACAATGATGCACAATTTAAAACAGTTTAGTCACTAACCCATGCACTCAGTGAGACACATTTAATCACTCACTTATACAGTCAGTCATGCACCTACTAAATCCTTCATCCAGACACTTATACATCCACTCATTCTTCAATATGTAAGACATATTTTAACTTTACAGAAGCATACAGTCACTGGATGTTGTCATCAGTGATGTCATCAGTGATGTCATTTGAGATGTCATCAGTGATGTCATCAGTGATGTCACTGACCATGTCATGAATGATGTAATATGTGACATCATCAGCAGTGGATTGCGGGTGCGCGATATATAGTTAGTGCAACTAACTATATATGGAATTTCAATGGTTTTGTGTGAGTAAAATAAGGTTTTCTAAATGCTAATTCCTAACTATATATGGTCTATAACCTATGGTTTTTTCAGTGAATTTTTAAGGTTTTGTAAATGCTAATTCCTAACTATATATGGTCTATAACCTATGGTTTTTTCTGTGAATTTCATTGGTTTTTTAACAGCTAATATCTGTAGCTGTAAAATGTATTCTTCTTTAAATCCAAAAATATATTTTATATGTTTATGAATAATTTTTTTTTTAAATATTTTTTTTTCTTCGTTCCCGCTTCGCGAATCGGGAAGCTTCCCGTTAGCTGACCTTGATGCCGCGAAATAGACCGCGAGCCGGTAAACGTTTCTTTACCGCAAGTGCCGCGTTAGAAAACAACATCGTGACGCCTCCCGTCCGCATGACGTTCCACGTTGTCGCGTGATACGTCATATGACGTGCTACGTTAGCGAACTGGTACGCGAAGCGAGTGCCAAAGCGCAGGTTTCTGGAAGCAAACCGGGAGGCCCTGCAAAGCGCTTAACGTAAACACAGCAAGTCATGTGACTTGGTAATAACACTTTTCATTGGTTCATTTCACTTTTGGTTTCCTAATGATGTAAGACTAGGTCATATAATCTAAAATGAACACTTTTGATTGGTTGAGAACTCTTGTTTTTCCCAAATGATGAAAATCCCTCCTTCTTTCCTCACTCTGACTTTCATCATTGTGAGAGAAAGACCCTTTGTGATCACTGAGCAATGGCTTCTTTAGTAGCTTCAGCTGGTGCTTCCCCACCACCTCCACCACATCCAAGGAAGAGTGGACCACCTGCTCAAGTTGTAATTCAACAAGAAGAAGAAGAAGAGGAACAGGAGGACGAGCACGAAGAGAGGCAGTTTTTGCCTGAGCAGCCCAAGACGTCTCACCGGAAAGAAAACTTCATTTGGCAATTTTTTAAAATTCCCAAAGGTCAGAAAAAAGTAAATGCAAGATACGTAACTTGCCTTATATGTCAAGATAGACTGTCCAGAGGGACCGACAAAAAATACAGTTTCGGAAACTACACAATGCATCGCCATATGACTAGGTGGCATCCTAACAACTACAGTGCTGCACAGTTTCGGAACGACCTAGATAATCTCCCTATTATGGCCAGAAGATCTGTTGTACCGGAAGTAACGGGACCAGAGGGCAGGGAGATGGTGCCAAATATACAAATGAGATTTGGTGAAGTAAAACACACCTGCGTATTTTGCGATGGATTCATTTCCTACGGAGAAAGAAGCATCACTCTGATCAACAGAGCTATTGACTATCATATGCAAGTTTGTCCGAAACGCCCAAAATAATAAATACTTCTTTTTTTTGTTTTGTTGCTCCTGTTGAGCCCTTTACAATGAATCGTTTTCATTGCCCCCTCCAAGAAAAACCCAAAAAAATATAAAACTGTTCCGAAAAATTCAAAAACAGTAAAAAAATGTTCAGAAAAATAAAAAAAAAAGTTCTTTTCAGAACTACCTCCCCGTTATTAAAAAATTGGTACAATATTTGGAACTGTGCCAACCTCTATTTCTCTTAGTTCGCTTCCTAGTTCGCTCGCTGGTACGCGAACTGGAAGCGAACCAAAAACAGTAAGTATAAGGGAAGGAAACACACACTTATGTTAAAAGAAAGACAGCTATAGGGGAGTAAACTAGAGATACTATTACCCATAATCCACTACTGATGATGTCACATATTACATCATTCATGACATGCTCAGTGACATCATCAGCAGAGGATTGCGGGTTTTTTGGCAACATGCCTTATCCACGGTTTAATAACGCTGCCTTTTGCTTTATATAAGTTTTCAAATTGTATGAAATATATACCAATAGGTCTTTATGAACCTTTAGGTAGTGCTTTTGTTCATGAGGTCTGGTCGCTTCCATACACATACAGATGCTTCAAAGATGATCAAGAAGTTTATCTGAATGGAGAGGAATGCACTGAGACGCCAGATCATTCACTAATGTGTAGGCACATACAGTTACACGATTCATGCAACAAACACCGACCAAATATGGCTTGCGTGTTGCAAGGCACGCCAGTTCCTGCTATCATCCCCACGTTCAAGTTGTTGGAAAATGGTAGTTATTTGATGCTCAATAATGAAGATTGTTCTGAGTTAATTAAAAGTATTCCTTTTATCGTAACAGTAAGTGAACGGGTTATTTGCTGCAGAAATGTTCTATTTCCTCCCACACATGAACATAGGGAGTTTTCAATCTGGCCAAAAATACCAACCTTGGGACACGTTTCAACGGCATGACAAGAATAAGAGCTCTTTTGTCTCAGAGAGAGGTGGCCTTGAGTTCGGCCCGTGAAACTTTCGTACTTCACATAGCGAACACCCGTACACAGGTTTGCCTTTCAATTTCAGCAACATGTTTCCGACTATCTTTAACGCATCCTCCACAAAATCCCTGGCACACTTTTTTAAAGTTGTTACCAGTGGTCTCGTGACTTCATTTGAGAAAATCTTTGGAGTCATCCCTGCTCCCTTTCATTGTATTTTCTGCACTCTGGTTCGTGGATTGGCATTTTTACTTGCATTACCAGCGGACGCTCTTGTGCTTTTTTACATTTTTAAATATGGATGTCCCTCCTATGCAACCTCCGACCCTGCAGCTGCTGACACTGTTCCGCAATCGCATGCTAGAATATTATGGCACAATGCCGTTGGCGATACTAAGCACGGCATATGGATTATCTTTTCGGTTCTCCTACTTCACCTGTGTCCAGCCTGTATTTCACTGCCTGACCTGTGATTTCGATTGGGCCATTGATTTGTGTCTCTGCGGACCGGTTTCTCCTGACGTCGACTTTAATCAGCTGATGACTCCTATCATTACTCACGAGTTGATTTGTCCTGGCGAAAGGATTATGGCTGTGGCATTGATGCATGGACTACTTGGTCCCTGGAATTTACTGGCGGCAGCACAGTCTTTCTTGGAACACAGCTTTCTTGAAAACCCACCGAGCTGTCCTCTGATGGTGATAGAGGATCCGGTGCTGGGAGAGCACGTATGTTCTTTTCCGCTTTTAAATTGGATGGCTGAACTGTTTTCGGATGAAGACGGTGACTTCCTATTGGAGGCTGTTGCAGCTTATTTTGCATACACAGTTATGTCATAGACCTTTTTCATGTTTGATATGCTGAGTACTAGCATTTCATTGACAATTCATTGACTTATTTGTCAAGTTTTTATTATTTACCTTGCCTATTGGCTTAAGACTCGATAAAGTACTTGGCTGTTTTATTTTTCTTTAGCATTGAATTTTCCTAGTTTTTAATGCTTTACCTTGCGGACCGTCCACATATAAACTTGCAATCTGCTCTCATGAGATGGCACTTCTATTATCTTATTCAGTTCGTTTCCGGATCATGAGGAGGTGTCATCTAGGTCCTGGATATCTTTACACCGTGTTAAGTTAGCATGGGCTCATTACCGGTTTAAACGCCATTTTTCCTTTTTTGCAACTTCTGCACACGACACTTAGTTGTTGCTTTAGCTTTCCACCTAGTAGTTCATCGTGGTTTACATGAGAATAATATGTTATTGGTCTACTATCTGCTTTACTTGTTAAACTATATCTGTACAGCGAGTGCTAAAGTTTCAAGAACAACACGATACAGAATTTTTATGAGGTCTGATCTCCACGACTTCATACTCATAACATAAGTGCAACTTCTGCCAATTCTGGGCATGAGGCGGGTTTTATATTGCTTTGCCGAACACACATACACAACAGTTGATGCGGTTCACATGAAGAGAGAGCTGGTGTATGCTGATGTGATTTCTTCAAATCTAAGACACTAAAGTATGGACACGCCCTAAACCAACACAAAGAGACCTTCTTAGCAAATAATATAATATGTGTATTAGGGAGGGTGAGATATAAGCAGCCGCGGGCCGTGGAGGGAGTTACGATGGGGCAGGGAGGCGGGGAGGGGGAGAAGCAGGGTGGAGCCCTCTCTACCTTGCCCCTCCCCCTCCCCGCCTCCCTGCCCCACCGTAACTCCCTCCACGGCCCGCGGCTGCTTATAAGTGTTGCTAACTCTTATTCATTTACAGCATGTTAACATACTGTCACCATTCGCTTTTTATGTACTAGTAACTATGCTGGTAATTTTGCTACTGATAATATGTGTACTTTTATTATCTAAGGTACTACGCCTGAGAAGACGGCATTAGTAAATAAACATTTCAAATACACATCTGTTCTTCTTAACTCCATGTTCTGGTTTCTAAGAAATCTATAACGACCGACTGTTCATGAGTTCCACGTATCCTGAGGTACTATAAGTTCATATTCTGGATTGTCTAAACATTGAGAGTTTGTTATATCCAATGTGACACTGTACCTAGCTTGCTAAATAGTTTTTGATTACTAACGTGAGTTTTGGGACACCTAATTCGCCGAGGTTCCAATCCTCTGTCCACAGTTCTGTGTGAGAACAGAAACCCTGCGACAGGGGCACCCCCGACCCTTGCTGGAGCTTCATCACACTTGCGATACAACTCCAGCAATGCGCCACCTTTACGGCACAGATACATCACGCATCTGTGCTGTTTTTGCCCCATGATGCGCCGCATTGTAAATGCAGCACACCATAGGTGACGGAACAGCGGCACAGAATGACTAACACATCCCTGGTGATGCGCCAGTCATCATAAATCTATCCCTATGCTTCTTATCTTGTTAGAGATGAACCGCCATATGTATCATCAAAGTTATTTGCATTTCCTAAATAGCGAACTTTAAGGAATAAATAGCGATTCTTTACCATTCCTAGTTTGCGATGAGCTATTTGCTAATTAGCCGAATGTAGCCCAATGAAGCCCAATGTAGCCCAATGTAGCCCAAAGATGGCCGCCAGACACACAAAAAAACAAATGTAGCCCAAATATCAGCCAGATGTAGCCCAACTATAGCCCAGTGACAGAATGACCAATCAGCTTCGCAAACCTCCGTTACGCGAAGCGGAGCGCTGTTACAGATATATATCTTTTTTTGAACGTTAATTTCTCAAAATCCACTGGAGCACATATATTGAGACCTAGCAAAGGCACATCGGGCTACCAGTCCCTAATATTTTGCCAAGTTTCGTGCAAATCCATTCAGCCGTTCAATTATTATTTTTATTATTTTTTTTTGCCCCGCGGGGCCCTTTTAAAACCTCCACATCAAACCTAGGGGGTCAGCGAGGATCTACTATGCCCCCTTATAGTTATTTCCCCCTTTGTTTTGACCTCCTCTTGTCTCTCGATCCTACCGAGAGACAAGATGGCGGCCGCTACGGACTGTTTGGAATGTTGACAGACGCCGGAGAACCAATCAGCTTCGCTTCACAAAGCTCCGTTGCGCGAAAAGTCCGCGAACCAGAGCGCTAACCGGTCCGCTGTTACAGATATATATCTTTTTTTAAACGTTAATTTCTCAAAATCCACTGGAGCACATATATTGAGACCTACAAAAGGCACATCGGGCTACCAGTCCCTACAATTTTGCCAAGTTTCGTGCAAATCCATTCAGCCGTTCGGGCTAAAAGTGAGGCCAACCGCCCTATGGAAAACTCAATGTTAAAAACACGTTTTGGGACCCCCCTTTTTTCTCGGCCCCCACTGGACGAACCCCCCCCAAATTTTCAAGGGCTGCTCAGAAACAAAATGTGCCATTTTCCTGAAAATTTCAGCCAATTCCGTCCACAAACGCCAAAGTTATTAGACATAGAATTTTCAAAAAACCCATAGAGAAAAAATCCTAACTATATATACCTACTGGCGACCGCCAGTAGGTAATATACATACATATATATTTATATGTATTTTCTATATGCTCCGGGATCCCGCACATGGGCGGGGATTATTCATAGATTATGACTTTGATGAGTATACCCCTGGATGAGAACTAGGATTACAGGTAAGTAACTAATCCTTCCCGGTGCCATGCGTTGCATACGCAACATGCACTGGCGGGCCATGGACACCTGTAAGGGATACGTCCGGCGGGGCCTAGTGCCGGGGAGCAGTAGGTGCCTGAGTTCGGGGGTGGAAATAGGGCCATATACCGTATGGGTTTACCCGGAGTGCCTGCCGGCAGTCCAGTAGGACAGCCACTGAAGTTGCGCCGCTAAGAAGTACGACTCGAAGGTGGGGGCACCCAGGCCCCCTTGTGTGGTGGGTAGTTGAAGTTTGGGATATTCTGTGACGGCCGTTTTCCCACACGAGTGTGCGCAGCAGCGTGTTTAGCTCCCGGAAGAAACTTCTGCTGGGAGGGACAACCGGAAGGTTGGTAAAGTAGTAAAACAATTGGGGGACGATGACCATTTTAGCAAGTGCCACTCGGCCGATAGGGGCCAGTGGGAGGTTTTTCCAGAATCCCACCGAGGCGCGGACACTGCCTAGGACTCTACGATGGTTGCCCTCGTTAAGGTCGGAGGGCGAGCGATATAGGTGGACCCCTAGATAACGAGGGGCACCCGTGGCCCAGGGGAGGGTCTGCGTACCAATCCGGACTTCCCGAGGGTCCAGGGAATGGTGTAGGGGGTACACCACTGATTTCTCCCAGTTCACTAGGAGGCCCGATGCCTCTGCGAACTCGGAGAGGATCGTCCAATATGGGGGTTAGGTTCTCGGTGATGTCCCGGACATATAATAGAAGATCGTCCATGTACATAGAGACACAGTGGACCGTATCTGCTAGGGGGATGCCCCACACTGCACCTACCAGGCGCAGACGAATCGCCAACAGCTCTACAGCCAACGCGAAGATCAGCGGCGAAAGGGGGCAGCCCTGCCTTGTGCCCCGTTCGAATCGCAGCGGGTCGAGATGTATTTGCTGAGTCTGACCCGGGACGATAGGATAGTGTAGAGTAGCCGAGTGTATTGCAGAAGAGTGGGGCCTATGCCCGTTCGATGGAGAACAGCAAAGAGGTAAGGCCAGGTTACTGTGTCGAAGGCTTTTTCTAGATCTAAGATAATGCAGCCGCGCGTGGAAAGGCGTCCCCCACTTGATCCTGAATATAAAAGACCCGTCTGATATTCTGGGAGGTGTTCCTACCAGGAACAAAGCCGTTTTGGTCTGGATGTATAAGGGGACGAAGTATTTGTTCAAATCGGGTGGCCAGGATTTTCCCCAGGAGTTTACAGTCCGCTGAGAGGAGTGTGATGGGGAGATAGGAGGATAGCAGTAGCGGGTCTCTATGTGGTTTGAGAAAGGATACAATCACCGACTCCCTGAGAGAACCCGGGAGTTCTCCACGCTCGAGAGCTTCAGCGAACATGGCCGTTAACCGGGGAGTCAACAATGTGGAGAAGGTAATGTAGTACTCGAGAGGTAGCCCGTCCAGGCCTGGGGCCTTGTTCCGAGCGAGGGAGCGTATCCCACTAGAGACATTGGCCGCTGTGATTTTCGCGTCCAGAGTATCCCTGACTGCCTCCGCGATGTGGGGAAGTGGCAATGGATCCAGGAATTGGGGGATCATCTCCCGCCGTTGGTGCATCCGGGTGCAGTACACAGCAGCATAATAGTGTGCTGGAACGCATCAAGTATGTCCTGTTGGGAGCGCACCAGAGTGCCCGCTGGGGTCCGAATTTCGGTAATTGGCGTCGGAACCGAGTCTTGACGCGCCACCAACGCCAGTAGTGTGCCCAACTTGTCCCGCTCCCTGTGGACGCGAGTGGCATAGGCTCGGAAGTTAAATTTGCGCATATCCGCTATAGCGGTTGCATATTTCAATTTGGCCTCGGCCACCTGGGCCGCTGTGGCCGACTGAGCATCCTCCTGCTTGGTGAGGGATGCGACCGTCTGCTCTGTGTCGGCGAGTGTGCGTTCCAGCGTACAGCGGGCCCCCGCTATCTGTTTAATGCAGGTGACCCGTGTCACTACTTTGAACGCGTCCCATTCAACGAGTCTGGAGGCGGCTGTCTCGGCGTTGTAAGTGAAATATTCGCGGATCGACTGCCCATGTCTAAATACCTGATCCGTGAGGCAGTCTCTCGGGAGGCGCCAAGTGGGCACCGGAGGGTGGGGTGGTCTCCACCGGAGCCGCAGGACGCGTGCGTCGTGGTCTGAGATCACGCGGCCTAAGTAATCCGTGTGTTGGAACTTGGGTATGAGTGACGGGGTGCATAGAAATCTGTCTAGTCTGGTCCGTAGATTATGTGGGATGGAGTGAAACGAATACAGCCTACTTACGGGATGATGTGCCCTCCATGCGTCCACCAGGGACCAGTGTGTAACCCAACGTCGGAACCTCCCGGAGCGTGTGTCGGCTGGGGAATGTGGAGGTGCTGGATGGGATCTGTCAAGCGTGATGTCGAGCTCACAGTTGTAGTCGCCGCCCAGTATCCACGGGAGCATGGCGAATTGGGCAAGCGTGTCCAAGAGGGAGTCCCAATATCTATCCTGCTCCGTGTTGGGTGCGTATATGCTTACTAAGAGGACCGGCTGCCCGTCCAGTAGACCCTCCAACAGGACATATCTTCCCTCCTTGTCCACCACCCTACGCGTCTCCTGAAAGGGGGTGCCAGGGCGAACCCAGATAAGCGTGCCGCGCGCAAATTCCAAATAGGTGGTGGTGCAAATAAGTCCGCGCCAGCGGGATCTGAGTTTGTCCGTCTCCGCTGCTGTGAGATGCGTTTCTTGCAGAAACGCGATTTGGGCTTGTTGGCGCTTAATGTAGGCAAAGGCCGTGTATCTCTTGCGTGGCGTGTATAAGCCGCGCACGTTCAGGGTGAGTATGATCTGTGTGCTGCATTGGTCGGCAGAAGAGGGGTGGCCTGCGCCTACATGCGGCTTCCCTGGTATGGAATTCATGCGCGCGCCCATGTGAGTGGTGGCACGGCGCGTGGGGATATCTCCTGTGTGCCTTCCTCTATATATGTCATTTGCCCTGGTGGTCATGTCTTCTGTGGGGCGTTGGGGTAAAGAGAACAGGGGAAACAAAGCTAACAACTGGATGGGGAAACTGTCCCAATACATGGGTGCATCGGCAAGCTCGATGCGTCCAAACTAGCTCTCCAAGAGTCAGGGAGCGAACAGTTAAAGCTAGGGGGTGGCCGGCCTGGCCTGCTGGGCAAGTTCTGTATCGGGCGCTTGCAGGAGAAGTGGTTGTCCATACGGGGAACATCATTTTCATCGTGTCTTGATAGGGGTTCTGAGTGGACCCCAGAGTGGGGGAGGTCGTCCATCCGCAGCGATCCGCCAGCCAAGCATATTGTCTGTGGGTAGTCTGTGTTATCACTTCTGGGCCGAGTCGGCGATCAGGGGGGTGACCGGGGGCAGTGTGATGGAGTCAGCAGTGGGGTGGGGGGAGTTGCTGTCCTCTTCACCACTTGACGAAAACAGGTGTTGAATTCCCTCAACGTCTTCCTCCGACTGGGGTGCCCCGAGATCAGCTACGGCTTGTAGGGCTCTGCGCTGCTCCTGCATAAGCTGCTCCGGGTCTGGGGATTCAGCATCTTGGCGTCTAGTAGGATCTCTCCAGTTCTGTTGCCCCTGCTGTTGCGTTTGCTGCGTGGTTCTCTTCCTATTACGGGGTGTCCTGTGGCCAAGTTGCTGTGGTTGGGTCGGAGCTGATCCGCGCGTGCAGTGGAGATCCGCCCAGTCGCACGCCTCCTCGGCTGTGGTGAAAAAGTGTGTGGAGCCTGCGTGAATTACTTTCAGGCGGGCAGGGAAGAGCACAGAGTACTGCAAGCCATTCTCCCGTAGGCGCTGCTTCACCTCTAAGAAGGACGCCCTAAGTTTTTGCACCGCCTTGGCGTAGTCCGGGAAGATCATTACGTGTTGGTTTTCGACCTGCAGAGGGCCCGCACATCTGGCAGCCCGCAATACTGCATCCCGGTCCCGGAAATGGAGGAATTTCGTCAGCAGGGGACGTGGCGGGCGGCCGTGTATCTGTTTCCCGTTTGGGACCTGGTGGGCCCGTTCCAACGAGAAAAAGGAGGTGCGATCCTTCATCGGAGTAAAGGATTTTACCCAGGCTTCAACATATTTGATGGGGTGCGTTCCCTCGACCCCCTCCAGCAAGCCTACCACACGCACAAGTTACTACTTGTGTAACGATATATCTGTAAGGGACATTAGTTAGTATTAGATTCCTTACCTTAGAATATCCCCAGGCGTCAGACTGGATCCGGAAACTTTTGCGTAGCAGTACCCTTGCGCGTCGGTAGGCGTCGTCTGCGGCTCCGCGTCCGTCGTCGGCGTCGTGGGCGCCGTGATGACGTCGTCGGAGTACTTAGACGCCGCCTCCGCGTGCTGACGTCAGTTCTTAGACACAGCTTTTCCGCGCCAGAAACGCAGAGCCATGTTAAAAACCAACACTGGTGCCATTGAAACTAGGGCCCTGAAAGGGGACAACCCTAACCCTAGATATTGGTTCGCAGAACGGGGAGGATGGGTGGGTCGGTAAGGAATCTAATACTAACTAATGTCTCTTACAGATATATCGTTACACAAGTAGTAACTTGTGCATCTGAAAGAGACACGTTAGTATTAGATTCCTTACCTTAGAATAGATACCCCAGCAATATCAACCCCGGTGGTGGGTCTGCGAACCAATAATCACACCAGAAAGTCCTGGAGGACGGAACGGCCAAGGAAGCCATCCCTCCGGACTTGGCTGTCCAGGCAGTAGTGTCTTGCAAACGTGTGCAGCGATGCCCACGTGGCTGCCTGACAGATGTCTTGTAAGGCCACACCCCTGCCCAGGGCAGTGGTAGCCGCCGTCGCTCGGGTAGAATGAGCCCGCAGTCCAACCGGGGGCTCCTTCCTAGTCAAGGAGTAGCATGCCTGGATACACAGGATGATCCACCGGGAGATGGTCCTCTTGTGCACCGCTTTCCCCTTCTTAGCGCCCATGTAACCAACAAAGAGTTGGTCATCCACCCGGAACTGGCGTGTGCGATCCAAGTAGAATGTGAGCGCACGTTTTGGGTCCAGACGGTGGAGCCGCTCTTCCTCTTTAGAGGGATGCGGTGGCGGGAAGAAGGTTGGCAAGGTGATAGACTGCCCGATGTGGAAGGCCGTGACAACCTTGGGCAGGAAAGAAGGTTTGGTACGCAACACCACTTTGTCCGGATGGACAGAAAGGAAAGGTGGAGTACAAGAAAGGGCCTGGAGCTCACTCACTCTCCTGGCAGAGGTGATGGCAACCAGGAAAGCTGTCTTCAAGGTCAGAAGGCGAAGAGGACAGTTGTGAAGTGGCTCAAAGGGAGCGCACATCAGAAAGGTAAGAACCAGGTTCAAGTCCCACTGAGGCATCACAAACGGAACAGGAGGAAACGTGTGTGTGATGCCCTTAAGAAATCTATTTACAATAGGGGACTTGAACAAAGAAGGTTGATCAGGCAGCCTGAGAAAGGCTGAAAGGGCAGAAAGGTAGCCCTTGATAGTGCCCAGAGCAGAGCCCTGCTGGGCAAGAGAAAGAAGGAAGAGAAGAACCTCAGAAAGAGGGGCATTGAGGGGATCCACAGCCTTTGCTGTGCACCATGCCACAAATCTGTTCCACCTGCAGGCGTATACCGACTTTGTGGAGGGATGCCTGGCTGCCAGAATGATGTTACAAACTTCAGGAGGCAAGTCAAATGGCCTCAACTGTCGCCGCTCAATCTCCAAGCATGGAGGTGGAGACTGGACAGGTTCGGGTTGAGGACCGTCCCCTGCTGCTGCGACAGAAGGTCCTCCTGAAGAGGCAGACGAACCGGGGGATCGACTGACAGACTGAGTAGCTCTGGATACCAGTACCTTCTCGCCCAGTCCGGAGCCACAAGGATGACTTGGGCCCGGTCGCGCTTGATCTTCTTCAGCACTCTGGGCAGAAGTGGTATAGGCGGAAAGGCATACAACAGACCGCAACTCCACTCGCGACGAAAAGCGTCTCCGAGCGAGTGCCGCCTTGGAAATTCCAACGCGCAGAACAGATGACATTGCGCGTTCTCTTCGGTGGCGAATAGATCTAACCAAGGCTCTCCCCATCGCTGAAAGAGGCCTTGCGCCACGTTCGAGTTCAGACGCCATTCGTGATCCATCATGCACCGACGGCTGAGCTCGTCCGCCCTGGCGTTCAGAGAACCTGCCAGGTGTTGAGCCACCAGGGTCACGCCCTGGCGTTCCAGCCATTGCCAAAGGCGAAGAGCCTCTTGACAAAGGATCCACGACCCCACCCCGCCTTGTTTGTTGCAGTACCACATGGCGGTGGTGTTGTCCGTGAATACCTGTACTACACTCCCCCGGACAGAGGGGAGGAATGCCTTCAGTGCCAGACGAATCGCCCGGAGCTCCAACAGGTTGATGTGGAGCCGGGTCTCCGCCGGAGACCAGAGGCCTCTGAACTCCGCCTCTCCCATGTGGCCTCCCCAGCCCTGGAGGGACGCGTCCGTCACAACCACGTGCTCCGGTTGGGGAAGGGAGAGGGATCTGCCGCTGACCCAATCGCGGTCCGTAAGCCACCACTGCAGCTGTCTCGCAGTGCCCTCCGAGATCAGGACGTGGTCGGATAGGTTGCCCCGATGCTGGGCCCACTGAAACTTCAGGTCCCACTGCAGAGCCCGCATCCGCCACCTGGCGTGATGCACCAGTAGGATGCAGGAGGCCATCAGCCCCAGAAGCCGCAGCGTCAACCTGACCGAAACCCGGGGTAACGGCTGAAAGATGGGAATCAGAGCCTGAATATCCCGGACCCGCTGTTCGGGCGGATAAACCCGAAACCGCGCCGAGTCCAGAACCGCTCCGATGAAGAGGAGCTTCTGAGAGGGGCACAGGTGTGACTTCGGCACATTGATGGAGAACCCCAGCAGGTGCAGGAGGTCTGCCGTCGTCTGGAGGTGGCCGACGACTGTCTGGGGCGAGCCCGCCTTCAACAACCAGTCGTCGAGGTAGGGGAAGACTGAAACCCCTAACCTGCGCAGATGAGCTGCGACCACCACCATCACCTTCGTGAACACCCGTGGGGCGCTGGTAAGGCCGAAGGGGGGCACGGTAAATTGAAAATGCTCGTGGCCCACCATGAACCGCAGGTAGCGCCGGTGGGCAGGCAGGATGGGGATATGAAAGTAAGCGTCCAACGCTACCATCCAGTCTCCTGGATCCAGGGCAGCCAGAACCTGAGCCAGTGTCAGCATCTTGAACTTCTCCTTCCGGAGGAAGCCGTTGACGTTCCGTAGGTCCAAGATAGGGCGTAGGCCCCCTTTGCCCTTCTTGGGTACCAGAAAGTAGTGGGAGTAGCAACCACACCCTACTACTGGCCCAGGAACGCGCTCGATGGCCCCCTTGGCCAAGAGGGCCGTAACTTCCTCCTGCAGAAGTCGCAAATGATCTCCCGATACACGGTGGTTCTGCGGTGGCATGGCTGGAGGAGTCGCCTCGAAGGGGAGGGAGTAGCCCCTTCGGACGATTTGCAGCACCCACCTGTCCGATGTGACAGTGCGCCAGTGGAGGTGGTGATGGCGAACCCTGCCCCCCACTGGCGTCATATGGGCCTGGAAGCACGGACTAGGAGGGTTTTGAGGCGGATGCTGTGGGGGAAGGTGTGGACTGACCTCGCCGCTGCCCCCGACCGCCCGGACGGCGGTTCCCACGGCCGCCACCGCGTTGGGTATTGCCCTGCGGTGCGTGGCTGGCGGCGCATGTGGGCGCACCCCTTCCTTGGCCACGAAAGGAGTGAAAGGCAGCCGATTGCTGGCACTGGCCCGAGAGGCCCAAGGACTTGGCCGTAGCCCTGGAGTCCTTAAAGCGCTCAAGCGCATGGTCTGCCTTGTCGCCAAAGAGGCAACGGCCATCGAACGGCATGTCCATGAGCGTGCTCTGGACATCTGCCGAGAAGTTGGCGGACCTCAGCCAGGCGTGGCGTCTGACCGCCACCGTCGTTGCCATCGCTCTACCCAGCGAGTCAGTGGTATCCAGCCCACACCTGATGGAATACTTGGCTGCATCCCGGCCCTCCACAAGGGCTTGGCCGAGTTTGGCCCGTACCTCCAACGGACACTCTGGCAGCACTTCCGCGACCTTATCCCACACAGCGTGGGTGTAACGTCCCAAGAGGCAGGCGGTGTTGGAAGACCGCAGGCCTAGACTAAGGGATGAGAAGATCTTCTTCCCATACTGGTCATACCTCTTGGATTCCCGGTCCGGGGGGGCGAACGGGAATGCGGTCTGGGAATTGGAGGCCTGGATGACCAGGCTCTCGGGGGTAGGGTGGGAGGACAGGAAACATGGGTCGCCCGGGGCTGGGCGGTGGCGTCTGGCAACGTTCCTATCTACGGGCGAACCCGTAGCGGGCTTGGACCAAGTGCCCAGAAGAACTTCGGTCAAGGCCTCATTAAAGGGCAGCAGAGGCTCGGCCGAGCTTGACTGCGGTTTAAGGACCTCAGTGAGGAGGTTAGTCCTCACGGCCGCGACGGGGAGCTCAAGGCCTTGGCAGCCCTCATCAGCACCACACTATATGTTGCCCCCTCCTCCGAAGCCACGGTAGGAGGGGAGACAAACCCAGTGTCTGGAGAGGTGTCCAGGCCACTGGCCTCCCCAAGGTCTCCTGTCCAGTCCTCATGAGACTGACACTCCCTGGTCAGAGGGTCCTCAGACCCCTCCCAGTCCTCTTCATCACCCATCTCCTGAAATTCAGGGTTCTCAACCAATGGGGCCTGTTCATAAAAGTGAAATTCACCAAACGACGTCTGGAGCGGCGCCCAGCGGGGCCGTCCCGACGGCTGAACAGGAATGGAGGTAGGACCGGGGCCGGCGACGCCCGAGGACGGCGCCGGAGGCGACACCTGAGGGTCCGACGCCGGGGAGGTCGTCAGATCCACCGGCGATGAACCAGATCCCAAAGGAGGACCAGCGGCGTCCTGCGGCGGCGTCGGGATAGCGGGGACCTGCGGCGCCGGGCCCGAAGGCATCGGCGGCGTCGGGGCCGAAGCACCCGACGGCGTCGGTGCCGGAGCCGCCGACCCGCTAGGGGCCCCAGACGGGTCCGCTGGGCCCTGAGGCGCCGCGGAGCCCGTCGGAGGAGAGAGTTTCCTCATGGCCATGAGGAAGCGCTCGATCTCCTCCGGCGTCGCGTTCAGCCCAGGGACCGGAGGGTGTGGAGCTGCACGTGGCGCCCGCGACTCCGACGGAGCCGCGTGGGCGGTGTCTCCCGAACCCCCGGCCGCATCGTGTGAGCGTCGGGGGGAGTCCGAGGAGCGATGACGCCGCTTGGACTTCTTGTGCCTCTTACCTGACGACGACTTCGAGCCTACTCTCGGAGCTGTGGTGGCTCCGAGCCCGCGACCTGTCCCTCGACCTCCCATGGGATCGGGACCTCTCACGGCGCGGGACCGACTGCCGGAGTTCGAGTCGCCTACGGGACCGCTCCCGCCGGGCTTTCGAGGAGAGGGCCCGGCAGTCGGAGCAGGCCTTGTCGTCGTGGTCGACGCCCAAACAGGACAAACATACGCGGTGAGGATCCGTGACCGACATCAGACGGTCGCAATCGTCACAGTGCTTGAAGCCGGGCATCCCTACGGCACCGTTGGGAGTTGAGAGACTTCGAAAAGCAATCAAAAATGATCAAAAAAGTTAGTCAAAAAATGACTAGGGTTACTGCTTTTTCCAGATCTGCGCTTGCTGGCGCGGAAAAAAGAAGAACTGACGTGAGCACGCGGAGGCGGCGTCTAAGTACTCCGACGACGTCATCACGGCGCCCACGACGCCGACGACGGACGCGGAGCCACAGACGACGCCTACCGACGCGCAAGGGTACTGCTACGCAAAAGTTTCCGGATCCAGTCTGACGCCTGGGGATATTCTAAGGTAAGGAATCTAATACTAACGTGTCTCTTTCAGATATATGTTGCAGCGCCGGGAGCGTCCTTCCAACTCGTCCACTCGGTCCGCCACCGTGGCCAGATGGTCCATGGCTGAACGTAGAGTCATTTGCTGAGTCTTCAAAGCGGGGTGCATGTCCGCCAAAGTCTTCTCTCCCTCTCGGACCCTGTCCGCCAGTTTCCGTTGGCCGTCGCGGAGTAAGTTGATGTCTGTGGTGAGAGAGCCCAGGCGTTCCTCCATGGAAACCCTGGAGAGTTCAATGGCCGCCAGGACCTTGTCCAGTTTGTCCGATATGGTAGGGCCTGGCTGCTGCGAGGGCGTCTCGGTGAGGGCGCTGGTGCGGGATTGGTTTTCCGGCGCAGTTTCGGGGACTGTCGTCTGCTGCGTGTGTCTTGGCTTCCCCATGGCGATGATCCAGGGGGGTAGCGTTCGCGCGTGTCATCTTCAGGCTCGGAAGCGCGGTCGAGGTGTTGCTCCCTGGAGCAGCTGTTGTGTGGCTCGCCGCCTTCTTGTGATGGGGGGCGTAGTGCGCTCTGAGATCGCCCGCGCCCCAGCGGGGGCCGCGTCACCGTGTTGCCAGTCGTGCTCGGTATGTGGGGCCTACCGCACCAGGCAGATCCCACGCCAGTCCTCACTGCGCGCCCACTCTTGCAAACGGGGCGGGGGATCTCCCCCGAGAGCTGATGGGTGTCGGTCCGAGTGGGACGGTCGGGGTAGCCACAGGAACTCTGTCCTACGTGTAGAGAACAGGTAGAGGGGCCTGGTCCTTGTCTAGATCAGCCGACCCTGGCCACCATCTTAGGGCCAGGCAGTGGCATTCGTGGCTGTCCGTGTGCCAGCAAGGAGCCCAGGCCGTCAGGGGCAACCCACAATGGAAGAGGGGGGGCCCCAGGAACACCTGTCAGGCACCACACTCACCCACAGAAGACTGCTCGCATAGGTCAGGAGCGTCTCTCGAGGCAATGGTGTCCCGGCGTGGGAGCCAAGTTGCGGTCAGGCAGGCCTCAGGGGCAGTGGCCCCTGTCGATTTTCTGTGCCCCCGGGGGGGGGGGTTAGGGGCCGACTCACCGGCTCTCCTCGGGTCCGCCGTCCGTGATGGAAGGGGGGCAGGGCCTTCTTCGCCCCCCACAGTAGTCCACATCAGCGTGTCGGCGCCCTGTGCCCATCGGGAGCCGCCGCCTCACACCAGGTCAGCACCGGCGGTCTCTCGGCAGCAGGCACAGGCGTCAGGAGCCAGGTCTGATGGTAGGAGTGGGCCACCGTGGCACCAGATGCGGCCCCTACCCCCGTCGATCAGCAACAGCCAGGGCAGTGCAGGTCTCGTCACCTCCGTCACAGCCACCAACGGGGCACCGCCATCTTAGGCTCTAGTCCGCGGCACCGGGGCGTTGCAGGATTCTCACTTTCCCCGCGGAGAGAACCTGGATTCACCGACGCTCCCGGTGCTGCTAGGGATCCCGGGGCTGGAGGGGGTGTTTTTACCCCAAAAGGACAAGGAGAAACGGGCTATTAGGCCGCCCTTTACCGGAGCCTCAGCAAGTTGCAGCAGCCATCGTGGCCCGCTAAGCCACACCCCCCCAAAAATGTAACACAGTTATAGATCTCCACACCTTACATTAACCAAACAACATAATGACAGATAGGACATACCAACATGTCAGACCCTCGCAGGTCCAAGTTGTGACATTTGCAGGGGTATGCTGCTGTTTCGTAGAAAAAAGAAGCATGGGTTGGTTCAGCAAAGCACTTGTGATCTACAACTCTGGTAAGCAGACAACTTGCACATTAATTGGATGGAAGTTCTTTCGATTGTAGTACACTCGTTCTCCGGCGTGTGGTGGCACTAAGGCAATATGGGTGCCATCATTTGCTCCATGTGATAGGCCGCCCAAGGCATAAAAATCTTCCTTCACATCGGCAGAATTCTGGTTTGTAGGAAACTGGATGAAACTGTTGATGTGTCTCATCATTGAAGAAAAAACTTCTTGTAGCATACCACTGAAAGTTGCTTGTGATATTGCACCAGATACTGCCACAGTGTATTTGAATGATCCTTTGGCCACAAAATGGAGTACTGCCATTGTTTAGCAGATAAACAGTAAAAACAAGACTACCTGAACATGCCACTTGAGGCAAAATTGCCTCGAGTGGCATCTTGAGGTAGTCTTGTTTTTCTGTAATGAAAGCTAAGGTATGCAATTACTAAAGGGAAGGAAGAGGGATCGGGGAGAAGGAAAAAGGAGGCCCGGTGTCCAAATGTAGAAGAAATGGTGTGCATGGAGTTGCTCCAATAAGGAGCAAGAGTCCTCACACATTCCGGGGGTGTCGTACTTCATCATCGGGCTGCTCCTCATTGGGACAGCGCTGCAATGCCCAACGGGCCCTGTGAGGGGGCTCTTTGCCGGAGGTCTTCTCTTTTTGCCGATGTGATGGGTTTGTGGGGCATGTGTGTCAAGAGTAGAGATGAGAGAGAGTAGTTGTGGATTAAAAATAGCTGTCAGAGTCCCACAAAATCATTTTATTAGCTGGGTTTCGATGCTATACTAAAAACAAAAGACTATCGAGGCGCGGCTGGAGAAGGGGGATTACACCCTCTGGAGCTCTAGATTAAGTGTGCAAAGTGGGGGGGGGTCGACATGTTCCATGCCTTTTTATCGTCCATTGGATTTTGGTATTTCATCATGCCCATAGGTTCCTCGTCTACTCTAATGAGGACGGTGTGGATGAATGTTTGTCAGGTACCGTCCCCTAAAGTAAGGACTCGTAAAATTATTTTGTGGGACTCCGACTGCTATTTTTCATGCACAGGCAACTCCATAGTCACCTTTTTTCTACTTTGGGACGTCTGGCCTCCTTTTTTCTTCTCCCCGTCCCACTCCCTTCCCTTTAGGAACTGCATACTTTTGCTTTCATTACTGCTATCAGGCGCCCGTATGCTGGACCTGTCAAGCACCAGTCTCCTCCTTTATATTTGAGTCTAGTTTGTCTGCCATCAGCTGTGTACCAGTGTTCAGTGTTATATTTGCCTACAAAGCATTGAAATGGCTGAATATGATAAATAATGTTTTATAGTGTAGGGCCCACAACTGCAGCTCTTCCACTGCTGCTGGCTTTTAACGAAATACATATTTTTTTTAATTAAAAACCAGCAGCAGTGGAGGAAGAACTGCTTCTGTTGTTGGCTAATGATTAAAGCTGCAGCTGCGACCTATGCTGAGCTGGCGAAAACATTAGTCATTGGTATGACTGGATGCACACACTTAACTAGTCGTCAAGGAGGGACGGGACAAGGCTAATAATATATTTTGCAATTGTTCATTGGTAACACACTAAGCTAGTGCGCTACCAATGAACGATTGCAAAATGGGGTGTGACGTGTGACAGTGTCGGTGACCTATGCCGAGGCAGGGACCTATGCAGTTTCACTTTCTGGTGGTAATGATATTCAAGCGGCTCACAATAAAGCACTTTCTGGTGGTAATGTGAGGTGTGTGGCTCACAATATAGTGGGCAGTCGGGCCTTGCATCCACCTCTTCACAGGGGGAGGGGGGTAGACTGGGATGGTGGGACTCGACTAGAGTGTAGACCCGGCCCTGAAAAATAAGTGCTGGTGCTAAGCACTTGAAACCACCATTAGAAATTAACACTGTTTCTCGGCAGAGGAGCTGAAGATGCTGGCAACTGAGATTCTGTCCCTGCACAGCCAGCTTTATGGCTCACCAGAGGAATAGGTACATGTTTAAAATGTATTTGTAAATCTGTATTCTTTTTTAATACACAAGCTAGAATGTCCCTTCGAGTTCCTAAGTGAAGTGTAGTGATTGAAGTGGTGTCATTCATTTTTTACATTACATAAAACAATGATGGTGTGAATTTTAAAGCACTTTATGATTAGAGAAAACTATAACATCAGTATTTGTTGTGTGTTTTGAGCTCTACATTCTATTTGGTGTGTATTTTGAGATATTTCTATGTATACGTATGACTTTCCTGTGAAAAGCCGATACTTCACATCATGTAAAAATAGAAAAAACATCGTGTCTTATTTATAACTGTACATATATATATACATAGTTTTTTAGAATACCGAAATAAAATGATGTTTGCTAAGTAGACACAAGCCAATGACAAATATGAGCAGGGCTTCTCCTCCATACTCTACCTACAACAGATCGCCAGAGCTTGCACGCTGTCTCAGGCTCAACCTACAGGTTGGCCAGCTAAAAAAAGGAATGATAGATGGCCAACTTAATCCAGCGGGTCAAGGTAGATAGAGAAGGCTTGAGAACCCTCTTTGCCAGACCACGGGAGACAAACAAAGCATCAGTCTTGTGAAATGAAGCAGTGTGCTGCAAATACACAGAAAGGGCACGATGGAAATCATGAGAATGCAAACATACCTCCTCTTGTGACAGAGGAGGACAAAAGGTAGGGCAAAAGATATCAGAATCCAAATGAAATGAGGAAACCACCTTAGGGAGAAAGGCAGAACTAGGACGCAGCACCGATTTGTCTGGGAAAAACCTAAGGAATGGAGAGGAAGACAACAAAACCCCAATCTCCCCCACCCATCTTCCGGCAGAAATGGGCACCAGAAACATAAACTTGCCCGACAGTAACTTAAAGTCAACAGGCTCCAAAGATTCAAACAGATCACCCTGTAAACCTAGTAGAACAGAAGGCAAGTCCCACAGCACCACCAGGGAATGAACAACATGACGCCTCAGAAAACAACTGAGCAGCAAGCAAGCGACCAGAGGGGCAACAGACACTATTCCAGCCCCACGAAAAGCCTGAACACCCGCCCACTGGCTACAGAGGGTAGATACAGCCAAACTCAGATGAAAACCATCCTGAAGCCACTCCAATACAGCCGTAGGATCACAAGAGGAAGATTTAAAAAATCCTTATCTTGACACCACATGGAAAAATTCAGCCAATGGCGGCCATTATCCTGAAAGGCAGATCACCGCAGGGACTGCTGGATCAGGGCTGCAACATCCAAAGAAAACCCTTGCTCTAATAGAGACTGCTCTTCAAGTGCCAAACCACAATCCTTCACCTGCGAAGCGTGTTCACAGAAAGAAGCAGGTGACAGAGCGGGAAATGGATGGACCCAGCTAAGCCCAATGGGACCAGACTGACAGATGAAGAAGACAAAGGAACCAAGGGTGCCTCATCCTAGCCAGGGCAATCAACAGAAGCTCCATTTTGTCCTGGATTACCTTCTGAACCACCCAAGTGAGAAGATGGATGGGTTGGAAAAAAATGAGACCAATGGGCCAGGGACAGTCAGGGCACCCACCACCCAAGCTTTTGAAGACAGGACCAGACTGCAAAACTGGAGAAAGAGAACATTCTCCTGCATGGTGAACAAATCCTGCCAAGGTTGACAGAACTGAAGAATTGATTGAAAAACAATGTCCGTTCCAGACACATTGCCGTAGAGGACAAATACCTCCAACTCAGACCATTGGCAGGCTCATTCTCCCTCCCTGGAGTATAGACTACCAAAAGAGCCAGGAAATGGAATTCGACCCAAAGACAAATCCTCCGGGAACGAAGAAACAGAGAGGGGCACAGACATCCTGCCGATTCAGATTGAAGAAGACAAACTGGTTGTCTGTCTGAACACACACAACTGTGTGCAACAGGAGGGGACAAAAAAACAAACAGGCCTTCCGAACTGCCGCCAATTCGGACAAACTTTGAATTGAAAGACTGAAGTGTCTTCACCCGAGTCCACCTTCACAGTGCAGCAGAAGCCCCCAGATTGGCAACCCATCCCATTCCACTGGTATGGGTCACGAAAATCTGCACAGGAAGAGGAAACTAAAACAAAATCCCAGTTCAAACTAGCTGAGTCCATCCACCACTGGAGATCCCTAGGACCTGACACACCGGAACCAGAGTCTCGTACTCCCAAGACAACAGGTTCCAATGCCTCAGGAGATGGTGAACAAGGGGATATAGGTGCATTCTCCACCAAGGGCCAATGGCCAATGTAGAGAACATCCCCCCAGACTTCCGGAGCCAGGTCCTCGCTGAGGGATGAAAAAGGTGTGAGGACAAATGAGAGTGGAGACGAACATAACATTCCTCCGACACAAAGACCTCCCTCAAGTTCATCCAGAAGGGACTTCCTCCAGTTGATTAAGAAGCCTTACTCTTACAACACATTGGTCCCATCAGAACCTCCATCTGTGCCTTGGAAAAGGAAAAGAGGCAATCCTCAGTCATCTAGATAAGGGAAGAGCTGGACACCTTCAGAATGTAAAATATCCACCAACCTTGCTTAAAGCTTGGTGAACACTCATGGTACAGATACCAGCCCAAAGGGCAGAACAGTGAACTGGAGAAATCTCTGTTGAGATAGGTGCACCGGGACATGGAGGTAGGTATCTATAAGATCAATGGAAGTCAGGAACTTGCCCAGGTTATGACACCTGCCTCGAAAGGGCTGATCTTGTGGAGTCTTACCCCCACCAGTAAAGCCAGTTTGTAGCCAAAACCACTGCATTTGGCGACTGGATGAACAGAAGTAACCAGTTTCCTATTTTCTGCTGAATTTGTAATCATCTCCTACAAGTCACTGCCAAAAACCTTTAAACCCGTAAAAGAACATTTCAAGAGAACTGACTTCTGAACAGCATTCGCTTTACAAAAACACACCCATATGTTATGATGGGCCAAGATGGCAGTGCTTTAAACTGTCGCAGATGCACAGAGATTTTCAAATGTGACATCTGACAGAAACTGTATCTGCTGCTCCATCAAAGCCAATTGGGCAGAGAAATCCGCACCTTCTTGCACCTCAGCCAATAAATGTAAGTCTTTAAGAAGGGACTGAATAGCATAAGTGGAATAGGGATTTGCACAGACTGCAAAGTTAGAGAACACGTAGGTCATTTTCACAGCCCCTTCCACCATTTTGTCCAAAAGTGTCAGAGGGCAAAGCAGCCTCTGACACCACCGCCCCATGGGAGGAAAACACGGCCATAATGTTATCAAGTTTCACTGAGGATGGCAACACCTGTCCAAATCTATCCAGAAGATAATGTTTGAGCAAGAAACATGAGAATATCTATTTTTCAACATCCTTCCCTTCATTCATAATACGCAGTGAATGGAAGCATACAAGAGCAAAGATTCCGGCTCAGCCCGCTGATACTGCGAAATAATATCACCCTCAGCTGAAGCCTGACCAGAATCCGCAAAGCCCACATTTTCCAGCAGATTTTGCAAGATTTCGACAAAATATGAGCCCTGCACAAAATGATCTTTAAGGTCATTCTCATTCTCCTGCACTGAAGAATCCATTCTAGGCACCTTTGCAGGTGGAGCCCCATCCTAGGCATGAAAGGCAGCTTCCACAGCAGCTGAAGTAATGGCCTGGAGATCTGGGGTCACAGCCGTCCCAGCAGATGGCCCAGCCATCACTGGAGTATCTTCCAAATCACTCATGGTGCAGTCAAAGTCCAAGCAACTGCACAACCAAGCTACCAGCAATTGATGCTATTAACAATAGCAATCAGTGATGCAATTGAAAGAACGGCAACCAGACCGGCACAGGAAAAAACTTCCTGAAAAAGCCGGCTGGAAACCATAGTGTTGTAAACTGCATATTTAATATTCTCTATGATTCATTAGCTTTCAATGATATCAACAACTTGTAACTCTCTATGGTCATATAATGGTTCTAGAATTATTGTTGGTTCTGGACTCCAGGTTCTGCAGAGTCAGTTGGTTGACTGGTCAGCAGGCGCTGGGTCCTTTCTGCTGTACTGTGTAATAAACCTTAACTACACATCTTGTTCTCCTTAGTAGTTAAATACAACATTTTGGCGACTTGAGCCTGCTGTCCTCTGGCATCCAGAAAACACTTCAGGAACAGTTTCCAGCCTCAGTCATCATCAGCGATCGGATCCAGCAAAATCGAACCCAGTGATGTCTTCAATCCTCGGCGCTTGAAGGAATCGACATCGGAAACCAGTGGACATCCGAAAGCCTCCTTGAATTTCGGTATTTTAATACACCTTTTCGGAGAGCTTTTACTCAGATTTTAGAGTACCGCTGTCTCCTAGCAACTCGTCAGCGCGAGCGAACTCTGCCGCGAGCCGACGAAGTCTACACAGCAACGTGAGTGTCAAGCCTCTCTTTCGGTAGCGGCCATTTTGTTTGCATTTTGTTTCTAAGGGAAATACTTCATTCACATGAAAATCGTTTGCCTGCCTTCCAAGCCTCGTATTCACAATTTTTAAGCCTCGTTTTGGTGCAGCGACCATTTTTAAGTGTATATCAACTCGAACTGTGTAAAAATTTACCGTTTTAAACAACATTTCAGTAGCATCCATCACAGCGTTCATTCCAACAAGGAAATCAGAGACTGACAGGTATTTTGTTTTTAATTAATATTACTTAAATGGCTTCAGCACAGAATATCAACATAACACTCCCTCCTCCATTTCTAAATGAACCAGGGAACCCTCCAGTACAATGGGAAGACTGGTATGTGATGTTCGACAACTATTTAGAGGCAATAGATGGTCAAGAATTCTCCTCGAAGAGAAAGAAAGCTATTTTATTAAGTACTCTTGGCAAGGAGGGACAGAGAGTTTTTAGGTATTTACCAATTGCTCTACAGGCAAATGGAGAGGCAATACCAGATCTTTACAAAGAGGCAATTTCACGTTTAGAGGTAAAATTTGCAAAAGAAGAAAATTTAGTGATGCATCGATATAGATTTTATACTCAAAAACAGAGGTCAGAGGAAAATATTGATGATTTTGTTACTCGTTTACGAGAATTATCAATAAAGTGCAAGTTTGGTAATATGGCTGAAGAACTAATACGAGATCAACTCATAGTCCAATGTAACAGCCGGAAAATCCAAGAAAGAATATGGGCTGCCAAAAATCCTACTCTCAAAGTTGCCATCGAACTAGCACAAATAATAGAGGAATCAGAGAAATGCATCAGAGTTATTGAAAACTCAAAGAAGAAACAGTCAGAAGAAGTATCAGTTGTGTCAGACAAAGAGGCAGAACACGACTCTCAATGTTATTCTGATGATGCAGTTGCTGTCATCAAAAGTAAAGTTAGAACATTTCAAAAGAAAGTTCCAACTCCTAACAGATTTTTCAGTAGATGTGGCAGTAATTCACATTCTTCGGAGGCACGATTCTGTTTTGCAGCTAACAAAGAGTGTCTCAAATGTAGGAAATTTGGACATTTTTCTAAAATGTGTAAAACAAAGAACAAGCAAAAAATTGCTGTAGTGGAAGATTACCCTAGTGACAGATCTTCTTTTAGTGAGAGATTGTTGGTAATCTGTGAGTATGATATAATTGCTAACATCGATGATCGAAGGTTGAACAGGCCTAAAGCTATGTTTATTATAGATGGACGAGAAGTCCAATTGATGGTTGATACAGGTTCACGACATACAATCATTCCTCAGTATACATTCAAAGAACTTTGGTCTAACATGTCCTTACACAAAAGTGACATTTCTCCTAAAGGATTTCAAGGGGAAATTATAGACATTCTGGGATATTTTGAATCTGACATTATATTCAAGAATAGGTCTATAATTGGAAAGATATATGTGTCCATTGATGGTCCACCAATCTTAGGGTGGTTTCATCAATACGACTTATATATTATCATTAATCCAAGGACTCCTGACCATGTTATGGTACTAGAAGATGATTCAATAGACACCATTTTGAATGAGTTCAATTCTGTCTTCAGAAGCGAATTGGGCGAACTTAGAGGTTATTCACACATGATAAAATTGAAAGAAGGTTGTGTACCTGTCCAACATAAACTCCGAAGAATTCCTTTAGCAATTAGAAATGATGTGAAGCAGTTAATAGAAGAAATGCTCCAGAGTGGGGTCATAGAACCTGTAGAGGGGTCTGAGTGGGTTTCTCCAGTAGTTATTTCAAAGAAACCAGATAACAAATTGCGTTTCTGTGTTGACCTCAGGTCTGTAAACAAATGCGTTGTTGCTGATACTTTTCCCCTCCAGAATATCAATGAATTGGTATCCACACTTGAAGGAGCAAAATATTTCTCAAAACTTGATCTAAAAAGCGCTTACCATCAGGTTAAGTTACATGATTCCTGTAAACATGTTACATCATTCATTACCACGGAAGGTATCTTCCAATTCACACGCTTACCGTTTGGGTTAATTTCAGCAGCAAGCGTGTTCCAACGTATGGTTCATGAATTGTTCAGAGGTCTGAAAAAGGTTGTCTATTTCCAGGACGACATCCTAGTATTTGGCAGTTCTGTTCCCGAACACAATTTGTTTCTCAGACAAGTATTGCATAGAATCAATGATGCTGGTCTTACCCTGCGCAGGGAGAAATGTTCTTTCCTTGTCCAACAAATTGAATACCTTGGTCATGAAATTTCTGAGGAAGGAATCAAGCCCAAAAAAGATCTATTATTAGCAATAAAGTCAGCCCCTCCCCCAAGTGACAAGGACCAATTGAGATCCTTTATGGGTCTTATAGAATATTATTCCAAGTTTGTGAGCAATTTCTCAGAAAAAACCATTGATTTAAGAATCTTACTAAAAAAAGGGGTCTAAATTTCTCTGGGGTCCCAAACAAGACTCAGCCTTTAATTTAGTCAAGAATGAGATTTGCGAAGCTGGTGTTCTAGCTCCTTTTGACACTAGGCTTCCTTCAATTCTTATGGTGGATGCCAGTGCATATGGATTGGGTGCAGTTTTAGTTCAAAAGCATGGCCACAAAGAACGTCCAGTTGCTTTTGCTTTCCAAAACTTTATCTGTTGCTGAAAGAAATTATAGTGTCATCGAAAAGGAGGCTTTAGCTGCTGTTTGGGACACATACTATTTCCGCACCTATCTTTGGGGAATTAACTTTGTCATTAAAACTGACCATAAACCATTACTTAGGATTCTTGCACCTGGAGGTGCTGTCAGAGGCTCTCCTAGGTTGGCAAGATTAGCAGCTAAGTTACAAGATTTTCATTTTCAGGTTGAACACATTCAGGGGTGGAGAAATCTCCAAGCTGATTGTTTTTCAAGATTACCACAGCAATCTTCGGATTCCGATGTTTCTTCGGATTTGTCGGATGAAAGCGTTGCTTGGGTACAAGATCTTGTTTCTTTTGGTGTTGGTTCTTTCTCGCACCAAGATTGGATTGACGCCATGAAGAGTGATGAAGTTCTTAAGGATGTTATAAGATTGCTCCAGGAGAGAGAGCTGTCTACAAATTTCCGTTCGTCCTTTTGTCAAAATTTTGGACGAATTATCTACTTGTGGTGATGACATAGTCTTGAGAAATGACAAATTTGTTCCGCCCAACAATCTTCTACGAAAACTTTTTGATATAGCTCATGAAGGGCATCTTGGACAAACTCTGACTCAACAAAGACTCAGAAAAAACTTTTGGTGGCCTGCAATGGATGCGCAGGTTGCTTTGTGGGTTGAACAGTGTAACATGTGTAAGGAAGGAGAGAAACGTCTAAAGGTGGCTATGAATAGTACCATGGGGCGGAATGCTTGTCCAGATATACCGTGGCATACCATATGCTTAGATTTTATTGGACCTATGTCCGAATTAAGTATCAACCAGCGTTTTGCCATTGTTTGCGTTGATGTGTTTTCAAAATGGATTGTGGTCGAATTTGTCAAAGATATCACTACTGAGACCACTATTCTATTCTTGAAATCATTGTTTCTTTCTGAGGATTATCCCAGTGTTATTGTCACTGATAATGGGACCCAATTAGTTTCTCAGAAAATGCAGCACTTCCTATCACATTCAGGACTATCTCACCATCGCACTTCTCTTTACAACCCTCAAGGGAATGGTTTATGTGAAAGGATCAATAGGTTAGTCAAAGGAACAATACAACTGGCTGTCTCCAGCGGACGTTGTGTGTCTGACCTTGTTCAGGAAATGGTTTGTGCCCATCGTGCAACCATACATGGAAATTCTACAAAGTCTCCTTTTGAAATTTTGCGTGGAAGGTCTCCTGGCTCGAAGCTTGTTCCTTCTTGGGTCAAACAGGTTTTAAACAGTGGTGATACCTTTGATTCGAGACCAGTTTTATCCTCCTCCTCTTTGGGTTGCAGGATTTCTGAAGGAGATTTAGTTAAGGTCAAACCAGGGAGATGCACCAAAGGTCTAAGCAAGTTTAGGGGACCTTTTTCTGTCAAGAAAGTTTTTCCTAATTATGTGCTTCTCAATAATGGTGAGAAATGGAATTTGAGGAGGGTTGCCATTTATCAAAAAAATTGACAAACTAATGTCCAGCCCATTTCTGATGTTTCAAAGTTCACTCCTTACAATTCTTCTTCTTCTGTTTCCTCAAGCGAAGAAGGTGGTAGTGGTTACATGTTCCTATCTCAAGAGTGTTCTCCTTTTTCTCAAGGGTGTTCTTCTTCTTCCTCCTCTGGCAGGCGGTGTTATGGAGCTGGCGATGTTTCAGATTCATGTTCCTCATGTCCTACTCCTGACACCACCTCTACTCCTCACACTCTTCTTCCCCCATCTCTCTCCATTTCCAGAGTTCAAAGGTATCGTAAACCTCCCTCTTATTTGAGTGATTATTTGTGTTAGCGTGTTTATAAATTCACATGTTTCAAATTTTATTGTTTGTTTGCAAAGATAGGAGATGTGTTGTAAACTGCATATTTAATATTCTCTATGATTCGTTAGCTTTCAATGATATCAACAACTTGTAACTCTCTATGGTCATATAATGGTTCTAGAATTATTGTTGGTTCTGGACTCCAGGTTCTGCAGAGTCAGTTGGTTGACTGGTCAGCAGGCGCTGGGTCCTTTCTGCTGTACTGTGTAATAAACCTTAACTACACATCTTGTTCTCCTTAGTAGTTAAATACAACACATAGCAACACTGTAAATGCTTCTGCGCACCTCACCCACAAGGGACAGACAAAAGCTTAAGAATGTGCCTCCTAGATACAGCAGAGGTGCTATTTTGAGATAAGGCAGATACCACACACCTGCCAATCTCAATAACACCGCACCGGACAGCCTCAAAAAGTGCTGCGCACGCCACAGAAGCACTCCGTGTCAAACAAAATTCTGGGGACAATTACAAAACAAAAAATTTAAATACCAAATAAAAGGTCATACATCCTGAGGCTGTCATAAGCTGCACATCAGGCCACAGATGCCCACCGCATACGAGCATGGGCATGAAAAACAAAATAAAACAACTAAAGCAGGTCTTAAGCAATACAAAAAAAAAAAACACACATACCTGTAGGCATAATGGTAAAAGACAGGAGCAATAAGAAACCGGAAGTCCCTCCCAGGAAGTGAGGCATTTGTACTTATATGGATGGGGCCATCTTGGATTGCGAAGGAAAATCAAGTTTGGTAATTAGGTTCTGCATGAATGGAAATAAACTCGTACCTAAGGACTGTGAAAGGAAGGCGGACGAGGAGGTAATACAGTGTTTCTTTGCTTTTGTTTACAAGTGTCATCAGACCAGATTGTTTCTGCTGCCTGCACGTCCATTCTGAGAAGAACATGATTATCACATGTGTCTCCCCTTTTCCCCTGAGACTCTTTTTGAGTTGTGTAGTCTCTTACCAATCAACATCTAGGAAGCAGGAGTCATGGGTTTCTCGGAGTTACTCATTCCGATCCTATGAGCTTGAGACTTCTTGACTCAAAATATTTTGTAGTTATAACTAATCTAATGTCATTTTGTTTTCTTTCCTGTGCCCTCATCCCCATCTTGTGTAATTCTTGTTTTTCTCTAGTTTACTTGTAAAGCTCCCACATATCTGTCTGTTTCAGATGCACCACATAATTATTTAAATGAGTGTATTTTTTTTACTACATTCAAGACACTGTGTTAAGTAGCGCTATAGATCAGTCTCACAAAATTTCAAGTATTACACATTAATGAAAGTGCAGGCTTGTTTTAATGGTATTTCTATTGACTTTGCAACAACAACAAGAAAAATCAGCAATGTTTAATCTATTCTTGGACAGGCTAATTAAAAAAAAACACAAAAACATGTTCACAAGTTATAGGCTTAAGAAAAATGGGAGATTCTTTTAAAAAGATAAGTTACTTAAAAAAAGTGTTTACCATGCACCAAATTGATTAGGAAAATATATTTTACAGAAAGCAGACTGTCACTCTCTAAAATAATAATACATTTCTTCCATACTTTGGCACCATAATCATCTTCCTACATTTATAAAATACGAATACAAATAAAGGCGTCCAGATAATGAGAAATCAAGGTGTCATTCAGCTTCACTGTTTCAGCGCAGTAATGTCTTGTCCTCATTCAGTTGTCCAAATGGGCTCTGATTGGGAATGGTGTAGAATTGAAGCGTTATGATACCTGACTCTTGCTCTATCCTGCTTGCTATAAGCTTCACAGTTTATATTTTCCCATCTTGGGGATCTCCCTGGATTACTGGAGCCTATTTGTTAAGGTAAATTTGATTGTAAACATACATTTACAACCAAATTGACTTGTTTTATGCCTGCCAGATATTCACAAAGGAATCCTCGAAGGTAAAAAAACATTTTCAGGTTTGGAGGTCAACACACCCATAAAATCCTACTCGGGGTCCCAAGACATAGTTAGCATTGGAGTTTTGGGAACACGTACAAACTATTGGGCATTCTCCTTTCCAATCTGTAAAGGGTTGGAAATGTACTCTAGCCTAAGGCTGGCTTAAATCAATTTCCAGGGCAGGAAGGCGAATGGGCCACCCCAAGATGTAGTGGGGGTATAGATGAAGGGATTTCCCAGAGGGCAAAAATACTTTGCTCACAGAGAAAAAAATGTGCACTATCACAGCAATCTTTTTCCCCTATGCCAAGTTCTCTGCCTAAGCAGAACTCCATACAACAGTAATAGAATAAAAAAGGGAAAGTCATATGACCTCTCCTCGATTACGACTCAAAACCTGCTCCTAGCACAACTCTCCAGGTGATCTCCCTAAAATATTTGTTAATCAGAAAAAGAAGGAAAAATATGTTCAGGCAGCAGTAGAGACACATTTTCCTGCTTATTTCATTAACTGGACACGTAGATATTAGTTGTACATTTGCATCAAATTTGATAAAATTTGTTAATTTGCCTCATACAGCTTTGTCAAAAATGTATAGTTGAACCTGAAAATCCATTAAATACAGGTGAAATATGCCATTTATTTGTTCAGCAAACTCCCAAATTCTGATGCATTTCCTTTACCACATTTTTATCAAATGCCTTTTTGTTGATACAAATAGGTGCAAGAAGCAAAAAATTATCTCTGAACCAATTATTGCTAATCCGCTATTTGTGGAGTTTTCCAAAGTAGAAATGTGTGAATTTCCTATAGGGTCATCCGGTAACATTTTGATGAGATGATAATCTGGTGACCACTTTGTTCATTCTCAATGAAGAGTCAAATACAACTTCCTCAGTATTTGGTTTATCGTGAATATTGATAATTGTACCTAATAGCTCGGAGTTGGGTCAAATTTGAATAAATATGATGGAACCTTTCAATTTCCATCACTCACCGTATCAGGACCCATTCCTGCGCCGATTTCCCCTCTAGGGCGTTGGATCTATGCCACATATTATGATCAAAAGAGCTATTTCATCATCACAAACAGATATCAAGTGCAGTTCCAAATGTATGTCAATAATGAGAGTTGTAAGTGATTTTGAAGGGTTTTATTTTCTGATTAAAAGTTGAGTAAATCCACATTCTATATTCATTAGCCATGAATCAGTCAGATTACTGAATTGATCATAAAAAATATGTTTTTTGCAGATCATATTGAAATAATGCATTCAGTGCGTTCCATATAGGAAAGAATCCCCATTTTAAGAATGGGGCACAAGTCGTGTCAGTCAAAACCCATGAAGAGTTCAAAAATGAGAGGTAAGAATGAGAATAGAGCAGGAAAATCAAAATCAATAATTAATAATTGCAGAACGTCCCATAAAGAGAGGCTCAAACTATTCAGATTAATTGCTCAACTTGTGATGAACCTGTCACTAGTGCTCTCCATTCAGGCTCTCAAAACATAATTTCTTATTCTTCTTGTGTGCAATGCATACACCCAGTCTGGTACTCCAGCACACTTAACAGCAGTATTCATGACCAAAATATTTCTGAAAGGGGCCTTTCTATCTTGGTTCCAAACAAGTCTTCTGAACATGCTTCTTGATCGTAACCCAATCTCCCAGATTGAGGTTGTTGCACTGTTTACAATGCAGATCTTGTGTAGCAGTTGCAACATGGTGAGAAACGGAATGCACCACATCAGCCAATCTTTTTCAGGAATTGAGTATAAAATCATCTGTGATGTTCAAAAGTGCATTTGCAGTTACAACACGCAATCTCATGACATGCCCCAAGAGAATTTCATGGGGCGATAAACCGGTTCTTCTGTCAGGAATACTTTGAATACTCATCAGTTCCAAAGGCAAAGCATCAGACCAATTCAGTGATGTTGAGGCAAAACATTTGCTAAGCAAGTCTTTATGGTGCCTTTGAGTTGCTTGATTATACTTGCCACCTCAAATCGATAGCTACAGTGCAATCTTTGTTCAATCTGTAGTGCTGCACATATCATCTTCAGGACCTTTTTGAGAGAGTGGGTTTTTTGATCTGATGTTAGAGATACTCGTATTCTATACCTGGGGATCAATTCTCGCAATAACAGGTTTGCTGCAGTACAACTGTAATTTCTTCTGGCTGGGCATGTTGAGACGATGCATACTATGACGAGGACGTATCTAAGCCCATTGCATCAGGCATCTTTATAGAGTCTATTTGCATTGTGTTGAAGGGATTTCCTGATCTCCCAATGTGACTCCGTGCAAGGTTTTCTTTTCCCTTCCCTGTATTTTTTGACATGTCACACATTGATGGCACTCTTCTTCTGCAAGTGTCCTAAACTCTGTGTTCTATCTATTCTGCCTATAGAAACATGTCATAGAATCCCTCCATAAGAGTGTGTCCGAGAAATTATCGTGTCATTGGAAACAGCAAACTATCAGGTAACACTGGTCTCCCATCACATGACATCAAAATGGTATTTGTCTTTTTCTCACAATCTGCTGTGGTCCAACTTTGTTGTTCTGCCTCTGAAACATTTTGTTGTACCCTTTTTAACTCTTCTCAAGTGTCAGTTATTGACATCAACATTGAATATACAGTGTCCTTCTCAGACTTACATGTTAACTGTGCAGTCTAGCAGGGCACAATATTGTGCAACGGAATTAACATATTTATTTCCCATTGTAATAGTCGCTCCCATTTGAGCAGTTTAGACTGCATGCTCTGGTAAGGACAATCAATTCTGCAACTTGTGCTGAAGTAACCCCTTGACACCAAGAAGCTTCAACAACATAATTTATTGATCATATATCATATGCTGCTCTCAGGGCACCCTCATTGATTCTCAGACATGAACTACATATATAAATTACATATTCATGCTCATTCAGAGGTTCATCTTTAATGTATGGATTCGGCTTTGTGCATAGATCTATGACATCTAGCCAATCATGTTCAACTTCATTACAAACGTTTTCATTTACTAGCAGTAGACTTGATAGATTTAAATCGGACGTCTTTTGATCACAACATTATTCAATAGAAGCTCCACTAAAAGAGGTACTATCAGAGGTACTGGATATCACATCACTATGCTTTAACTCTTTCAAAATTGGCACCAACCGTGGCTACTGATTTAAGGCAGCCTGGCAATTCTGTGGCAACCGAGTCAAGAGTTGTCAAAAAATACACCACAGGCTTTCAAGCATCTCCATATATTTGATTAGGCACTGAGAGTACAGCTCCCCCCCTCACTGCAAAATGATGTAAAATCTTTCCTGTAATCTGGCATTCCTTGTACCGGAGCAGTACAAATACTTTCTCCCAGCTCTAGGAAGGTTTTCAAGCAATCGCTGTACCATGGAAGAGGATTAGACAAATCTTTGTGTGTCAGCCTCAGTAAAGGCTTAGCCACTAAGGAACCATTTGATATCCATTATCTACATTACTCAAACATTCCCAATAACATCCTGGCTTCTCTATGAGTTTGAGGTTGATTCAACTGAGGAACTGCTTCCACTCTCTCTAGTGACACCTTTATAGCTCGTTTTCCAATTATGTGGCATAGATATTGAACTTCTTTTTGACAGTACTGACATTTATCTGAAGGCACCTTGTATCCGTTCTCAGCTAAATAATTCAGGAGTGCAACAGTATTATGTTTACAAATGTCTTATGTTTCTGATGCCACAAATAGGTTATCAATGTACTGCACAAGAACGTATGCACAAGGCATCTGCAATAACTCCAGATTCTTTTCGTAGGACTCAGCACTGTGCCAAAACTCTCTGCTGAATGATAAATAGGATTAGGTACTGACTATGACTATGTAATGGCACTGAGACAAAAACCTAGCAAAGATCAATAACAGTAAATCATTATTCAGTGCTTGGAATGTGAAAAAGAAAAAGAATGGTAGCTGGATTCGGTACCACAGGACAATATGGAACAACTATACTGTTAAGCAATCTAAAGTACTGCATTATCCTGTACTTCCCATTTGGTTTCTGCAAACTCCTAATTGGAGAGTTACATGGATTTCCAATCACGTTTCCTTAACAATCGTATATCTTCAATTACAGGTGTAATTCCTGCAACTGTTTCTGGTGTCAAGATGTATGTTGGTGTTCTTAAATACACTGCATCTCGTTTTAATGGGATTTGGACTTGCTCTGCACCTTTTATTAATCTGATATTTTTCCTTGTGAAGCCCCACACTTCAAGGTTTACTGTTTCCTTCAAATCAGAGGGTAATTCTTCAGTTGTGATTACTGGCAGTAAATCCGACAGCTGTCTTTTGTTGGGCCATTTTAGCCTCTACATCCTCATCAGGAGTCTGATATTCAACACCATCCGGTATATAGTAACTGTGTAGTTTAAATTACACATCAAATCTCTTCCCAGCAGGTTTGCAGGGCTTGAGTGACACACAACACATTGGTGACTTTCCTCAAATGAACCTATTTTTACTGCAACTTTCCCTGAAACTTGATTTGTAATTTGTTTATTTAAAACTTCTACAACTCGGATCTTCTTTCCTTAGAGTGGTAGGTCTGGGGCGTCCGCTGTTCTCACAGTGGATCTGGTATTGTCAGAAATGTCATTATCAAATGCAGTAAACTGTTGAAACGGTTTCTGATTTTAGTGCTGAAAATAATTCAGATTTGCTTTGGGCAACTGAATAAAATTAAATTTAGGGTTTCCCATATTTTGTGAACTCATCTGGGATTGTGTAACTTGAATCAGTGGGACCTGTTTCTGCACTGGCACTTGAATTGCTGAACTGACGCATTTTGCATCTGCATATTCACATTTCCATTTACTTCATCAGGTTTAAGTCTACACTCCCTCTTCTAATTCTCAATTCTGGTACACAGATGGCAAAGATCAGCCTTGCAACATCCATACCTGGATTTTGATCAACTGGAACACCTCAACCTCTATTCAGCAGAACACCAAATCGTCCTTGAGCACCTTGTACTCCCTCATGTGGAACAACACCTTGCATACCACCTTGATTCCCTGCAAACAACTGATTCTCAAATACTCTCTGAGCAAACTTCATCTGAGCTAACATAAGTTTTTCATGAATCTTTTATGGCTTAATTTTTTTTCAACAGGGTACCTCACATACCTCAGGATCCTATCTAATGACTTTGTCTGCCAACAAATCACACTTTGCTGTATATGCACCCTGATCTCTAGTCTTAATCCAATAACAAACGGAGACACAAAGAATCCCATGTCACTGGCAACAGGATATTCTCTCCCACTGTGTTGTTGAAACTCCTGAAGCAATCGCTCATATTAGTCATGCACTGATTCTTTTGGTTCTTTTAATTTTTGCCAATTTAAGATATTTTGGAGGTATTCTATCCTTCAAGACAGTAATCACTGCTTTATTTTTCTATATAACTACAGGAGATTGTGCATTAGTGCGAGCATCTCTCGTTGGATACTCACGTGGCCATTGAACAACAACCTTACGGTCAGCCCACAAATTGATTGGCACTGCAATGTTAAATAAAGTATCCAAATCAATCCACACTACCTTTGAAATTTTAACACAACTGTCACCAACTTGTGTGTTCCACTACACAGGTGTAGCTCTCAATTTTGATTTTATTTTTTGTAAATGCTGCAAGATCACCTCTGCTCCATGGTGCATGAACATCATCTCCTCCCGCTATTTCTCTCAATGGATAAACTGAAGCTTCTCCCTTATCTTGTTTATTATTTACCCCAGCTAATTCAGGTGGTTTACTTAGCTTCTCATGTTTCTTTGCCACTTTTTTCTAATTTTCAAAACACTCCACTTATTAATGCATTTACTAAGTTGGTAATGTGTAATCACATTCCTGAAGAACCCATTACCTCATCATCCATCTGTCCCCTGAAACCTTTCTGCAATGGAAAACCTTTTGAAACATCAATTTCATATTTTTGAGCCAGATCAGTAAGTCTATTATGTGCAGTTGCTGCGTGTATTGTAATTTCCTTACTCAGGTAAATTAATTAATTTCTCTGGTAGTGGCTCAAATGCTCAAGATCTAAATATCCCCTGATAATTTCATCAAGTTCACCTTTTAACTTTGAAAGATTATGGGGTCTCTCTTTTTTGGTTTCTGGATTAACTGGTTTTACTGGGCTAAATGTCTTTTTAATCCCTGCTGCTTCCTCAAACTAAGGTGGAAAAATCCAATCTTCAAATGAATGTGTTTCTCCTTGGGCTATTGCTGTTATAAAGACAGTTCATCCCCCATCTCTCAAGACTTGAACTGTCTGAGGCGGTTTCCATGCTATAATTTGTGATTTCTGAGATGTTGGGATAAACTCTAATGCCCGGTTACTCACCGGTAATATCCATTACTCCGAGTCCTGGTCTCCCCGTCCCATTCCTTATACGTGAGCAGCTAGTCTGCTCTACAGAACCCCTACCTAGCTGAGCTGTTGGCACTTCCCCCTAGGATGATGTCACCATCACGTGACTACAAAAGGGGGAAGCGCCGGAAGAAACATCCTGAAATACCAAAGACAACAGAACGAAACACACAATCACCCAAACAAAAACCCAAACCAGGGAGGGAGGGAAGGGCTCAGGAATGGGACGGGGAGACCAGGACTCGGAGTAATGGATATTACCGGTGAGTAACCGGGCATTACCTCCTCGTCCTGTCTCCCCGTCCCATTCCTTATACGTGAGCCCATACCCAAGCACACGGTGATTGACAGAAAAAAACAGACCACAAAGGTTCGAGAAAACAAACAGGTCCATTTAATTCACAGAAAACAGAACATTTCAAACATCATGCACTGCAGAAAGGACAAGAGTCCCAAAGGCAGCAGAGGCCGTCATCCCCAACTGAAGCCGGTAATGGGTAACAAAAGTATGGGGAGAAGCCCAAGTGGCAGCATTGCAAATGTCCCTCAAGGAGGCCCCCTTGAACATGGCCCAGGAGGACGACACGCTCCGGGTCAACCGACCCTGAAAAGAGGAAGGCAGAGGACAGTGGGCAGAGTCGTAAGCAGCAACCACAGCACCCCGGACCCACCGAGACAAGGTGGACAAGGAAGGACGAAGCCCCAGCCCCGAGAGGCCATAGGTGACAAAGAGAGAATCAACCTTCCTGAACGCAGCCGTACGATCCAAGTAGATGCGGAGAGCCCTCAGCACATCCAAAGAATAGAGGAGCACCTCCTCAGGAGAGGCAGGAGCCGGAAAAAACACAGGGAGAACAATATCCTCCTGACAGTGAAAGGAAGACACCATCTTAGGGAGAAAGAACTGACTCGGGCGGAGAATCACCTTATCCTCGCAAAAGCACAAGAAGGGCGGCGAAGCCATCAGCGCCCCAATCTCACCAACTCGCCGGCCAGAAGTAATGGCCACCAGGAAAATAACCTTCGCAGAAAGGAACTTCAGGGCCACAGAGTCTAAAGGCCGAAAGGAGGACCCGTCAAAGCCCGCAGAACCAGGGGAAGATCCCAAGGAGGCATAGGAGAACGGGAGACAGGACACTGAAGCAAGAAACTCCGCAGAAGGCGAGCCACCAACTGGGAGACAGAGGCAACGGAGGAACCCCGAAAAGCAAGAATGGCAGCCCACTGAGCCCTCAGGGAAGAAACAGCAAGACCCAGGAGGAAACCATCCCGTAGGAAGTCCAACACCCTCACAGCCTCACAGGAGGCAGAAGAGAGACCCTTCCCAAGGCACCAAGAAGAGAAACTCTTCCAGTGACGGGCATACGACTTCAAAGTGGAAGGACGCCGAGAAAGCTGAAGACAATGGGCAACCTCCACCGAGCAACCCAGATCCAGCAAACTCAACCTCTCAAGTACCAAACCCCCAGCCGGAGGCGACGCAGGGAGACAAGGCCGAGAAGAGGAACCCTCAGAGGGGAGGGACACAGGGGAAACCTCCAATGAGGGCGAACAGAAAAGGCCAGCAGAAGGGGGTACCAAGACCGCCGAGACCACTCCGGAACAACCAGGAGAACCTCCGCCCGAACCCAACGAATCTTCCGGAGGACCCTCGGAATTAAGGCAAACGGAGGGAAGGCAAATAGCAGACCCCTCGACCAAGGAATCGAGAAAGCATCGGTGGCCCACGCCAGCGGAGAGGGAACGATGCTGCAAAACCGAGGAAGAAGGGCGGATTCCTCCGAGGCAAAAAGATCCAGCCAAGGAAGGCCAAACCGGAGGACAATCAGATCGAACAGATCCGGGGACAGACAGATGGACACCGAGGACGGGAACACCCGTCTCAAAGAGTCCGCAGGCCCATTCTCCTTCCCCGGAAGATAGACCGCCGTCAGAGACAAGAGATTCGACTCGGCCCACAGGCCGATCATCCGGGAAAGGAGAAACAGGGCACGACACATGCCCCCCTGGTGATTCACATAAGCACGAACCACCTGATTGTCGGTCTGCACAGAGACCGCCTGACCCTGAAGGAGAGGAGCGAACCAAAGAAGAGCCAACCAAACCGCCCTCAACTCCTTCCAGTTCGACGACTGTAGGGACTCGAAGCCGGACCACCGACCCTGGGCCTTGGAGGCACCCAGAACGGCACCCCACCCCAGAGCACTGGCATCCGTGGACAAAACGACCACAGACTGAGGAGGAAGGAGATCGAACCCCCGGGAAAGAGAGAGAGGGGACAACCACCACTGGAGATCTGCCCGAATCCCCGGAGTGACAGGGATCGGAGACTCGTAATCCAAGGAGGCAGGATCCCAGTGCGACAGGACATGATGCAACATGGGGTACAGATGTAGCCTGGACCAAGGAAGGAGATGCAGAGTGGACGCCATCTCCCCTTGACTCCGCAACCAGAGACGGGCAGAAACCCGGGACTGGGACAGAAGCCAGGAAAGGTGACAAAAGAAAGTCAACTGGCGCTCCTGTGAGAGAAAAACCATGTCCAAGTCCATTCTGAAGAGAGCCCCCAGGAATTTCAGGGACTGGGAGGGCACCAGGGAGGATTTCCTGTGGTTGATAAGGAACCCAAAGGACCCCAGCAGAAGACACACCCGGTCCACATCCAACAGAGCCTGCGAAAAAGAAGGAGAGACAATCAACCAGTCATCCAAGTAAGGAAAAACCAGCAGCCCCATGGAATGAAGAATACCCACCAGAGGGACCAACAGCTTAGTGAACACCCTGGGCGCGGAGGAAAGGCCGAACGGGAGCACCCGGAACTGATAATGCCGGCTTCCCACAGCAAACCGGAGGAAACCCTGGTCGTCCGGATGGACAGGAACATGAAGATAAGCATCCATCAGGTCCAGGGACGCCAGGAAGCCACCCGGAAGGACCAGAGGCAGGATGGACTGGAGAGTCACCATCTTGAAAGGACGATGGAGCACGAAGCGATTGACCCGCTTCAGATCCAAGACAGGCCGAAGATCCGAAGTGTCTTTCTTGGAAACGAGAAAGAGAATGGAGTAGCACCCCATGCCTCTCTCCAGAGGAGGCACCTCCACAATAGCCCTCTTCTCCAACAGGAGCCGCACGCCGGCCAACAAAGCATCTCGCCTTAGAGGTAGACGGGGCAGAGGAGTCCGTACAAAACCCGGAGGAGGAGGAGAGGAAAACTCTATCCGGCAACCCTCCGAAACAGTCCGAACCGCCCAGGCATCCGGGACAGACAACCACTGGGCGCGGAAGCACTGGAGACGACCACCCACGGGCAAAGGCAGACAGTCATTGAGAAGAGGAGGAAGCAGTGGCAGCAACACCGGCAGCGGCCCGGGGCTTGGCACTTCCAGGGGCCCCCCGGCCACGACCCCTGCCACGAAAGGGCTGAGAAGCGCCACGAGCAGGAGGCCCAAAAGCGCAACGATAACCAAATCCACGCACCCGAGAAGGAGGACGGACCGGGGCCACCAGCTTGCGGTACTCCGCCGACTGCTTGACCATGCCCTCCAGCTGAGGACCGAACACCTTCGAACCCTCAAAAGGCAACTTAAGGAGAACCGACTTCTGGGAAGAGTCCGCCTTCCAGGAACGCATCCAAATATGATGACGGGCAGCAATGGACGCACCAGAAGCAGCGGCCGCCGCCCCCAAATTGTCAAAGGAAACGTCCGACAGGTAGCGTACCTGCAACTCCATCAAAGACAGAAGAGGCGTGGCATCCTCGCCGTCATTCAGCAGAACAGACAGAGACTGGAAGTCTTTAAGGAGCGACTGAACCATATAGTTGGAATACGCAGTCGCCCGGACAGAGAAATTAGAAGCAGCATAGGAACGCTTCACCGCCCCCTCAACACGCTTATCCACAGCGTCCGCAGGAAGGGCGTCCTCAGAAACAACCAAACCCTGAGAGGAAAGGCCAGCCATTAAATTGTCCACTTTCACAGCCTCAGGGAACTCATCAGCAAAACCCTCAAGAGGGTAACGCCTGGACAGGAAACGAGGAAAAGAAGACTTGTCCACCTCCTTCCATTCGTGTGACAGCACATTGCGCACAGCACTATGCGAAGGCAAAGAATCCGGAGCAGGCTGGACATACTGCATAAAAAAGTCATCCTCAACAACAGCATCCGCAGGAGGAGAAAAACCCAAGTTGGACCTCACATGGGCAAACAGTTCAGTGAGCTCAGCACCCTGAACAAAACGACCACGGACACCCTCATCCTCATCAGGACCAAAGTCATCCACAGGAGCAGCCTGCGCATCCAAAGAAACACGAGGCACCTTGGGAGGAGGTCCAGCCGCGTCCCTAGCCAGGAAAGCAGCAGCCACAGCCTCATTAATAAGGAGGCGCAGGGCATCCAGAGGGGCCGCAGAAGATGAAGCATCCGCATCCATAGCGGAAGCAAAAAGTCCAAACAACACCCCCAACAGGCAAAAACAAGGACAAAAACAGCCCAACAAGGACCCCAGATATAGCCGAGGACCCGAACACCTGTGGGAGGAGAAAAAAACTGGGCCGGCATAAGAAGCCCAGCCAGCCGCAAAAATCGCCCCCTGAAAACATGCAGGACACCAAACTCCACAGAAAAGCCCCTGCCCGCTGGAGCAGGGCAAAAAACGGACCGGAAAACGCCCAGGAACGGCCGCTGGAGCAGGCCAACCCAAGCCAGGTGAGCAAGCAAGCACTAACAATAGAAAACGGCGCTAACGCGAGCCGCGTATAAAATAGCGCCCCAAACAGAGACGGCCGCTAACGCGAGCCGCGTGTAATAAAGAAGCCCCACAACGGAGCCAGGGCGGGGGAAAACGGCAGAGAAGAAAAACACAGGCGGCCGCTAGAGCAGGCCGCCGTAAACAAAAAATAAACAAAGAAGGAGACTCACCAGTCCAGGAAGCCCCCAACAGCACAGCCAGGAACGCGGTCGTAGACTGCAGAAAAGAAAAAACAGGATGTTTCTTCCGGCGCTTCCCCCTTTTGTAGTCACGTGATGGTAACATCATCCTAGGGGGAAGTGCCAACAGCTCAGCTAGGTAGGGGTTCTGTAGAGCAGACTAGCTGCTCACGTATAAGGAATGGGACGGGGAGACAGGACGAGGAGGTAATGTAGTTACTCCTTCTACTGCTCTTTCAGTTTATTGAGTTGGGAAAATATTAATTGGGGCTAACAAATGGTCTAGGCACTGTCAGTGCAGCTACAATTTGTATTAATTGTACTGGAACAGTCACAATTGAAGCAGTGACATCTGGGGGAATCATTGTTGGTTTTGATGCAACAGGTGGTGGGCAATTTGAAATGTCTGTAACTGTCTCTCAATCTGTATTCCTCTTGGTTTAACAGAAGCAGTAGCCACTGTAGTACTTGCTGGTACATTATCATTAGGATCTTTTGTGGGGACCGTATAAGGTGATGGACACTTAGCTAACAATGCATTCAGTATTTCATTCCGTGAATCACTATTTGTTTGAGGCTATTCTGTCATCCTTTATTTCCTTGTCCTGTTTCTAATCCTTTTTCCACTTCTCAGGTTTATCAGTAGTTAGCTGGGTATAATCTAGTTCCCTCAACTACAGCTTTCTTCCATCTCTGTAGTGCTTTATCCCATTGAGCATCTGCACAGTTGCACACTGCTCTTCTAGTCTTGTTCTGGTATTTCTCTCTTTCCTTGTCTCTTGCTGTGTTTTCCCACATGTGTAAGTCTTCAAATTATGTGGGTCTCGGTGGTGGCCTCATTTCACATAGTATTTCCCTTAAACTGTCAATAATTCTCAAGCCAAAAGTACTAAACTTTTGGAAAACCCAATGGACCCTCTTCATCAGTAATCTTGCACCATTGGTGAATCCACAAACATCTATTTAATCCCAGTTCTGTTAACATAAAATATGCAGGTGTACCCTGAGGTGATGTCTCTTCACCTCCCCATATCAGAATGTTCACATCCCTTAAAGCTTTTAAACCATTTCATTTCTGTAATAATTAAAAAAATTCAACAATACAATTCAGTTAATTGATTCTGTTCCATAAACGTCAGAAGACTTTGAACCAATCTCAATGCGGTATTCACACAATTGACCTAACACAGCACAGACACAGCACAGCACAGCACAATAAAACATCCTCAACCAATCACAGCTTGACAATACACCAATCAACCGATCTCAGCGTGAAACAATGTGATGTATGAACTTACTCCTTGTGGCAGTACACCCACCTTTACAATTTATCTCCCTAACACAATTTCACAACTTTAGACGAACATAAAACAATTTTTGGCCATGCTGCAAAGATAACTATAGTAATTTAAACAATTGGAAAATTAAGGTTTTTACACCCTCTTACATTTGCCACACAAAACAAATTTCAACCTGCACAGAATTACCCTGACAAATGCAGTGTTACCCTTTGAACATCAACCAATATTAGTAAAATCACAACAAATTATTAATGACCCTGTCTCAATTGTGTTGATGAAGGTACCTCATACTCTACACCTCAAAATCCTGTAGACAGAATCATGAAAATTATCTTCTACACTTAATTCAATATCTATACCGTGATCTTCAACTACTTCTGAGTCCATTAACCGTCTTCACATGACATATAAGAATCATCAATTCAATCAAAATATACTTAGAAACTCTCTAAATAAGCATAAGCAATAACACATACCAAATAAACACAGTCCACAAATAAGCCCCATCCACAATAATCACTAATAACAATTCACAAATAATAAAAACACATCAACAATAATCAGAATTCACAACTCCTCTCCCTATTAACGCACACACCTCTGAAACAGCAAAGCCTTCAAAATCTCCCCTTGCTAGTCTTCAAGTTCTGAGCATTGGGCTTTAGGACTCGGTCATTACTCTATCTTTCGCAGTTATTTTATAGCTCTTTTTGATTAAGGTGTAACCATTACTCTACTACCAGAAAACCAAGCGGAGTTGGTTCAAATTTTAATAAATATGATGCACCCTTTCATTTACCATTACTCACAGGATCTGGACCATTCCAGCACCAATTTCTCCTCTCGGGTGTTGGATCTTTGGTACTGTATTATGACCAAAAGAGCTATTTCATCATCACAAAAAAATCTCAAAAGCAATTTCAATTTGTGTTAATAATGAGTGTTAGCTGTAGCTTTGAAGGGCTTTATTTTCTAATTAAAAGTTGATTAAATGTAGATTCTTTATTCATTAGTCGAATATCAATCAGATTACAGAATTCATAATGAAAAATATGGTTAGAGCAGATCCTATTAAAATAATGCATTTGGTGTGTTTCATAAGGGAAATAATCCCTATTCTAAGAATGGGGCGAAAATGGTTTCAGTCAGAACCCATGAATGGTTCAAAAGTGAGAGACAAGAATGACAATAGCGCATGAAGCTGAAAAGCAACAATCAATAATTGCAGATCTTCTCTTAAAGAGAGGTTCAAAAGATTCAGTAGAATATTAAAATAGCATAGGGTAAATAAGGATTTGCAACTGCCAATTAGTAAGAGGTTAAGCGTGGAGTGCGGGTCTGCCAGAGTGGCAATAGGGTTCTCCTCTCTGTACTAGGATCACACACTTTATAAGATAATATAATTTAATGTTGTAAGACATGTGGCATTGTTCTCTCGTCTTCAGCCAATGATAATTCAGTATTCTCCTGAGGAGACATATTTCTCTCCACTTCTCACATGTCTTCAGTCATCCGCTCCACCTTTCCAACTTTAGATAATAAATCGAACTTTACATGGCACATTTCTAATTTGAGTCTTCGTTTTCAATGATTTCACTACATTTCATAACCTTCTAATAAAGCAAAATTGATTTTTACTGAACAATAATCTGCTGTGAAAGCACTAGATCAGCTACAGAATAGAAATTATTAAGCAGCAAATTCAATCATTTGAAACACAAAGGGCCCGATTCACAGAACTAACTTAAGACAAAATGCTAAGCTTATTACCATTGTGGTATTCACAGAAGGCACTTACTCATTTTGGTATTCACAGAAGGCACTTACTCATTTTGGTATTCAAAGAAGGCACTTACTCATCAATGAATAAGTGCCTTCTGTGAATACCAAAATGAGTGAGTGCCTTCTGTGAATACCAAAATGAGTAAGTTACTCAAAATGAGTAAGTTACTCAAAATGAGTAAGTTACTCAAAATGAGTAAGTTACTCATGTTGGTATTCACAAAAGGTACTTACTCATCATTGAGTAAGTGCCTTCTGTGAATACCTAAATGAGTATGTGCCTTCTATGAATACCAAAATGGTAGTAAGTTTAGGATTTTGTCTTAAGTTAGTTCTGTGAATCGGGCCCAAAATGTTAAAAGAAAAGGTCATGACATGAGCAATGCATTTTGTAAAAGGTGTGTTTTCTCCTTTCCTCAGCACGGAAAACAAATCTTAGGTCACAATATGAATTTTTTTTTGTGTGAACATTATTTTTATTTATTTATTTCTATTTATAAAGTTGTATATAGCTCGAACTTGATCCCGAAGTATATCAAAGCGCTTTACAACTTGAGGCCCAGTGTGATCGGGAGGTAGGGGTTGGGCATTTTCAGAGGGTACATTTCCATCGGCCGGCCGTGGGATACGATGGGGAGGGATATGGTACGGTGGTGGTAATGGATGGAGGAGAAGCTCCTCTTCATGGGGGTCTGCTCACGCTAGTGGTGTATGAATCACAGGATACTGACCAGACACATTCAACCTGTTCTCTACCTGTACACACAAGGTTGGATGCAACTTTTTCCTGTTGTAATTCTAATAATTACTTATACTAAAATGTACTCAACTCTGCCTGAAATTGTAAAGCGCTCCGACATCCCTCGGGATCAAGTTCGCGCCATACAAAACTCCATAAACAAAAAAAAAATAAAGGTAACAAATCAGAACATTGGTCTAACATGGGGAATTAGTTAGAATCTAAACAAAATATGGCTAAATAACATATTGTGTACACTGAAAAGAAGAGGTCAATTTCAGAGTTACATGCTGGTATTTATGTAAGGAGTCTTTATTATTTCACAAAACATAGGAAAACATTCCTTTCCATGTTATCTGAAACAGTTTAGAATTTCAAGCAATCTTTCTTCTAAAAGGCAAGGCTAAACTGAGGTCAGCCTTTCGAACATATTGTGAACGTCCTTGCACGTTTTATTCAAACCATTATTTAGCAAGCTGTTTAAGGCATATTTAAGATCTAGATTAATAAGTATGTCTGTGTACTGCATTTTTTTCTTTTCACCTTTAAATGTCGTGCCATTTTAATATAATATGCGTCTTAATTCTGCACACAGGTTTTTTTTTTAACTATGATAAAGGAATTCTCACATATCCTAAATCTTAATTTTTTCAACCATTTCTCCTGTTTCTTTTAAAAAATATTTGTGATGAGGCAAGTGGGTAATGATGCAGTATGATCCTTCATTCAAAGTAAATCAACTGGCTGAACCGAAATTAAATTGTAATAAGAACTCGATTTAAGAAAAAGGTTGTTCATAGGATCATTTTAGCTTGAATATGACCTGATTCCTATAGCTGTTATTGGGATATTTTATGGGCAACAGCTCAGGCAAATATTTACTAACAGTCACGAGAGGAGCAAACTATGCGTAATGCCACACTGCAAAAGAGAACCAGAAGTTAGAAGCCTAGGCATTTACACTGGACGGATTTGTGTGAAGAAAAAACCCAACCCAATTTCTGGTCACAGCCAATATCCTCATCACCTTCACCCACATTGGGAGTTACTACAGTGTAGGAGAATATTCAATGGATATCTAAAGTAGACCACAAAAGAGATTATCTACATATATTTTATAACCGAACCTGTCCTAAATTAATTAGAAGGCATGCAATGATTAATGCCAGAAATTCTGCTGAACTTTCCTTACTTAGATCCACTGGGCATCATGCAACCTGCATTAATACTCATCCCCCAATCTAATTCTTAATTTCTATAAGAGTGACCTTTGACCAGATTGGTTGGATTGGTATACCTGTGGTTATATTGCTTGCAGGGGGATTTCTGGGTGTCTACCAGAAACTGATCCATTTTATACACTATGTTGATGTGATCAGTCACAACTTATCATGCTTGGTTCTACTGCACCTGTGGTGTCAACATATGGTGTTTGGGTGCTTGTGTTTGCCAGTGTGTATTTTTTGTGCTCTTTTGTTTTTCCTAATCCATCTGACTAGCAAATATTTGAGAAATTAAGAGTTTTTGAGAGTGTTAATGAGTTTCAGGGAACTTGAGTATAGCTGCTACAAATAAGTTACATACTTTTTCTTTCCTTTGCAGATTCAAACTCAGTTTGTAAATTGTTTTGTCTTCTTTATGTACTATATTCACTCATATTGATTGTTTTGTTTATTACTCTAAAATAACTTTTCTTGAAAAAAATGTTTTTGCCATTAATGCAAATAATCTGTAGTGGTAACTTCGTCTGGACACGGCAGTCCACGAATCAGTGCAATGGAGTTTGCAATCATTTTCTCTATAACTTTCTTTCGAGTCTTCTCTGTGGCATTTCCAATGTGAGGCGTCACAATGACATTCTTCAAGGTCAGGAGAGGATGACCTCTGGAAAAAAACACATAACAGTACATTCATGGTTTGCATGCATATGGGGCATAATAAATACTACACTGGACACACCAAAGTGAATCTGGAATAGATTAAAGAAGCAAAAATGAAAGAACTCAAAGAGAGCTGTAAGGTACAGGCTGAGAACAAACTTAGCGAAGTGTGAGTCCAAGAGAGTTTTGCAAGGAAACCAGAATCGGATCCATTTATTGAGCAAGGAAGGAGTGAGCACATGCATAAGACCTGCAACTCTGAAAAGATCAACAAACTGAGAGGCACTGAAGGCTTCCCAGGAGAAAAACAATAAACTTCCATTTTCTCTTGCTCACAGGAATTCTTGAATGTTGGCTTCTTTCATCTGGAAGGTCTAGATAAACTGTAGGATAACGGTGAACCTCAATAGCCACTTCACTGACCTCTCACTGCTGCAGTAGATTCCTACATTAGGGTCGAACATATGAAAATGCCCCTGCATTCTCTTAGATGGATGCAGCAATTCATGAGCAATTTTTGTTTTGGATGACCATGTCATAGTAAACAAGGTGTTAAATCCGATTTCATGCCTGACAACAGTTGAGAGTAAATACTCTGGGCATCATTTATGAAACATATTGCTGCAGGAAAACAGCGTTACAACACTTTTCATAACGCCATCCTTGCGACACCATGGATGCGCTGTATTTACTGTATGGCGCTACATGTCGCAAGGATTTACAGATACGTCAGTAACCCTGACATATCTTTAGGCTAAAAAATGGCGCATTGCTGGAGTGTGTCTGAAAACAGACGCAACCCCAGCAATGTGTAATTTCACATGGGGCAAACCCCATGGGAAAGGCACTGCGTCACCCCTTACGCCTGCTTCAAGAAGACGTAAGGATTTGGTGCACTGACACCGTAGAAGTGTTGCAGTGACAGCTCAAAGATTTCCTTACGTCACTTCTACATGGCTTTCCTGCGTTGGAAACACCCACTTTGCATACATAATACCTCTCGCAGGTTTAATGTAGCGAAGGGGTTTATAAAGTGATGCATCTGCCTAAATTCGTCACTTTGTAAATATAGCTCAATAAACTGGGCAACTCAATACATCCTTGGAGGCTTGGGTACCAGGAAACAAGTAAAACGTAACAATGCCTTCAGGAGATTTTATTTAGTCATGATCAACAAAACTCATCCAAAACAAATTATGAGAGCCCAAACTAGTGGTCTCAGATATATGAATTGTTGAAATCAATTCAGAAACCCCCAAAAGAATATTTAAAAACAGAAGATATCAAAGAACAAAATTGTCCAGTGTATACTTAATGTACAAATTTATATAACTAGATCATTTAGAAAAAGGGTGAAAAACAACATTCACAAAACAAAAATGAATGAGATCAATTGTCTCATGAATAGTCTCATCTCATAATCACTTCTGTGAGTAACCCATTTCTTTCAGTTATTTCCAAATAGAAATTATCATTGAACATACAGTCATTAACTCCTATATAACAATTGTTAGGAAAATGGGTTGAATATGTCGACGTTTCTGACTTGTGTCATAAAACATTTAGAAGACCATCTTCAGGACCCAAAAGTTCATAAGACTTAAGATCACTGTTTCCAACAAGGTGAGCACATGCGCGCACACCTCTGTTCCCCCGGGCATGCAGTGCCGTCTGAGGAGCGCGCACACACACAGCACATACCGCAAGAGCATTCGTGACGCTGCTTTTAAAAAGCAAACAGCACGAAAAACTGGTATTTCCTGGTTGCGGAGAGCGGCGGAATAGACTAACTTGAAAAGAAGACGAGCGGCAGGTAAGTCTGTCTTGCGGCAGCCTGTGGGATTATGGAGGGCACTTGCTTTATTCTTTTGAATCTAGAGCCCAGTTACGGGGCATATTATGTTTATTCATGTTAATTGCAGCGCTCATCACAAGCTGTGATTAACATGAATACTTTAAACAAAAGCACACAATATGCCCACAGCCGCGCTTGAGTAACAAAAGAACTTCAGCAAGTCTACACACACCACATGTAAGGCACACCTATTTCTGTAGACGTGCTGAATTTCTCTTCTTAACAGAGCTAGGCTGCGGGGTGATTGTGTGCCTTTGTTAAAGTTTTCTTGTTAATTGCAGCTCCTGATGGATGCTGCGATTAACCTGAAAACTTTAACAAAGTTACACACTCACCCCGCTGCCCAGCTGTATGTAGCTACTCTACAAACACGGCGTGTAAACCCCACCCGTGTTTGTAGACTTGCTGAATTTCTCTTCTTAACAGAACTGGGCTGCGGGGTGATTGTGTGCCTTTGTTAAACTTTTCTCGTTAATTGCAGCTCCTGACGGGACCTGCAATTAACCTAAAAACAAAACCCTCGCTGCCCAGCTCTATTAAGGGATGTACGTTGTTACAACGCATGCTTTTACCACGCATGCTTTTACAACGCAGGTTTTTCAACGCAAGTCGTTACAACGACTTGCGTTGGGGGGTGCTGGATAGTGAATAGTTTAATTTACTATTCCAACTCCAGTCCCCGTGGATAGTAGGGAAGGTGTTGGATAGTAAATTAAACTATTACCTATCCTACAGCGCCCCCAGCGCAATTCGTTGTAATGACTTGCGTTGAAAAACCTGCGTTGTAAAGGCACTGCGTGGTAAAAGTTGCGTCGTAAAGGATGTTTCCCCTATTAAGAAAAGAAATGGAGCAACTCTACAAACTTGGAATGTAAAGCACATGCCCTGTTTGTAGACTTGCTGAATTTCCCTTCCTAATAGACCTGGGCTGCGGGTTGATTATGTGGCTTTTCAAACTCGTCTGTGCTTAGCATATTGTGCAGCCCAACTTGTATTTTATGTTTCTGTCATTGCATCCAGATATATCATACCACAAATAACATCATACTCACTTCAAGTCGGACTATTGACTTTGTCAGTGGTTGTTAGTTGCATAAGATAATCAGCAACTATGGCTTGTATAAATTAAATCCATCTGAATTTGAAAACAGCAAAACTCTCCAGCCATCTTTCTAGTTGTGATGAGGCTACCAATGACAGAGACTAGCTTGAGTGTCTGTTATGGTCCCGCTGGTAGTACTGTTTTAACAACCCCTTTAGACAAAAGGTGACATTTTAACAAGAAGCAGTTTGACTGTTAATGTAATTCCCTTTTTGTACTTATATATTAAGGCGAAAGGGAGTGATCCTCTGTACAAAACTCAGCTCTGAAGTTCATCAGGTTAAGCAGACTGTCTTATGATAGGAGCTTGCATTATATCCAGTACTGCAGCTTCCGTACTGTGGTTGGGACAGAAAAGTGACTGATGGGAATTCAACAGTTGGCTTCCTTCTAAATATTGTTCAAATTGTGGGGTGATTATTCTTTCCAGGGATAGTGGAGTCAGATGAAGGACGAAAGGGGAAATATATGTGGTATTTCTTTGTCTTTTTAATGTAGTTGCTCATTATGACAAGTCTGAAGAATAGACAAGATGAGCTTTGACCCAGTGAGATACTGATGATGGTAACAGTAGTCTCTCGAGCAGTGGAGGAGCAGAGTCTTTTTTAGGGTCTTAATTATTGTTATATTATTGTCTTGAAAAACTGACATCTAGAACGTGTGTTTTTTATGCATGATGAGCTGTGACCTGAGCATTCCATGGGACTAGGTGATGCACCAGTGCAGTGATGGTGCAGGTTTTCACAGATCTTTTCTCAGTATTATAATGTTGGTCTATTTTTATATTTTGTAAAGGATTTGAAAGTTGCAGGGCAGTTCAGTCATCACTTTTCTCACCTATAAAAGACTCTAGGGGCACTGCCCACTCTAAGTCATCCCATTTCACTTCATCTGAAAGTTTTCTTGTTAATTGCAGCTCCTGACGGGCGCAGCGATTAACCTGAAAACTTTAAAAAAGGCACACAATCACGCTGCAGCTGCGCTCTATTAAGAAAAGAAATGCAGCAACTCTACAAACATGGCGTGTAAAGCAAAGCCGTGTTTGTAGACTTGCTGAATTTCTCTTCTTGATAGAACTGGGCTGTGGGGTGATTGTGTGACTTTTTAAACTTTTCTGTGCTAGGCATATTGTGCCACCAGACTTTTCCTGTTTCTGGCATTGCATCCAGATATATGATACAACAAGTAACATCATACCTACAACAAGTCGGACTATCAGCTGTGGCTGTGGTTGTTAGTTTCATTAGATAAATAAGCAGCAACTATGGAATGTATATAATATTGAAAAAGCTTCCACTTAAAGCGCCACCACAACAATGTTGCTGCCCCTGAGTTTCAAAAAGAGAAGGGAAATCCAGAGAGAAAATGACTCTCTTCAAAGGATTTCCTTTCCCCCACAACGCTCACCTGGCATATCTGACATAACTTTTTTCCTTTTTTCTCCCACTACCCGGCTGCTCTCACATCTACTTCTCTTCTTTTTCCTCTCCCTCATATCTGTCCCGCTCCACATTTACCCACTTTCCCCTTCTCCCCATCCCATTCTAGTCCCCATTTCTCTCTCGCTATCTGTCTATGCTTTCTCTCTTACTGATTTTCTATTCTCCGTTCTCCCTCCCAGTTCTCCAAACCCTCTGGCTGCCTTTCTCTTTCCGTCCCTCTCTTACCAATTTCTCCACAACCCCCTTCTCGATTTCTCGCCTTTGCGTCCTGACTTTTTTTCTCCTTTGTTTCTCCCCCCCCCCTTTCTCCGCCACTGAATCCTAGTTCTCACTAGTGTCCTCTCCTTTTCCTTCTGGCAGCTATGTTACAGTTTTAAAAACACATATCACTAACCCTGAATATTAGAAGGCAGCACATTTAGAATTTGGACCAGTGTGCCTCTGCAGTGTCGCTGGCCTGGCCAAAAAGGACACGAAAAAGCTGAAATTGGATGATAAATCCGAAGCTGTTCTGATCAGGGGCCCCAGAAATAAGTTTGACCCAGGGCCCTCAAAATCCTTAAGATGTCCCTGTGCATTTGTTAAAGTTTTCATGTTAATTGCAGCACCCATCATGAGCTGCAATTAACACGAAAACCTCAACAAATGCACACAATCACCTGCAGCCCATCCCAATTAAGAAAAGAAATGCAGCAACATAGCTGCAAAGGTTTCAAATTGCAATGTGGGATGTTTTAATCATTTCACTGTAATTATTAGTGCCATTTAAACAGGGCCGGCTTTAGTGCTGGTGGCGCCTGGTGTGCCAATGTTTGCTGGAACCCCAATGACCACCTCGGCCATGGATACTCTCATTACTAACCTTTAACAGGGCCCCTTAAGTCTCCATAACCCCTCTATCTTTCATATCTATTTTGTTTAATAGCGCCACTCATACCAGTGTAAGGTGTTAAGCACTTTACATTGCATACACATTACACAGAGACACTGAATCATAGAGTGAAAATCAATGTATAGGAAATGTTACATCAGACAGACAAATACAAATTATAGGAGTTACAAGTCATCCATACTGGTAGACAGTATAGTTTAAAAGTTCTTGGTCTGAAGAAACACACACTGAGAATATAAGACCTAACACCATGGCTTTACTGATAAGAATTGATTTCTACCCAAGCGAAACCTTTTTGCAATATTAGGATAATGAAAGACTGGGGGAAAATTCATAGTGTTCTAATCTATACCTAACTGTTTGCATGCAGCTCTTTGGTAGTTAATAGCTCACTATTCTATATTAGGATTTAAACTTATAAACTGCAAGTATCAAAAGGGGCTCTCTGACAGAAGCAGTAATGCACTGACCTATTTACATTGCACACCATTTGTGATCTGCATGGTTCACCTGCTTTACATCAGGCATTTTAACCTCCTGGGCAACTTTATGATGAGTCGAAACTTCCACTAGAGGAAACTCAGATCTCTCTGCAGCAGGCCCATCAATCTCCGGAATTATCTTGACATTTTTATGGTTGCCTGAAAATTGCTGGAGGCAAGGAACACAGCCGCGGGTGCTTTTTAAACTGTATTGTATTCGAAAACACTGCACCCTTCCAAAGACAGCGCCCGGAAGCATATGAATATCAGAAATAACACCCCTCTCTCCTCCCGTGGAATTCATGAGGGATTATTTTAAAATTCTGAAAAGTTTGTCATTACACATACAATTTGATATGTCATCAATGTTTATTAGAGGCACCGCAATTTATTTTAAATGCACTGCTACAAGCATGTATTCTTTAGCTGGAGTTAAAGATTCAAACATACTTCCATTGCAAAAGCTTGCTTTTATTTTATCTGCAGCTGATTTTGAGAGGTTTTAGCCTTTCAAAGACCTGCTCAATCACTAATGTCGTTCACCAAGCAGAAACCCTAGTAAAATGCAGGTCGTATCATCCCTTCTTGCCAAGTACTATTAATGTTGTAAATTAAATTGTCAAAACTAAAAAAAATTACCAGACCCGAGTGGCCGACTCAACAAGTGAGCTCTTCCTTTCAGCATGGCTCTGGAGGCAGTCACATCTTTTCATATCCTGCCTCTCTCTCTGTAGAGATGACTGTTCAACCTCCTCTGCTCTCCTAATAGTCACACATGAGGGCAGACAGTGGTGCGCAGAAAAATATAATTGCCGCTGTGCTTAACTAGTTAGTTCCTGCCGGCAAATGGACACATTCACATGATACCAATGTCACATGATGCTGCCGGCTCGGGCTGCGTGACTCTCAGCAGCAATATGCAGCCAGTCCAAGTCAAGGGGAGAAGGAACTATTGAGCCCAAGTTTTCTGGTACCACATTGTGCAATTTAATTCAGCCACTGAATGTACATGCTTCTCGAAGCCCACTGAAACACCTTCAAACTCCCTGACCACTACCCTGCAGGCATCAGTGTGGCCCCCTGTCACACCACGACAAATATTTTTGGCCCATGGGAAAATGTTTGCGAGTACCCAATGTCTGTTGAAATTGTGATTACATGCAAATGTGGGTGAATGAGATGCATAGCTGTTAAAACATTGACTTGGCAAATGGTACAGAAAATGCAGGTGAGTGGGTGGACTGTGTGGGGGTTGCTGTAGTGAAGGTGATACACGAAAATAGAAGTGTTAGAGAAGTAACTTATTTTTAATTAGACAGTCTTTTCATATTGTGTGTACACCACTTGCTGCATCATGTTCAGGTGGGATCTTTTGATGGCTTGTGTACAGCTCAGTCCTCCTTATGAATTTCCTAGTACATCCAACTAAACCATTTGTGCAGTTTGAATGTCAGGGAAAAGTTGCATCACAAAAGGTGTAACACAATGCCGATTTATAGACTAGTTTAGCGTAATGTTTTCTAATAATGAAGCACATGGATTACTCATTGGATTGGGGGTTGCTGGGTAAATAGATTCACAATCTGCACCCCTTTTCTTTTGCAGGTTTGTGAAACCATACTACGAATACAATTGCACAGGCAGGACAAACAGGTAATTATTTGGAAGACTTAAACTGGTGCATCTTGTACATTGTAGTGTAACAAACATTACCCATGTTTTCTTCTGTTGCAGGTTTTGCAGACAGTACCCCACACAGTTAAACTGGCATACATGAGTACAAGCAGAACAGGTAATTGTTAAGTAAAGTTAAACTGGTGCATCTTGTACATTGTAGTATAACAACATACCTTATCCATGTTTTCTTCTGTTGCAGGTTTCGCAGACAGCACCACACACATTTAAACAGCATATGTGAGTACAAGCAGAACAAACAGGTAATTGTTTGGTAGAGTTAAACTGGTGCATCTGGTACATTGTAGTATAACAACATACCTTACCCATGTTCTCTTCTGTTGCAGTTTTCGTAGACAGTACCCCACACATTTGACTAGTTTAGTGTAATGTATGCTAATAATGAAGCACATGGATTACTCATTGGATTGGGGGTTGCTGGGTAAATAGATTCACAGTCTGCACCCCTTTTACTTTTGCAGGTTTGTGAGATCATACGACGAATACCATTGCACAGGCAGAACAAACAGGTAATAAATTGGTAGGCTTAAACTGGTGCATCTTGTACATTGTAGTGTAACAAACCTTACCCATGTTTTCTTCTGTTGCAGATTTTGCAGACAGTACCCCACACAGTTAAACCAGCATAAATGAGTACAAGCAGAACAGGTAATTGTTGGGTAAAGTTAAACTAGTGCATCTTGTACATTGTAGTATAACAACATACCGTACCCATGTTTTCTTCTGTTGCAGGTTTCGCACACAGCACCACACACATTTAAACGGGCATACATGAGTACAAGCAGAACAAACAGGTAATTGTTTGGTAGAGTTAAACTTGTACATCTTGTACATTGTAGTATAACAACATACCTTACCCATGTTTTCTTCAGTTGCAGGTTTCGCAGACAGTACCCCACACATTTGAATGTGCATACATGAGTACAAGCAGAACAGGCAATTGTTGGGTAGACTTAAACTGGTGCATCTTGTGCATTGTAGTATAACAACATACCTTACCCATGTTTTCTTCTGTTGCAGGTTGCGCAGACAGCACCACCCACATTTAAACGGGCAAGCGTGAGTACAAGCAGGACAAACAGGTAGTGGTTTGGTAGAGTAAAACTGCTGCATCTTGTTCATTGTAGTATAACAATATACCATAACCATGTTGTGACGAGGGGGGGTCCCGGACCCCCCAGGCTTACCTGTGTCCCATCTCTTTACACAGCACACCGAGACCTGGAAGACACCGCAAGCTGTATACAACCCCGGGCCGGAGGTAGCGGCGGACTCCTGTTTCTTTAACTGGGCGGAGCTGGACCCTGACCACGCCCTCCCGTCCAAGATAAAACCCTGCCCAGAGAACCTGCAGGTGTGTTTTACACCCGGAGGTAGCGGAAGTGATTGGCGTGAGGACAGAGAGGAGTAGGAGTACGGAGCGAGCGAAGGAGACTGGCGAGAGGACGGAGAGGAGGAGGAGAGCGGAGACCATCGGAGGAAGGAGGAGGCGAGCGGAGACCATCGGAGGAAGGAGGAGGCGAGCGGAGACCAACGGAGGAAGGAGGAGGCGAGAAGAGAACAGTGGGAAGAGGAGGAGGCAGAACGCGGAGACGAGGAAGACCCACAGCTCGGAGGCAAGGAGAAGAACGGAGACCAGCAGAGACCAGGACGAGACGTCCGCAACAAGCCAGGAGGCCACCCTAGAGGCGCCTCGCCCAGCCACACTTCAAGGGAAGTGTGGCTTGAGCAGGTACGGTCACGCTTTGCGGGCTGGGCGGGTCGTAGGTGGGTTAAGCCACCCTGAACCCCCTGTCATCCTCTAGAGTTAAACCCTACCCTCACAAACCCTGCACTCAAACCTGGGTCGGATAAAGACACGTGTGTTCCTCACTCCCTCCCCTGTGCACATTCCTTGGCCCCAGCCTAATTGCACTTTCTATCTTTCCCCGGTACACTGGACGGGACGGGGAGACACCCAGAAGAGAGGCGGCCTACAAGTCCCAGAAGACCCCGGGAATACCGAAGAATAAGTACGGTGAAGCGCCTGGATCGCCTGTCGGAAGACACGGACACGCCTCTCCCATACTATCGAAAGACGATTCAGAAGAAGCGCTCTTACAAATTAATAAAACCATCCTTACCCAGAGTACCTTTGTCCATAAGTCTGTTCGAAAGCCCACACATGTTTTCTTCTGTTGCAGGTTTCGCAGACAGCACCACACAGATTTAAATGGACATACGTGGGTACAAGCAGAACAAACAGGTAATTGTTTGGTAGAGTTAAACTTGTACATCTTGTACATTGTAGTATAACAACATACCTTACCCATGTTTTCTTCAGTTGCAGGTTTCGCAGACAGTACCCCACACATTTGAATGTGCATACATGAGTACAAGCAGAACAGGCAATTGTTGGGTAGACTTAAACTGGTGCATCTTGTGCATTGTAGTATAACAACATACCTTACCCATGTTTTCTTCTGTTGCAGGTTGCGCAGACAGCACCACCCACATTTAAACGGGCAAGCGTGAGTACAAGCAGGACAAACAGGTAGTGGTTTGGTAGAGTAAAACTGCTGCATCTTGTTCATTGTAGTATAACAATATACCATAACCATGTTGTGACGAGGGGGGGTCCCGGACCCCCCAGGCTTACCTGTGTCCCATCTCTTTACACAGCACACCGAGACCTGGAAGACACCGCAAGCTGTATACAACCCCGGGCCGGAGGTAGCGGCGGACTCCTGTTTCTTTAACTGGGCGGAGCTGGACCCTGACCACACCCTCCCGTCCAAGGTAAAACCCTGCCCAGAGAACCTGCAGGTGTGTTTTACATCCGGAGGTAGCGGAAGTGATTGGCGTGAGGACAGAGAGGAGTAGGAGTACGGAGCGAGCGAAGGAGACTGGCGAGAGGACGGAGAGGAGGAGGAGAGCGGAGACCATCGGAGGAAGGAGGAGGCGAGCGGAGACCATCGGAGGAAGGAGGAGGCGAGCGGAGACCAACGGAGGAAGGAGGAGGCGAGAAGAGAACAGTGGGAAGAGGAGGAGGCAGAACGCGGAGACGAGGAAGACCCACAGCTCGGAGGCAAGGAGAAGAACGGAGACCAGCAGAGACCAGGACGAGATGTCCGCAACAAGCCAGGAGGCCACCCTAGAGGCGCCTCGCCCAGCCACACTTCAAGGGAAGTGTGGCTTGAGCAGGTACGGTCACGCTTTGCGGGCTGGGCGGGTCGTAGGTGGGTTAAGCCACCCTGAACCCCCTGTCATCCTCTAGAGTTAAACCCTACCCTCACAAACCCTGCACTCAAACCTGGGTCGGATAAAGACACGTGTGTTCCTCACTCCCTCCCCTGTGCACATTCCTTGGCCCCAGCCTAATTGCACTTTCTATCTTTCCCCGGTACACTGGACGGGACGGGGAGACACCCAGAAGAGAGGCGGCCTACAAGTCCCAGAAGACCCCGGGAATACCGAAGAATAAGTACGGTGAAGCGCCTGGATCGCCTGTCGGAAGACACGGACACGCCTCTCCCATACTATCGAAAGACGATTCAGAAGAAGCGCTCTTACAAATTAATAAAACCATCCTTACCCAGAGTACCTTTGTCCATAAGTCTGTTCGAAAGCCCACACATGTTTTCTTCTGTTGCAGGTTTCGCAGACAGCACCACACAGATTTAAATGGACATACGTGGGTACAAGCAGAACAAACAGGTAATTGTTTGGTAGAGTTAAACTGTGCATCTTCTACATTGTAGTATAACAATATACTTTACCCATGTTTTCTTCTGTTGCAGGTTTCGCAGACAGTACCCCATACATTTGAACGTGCATACATGAGTACAAGCAGAACAGGTAATTGTTGGGTAGAGTTAAACTGGTGCATCTTGTTCACTGAAGTATAACAACATACCTTACCCGTGTTTTCTTCTGTTGCAGCTTTCGCAGACAGTACCCCACACATTTGAACAGGCATACGTTTTAGTAGCGTTGCCTTATGGTGCACATGGTATATTGCTGTATCACAATGTACTGTAACAATCTTTACTTTTATTGCAGGCTGTTCAGGCCGTGCAACATATAAGTTCGGAAGGGCAGGGCAGAGAACAGAAAAATCCAGGTAATTATAATCTACATTTTGCCGGCGATGCTTCAGTACTATGTGACATATTGCATTCAATCAATCAATCAATCATTTGTAGAGCGCGCTGCATACCAGTGAGGGTCTCAGGTGCTGGAGAGGGGAAGGGTGGACCTCTACTGATTGAACAGCCAGGTCTTGAGAAGTCTCCTGAAGGTCAGCAGGTCTTGGGTCTGTTGTAAGCTCAGTGGGATGGTGTTCCAGGTCTTGGCGGCGAGATGGGAGAAGGATCTCCCACCAGTGGTTGTTCTTCGGATGCGCGGTACGGTGGCAAGTGCGAGGTCGGCGGAGCGGAGCTGGCGGTTAGGGATCTAGAAGGAAAGTCGTCCTTTGAGGTAGGCTGGGCCGGTCTCATGGAGTGCCTTGTGTGAGTGGATGAGGAGCTTGAAGGATATCCTCTTGTTGACGGGCAGCCAGTGCAGGTTTCTCAGGTGGGGGTGATGTGGCTGTGGCGTGGAACACCAAGGATCAGTCGTTCGGAGGTGTTTTGGATGCGTTGCAGTTGTTTGATGAGCTTGGTCGGGGCTCCTGCGTAGAGGGCAATTCCGTAGTCGAGTCTGCTGCTGACGAGAGCCTGGGTGACGGTTCTTCTTGTATCTGTCGGGATCCACCTGTAGATCTTGCGGGGCATGCGGAGGGTGTTGAAGCAGGAGGAGGAGACGGCGTTAACTTGCTTGGTCATGGAGAGCGTTGAGTCGAGGATAATTCCCAGGTTGCGTGTGTGGTCGGTGGGTGTCGGGGCTGCCCCCAGTGCCATCGGCCACCAGGAGTCGTCCCAGGCTGATGGGTTGGAGCTGAGGATGAGGACCTCCGTTTTGTCCGAGTTCAGCTTCATCCAGTTGGCGACGGCCTTCATTCCTTTGTGGAGTATGGCTTTGGCGGTGATTGGGTCCTTGGTGAAGGAGAGGGTCAGTTGAGTGTCGTCGGCGTAGGAGATTATGTTGAGGTTGTGCTGTCGGGGGACATGTGCGAGCGGGGCCATGTAAATGTTGAACAGTGTCGGGCTGAGGGAGGATCCCTGGGGCATGCCGCAGATGATCTCAGAGGCTTTGAAACAGAAAGGGGGGAGGCGGACGCTCTGGGTTCTGCCGGAGAGGGAGGGGGTGGTCCATTCAAGGGCTTTATCTTGGATCCCTATGGCGTGGAGGTGTGCGCGTAGTGTGCGGTGGCAGATGGTGTCGAAGGCGGCAGAGAGACCCAGGAGGTTGAGGGCTGAGGTCTCACCGTTGTCCAGCATGGTCCTAATGCCGTCAGTAGCAGCGATGAGGGCGATTTCGGTGCTGTGGTTGAGGCGGAACCCTGACTGGGAAGGGTCTAGGATTCGGTTTTCTTCGAGGTATTGGGTTAGCTGTCTGTTGACGATCTTCTCGATGACCTTGGCTGGGAACGGGAGCAGAGATATGGGGTTTCTAGGGCCTGCCTTGTTTTTTTTGAGTAGGGCGTTGATCTTGGCGTGTTTCCAGCGCTCTGGGAAGGTCGCGGTCTCGAGGGAGAGATTGATGACATTGCGAGCATAGGCATCAACTTTAGCCTTGTTCCTTAATTTTGCAGGCTTTGTTGCACAGCAAGATAAAACCGGTTCACACAAAAATGTTTACGCGCAAAGCTGTAACTTCTGCAGAGTGCGGTGCTTCAGCACAAAGGAAGAAATGTTGCCTTGTATTCAAGGAAGAGTTGATGAAAGAAATTGTGGAGGCTGAGACACAAAATCACAAAGCAAGGTTTGCGTGCAACTTGGGGAACTATTTCAATACAGTCCAGAGGTGGGCTTGATTTGCAAAGCATGTGCCGAAGCCAAGATTGTTGGACTTTTCTTCAGGGGAGAAATGGAGTAAAGGCTGGAGACTGGCTTTCATAAAACACCATCTAATTAGCAAAGTTCACGAGTCTGCCTTGGTGATATTGAGAAACAGAAGTGCTGCTGCCAGGTTTGGTTATGGAGTGAGGACAATTCTGACAGAAAATGCCACCAACAAAGCAGCAAACAGAATGGAAGTGGTTGAACGACAAAGATCCCTGCCTGAGGAGATAAAGTTTCTCATCAAAAACTTGTTGCTGGCAGTCAAGATGAATACTTCAATGTTGTCTGTCCAAGACATCCATGACCACATAGCTTTGTATGTCAAAATACCAGACAGCTGGAGGGGCAAGACCTATGGCTTCGAGTTTCTTGAGGCCATAAATAGCGTGATAACCTGTGAAGCTATGGCAGAACTACTCGCACAGCGAGTGAAATATGCTTGTAGTAGACAGTTATCTGCCATATGACATTAAAACTGTCCCTGAGTACCAAGTCCTGCAGAGAAGTACATGCCATGCACCTTAAAGTCTCTCCAGTCCAGCTGAGCTATGTTGGCTCATTTGATATAAATGCATTGCCGTTCTAATGAGTGTCTTTAAATCAGCTGCATGCCTCACTTCAAGTACTACATCCCTGCAGGTGCATGGCCATGCTGCCTATTCTCCAGACCGAGAGCATGCAATGCAGGCTTTAACAATAACATGGTATTAATGGCACAGTTTTAGGTTTCCAAGGGTTGATGAAATAATAATATGATTAGTAAAAGCATTGTGTGTAGTTTATTTTATTTGATATACAAGATAAAGGTGGACATTAGCGGTCATAGCAGCCCGGACCATGGCTCTCCATCCTGCATTACTGCAGTCTCACATGCCAGTGACATGCCCTTAACAACATTAATGCAAAAACATGGATTGATTTACGAATAATGAGTGTTAAAAACATTAAGGTAATGCATGTCAGCTATTTAGTTCCTCTCTTATTTTAAGTTTTGCTTAATCTTGTATCCCTCAGAGTTAGCTATTTACTCATGTTGAGTTTCTTTATTTATTTTTTCAATGCATACTTTGTGCTGTGCAGGTGTTTATGGGGACTTTGATTGAAAGCTCTGACGCTGAAGCCAAAGCAAAGTGTCTGTCAATGGGTTGGCCTCTCTGCAGAGCACACAAAACAATTGTCATGTATTCCAGAAGTAATTGCATTTTTATGAAAATGTGTGTGAAGGGGTGCACAGATGTCAAAATATATACAGGGCAAAAGCAATGGCAAAATATTTACAGGGCAAAAGCAAAAGTAAATAAATTGCTTAAATGTGAATGAGTGCAGTGTATGATTGGAAGTGGTGAAGTGAGGGAGATGCAAGAAAGTGCATTCGGGGAAGATTGAAAAGCAGGTGCTGAAGAGGAAAGAGAGGTGGTTGAAGATGTGCAGATGGACGCGATGTGGAGAGAAAAAGGATATATATATCTAACATAAATCGCACATAACTGAAAGCCAACACTCCTTCCACAAGCCTCAATACTATTAAAATTCTGAATTTTTACATTTAACATATTTTAATGTTAATTATTTATAACAAATCCTTGTTGTTACTCATTTATGGTAAACAGCTAACAACCATTCACATAGTCAATCGTACTGACAGGTTTTAGGTGTTGGTCAGTTGTTGTGTCATATATCTGGATGCATTTACATCTCAGAGAGATACCAAAATACCAGTCGGGTAGCACACTATAGGAATCACAGAAATATATTTTACGTGTTCCCTTTTAGAGACTCAACACATCTTTCATCCCACTTAACGACCTGTCTTCATATATTTCTATATGATTGATTGCAATCGGCATCTGTGGGTCCTTCCCAAAGCCTGGTTTGAGCATTTTCTTCCAAAGTTTTTGCCACATGCAGTGCAAATCAATCAATCAATCATCGCATTTGTAAAGCGCACTACATACCCGTGAGGGGGTTAAGGCACTGGGGGGGAGGGGGAAGGCTGCTACAGTTGAAAGAACCAGGTCTTGAGAAGTCTCCTGAAGGTCAGAAGGTCCTCACTCTGCCGTAAGCGGATGGGGAGGGTGTTCAATGTCTTGGCGGCGAGGTGGGAGTATGATCTGCTGCCGGTGGTCACTCTTCGGATGCGAGGGACGGTGGCAAAGGTGCGTTCTGCTGCGCGGAGCTGCCGGGTGGGGGTGTAGAGGCTGAGTCGGCTGTTGAGGTACGCTAGTCCGGTGTTGTGGAGTGCCTTGTGTGCGTGGGTGAGAAGTTTGAAGGTTATCCTCTTGTTGACAGGGAGCCAGTGCAGGTCTCTCAGGTGGGGTGTGATGTGGCCGCGGCGAGGGATGTCGAGGATCAGGCGTGCGGAGGCGTTCTGGATATGTTGGAGCCGTTTCAGGAGTTTGGCCGGAGCTCCTGCATAGAGTGCTTTCCCGTAGACCAGTCTACTGCTGACGAGGGCCTGGGTGACCGTCCTTCTCGTTTCTGTGGGGATCCACTTGAAGATCCTGCGAAGCATGCGGAGGGTGTTGAAGCAGGAGGAGGAGACAGCGTTGACCTGCTTCGTCATGGAGAGGGTAGAGTCGAGGATGACCTCTAGGTTGCGTGCATGGTCGGTGGGTGTTGGGGGTGTTCCCAGTGCAGTCGGCCACCAGGAGTCGTCCCAGGCCGAGGGGGGTGGATCCGAGGATGAGGACCTCCGTCTTGTGTGAGTTCAGCTTCAGTCGGCTGTTCCTCTTGCAGTCGGGGACGGCCTTCATTCCTTCATGGAGGTTGGTTTTGGCGGTGTGGGGGTCCTTGATGAGGGAGAGGATCAGCTGGGTGTCATCAGCGCTGGAGATGATGTTAAGGTCATGCTGTCGTGCGACGTAGGCGTGTCGTAATTTGGCAATGACTAGGTTAGCATTTAGCTCAGCTACACGAACTTTCGTGTGTAAATTGACCATACTTGTGGGGGGCCATTTTGTATTTCCTGGCTTCCATTCTCATGAACGTGCGGCCTCATGGTCAGCATGCCCTTTTGTCCTTTCTTTGTACCAATGACCATTTAACTTGCCCGGCAACAGGCTATTTTTAGCACTGGTCAAGCTTACGCATGCGTACTCGAACATTTAGATTAATGAGTGGTCACCTTTGAGGAATGTTCTCCAAAACTGACCAGTGGTACTAAACTCCTCCCACATGTTGGCTGTGTTTCAAAAATGCCCTTATATGTACCTAAACTGTGTAAAATACAGCCTACCCTTTTTATTGCTGTCTAAATTGTATAAAAGAGGTCACGCACCGATGTCCGGTGTGATACTTCTTGCATTACCGAAGGGTGCTGTAGCAATGTACCACCACCCCATGGGGTCCTAATAAACTTGTCTTTTGCATTCCCAGTTTCGGTGCCAACTTCTATTCTATGGTGTTTGAAGGTTTATGCAGAGTATGTAGACCTGACGAAACCCAATACCACAAATTGGCGACCACGAAGGGACTCATCGGCGACTCGGATGCCCGAAGGAGTGGTCGCGACGAAGGATTGGAAACTCGCCCTGGACGCGTACGCTGCCACTGAGTGACCCGAGTCTTGGCATCCGCGGTGTTTCTTCCTTTCCTTCTGACCTGACCTTCCAAGTGGCGCCGGTCCTCGACTGAGATTCTGATCGGTTGGGTTGTCGTGCAGTGCCCGTTTGGCTGATTCGATTAAGGAACTTGGAGTTGGAACCTGGACATTTGAGAATATTTGGTAAGCTTTTGATTGGTAAGATAGTCTACTGACACTTACTGTGGCTTTTTGGATTTGTTTGAGTTAGATAACATTTGGGTCTATGATTTGAGTTATATGTGGAGTGCACCTCACATAGGCAGGTATGTAGAGATATTTCTTTGACTTTGCATTTGTTTGAACGGCACACCGTGTGTAAAACATATTAAGTGCCATTTTATGTAATATCGCGTTTTCGTGATATTTTGACATGCCTGTTCTAAGCACGCTTCGAGGAATGTGCTGTCTTGGAAATGGTACCAGTTATCGATTAAATGAATCTCAACCAGCTCCCCCAGAGGGGACACCTAATCGTGAAATGTACATAAAATTTGGTCTTCCTCCATTTATGTATAGTACCTTGTGGCACAAATATACGAAAGCTGATCATGAATTACAATGGCCACTACATGGGTCGTTTGATTTGCGAAAGGTTCAATATGTGGAGCAGTGTTTGTTTCAGCGCAGGTCTAGACAGGATATGTTTGATTGTGTGCGTATGTGGGAGAAAGCGGTGCGTGAACGAATGAAGCGTGAACAAGCCTTGGCGGACAAGGAGCAGCGAAAGGCTGCTCGTGACAAAGCTTTACAGTTGCAGGAAAAACAATTGCAGGAACAAAAAGAGAGGGAGACTCAAGAACCTAATTTGCAAGTTAATGGTCAGTTCCCTATTCGACGCCCTCTTTACCCTGTCCTTAATAATGAATCAGATGATTTTTTCATTACTAGATCGTTGCCCGCCTCCGTATGTTCCGCCTACGGCCCGGATGAGGACTCGGGCGAGGATGATTAGAGGGATAATCGCACCAGGCTAAGTGTTGATCGAGCTGCGGAATTACGCGGGTTGGCTCGTAAACTTAATATTAATTCTATAACTATTTCAGAGATTGATGGCCTTATGTGTAAGTGGTCCGAAAGAGAACGATTGTATTTTCTGGATCATTTTGGGGATGAAGTTGTCGAACGGTTCAGACGTTATTCATCTGAGTTGGAACCTAAGGATATATCAGTTGGTCGTGATGATTTACGTAAAGGCACTTTTGATCTTACAGATGCGGATGGGTTTTTCCAGCGTTTGGTTTAACTACGGGATGAGACGTTACGATTACGGCCGGTGAAAAAGGCATCGGGTTCGCCTGCATCCGGATCGACGGAAGTATCCAAAGAGTGCCCTATCTTTGGAACAGATAAGAGCGCCGCAGTTCATGTTATGCCTATGCGAGAAGCTGCACCTTTGTATGTCCCTCCTAAAGGGCAAGGCACAGATGATGATAAGACGTCTGTAAATGCGAAGGGTTATTTCATATATAATTGGGTTTATACGCCCTGGAATAGAACAGATGTTATGACACTTAAGAATGCTCTGCCTGACCCTCGCAAAAATCCAGCAGCTTTCTATGAAGGAGTGGAAGGTGCTATTTCCTCATGTGTTATGACATTAGTCGATATTGATCTTTTCTTTGGGTTAATATTGCCTCCTGATATGTGGAGAGCGATTCGTAAATTTGATGATCGAACGATTTTAGGTGCAGATTGGAAGGATTTAGCTCAAGCTGATTTTGATAGGGAACCTGCATGCAAGCCATGCCAATTGATTTTAGATCTCCAGGCGGCTATTTTGAATAAATTAAAAACGCTTATTCCCCCTAAGAAAATTGATTGGACGATGTTGGCTTCTTGTAAACAGAAGCCGGATGAATCGGTCTCTGACTTTTTTTCACGTTTCGAGGAAGCATTTCATGATTACAGTGGGCAATTATTAACAGAGGACACGGGCAGGCATTTGTTCGTTGATAAGTACGTGGCTAATCTCCTACCAGAGATTGCAAAGCGTTTAAAGACTAGTGAAAGCTCATGGACCACGGCAACCCCTGCTTCTTTATTGACTATGGCTCAGTATTATGAACGACAGGAATTGGAGGCTAAAGAAAGTAGTGATAAGAAAGTGAAGGATTTAAAGACAAAGGTGATGTTGGCTCAGGTTTACGCTACGCAGTCGAGAGGGAATGACAGGGGTAGACGAGGATCGTATGGTACGTCTTCTGCTCGTTCTGATATTTCCGAGGATCAGTGTGCATACTGTAAACAGTTTGGACATTGGGCTTCAGATTGTCCGGTGCTTCGAGAACAGCGTAATTAGCGTGGTCGAGGAAGTGGAAGGTCGCGGAATAGTTATTCAGGGTCGAGGGGTGGAGCGAATGATCGCGGTAGGTTTGAAGCGAGGGGTCGTGGTCAGGCTGATCATAATACTTTTGATCGACGGAATCTGTATCAGATAGCTTAAGGAGAGTATACTGAGTCTCAGGATAATACATATGCATAGGATTACGTAGGATGGGGTGTGGAATCGGTTGAAGTACCAGTAGATCAAAGGGGTCCATATATATCAGCACATGTTTTGGGTTCTACTGATCAGTTTCTGGTTGATACGGGAGCTACTCGTAGCGCTCTGTCCAAACACTTGGTTCCAAGGGCTCCCCTGTCTGGCGAAACAATTACATCAATAGGGTTCGATGGAACACCTTCTCTTAGCCCATTGTCTCAACCCCTTACATTTCACATTGATAAGTTTATTGCCCCATGCCCTTTTTTGTTATCTCCAAACACGCCAGATAATATTGTGGGACTCGATATGCTTAAACATTTTCGAGCAACTATGCGCTGTGCCCCTGAAGGGGTACGGGTTATTTTGAATGAGAACTACCCAGAGGTTGAGAGATTGTGCCTCATGCAGGAGGCCGATGCGTTAGCTTCTCTTCCAAACACTTTATGGGCTACTTTTGATACTGATGTGGGACAAATGATTATCCCTCCCATACGTATTACGGTAAGTGAGGGAGTGTCTTTGCCTCGTGTACCACAGTACAAAATTTCCAGAGAAGGTGAAGTTGCCTTGACACATATTGTAAATGACTTGATTATGGCAGGGGTGGTGGAGGAAGTCCCCTATAATGTTTGTAACAGCCCGATTCTTCCGGTCCTAAAGAAAGACACAGACACTAAGATCTATCGTTTTATTATTGATTTGAGGGAAATTAATAAGATAGTGATACCCCAGTATCCGGTGGTGTCTGACATTACCACCTTACTTACTTTGATTCCACCTACATCCACTACATTTACTGTTATCGATTTGAAAAATGCTTTCTTCTCGATTCCCATTCACCCCGATAGCCGATATTTGTTCGGTTTCACATTAAATAACAAATCATATAGATTTTGTCGAGTTCCTCAAGGCTACACAGAAAGCCCTAGCATTTATAGCCAGGCTTTGAAAAGACAGCTTGATTCTTTCGACTTACAGTCTGGGGTGGCTCTTATTCAATATGTTGATGACATTCTATTAGCAGCAGACACGCAGGAACAATGTGAGGAGAGTACCCTTTCCCTGCTTTCTTTTCTTGCCAAGAATAATCACAAGGTCTCGAGGAAGAAGTTGCAATATTGTAGACCAAAGGTGACCTACCTCGGTCATCTTTTGTCTAAGGAGGGACGTACATTGACATCAGACCGAATTCAAGCAATTTTAGATACACCAGTCCCTTGTACTCAGAAAGATGTTCGTGCTTTCATAGGTTTGACGTCCTTTTGTAGACAGTGGATACTAGGATTTTCGCACATTATAAAACCTTTGTTAGCATTGTTGTCCAAAACTACACCAATTCCCCTTGAATGGACAGATGAGTGTCAGAATGCTTTTGAACAATTGAGACAAGCTCTTTGTTCTGCGCCAGTGTTAGGTACGCCAGATTATACAAACATCTTTACGTTATATGTACATGAGAAGGATGGGTGCGCATTGTCAGTCTTAGTACAGACACACGGAGATAAACAGAGACCTTGTGCGTACTTCTCAGCAGTACTCGACCCTGTGGCTCGAGGACTGCCTGGGTGTTTTCGAGCAGTTGCAGCAACAGCTGTGGCTATACGACAGAGTGAGGGAATAGTTTTGTCACACAAATTGTTGGTGTTAGTTCCCCATGCGGTAGATGCTTTATTAAATCAAACGAAAACACAGCATCTAACTAGCGCTCGTTTAACAGGATACGAGCTAACGCTGTTGGCGCCACATATTACACTGAAGAGGTGCGCCACTTTGAACCCTGCTACTTTACTGCCATATCCTGTTGCTGAGACCCAGAAGGAAGAACACCATGATTGTGTTTCTCTAACTGAAGAACAAACAAAGGGTCGTATCGACTTACAGGATACGCCACTTTCAGATGTAGATGGGGAACTGTGGGTTGATGGATCGTGTTTAAAGTTGCCAGATGGTACGACTTCCGCAGCTTATGCAATCACAACACTTAAGACAGTGGTAGAAACAGCACGAATACCGCAAAAATCGGCCCAAGCAGCTGAATTATTAGCCTTAACGAAAGCATGTGAGTTAAGTGCTGGATTATGTGTGAATATCTACACTGATAGTCGTTACGCTTTTGGAGTAGTGCACGATTTCGGCCTACTCTGGAAGGAACGAGGGTTCCTGACCTCGCATGGAGTACACATCATGCATGGAAAATTGGTACGTGATCTCCTGAATGCACTATTATGTCCAAAGAAAGTGGTGATAGTCAAATGTAGTGCACATAAGAAGGTGACAGACAAAATAGGACAAGGAAACACTTTTGCAGATCGCATAGCGAGAGAGACTGCAATGTTACAAAATGTCTCTCCTATGTATGTGGTGAAATCACAGGCTGAGCGATGGCATGATGCCAGAGAGGAAATATTAGACATACAGAAATCAGCATCTGAAGCGGAACTTGCAACCTGGGCAACAGGGATGATGAGGGTTGTTGGCGTAGCAAAGATATGGAGAGATGGAAATTGCCTGCTGCTTATTTGCAAGCAATGGTTCAAATGACACATGGGCTGGCACATGTTGGAGCTCTTGCAATTACTAAAATGCTTACACGAGTTTGGGAGCATCCTGAGATTGCCAGCACGGCTAAGAGAGTAGTGCAGACCTGTTTGATATGCTTACAGTACAATCCTGCTAAAGGGACTTATACTCCTTAAGGAGGGTTCGTTCCACCTACTGCACCATTCGAAGTACTGCAAATGGATTACATCCAGCTTGAGCGCTGTAACAATCTCAATTATGTCTTAGTGGTGGTGTGTGCCTTCAGTAAATGGATAGAGGCCTACCCCACGAAGGATAATACAGCATTGACAACAGCTAAGGTGTTACTCAAAGAGTACTTCCCGCGCTTTGGTGTTTGTAAATTTTTGTGGAATGACAATGGTCCTCATTTTGTTGGGAAAATAGTGGAGTATGTCCTGAAAGGATTGGGAATTAAACAGAAGATCCACGCTGTATTCCATCCGCAGTCAGCAGGTTTGGTTGAGAGGTATAATTCAACTCTGAAGCTGAAGTTAGCAAAGATCGTGGCATCTACGTCCCTGAAATGGCCGGACGCTTTGCCCTTAGCATTATTATCTATTAGATCAGTGCCACATTCCCGATATGGCCTCACACCTTATGAAGTGGTGTTTGGAAGGCCTATGAATATATGGGGAGTCCCTAAGCCTCGCTTAGTACATGATGTGCCTTGTATAATGATGAACGATTATTTGGCACGATTAACAAATGATTTACTTTCTATTCATCAACAGGTTCGAGAAGCGCTTCCCGATAATTCCATTGGAGAGGATCACGATCTCCGTCCTGGGGATCATGTCATGGTCCGATCGTTCGAGAGAACAAGCAGTTTAGAGCCGAGGTGGCGTGGCCCTGAACAAGTATTGCTGGCAACTCGGACGGCTGTGCGAGTCACGAATAAGAAGCGGTGGGTACATTCCACTCACTGCCGTCGTGTCTCTCCGGATCTGGTGAATCCTGCGGTGCTGTCTGATTATCGAGACATCTTGGATGCAGAGAAGAGCCCAGCTACTACGCCACACGAATCGGGGGGAGCCTTCCCGGACCACACTGTTTCTGGTGGAGCGAAATATAACCTACGGCCAAGAAAGTAGTTGTTTTGTGCGAGACTGGTTGAGTTACCGTTCTGAGGTTTGTGAAAACGGAAGCCGAGAATATCAAGGGGGGGGGATCAGTTCTGTCCAGTGTAGTGACACCCGTCTTGAATCTCGGAGAAGAAACCAGCGGCTACCTCGGAGCTCAGCACTCATTCTTTTTAGTTTTGTTTTGAAACATTGGTTTTTTTTTTTGGAACTATGGCACCAATTATGACGAGAAGCAGAAGAATTCTTGGTGCAGTGCTTTTTGTTACGACTATCGTGGTAATAGCAGTAATAGCCTGGATCGTAGAACGATTGATTCTGGCAAGAGAATATTTACTGCCTACCACTCCAATCCCATCTGAACATTTTCATTTCACTCTGCCTTATCATGAAGAAAGACATAGACAGACTTACTTAAATAACAGCTTCATTCAAATTCTACATCATACCCATAATATGACGAATACTTCGAACTGTTGGGTATGTGGAATGTTGCCTGGACATCAGAAGAAAGGAGGAACTCCACTTATTCCTCTTCCGTTCTCTTATAATGGTTCTTGTAATGCCTGGTACACTCTACTCTTTACGTTGAGATGGCCGACAAAAGGTGGACTACTTTTTCGGCTTAATAAAGTTTGTTATAATGACAGAGATGGCTACCCGCAGGCAGAAGGAACTAAATTTGAATGGGAAGAATATCGACCGGACAATTTATCTACACCTCATATTTTCACTAATCAAAGAATTACAAATATGTCCAGTTTACATGTGATTACTGTTATTGCTACCAAAGCTGATTTATGTGTACGAAATAAAGGTACTATTCCGGTAGGGAAGAGTGAATGTACTGTTACTCTAACATTTGACACACCAACTGGTATCGCCTTTGTAGCCTCACGAAATACTTACTTTATTTGTGGAAATAAAGGATACCACCGACTTCCCATTGGATGGTTAGGAACTTGTTATATATCTTTTGTGCTACCCCCTGTATTTATTGCCCCGCCCATGTACCATAGTGATTTTGTATTATATCATGATTTTATATTAAATAGGGTTAAAAGAACATTAGAGATTGAGAATATTGATCAAACTGACACCTCTTTACAGCAATATGTAGATTTTAATTTAGGTCTGTTTTCATTTGTTGGTGCTGCCTTAAATAGCAGGAAAATAAGACGGCTAACACGTGTTGTGGAACCTGTTGCTAATGAAACTGCCTCTGCCCTAGGGAACTTGACTGAGGAACTCCAAATTACTAGAATCGTAACGCTTCAGAACCGAATGGTTCTGGATGTAGTATTAGCCGATCGTGGGGGTGCATGCCGCATTATCGGTAGTAGTTGTTGTGTGTACGTCCCAGATAATTCACCTTCTGTGTACGATGCCATTTCTAAATTGCACAAAATTGCTGCTGAAATTCATCCTGAAAATGGTACATGGACATTCTCTAATTGGTTCTGGACTTTGCTTAGTACCTGGGGTTGGAAATTATTGACTATCCTGTGCATGATCATTGGAATACTCTTCTTCTTTTGTTTATGTATTCAATGTGGCCCTGCCTTGTGTTCTGTATGTATCACTGCCTGCATTCCGTCCAAACGAGCTATTGCCAAAAACAAGCAAATGATTAGCAAAGAAATAATGAATATAATGTTGATTAATACTGATGATGAGTATCCTGATTACTTCCGTTATGAGGTAGCTTCAGCTAAATGCTAAAAGGGCAGTCTGTCGTAATTTGGCAATGACTAGGTTAGCATAATTGACCATACTTGTGGGGGGCCATTTTGTATTTCCTGGCTTCCATTCTCATGAACGTGCGGCCTCGTGGTCAGCATGCCCTTTTGTCCTTTCTTTGTACCAATGACCATTTAACTTGCCCGGCAACAGGCTATTTTTAGCACTGGTCATGCTTACGCATGCGTACTCGAACATTTAGATTAATGAGTGGTCACCTTTGAGGAATGTTCTCCAAAAATGACCAGTGGTACTAAACTCCTCCCACATGTTGGCTGTGTTTCAAAATGCCCTTATATGTACCTAAACTGTGTAAAATACCGCCTACCCTTTTTATTGCTGTCTAAATTGTATAAAAGAGGTCACGCACCGATGTCCGGTGTGATACTTCTTGCATTACCAAAGGGTGCTGTAGGAATGTACCACCACCCCATGGGGTCCTAATAAACTTGTCTTTTGCATTCCCAGTTTCCGTGCCAACTTCTATTCTATGGTGTTTGAAGGTTTATGCAGAGTATGTAGACCTGACGAAACCCAATACCACAGGCGAGTGGCGCCATGTAGACATTGAACAACGTTGGGCTGAGGGATGAGCCTTGGGGTACACCGCAGATGATCCCGGTGGCTTCGGAGCGGAAGGGGGGGAGGCAGACGCTCTGTGTTCTGCCAGAGAGGAAGGAGGAGGTCCAGTCCAGGGCCTTCACTTGGATCCCAGCGTCGTAGAGATGTGTTCGTAGTGTGCTGTGACAGGCTGTGTCGAAGGCGGCTGACAGGTCCAGGAGGATGAGGGCTGCGGTTTTTCCATTGTCTAGTAGGGTCCTGATGTCATCGGTGGCGGTGATGAGGGCACTTTCGGTACTGTGGTTCCTGCAGAATCCGGACTGGGACTGGTCCAGGATGCTGTTCTCCTCGAGGAAGCTAGTCAGCTGTTTGTTGACGGCCTTTTCAATTACCTTTCCTGGGAACGGGAGCAGGGAGATGGGTCGGAAGTTCTTGAGGTCCTTGGGGTCCGCCTTGGGTTTCTTGAGTAAGGCGTTGATCTCTGCGTGCTTCCAGCTCTCCGGGAAGGTCGCTGTCTCTAAGGAGATGTTGATGGTTTTTTGGAGATGGGGTGCGATGGTGCAGCTGGCCTTGTTTAAGATGTGGTGTGGGCAGGGGTCTTCCGGGGATCAGGAGTGGACGGTGTTCATGATCTTGATGGTGTCGTCATCGTTGATGTTGGCCCAGGTGAGCAGGTGGGTGGTGCGGGTGGTGGTCGTGGGAGCGGGGGTCTCAGTGATTGCCAGGGTGGTGACGGCGTTAATACTGTTGTGGATGTCTGCGATCTTGCGGTGGAAGAAGGTGGCCGGCAAGTCGCACAGGTCTTGGGAAGGTGGGATGTCGTTGGTGTTGGAGCTGGGTGTGGCGAGTTCCTTCACGACGTTGAAGAGCTCTTTGCTGTTGTGTGCGATGTTGTCTAGGCGGTCTTTGAAGGAGGTCCTTTTGGCGGATCTGATGAGGTGGTGGTGTCTGTGGGTGGCGTTCTTGTGGGCTGTGTAGTTTTCCGGAGTTCGTTCACGGATCCAGTTGTTTTGCGCTTGGATACCTGGAGGTCTTTGGTGAACCAGCTGGCTTTCTTGCTGGTGTGAGTGTTGGAGGGCTTCTTGAGTGGGGAGAGGGTGTTGGCACAGTCGTTGATCCACTGTCTGAGGTTGGGGGCGGCCATGTCGGGGTCGGTTGGGTCTGCGATTGGTTTCCGGGCGAGGGTGGTGGAAAGTTGGTCTTCGGTGACTTTTTTCTTCAGTAGCGGTGCGGCATCTGTAGGGTGCGGTGCTGCGTGGTGGGTTTCTGGAAGGTGAAGTGGATGCAGTGGTGATCGGTCCAGTGGAGCTCGGTTGTGTGGTTGAAGGAGACGTGTGAGTTTGCCGAGAAGATGGGGTCAAGCGTATGACCGGCGGAGTGGGTGGGTGTAGAGACAAGTTGTCTGAGTCCGAGGTTGGCGAGGTTGTCGATCAGGGTGGTGGAGTTATTATTGTTGTTGTTGTTCTCAAGGTGGATGCTCAGGTCCCCGAGGAGAATTTAGTCCGTGGAGGCGAGGGCGTGTGTGCTGATGAAGTCGGTGATGGAGTCGCTGAACTGTGTTCGGGGTCCAGGGGGTCTGTAGACGAGGGTTCCTCTGAGGGTGGTGTTGGGATCGGTGTGAATCTGGAAGTGCAGGTGTTTGGCGGTGCTGAGGGTGTCTTCGGTGTTGGTTGACACTTTGAGAGTGTTCCTGTGGACGATAGCGATTCCTCCTCCTACTCCATTGAAGGGGTCCCTGCTGGTGATCTTATAGCCTTCCAGGATGGCTATGGCGATGTCGGGTGCCAAGGAGAGGTTCAGCCAGGTCTCCGTCCGGAACGCGACGTCTGGGGTGATGGATTACAGTAGGTCCCAGAGTTCCACGGCATGTTTGCGTGTGGAGTGTGTGTTGAGAAGGATGCATCTGAGGTATTTGGGTTCTTTGGTAGGTGGGCTGGCGGGCCGGATGCTGGAGAAGCTGCAGTTCCGGCAGGGGAAAGGTCATTGGGTGCGCTTCGGGCGGCCAGGCAGCAGGTTCGTGATCATCCGGCGTTGAGTGCGTGGAGGGTGCGTGGAGGGTGCTGGAGTCGTAGCAGAGGCGGGCGTCATGATGTTCGCGGGGATCAAAGCAGTGGGCAAGCATACACTTCAAAAGGCTGAAGTTGTCGCATTGTACAATTTGCACATCACAGTAACTGTTGAACATATTAATGCAGTAAGATATAGGGAAGTTTTTTAATATTTTAAAACTACACGTTCCCAATGGTTCATATGGCTTGCTTTATCACTAAATTAATTTGCTTTAAAATGCACCATTTGCCAATCTGTTTTTTGTTTTATTTCTGCAGTAGGATCCAGCCTGGAGCCCACGCTTGTCCATTTAGCTTGTCCCCGTCGCTCACTACATACAAGTCATACCAAACTTTTACGCCTCACCACTTTTGTATGTCACCAGCCGCCAATGGAATATCGTAGTCAGAAATATTGTCTGATACAAGTAGTATGTCCTAAATAGTGTATACAAAAATATCATCCAGCTGAGTGTAGAATTTCTATTATTTACTTCAATGGGACATTAATTTTGTGAACAATATTTAGGACATTTCATTTGTCCCACAAGATATTATTTGATCATCTGCAACCAAAACAAAGATGGTGCAGTGATACCTAGTATGTTAAAAAGTTATAAAGAACATTTTAACTCACTGACTCCTTTAAATACGAACCATTGTGTTCATGTGGGCAGCGATTTCCAAACATATCAAACTCACAATCTGTCTCTTTATTAAGTAAGTGCATAACAGGCAGAAACAGGTGAACCTAGATCGAAACATCTTAGCGAGGGGCCCGAGGTGTGATCGACGCGTGATCTAAGTGCATGTTTGGTTCCATCTCCAGGATGAGGAATACACTACAGTTCCATGGAGGCATGCTTGCGTGTGATCAATTGTATTCTAGGGCACATCCTTGGTTGCTAAGCAACCAATACTGCTTTGTTGGATTTGATAACAGAAAAAAAATACTGTTATATTTTGCAAGCATTATTATATAGTTCTGACTAATACAACTGCACTTGCATCATTTTTACACAGATGTGGAGAGGCAACGTGTATAATACAAATTTTTGGCTTCAAATGCCATACATTAGACATGAATAGATGACAGGAGTGACGAATCTCCAGACAGATGGCATAGTTTTCAAATGCTTTTATTGTGATTCATAAAATCCACAGCCTATGCGTTTCGCCCAACACGGGCTTCTTCAGGGCTTATCTTTATATCTTGTGACTAAGGCGTAATTTCTCCAATTGTGGGGTCTTCGCTGACTTCCCACTACTGCACAGGCGAGTGTTTCCTGGACCACAAGATCCCCAATTCGTTTATTTAGTGCGTATTTTAGAAATATTTCCCTCCTATATCAAGGGTGTCCTTACTTCCTGGATTGAACGAAAAACTGTAACGATAGCCGTGTCGCTATCATATGCCGATTTGGGCACAAATGGTTATCTCCTGTATCGGAGTCTTCCTTCTCGAATCCTTGTTCCGGAAAAGACACACACTTTTCCGGAACGAGGATTCGAGAAGGAAGACTCCAATACAGGAGGTAACCATTTGTGCCCAAATCGGCATATGATAGCGACACGGCTATCATTACAGTTTTTCGCTCAATCCAGGAAGTAAGGACACCCTTGATATAGGAGGGAAATATTTCTAAAATACGCACTAAATAAACGAATTGGTGATCTTGTGGTCCAGGAAACACTCGCCCGTGCAGGAGTGGGAAGTCAGCGAAGACCCCACAATTGGAGAAATTACGCCTTAGTCACAAGATATAGAGATAAGCCCTGAAGAAGCCCGTGTTGGGCAAAACGCGTAGGCTGTGGATTTTATGAATCACAATAAAAGCATTTGAAAACTACGCCATCTGTCTGGAGATTCGTCACTCCTGTCATCTATTCATGTCTAATGTATGGCATTTGAAGCCAAAATTTTTTATTATACACGTTGCCTCTCCACATCTGTGTAAAAAAGTTTCTATGTAAATTTAAGACCAAAATTGGTGGCTGGTCTTAGGAGGTGGTACAAAAGGGGGTGGTGATGGACGGAGCATCCAAACCAATCAAACACTCACACCCAGTCAAAAGATCTGGGTTTAATCCATCACCGTTCTTTAGCCCACTCTGCCACCCCAGTTCAGACATGGCTATATGCAAATCAGTCTGACCCTGTGCCTCATGGGAACAGTCCAGCCCGAACTGCCATGCCATGCCTTCCCTGGACCGGAAACAAGCTTCCGAGGACCGGTTTCTGGCATTACAGCCGTCTTCAGCCCGGCTTGCTTGAATCTAGTGGCAAAGTGAGCAAGGGACTCACGTCTGAGCATACCCTGCCACACTTATGGCGGCCAAAAGCGGTACAAAAGGGGGTGGTGATGGACGGAGCATCCAAACCAATCAAACACACCCAGTCAAAAGATCTGGGTTTAATCCATCACCGTTCTTTAGCCCACTCTGCCACCCCAGTTCAGACATGGCTATATGCAAATCAGTATGACCCTGTGCCTCATGGGAGCAGTCCAGCCCGAACTGCCAAGCCATGCCTTAGGAGGTGGGCAATAGTGTACACTGTGGCTGGAACCAAGGAACAGTTTTCAAAACTACCAGTGGATGCGGCAATAATACCTGCCACCAGGTTCTGTGTTGTAGCCATGCACTTGCACCATATTGAATTGTTCATGAGAATCTAAATTTATTTCAGTAATAAATATACCAAAAAATGGAATTGAGTAGGTACTGCTTCTCAGCTCATCCTACACTAACACTAGTGTTAAATAAGCAGATTTTCGTTAAAAAGAATGGTCATTGTTTAAGGTTAGAGCCAGATGTCAACCTCCAAAAAGTATGCCGTGTACATCTGCCCCATATGTTGTGGTGATTCTTTTCATTTTAAAGTACATACATGCCAGCATCTTTAAGCTGCAAAGAGTGAGATTTTGGAAAGAAAGTAGGGAGATTTATTTTCCCCTTTGAATTACATGGAAGCAGAGGCAATTTTTGGTGGAGACAGCTAAAATAAAGCCTGTTTGGGCTTTAAAAAAGTGAGTTTCCCACCTGGATTGGGTCTGTTGGCATATATGGACATATACTATGATTCATGAAAAGGTGAATCCCATTTAAACCCATCAGAGGGGCTCAATTGCCCATCAGGTCAGTGGAGGTTGTATTCTCTGCTCTTATGGCAGAGGATCTCTGTGTCTCTGAGGGACTCAGCAATGTGGTGGCTTTACAGAAGGCACTCGACACTGCAGAGCAGCTCCCATGTTTGTTGCACCAAATCAAAAAAACAATGTTTTAAACAGACTCCCTGAGCTTGTTTTTTGAAAGTAAATAAATTCCCAAATGCATTGGAGGATAGCTTGATGATTCTGCCCTGGAGCACCATTCCTTGCATGGTGGTCCAGTGCATGGAAATATAGAGACCAACGCAAGTAGGGCAGGGCAACCATCACTGTGCCCCAGAGGCTTATTGGCTGATTGTCAAATATTTATAGAGGCAGAGCCCGATTAGCCTCTACTGCTGTAACCCTTCACCTCTAATTGAGATGGGGAACTGCAATGTTGGCAGAGTAGATGCTCTGCCTGCCTATAGAGTTCTAGTTGATCTAAAATTAAAATTACGCCCATTGTGCATTAACATTGTTTATCAAGTAATAATAATAACTAACCTGGTCTATGATCAGATAGGCCTTAAATGTTCTCACCAAAATGCACCCTTCATCTGATAATTCCATTTGCTCAACACTAGGTCATGATAATGCAGGTTGTTCATGTGATTTATTGAACTGCTGTCCAGTAGAACATTCAACATCTCTGTTGTACTCCGCCAATTGAGTCCTGGAAAACCTTTGATTCAAGCTTTGGCTTTTTCTTGTTGAGGGATGATGCAGGTTTCAGATGTTTATCTGTGACTTTGACTTATTCCAAATTACATTGTCCTTGGACTGAATGTATTTTTGATCAAAGACTGTCTCACTAGAGCCTTGCCCTATCTTCCATATAATGAATGTACATTCATTATGTATCCCTTTGTTAACATGCAACCTCGCAAAATAATGGCGCATCCTCACCACACATGTGAAGAGTTTTCCTAATATGATGTACCATGTGCATACAGGTACTAACTAAGGTATAGCATGAAGAACTTATGTTCGGGAAGTTACAAGTTGAAAGGGATTGCAAGAACAGACACAGTGTAGGTAACCAGGTGATCACCACATTTTGGATATAGGCTGTCTCTTGGGGATAATTAGGACTGTTATCATTACCTCTCATTCCTTGTGTATTTTTCTCAATGCTTTAGAAACTGGGTACTGTAGGTTGGTGTTTTTGTTTGACAAAGTGTTCTATGATATTTGTGGTCTACTCAAAATGGTTTTTGTCCTGACAATGGATCTATTAGGCTATTTAAAGCCTAACTCACTAAATCTGGATCGATCTCCATGAGAACTCCTGCCTTCCCTATGCCTGTCTGCTTCTTGTCCCTGGGAGATCTGTCATGTCTTTAATGAAAGCTCAGATGTTATTGCCTACCATCTATGGAGTGAACACTGAAACTAATAATGAGACAGTCGTACTTGTGAATAGATACCCACTTGAACAGAAAGGTTTGCATTTAAAGTGCATTATGAAATAAAATATTATCTTCATTTTTATAGTAACCTATATCTCTATACATGCTTTATTTAGTTTGGATCTTGAGGCCATACTCTCGTCAAGATGCACCTAACATCAAGATATTGATATAATAATAATTTGATTTAGTTGAATGACGTGTGGGCTAGCCATAGGGTTATAAACAAATCTTGCAAAGGTAGCCAACTATTTATGAGGTCATCGAGTGGTCTATTAGTACTTCCATAGAAAAGCCAACCCAGGGAAGCGCCTTACACAGTGGACGACTAGTACATACAGTTTCTACATCACCCCAGACAAACTACTCACAATGCATTAGACACAGCAACTGCCACAAGATCAACTCAGGTCTGTACAATATACAAAAGCATCGGGGAAATGAATAGTCACGAAAGGCATCAGCTTTCCAAGTTACACCTAAGGAAAATGTATGCTACACAAATACAGGAAAACACAGCATAAAAGAACAGATGAATCATCACACATGCATCCATGCATGCACAGTCAGAAACACCCACCCACAAACATACACATAACTTGCTTGCCCACTGATGCACATACATTTAAAACAAAGATGTTAGAAATGGGATCTCTGGTTGTCTAAGGCTTGCGCCAAAGCCAGGCAGAGACCACCACTCTAGTCAGGGCAAGGGAGTTACGCGCCAAGATAACCCCTGCTCAACCCCTTGGTCGCTTGGCACAAGCAGTCAGGCTTATCCCAGAGGCAATGTGTAAAGCGTTTGCACTACACACACAGCAGCAGCACACTAGGCAAACCACTAAAGGAACTCCACACAAGGTTATAACTGTGCCCAGAACGTTGCAGTCGCTTGCGTTCCCTCAGGGCAACGGGGAATTAGGCAACACAAACTCTGGCACCATGGTGCCTCTGGGGCTCTTCACACAAATTGCCCCCTCGGTGCAGCTGCCCGTAACTGCGGTGCAGCTGGAAACTGACTTGGGAACCACTGTGCCAACTGCCCTCAAAAGAAATGCCCCTAAGTCCATCCCTCCGGGACTTTTTAAAAGAAACTGAGATGACACCCAAATGCTGCAGCTGCCTGCTACGGTGGTGCAGCTGGAGGAACCAAACAGGCACTGACACCCTCCATGCCTCGGGAGAGCTCCCCCAGGGGGGAGGCACCGACAATGTGCCTCGATCACACTCCCCCAATACACAACACCGCGCCACTCACCGGGGCTGTACAGGATGCTTCTGCTCTCCCCTGGTGCCGGCTCTGTCACTCTTCAGCGTTGTGGGGCCTGTGCCTGTAGCTGGCAGACTCTCTACCCATGCAGGGCTCTCCTCCGTTCACAGTGAGCCTCCACCTACGGAGCTAAGTCTCCGTCGTCGTCTGGCCGGTTGCCAGCGCGGAGTAGGCTCCCGTCCGGCTTTGTCTGCGGATGCGAGGCTCTCACCAGCACGGGAGCCTCGCTGGGTCCTGAGGCGCACGTCCCAGCGCGGAGTAGGCTCCCGCCTGGGTCTTCTGGCTTCCTGGAACACAGGCACAACTCCGCCTGTGTTCCGACCGGCGCTTTCCTTCCGGCCCGCTGGTCTTCACAGGCACACACAGCAGCGCGAGGTAGGCTCCCATATGTTTCCTGGCTAAGCCCCGCCCACGTCTCCACCGAGGTTGCCTGACTTCCTGGGTTGCCCGGGCTGCGGCGGTGATTTTCTTCTGTCTCGGGACGGGCGGTGATGCGGAGTGGACTCCCGCTCTTAATTAAGACAAGAAGCGGGTTGGGCACCCGCTAGGACAAAACTATAAAAAAATTAGCGGGTGGGCACCCGCTTTTCTTCCTTTGGTCACACGAACAACGGGGTGGGCTCCGGCTGTTAAAACAAGCTGCACGAACATGGGATGGGCTCCGACGTTCTTCAAAAACCAAAAAGTGGCAGAAACGCAGGGTGAGCTCCCGCCGAAGCATACCACAACGCCGGGTGAGCTTCCGCCGTACTCCTGCTCAACTTGAGGAAATCCCTAGCCGGGGATTCCCTCTCTCCATGTGCAGGCAGCAGTCCCAAACCAAACACTCTTTGTTCCAGGCAGTTTGACCACAGCGCTCACGAGGCACTATGCCCCTCTCAGTTCCTGGGGCAAAGCTGGGCAAGGAATCCAGCAGACAAAGAACAGCAAGTCCTTGGGGCTGGGGACACCCCAGCAGGGCGCTGTCAGGCAGGCCAGCACACAGGGACCCCCAAGAAGCAGCAGCTGGGTCCCACGGCGGTTCCTCCTGGCAAAGTGTCTCCCCCCCGCCCAGGTAAGCACAGTAGAACATTTTCATGGGGTCACAGCCCCTTCTTTTATACTTCATTTCCCTTTGTGTCACAGCACAGGGTTTAGGGATACCAGTTAGAACTGCTACAGGGGAGCTTTGGAGCACTTTGTTTTGCTCTACTCCTTTCTCCTTTGTTAGGTGGGGGCTCAGGGATAAGACGCACCACAGGGGGCGGAGCCGGCATTGTGGAGGGAAGGCACAGCCCTATTCAGGTCCCAGGTGCAACTCCTCCCTCCCATCTACATGCAGATCTCTTTATTCACCACTGGGCAGACTCATCCTGGCTCCTGGAGCCACCCACACCATCCAGCACCTGTCAATCACAAGCCAGACATCCAATTCACATCAGGCAGGCAGACACACTGCACACAGAAATGCCAACTTCTAAAAGTGGCATTTCTCCACCAGTCACCATACATCTGCGCACACCATTGCTCAGCATTTATTCTCACGAGTTCACACATACTAAACTCGCCCCTGCACTCCTCTGATACCAGGAATTACTATGGACACACATATCCCCATGCATTACTATGGGAGGGCAGGCCAATCTCACCACATGCACTCACAGCGCTCACGCACTTTACACTGGGCTACAGTGCTAAAGTGCTCAAAGGCCATAAACTACTAATATCAGGTCACAGAAAAGGCAAAAAGTTTAGGGGTGAACCTGCCAAAAGGGCCAAGTCCAACACAACCCCCTTCCAGCCAAAACACAGGGCACACCAATCATCACTGTGATGGGCTTCCCTGCTTGGGGCGATAGAACACGGACGGGGGCCCGCAACTGCAGGGACACCCTTCTGTTCTACGCTACGGTGAACCCATGTGGTTCCTTCTGTAGAAGCTGTCCGGAGCAACTGGACTACCCCACTGGTACTCCCTAGCTGTCCGCGGCCAGGACCAGTCCCTAGGCTACCCAGATGTTACTTTTCCTTGCCCATCCACAGAGTGGGGGGTAGTAACCCCTGGCCCATAGTAGCCATTCTCCACTCTTCCCCTCATCAGGGCAGTTCTAGACTGCCACTGATCCTCCAGCCTAGGGTCCGCACCCTCAGGCTGACCAGGAGTCACGGGTAAAGCTCTCCTCCCCCTACCTCTCCTTCTAGGGTTCTGCCCTCTCCTTCTTTGAGAGGTACCCATAGAACACCACTCTCCCACCAGTTCAGGACCTCTCTCCAACAACTGGTCTCCCAACTAGGGGTTAACACGTCAGGTTGCACCGGGGTCAGAGGCGAGGACTTCCACCCTCTGCACCCCCTACCAGAGTTCTGCACCCTCCCAACTGGAGCGGTACCTCTGGAAAATGAACCGGTCAGGACACTGGTTACAGACATCCTTCCCTCCAGGTCAGGCAGATCCTGAACCTGGCCTACCAATCATGGGGCTGAACCCCTTGGCGGAGGACTTGCCTGGCATGCCAGGACTTCTGGGGACTCAAACAGTATCCCCACAGGGTAACACATGATTCATGTGTCGAGTGACAGTCTGCCTGGCGCAGATCTCCCGTCCCCTGTCCACCTGACAGTGCATGAAGATCCCCCAGAACAGAAGTGGTGTCCCCATGGTCACTCCAAGGGAACTCAGCCCTACTGGCTTGTCCCTGACCCATTGGTTCTTCCACTGGGGAATGCATTCCCATCTCACCCCTCAATCCGGACTTCTGTACCCTCCCAACTGGAGCGGCACCGCTAGACACCAGAACCACTGGAGCTCTATTTACAGACGCTCCAGGTTCTCCAGACACTAGGCGATCATCCCCAAATGGACTAACAGGACAGACTAGGCTCCCAACCTGGTGTTCCCTGAAGAAATCATCCAGGTTCTGAGACTGAGTTTCAGGCACCTGGGGACATACAGTCCCACACTCACTCCTACTCCACTGAGACAGGCCGTGAGCCCCTACACCCCTCCCACTAAACTGGGACCTAGCTGGGCTACTCTGAACCTCTTCCCCAATACAGGACTGGAAGATACCTGAGCCACTACTTTTGGGATCACTCCCCAACGCCTCTTCAGAACCTCGGGCACTTTCCCAGCAGTCTGTTTCTAGTACAAATTCCCATAGTTCAGAAAAACCACACTCCAACAGGTGTTGACGCAACCCCGGCCAATAACAACTGAGCAGGTGCTCGCTGATAACCAGATCGAACAGTTCCTGATAATCAGGTTCCATGTAAACCATCACCCAATCAGCCAGTGCATCCTTACATTCATCCGAAAAATCTGCCCAAGACTGGTGAGACAGTTTCTTACTGTCCCTGAACTTCAACCTGTACTTCTCTTCTTGGGAACAAGGTACCATACTTTGGGAACTGGGAATGGGACTTCCTGCACTGGACTCTATATTGCTGCCACCACTGGACTCCACCCTCACTGGTGAATCCAGAAAACCACAACTGCACTCTGGGGATAATCAACCCTCCAGAGCTAATTTCTCCCTGGCGAAGGTCCTCTCAGCCTCCGCCATCCTCTACTGCGCTAAGACCTTCTCGGTCTTGAATTTTTTCTCCTCCACACTCAGCTGCGCTATCTCCTTGGCATGCTCTAACCTGAGCTTCTCCAAAGCCAGCTTCTGCTCCCTTCCTTCCCTCCTATCTACCCACTCCTCTGGGGACAGGAAAAGGGATGGGGCGATGCCCCGGGCACTGGACCCAGGAAGGGACTCTCTATCTATGGGGTCCTCACTATCTACTGGCGTCTCTGTCCTGTCACTTTCTTCCTCCTCTTCAGACTCCTCAGGGCTCCCCTCAGACCCACCACCCTCTTGGCGTGCGGCCCGGGTCCTCTACTCCTCATTGCGCTCATGTTCCAATTCATACTTTTGCCATTGGATCAGGTTTTCCCTAAGTTTGACTGTGTGTCTGACCCACTCACTGCTATGTCTCTCTCCTCACAGAACACCACCAACTCCCACATACTGTATCTAAACAGACCACAAAAATTAAAAGCAGACTCCTTTTTGGCAGGACGCTCGGGGACACGTGTAACACAGGAGACCTATGTGTCTGTGCTGAAGCAAGAGTACACAATCTACAAATGATACTTTTAGGAGAAGAATTAAAATAGAACTCAGAAACAATAATCCCCAAACACGTGATTATCTAAATGCAGAGTTTGTAGTGCAACCAGTTGTCGCTGTGGTACTGAGCAAATGCAAGTCCTATCCCACCGCTGCCACCAATGTTAGAAATGGGATCTCTGGTTGGCTAAGGCTTGCGCCAAATCAGGCAGAGACCACCACTCTAGTCAGGGCAAGGGAATTACACGCCAAGATAACCCCTGCTCACCCCCTTGGTAGCTTGGCACGAGATGTCAGGCTTATCCCGGAGGCAATGTGTAAAGTGTTTGCGCAACACACACACAGCAGCAACACACTAGGCACACCACAAAAGGAACTCCACACAAGGTTATATCAAAATTAGCCTTTGTATTATTATAAAACACATTAGGTGGTAATCACACAATATACACTGTGCCAACTGGCACTGGGCAGTATTTACCGAGGATTATATACACCTGACAGGGCCAATTGGGCCACTGTCAGAACAATCACAAAGTGAATTTAGCAAATGTAGAACATGTACTAACTGTAGCACAAATTATAGCTGTAGTATACAACCAGTAATTGTAGCACAAAGAGTAAAGGTAGAGCACAACCAGTAACTACTGGCGCAATGTAGAATACAACCAGTAATTGTAGCACAAAGAGTAAAGGTAGAGCACAACCAGTAACTACTGGCGCAATGATGACCTCAGCATTATCACATTAGCATTAGACTCTGCAACGTAAAACAGAGGATGCATAAATCACCTTGCTCATGAATCACATTTAGACATCAAACCACATTATGCGCCAACTTCATAAACATAACTCACATGAGGTAATAAGCATCACCGGTATAAACAGACTGGGCCTCACATTAGGGCCTTGCACCCTACCAACACTCCACTGACCCCCTGGCCAACTGGCCTTTCTATGGGGCTCAAATGCCCTTTTGTAGAGAAATGTCAGGGCTTAATCAGAGGACCTCTCACGGGCCCTCGGGCTGCCTCAGCAGCGAAAGCACTGGGCACAAAGCACTGTGACCGTTGGAGTCCCGCTCTGGGACTCTGAAAATAACCTCTGCCCAAAACGTTGCAGTCGCTTGCGTTCCCCCAGGGCGGCAGGGAATTAGGCAACACAAGATTTGGCACTACGGTGCCTCAGGGACTCTTCACACAAATTGCCCCCTCGGTGCAGCTGCCCGTAACTGCGGTGCAGATGGAAACTGACTTGGTCACCACTATGCCAACTGCCCTAAAAAAATGCCCCTAAGTCCCTCCTTCGGGACTTCTTAAAAGAAACTGAGGTGACACCCACATTTTCCAGCTGCCAGCTACCGCGGTGCAGCTGGAGGAACCAAACAAGGACTGGCACCCTCCGTGCCTTGGGAGATCGTCCCCAGGGGGGAGGCACCGACAATGTGCCTTGATCACACCCCCAGATACACAACACTGCCCCACTCAACGGGGCTGTTCAGGATGCTTCTGCTCTCCCCTGGTGCCGCCTTTGCCACTCTTCAGCGTTGTGGGGCCTGTGCCTGCAGCCGGCAGACTCTCCACCCAGGCGGGGCTCGTCTCCGTTAACGGAGAGCCCCACCTATGGAGCGAAGTCATCATCTGGCCGGTTGCCAGTTCGGGGTAGTCTCCCGCCTGGCTTTGTCTGCTGATGCGAGGCTCTCACCGGCACGGGAGCCTCGCTGGGTCCTGAGGCACATGTCCCAGCACAGGGTAGGCTCCTGCCTGGGTCTTCTGGCTTCCTAGAAAACCGGCACGACTCCCCCTGTGTTCCGACCGGTGCTTTCCTTCTGGCCCGCTGGTTTTCACGAGCACACACAGGAGCGCGGGGTAGGCTCCTGTCTGCTTCCTGGCTAAGCCCTGCCCACGTCTCCACCGAGATTGCCTGACTTCCTGGGTTGCCCGGGCTGCGGCGGTGATTTACTTCTGTCCCGGGCCGTGGCGGTGATGCGGGACAGGCTCCCGCTCTTAATTAAGACAAGAAGCGGGGTGGGCACCCGCTAGGTCAAAACTATAAAAAAATGAGCGGGTGGGCACCCGCTTTTCTTGCTTTGGTCACACGGACAGCGGGGTGGGCTCCTGCTGTTAAAACGAGATGCACGAACGCGAGGTGGGCTCCCGCCGTTCTTTAACAACCAAAAAGTGGCAGAAACACAGGTTGGGCTCTCGCCAAAGCACATCACAATGTGGGGTGGGCTCCTGCCGTACTCCTGCTCAACTTGGGGGAATCCCTAGCAGGGGATTTTCTCTCTCCATGTGCAGGGCAGCTGTCCCAAACCAAACATTCTTTGTTCCTGGCAGTTTGACCACAGTGCTCATGAGGCGCTATGCCCCTCTCAGTTCCTGGGGCAAAGCTGGGCAAGGAATCCAGCAGACAGAGAACAGCAAGTCCTTGGAGCTGGGGACACACCAGCAGGGCGCAGCCAGGCAGGCCAGCATGCAGGGACCCCCAAGAAGCAGTAGCTAGGTCCCACGGCAGTTCCTCCTGGCAAAGTGTCTCCCCCCCAGCCCAGGTAAGCACAGCAGAGCATTTTCATGGGGTCATAGCCCCTTCTTTTATGCTTCATTTCCCTTTGTTTCACAGCACAGGGTTTAGGGATACCAGTTAGAACTACTACAGGGGAGCTTTGGAGCACTTTGTTTTCCTCAGCTCCTCTCTCCTTTGTTAGGTGGGGGCTCAGGGATCAGAGGCAACACAGGGGGCGGAGCCGGCATTGTGGAGGGAAGGCACAGCCCTATTCAGGTCCCAGGTGCAACTCCTCCCTCCCATCTACATGCAGATCCCCCTATTCACCACTGGGCAGACTCATCCTGGCTCATGGAGCCACCCACACCATCGAGCACCTGTCAATCACAAGCCAGACATGCAATTCACATCAAGCAGGCAGACACACCGCACACAGACATGCCAACTTCTAAAAGTGGCATTTCTCCACCAGTCACCATACATCTGCGCATACCATTGTCCAGCATTTATTCTCACGAGTTCATACATACTAAACTTGCCCCTGCACTCCTCCCATACCAGGAATTACTATGGACACACATATCCCAATGCATTGCTATGGGAGGGCAGGCCAATCTCACCAAACGAACTCAGAGCGCGCAGGCACTTTACACTGGGCTACAGTGCTAAAGTGCTCAGAGGCCAAAAACTACTAATATCAGGTCACAGAAAAGGCAAAACGTTTAGGGGTGAACCTGCCAAAAGGGCCAAGTCCAACAAAAGGTATTCTGGCATTCACAGATAACACCCAACTTCATCTTTGCATGGATATACAGAAACACACATGCAGATAATGCCTCCAAAAAAAGAATCTTCTTATGCACTAAAACACACACAGCTGAATTCTCTATTCATACACATCCATACAGATCCATACAGATCGGTCATCACCCTACACACATACATATCCTTGAATGCACACACACACACATACATACATCTATGAGTTCACACATGCACAGATGAGTTCTCAAGTCAGATATACTCTCATGCGCACATGTGGTCAGTCATTTAGAAACATACGTCCTTGCATAGCTACGTAGTCTGGGATAAATCATTGCACACACACACACCTCCTCTCCTGTAGAGATGCATGTGAACCATCTTGACCAAGTACACATATTTGCACTCTACAGAAACATCCAGATTTTACTCCATTTGCACACACACGCCAACACATTCAGAAACATATGTCATTGCTTGCAGACGAACACAGAGATAAACCATTGTACATACACACATCATCTCCTGCAGAGAGGCACGTGAATCCTCTTATGCATGTACACATAGACATTTCAAGATACATACAAACAAACCAGAACACTGTAATATATGCATGCTCAGCCACTGGACTGCATCCTGTCAATCTCTGGGCTGCCTGAGTTAACAGCGAGCCTTCAAGCCTCATATTATAATTGTGGTGCTTTGCTTCACAGATGTGTTTACCATTTTTTTGACGGTCTACTTTTAGAGGGTTCCTAGAACATACTGGTGTGGACAGCAGGAGATGGCACAGCTCTGCAGCAAAATATGTCAAAGAGATAGAAAAAGAAGAAAATCAATTACTGGAAGAAAATAGATGGTTGCTTGTGGTCCTGCAGTGACTGCCTGCCTCCAATGGATCTGCAGAGAGTGGAGGGGACTGGCAAGGTGGGGTAGCGGAGCAATGGGAGGATGGCAATGGAATGTGTGATGATCAGGGAGACTGTCGAAGAAAGAGGAGACTGGGAAAGGAGAGAAAACAAAGCTGGACAGGAGGGGATGGGACAGACGGAAAAATGATGGGACAGCAGTAGAAGGGCGTGGTGTGCAAGAAACATGAGGGGGTTAAGCAAGATCATGGAGGGTGGGTGCTGGCAGCACCATGGACACCAGGAGGAGGGGAAGGGGGGAGGGCAAGTACCAACAGAAAGATCTAAGAAGAAAGCAATACCATGGACAGTTGGAGAAGATTGGAGGAGGATGTGGCAAGCAAGGACACTGAGAGGGGGAGACTGACTGCAAACACATGAACTGTTATGAAGTGCTTCAACTGAAATGTTTAAAAAAGGATCTCCAGAAGCGTGTGCCCAGTGGAAGGGGACTGATTACAGATAGGAAGCTGTACTTGGTCAATGCTCCACCAAAGGGCCAAACACATGAAAACAAAATGAAACTGGGAGGTGGCCGGAAGGCGGTGACGACTAATGAGAAGTAAGGAAATGAGAGTGATGTTGGAGCTAACAAATGATAAAAGTGGGTGGGCTCTAAGCTTCTTTAAAGTCTTTTTTCATTAATAAAAGGTCTCTCAAGTGACAGTGTGTGCCCTGTCTCAGACGAGTCCTACAAATGGGCAGCCTGGGCATGATTCAGATGTTTCTTTTGTGGGCGGAGCTGTGACACATATCATCTTTAAAGGTTATAGCATCATCAATATCTTCTATAAATGGTATGAATTTGGTCACATTTGAAACCACTCCACTTCACTAGCACGTGCTTCTTAAGGCACCCATTCAAACACAAAGAAAGGTTGCATACAAAAGCAATACAAAATATTCAAACCAGCCTCTGTTCCACTTTTTCAGCCGTGCAAAGATTATGGTAATTGGCTTCGATTGAGCTCAAGTGGGACAGTCTTGCTATGACGTTAATTTCAGAGACTAAACACAGAGGATTTCACCATTTTCATAACAGTGGCTATGGGGTAAGGTGACTCTAGAGGAGAACACAAATTATAATTTCACAACATTTTTGGCAATTTCATAAACTCTGACAAGTAATAGATTAATTCAGTGTGAAAATCGTTTTACCAAAATAGTTTTTTTTTTCTTGCCAATTTCTAGATAGCACTCACCTTGGCAGTGGTTCAGGATGTGTGACATCTAGTGCAGCAGCCTTAATGTTTCCAGTTTGAAGTGCATGCACCAATGCATCCTGATCGACAACTTTACCTGATTGTAAAGCACAGTTTTAGCCAATAGATAGCAAAAAAACAAAGTAGCTTTACAGTTTTTGAGAATGTGGTAAATACGGTTAATGAACTTTGGATGCAAAAAAATGTAACATTCTCTTCAGTTACAAACCTAACCTAAAATACATTATATGTGTAACAGTTCATTGACACCTCTTATATATCCATGTTGCTTTGTCATTCTCCATAATCATATCCCATATTTTATCACTTTTGAAGTCTGGCATGAGAGAGCTGCACAACAGAAAATGAGCTTTAAAAATCACTACTTATAGAGGAGATTACAACCTGTCCATTTGTTGAGTACCATGGGTACAACATTTGATTGAGCAGAAGGTGTGCTCTTCTGCCAAAGGAATGTGGGTATTGTCCTGTTACTGGACAATGGAGAGTTTCCAGGATTTCCTCTCACATAATATGTCTGAACTTTAAAATACAAATTGTGGCCTTGAACAAGATGAAAACGTTCAACAATGCTGTTGATGGAGATAGTTTTCCCCTCATGTAAGAGGGTCTCCATGCTGCCATTGCTCTGTCAATAGTGTAATGTAGTAATGTGGAATGTACGAGGATAACTGCCTGTCAATCATTTACATGGACCAGTCATTACTTCGGGGCAGGCATGCAAACGCCTATTAGACTTAAAGGGCTGTGGCGTACAGAGGCAGTTCTTGAACTGTCCTGGGCTGGGAAGGGACTGATGACTCAGACTCAGCCTCATCCAAAGTACTTTACAGGTTTTCAACAGGCCATTTATTAGCTTATCAGTTCATGGGTCTTTGCGGATTTTAATTGCTACAGGCCCCAATGCTGCCCCTACTCTTGTTATCGACTGATGCTGCAAGAGTCGGAGAAAGGATGAAAGGATTTCATTTACAATACAAACGTGGTCCTGTAGCACATTAATATAAAGTGCCCAGCCAATGGCCTGGTTTGCCTCTAAGCTCCAAAACAGGAACCGAGCCCTCAAACTGGTACATAATTCATCATTTAAAATCCATGAAAGACTCGCATTTAAAAAAGTATATTTCTTTAACTTGGAAACATTTCACATAAGTATACTAAAATACATTTCTGCTTTGACTGACATTTATCAGGATTCACAGTTTCCAAACATAAACTTTGTAACATTCATTCATGCGATGATGATGCTATTAGCAGTGTGACTGGAATTATGTGGTTCAAGCGTTATTCGAATAATATTGGACTTGCTGCATTTGCCTCATAATCTTTTTTCTGCTGCATAATCTGTCAATTTTGATTAAAAACATTTCTATCTCAAACACACTGAAATTTATTAAAAACATGGTGATCCGTGTTCCTGCGCTTTAGAAGGCTCTTCACAAAGGTTCAATGGTTGTTTTTATGTTGCTTAATGCTGTATTTAGATACCCAATTGGTATTATTAAGGTGAAATCTTTCAGAGGAAGTATTACCATGTGTAAAAATGAAAAGATAATGAGGTAACACTATCACAAAATGTGGCACATTACGCAGCATAGTTTGACTTTTCTTGATGCATAATTTATCCAACACTGATCCTTAATTTGGTCCTCATCTGCTGCATAATTCCAGTGGCCCAGGATAGTAATGAACCTAGAGGCAAATCAGTTGTCATGTGAATCCCGCTTAGATTTTTAGAACATATGGAGCAACATTAAAGTCTAATAAAACATATAAAAGTGAAGTTTTTGCTCAGAGTTCATGTTAAATTGAGGGTTTTTTAAAGGTACTCTTAAAAGGGACAATAGAAGAGAAGCAGTCATAGTTCAAATCCCACTTGCCAAATAGCAAGGATAAGGTTGTTGGAACATTTTTTATTTCTCTCTGTTCACTATATTATCTCATGTACGGAAGCATATATTTATTATACTCTGTTTACCCTAAGCGCACTGGGCCCTCCTACGATTAGAATAAACTGTCATGTATTTTGATATTTCTAGACTCCTGATCCATAACCCAAATGCATGAATCTCTCTCGATGAATATTTTTCTGATGATAGGAGGGGTGATTCTAGAAGCTCAAAAACATCACCATCACTTACTCGCTTAGGACCAAATCCTACCCATACGCACAAATTCATTGAAGAAACATAGACACAGTGAAAGTTTCAATTGAATTTAGAATTGAAATTATTGTATTTAAGAATGAAAATTCATTAGTATAAGAAATCCCTTTAACATTTCAGTTAGAAATATAACAGTTGTAATAAGAGCACTCAGCGTTTGTGCAGAAATTTCTGAAATCAACATACAGAGTACTGTTACCCATAGTATAGTAGGATAGCTCTCCCACTAACAGAAATGGCTTACTCTAACCTGAGAAAAGGGATTTTAAAGTCTCTTAGTGGCATTATCCATAAAGCTAAGAAAGGGGGAGAAGTTCTAGTTTAAGTTGGCAAGAAAGGGGTTCAGTGCATCTGCTACTACCTGTAGCATTGACTCATAAATCTAAAGGAAAAATAATTGAAATTCTCAAAGTTCAGTCTGCATAGGAAATAAATGAAAAAATTGTGTGCTGTGCACCCCGTAAACAAAATTAATTGAGTGTGTTGCCCCTTTCCCGGGTTTTTTGTTTCAAAGTTTATAATTAAATGTTCTAGTCAGATGGTGTCACACCACCATCAAAAGAACATTGTTAGTTCATGATGCACAGTAAGTCATTTAAAGAATAGAAACACTGCAAAGTTTCCCATGCGTGAAGTGAGAACGGAAAGATTCACAAGTCCACAGCGGCTGTCATAGAGAAACATATTAGCAAGCCACATTGTCGTGGGTAAGTCAGTTCATGGTTTTACCATTCCCATGGGAATGGAATTATGCAGAGACTACAGAATGTACAGCTTGCAATATAAGAATGCAACATTATTCATAGTCACTAAGCCATTGTTAAACTTTTTAGTAAAGGTTAAAGCTAGACATGTCCTAACATAAAGCCTTTAACTTGACTTCACATTTACTTCATCTAATGCATTTGCAAATATTACTAAAATTATATAAACTCATAAATCAGTATTAGTATATATGAACTATCATAATAATACATTACTTATGCCTAGGTATGCTCGATAACTGGAAAATTAATAAATTCTATAAACTACACGTTTTTCTTCTTTCAAAATATAAAATTAGTTTTGCCATTTTCATAAACTGTATCGCTTCTAATCTCAATCTGTTAAATTTCAAACTTCTAGCATGTTGTTTAGTAGTAATACTACAACATTTTCTACTCCATATCATTTCCCCATAGCACTCTTCAAAGACACTATGCCATGTTTTTCTCCTTCATTTATTATATGTAATTGTGTAAATTTGCATGAACACTTATCGATTATGTTTAAAAGCACTTTTTTACGGTGCTTCTACCACTCTAAATTTCTCTTTTCATGATATTTTCTAACTAATGTGGGAAATGTGCACTTGCCAAATTCGTGTTTTCATTTTGCTTTATCATGTATTTGTTTTTAAGATTCAAGCTCTATAAAGGTGAATTACTTAGGGCCTCATTTCGATGTCGGTCGGAAACCATTCCAACCCACTCGGTGTCGGAACTGTTTTCGACCGAATTGGAATCGGGGCGTCCAACCGACTGATGATGATGCATCCGAACATTGTTCGGTCAGACTTCCATTGACTTCAATGGGAGCCAGTGTTCTGACCGAATACACAGGCTCCAATTGAAGAAAAGGGTGGTTGTGGAAAACCATGCACCCTGTAGCAGGGAACCCTTGGAGCCTGCCCCACCATGCATGGGTGGAAAGAGAGGACCCATGGGTACCCCCACGGACCCCATTCAGAAGGCTCCGGTTGAAGGGGGGCCTGTTACAGGCCCCCAAAGTCAGTTTATGACAGCCGATCCGAGTCAGAACAACCGATTCGGAACGGCTCAGCTGTCCGAATCCGAGATCATAATACGTCGGTTTGGAAATGCGGTCCATAGACCAGTACGATTCGGGTCTGATCGAATTGGTTCCTCTGAATGCCGAACGGAGTGGGAACCGAGTCGGAAAGTCCGAACGGTTTCTGACCATCGTAATGAGGCCCTGAGTGTTTAGGGATACATCATCCTACATTCACATAGCTTACACGACATTCACAGAGGTTCACAAGTAATTTTCCGCTCACATGGACTCACCTTTTACTTTCTCCATTCACTCACAAAAACACGCTGGTCACCGAGTTCTCACACAGGAATACACACACCCTGTATTCACACCTCTCACCCTGCACTTACACAGGCATTCCTTTCACCCTGCACTTACACCACTCATCATCATTCAGCACTTCCAGACCACACCTGTAACACAGCAAACATTAAACTACTACATGCACACGTCTACAAATACAGTCACAGAATATTAGTCCGTCCTGCAGTACTAGTTGCTTAGTCAGTTCCATCTGTAACTACAGGTGCAATGAAATAGACAGTGTACTAAGACTGTTTGATGGTACGGGAAAATAAATCGAGCTGGGCTGTGGGGGCTGGTATGGGAGACGTGATCAATCTTAGGCTGTGGGATCAGTCAAGAGGCAGTGGTGAAAACAGACAAAGGCAGCAGGATGAGGTGCAGTACAACAGGCTAAGGATGAAGCACTGCAACTGTGGCTGTGATCTGGTGTGGGAGTTGACTTGTACAGCAGGCTATGGGTGTGGTGCGGGGGGTAGAATTTACACCTCAAGAGGTACTTGTAAGCCTTGTACTGATCTCTATTGGCGTGCATAACAGCCACTGTGAAGAAAAGTGGGGGGTCTCCTGTGGTCAGACACGCTGTTTTTGTTGCTTCTGAAGCCATGATATAGAACATCTGGGCCCTATTGGTCTGCATAGCAATAGAGCCCAGCAGGAGCTGGTATTGGAGGGGAGAAAGTGCAGAGGTACAGCTTGTGTGTAAAATGAGAGCAGTCCATGGAGGTGCCAGTGAAGTTAAGGGGAATTAAGTGAGGTTGTAGATGGGTGTAGGAGCAGGGACTGGGATGTGGCCATTGAGTTGCAGTACAACAGCCTAAGGTTCCAGTGAGCAGCAATTCTGGAGTGCAAGGAAGGTTGCGCAAAACAAACTTTTTTGTTTTGAATGTCGCTAATGCAAATGTGGAAGGAAAAGCAAACAGACTCAGATGCCACTGCCTCATCACGTTGGAAATAGCAACCCTTTTGTAGGGGGGAAGCTCTGTTCACTAACGCTTCTACCAGTTATACTACTGCTGGCTCACAGAGCAACATTCTTTGCCAATATTATCACGTCTTTGTGGAGGGGTCCTCTTCTTGCATACTGCCCAAAAAATGCTGTAATCAAGGTAAATATATGGAAGAATCCATAGGCGCTCTTACAGTTGTGTTTCTTAAAGATTTCTTCTGTGGATCACACATGGTACGGTGATAGCCAGACCTAAAAAGCACATCTTAGAAGTATTGGACACATTCAATATGGTGCTTAAAAACTCACAATATAGCACTATACATTAACTTAAGTACAATAAAGCTTCAAGAATAATTCAAGAAGTTATGTCATGTGTTGTGAAGTAGTGATGATTGTCCGCAAGTTGTGAAGTGGTTTTTTAAAACAGTATTATTTTTATTAGAAAAATCTTTGTTTTATTTATTATTTTTCTTCAATGACTTCAGTGCTTTTTGCACCGTTTCTACCAAAACCCATTGTGCCCTTAACTCCCATTGAAAATGAGGGGCCTCATTTACAAGCAATTGGCATGGGGCAGTGCTGCAAGTCTTTTTGCTATGCTGCCCTATGCCAATTTGATAGGGCAGGAATGCACTGTAATTTCAAGATACAGTGCATTTCTGTCCTCCAGCCGGCGCACAATTTGGTGCCTAGGATTTTTTTGTGCAGGAAGGAGTAGCTTCCTGCAACAAAAACAATCCTAAGAGATGTTTTCCTTGTACTCTTTTGTGCTGCAGAATGGAAAGAGAAAAAAAGAGGAGAAATGAAAACATTCCTTTTCGTTACGCCTGCTCAGGGAGGCATAAGGTTTTGGCACTGCCCCAGTTTATGTGATTTTGTAAATCTGGGGCAGTGTCAAAATCCATGGGTGTTGCGCGGGAACACCCACCGCAATGCCCAAGAAATGCCTCCTTGACACAGAGTAAGACAAAGCAGCACTTTGCCCTGCCTTGCCTTACTTCATATCTATTAGGCCATGCAAAGCCACGCATGGTGGCTTTGCGTTGCCTCATAGATATGATTGAGAGGCTTAAAGTCTGTACTATGGCTTCACAAACTGGACCACGTACAATCCTCACAGCATTTGACGTTCAGTAGTAGCACTTTGGAGCATTCACACACTTCTCAGGGAGGGTAGTGTAGGAGTACAGAAACTCAGATCACCCAGCAGAGCTCTGTTTGTCCACCCCAGTGCTTTATTTGGATAAGAAACACACTTTAATAGACATGCTTATTATTAATATTATTATTATTAAATTAGTTTTGTAACGAGCGCAGCTACCCAAAAAGGGTTTCCCGGCACCTAGCACACAAGTTGCTAGAAAAGGAGCAGTCAAGAACCATTTGCTACTAAAAGAGCCAAGTTTTAATATTTCTTCGAAAGCTGAAATAGGACGGGTAATTCTTCAAGGACACTGGAAGAGAATTCCAGATGTTGGGGCGAAGACAAAAAAAGGAGCGGCCTCCCATTCTTGCAAGTTTAAATCTGGGAATCACGAAGTCTCAGTGGGCTGTAGAGCGCAGGGGACGAGAAGGAATGTAAGGATGGATGAGCCTTTGCAGATACGCTAGTGCCACACCTTGTTTTATTTTAAAGATGTAACACAGGGTTTTAAATGTATTTCTTTGATCAATTTGAAGCCAGTGAAGGTCACATAAATACGGCGAGATGGAAGCCTGTCTAGGAACTTGACTAGGAAGGCGTACTGCAGAGTTCTGAACTACCTGTAGCTTTCTCAGTACCGTTTGGCAACTACCGAGATAGAGGACATTGCCGTAATTGAGGCGAGAGGTGATGAGTGCCTGGACTACCGTGCATTGGGTTGAGGCAGGAAGCATCCAAATGATCTTACGAAGCCACCTCGAGATCGTGAAACAAATGGCAGCAACACTCGCCACCTGTTGTCTCATAGAGAGACTATCATTAATAATGATGCCCAGATTATGGACGTGGGTGACAGGTAGGGGAAAGGAACCCTTTTCCTGAGGCCAATGGTGAGGACCCCATAGGTCCTTGTGCTTGCCCAGGATAAGGACCTCCGTCTTATCCCCATTTAACTTCAAAAAGTTAAGGCGCATCCACTCTGTCACTTGCCGTAGGCCGCACTGAAGGGCAGATGTCGTAGCGTCTTTAGTGGTGGAAAGTGAAAAGACAATCTGCGTATCATCCGCATATGAATATAGGGAAAGACCCGCCTCTTCCACAATCTCTGCCAGAGGTCTGACATAGATTTTGAAGAGCAGGGGGCTTAAAATGGATCCCTGTGGGACTCCATGTGCTGATACGCAGATCTTGGATGATGCTTTAGCAGAAAAGACTTGAAAAGTGCGACCATCAAGGAATGGAGCAAACCAGGATAGGTCAGTGCCATCCAGCCCAAGAGACCTAAGGGTGTTAAGCAAGATGTTATGCGACACAGTGTCGAATGCGGCACTCAAATCTAATAGAATGAGTGCCGCAGTTTCCCCTTGATCTAAATGCTGGCACAGTTTCTCAGTAAACCCAAGCAGAGCGGTTTCAGTTGAAAAGTTGGCTCTGAACCCGGATTGCGAAAAATGAAGAAAGCCAACTTTATCTATGTGTTGTGTCAGTTGAGTATTGATATGTTTCTCCAAAATTTTGGAGAAAGCCGGAAGCAGAGATATAGGTCTAAAGTTAGATAGTACAGAAGGATCTTCTCCCGGCCTTTTTCAACAAAGGGATGACCATGGCTCGCTTCCACTCGGTGGGTACCAAGGCCTCCCGCATAGAGGCGTTAAGAAGATCGATAAGGACGCCTTTAGGTGTGGCAGAGAGCTGACAGATGATGTTAATAGGCAAAGGATCAAGGGGAGACTCAGATTTAATACTGTTTAAACAATTTTGGAAAGACGCCTCTTCAAATGGGTGCCAGGAAGAAATCTTGGCTATCTACTCACAATTACTGTGATATGTAGAGTCAAATGCAGAAGCCATACTACACAAGGAAGGGGAATTAGCAGAGAGTAAATAAGTTCAACCTTCTGAATAAAAAAGTCTGCAATGTTGTTACATTGATTTTCATCAAGGACAGGAGGAAGAGGGATGGAATCAGAGCCAGCTAACTTCTTCACTACCGAAAATAGAGCCCGAGGACGATTAGATGCCTTAGTTGTTGTGTTAGCAAAGTAAAAAATGCGTGCCTCTTTACACGCTGAATGATAACTTTTAAGAGCAGCTTTGTAAGCATCTTTACAAGTTGAAGAGTACGATCTCCTCCATCTTCTTTCTAGTGCTTTACATTTAGACCTAATAACTTTAAGATCGTTTGTAAACCATGGGGCAGGGGGGTGATGAGTAAAGCTGCGTTTGGGTACAGGGGACAGACAGATGTCAATGGCATTAGTTAGCTAGTCCAAGACAGCAGTATTTAATGAAAGCAAAGGTAAAGTGACATCAGGTATGCAAGTAGACAGAATAGTATTAAAAGACTCCATATTCAACTTGCCCCAAGATCTGAGACTACCTGAGCTAGTAGGAGGGGCCCCTGCCCTAGATGTGGAAGGCTGCAGGTGAATGGTATTATAAAATGGTCGGACCAGTCTAACGGAAGCGCAGGAGTATTACAGTCATAGCAACGATCCGACAAAATTGGATCCAGAAGATGTCCCGCCTTATGAGTAGTGCCCTGATTGCATAACCGTAACCTTAGAGCATCCAAATCAGATAAAAAAGTGTGGCAGATGTTATTCTGATTATCTTCTAGGTGAAGGTTCAGGTCACCTAGAATTGTAAAATTTGCTGCCTTTAAAATAAAGGGAGCGATAAGGTCAGGGAAAGTGCAGACCCAGGGGCCGGGCTTCCCCGGAGCGCGATAAATTAAAATGGCAGACAAGGTCAGCTGAGGGGATACAGAGAGTTTAAACAAAGCCGCTTCACACTCTGTGATGGAAATAGCTTCAAATTTACAAAAATGAGTAGATTTATAAATTATAGCAATCCCCCCGCCTTTGCCTGTTTCTCGATATTTCCTGGCGATGACATATCCAGGAGGAAGAGCAGTGGCAATGTCGGGGCCCGAACTGGCATGAAGCCATGTTTCGGTCAGAAAGAGTGCATCTGGACGTTCAGCACTAAGAAGGTCAAAAATATGCTGCTTATTTTTGGCCAGAGAACGACAGTTAAGGCTTCATAAAGTACAAATTCTGGCGACATGCCAATTTGGCAGAGGTGGTGCTATGACGGACCTGAAGGCCAGATCTGTAAATGGTGTTTATAAGATGCATAGGACCCAATGTAAAATTGCATTGAATGCAAGTAAAGCCGCGATAAGAAGGAGTACATACAGCGCATTTAGGAGAAATATATTTACTAAGTCTGTGAAGTTGCGCAGCTGAGTCTGTAATTCTCTTACTTACAGAGATCGCATTTTGGCCATAATTTCTGGCCGCTGGGCGTGGACGGGCGCAGACGGGCTTGCCTCTGGAGCACGCGCGCTGCACACTTGCATCTGTCCACTAAAATAGAGTCAAGGATCATAGAGTGCGGCTAGAATGTTGCTCGAAATGATACCAGCGAGAGGTGTCTGTGCGGCTAGAGAGGCTGAAAGTCAGGGGCCGGCCATACCATAGAGTATGGGATCATGCAGAGCCAGGCAAACAACTACCACAGGTACAAATTTAGAACAATTTTAAAACAAGAGCATTCCAAATGAAATACAATAAAAAACTATATATAGAACTAAGTTCTACGTGAAATAAAGTTTTAGTGTGCAAGTATGCGAAAAAGCAGTTCTTTTTAAAAGAGAAAAACACAAAACTACAGTTAAAATTAGCGTTTGACAAGCATTTAGTGAAAAATGTAACTGACACTCGGGGGCTGCGCGCTTGCATCTGTCCACTAAAATAGAGTCAAGGACCATAGAGTGCGGCTAGAATGTCGCTTGAAATGATACCAGCGAGAGGTGTCTGTGCGGCTAGAGCGGCTGAAAGTCAGGGGGCGGCCATAACATAGAGTATGGGATCATGCAGAGCCAGGCAAACAACTACCACAGGTACAAATTTAAAACGATTTTAAAACAAGAGCATTCCAAATGAAATACAATAAAAAAGTATATATAGAACTAAGTTCTATGTGAAATAAAGTTTTAGTGTGCAAGTATGCGAAAATGTGGTTCTTTTTAAAAGAGAAAAACACAAAACTACAGTTAAAATTAGCGTTGACAAGCATTTCGTGAAAAATGTAACTGACACTCAGGGCTTAAAACTGTATACTGCTGCAGGTACAATAGTACTACTACTAGCAAAAGAGGGTTTTGTCCCTTAATCACTAAGGCTGAGCCAGGTATTTGTAAGCAACAACAAAATGCCCATATGGTATCTCTTTAGTCAATTATTTAAATAGGACACACGTAAATGACTCAATGTGACTCAGAAATATTCATTCCTATTTCATATTTGCTTATTCTGAAAAGATTTTTTGAATTCATTTATCAAAACATTAATTCATATAAACATTACAAATAAGTTATTATAAATCCACACTCACAATCTTTCAAAAACCATATTCGCCAGCATCAATTTAAACGAAGAAAAAATTACCCAAACACCACATCTGAAAGCAGCCTACTGGAGTATGGTCAGACTGCAGCATTTTTCACAACGTCATTGCTGCTCACTGACCCGGGTTTTTATTGAGCTTAAACAGGAGCCTAATCTCGAACAATATTGGGACACCATTACAAGACCAGATGACAGAAAGCTGTATCACCAGTTCAGGGTGGGTTCTCTCCCTATCAAAGTGTTCACTAAAAATTGGCACACCCCTGTTGATGATAAATGTCCCTTTTGTCCAGCTGAGCTGGAGTCACTAAGTCATGTTTTCTTTGTCTGCCCAGCATATCGGTCACCCAGGCACAAATGGTTGAAACCGATCTGCAAGAATATGGGCATCAGAGTAGCAATGGATGCCCTCAGGATCTTAAAAACCAATACAGATGCCCCCATTATTATAGCAGTGCCTTCATTTTTAAGTTGGCTGTGGACCATCCGACGGAAAAAACTGAAGGGAGGCTAACATAATTTGTACCTCCAATATACAGTTTGTTACTGTTGTAGCTGTTGCACTATTCTTATTTTCTAATTTTTATCTTTTTACTTTGTCATAGCCTATGGTAAACCAAATGTACCTTTTTATTGCTGCTTACAGTTTTTATGATGGATGTAAAAACCTCTTTGTGATTTTAGTTATTTATTGACACTGGAGGTTACACCACAATTGTGTATCTTTTTTCTACTTTTAATCTAATAGGTATTCAACTAGTTTGAAATGTTGGTCATATACGGTCATCATGGTACTGTACCGGGTTATATGGTTTATTGATGTATGATGTCTTTTATGATTTTTTTTGTAATTAGAAATAAAGACATAAATAAACTGAGCAGTGTCCTTGTCAGAGCCAGGTTTACCAAGTTGTGGTTTACCTTGCTTGGTTCCAAAATTATTGAGACTTATGGAAGTATATAATTCAGCAATAATTATAGGTAGCTCATGCTCCTGGTTGACTGATGCAACCTGCGCGAGCCGTTGGCATGAAGCTAGAGAAGCTGCTGCACCTTTAATGTTAGACAGAATCATTGGGGAAAACACAGGAAAGTTTCCCATTAATTTCATCCCCAAATCCAGTGTAGCAGCTGCCCCATGTTCGTTCTGTATTTGTTTTAACACTTCCGGCAGCACCAACATAAACCGAGAGCTAACATTCAGCACCTCGTGGGGCTGATGTCTGCAGCCCGCTCCTTCTGCCTTATTTGTGGCCCGAGCAGATCCCTGCCAACGCATGGAAATCACAGGTGAGAGGTTTCTCCCGTCTCCGTGGGGCACCCGACAAGGATACCCCATGTGAGTAACCCATCCCTTAGTCACACGAATTGGGAGTGCACTTGTTTCTTTCTTCCAAAAATTTGCACCCATTTCCTTTGCCACATGAGGTCTCCCCAATCAATTGGTCCTGATGAGACCCCACATTGTTTAAGAGGTTGAAACGCCATTGACTTGCTACAAAACAAACCATTTATCCGGCCCCTTTGATTATAAAAAGGGCTCATGCTAAAAACATTGGCCTTTTATATATCTGGAAACCTTTTTTGCTTCATTATTCTTTTATTTCACTGTATTGTCATTTTTTCTTTTTCGGTTCTGTTCCTGTGATACACCCTGCACCATCTGTATTTATTTGCATGAATAAAACAAGTGTGTTGTCATTTTGTTGATCTTTTTCATCAGCTTCCTACTAGATTCATATCATGCCATTGTGCCTATTTTATATATAAGCTATACCTATACTTTCCAATAGGAATCGTTGTTTCTTTCATAATGTGTGATGGTACCGACAGCAGCAAAGACTGTGCCCCAAGTTTTACAGTCACCTATTTGGGGAACCATCTCATGGGGTAAGCACATAGTCAATATTCTGTGCTTGTCTTGTTGTCCCATAATGGGAATAAAGCTTCAATTTGATCTATTTTTCGGGCTATACAAAAAGGAATTACCTCACGATTTACATTAATTTTACCCATAATTGAATGAACAATTACAAGACTTAATGTAGGTACTGCAGGCAACTTTAGTTGCCCTGCTAGGCCTGCCCTTGTTGGGACAGTCATCACAGTGCGCAAAACAAATTGAGTTAAGCATGTATATAGTCGAACTATACCACTGTATAATCGCACTAGCTCATTAGCATTGAGACGTAGTAAATTAGGGAATGGTGTATAACCAGATAACTCTGGTCAGGCGGTACCTTCATTACTAAGAGGACCCATGCGTTATGGAACAATCACGTGCATAAGGGTGCCTCAGAACCAATTTTGGTGTTGCCAATGTGAACGTGGAATGTCTAAGAGCTGATATGCTCTAAGAGCTTATACGCTCTGTGTTGCTGTGGTTGTACTCAAATATTCCTATGTTAGAATCCACAGCTTGAAAATTGACCCAAGAATTAAAGACTTCCTAAGTACGCATCATGGGCTTCAACCACGGAGATTATGTCACCACCTACATTGCCAAGACCATGCAAAGATACATGTGCATGGACTGCAGGTCTGCAACTGTCAGCAATTGGAATAGGCTGGGCCATGTTAGAACAGTAGTGGAAAGAAAATGCAAACCTTAATATGGGTAATCATTTTAAAGGATCAAGCTTGAACAACCAACAACAAAAAATAGGTGCTTCCTAAAATACTGTGGAGGATAAATCCTCAGCACCATGGACGTCTCAAGAGGACGTGTGATGGTACTATGGGCATGCATAAGTACTAATCAAGAAACCTGTTTAATAAATAACTGACCAATCATTGGTGGCGCCATGTTGCATGGATTCTGCTGGTAAGCAGAACTCTGCTTTTGGATGACAGCACGTCAGAATGTAGGGACTGTGTCTCGCTACCAAGTCAGTACCTGGCAGCCCAAATTCAGGCTAGCTAACAGTGCCTAACATGAACTACTAACCTTCATAGAGTAGCAGGTGGTTTTGGCAAACCTAGAACATGAACCTTTAGTCCCCAAGGGAAACATGGGAACAGATCATCACCTTTCGAATCCCACTCACGCGTGCCCTTAGTAAACAAAGGAAGGACACAATGAATGTTTACCACACATTTTTTGAAACTATCAACTATCAACATTACTAGCAGGATGTATCCAATTGATAACCCTACCATGGCAAATTATCAACCTGTCTAGGCCTATTCTTGCTGTGTAAGCAAAGAGATATATGAGTGATCTTTGGGATTAGAAATGGACCCCATACCTGGAATGTGTTTATTCCAGGGCTAGTCTCTCGGCAGTAATTCTCCTTAGTACCCACAAAGGGACAAAACACAGTTTATATGATAAAACTACTGTGTTGTTAAGCTGCAGCTGTTCTACTGTGTTATGTTTAAAACATTAGGAGCTGTTGCTGACCAAGCAGAAAGCAGTGCAACATGATCTTATGTATTCTAAAAATCCTTGTACGAACTGTGCAGACGGAATCCCAAGAAGAGCCACTGAAAAACAAAAAGAATTTACAAATAATTTCCAAAATAATGTCACAAAATCAAAGATGTTATGTGCGGCTGTTCATGCAGAAGCAGCCTAAACACCTAATACACTAAACTAAGAGAAAACCAAAGTGGGCCCAAAAGGGAAATCACTACAAATACAGTTTACCAGATAACAAAACAGAAAAACATCTACAGTCACTCACCTTTAATCTCCTCTAGGCGTCATGAATCCTTCATCAATGTTGCAAATGCCTGTGGGCCAACAGAATTACCTGCTGACCCATGTCTATGACTTCCCTTCCTAAGTTTCTATCCATAGCATTTCTGACACCTTGGTAATACAGAAATCTAGAATCCACCATAATGTTTGTTTTCTTTAGATAATGCCTTACATTTTGGGAATTTGTGCTTCTTTTGTATCACTATTTTCAACTAATGTGTCATTCGACATTTTTTCATTCTTACACACTGCTAAAATGCATGACACACCTATACAGGCTTAATTCATAGCATGACATTTATTAGGGTCACCCTTTGTGGCATTCTATTTCCCTCACCTTTATACTTTTGGAAGTAATGTTTTGCCCATATTTTCCTTTCCTCACCTTTCGTACATTCCTTGTGCATTATTTTCTGCAGTGTATCTTGCTCCCACTTGTTCACTAAAAGCTAAAACATTTTGACAATAGTAATTTGTACTCTTAATAAGGGCCTGAATTAGAGTTTGGCGGATGGGTTACTCGGTCGCAAACATGATGGATATCCCATCTACTGTATTACGATCCCCATAGGTTATAAAGGGATCTTAATATGGTGGATGGGATCTCTGTCATGTTTGTGACTGAGTAACCCCCTCCACCAAACTCCAAATCAGGCCCTAACTCATCTGTTAAAGCACTAGATCAGCATGAGATGGGGACAGAAATAGGAACAAAAAAGTATGTGATAGTAAACTGGGTGTTTTCAAATATTCTAGCAGGGTTTGTTAGTTGACTTGCAGTCATTTGATGGTGACGAATTGACTGTGTGATTTCTATAATACTTATTTTAAGGTTCTACATCTTCTTTGTATTGTAACTGCGTTTGGTAACAATGTAAATTTATGCTGATAATTAGAATGGATTGAGCCGGTTGGAGTAAACAGGCTGTTAAGTCAAGGGATGTCTTTGATGCAAGGTTTCCTCTACTTAAGGTTAAGGACTGGAATCCCACAGGAGGAGGTCTAAAGCCTTTTATGAGGCTTGGGGTTTTATGTGGGGTAGGATGATCACCTATTCACTCTGAGTTTAATGGAATGGTTATCGTAACTGAACTATATTGCGTTACATGGGTAATCGTGGGTTTTGCTGCTTGATCTTCTTCAGGTGTTGAATTTTTGCAGTTGCATATAGTCCTGTTTGTCCGACATGTGCTTGTCCCTGCACCTCAAACTGTACTCTTAGATGGCCCTGACGGTTGCTCTCACCCACTCCATAATTTAGGATGAGGCTCCAGTGCCATTTCTTCTGTAAGAGACTATACTCCCTTCTTTTCCTGCCTTTATGCACCCTGCTTGGAAGGAATTGTCCCCTCTCTGTTGCGCAGGTCTCTCTCTGCATTGACAGAGCTGTGTGTTTGTATCAGTAATGGAAAAGTAGGAGTATTGGAGGGCAGAGTTTAGCCCACATGTACCTGAGAAAAACTGATGTCTTGTTTTTTAATCTTCCAATAGGCCCATTTGCATATGAAGGTTTGTTCAATACTACCTTCTATACTACAAACCATTGAACTTTAAGCCTACTTTGACGTGTCTTTCTGTTGGCTGTCAATTTACTTACTATTATATTATTGCTTGTCAAACATAGATGACTCTTTTTTGTTGAGAATGTTTGTCATGAATTTTCCCTCTTTGTCCTGAATTGTGACGGTCAATGCCCAGAATTTGTCTTCATGCCAAGTTTCACCCTAGAATGTATCCTAAAGGAAACACTAAATTAAACTGTAGCCTTTGTGCAGTGATTTACCGTATGCTTGCATGTGCCCATTTAATCTAGCCAGGCCTTTGTATTTAGCTGTGACTCACTGGCCTCCAGTGCACATCTTCTGTGACTCTACAACTCTATCCTTTAGATTTTCTTGTCACTCAGTGTCAGGGCCGGTTTATGTGCTATTGGTGCCCAGTGCGATAATCATTTTTGGCGCCCCCACATTCTCACTACCACCGGGCAAAAGTTCCCCTCAACTCAATCATAAGTTATTGCTAAACACAGGTCAGCCCCCAGTGCTGCCGCACCAGTTGCACTGCCTTAAAGCCTTAAAACAGGCCCTGCTCAGGAGAGGAGTAATGTCCACTCTTGTTCAAAGTGTGCATGTCACTTTGGCCAGCAGTCTTGCGACAGCCAGCCTGATATGCACACTTTAAACCTCTCCAAATTGAGCTGTCTTGGACAGCAGGATGGAGAAAAGGCATAGGTGCCTTGTGCCTAAAGGACTATCAAGATAGCTGTCTCCAACCAATCCTGGTGCTTCTCTCATTATGCTTAATATTATCACTGGCATGAAAGCTGCATCTGGGGTGGTAGAGGGGAGTTGGCTGAGGCTCTGGAGCTCGATCTGGTACTGCTGAAGAGAAGAACACCAAGGACACGTGGGTAAGTAAACCTTTTTTATTATTACTTTTTTGACCCACTGACAGGCACTGCGAGAAACTCACACTGCCTTCAGCCTTCAACTTTTGAGCTCTCAATCATGGCCCGCTATAAATAAAACACTGTTAAGGAGCCATTATTGAGATCTTTGGCATTGAGACTAAAGACAATTATCACAGTGCCAGTCACTGGATTAAAACATTCACTTCGCTACTGCCTCTCCACCTCTAATTATTAATGCCCGCTACTGCATCCCGGGAGGCGTGCAAGGAGAAGCAGAAGTGACCCAAGCATATTAGAACAAGACAATGGGTCTAGATTGCATTTTCAGCTAGAAACCAGACCTACTGTCTTTGAAAGTACTTGTTATCAAATGGTTTATCTCCCAAGTGGACCTACGCAAATCTATGCAGGCAAAATGAATCGTGATTTGGAGAGTGACAAAATTCACAAATGTTGAGGAATTTGGAGAAAAGATCTGTGAAAGACAAAGCCTAAGAAACATTTCCTGGCCAAATCTTTCACAGGAACCCAATTCACAAAGAGCCTCCGCACTTGTGGTGGAATCTCTGCACTGCAGTTTTTCATGGTGGAGATTACGCCACGAGTACGGAGCCTCCCGCAACAACTGCAGATGCTCTTTGTGAGTTGGGCCCAGAGAGTCATTGTCAACGATGTGGGTGTACAGATAGGAAATAACATTTTACAAATTCACAAAAACAAACTAGATGGAACAATTAAGTGTTTATTTTCATCCTCCGAAAAAAGAAATAGATTGGTGGGATGAGCACCTGCAAAAAAAATCTTTGTTGTAAATTCCACAGATATTTAAGGAGGTGTATTAACTCATCAAACTCTTACTATGGAGATTACTGTCCCATGCACACTTATCTACAGCACTTTAAGTAAGATGTAAAAGTTGGGAGGGTCTCAAAAAGGGGTTTAGCAAAATATGCATAACAAGGAATACTTTACGCTAGTTGTGTGACATGTAAAACAGACCTGCAAACTCACACAGTGGCACCATGTGACACATGATATCAGCTCCCTTCACATGGTCACCCGGTGAGGAGTCAATATCACACGGTGGCAAGGAAAAGGATCTGAAAACCACCGCAAACAGTGAATTATCGGGCATCACTTTTCCCTGTTTGAAGAATTATGTGACTTATTTCAGTTACTTTTGATTATAGTAGTGCCCTGTACTCTACAGTGTACAGTTGTAATCTGGGGTGGTATTCTGTGTACTGCCAGAACAGTGTGCCATAAACTGTGGACAGCAGCAGGGTTGCTCCTGCAGTATCAACATAGCACATGGAACATGGTCTACAATTATGTCTTATGATAGAAGACGAGTACCGAGCATTAATATCAGCGCATGTGACCTTTTAGTGCTGAAATCTTTAAAGTAGCCTGCAAGGCGTTCGGGACTGCATCACATGATCTCGTACACTCACGTGACTCCCATAAACTGTTGTTTCAATAGGAAAGGGTTGATAGGAAAGCAACTCTTCCTACCTCACTAACACAACCAAACAGACATACAAGGCCTGGTGGAGAACATCGTTCATTCTTCCTTAAATGCTTCAGACATGAGGATAAGAAAAAGGGGACTTATTTATATGTGTATCACAAAAAGAATGTCCATGGGTCTAAATACAATGAACATACTACCTTACAAGATGCAACATGAAAAACAAGCCAGGATAAAGAACAAATGTGTAACTAGTCCTGGAAATATCCTAGGAATAAATGTTATCCTAAGAAATAAGGATGCCCATCAGTCACCACACCGTACCACCCTTCATCATTTGGGATACCTTATGGACCTTCCCATTTTATGAGACATAAATGATGAGAAAGGACTAGAGACATCGTCCTGCATCAAATTATGGCTCACCGTGCGGTCCTTCCGATGTTGACTAGAAGTCTAATGTGATGGGTAAGTGAATTGCAGTGCATGTGAGTGTGAAAAAGAGTGGATTAAAATTGGGTAAATGAGTAACATTGCATTTTATTATTTTACTCAATTCCTTAATGTTAACAACCAGAGTAACACAGAGCAGTCTTAAACAAATATCTGCCCAGATAGAGTATGGGTCGACATGTTTCAGCAATATAAGTGTACCTTTGTCCTTGCCTTCCTCAGGACCTTTGTTGGTAATTGCTACTGCAATGTGTGAATGTGAACAAAATAGTGTTAACAATGAATGGAAAAAGAAGAAAAAAGAACGTTATCACCTGGATTCCTAGGTGTCTATCTTTCCTGCACATTGACTGATGTGTCACTGAGAAAGAAAAACAAGTATTACTATGTTGTAGTGCGCATCTCGAACTAAGGTATAAGTCTAAAGTCAGGTGTCTTAATTTGTCAGCATCCTGATATTACAAAGAGGTTAATCGCAGTGGCATATTGCTCACATTCATATACAGTTGTCGTTACATCATGTCAAGCCTTGTTACTTAGATGTAATATAGCCCCTGCTTACCTTTTTAGCAGGAGAAAGTAGCCTCACCTCACCTGGCTGCGGCTCAGGGAGAGGAAGCACCGTTCTAAAATAGGGGGAAAAAGAACAAGGAACTACGTTGAATGTTCCATCTCCACCTAGTTGTTTGTGCGTTCCGAGTAAAAAGCCCCTCATTCAGTCATCATTTCATTCTGTGTAGTCGTTGTCTTGAGGAATCCTATAGAGTGGATTCACTGTTAGACTCAGTTAACTGGCACATTCAAATCTGTGGTTTTGTGCAGTATGGTGTTATAGCCTGCTGTTATGGGTAAATGTGTCATGCCATCTATGGTTATAATCTTTAGTGGCAATGGCATCAAGGTCACATGGTATACATACACGTATTTGAAAAATAAGATTGAAAGATAAAACGAATTTGTTCTATCGTTATTCATGCAGGTAAATACGCGGAGCCATACTCTCATAATAGCTGCCTGGCCCCTGTGATGTAGGAAGAAAGATCGGATCGCATATTTAGACATAAAACTTGTCTACATGGTGCCAACCACAGGCTTGCCCCAGGTCTAGCCTCATAACTCGTTGTCTGGTAGCTAGTATCGATAAATCAAGCCCAGAAGAGGTATAGCTCCCTTACCTGTCCGTCGGTACTTCTCGCCGGCATCTGAGCCGACTTGGGGAGGTACCGGACAGACTGTCACGCCCATTTTTATTCACCGTGAGCGCTGGTTGGTCAGTGGCGTTATGTGATCAAATCACATGATCATGATTTCTTGGGAGATGTAGTTCGTACATTTATAAATATTAATTAATCTCGTCCTGATTTGATCTGATGTTATGGTATAATCTTTGTAAAGGTACTAAAATGTTTGTACATACAAAGAAGTAAAAAGCGAGTTATCTTACGAAAAAGATGTAGCTTACTCGTAGGTAACTCATCACGTGATCCCGCGTTTGCGCTTCTCGTGTCATCGCAAATGGGGACTTGTAGTTCCAACATAGTTATGAGTTGCATAATGATAGTATAAAATCGATATATACGGTCTCACAAGGAGTACTCGGTGATTATTATCGTTGGTATCATTAAAGGGCAGTTTTCTTTTGAGTGGTAATTTTAAATGAGTTTAGTGCCGAACACATCCAGAAAAAGCCGCAGGACCCTTGGGCTAAAATCAAAAATACCCAATATGGTGTACATCAATAATGTGATAGGTGCCACTCATCTCACTATCTGAAGTGGCAATGGCAATGAGATAGAGACACATCATGGAGATGGAATCATATAGGGCTCCCTCTCACTAACAATAAAACTTTATTGACAATGGCAATCAATCAGTCTGTGCATAGTCAGCCTACAGATGTATTTGAATGTTTGAGTATACATCTAAACAAATCACAATATTTAAATTAGTGTTTTTGAACCAACGAGATGTGCTTGATGGCTTATGGAATCTGAAGGAACCCTTTTTAAGTGTGGAGTATAAGACTGTGGCCCAATAGTGATGTTCATCCCTCTTGCAGTAAATCTGAAGGAGTGGTAAATGCTGGTTAAGGTGAAGACCATGGGATCTCATCATTCAGTCCTGCCTTGTCGCTACCTAACCTGAAAACCCATTTCTGTTCTCTGATCAATAGGTATTTTGATATGTCGATGACATGATCTGGAATATATGGCTGTTCCAACACTGTCCACTGGAAGTCTGACTGGCTATGTTTAACCTCCAGAAAGTGGCTTGTAAGTTTGGTGGCCTGCTTTCTGCATCGTACAGTACTTTTGTGCTCCGAGATTCTTGTCTTTATTTTGCGGGTCGTCATACCCACATATTTCAGCTGGCACGGGCAAGTGATCAAGTATATAAGCTTATCGCTATTGGAGATAGTGAATCTTTTTTGTAGCCATGGCCTATTAGTACTGATTTTGATCTCAAGTGACCTACGTGTCTGTGGACAAGCTGCACAGGTACCACAAGGATAGTGGCCCTGGACTGCTGGTAAGTCCCACATGGTGCCTACAGTGTTTGGTATTTTATTTTTTGGTCATGTGAGGACCAATCGATCTCTAAAATTCGGTCCACTTTTAAATGCAAATAGAGGAGGCTGGATAGATTCTTGGCCTGTGTTTAATATCGACCAGTGTCTTTTGACAATCCTCTGTATGATGTTAGATAAGGTACTGTATGTGTTGACAAAGGTCAATCTCTCCAAACTTTGTTTGGGTGCCGATGGTTTAAGTTGTTGTTCTTAGCTCACTTGAGAGAACGACACACCAGTTTAGGGGGATATTTTCTCAGATGTAGTTGTTCAGTGAGTAAGGTAGAGTGTTCCTTGAACCCAGTTTTGGTGTAACAATTCCTCTGTACCCTCAAAAATTGACCGTAAGGATATTTTCTCAGATGTAGTTGTTCAGTGAGTAAGGTAGAGTGTTCCTTGAACCCAGGTTTGGTGTAACAATTCCTCTGTACCCTCAAAAATTGACCGTAGGGAGGATTATCCCTCAAGGATTTCGGATGGTAACTATCCTAGCATAGCAGGGAATTGCGTGACATTGGTTTCCTGTATAGTTCTGATTGGAGACCTGTTGAAGTAGCCAAGATCAGTAAGTCCAGGAAAGCCAGTTGTTTCTTGTCAAATTCTACTGTGAATCGTAAGAATTAGTTTCTGTTGTTAAGCCATGTAAGAAAACCCTGCAGATCTTAATGCTGCCTCGCCAGATGACCAAGATGTCATCTATATATCGTTTCCACAACCCTACTGAATTGTGATCAATACATGTTCTTGCTTGAAGCAATGGACATATAAATTTGCCAAACTTGGAGCAAAAATGCTCCCCATACTGGTACCAGAGGTTTGCAGGTATATTGTATCCTCATATTTGAAGATATTTTCTTTCATGGCGAGGGTGGCACATGTCATGATGAATTGTACCAGGGTAATGGAATAAAGGTCCCAAGCCATCAAAAGAGTGGTAATGGCTTCCAAAGTTTCGTCCTGAGGGATTGATGTGTATAGTGATTCCACATCGAATGATACTAGGTAGTCAGTAGTGGTGTCAAATTCCATCTCTGGTAAGAGTCATAACACATCCTCGGTGTCTTGTAGGAAGGTAGGCATTTCATTTACCATCCTACAAGACATTTCATTTACCTTCCTACAATACACCAAGGATGTATTACGGGCATTTTTGCTCCAAGCTTGGCAAATGTATCTGTCCATTGCTTCGAGCAAGAACATGTATTGACCACAACAAACCCATTTCACAATTCAGTACGGTTGTGGAAACGATATATAGATGATATCTTGGTCATCTGGCGAGGCAGCATAGAAGATCTGCAGCGTTTCCTTACATGGCTTAACAACAGAAACAAATTCTTACAATTCACTGTAGAATTTGACAAGAAACAACTGGCTTTCCTGGACTTACTGATCTTAGCTACTCCGACAGGTCTCCAATCAGAATTATACAGGAAACCTATGTCACGCAATCCCCTGCTATGCTATGATAGTTACCATCTGAAATCCTTGAGGGATAATCTTCCCTACGGTCAATTTTTGAGGGAACAGAGGAATTGTTCCAACAAAACTGGGTTCAAGGAACACTCTATCTTACTCACTGAACAACTACATCTGAGAAAATATCCCCCTAAACTGGTGCGTCGTTCCCTCAAGCGAGCAAAGAACAACAACCGCGAGGCTCTCTTTGAACCATCGGCACTCAAACAAAGTTTGCAGAGATTGACCTTTGTCAACACATACAGTACCTTATCTTACAACATACAGAGGATTGTCAAAAGACACTGGTCGATATTAAACACAGGCCAAGAATCTATCCAGCCTCCTCTATTTGCATTTAAACGTGGACCGAATCTTAGAGATCGATTGGTCCACACAAGACCAAAAAATAAGACACCACATACTGTAGGCACCATGTGAGACTTACCAGCAGTCCAGGGCCACTATCCTTGCGGTACCTGTGCAGCTTGTCCACAGACACGTAAGTCACTTGAGATCGACATCGGTACTAATAGGCCATGGCTACAAAAAAAATTCATTAACTGTAATAGTGATAAGCTTATATACTTGATCACTTGCCCGTGCCAGCTAAAATATGTGGGTATGACGACCCGCAAGATAAAGACAAGAATCTCGGAGCACAAAAGTACTGTACGATGCAGAAAGCAGGCCACCAAACTCACAAGCCACTTTCTGGAGGCTAAACATAGCCCGTCGGACTTCCAGTGGACAGTGACGGAACAGCCATATATTCCAGATCATGCCACCGACATATCAAAATACCTATTGATTACAAAACAGAGATGGGTTTTCAGATTAGGTAGCGACAAGGCAGGACTGAATGATGAGATCCCATGGTCTTCACTGTAACCAGCATTTACCACTCCTTTATATTTACTGCAAGAGGGATGAACATCCCTATTGGGCCACAGTCTTATACTCCACACTTAAAAATGGTTCCTTCAGATTCTATAAAGCCATCAAGCACATCTTGTTGGTTCAAAAACAGTAATTTAAATATTGTGATTTGTTTAGATGTATACTCAAACATTCAAATACATCTGTAGGCTGACTATGCACAGACTGTTTGATTGCCATTGTCAATAAAGTTTTATTGTTAGTGAGAGGGAGCCCTATATGATTCCATCTCCATGATGTGTCTCTATCTCATTGCTATTGCCACTTCAGATAGTGAGATGAGTGGCACCTATCACATAATTGATGTACACCTTATCGGGTATTTTTGATTTTAGCCCAAGGGTCCTGTGGCTTTTTCTGGATGTGTTCAGCACTAAACTCATTTAAAATTACCATTCAAAAGAACACTGCCCTTTAATGATACCAACGATAATAATCACCGAGTACTCCTTGTGAGACCGTATATATCGATTTTATACTATCATTATGCAACTCATAACTATGTTGGAACTACAAGTCCCCACTTGCGATGACACGAGGCGCGCAATCGTGGGATCATTTCACTAGTTACCTACGAGTAAGCAACATCTTTTTCGTAAGATAACTCACTTTTTACTTCTTTGTATGTACAAACATTTTAGTACCTTTACAAAGATGATACCATAACATCGGATCAAATCAGGATGAGATTAATTAATATTTAAAAATGTACGAACTACATCTCCCAAAAAATCATGATCACGTGATGTGATCACGTGACACGCCACTGACCAACCAGCGCTCACGGTGAATAAAAATGGCCGTGACAGTATGTCCGGTACCTCCCCAAGTCGGCTCAGACACCGGCGAGAAGTATCGACGGACAGGTAAGGGAGCTATACCTCTTCTGGGCTTGATTTATTGATACTAGTTACCCAGACAACGAGATATGAGGCTAGATCTGAGGCAAGCCTGTGGTTGGCACCATGTAGACAAGTTGTATGTCTAAATTTGTGATCCGATCTTTCTTCCTACATCACAGGGGCCAGGCAGCTAATATGAGAGTATGGCTCCGCGTATTTACCTGCATGAATAACGAAAGAACAAATAAGTTTTATCTTTCGATCTTATTTTTCAAATACGTTTATGTACACCATGTGACCTTGATGCCATGGCCACTAAAGATTATAACCATGGCATGGCATGACACATTTACCCATAACAGCAGGCTATAACACCATATTGCACAAAACCACAGACTTGAATGAGCCAGTTAACTGAGTCTAACAGTGAATCCACTCTATAGGATCCCTCAAGACAACGATTACAGATAATGAAATGATGACTGAATGAGGGGCTTTTTACTCGGTATGCAGAAACAACTAGGTGGAGATAGAAAATTCAACGTCGTTCCTTGTTCTTTTCCCCCCTATTTTAGAGCGGTGCTTCCTCTCCCTGAGCCGCAGCAAGGTGAGGTGAGGCTCCTTTCTCCTGCTAAAAAGGTAAGCAGGGGCTGTATTACAGCTAAGTAACAAGGCTTGACATGATGTAACGGCAACTGTATATGAATATGAGCAATATGCCACTGCGATTAACTTCTTTGTAATATCAGGATGCTGACATAATAAGACACCTGACTTTTGCCTTATACCTTAGTTCGAGATGCGCACTACAAGTTAGTAATACTTGTTTTTCTTTCTCAGTGACACATCAGTCCATGTGCAGGAAAGATAGACACCTAGGAATCCAGGTGATAACGTTCTTTTTTCTTCTTTTTCCATTCATTGTTAACACTATTTCGTTCAAATTCACACATTGCAGTAGCAATTACCAACAAAGGTCCTGAGGAAGGCAAGGACAAAGGTCCACTTATATTGCTGAAACATGTCGACCTATACTCTATCTGGGCAGATATTTGTTTAAGACTGCTCTTTGTTGCTCTGGTTTTTAACATTGGGGAATTGAGTAAAATAATAAAATGCAATGTTACTCATTTACCCAATTTTAATCCACTCTTTTTCACACTCACATGCACTGCAATTCACTTACCCATCACATTAGACTCCTAGTCAACATCGGAAGGACCGCACGGTGAGTCATAATTTAATGCAGGACAATCTATCTAGTCCTTTCTCATCATTTATGTCTCATAAAATGGGAAGGTCCATAAGGTATCCCAAATGATGAAGGGCCGTACCGTGTGGTGACTGATGGGCATCCTTATTTCTTAGGATAACATTCATTCTTAGGATATTTCCAGGACTAGTTACACATTTTTTCTCTATCCTGGGTTGTTTTTCATGTTGCATCTTGTTAGGTAGTAGGTCCATTGTATTTAGACCCATGGACATTCTTTTTGTGATACAGTTATAATAGGGACTGTGTCCATGCCTGGTCATAAATTATTCCCTAGGGCCCTTCCCTAACGTATTGTTTTTGCTTGGACTTATTTACATGCCCTTTGTGCCGCCGGTACGTCACTTTTTCCCATTTTAAAAGTAACGCACCGATGGCGCAAGGGGCTTGTAAATAAGCTCCAGGGTTTTAAGTGGTCTGCAATAATTGGGAGGTCTCTACAGAGACGTAGCTAATTAAGAATGTGGCTTACATGTGTAAACTAGATTTCTGTCATCCCTAATGTGTGGCAACCGAACTGTATTTTGGTGTAAGATTAAGTAAAATGTGAAATATCAACAGGAACTAAGTCACTGAAATGGTTTACCAGAAAGTTTTTTTTTTTTTTACATGAATTGTTCAGAAATCGATCAGTGTTGTTTGCAGTAACGTTAAGGACATGAATATAGGGCCAGACAGGGACCCATTTCTATGTCTGTTTTTAATTACTAACAGGTGTGAGACTGGGACAGCCCCAATACAGTTAAAACTCTACAAAGAAATATCAGCTTCCTTCACCCATTTCACACAAACAAATTGTAGATTAGAAGGATCTGCAAGGGTAGGCGTATTAGTACATTGTTTAAATAAATGTTGCACAGAAAAGAACAATTATCAGACTGAAGAAGCATATTGTGTGTGACTTCTGTTTCTTCTTAATGTCTATATCTTTTTAATTTCTGTGCAGTGTTTTTTGAAGACAATACATTTATTTCCAGCATGTATTTGTTGTTTTCTAGAAAACAAGAGAGACAAATGACTCCATGGCAAGCTTCCACTGTTTTGTAACAGTAAAAAAAAAGGATCCGAATGCGTCATGATGACGCATGCATGTTCAAGTGTGATGATGCATGGCAAGTATACATTATCAAGCTGGAGCCTGCTTTTTTGGCATTTTTTGCTTTTGCAAATGCTTCTTTAGAGATTAGCCTGACGTTGAAGTGTTCTGTGAATTACCCTAAATCTCACAGGCTTGAGTATACTGTGCACATTGTGGCCCTAATGATGATGCCAGTTGGAATTGCCTCCGACCGACACCGGTTCGGTGAGGGAACGCATCTGACCATAGGTCGGTGGGTCTGAACACCTAATTATGATGTGACCACACATAGGGGGCCGATTATGATGTTGGGCAGAAAGCTTCCTCCCAACAGTTGTATTCTCCTCAACCGTGTCGGAGCCCTTCTGACCGACTCAGTTGGTTTACAATCCGCTCGACCGATTACGATGTCTGCGTTGGAAGGTAGACCGTGCAGTCCTTCTGTATCGGTTCCGACAGGCTCTAGGAGAAATCGTGTCAGTCGGAACCGCATCGTACACACCAATGGACAGCGTTTTTGACATCGGGATTATGATATTGATTTCCAACAGCCTTTCTGCATCGGCCTATCTGACACAGAAAGGATGTCAGAAAGTGACTTTGGGGTTCCCTGGCAGGGCTCCCTTCATCCTTCGGCCTCCGGTTGGAGACTAAGGCGGCACCTAAAGGACACCCTTGTAAAATCCTGCACTGTGTGGCAGACACTGTGGGGTGACCGTGACAGGGTGCAGGGTTTTCTACACACACCCAATTTGCCCATAGGAGCCTGTGTTACAGCCGGTTCTCAGGTGGAACCCAAGCTCCTATAGGAAGCAATGGGAATCTGACCGAACGGTAATCGGGCGGGCGGAACCACCGACCCCGAGTAGGGCGGTGCTGATTCCGAGTTGGGCAGAGAGTTTCTGCCCACCATCGTAATCGGCCCCATAGTGCGGTCGGAAACTTTCATTTCAACCTGAGAAAGAATGTTTGGCAGTGTTTTGGGTTTGTGAATGACTCCATGTATTCTTGTATGGAAAACCTTTCACAGTAGTGACTAACCATCAAGCACTGTTGACGATATTTGGCAATCCCAAAAACAATTGCCACTTCATATTGAACGTTGGGGATTGAGGTTACAAGAATACAACTATACAATGATTCATTGTCCAGGGAATGATCAGAATCCTGCTGATTATTTTTCATGAGTGTCATTAAAGTGCCCTGGTACCACATCATAGACAGTGGAGGCCTACATCAATTTCATTGTGAAATCGAGCACACCAGCTGCCATGTCTTTAGAACAAATTGTCAATGCCATGAGCTAAGATAGTGACATGTTGAAGTTAAAAGACATTATTGCCCATCCATTATGGAACTAGCACTCTTGAACTCTCACTGATGACAGTGAGTACTTGAAGTTCAAAAATATAAGAGATGGATTTACACTGACTCAAGAAGGCCTCATTCTGTGAGGTACACTAATTGGTATTCCTGACAGTCTATGACAGGTGATTGACATCACCCATGAGGGACATCGAGGAATAGCTGCCACAAAAAGAGCTCTCTTTGACTGAGTCTGGTTATCTTACCTCGACGTGAGGGTCAAATAAGGATTAAAGACTTGTCGTATAGGCAACTGTCTTTCATCTTAAGTTATTCAGCGGTCTTTGACCATATCAGAATTGCCTCATCATGTTTGGAAGACAATTGCTATTGATTTCTTTGGTTCTCTTGAGAATGGACTTCTTTTTCTAGTCATTGTTGAGGAATACTCCCACCTTCCATTGGTAGAAGACCTTTCATTCACTACACATGAAAAGGTTATTCAAAAATTAAATAGCATCTTTGCGACATGGGGTGTACATACAATCTTAAAATCTGACAATGGCCCACCTTTTAATAGTTGTGAATTAAAAAACTTTCTAAATTACCTTATAATAAAGCATCAGAAAAGCAATCCTCTTTTTCCCCAGGCTAACAGTCTGGTAGAATGGTTCATGAGTACTCTAATGAAAGCTTTTGAGTGTGCTGCATTGTAGAAGCTTGACTTTAAAGTTGTTTTGAACACTACTCTTCGAACATACCGATTAAACCTTTACTCAATGACAGGGGAAAGCTCTGTAACGTTCATGTTTCGAAGGGCCATGACAACAAAGCTGCCCCAGTGGACCTACCTCAGATCCAAGAATGAGGAAGACATTTATACTGGTGATTTTGGTTGCAAACAGAAAATGAAAATATATGCTGACAGACAACGTCATGTAAAAGATGTCACCTTTACAAGAGGAGATCTAGTGCTTGTCAGACAACACAGAAAAAGAAAGTCTGATGCTCCTTTTGATGCTGAGTCTTTTACCATCAGTAACACCAAAGGACACACGATGACTGCCCAGCATACTGGGAAGTCCCTTGCAAAAGTTTTCTCTCATTTTCGACATGTGTCCCATCAGTCACCAAACATCAATGTCAATGTAGAGAGACTGGGTACATACAGACTGTTGATGACTCTGGGCCAGATTACCATTGGTTCACCTAACCGCTGCACAGCTAAAGCCCTGGTCAGATCGCCTGCCAGATTAGAAGTTTCATCCTGTCTGGCGGGCTTTTTTGGGCGTTCCCACAGTGGTGCCACGTAATGGGAACACCAAAAACAGTTCCTGCACGGCATGGATTGAAACTCACATGTTATGCCCCCTATGTGCATCCACAGGGCTCAGAGGCACTTGTCTTAAAGCAGTACATGGAAAAAAATAATTGAATTGTGAACAGAACTGTATTTTGAAAAAGGAGCGGCACATCAACAAATGGGCTGTAAGATTATCCAAATGTTATTGTTAAGACTCCTCTGGTACCTGCAGGAAAATGAACAGATAAGTGGAGGAGGGAGTTACACCTAGCATGGCTGGATAACAAAAAAAGCGTAGTCCATAATCCATATCTAAGCAGTAAATAAAAAGAAAAAACTTGTAAAAGATGTTTTGATGTCCAGATGGGGAAAGCAAAATAGTGGGCAAGGATAGGCCAACAGAAGGGTGCTCAGATGGAGAGAAGCAATGCGGGGGTAGGGAGGAGAGACAATAGGTGGCAGAAAAAGAGAGCACGGCTGTGGGCATGGCACACAGAGGGACGAAAGCAACAGGGAAGGTGGACACTGGGAGAAGAAGCACCCGGCGATACACTAACATGGAGTGGGCAGGTACGAAGCACACAGGTGAAAAAGCAACAGGGGGAGGACATGAGAGTAAGGGCAAAAAGGAGAAATGTGTGGAGAAGTGTATAGGTGACAGAGAGCAACACAGAGTGCAGAGGATGGGAAGTACAGGAATTAGACAGCTGGAAAACCCATGCACTTTGTGGATTGTTTAACCAAAAAGAAAAAAAGTTGTGCTTGAAAAGAAAACAGTTGAAGCTTAGAAGACAAACAACCAAAATAAATGGTAGAGAGGCTATGCTCCATGGGAGGAACAAACAAAAGATTGACAAGCTTGGGCAGTAATAGGAAGTAGATAAATGAGACTATTAGGAAATCCAATCAATTTTATTCAGTGGATGGGCTTCGGGCCCTTGTATTTTCTTGGTAAGTCCATATTATGTATTTAGCAGGCTCAACCTAAAACCCTGTCTACAGTTCCTACATGATTTCATACTCTAACTTGCGAGTAGCAACAACTCAAATTAATGCAGAGCAACTGTTGCATTCTTGCTTTTCCTGTGCTTGTTTGTTATCTGTGATTTACCCCATTGTGCTGGAACCTGGAATGTGTGATGCGTACTTGCATCCTACATCCTTGGTTCCAGATTCTATTCCAACTGATTTATCTCCTGCATCTTCAGCCTAACAGATGTGCTGTGCTTCTTCTATTCAACTTCAAATAAATTACTATTTTTATACAAAGGAGCTTCTTACTTTTTTACACTGGCGACGGAGGGACCCTTATCTATTTTCTGCCACATCACTTCGAAGCACAGGAGCAGAAATATAAAGAATCCACGTTATCATCATCAGATGTTGATCTGTCTATTTCAGGAAGGAAACGGAGCATTTCCTAATCATTTTGCTGTTACCCCGGTGAAGCTGCGCTAAGTATTCAACTTTTTGTTGATTTATTCGTGTTTTCTTCGTGTTTTCCTCTCTTCTCTTCAAAAAAACGGCAACTGCGCTACGTCAGCAAACACCGACGCTTGGGCCAATCAGCATCGTGCAGTGTTTGTTACTCCTGATTGGCTATTGGGAACAAGCCTTGAGTCATCGTACATCATCGCACATTGTATCTCAAGCCTTTGCGCAGCACGCAGACCTGCCGTGTTTGTTGCCATAGCAACCAAATCACCGAGTGTGTGTCACACGAAGGATTACTTCAACTTCACCGGGCAAGCACGTTTTAATCATTTTCCTCGAACCAAAAGGATAAAGGTACTGTTTTACACGCACTCTATCATTGCGTGTGTTCCTATATTTATTTATTTTAGAAATAATTTTATAGACAAAAATTTTTATGGACATGACATTTTTCCTCATCAAAACTGTTTTGGGAAAATTAATTCAGTGACTCAAATTATTACTACTGGGCTCCAAACTGCTTCTATATTCCAAGTTTTATTCTGAAATTTTGTGGAATTCTCAGTGGAAGTTTGTACTTCTTTTATTATACTGCCATCTACTGGATATTTTTAGTAACATTTTTTCGTTTCATTTCTGTTAGTGTTATTTTCAGACAGTCATCTTGACAATTTTTTCTTCCTACTTCCAACATGCAATTTGATCCGCCACAAAATTTTTTACAGTCTAAGGGTGATCCACCTATTCCATGGACAAGATGGAAAGAGGAATTTTTCACATATCTCAAAGCCATGGATGGAGAACGCATGTCTGCGGAGAGAAAGAAAAACATATTTCTACACTGTCTCGGCTCAGAAGGACAATTAGTTTTTAGAACTTTACCTCATGTAAGATCTGGGGGTGATAGCAATGTTTATGACGAGGCAGTTTCTAGGATTGAAGGGAGATTTAAGCCTATTACTAGTGTCGCACTAAATAGGTTTAAGTTTTATACCAGGGTTCAAGATGAAAAAGAATGTTTTGATGATTTTCTTACAGCTTTACGTGCATTATCTTTACATTGTAACTTTGGCCTTATGACGGACGAAATGATCAGAGATCAGATCATTGTACATGTAAAGAGTAAGAAGGTTCAAGAGCAGTTGTGGATCTTGGGTGATCCTAGTTTGGAAATAGCGATTAGTACTGCTAAAGCTCTTGAACAGTCTGATAAATGGATAAAAACACTAGATAAAGCATCTACTGCTTCCAACTCTTTGAGTAATTCTACCTCTTCTAGCGAAGTTAGTGTAGTTAAACCCCAAGAAATGAGAAATGTTGTACCTGCCAACAGGAATGATGGGAGGACTAGGCAAATCTTTTGCTTCAGATGTGGTAATCCTGACCATGTTGCTTCTTTTCCACATTGTCCAGCCATTACTAGACAATGTAATAAATGTGGACGCTCTGGACATTTTTCCAAAATGTGTAAGACTCCCACAAGAACATTCCAAGACACTAAAAGGTCTTCCTTTCCTACATATAAACGTCCTTCTGGAAATGTATCATATGTCAATGACGAAGCTTGTAATGATTCAGATATTAAGGAGTTTGGTATTGTTGTTTCTGTACAGGAATTAATAGACTTATCTCAAACAGACACACTATCTTCTCCTAAGAGTCCAGTTACCATTTTGGGCAAAATATTAGAGCTTATGGTGGACTCTTGTTCTCCTTGGACCATTATCACACATGAGTATTGTATAAAGTCCTTTGGGGATTTAATTGATATTGATTCTTTATCGAAACCTGATATAGGTGGTTTTAATTTTGATGGGTCCAGGATCAATTTTATTGGCTTTAAAGAAGTTGTGCTTACAATCAAAAGTAATTCTGCTTGTATAAAACTTTATATTGCATGGAAAGGAGTGAATGTATTAGGATGGAGGGATCAAGCAAAACTTGGTGTTTCCTTAAACCCTAGACTTAAAGATCCTGTGTTAGTTCTAGCTATATCTGATGGAGATTCTACTGAATCACCTGAGTTCACAGAGATCTCTAGTAGTTTTCCTAAAGTATTTTCAGACAAATTAGGCAAATTGAATGGATTTAGTCACAGGATCAAAGTCAAACCCAATTCTGTACCTGTTAAACAGAAATTAAGAGGAGTACCGATTAGTATTAGGGACGAACTTAGAAACATGCTTGATTCCATGGTGAAAGATGATATAATTGAGGAAGTGGAATCGTCCGAATGGGTTTCCCCCATTGTTTTGGCCATTAAACCCGATAAAAGTATTAGGCTATGTATAGATTTAAGAGCACTGAATAAGAGCTTGGTTACAGATTGTCACCCACTTCCTAACATAAATGAAATGCTTTGCATGCTAGATGGGGCTAGTGTATTCTCAACATTAGACCTTAGATCTGCTTATCACCAGATCGAACTCACTGAAGACTCTAAACAATTTACTGCATTCATCACCCCTCATGGATTATTTCAGTTTAAGAGAATGCCATTCGGTCTGGCCTCAGCTGCTTCAGTGTTTCAAAGGGCAATGTATCACATTTTTAAAGACCTAACATTTGTCAAATGCTTTCAAGATGATATTCTTGTATTTTCCAAAAATAACTGTGAACATCATGCTCATCTTAAGGATGTCTGTGCAAAGTTAGAACTATTTGGTTTAACTATTAAGGCTAGCAAATGTAAATTCTTCTGTAAATCGGTAGAATATTTGAGACATACCCTCTCTGGAGAAGGTGTAGTACCAAAAAAAGATCTTGTAAATGCCATTATGAAAGCACCAGCCCCTGATACTAAAGAAAAATTGCTCTCTTTTGCAGGGTTATGCGAATATTATAGTAAATTCATTCAAAATTTCGCTAACAAGATGGAACCCTTAAGAGAACTGACTAGGAATTCAGCAAAATTTGTGTGAACAGACAGGCAAGATGTTGCTTTCGAACAAATTAAGAGTGAGATTGTAAATGCTCCCAATCATTTCGTATTAATAAGAGATGTATCATCACTGTGGACGCTAGTTTGTATGGCATTGGAGCTGTCTTAAGTCAGAGTGCTGGAAAGGATGAATGGTGCGTAGCTTTTGCCTCAAGAACCCTATCTTCCACTGAAAGAAGATACTCTGTTATCGAAAAGGAGTTACTAGCCTGCATTTGGGCTGTAGAACACTTTAGAAATTATGTGTGGGGGAACAGATTTGTTTTGAGAACAGACCACAAACCATTAGTAGGAATTTTGTCCCCTGGGGGTGGTTGGAACTCGACTGCAAGGATTGCTCGTTTGTCTTCACGTCTTCAGGAATATGACTTTGAGGTTATTTATGTTCCTGGAAAAAGCAATATCACGGCAGATTTTCTTTCCAGGTTACCATGTAGTGTTGATAAGGTTTCTACCAGTGACTTGGATGTTGATGTGGTTGCTTCCATTGAAGATTGTATATCTCAGGAGTTCTTAACTTTAACTGAGGAAGAATGGTTTAAAGAGATGGGAAAGGATTCTATTTGTCAACAAATTTTGAACTTTGTAAAAGATGGATGGCCAAATAGTAAGTCCATTCCTTCTGACTTGGCTTCTTTTTCTCAGGTTGCTTCGGAGATTGAAGAGTTTGGTGGTTTTCTTTTCAAGACTGGTAAGCTAATTCCTCGTGCCTCTTTACAAGAGAAGATTTTGTTGTTGGCTCACCAAGGTCATATTGGTATGTCATCTATGAAACGTCTAGTTAGAGAAAACTTCTGGTGGCCGGGCATTGACAAAATGATTGATAGGATGGTAAGGGAATGTTCTCAATGTATTAGCAGCGATAAAATGCTTCATTTGTCTTCTGCTCCTCTTAAACCTGTAGCTTGGCCTAAATTCCCTTGGCAAAAGGTGGCTTTTGACATCTCCGGCCCTTTTAAACAGTTGCCTTTGAATGCCCGTTTTGCCCTAGTTTTGGTAGATTGCCATTCGAAATGGCCGGAAGTTAAATTTGTAAGTAATGTTTCTTCTCAGGCTGTTTTACTTTTCTTGAAAGAGACTTTTGCTAGGGAAGGTTTTCCTGAGACCTTTGTCACTGATAATGGTACGCAGCTGATTTCTTCTGAGGTGGAGCAATTTCTTGACAGCTGCGGCATTAAGCATCATACTGTTTCTTTATATGAACCTAGGGAGAATGGTCAGGTAGAACGTTTTAATCGTGTCCTCAAGGATTGTATAACTGGGATTGGTTCTTCTGACGATTCTTGGTTGAATGTGGTTAGAAATAGACTCTGGGTCTATCGCATCACTCCTCACTCCGTCACAGGTGTGAGTCCGTTCAAACTCCTGAAGGGTAGAGAACCTACTTCTGTCATTTGCCCCTGGTGGGTTAAAAAGCTTAATAAGAATGATTCTAAAGTCGATGTGGAGAGTGTTGCTAAACGTGTTGAAAATAAGCAAAAATGTATGAAAGATGTATTTGATTCAAAAATGAATGTCAAACTTCATGATTTTGTTGTAGGTGAGTGGGTGAGGGTGAAAAAACCTGGCTTTCTGGTTAAAGGATCTTCTAAATTTTTCCCTCCTATTAAGGTGGTCAAAGTGTTCAAAAACAGTATTGCCACACAAGATGGTAGAGTTTGGAATGTTCGTAGGGTGGCAAGATGTCCCAATTCCTCTAACTATTTTCCATCACCATCTAGTGCGCAGGTTAATGTATCTCCTCATGTGAAAGTTAATGGATCTTCCCAGAGTTTTCCCCATAAAGATTTATCCGTTGCTTCTAGGGTCAAATCTGATGTTAGACCTAAAAATATACCTAGTAGGTATCTGTGCTAAATTTTCTTTTATAGGGATAAGATGTGTTGCATTCTTGCTTTTCCTGTGCTTGTTTGTTATCTGTGATTTACCCCATTGTGCTGGAACCTGGAATGTGTGATGCGTGCTTGCATCCTACATCCTTGGTTCCAGATTCTATTCCAACTGATTTATCTCCTGCATCTTCAGCCTAACAGATGTGCTGTGCTTCTTCTATTCAACTTCAAATAAATTACTATTTTTATACAAAGGAGCTTCTTACTTTTTTACAGCAACCTTAGGTGAAAGCCTGCGTTGCACTTTCTAGAGTTTCCCAACAAGAGTTTTGTATAACCTTAGTATACCCCCAACCATTGTCAGGGGCTCAGCAAGAAAATTAGAACAGTCAATAATACATTTGGGAATAATAAACCAATAAATAATATAATTTTGAAAGGCTGCATTACAAGCTGCCTCTTTTTTGGTTTGTTCGTATTTAAGGTTATATTTAGTTGTATTTTCGCTGTTCATTTCACATTGTTATGAGCCACATCACAGCTGTAACAAAAAGGCAAGCTTTGCTATGAGTAAACCAGCGTCGGAAAAAACAATAAGAATGGCCTTAACAGGCTAGTATGACCGTTTTGTATTATATTATAGGCCTCTGTACGAAAAATAGAAAGAATAAAAGAAAATAGGTCACCACTTAAATGAGCTTGCAATAAAAATTTGAAATTTTTAAAAACCATTTACTGAAGTGGCTGTTTTACTAACTATGTTTTAAACTAATACCTATTTCACTTGCACCATGCATTTCAATATTATTGTTGTTTGTGAAGGAGACAAGGTTACATCATGACCTAACCAAGTACTTATATTGCAGGCAGCTAAAATGTTACAATGTCACCTAAACCTTTTATAACACTAACCATAAAAAGGGATGGAAAATAAATCACCATGTAAGTTGGTATCCAAGTGCTGGTAAGCCTAGCTATACTAAAAAATGGAGATATTTTTAGAGTGCAAAGAATGGTTATCCAGAAGATGAGTTTGTAATCTTTTAGGAGAAGCTTGGTCAAGTTGTCAAAATATTGAAGAAAGTAATGCAGACAGGCATGCAACAAAGTAGGCTACACTCATAAGTAATAATGCATGCAGAGAATGGATTGTTAGGAGAGGATCCCTTAATTAAAAGGAAGGAGGGAGTATAAACACTATCTGTAAAAATGAAGGTCAGTTTTCATGCTTTTTTAAGACTAGGGCGGGGATAGGTTTTTGAGACCGGATGCTGTATGAGGATGGATAAAGAATAGAAAGAAAGATCACAGGTTGTTTCCTTTAGGCAGGTGATAGATGCTGCTGCATATATGGCTGTTTTACTTGGCTGCTGAGACTGTTAGCACAGGCTGTTCATTTTCTTGTTCCATAGATATAGAAGATTATTTAGATTCTTTTGACTTTTTAGTTAGTGTATTGTAATATGAGGTACAAAGATATATGGTATGTCCCTATAGCTGGTCTTTTACAATTTGTTTGGTAAGTTTTTAAAAATTGAGCCATCTCTTGGAGTTGTTTTTAATTATTTCATTATGAATACGTTTGAGGTGGACATATGGGTGCCATGCTTCTCCCTGAAATTATTAAGGTATTGTTTGTCGAAGTATTTTGCTGATTCGGTTCCTACTTGATCTTAGAGGGTGTTGGATGGGAAGCTATTGGTAGGCCGAAGCTGTATTTATATTAGTCTGACAAGACAGGCCTAAACCTGCAGCACAGTAAACACTCTTTCTGAAAGATGAGTCATACCTGCAGGTCAAGTTCTGAGTGTCGTTTTTACCAGTTAATTGCTGCCCAGAATGATCTGTGTTGCCCTACTTATTAAATCGTAACAAAGCTTAACAAAGAAAGACGTACACTTAGACTGTCGGAAAGAACCTGGAGACAGCATCCCTCTCCCGCACACCTGGCTCCACTCAGACTAGGCAGATCATCCTACAAGAAATAAATTTTTTAATGACAAGTCATCCATCTTCCGGTCTCAACTAGATCGGGCAAAGAACAGATCCAGAGAACTGTTCAATATTGTTCATAATCAAACTTCTTCCGCACCGCCTATACCATTGGCTTCGACCTCCAGATATGAAAAAATTGCTCACTTCTTCTCGCATAAAATCGCGAAGATTGAACAATCCTTCCTCCCAACTCTGATCCCTTCCACCGCCTAAATCACTTCAGACATCCCCTCTATAACTCTCTCCACATTCTCCACACCCCCCGATCACACTACTCTCACCTCTTCCCAGTTTACTCCTTTTCCCCACACCCTCACCTTTCCTTATACACATTCTCTATAGTACCCCCCAGAAGCTCCCCCTGCACTTACCCATAATCACTCCTCTTGAAACCAATCACCCTAATTCGCAACTAAAAAACAACGCCTCCTGGCATAATTTCCACCCTGTAACTGAACTTGATGTTTTTAACATAATGTGTAAACCTAAACCTTCCTCCCACATGAAAGACCCTCTCCCCTCTAACCTAGTCCAAGACCTAAAACACATCATTACCCCATCCTGGACCTCTATCATTAATACCTCCCTGGCCTCGGGTTGTGTCCCCACCTCCCTTCAACTTGGACAAATCAACCCCATTTTTAAAAACCCTACAGCTGACCCCAATGACCTTAACAATCTCCGCCCCATCTATTACCTCCCCTGGCTTTCCAAAGCCCTTGAAAAATGTGTCCTACTCCAATTAGATAAACACATTGATAAATTCAACTTACTGGACCCCCTACAATCTGGCTTTAGGAAATGCTGCAGCATCAAAACTGCTATGCTCAACATTGTCAACGACATACACCACTCCCTTGAAAATGGCGAGACCTGCCTACTAATCCTCCTTGATATCTCCACTGCATTCGATACAGTCAACCATGCGGCTGTGCTTAATGTTCTCAGAGATCGTTTCAGCCTCAGTGGCACGAGGATATATTCTCTCCCCTAATCTCTTCAACCTTATTATGGAACCTCTCACCCTCATTTTTAAACAAACTGGGATCAACTACCACCTCCATGCCGATGATACCCAACTCTACCATAAGATCAAAACCCAAGCCGATATCGAACACCTTAATAACACCCTCACCAAGATTTAATCCTGGTTCCAATTAAATCATCTCAAACTTAACTCCCAAAAAACTGAAATCATTTTCTTCTCCCCTAAAAACAACCACCCCCCCCCATTCAAACCTGGATCTCTGACCTCAATGATCTCAACTGCTCCCTATCTCTTGCCAACTCAGTAAAATTCCTGGGTATCTCCCTCGAAAATAACCTAACCCTCAATGTACACATCCAAAACTCTGGTAAAGGAGCCCTCTTTACCCTCCGTCATCTAAAGAAGATTAAACCCTTTATCCCCACTGAAGATTTCAAACTAGTTGTCCAATCTCTTGTCCTATCGCGCATTGATTACGGCAACGCCATCTTTACCGGAACCCCTAAAATCCACCTTGCTCTGCTTAAATCTGTGCTCAACCTTGCAGCAAGGCTCTTCACTGACTGCAAACGCTTTGACCACATCTCCCCTGCCCTCAAAACCCTTTAAATGGCTCCCCATCGAAGGCAAGACCGCCTACAAAACCGACAAAATACTCCGACATACCTCACCAACAAAATCTGCAGAGCCATCAACACAAGGCCCCTAAGAAGCACAAACGCTTTCCTCCTAGTCCCTCCCCTACTAAAAAAGAAATCCACTCAGTCTCACTCCTTTTCCAGCAATGCCCCAACCATCCGGAATGCCCTTCCAAAAGACCTACGTTGTAACCCCTCCTACTCCAAATTCAAAAAAGAACTCAAATGACACCTCCTCAATAAATGTTGGGGTATCTAATCTGCGCCATGATCCAACGCCTAATAGTCTTAAACTTGCCCTACTCCCCTTCTAATCTCCCAGCCCCCCCTTTCATTTTTAACATTTTCTCTCCTCCCCATCCCTTTGCCGCCACATCCTACTGGCACTGATTTCACTCCTACCCTCCTCCCTCCTCCTCTAAGTCTCTTAATACTCTTACTCTACCGTCCCTTCCCACCTAAGTTTTCCCCTTTGCCTCCCTCCCCCCTGTTGCTCGTCTAACCTCCCGTTGTCCACTTGCCTTTTCCCCTTCTCACGCCACCACTCTTAATCTGATCTCTTACTCTCTCTATTGGTGTTCTGCAATGTATGTTGACATAAGCAGTTTCTAGTTTTTTTAACATGTTGATTTGTGTTTCTCATGCTGTTGCTTTATTGTTCCTCAATGGGACCTCCTTCCTACCCATGTAAAGCGCTCTGATACCCCCGGTTCAGCCAGCGCTATATAAAACTTCTTAAATAATAATAAATCTCTATGCTACCAGTTTGTTAAAGAATCTTCTTTGTCTTTATTTGAGAGTGATAATCAGGCAACTGAGTCAGTTTTGAGTAGACAATGTGGTTCCACAAATCTCAGAGATGATTATTTTTCGAAGTGATTCATGAATAGTGCTTAGCTTACGTCATAGTTGTTCCCTATTTTGTAGATTTGTAGTCTTGTAATATCAATTTTTACCAACACTGTGTTTATTTTTGTTCATCCCAAACCTTATTTTCCTCATGAGTGAAAAATGTTGACGTACATGAAAAGAATGAGTACTAAAACAAGATACTGAAGCAACAATTTGGTCAACAGAGTGAGTAAATATGTTAAAACTGGTATTGTGTGAACCTAGTGTGCTCAAATCAATTGATTTTTGTATAACACAGCCTGGATGTAAATACAGATATGAGAACTCAGTACAAATCGACAAAAGAAATTTAGAATTAATTCCTAACAACAGTTTTTTTCAGATAAATATAAATATAGAGGCAATAGTGGAATATGTACATTGGGTCAGAGCAAGCACACTCACTTTCTGCTATGCGATTGATATATTACAAGTGCATAGTTAACCAAGTGCAAATAATCAGTGAAACAAGCACTTAAGGGTCGATTACGATGTTGGTCGGAAAGCATTCTGACTGAATTGGCCTCGGAATGGTTTCCGACCGAATCGGATCCGGGGAGTCCGACCAAGCGATTACAACGAATCCGAGTTGACTTCAATGGGAGCCTATGTTCCGAACTAATACCAGGCTCCCGTTGAAGAAAGGGGTGGCTGGGGAAAATCATGCAACCTGTGGCGGGCACCCCTTGGTACCTGCCTCACTGTGCATGGCCTGAAAGGGGGTCCCATGGGTACCCCTACAGGTCCGACTCCGAAGGCTCTGGGTGCAGGGGGGCCTGCTACAGTCCCTCAAAGTTATCTTCCGACTGTCAATCTGTGTTGGAACAACCGATTCGGAAAGGTTGTATGAATCTGTCATCGTAATCGCTCAGTTGGAAAGCTTCCGAGTGGATCGAAAACGCAGTCCATAGTCAAACACGATCTAGCTCTGAACGACTCAGACTTTACGGATGCCATTCGGTTCGGATTCAGAACTGAGTAGGGAAGTCCGAATATCCTAATTGCTCATTACGAAAGGTTTCCCATTCAGTCGGAAACAAGGTCGAACGAAATCGTAATCGACCATTTAGTCAGAATTAAAATGTCCATCCACGTCTTAAAATCAGGCCAATGTGGAACAATCATCAACATTTCGGTCTCGTAAGTTAATAGTACTTGAGATCATTGAGAAAATTACCAATTCCACTCTGCAGCTGGTATATTTCACAACGTGAGCCTGTTCAGGTTACCAGGCTTAGAAGTGTTAAGCACTAGAAAGGACCATTAGCCTAGCAGTAACCTGCTCGTTGGCTTGAATTTGAGTAACTGAGACCATCCTCTGGACTCTGTGATGTTTTGCAAAAATGACTGACGCTTTAAAACCAGATTGTAAATTATGGACACTATACCTATAATTAATATAAGACTGGAAAAAGGAATCCTGTACATACAGGGACTCACAGTAGTCTAGATGGAAATTAATCTGAAATTCGTTATATGACTTGATCCCTATACAGGAAACATCAAAATCATTGCTAAGGATAAATTGACCTTTATTCAGGGACCAAATACCTGATAGGAAATTACATTCTTTTGGATTGAATTTGTGTTTTATACCCTATTGCGTGTTAGGTCCCCACAAAGAGCTATACACAGGCTCTTAAGTTTGAATAATGTGCATTTTTTTATTAGTCACCTAATTGCTGTGTTTATAAACCTCACTACATTCCTACAGTCCCGCTACCCAAAAGGGGTTTCTTGGTGCTGATCTAAAATGAGATCTAAACAATGTGGGTTTTCACCTTGCTTCTGAGTTGCTGCAGTAATTTGGAAATAGAGGGGAATTCACAATGATTTAGAGGAAGCGACCATACAATCCTTGGTGCTAAGGCTAATGTTTGGAATTGTTAAGGTAGCCTATTTTAACCCATTCCATGCGTTGGACGGCCTCCAGCCGACCATCGTCACATTGGGCGTGTGCGGAGGACGGCCGGGGGCCATCTGAATCCCACCCACTCATTATTTTGCCTGCACCGTGGCAAAAATTTGAGCCGCGCTCAATGGTTTAAACTTTGAAGGCTCCTTGCAAAAACAAACAAGGCAATCCTAGAATTAAAGTATTTTATATATTTTGTTTAATGCTGTTTTATTCATTGATACAATAATGTTTGGGTCTGCTCTTGGCACTCAGAAGAATGAACTCAGTTCTGGAGACCTTAAGTTAGAGAAAGTTGGCAATCATCCATGAACTTAATTTTAATCAAGATAGACTCCACATCTTTACATGGGTAAGGGTCTTCTGAAAATCTAATATACACTGTTATGAACCCCAATGTACTGCAATATAGGCCTAGATAGCTGCACAACCTTTTACCTACATTTGTCCTACCATTGTTTTACAAAACGTTGCTGCCACTGACCCTTTACCTGGTTAGGTGCTGAATAGATGTGATGTGGTTTTCTAAAAAAAACTAGCCTCATTTATTATGCATGAAGATTCTTAGTATCACAACAAGATTATCATCTCAGGGGGAGGAGCCTAGCTGGCGGCCGTAATGGTCGCCCTTTAGCTCGGCTCCCGCAGCCCTCCGTCCTGATTGCTTATCCTGTCTTTTATCCTGTGCGAGGACGACACATTTCTGGGGCATTGGTAACATAACGGCTTGTTTGTACTTACCATCCGACCCCGGGGTCTCGGTGTGCAGTGGCTCCGGAGTTGTGGCCTCTGAGAGATCGGGGCCTCTGCGAGACTTGGACCGGGACCTGGCCGGTGGGATCCGACGGCTCTCGGCCCCGGCCGAGAGCGAGAACCAGTGTTGGGAACCGATGTGCGAAGATCCCGGCGATCCTGACCCGGGCCTGCCCTGGTGGCCGCGCGGCCGACGTGGATGAGAGGCCTGGGGACCTGATTCTGTGAAGGGGTCTCTCCCCGCCGCTGCTTTGTCCGTCGGCCCTGGTCCTCGGGGCCCGGACTCCGCATGTTTGGGGCACCGGTGCTGGTGCTGGCGGAGACCCGTTTGGGGCGGATATCCTTTTGGCATCGAGGCCGCCCTTGCGGGGACCCCCGGAGCTTGTAAAGTCCTACATTTGCGAACTGTTATTTCCGGGGGTCTTGGTGAGTGGCGATTGGGCTGATTCACGAAATGGCGGCCGACCCTCTGCAACGAGAATCACCCTGTGGCGGCGGGCCCGTGTTGCCTATTGGTGTGGGGAGCGGATCTGATGGACGTGAGCCGACGGTCAGAGATATCCTGGAAGCCCTGAGATCCCTACACGCTTCCCTGGCCCTGGGCGTCTCAGTGGGTCCGCCATGATCTGCCGCCATTTTGGGCGGCCGTTTCTTCTCGTCGTCCTCTTGTTTCGGAGACTTCATTGCCTCGCCCCCCTCGATTGACTTGAGTGTCTCCGCCACTGATCGAAGATCGTGTAGTGTGTCGGTGACTTTGGGGCGCCCTGCTTCTCAAGGTTCGGACCCCGGGGACCTGGATGCTGTACTGCGACCCTGTTTGACATTGTTGCCTGAAACTATTGGTGGACTGCTTCCTGTGCCTGCTTCGATGACTTTGCCTGTGTCTATAATTGGGGCCACATCGCCCGCTCCAGTGGCGCAACTGAACTCCTGTTTTTCATTGTTCGTGCTGCGATCTTTGATGCATCTATACTTTCTGTTTAGACTATTGCTCCCTTGTGGATTTATCTACCCCCCACGTAACTATGCTAGTCACCATTCCACTCGATTATATGCTGATTTCGTATTTAGTATGTGGTTTTACATTGCCATGTGGTGGGTGGGGTTTATCGTTCGAAAAGGTTGGGGGTGAAGTGTACGACTTCTGTTTGATTCCCGGTATACGACTTGGTAGCATAATTGTTTCTACTCGTAGAAAGGTGGGAGGTCCCCTTTTCCTCATGTTTTGTGGCACGTGATGGGGTGTCGTCCTGATCTGTTTTTGACTGTGCTTCTCTGGTTGGGCGGAGGGCTGCGGCCGCCCGTTCGGATTATAGTTCTTCTGCTCCTCCCTCCTGTCTTCTTTTTTCCGCTTTTGTTGCCTTTTTGTCTCTTTCTTCTTTCTTACTTCTCGCTATATTTCGGGTTCTGGTTTAGGGCGACAGGCACGCTGTTTGAAGGGTGGGCCATAGCCTTCTACAGGGGTGCAGGGTGGGATGGGTGGGTTGGGCTCTATTTTTGTTTGTTTTCTGGTTCTATGGCCCTTTTGTATCTCTTTTTCATGAGGCCGCGTCTGTCCCGACCTCCTATGGTGTGTTTCGGGTGGGGGGTGTGGCGTCGTTATTCCTCCTGTTATGTTTCGGCTGTCTTTCTCCCCGATCGCCATAACCCCACTTGGGCCGCTACTCCTTTTGTCTCCTGTCTTCCCGCCACGGGGGGCCTGTGTTGGCGTGTCCTCTTCCTTTCGTTTTTCATATTTTTTTATTCTTTTTTCTTGTTTTATTTAGTCTTCTCTCCGTTTTCCTTTCCCTTCCTCTTCCCCTTCCCCACTTCGTCCCTCCCCCCCCCCCCTTTTTCCCTTCCTGTGTCCCGGAGGTTACTATGACGGGCTGGTTTTGATGCATTGTTTTTCCGTTCCCTTTGTTCTGGCTTGGTAGTGTCTTGGGTGGCGGGCATGTTACGAGGATAATGCTCAGGGGCTGATTGTGTCTCGCACATCCTGATTTCTTGAATGCATTGTATCGTTCCCCCGATACTTTGTCCCATGCCCCCTTATTAATGTTGAGGTTTGTTTGGGATACCTCCGTATTGCAAGTGAGCCTGTCATATGCCTTTTCCCATATTATAAAATTAAGCCTTATTTACTCCTGTGTTTTAGCCCTTTGGTTTCTTATCTCCTCTCCCCTTCTACGATTGTACGGCCTCTGCTTTGTACTGATTGATTATGTGATATTTGCCTGGTGACTCCTGATTATTTTGCACATGGCGGCCGGCCGGCTTGGTTGTAGGCCTCGACTTGTCTTTCCTTTTGATGTCAATAAAGGTTTTCAAAAAAAAAAAAAAATAAATAAATAAATAAAATAAAGGGGCCGTAACATTAAAGATCATCTGGCAAGGGCCAATAAACCAAAACATACGGACAGCGCAATTCACACTGCATTAGGACTTCCCCACTACTGGGATATTTCAAATGTGGTAACTGCCTGAATGGAAATCGACTACCAATACTAAAACATTTGACCATGGCAACGTGAAGCAAACCCTTGTTTTTTTCTCTAACTGCAATTCCTGTAATGTCATCTACTGGATACGTTGTCCCTGTAACTTAGTAGATATAGGTCTAACAATGCAAAGAATAAAGGCAATGATCTCACAACAGAAGAGCAGGATCCGCTGTAAAGTACACACAACTCCGTTGGTTATACATTTTGTGGAAAAGGGTCACTCAGAAAATGATTTCACATGGCAGATTATTGACATTATAAAACAGCAAGCAAGAGGAGGCAACAGCCAAATGCTACTTAACAGACTAAAATGCAAATGGATGTTCAGATGCCAATCGATCAGCGATGGACTCGACACAAAAGAGGAATCGAAAACAATTCTACAGGGGCCCTTTATCTTCAAGTACTCGCTATAAAAACTGATTACACAGTATGCAATGTTCTGCTGCCTTTGTAAACTCCTTAACATGACTAACTGGGTTAAATGCCACATGCTCTGTGTTACTAGTATATGATAAATGTTACATTCATGTAAAAAAACAAAACAAAAAAAAAAAAAAGATTATCATCTCAAGATCTCCAGATGATCCCCTGAAACCTGACTTTCAACAGTGTCTTTTGCCCGAATGCTCGGAGCTGATTAATCTGTCCCTATCTTTGGCGTTGGTCCCCAAGTCCTGGAAACATGCCAAGGTGGTCCCTCTGCTGAAAAAGTCAACACTAGATGTGCCAAAGCCTGAAAATGTTCGATCTATTTCACTGCTCTTGGTTTTATCCGAAATTATGGAGTCATATGTCAACACGCTTCTAACTCAATATTTGGAAGTGAATTCAATATTGGACACATCTCAAAACGGGTTCAGGCCACAGCATAGCAACAAGTCTGCTCTGCTGGCAGTCATAGAACAGCTACGGGCCTCTCTGGATGCGGGCAGAACTACAGCATTAGTTCTGCTAGATGTGAGTGCGGCCTAAGACGCGGTCTCCCACGAGATTCAGCTACATCGCCTGGCAGAGATCGGTGTCGATGACAAGGCCCTCTCTTGGTTCTCGTCCTTTCTCGCCGATCTGACCTTCCAAGTAATTGCCCCTCCTTTTTCTTCTTGTGTTCACCCATTAAGCTGTGGTGTTCCCCAGGGGTCAGCATTAAGCCCGACGTTATTTAACATCTACATCAGACCGCTGGCTCTGATGGCTAAAACCCGGGGCATCTCTCTGGTGTCATACACTGATGACACCCAGTTGGTATTTACCTTTTCCAACAATCCTAGCCAGGATTCTGCAAAACTTAAATCTGATCTATCAGCCATTTCGGAGTGGATGGCAGACAAATACCTACAGCTAAATTCGGCTAAATCCGAGATCCTTCTGGCAGGGAAGGGCTCTCATCTGTGGGGCAACCAGTGGTGGCCTACTGCTCTTGGAGTGCCCCTCAGGCCCAATCCTGTGGTTAGGAACTTGGGATTTCTGGTGGACAAGGACCTCACCTTTGAAGCCAAGGCCAAATCAGTGGCAGGTAAATGTTTTGGACTACTACGTGGCCTAAAACTAATACTAGGTCTCTTTGATTCTCAAACTCGCAGTTGATAATCCAATTTTCCATTATGGCTATACTGGGCTACTGCAATGTGCTACTTCTGGGAGCCAACAAATCCATGACCAATAGGCTTCAAAGCATCTAGAAAGCTGCTGCCCGTGCTCTGTTTTCTCTCCCTAAGCAATGTCATGTCTCTAACCTCCTCTGTCGGTTACACTGCTTACCTTTTGAACAGAGAAAACACATCAAAGCCCTGTGTATCATTCATAAGATCATTTTGGGCATGGGCCCAGGAAACTTGAGCGATATATGCTCCCAATATGTACCCACACACGCTTTGCACTCTGCAGAGTTGCGCCTGGCTAGAGTCCCTCAGATACGGAAGGCCAGAGTGGGTGGCCGCTCTTTCAAGGCACGGGCCCCGCTCTATGGAACTCCTTACCCTTTCCTATCCGTAACACCCTTGACCACTGGACCTTTAGAATGATGGTAAAAACCTGCCTTTCTCCAATTATTAACTCTATGTGACGCCTCATTCTATGTTCAACTGTAGCGCTGGGACGCCCCGTTGTTGGGGCAGCCATGCGCTCTACAAATAATTTAACATAACCTAACATCTTCTGCATAATGACCCTGTGCAAGGTTCACCGCTATCGTCATCCCTGGCCGACATGCCCACATTACCATGACACATCTAGGTAGAACCCCTGAGGGCACCTTTCGGGTATATAAGTACCACATCTTCACTGGGCAAGCCAGAGGAGAAAATTCTATGCTGACACAAGACACTGTGGTCCCTGCATTCAGACACTCCACCACGCAGTGGTCTGACATCCCTCGCGCGGTGTCCAACTCGAGACCAAGTCCGGGTCCTTCGTCCTCTCACATCAGGTAATGGGGTTGGCTCTTTCCTAGGGGGAGTTTTGGCTATACACCACTTACATGCTAGGTACACTTAGGTACATCTAGTTAGGGTTTTCATCATGGAGTGCTCATGATTACTGCCATGTATCTATATGCCTGCATATATTCACTGTTTTAGCACCATGGTAGGACTCTACCTTTTATTTACTCTGTTGGTGCTTGTAATCGTGTCTATCTGTTTCTGTCTCATGGTTGTTGCAGCACACATATTTTATACTAGAATGATACTGGTTCAATAAATGCTTATTGAAAACGTCCCCACCGTTTATTCTGTGTATCTCTCTGAGACAAAGTGAGCATGTGTGACTAAGCGAAAAATACTGTACTGTTTCCACGATCTCTGGGGGGGGGTCAGGATTGTCATGTTTGATAGTTGCTATCAACTATTTGCTCCTTGGTAAGGTTGTTGGGCTTACAGTGGCACTGTGAGCTAGCTGGTCTACAGACTAACATATCCTTTGGGGGTGTCTGGAGTCAGTCTGGACACCAATTCCTTAGTTTATATTGTCTAAATGCACAGATCCTATATAGGTTTATATGAACTACATGACAAAACCAGTTTGTCTTCCATGTAAGATTGAGTAGATGTTGACAAATCCTCATACAGGTCATTCAGTTGGTGCGATAAATGTTTAACAGGGACAGAACAAGTGGTGAACCCTGTGATAGGCCATGAACAATGGCCACAGAATGAGACAATCTTCACTCATATTCTCCCCTCTAAAAAAGGAGTGCACCGAAAAGATATTACCCGTCTTTTTTAATGATGTTGTATCTACAGTCAAAACTGGCTTAATAATGTCTGGTGAAACACTGTGTCAAAGACACCTATATGGTTCAAAATCAGCAGTAAGATGACAGTTCCCTTGTCCATAGTTCTCAGAGCATCATTTGAGAAGTCTTCAGGGCCAATCTGAGATCCATGTCAAGACCTATAACTAGATTGTCTAGGTACCAGTACCTGATGGGAATCTAGGTGATATTAAAATTGTCTACTAACACATTTTCATGGATTTTAGGGAGGATTAGTAAAGTGTTAAGGGATCCAAAATTGGCCATTTAAGATGAAATTTAGCTTGCCTTTCTAGGAATTCTCTCACAAATAAGTATAGAACTTAGCTAACCCTTCAATGACTTAATGACTTATCTTTTCCTTTTCTGACTTTCCACTGGGTTTGTGCTTTATAAATAAAACATGCATACATACATACCTGCTATCCCTTCCTTGAGCATGCTAAAAACCCTAGCTTGCATTATGAAATGACTGACCAAGTTGGGAATGATTACTGTAAATAAAAGTGGGAAACCTTTGAGCAGACAAGCAGAGGCAGAATCCTATGAAGAGTTAGCGCTGGCAACATGATTGATCGATGTCTCTTCTAAATAGGCAAGTTTGAAGCTAGACCTGCTCTCTGAAATCTTGATATCATTTGGTGCAGTTTTCTTATTGGTATCATAATTGAGAAAAAAGAGGTGGCTGTTTACCATTCACAACCAACATTTGGTGTACCTTTTCCACTTTTTCAATACAATTCTTAATGAAGCAATCACAACGCTCTGGCGGGGGGGGGGGCAGAAAACAGAGAGAGGTAACAAATTACAATATTTACTTTAAATAATGTGGTGAAATGATCCTCAAATGTATGAATTGTTTGTGCCCAGATCAATATTTTGCCAATAAGATAACCTTTTTACATTGTTTTAGAAAGCATTTGATATTCAAACTTGACCGGAGCGTAACTGTTTTCTCGATTTGGTTTCTATTTCGCCTAGTGGCCTGTTCTAGGGGTTTTAAACCCAGGCAGGTTCACCTTAAACCTGTGTCAAGAAGCCATTTGCAATGTGAGGGTGGACATTTTATAGTCAGAATAATAAAACGTTCCAAATAATTGACACTGCAACTTCTTCAGTTGACGTAAGTAAGCCCAGACAAGGATGTTTTCCTCTAGATTATATGAAGATATCACAACCAGGGTTTTAAAGGACCAGATCCTACCGGGTCTCAGACTTCGCATTAATAAAAATCAAGTTTGATATGGGTCTTTGTGGGCTCTATATTAATGTCCTAAATTCAACTGGCAAAACACTGATCAATGGTCGATTTCTCAACAATGACTGTAGGAATCTTTAAAGTATACCATGTCAGAGATTCAATAATCCCTTGACACATTTCACATGTTTTAATTAATCTTGCATGCTATAAAAGCCGCACTCACCACCCTTCATGACTGCAGACCTGTCAAAAATGAAATGACAGAGGACCCATCAAAAAGACCCTGGAAGCAAATAGGGAATAAGCAGTGTGTTGTAGGCTTTTTCTGGGGGGCCTTGAGGAAAGCAGTCTCCAAGGCTGGTCCTGTGTATTACCACAGGACCATCAATACTATTTATTATTGCACCCCAGTGGTAGTGACCAATGAGGCACAGTAAACAGTGTCCATTCAGAGATATATTGAGGGTAAAAGCGTCAATCCTGTTTATTAAATAATTGAGTAAGTGTTTCATCCAGAAGAGGAGAACCAGGGAGGCCAAACCAAACTGAGTTGAGTGCCATCTGCCTTTTTGAAATATGGCCATGCCATCAGTTAAAAGTATAGATCCCAGTAACTTAAACGAACACTGGAGACAGAACCAATCCATGCAGAGTCAAATGGCACGTCATGGAAAACCTAATCTCCCACTCTGTTATCTCTGCTCACTGACCAGTCCAGGCCACATGCACACGTGCCTACAGGAATGAGGAGTATGGGTAGCATAGTTCTATGGTTCGCTGTGCTTAATGCATGGCAAAATACGAAGGCCACTTGCCACTGAGCCAAGTCAAGTCAAGCAAGCTTTATTCGACGATTGTCATAAAAGCATACAGTACATATAAATGAATAAATATTCTTAAAATTGGATAAAATAAAATTAATAAAAACATTAAAAATATACTCTTAAAAGGTACTATTGCACATTGTTTGAACAGGGGAATTTTGACGTCCATGATATAAAATTAATATGATAACAATTTACTTCTAATGGTCCATGCCCACCCCAGAAATTTTGCCACAGCTACATACACAGTCATATTAGTACAAGTACAAATTATTCTGACTGCAGCCAATCCACTACTAGTGCCCAATGACCTACACATTGGACGCAGCCAGAACCGGCGGGGGGCTGCATATGCTGGGCATACAAACAAGAGGTGGCCAATAGATTCCGAAAGTGCCGGGCAGCGTGGACAGGAAGCTTTAACCCCCCTGGACCATCTGTTAGTAAACGCCCTTACAGGTAGACTCCCAATTCTCAATTGGAAGTAAAGTTTACTGTCCCTGGGCTTTGCGATAACATCCCAGAAAGCTTCCAGGTTTGAACCCTCTTTGATTTCCATAAACATACCAGTCAAAGAACAGGGATCAGTATTCCTAAAGAGTTTAAAGGCCACAGACTTCCAATACAGGTCCTTAAGAGCCTTCTTGGGAGGAAACCTTGCATTTGCTGGGTCCTCCCACAATTCCCATAGGCCTAGTTCACGCAGAACATCCCGGATGTGCACCAGCCACTTAAGTTTGTAGGAATAGCCACTACTAATTATATCCAACAACCCCCTGGTGTAGGTTGCCAATTCCGGCGTGGTCCAAATCCGCCTCCAGTATAAACCTGGGCGTAGGGATGCTATAAGAGCTATTGGAGACAACCCAAGATCATGGAAAAGGGGATTCAGAGGGGTGCTCTGGGGTAGTTTTATTAAGTTCCTTAGAAATGAATTTTCTGAGACTGACATCCCCCTGAGGTTCTCATAACCCCAAATTTCCACTCCACATAGGGCGGAGCTGACCACTTTGCCCTTATAAACCGTTAGTACGGGGGCTATCGGCTTAGTAAGGGACCTTGAGTGTTCCAGACTCAGGGCTCCTGTGAGCTGCAGGTGTTTCAAGGTAGCCAGCTCGGTCTGCTGCTTCCAGCATAAATCGTTCTGGATACACACACCCAAATAATTGAAAGCCTGGACCCTCTCCAGAGGACGATTATTCATGGTGACAGTACCCTTAAAAACCTTTGGAGGATTAAAAGACATAAACTTAGATTTAAGTACATTAACTTCTAAACCTCGAACGGAGCAGAATTAGCCAAAAAGCACCAGCGCCTTCTGCAACCCGCTAGGGGTTTTTGCTACTATGAGACAATCGTCAGCAAACATTAAAATGGGGATTTTTGCTCCTGCAAGAATAGGTGCGTCAACATTGGAATCAATTAATATTCTGGCCACATCATTGATATATAAAGAAAATAAAGCTGGGGCCAGGACACAACCCTGACGCACTCGAGTTTCAACTGGAAACTGGGTAGTAACATTACCGGGGCTTCCCCACCTAATCTGAGCATAATTTTGCTCATGAAGTTTTTTTACTAATGAGAGGAGGGGCCCAGGTAAACCCATGTCTTTAAGAACATTCCACAAGATAGAGCGAGGGACCAAGTCAAATGCCGCTCTTAGATCTATAAACGCAGCGAATAAGCTGCCACGTCCTATTATCACAGTCTTCCAGTACAGCATAGCAAAATGCAATACCTGGTTGACTGTGCTAATAGAGTGTTGGAAATGGGATCCCCGGCTGGCCAGGGCTTTCGCCAAAGTCAGTCAGAGACCACCACCCCCAAGTCAGGGCAAGGGAGTTACACGCCAAGATAACCCCTACTCACCCTCTAGGTAACGTGGCGCGAGCAGCAAGGCTAAACTTGGAGGCGATGTAGGTTAAGTATTTGCGCACGCACCCCAGCAACAACAACCAAAGGCCCACCACAAAGGAAACTCCACACAAGGTTATGTAAAAATAGCCTTTGTATTATAATAAATATACATCAGATAAAACACACATCTTGTTACACTGTGCCAACAGGCACGGGCAGAATTTACAAGGGATATTGCACAGGACTGGGCCACTTGGACCACTGTCAGGGGTATCAGCACTTTTAGAACTTAGCACTTGTAGAAAGAAAAATCAGTGTAGCACACAATATAAAAATAGAGCACACAACCAGTAATCACTGGTAACAGGACCTCACTAGCACCACCTGTACTAGGGAGAAAACAACCACCTACATATCATAATACCTGTAGGGGTGTAAGAACAAAACACATGATACATTAACATTCAGCGGTGTAGGGAAATAAAACACATGATGCATCAACAATACATTCAGAGGTGTAAGGCACATGACGCATAAAAACACATTCAGAGGTGCAGAACAATAACAATGGCGCCAACTCACAAGTCACCACCTGTGACTGTCTCTGTGTCAAAATGTCAGGGCCTAAACGTGGCAGCTGCCCACAAAGTGCTGGGCAGCTGAATCATCAATAATGGGCCAACGCTGGAGCCTCGCAGGCTCTGCCCAACTGACTGTCTCTCAAGAGCCTCACTGGGCTCTGAACATCAATTATGCCCCTGAGCCTCTCAGGGCTCGTGAAACAACATCTGGGCGGGGGAGCCTCTCAGGGCTCAAGAGCAACGGTGGGGCCAATGTGGGAGCCTCGCTGGGCTCTAGAGAAATTACTGTGGCACCCCAGAGCCTCTCTGGCTCTCAAAACGAATATGCCCCTTCGTTGGAGCCCCCCTCCTGGGGACTCGAAATACGCAGATTGCCCCAAGGAGCCTCTGTCAGGGCTCTCAATCAATGGGGGCGGGAGCCTCGTGGCTCGGCAACAACTGTGGGCTCTGGAGCCTCTCGGGGCTCGAAAAGAACCAATGCGGGCGGGTGGAGCCTCTCGGGCTCAAAGAACAGAATGGCCCCTCAGAGCCTCGTGGCTTTCAAAATAAAGAAATGCTGCCCACGTTGGAGCGGCCCTCTGCCAACCGGGGCCGCTCAGAAAACCAAGGGTATGCCGCTTTGAAGCCCTCGTGGCTTCACTCTATCAAGGGGCGCGAGATCGCGCTACCGGGGGGAGAGGGGGCGGACACCGACAATGTGTCCCGGCGCCCCTCCCTTCTGCCTCACTCACCGGCTGTCTCCACGGCGGGCGGGGCTCCTCTTCACTCGTCCCGGGGCTCTCCCTTCGGTCGGGAGCCTCGGGCAGGACACGCTGACTGCTCCTCTCGTGCTCCCGCCTGGACCAGTCTCTGCTGCACGCCGCCTGACTTCCGCCGGGGCCGCCAATGGCAGCGCGGCCCTGGGGATCAGGAGGCGGGACTTCCGGGTCGCGGTAGGCAGCGGCCCGGCAACGATTTCCAGTGCTCCCGGGCTGCGGCGGTGATCTCCCGGGCAAATGCGGCGTGGGCAGCCGCTCAAATTCAATGAAACGGGGCAATGCCGGGTGGGCACCGGCCTCAAATAAAAATAGAAAGCGAGGTAGGCACTCGCTCGGCCTGGCAAAGCGCTCCAAAGCGCTAGAATCAAAATAAAGCGCACCCAGCGCTTCGGGGGAAAATAAAGCGCTCTCAGCGCTAAAAGCAAAACGAAGCGCTCCCAGCGCTGGGGACAAGGGAGAGCGCTCCCCCAGCACAGCAAAGCTCCAGCAAGGTCTGGAGGCAGACAGGGGGGCAAGGCAGGGCCAGAGCCAGCACACTGGGTCTCCAGTCAGGGAGACAAGCCAAGTGGCGGTCCTCCTGGCCCCAGCAGCAGCAACAGCCCCCTCTGGCAAGGATCCACAAGTAGAACAACTTCAGTGGGGACACAGCCCCATTTTTATACAGTATTTCCCTTTGTCTGAGATGCAGGGTGGGGGGAAAACCAGTTTCAGCTGGCTTTGGAGCACTCTTGATGGCCCAACCACCCATTTCTTTCACTGGGGAGGCTAGGGTCGTTAGACACACCACAGGGGGGCGGAGCCAGCATTGTGTGGGGAAAACCCAGCCCATCCAGGACACAGGTACACTCCTCCCACACATCACTCATGCTAATCTCCCACTCACCACCGGGCAAACCCATCCAGACTTCCTGGAGCCTGGCATGCCAGCCAGCTCCAGCCAATCACGCTCCATCACCCTCACAGCACATGCACACATATCTCAATGTCCAGAAGTAACACTTCCCTTCTAGACACATACATGCCGCAGACACCATCTCGCAGCATTCACTCTCACGAGTTTACACATACTAAACTCGAGCCTGCACTCCCCACACATCAGGAACTACCAGGGTACACACACATTCCCCATGCATTCCTATGGGAGGGCAGGCCAGCCATACTACACGCACGCACTTTCACTCTGGGACCCAGGGGAAAGTGCGCAGAGACCCAAAAATCACTGACACAGGGTCACACATAAGGCAAAAAGTTTAGGGGCGAACCTGCCCTGCGGGCCAAGTCCAACACAACCCCCTTCCAGCCAAAACGCAGGGGAGAACAATCACCACCGTGATGGACTTCCCTGCTTGGGGCGATAGAACACGGACGCAGGCCCGCCACTGCCGGGACACCCTCCTGTTCTATGCCACGGTGAACCCCTAGGGTTCCTTCTAAAGCTACCGTAAGGACCAGCTGGGCTACCCCACTGGTACTCCTCAGCTGTTTGCGGCCAGGACCAGGCCCTAGGCCACCCAGGTGCCACTGGTTCCTGCCTACTCACGAAGTGGGGGGTAGTAACCCCTGGCACATAGTAGCCATTCTCCACTCCTCCTGTCTGCAAGACAGGGCTAGACTGCCACTGGTTCTCCAGCCTAGGGTCTACAACCTCAGGTGGACCAGGAGTCTCAGGGAAGGCTCTCCTCCCCTTACCTCTTCTTTTAGGGTTCCTCCTCCCCGTGCGAGGGGGACACCTAGAACGCCATTCCAACCCAGGGTTTAACCCCTCAGGTTGCACCGGGGTCAGAGGTGGGCTCTCCCACCCTCTGCACCCCCTTCCAGAGGTCTGCCCTCTCCCAACTGGAGAAGTTCCTCTGGAAGAAGAACCGGTCAGGACACTGATTACAGTCGTCCTACCCTTCAGATCAGGCTGATCCTGAACCTGGCCATCCAACCTCCGGTCTAAAACCTTTGGTGGAACAATTGCCTGGCACTCCAGGACTTCTGGGGATTCACACGCAATCCCCCTGAGGTTAACAACTGACACATCTGTTGTGTGACTGTCTGTCTGGCGCAGATCTCCCGCCCTCTGTCCACCTGACAGTGCGGGACGATCCCCCAGACCAGAAGTGGTGCCACCCGGGTCCCTCCAAGAAGATCTAGCCCAACTGGCTAGTCTCTGGTCCACTGGTGCATCCACTGGGAAACTCATCCCCCAATCACTCCTCACGCTGGACTCCTGTACCCTCCCTACCGGAGCGGTACTGCCAGCCTCTAGAACCACAGGAGTTCTGGTTACAGACGCTCCAGGTCCTCTACTCACTAGGAGATCCTCCTCAAATGGGCTAACAGGACAGCCTAGGTCCCCAACCTGGTGTTCCCTCAAGAAACCACCCAGGCTCTGAGACAGGGCTTCGGGCCTCTGGGGGCTCTCAGCCACCCACTGACTCCTGCTCCACTGAGCCAGGCAGTCAGCCCCTACACCCTTCTCACTATACTGGGACCTAGCTGGGCTACACTGAGCCTCTTCCACCACGCTGGGCTGGAAGATCCCTGACCCACTACTTTCGGAGTCACTCACCAATGACTCTACAGAACCTCTGGCCCTTTCCCAGCGCTCTGCTTCCTCAGCAAGCGTGTCTGGATCAGTCAACCCATAGTCCAACAGGTGTTGTCGCAACCCTGGCAAACAACTACTGAGCACCTGCTCTCTGAGAACCAGATCAAACAGTTTTACAAAATCACCTTCTGTGTGAACCGATGACCAATCAGACAGTGCATCTTGACATTCATCCACAAACTCTCCCCAAGACTGGTGAGACAGTTTCATACTGCCCCTGAATCTCAACCTATACTCCTCCTCTGGGGAAACAGGTACCAGACTGGGGGAGCTGGGACTGGGATTTCCTATACTGGAATCTAAATAGCTGCCACCACTGGACTCAACCCTCCCTGGGGGATCCAGAACATTATGACTGCGGTCAGGGGATAATCTACCCTCCCGAGCTACTCTCTCTCTGGCAAAGGCCCTCTCAGCCTCTGCAATCCGCTCATTCACACCCAACTGCGCCATCTCTCTGGCATGCTCTAACCTGAGCTTTTCCATGGCCAGCTGGTGCTCCCTCTCTTCTCTCCTATCCAACCACACCTCTGGGGACAGGGAAAGGGATGGGGTGCTACATCTGACACTGGACCCAGCAAGGGACTCCCTATCTAGGGGATACTCGCTCTCTGCTGGCGCCCACCCACTGTCAAACTCACTCTCCACATCAGACTCTTCAGGGCTCCCCTCAGGCCCACCACCCTCCTGGTGTGCGGCCCGGGCCCTCTCTCTCTCTCTGTGCTCACGCTCCCAGTCACTCTTCTGCCACAGGATCATGTTATCCCTAAGCTTGGACTGGGTGTCTGACTCACTCACTGGGATGTCTCTCTCCTTACATAACCGTACCAACTCATGCACACTGTACTTAAACAGGCCACAAAGGTTAAAAGGCGATTCCATCTTGACAGGATGCTCACAGACACGTGCAACACAAGGGACCTTGCAATCTGAAGTAGGAGTACACAATTCCAAAACTTCCACACTCTCCTTAAAAAAGAACTCACTCATGCGTCCAGGAAAACACACCATTCATCCACACACACCCTCCCCTCGGATCGGTAAGGCAGTTTCTACCACCCCTGACTTCTCAACCTGACCAAAAGCGACACAGGTACCAAACTCTGGAAGCAGGGCGGGGGACAAATGTACAGGACACAATTATCAAATGACACTCTTCAGGAGAAGAAACAATGGAATTTTACCAACAACAATAATCCCCAAAATGTGGTTATCTAAAATGCAGAGTTTTGTGGTGCAGCCAGCCGCTACTAAGGTACAACGCAAACACAAATCCTTATCCCACCGCTTGCCGCCAATGTTGGAAATGGGATCCCCGGCTGGCCAGGGCTTTCGCCAAAGTCAGTCAGAGACCACCACCCCCAAGTCAGGGCAAGGGAGTTACACGCCAAGATAACCCCTACTCACCCTCTAGGTAACGTGGCGCGAGCAGCAAGGCTAAACTTGGAGGCGATGTAGGTTAAGTATTTGCGCACGCACCCCAGCAACAACAACCAAAGGCCCACCACAAAGGAAACTCCACACAAGGTTATGTAAAAATAGCCTTTGTATTATAATAAATATACATCAGATAAAACACACATCTTGTTACACTGTGCCAACAGGCACGGGCGGAATTTACAAGGGATATTGCACAGGACAGGGCCACTTGGACCACTGTCAGGGGTATCAGCACTTTTAGAACTTAGCACTTGTAGAAAGAAAAATCAGTGTAGCACACAATATAAAAATAGAGCACACAACCAGTAATCACTGGTAACAGGACCTCACTAGCACCACCTGTACTAGGGAGAAAACAACCACCTACATATCATAATACCTGTAGGGGTGTAAGAACAAAACACATGATACATTAACATTCAGCGGTGTAGGGAAATAAAACACATGATGCATCAACAATACATTCAGAGGTGTAAGGCACATGACGCATAAAAACACATTCAGAGGTGCAGAACAATAACAATGGCGCCAACTCACAAGTCACCACCTGTGACTGTCTCTGTGTCAAAATGTCAGGGCCTAAACGTGGCAGCTGCCCACAAAGTGCTGGGCAGCTGAATCATCAATAATGGGCCAACGCTGGAGCCTCGCAGGCTCTGCCCAACTGACTGTCTCTCAAGAGCCTCACTGGGCTCTGAACATCAATTATGCCCCTGAGCCTCTCAGGGCTCGTGAAACAACATCTGGGCGGGGGAGCCTCTCAGGGCTCAAGAGCAACGGTGGGGCCAATGTGGGAGCCTCGCTGGGCTCTAGAGAAATTACTGTGGCACCCCAGAGCCTCTCTGGCTCTCAAAACGAATATGCCCCTTCGTTGGAGCCCCCCTCCTGGGGACTCGAAATACGCAGATTGCCCCAAGGAGCCTCTGTCAGGGCTCTCAATCAATGGGGGCGGGAGCCTCGTGGCTCGGCAACAACTGTGGGCTCTGGAGCCTCTCGGGGCTCGAAAAGAACCAATGCGGGCGGGTGGAGCCTCTCGGGCTCAAAGAACAGAATGGCCCCTCAGAGCCTCGTGGCTTTCAAAATAAAGAAATGCTGCCCACGTTGGAGCGGCCCTCTGCCAACCGGGGCCGCTCAGAAAACCAAGGGTATGCCGCTTTGAAGCCCTCGTGGCTTCACTCTATCAAGGGGCGCGAGATCGCGCTACCGGGGGGAGAGGGGGCGGACACCGACAATGTGTCCCGGCGCCCCTCCCTTCTGCCTCACTCACCGGCTGTCTCCACGGCGGGCGGGGCTCCTCTTCACTCGTCCCGGGGCTCTCCCTTCGGTCGGGAGCCTCGGGCAGGACACGCTGACTGCTCCTCTCGTGCTCCCGCCTGGACCAGTCTCTGCTGCACGCCGCCTGACTTCCGCCGGGGCCGCCAATGGCAGCGCGGCCCTGGGGATCAGGAGGCGGGACTTCCGGGTCGCGGTAGGCAGCGGCCCGGCAACGATTTCCAGTGCTCCCGGGCTGCGGCGGTGATCTCCCGGGCAAATGCGGCGTGGGCAGCCGCTCAAATTCAATGAAACGGGGCAATGCCGGGTGGGCACCGGCCTCAAATAAAAATAGAAAGCGAGGTAGGCACTCGCTCGGCCTGGCAAAGCGCTCCAAAGCGCTAGAATCAAAATAAAGCGCACCCAGCGCTTCGGGGGAAAATAAAGCGCTCTCAGCGCTAAAAGCAAAACGAAGCGCTCCCAGCGCTGGGGACAAGGGAGAGCGCTCCCCCAGCACAGCAAAGCTCCAGCAAGGTCTGGAGGCAGACAGGGGGGCAAGGCAGGGCCAGAGCCAGCACACTGGGTCTCCAGTCAGGGAGACAAGCCAAGTGGCGGTCCTCCTGGCCCCAGCAGCAGCAACAGCCCCCTCTGGCAAGGATCCACAAGTAGAACAACTTCAGTGGGGACACAGCCCCATTTTTATACAGTATTTCCCTTTGTCTGAGATGCAGGGTGGGGGGAAAACCAGTTTCAGCTGGCTTTGGAGCACTCTTGATGGCCCAACCACCCATTTCTTTCACTGGGGAGGCTAGGGTCGTTAGACACACCACAGGGGGGCGGAGCCAGCATTGTGTGGGGAAAACCCAGCCCATCCAGGACACAGGTACACTCCTCCCACACATCACTCATGCTAATCTCCCACTCACCACCGGGCAAACCCATCCAGACTTCCTGGAGCCTGGCATGCCAGCCAGCTCCAGCCAATCACGCTCCATCACCCTCACAGCACATGCACACATATCTCAATGTCCAGAAGTAACACTTCCCTTCTAGACACATACATGCCGCAGACACCATCTCGCAGCATTCACTCTCACGAGTTTACACATACTAAACTCGAGCCTGCACTCCCCACACATCAGGAACTACCAGGGTACACACACATTCCCCATGCATTCCTATGGGAGGGCAGGCCAGCCATACTACACGCACGCACTTTCACTCTGGGACCCAGGGGAAAGTGCGCAGAGACCCAAAAATCACTGACACAGGGTCACACATAAGGCAAAAAGTTTAGGGGCGAACCTGCCCTGCGGGCCAAGTCCAACATAGAGCTTCTGAAACCTGCCTGCAGATTGGACAAGATGTTGTGATCCCGTTCCCATACCAATATTTTGTTAAGGATCAGCCTGCCAAAATTTCTTTGGGAGGTGTCAATCAGGCTGATCGGACGGTAGTTTCCGGGCAAAGATTTGTTCCCTTTTTTAAAGACAGGGATGATTTCAGCCCCATTCCATGAATGCGGTATAGGAGCACCCTTGGCGACCATATTAGACAGAAGGAGTATGTAGGAACCCCAAGAATCTCTATCCTGCAAGAATAGATCCGCGGGAATGCCATCAATACCTGGCGCTCTACCAGGGACCACTAGGTCTAGGGCACATTCCACATCTTTTAATGTAAATGCATCTTCCATGAAAGGTGTGAAAGGTACCTCCATAATTAGGTTTGTGGCATCACCCTTTGCATATTGTGGTTTAAAGTATGATACCCATTTGTCCTGAGGAACCCAGTTCTGTGGCTTGTCCGGGTTGCCATCCACACCCCACTTATAGACATTCCAGAACCTTCGCAAATCCTTGTGGGATCCTGCCTCCTTTAAATCATTCCACCTTTGCTCGTCCCATTGGCGTTTAGCTTTTGAGACGGCATTTTTGTACGTTACCCTGGCCAGTCGAATATTCTGGCTTGACCCGGTTTTGATTGCTCTACCCAGATCCAAGCGGGCCTGCCTACATTCCCCTGAATACCATCTTGGGGGTTGAGGTGTACGGGAAACATTTGGCTTACAGGGCCTAACAAAATAGCTTTTTAAATCACCAAAAAGGCCTCATGAATCCTAGTTGCCTCCTTTATTGCTGAGGGCAATGTATCCTCTTTAAGTTATGCCTCTAGGTCACATGTTGCTTGATCAAGCTTGCTAGATATAGAGTCAACACTCTCTTGATTTATTGAAACTTTGGACCATCGGACGTGACGCATGTAATTTGATACGACAGTATCAATGGAAGAAGTGACACCCAACTCCTCCCCGGATTGGTCTGGAGATTTCCAATAGGCGAGGGTCATACCCTGGGGGTTGTGATCGCTCTCTACCCTTTCAATATTTAGCATATCTTGGAGATATCTCCACAGACCCAAACTGACCAAGATGTAGTCGATTCTACTCTCACGGGGTCCATTCTTAAAGGTATTTTCCCCGGCCTTATCACCAACAGTTCTGCCATTGGTTGATCTTAGTCCTTTATTTAGACAAATTGAGTTAATTTGAATCGCTATTTCTGTCCATCTTGTGATTGGTTCGAGATCAAGTTTGGGTACCCCCCACTCCCTGTCTTCTTCATCCGATATGTTCCAATTATCATTTAAAAGAGGTTCAAAAGTTACATTAAAATCTCCCCCTACAATTACGTTGGAATGGGCAGAGTTGAATTCAAGCATATCTTCCAAAAATGCCATTACTTCAGATTTCTTCCCCCCAGTGCTGCGGGCATACACATTGAAAATATGAATGGGCTCTTTATTTAAGAACTCAAGTCTTAGCACCTGCAAATCCCTATGATTGGTAGATATGGCTTTGATTTTTATAGCAAGATCATGTCTGACCCATATCGTCAGACCACCAGATGGACGGCCTCTCCCACCTTTCTCTGCTGAGATACTATAATTCAAATAACCAGGAAAGTGCAGTGTATCTAATAACCAGGTTTCCTGGAATAAACATATTTCATACTGGCTAATAAAAGTTACCCACTCCGGGGATTCTATTTTGTATTTCAAACCAGCTATGTTCCATGAAAGAACCGATCCGGGTTTGCCAATGATAGGCACAGTACCGTCATTATGAGCTTCCTCTACGGTAGTGACTGGGATGATAGACATGGTTGACATGTGAGCCAGCGTGGAAGGCATTTTAAGGGAATCGTCCAAGACACTAATAGAATCCTGCCCAGTAGTTTCACCATTAGATTGCTCGCTGTGTACTACTATAGGGACTTGCGACTGTAGTCAGTCATTACAATCTAGGCTTGAGCTTGCCATGTGAGTGCCCTTATCATAGTTTCTACTATCAGTTAGCCAATTCGGGGGAGGAGTTGGTCTCATCTGGATCCTGGAATGATCCGGCCTTCAGATGTTTCATGGTCCCTTCCAATAGGCGACTTGGGTATATTGATCAGGTACACAGGTGGGGATTTATTTGGGTAGGTTTTGTATGGTGGAACATTAGTGCTTGTAAGAACAGGTCCTTTTCCCTGTCGGCTACCAACAACTTTCTGTTCAGCCTGTCTTTCTCGAGAGGTACACTTGCTCCCCGGATTCTCTGATGCCCTGCTTAGTGGAATTGCGGGTACTGCACCACGACTTTGGGATTTAGGTTTAGCTTGAATTACTCCCCTCCCTGCCCTGACCACGTCGCTAAACGAGGATTTAGTGACTGGGGAGGCACCCGGGGGGGTCAGTGGGGAGTGAGCAGTCCCAGTACGACCCGCTGCACTTGGGAGATTTGGCCCCGAGGGTTTAATTAGCGTGGAGCCACGTGAGCCTTTATCAGAGTCTACCCTCATGTTGTTGATTACAATAGTCAGTTGATCAATCTTAGATTGCATGCTTTCTACCAGCTCACACAGGTGTTTTACAACTGTAAACAAAGGGCTATCATCAGATTCAGCAAACCGTGACACCTCCATGGCAGTAGACACATTGACAATACTTTCTGTTAGAGGGGGCTCAAGCACAAGTGCTACGGGCCCTTTTGCGGGGTAGCTATTTTCAACATGAGCTAAAACAGAAAATCTATTGCTACAGGTCAGGGCGATTGGATCTTCAGGACTCTATAGGGAAGCTGCAGAGGGATGAGTCTGATCTAAATTAGATTCATCCCCCGCTGCTAGAGCTACACCCAATTTTTCCCCAGCAGTGGATTTACTTAAAAACATTTCTGGGATAACTACTGCCCCCCTCTTCTGAGTCCTTCCTTCAGAAATACCCACGTTGCTACCACCCTCGGAGGCCCTCTCTCCATTATTAGAGGTGGTTGTTAGCAAGTCAGCACAGTCTTGAACCAGTTCATCAATCCTGTCCATTACACAGTTTCCTGCCGCGTGGGGGACACGTTTGGGCATTTTACACTTTCGTTTCTTGGCTTGTTTTCCTCCCTTGGACACCACACCAACAACTTCACTGGGATCTTCTGTAGATTTCCTTTTTCCCATTTTGTGCAAATCGGAACCAGCATAAATTATAAGGAGTGAAAAGTACAATACCTTAGGCTGCCCAGTACAAGGGGGGAGGCCAAGCCCAGCCTCGGACGGCCACAGACGGCCCGCCCTTCGCCCGGGCTTCGCCTGGCGCCGCCCGCGCGCGTCCCGCGGTGCGGGAGGCGTTTCTCCGCCTTAAAGCGCCTCCGGGCGCGTTGCTGTCGTCACGGGTGCTGTGCCGGGCCCCTAGGGCAGCTGGGAGATGGAGTTTGCTGCTGCACCGGGTCCGGCGTGTAGGAGACTGCTGCTGTTGCCCTCACGGCTCTGGTTATGGCAAGGTGAGGAAGGGACGAGATGTTAGAGATGCCGTTTCCCTCACAGCAGGTCTAAAGCCAGCTGTTATGCCACTGAGCATTTTGGATAGCACACAACCTGATCTGAGATCTGAAAGCAGCTTCAGTTCAGAAGTCATATTTTAGAAAAAGGTACGAATGAAGAAAAATGTTTTATAAAATAATCAAGCTATCATTTGCAATACAAACAAGTTTAGTGTAGTGGCATACCTCTACTGATGTTTATAAGTGTTGCTGTAGGCTTCATCAACTGAAGTTCTCTGGTTCCAATCAGCTTGTGGGTCTCAGGCGTCAGGGTTACCACCAGCATCACAAAGTCTGATTGGCTCAACAATTCGTCAATCTTTTCACAGTATGTGGCACCAACAGCCTCTTCCTCTTCTTCTGTCCTGAAATTGAATGGTCACCATTTACAAACTTAGGTCAGTTACATCAAGTACGTCTTTGTACATTTTCAGTCAGGAAAGCATCACCTAATGTGCAGTTTAGAACAGTGTAGTTTCTTGATCTAAATGGTTAATGTGTTCCTAAATCACATTCCCCTAAACGTTTGATTAATCTAATCCTTGTGGCTTTGTTATGCCGCTTCCAGAATAAGAAGTGGTGACAAAAAATATTCTTCTCTTTTAAGGACACTTCCCTCCTTAGCATTAGTAGGAGCAGAGTTGTAAACCAATCTGTTTAAAAAGACCATCGTCTTATGACCAGGCTTCAGATAAATAACACAACCCCGTGCCTTTAGGAACCGTTAAGATCTTTGGTGTGAGTTTCCAACTTATTGTCTTTCTTCCATCAGCAGTACAGATTACCAGTCAACTCTACAATTATGCCCTGCAAAGTGGCTTTTAGTGACATGAAAAGAAGGAAAGAAAGAAAAAAAGGAAAGAAGGAAGGAAGGACGGAAGAAAAGAAAGAAAGTAAGAAAGAAAGAAGGGGAGAAAGAAAGAAAGAAAGAAAGAAAGAAAGAAGTCAGGCAGGAGGGAATATACAACATATGAGCATTGACCTGACAGAGGGCAGTGGTAAACATAAGCGATCTCAACCCATTAAGTATGGAACCTCAGTGAACAGTCCTTGTTTAATTTCCGTACTTACACAGTGCCATAAACTTCAGCTATGCCTTTTTTCATTGGTCCAGCATCCAAGTATGTAAAGAGCACATATACAGGCCCCATGATGTTGCCTTATGAATATTTCAGAATGTTACTGGGCAACGGAAAAAGCAAGAATTGGTAGAGTCAATATTGACTGTGAATCCACTAAGACAGAGAGAAACCAGCATATCAAGTTGTTGCTGGGATTTAGATGTGAAGGTGAAGCAGGTTATTATATATTATACAATACTTTCTCACTGATTTTATGCTGCCTACTTTTCAATTTGTGCAGACACTCATAGCTATGATACAGAAACACATTTGACTTCTCGTGCTGGTATTTCCTTCATCATTGTTTGGATTCTGTTCGGGCTTATTTAGCCAATTGAGCTTTAAATTATTTCTGCTGATTGCTTGATAGTTTGGGTCACTGTTACTGGAATCTTCCTGTAAAGCTGCACCCCATCAGCGTACTGATGGTTCTTAATTCTCTGGTTGGTCAGGGGCATGCCAAATGTGATTTCATAAAAAGGAAGACAGAACCTGGAGGAATCCCACATTGCCATACAGGTACTTTAAGATATGGAGGCCTTCTGTGAGAAGTTGGCCTGGTATATGCTGTCCACTAGTTAAAGTGGGCACCTTGTACCAGTCCAAACAACCCTTATGGTGATTAGGTCAAAGATAACCTCTATTGAAAGCTTTCCTAGTGGTAGCTATGGAGAGCAGCCTTCGTGCTAAGTCTTGAAGGAATGTTAAGCACCTTGTTTTACAAGAATGCAACCTTATAGTATTGGTTAAATGAAAAGGAAACCACACAGTAGTTATAAAAATATGTATTTTATCTTTCTCACTCTTTAGTATCCTCTGCATGAGGATAGAACACAAATCAAATAATACAGTTGCATAGAATCAAACGTAAGTAGCACAATACACAGTGCGCTCTAGGGGGAGAGCGAACCATATACTAAATAAGTAGTATAAGAACAACAACTCAGGACTAGGCTTAGTCTAGGAGGTATAGAATTGCTGGGACCCCAATGGAACCACCCAAGGTGAGTGAGTAGGGACCATACGGAGGATACCTTTGTACCAGAGTTACCTATCCCAGAGGAGCCGGGGGCATAGGCACGAAGTGGCGTCGGAAACCCTTGTCGGTCTCTATGGATGTCGACAAAGAAATGCTGCTGCTGGAAGTATGAAAAGCCACCGGTGGAATCCAAACATGGATTCTAGATGAGAAGAACCTGAAAGCAGTGGGGACAGAGTCTGGGTCTCTTTGGAGTGACCAGGGGCTCGGTAGATGAATGTTCACCGATGTCGAGTGCTTCAGGTGTGTTGACGGTGATCTTGACTCTTCAGCTGCGAGTACTCGGAGATGTCTAGGACAACCAGGAGCTGGAGGCGAGCTGTCCCATAAAGGATGTCGAATGCTGAGGAGACAGTGTCTGGCAGGAGCACCCACAAGCCTTGGCAGCGGCAAACAATGTAGATGGTCAGATTCGGTGTCGATCTGGCCCAGCAAGAACCAGGAGACTTACCACAGCAAGGGGAGTCAGGGCAGGCCTGGAGCAACCTAATAAAGCAAATTTGACCCTCAAGTGGACCCACATGCCGAAGGCACAGGAGTCGCGATGGGACCTCAGGCAGTTTCACAGGATACCAGCTAGCAGGGCACAGAGTGCAAGGATGCCGGAGTCCTTCTCAGAAAAGATGCGCTGGGGTCAGGGCTACAAATGGCCCAATGCATGGAATTGTTGCATGACAACAAGCTTGTGCAGTTGCAAATGAACACGGTGCACAGGTATAAGGGCATACGGTCCCCACAAGAGATATTCGCCTCAAACTCAGTGAGAGGGCAGCTCAACCCTGGAAACCTTCAGAAACCCACCTCCTGTGTTGCTGGAGCCTTCGGAGTCCACAGGAGCTTGGGATCAGCAAACTGGTCAGATGTGTTATGGTGCCTGCGCTTGCAGGGGAGAGACTCCTTCACCCCAAGTGAAATTCTTCTGTTGTCTTGGAGGTCCACAGGGTCCAGCACGGAGCCTGTATAGATCACGGACAGTGGCGAGACTGGGGACGGCAAGTGAAGATGAAGTCGAGCCCAAGAGAGGTCCAGCGAAGTCCAGCATGTCCAGACGGTCGAAGTGTAGTGGTATTTTCTTGCAGAATCTTGTCCACGTAAAATCTAATGTCCTATAGGCAGGTAACCCATTTTATACCCACGGGAAAGGTTGGACAGATTCTAGGGACCCTCCTAGGGGAGGGACAGGACAGAGGTGACAGGCTACCTATTGTCCGACCTTTCTCTGCACGAGCTTGGCTCAGCAGCAGGAGGGAAGACTAGTGTCTGTGGCTGGCAGCATTCATTTTGTGTTGTAAGGCTCGAGAAAGTTAGTACCGGTAGACTTAGGTAACCCCAGAACCTCGGTTCTGAGGGGAGGAATCATACCTCCCACATCAGTTACTGGTGTGGAGGTATGATTCCAAGGTGTTTGACACCAAACACGACATAGGTCATTGCAGTTGTTTTTGAGATAGCATTTACTGCAAGGGTATAATGCACCTCTACCTATATGTCCAGCAGTATCACGTACAGCCTGGGAGAATGGTCTCCGAAGACTGCAAAGGGGCCCCGCTCATGCAGGAGCACCCTCTCACATAAAACCCAGCTCCCTGCCTTCAGGATTGTTTAGGCCTGCTATAGGGGTGACTTATAAGGTTTTAAGTGTAGTGATATACATATATTTAGTGAGCCTATATCTCTCGTAAGTGGTGCAAGCACCAGCTTACACAGGCTGCAGTAGCAGACCTGAGGTTCCATTTTGCAAGGCCTCTCATGGGTGGCATAATACATGCTTCAGCCCATGGGAGGCCTCTGGGGTACCTCTGCCCTGGGTACATGGGTACCATATACTAGGGACTGATAGGGGTACCCCAGTATCTAATCTGGAGTTGTACAAAAGTACATACATATCCTTTAAGGGAGAAAGCAGATAGGATGGGGTCCTGAATAGCAGGATCCCAGCCAGACTAGTCAAAACAGTGGGTGCAAAAAGTGGGAGTAACCATAAGAAGCAGATCCTACTTTCCAACACCTTCCTTTGGAGAAGTCGGTGTCTCTTGGATACTTGGGAATGACCCATTTCAGGAGCGTACCATTGAAGTCCATTTGTGTAGAAAGCTTTGAGGAGGTATAGGGGTACCCTTCCTCAGGTTTAACCAGTGCATTCTTTTGTTAAACAATTTAAAGAGCGCACCTCTAACCATAGTGTCTCATGTCATCAAGACAAAACATAATACTGCTGTTGCTGCATATCTAATTATCATATCATAACATATTGCATCATTAGTCTTTACTTCTTTCCTGAAGTAAGTATATCCTTGATGGCTCTTAGAATGCCATTACTCAGTAGGCACCACCATCAAAATACACCATTCACAAACTTTCTGAAATGCCATTTCTGACAAGTTTGTCTTAAAAACAACGAAGCTGGAAGACTAGCTCTGGAGCAACATAACCAAAATCCAAATGACAGGGAACACTATGATCAAACTGAAAGGAGAAGACACACAATAATCTCTGCCACCTTTCAAAATGCCCCTAGGCACCGAACTCAAAGAACTGGTTTAAGCAAGCAAGCCATCAATCTCTCCATCAGACCCCTTTTTGATATGAATCTTCAAATTCCCTTACTTGTGCTTCTTTGCGGGCAACGGGCAACTGAGTTATTCCCTGTTGGTACAGAAGGGATTCATCAGTCAACTCATGGACCTTGATGCTCTGATTGTGCTGAGTGACTCGACATTGAAGTTGATGATGACTTTGAAAAGTCAGAACCTTGAGTGATCGAGCATTGTAACAAGGAATCTTTCAGATCTTATCGAGCTTCATTTGGAAAAGCTGATGTCTGCTGGATGCTTCTGGGTGAACCATTTCAGAACTGTATCATCGATGGCCACTCAAATAGAAAGTGTTGAGTAGGTGCATCTGCTTTACTGTGTCACACACAGCAGACAAGCCATGGAGATGAGAGACCTTGGATTGCTAATATCGATGCTGAGGGAGCAGGCCTTTAATGGCCACTATAGCATGCAACAAAGGGCTATAAGGCTATTAGAACAATGCAGCCCTAGTCGGTAGTATGTTCGAATTAGTAAAACAAAAAAATCCCCTCAGGTTCCCTGAGGTCTTTGTTCAGAGGAACAGCTGTGAAAGGATTACATTAGAAATGTTGATGCTCCGGGCTTCTACCAGCCATTAGAAGCCTGGAGCACTCCATTGTCTTCAATGGAGCACTCTACATTCCAATGTTCTAATATAGCCTTAGCGCCCACCATAGTGGGCTCTACCAGCCATTAAAGGCCTTTAACAAGGGAGCTGTCCTTTAATGGCTGGTAGAGCCCTCTACGGAGGGCTCTAAGGCTATTAGAACATTCCACCCCTACAGGGCAGAATCAGTGAAGCCTTTGTTTACAGCAACAGCTGTAAATAAAACATTGGAATGTTGGAGCTCCGGGCTTCCACCCGCCATTCGAAACCCGGAGCACTCAATTGTTTTCAATGGAGCTCCCAACATTCCAATGTTCTAATGAATGAACAAGTTACAAGTAAGGGAACCCCACACGGAGGCAGGATGTAACAAGCTCAGCCCCCATCTGTAGGCTAAAAGCTCCAACTGACAGGCAGAGAACACTCACAAGAAGGACATCACACATTCCCCATGACTCACAAGATTCCACAAAAGGCTAAAACAGAAGAGACACCAGGCTAAAAACAGTTTTAATTTGTCTCAGTGGAGCGAATGGCAATGAAGCAGCAAAAACAAGAAAACTCAAACAGGTATTGTTGTGTGACAAGGTTAAAGCAGGAGAAAGTGAATCAACAATAGGCTCTTGGGGATTGTCTCCAGGCTGATAGTGTACTTGCAGATATCATTATCCTCCATCAAAGTGCAGCTACATTTCTGGCTTCAGATTGATGTTTTAGATCTTTATCATGAATATGTGGCACAATCATGTCAGCAATCGGAATCTTCAATAATCTAAGAGTCCAACTGTGTATCACCAGCTGAAGAAAAATGCCAACTTAATTCTAACTTGTTAGAGCCAGCAAATGGCAGGCCTGTTTTGCTGCCAGAACGTTGCACTGATGGATTTCAGTTAAAAGCACAGAGCATGATTCAGAGTTTGGTGAATGGTATACTAGTTCAAAATGTAATGGATATCCCCTCTGCCCTATTAAAAGTGCCAAAGGCTATAACATACTTGTACTTCAGCAGATGTAAAATCCACCATGGTTGAGACAGTGGATCCTGTAATTCAAACTATAAATCAGGCCCATAGCCCTCAAAGCAAGCATTAAAGGGACACTGCACTGAACTATGATTTGGTTCAATCTGGAAGTCCCAGTATGCCATACTTTGATTAAAGGTGTATTAAACCTAAATGGTTCACTTACTTTGCCATGTCCACTTTGATATCTTTCGTAGTGAATTACTTATAGTTAGAACGTTATCTGTTAAATGAGATCTCAATATCCATGTTAAAATGGTCACGTTGAGATATACAGCAAGCCAACCACATGAAGTACACATCAACTAAGGACCTGATTCACAAACTGATTTTTGTTGAATGAAAACTAGTACTACAACAGTACTGCTCACAAACTTCAAAATGCAACTCACAAACTTCAGTCTCCACCTCACCTATCTTTTCTGCTTGGAGATCTTCACCATGGTGGCGGACATCTCTGCACATTTAGGTTTGCTACTTAGGCCCCTATTACCATGCAGGCTGGAACAGCTCCGACCATCGGTCGGAGCCCTCCAACCTACATCATAATAGGCTGGTCGGATTCCTTTCCAACTGATCCATTTTGATGGGGTTGGTCAGAAGGGAATTCGAAACGGTTTTCCGAATGGCCTCCGACGGGCTTGGAGAGCCCGTCTGTCATTCGTAAACCCTGCAGTAAACCCTCAGCGGCTGAAGGATTATGACGTCAGATTAGCATTGCCTTTCTGTGCTGGCCTTTCTGACACAGAGCATGCATTCCATTCGGAGTGCATGCTCCCATTGCAAAGTATAGGATTGCATCCTGCTTACTAGGCTGGAACCAACGACAGGTGGTCGTTTGGTTTCAGTTCCAAACCGACTTTGTAATCGGTCCCTTAGTTGTAAGTGTGGGAGCAATGAGTTGGAGTGGTGGGAAATGGGGAATAATTACTGCTAATTGGGAGAGGTTTAAGGAACTTTATGGAAAGGTTCATCAGGGGCATACTAACACAAATCATACCACAAAAAGTAAGCAATTGCAATTTACAACATTAAATTATGAAGTTACTGCAGCCCAAAAGGTTTTCATAGAGACTCAGTTGTAATAGAGCTTAGCCTTGGAGTAAGCCAAGTATCACACATAACGAATCACTGGTACTGCAAAACAATCTCATAGAACACAATGGCGGCATGAAATTAAAATAACACCCCATGAGAACAAATATTAAATTTATTACAATTTTATGGTATTTAACCTTGTATGTATTTTCTTTTAAGTGATAAAAATGATATATAATTGTTGATTATTATTTAATTTTAATTTATTTCAATAAGAAACGTAATTTAAAAATAAAATGTAATTTAATTTCTCAACATTTTATTGACTTTACCTCATACATAGATAGCATACATACATAGTGCCAGAAAACACAGCAATTGTTGTTGACATTAGGCCACATATTCTCCCCAACCATAACCGTCCTGTGAGTACATGAGAAAAGTTCTGTGGGTCTCCATCAATTTTTCCACTCCACTCCCCATAGGCTCAGGTCGAAACCAGATCAGCACAAGGTACGGATTTTATTGTGCAATGTTTGGGTCAGGTTATAGTGTCTTTCCAGGCCGATCTCTCTGTAGCATGCCCGGTCAGCCCAAATTCTATTATGTTTTTTGCAGGCACCCCCTGGAAACGTAAACGGGGATCTCCAGGCTCATGTAGTGGTCCAAGTCCATTTTCCAACCCTGCAGGGCCAGAGGGTCTGCACTTTTACATGCTTGTGCAGTGTCCCTCTTGGCTACAGCTAGGCCCAGCCATTTGAAGCATTTCTGATGTTGGTTGCAGTCTATATCTGTAGTGATATGTGGCATAGTAAATCTGGGGTCTCTCGGCATTCTCCGCCCCTGCAGTTGTTCCAAACATGCAAGCACCCCCTCCATTTTATTTTATGTTATTATTTACAGGCCAGTATACATATTTTAAATAAATAACATTTATATTATACATTAAAATTGTTGTTTCTTAAAAAGAAAATAATGCACCTTATTACTTTTTCCACAGTGCAATCTTCACCACAGTAAGACATCTAACAACAGTTGAAAAGTTCCTAGAAGTGACTTTACACATGTAAATTATGTAGTAGGAGGCTCAAAAACCTCATTTGAGGGTGAAGTCTACACTTGTACTAAGTGTAAATCTCCACTCTGAAATAGGGAATAACAAAAAAGTGGTTATATCTAGTTTTAAAAGTGAATACATTTATGGGTAAATCTATAACCTTATCTGTACCTTTCTGATTCGTTCCCAAAGTATTTTACCGTGCAATACATCTACCACACATGATTGCAGACTAAGAGGAATTTCTAGAATTAGTTGACTATTATCTTATATCTTTATAAATCTATTTTAGTTTGGTGTTCTTCTCTAAGAGTCTTTGTTGTAAAAAGGCATAACCAGATCAACAAATACTGGATCTGTGATGGCAAATCAGTAAAATGTAGAGCACATTTTTAGGTTTGACTTACATAAAAGAATTTTTTTTTTTTCTGCCAGACTTTTGACATTCATACAAAATAATAATCCTTTTACAGGGCTTCGGGTCAGCCCACTCTGGACATTGCTTTGCTGACATTTACTTCACATTCTGGATCAGCCTTTACTAAGCATAAATAGAGTGGGTCATCCCCTCCTCAGGCAAAGTTTTTCAAAGAGACATTCATGGTTCAGCCCTCCCAAAGGACAACCATTTGGGCATGAAGAGTAAGGCAGTGTGAATGAGAGCATTTTTCTGCTTTTCAGGTGTATCCACCTCAGAAAGGGAGAGCATTGAGAGGCAAAGGAGTTAGACTCCAGCTCACATGGAGATGTATAACACCCTGGCTGTCCAGCAGGAATATGGGGACAGAAGTCCACCCTGGTTCTTCCCCTTGGAGAGTGACTATAGCTCAGGCTTTTCTGAATAACTTGTGAGCTACTGGCAGCTCTCCAGCTACCTTTGAGTAGCTCTCCGGTGTGCAGCCCAGTCTACTAAATTAGAAGCTTTTCCGTGGCTGAATAAATATATTTATACAAATATTTTAAAATGTTTATTTGAATCAAAATGTTTGTTTTTCAGAACTCATAAGATGATGTGTGGAGAAAAATGGTTGCATTTTCAAAATTCTACTAAAGCTGAGTGATAAATCCAGTGGCGTTCAGGAAGGATATTAATAATATTATTAAGCGAATACTATGAGCTTTGCAACTACGGTTGTTATGTATTACCTATTTAAAAGGATTCCAAATTGACAGAGACTTTTTTAAATTACTGCTGGCAGCCCTGCCTGAGCACTGCGGTGTTCAAATAAATGATGGCTTGATTGCTTGAATTAATCTCAGCCACTGGTAATTAATCAGGTCTGCATCCCAATCCATTGTTATTTTGCACACCATGTCACCTCAGTTTGGATGCAGCTATATGCAAATCAATCTTGATCCTGCTCCAGTGAGGAACAGTCCAGCCCAAACTGCCAAGCCAGGTCCTCACTGAACCAGAACACAAGCAACCCAGAACCGGTTTCACCCTAGTTAGTTTTTTTATCATTTTTGGGATGCACTGAGGCGATCACTAGTAATGCTCTTGCACGGTGTGGCCACTAATATAATCTTGTCTGATGTGGTTGCTATTACCTGGTCAATTATATTAGTAGCTTGGATTAATTGTCATTGAACATACATAGTTCTTGTTACAGAAAAGGTTGGAGACCCCTGCTATAGCTATAGCAATAGTGCTCAATTCCAGAACTGCACCTGAAGTGCTCTCTGGTGTAGATCCCACATACGCTCTACTTACATCTCTTAATGCAGGAAGTGATGGAGAAGCAGAAGCACTCCCTTTTGTACCCAGATCACTGCCCCCCATTCCTCTCTGCTTTGTTACTACCCTGGTGGAGCTTCTATGGTTTCTACACCACCCACAAAGTAGGACCCTCTCCCACCAGCAGATCCCCAGAGTACTTCATCAGTGGTCGCTGTGGTGCACTGGCCTCCTTGAGTGCTAAGTTCAGCACACCAAGAAGATTCACATTTTTGTTTTTCAGACTCAGGCGTTCACCTTTTTATCACTTTGTATATTTACAAAAAGCAGTTTGAATAAAAGATGTTACTGCTATGTTTATGATGCACAATTTACCAACCTAGAAAGATGAGTTAATAGTGCCAGGTGACCGATCTTGTGACCTTCAGATCACCACATTTAGAAGTGGGGAGCGTTCAACTAACTAAGCCAACTTGCCAGCCAAAGGGCTGTAATGTTGATGTTAAATTACTTACCCTGGGATTTACTGAGTGTGAGAGTGCAAATATCTAGGTTTGGAAATATTTGTAAACTACAGTGTCGCAGCAATGTGGTTTCATAAAACATAAATAGAAAAGGAAAGCCCTGCCAGTGCTCGAGTTCCCCACTCCTCTGACTGGGAACTGCAGGAGAGCGAACTGCCAGTGACAGCAGACTAGTGTTGAAATTGGTGGGAATATTTTAAACATGCAATATCTAAATCAAGATGTTTGCCATTTTTGGGAATAGTATATAACAGACAGCACTGGCTCAAAGGTGTATTATTTGAAAAAGCATTCGGTAAATCATTACATCCCAGAATAGTTTAGGAAACGGTCAGCATTACAGCTTGCTCGATTAAACCAAAGTAAAAAAGTCAGCACAGGCATTGAATGAACAACAGTAAATGCATTTACTTACATTATTGTGATAATTGTGAAAGCACATGAAGAACAATTTAGGTTAGAGATCAGCCATATGTGCTCAAGTGAGAATTTGGTGAAAGATACAGTACAAACATGCTAAATTAATAGCTAGAGGCATTGTATTGAAGGATGATGTTTGTGAAGGAACCAATTGAGTCTAAGTCAATCACACTAGCCCTTTTCCTTAAGAACAATAATTAACAAAGCTAATGCTTCCCCTTTTGATGGCGTTTTGACCCTTTATCAAAACACTGGGGCCGGGTTCAGGACCGAAGGTTTTGTGAGCCTGAGTACCTGAATCTGAAAAAAGGAAACAGTAAAAATATTCTAGTCATTCAAAAATGTCAGAAAAGACTATGAGTAACAGTATTGATGTAATTTCTAATTACCTCACTCAATACATGTTCGATAACATAATTGATACCATCACTGCAATATCTGAAAAGACAATTGATGCTGTGCATGGCAAGGGCGCGAGTTATAGTTACCTTATGCCACTAGTTATAGTTACTTGAGATAACTACAAGTGGTGAATTTCAATGGTTTTGTTAATTTAAAAAATAGTATTGTTATAAAGTAGAACCAAACCCTTGAAGATATACTGACATATATGACAACAAAATAGGATACAATCCCAAAACCAAAGAAACAGGTGCATCTGCACTCGGGGTGGTAACACCCCGCTGCTGCCCCGCTATGTAACCGCCAGTGTGTGGTGTGATTTAAGTCCATGGCGGTGCCCCAATATGCCACGGTAGCCATACATGGTGGTGCACCTTTGCCACCACATTACAGGTCTTCCCCTGCCCCCACAACAACAAAGGGTTCAGTAGATTTAATCAGCAGAGAAGAGATCAGCACTGGCGCCACTGTCAGGGAGGTTCTGTGACTGCTGCGGCGATGAAGCCCCCTGTTTCCTCCCGACGTTAGAATACTTATGGCAGAATTCCTGTGCTTTGTGGGGCAAGTCAACGACACGGAAACGTCCGTCAATGTCAACCTTCAACCTCGCTGGGTAGAGCATTCCATATCGTAGCCCCATCTTGCGTAGGGCCGCCTTCACCCCCGGTATTTCCTGCGTGCTTCCTGCACCATGGCAGTGAAGTCCAGGTACAGTGAGACATTTGATCCTTGCCACTCAAGCTGGCCCTTCTCACGTGCCAGGCGTAGTATCATATCTTTGTCCCTAAAATTCAAACAGCGGGCTATGATCGGCCTCGGAGGGCAGCCTGGGTTGGGACACAGCCCCAAAATACGATGTGCCCGTTTAATCACAAAAGTGGCTGTGAAGGACTCAACCCCAAAGAGATCCACGAAGAGCTGCTCAACAAAGCGGTCAAGTCGTCCAGTGTTGCTGGTTTGAGCCACACCCATAATCCTCACGTTGTTACTCTGTCTGCTGGCCTCCAAATCCTCATTCGTGATGGCAACGGCCTTAAGAAGCTTTTCCAGGCGTTCGGGGGTGCTCCTTGCATGGAACAGTGAATAATAAATGAGCGGTTGACGCCACTCATTCATTATTCCTTTTCATAATTTTGGTTTTGGTTGTTTCAGTCCCATCTGGGACACCAAAAGTTATGTTAAGTTTGGGGCTGTGGGAAGATCCCCAAGTCCCACAAGGCCTCTACTGGCTCCCAGCCCGTACCCATAGTGGGTGCTGGCGGCAGCTGGCCATTTTGTTAAAGTAGGTGCCCCAGTGCCCACCCAATGCACCCACAACATTTCCACTGCTGGGGGCTGCAGGAGGAGCCCCTGCAAGCTCCCAAGCCAGCACCCACGTTATTTCAAAGTGGGTGCCCATGTGCCTAACCAGGGCATTAACACCTGGCCAAGTCATTGAGGGCCAAAGGAGGAGCCATCATGGGTGCCACAGAAAGCTGGCTATATTGTTTTGCTGTGGTCCGAGCAGGAGCAGCTTACTTCTGTGCTCCTCTGGGGTGGGAGCAAAGAAGTGTTCCCTGCCTGGGAAATTGCCGGCATGGAATTAAGTTTACATTCTCTGCCTGCACCCTCCCTGGCAGGGAACATAGCAGTGTTCCTGGAGATTGGATCCCCAGGACAGTGCTTTAATCGCCGGGGTAATCTACAGCTCAGGGACGGGGACCCAATGCCCTCTTACCCTAAAAACACAGCCCACAGGGCTTCTCTGAGGCACGGGAAGCGGGGCTACACGCCCCCCTCCCTAAAATGATTAGTTCGGCCTTGGAGGATGAGGTCTGCTAAGCCTTAAAGAGGCTTGGGCTGCACGTTCTCTCCCCTAAGATTTATAGTCATCTTGGGGGATGGAGTTCCCGGGGCCTGTATGAGGTTAACTGAAGGTTAATCTCATACAGTCCTGAGGAAATGCTTGGGGGACGCACGAAACATGTTGACAGACAGACAGAAGTTGATAGGTACACCTAAACACATTGTCATTTGGGCACCCTACTATTTCTACTCCGGTTTTAACTCTACCACCTAGGAGCAAGAATAAACTATGGCCCCTATGATGAAGCATGTCACCGTGGGGCAACCCTGGTGAGTGAGGGGACACCAAGAAAAAGAGCACTACTCTTTTTCTATCACTATATTCACTATTCCAACTCCAGTGAGTGTTGCGAATAGGTCTATAATCAACAGCTAGGCTCCTGATCTCTGTTTCTCAGAGATCTTTTGTGGCTTCTCTTGATTTCACCTCATGCCTCTTTCACCTACAGCCTACTCTCCCGGTTCTTTTATCTTACTCCTACAGGGACTTTTTCATTCCTGCTTTCTCAGGGTGTTTGTCATTTTATTACTTCTTCTATCCCCCTTTTTCTGCCTTTCTCTCTGTTGTTCTGCATCAGAGTCTGACGAATGAAAAATAAGGACCGGTCACCAAAAATGAGTGTCGGGGAGCTCCACCTGCAACCAACGGTACAAATTGAACACTGCTTCTGGCAATTAAGGTGTGAGTAATAACACTACAACAGAGGACCCCACAGATCTTAAGCTTACCACATTTAGGCCTTCAGATTTTTATTCATTGAGGAATATGACTGGATTCACATAGACTTAATCAAACTGGGACCAGAGCACGTCTGACAGTTTTGTGTATTGCAGCACATCACACATTTCATTTGAATAGGTGTACATATTGTACAAACTGCTTCGTACAAGGTATTTATAGCATAGAGAAAATCCGTGCCAGCAGATCAGGTGTTCCAAAGTTTCATAGAAGGTACTTGTAAGTACTCATTAAAAGGAGGACCCCTCAGACCAATGTTCCCTCTAATTTGTTTCCTCTGTGTGCGACAGTTCAAGATCTCTGTGCGCTGCAGCCAAGGCTGTGTGTGCCAAGCACCGCTTAAAACCTTTGTTTATAATGAGATCGAGAACAAGTGCATTTCACACTCATAGCTCTAATTAACAGGGTCTTGAGACAGTTTTGCAGTGTGGAGACATATCATCATAACATTAAATGTTTATTCTAGTTTCACCTATACCCCAGGCTTAGATAGGACAGGACTCAGAAGGGAGCACCATTATAAGATTTTACTGAATATTCTTGATTGGAGCACTGATCATTTGGTGGGGACTGCTGGAAGACTATACAAGAGAATATACATTTTGCATGTTGACAATTGCATAGCACAGTTACATTTTGATGTACAACCTAATGATTACTGTCTTTGCTAAGCGTAAGTGTGTGAAATGTGGCCATCCAGTCCAAAAATAGACTGTGGGAAAGGGTGCCTCAGAGAAGACAAATGCCATCACTAGATGTGTGAAACATTTGCTTCTCTCACTGGTCCTTGCCATTTTTGCAGTGCTGATAAACTCTACCAAGGTCAACTTTGTCATATAAGAGATAAGCCTTTGCCCTCATCAGCATAGCCAAGCGATTCTCCACCAGTCTAGTTCTTGATTTAGGCTTGTGTTCAAGAGACTAAGGGCCAGATGTAGGTAGGCATTTACCGGTCGGTAACGGCCGAATTCGGCCGTTACCGACCGGTAAATGGATTTTGAGATGTAGGGGGCAGAATCGGTAAATTTACCGATCGGTAAATTTACCGATTCTGTAAATTACCGAATCGGTATTTTTACCGATTCGGTAATTTTGAGATGTAGGTGGGACTCTACTGAGTCCCACAAGCCTTACAGAATCGGTATTTTACCATCAAATTCAATTTGATGGTAAAATACCGATTCCGGTGTGCATGCACATGTGTGCATGCACATGTGTGCATGCACACCTATGCCATATGACAGGCAGACCTGCCCTTAGGGCAGGTATGCCTGCCACATGGCACCCGAGCCTCTTTTGGGGGTGCTAGAGGGTGTCAAAGTGACACCCCCTGCACCCTTGTGAAAATCGGTATTTACCGATTCGGTAAATACCGAATCGGTAATGCCCATTCATTCCTATGGGCTTCAAAGCCCATAGGAATGAATGGGCATTACCGGTCGGTATTTACCGAATCGGTAAATACCGATTTTTACCGATTCGGTAAATAAACATCTGGATTTCCCTACATCTCCCCCCTTCATATTTACCGACTCTTAAATACCGAATCGGTAAAATTCGGTATTTAAGGGTCGGTAAATATACTTTACCTACATCTAGCCCCAAATCCTCATTCACAGGCTGCACTTGATGACTGAAATGTTGAAACATGGCTGACAAGACATACAAATCAAAACATGCTATTGGTTAGACATTCAAGAATGGCGCATGGTATATGTCAATAGCACTCAGCAAACCTGAGAAAGTTAAGATAAAATGTAGTTCTTGTGTACATTTAGCAGCTTGTATGTCTGCTTTCGTGACAGACAGCTGCATCATATAGGGCCTGTACAAAACAACAAAGTAATGTGGAAGGCTGACAAAAGAGCAACATAAGAAATACTCAATTACCCTGACCGTCCCCATTTCAGTACTTTTTAATGCACTGACCCCACAATATAGCAATACTGGAGAAGGAATACCTCTCAGTAGAAATGGACAAGCCAAGAAATTAATGAGTAGAACAGAACCTTGGTTTGGTTCTAACTCTAAATCATTCAACAAAAATGTTAGAGTAGTATAAGGAGCATTCATCATTCAAGAAAGTATTTCCTTAACACACAGATGTTTCACCTTACATTCCTGGTTCCGGCTTAATAACAATGAATGCTACTGAACGAAGAGGCAAGTCCATTATCATATATACATTAGTTAGTGGCTTGATTTGTGCTTTAGCTGAAGAAATCTTATAGACTACTAGCTTACCCGTCGCGCGTTGCTGCGATCTCCGAAGAAAGGAAATTCAAGGAAACTCGTTATGATAACATTCAATTTACATTGTGTCATTTTTATTTAAACTTATTCATTTTAGTATGGAAAACATTTCAAAGTGTCGTTTTAATTCTATTTATTTATTCGAGTGCTTGTGGATACACGATTTTTTGTTTCTCCGTTTGGTGCGTACATCAGTATTCGAAAGATTATGAGGGCCTTGGGGGGCCGATATTTAAAAAAATGTTATGCCAGAAACCTTCGCAGGAGTGTACTCAACAACTTCCCAAAGTTTCCTGGCGATCGGATGAATGGTGTTTTAATTTTATTTATTTATTCGAGTGCTTGTGGCTACACAATTTTTAGTTTTTCCATCTGGTGCGTACATCAGTATTCGAAAGATTATGAGGGCCCTTGGGGGCCGAAATTTCAAACAATTTTATGCCAGAAACCTTAGCTGTAGTGTACTCAACAACTTCCCAAAGTTTCATGACGATCGGATAAATGGTGTTTTCATTCTATTTATTTATTCGAGTGCTTGTGGATACTCGATTTGTTGTTTTTCCGTCTGGCGCGTACATCAGTATTCGAAAGATTATGAGGGCCCTGGGGGGCTGATATTTTAAAAGAATTTTATGCCAAAACCTTCGCGGGAATGTACTCAACAACTTCCCAAAGTTTCATGGCGATCGGATGAATGGTGTAGTAATGCATAAAGGACAAACAGACAGACAGACAGACAGACAGACAGACATACATTCATATTTATGGAATGAAAATGTTTTTATTATGCACATACTTTGCCCAATGGGCGTGAAGGCGCCTAACATCAGAATCACAGCTTATCACTCCAAGGAACATTCAATCAAAGGTAGGACTTCCTAAAGAACCAAGTTTTTAGTTCCTTTTTGAACAGATCAATTGATGGCAACCTCTTAAGCTCAATTGGAATAGAATTCCAAAGCTGAGGGGCCACAACTGAGAAGGCCCTAGCTCCCCATCTGGCCAGCCTAACACGTGGCACGACAAGTTGGAGTAGTTCAGCGGATCGAAGGCCTCTAACTGGAACATAGCGGGCGAGTAAGGAACTAATCCCACTCGTTGGTCCCTCCGCCAATGCTCTGTAGGTCATACAAAGAATTTTGAAAGAAATTCTATGCTGCACTGGAAGCCAATGAAGGTCTTTCCTGGCTTTAGTCGCAGATGACACCTTAGGAAGGGCCAATACAAAACGTGCAGCCGCATTCTGCACAATTTGCAGTCGGTGCACGTGGCTCTTGTTGGACTCCATATACAGGGAATTATATATATAGATTAAATTAAAAACACCAAGGTTTCTATATTGTGAACATCTTGTACTCACGTTTTTGAAGGTGGTCCTTTATAATAAACAAAATGGACGTGCGGTGAAATAAAGTATTTTCATTGGATCACACAATTTAATTGAGCAGGGATTTTTGTGCTCCAAAAATAAAAAAGTATTAGCAAACCCAAGAGGCCTGGTACTAGCCGCTGCCTTTAGGCTTTGGCAATTTGGTTTTTTTCTGTTTTGGTTTTTCAGAAATATTTTTGGGGGTAAGCTGGTGTGCCCACGTCAATCTAAAAAAAAATTGAACAACAATATTTCTTGGTCTGCAAGTAACACACTAACATTAACTAACACACTAGTTCCTGGCTCTGAAAATAACTACTTTTTGTGTGGCCTCCTGAAATTTTATATGCATAAGGGAGATAGTGATAGCACGGCAGATTCTATGGCCTGAAAGTGTGTGTATGATGAGCAAGACTGTAGGAGAAGGTGAGGGAAAGAATGTTTGCCAGTGTCTATATATTCAATGAAATTATAGTAATTGCACATTGTGTGCTTTACAAAAGCTGAACAAAAATACCTAGGGCCAAAAGAATTAAGGAGTATGCAAAAGCACCAAATTGACTAAATTATCCGGCAAGATTAGCAAAATTATGTGGCATACTACAGCACATTTTTTCTAATGTTGCTTCATAATGGTATAATTTTTCTTTACACATGGTAATCCTGTCTTGGCAATGATTTCACCTCATTACTACCAGTTTACCAACCAAGTACAGAAATAAGCAACTGAAAGATGATCAGCTAACCGTTGCAAAGGGCCTTCGATGCACACAAACATCACCTGAGGCGACACATCAGCCAACACCTACGAAGTCTCCACTGGCTGCCCGTGGAGAAAAGAGGCACATTCAAAATCCTCACTCACGCCTACAAATGCCTACACAACAACGGACCCAAATACCTCAACTACAGAATCAACTTCCACGTATCCAAAAGAAACCGCCGATCTTCCAGTCTCTCACTGGCCGAAACCCCGTGCATTCACAGAGCCAGAGTAGGCGGAAGATCCTTCTCTCACATTGCAGCCAAGACCTGCAGACGCGCCCCCTCCCTGAACACCTTCAGGAAGACCCTCAAGACCTGGCTCTTCGGCTAAACAGATCAGTGGACCCTCACTGGTGACTAGCGCGCCTACAATTCCGTGATTGATATGTCACAATGTTTTTAGGAACTTTTGATCTGTTCAAGCTAGAACCAATTATTTTTTGGGTTAAATCTGCAGTTTATTTGGCAGATGGTGAATTGTGTGGCTAATCCATCATTATGCACACAAACAAAGCAGTGGCCACAGACAAGCATGATTTTAGTGTTCCTGGCAATATATTATACTTGTGATGCTGCATTTTGCCATGTGTTTGTTCAAGTCCATCCTGCACTGGTTTTGCCTAGTGATTCATGTGTTACCAAAGAGTGTGTAAAGGAAGATAAGGAGGCCCACAGATGTAGAGCAGTTGACATCTATGCTAGGAGTTTTACAGGCCAGTCACATATTTCATAGCTCCTGTAGAAATGTAGAGGCCCAACAGGGATGGTAATGGGACAAAAGTGATATCGACAACTTGGATAGCTATGCCACCCCTCCTCCACATTAATTGGCAAACTGTATTGGCTATTAGACAAACACAAGACTTTTTTGTACAGCACACTTTATGAATGGAAGTGTTTAGAAATGCTTTCATATGTGATAAAGAACAAACAGAATACTCAGTGAAAATATATTGAGCATTATCTCACAACCATACATTTTTTATAGATCTACTCATTGTTCACTCACACTAAGTTCTGTGATCTGCATGTTACACACCTTTGTAGCAGGCACATTAACCCTTTGCTTTACCTTAGGAGAGCTGAAACTGCTACTAGACAAATCTCCGCTCTCTCTCCAGCCGTAACATTAATCACAAGATTTATATTGACACTTTTATTGTTTCATGACCTCTGCTGGACACCCAAGGAAATCTGTAGCACCTGCTTTTAAAACAAAATGTTATTTTGGACACCGCATCCTCCAACCCCACAAGGTCAGTGCCAGGTATGACTGCACCAAGGGCTAAAGCTGCACAGCAACAGAACGATGCCATAAAAATCAGAGATATCCATCAGATGTTATTATTTTAAACAAAAAAACATTAAAAAACAGTTAAAAAATAGCAATATTTACCCGGTTCACAGTCCGATCCTAAAACACAGCAATTTAATTTTAGCAACCTCGACCAGGACCAAGGGCTATTCCATACCTGAACGTCATGGGGAGAGAGGAAACATGGCCTGCACTATAGGGAGTGGCATGTTTATAGTGCATGTTCTAAAAACGCATGTGTAAAACAGCTCCGAGTCTACAGTGAGAACAGCTGTAGTTCAACAAGAGCTTGCAAGCATACGAACCAATATGGAAACAAGAGATCATTGCATTCATTGAAATGTAAAAAAACATTTCTGGTGAATGTACGCAGCCCCCCCCCGCCCCCCACCCCCACCCCTCAAATGTGAAAAGCAAAAGCAGCGTGTATAATTGCCGCTTGCACCAGACTCTATGGCGTTCCACAGGCCCTAACCTGAAAATGCTAAACTGCTGCTTCTCCAGTGTTGTAGATGCACACTGCACTTCACCACTCATAGAAAGACTGTACTTTTCACGTCGCTCCAATTTTATAGGCCGAGGCTGGTGAACAGTCTACGTCTCTTGTGAAGCAGAGATGTGTGCGCTTTGACAGACTGTGTGCACGCTTGGGAAAGTCCCTGTGCGTGCAAGCAGCTTACAGTGAACAATGACTCAGATCATTCTTAGTCCAATGATATTTATTTTATACCCTTGACAGAGAATATCTGCCTAGTGATACACTGTTGCCCCCAGTCGCTGCACAGTGGTAGTGCTCGATGTAAAGGACCCACTGGAGGCACTTATCCACATCCTACTACCACTTAAAGTGCACAACAGGAACTAAGAATGTATGTATGGTATTTCTATAGCACAAATCTACCCAAACAGCAATGGAGAGATGTTCAAGGTCAAACTGGTAACTTAAATCCTAGGGGGAAAACACAAGCTGGTGGTACCCACAACATCATTAGAGAGTAAGAGATAAAGAGAGTTTCTACAAAAGATCATACTTAAATAAAGTGGCCATTGCTATAGTTTCAACCTCCTTAAATTCTGTGGCTGAGGGCCTAACTACGAGTTTAGCAGTCCATAGGACCGACAAACCCACGGTGGAGATGCTGTGGTGATTGGGGACAGCTGCATCAGTGGTCCGACCACCGTATTACAACTACGACGGTTAAGCCACCATTGGACTGCAGCAACCACCAGGGATCTACAATCCCTGGCAGTGGTATAGGGGTCTGATGGCTGCAATATGCTGGCACTGCTGCTGCAGCACCGCCAAGTATATTACAAGCTTTCTCACTGCCACAGATTTCATGGCGCTGTGGCGGTAAGGAAACTAAGATGGCCCTACAGGACCCCCTGTTCCCTCATGCCTGAGGATGCATGCAGGGGGGCACTTGATGTGCCCCTCTGTCTGCTTGCTCCCCCTTTTCTGCACGGCATGGACAACACAGTCCATGCTGTGCAGGAACAGGCTTTGGCAATCCCATTGCAGAGACATTTTAATAGGCCCTGCCGGGGGAACACCAAAGGACTTCCTCCCAGACCATGAGAGAACTCATAATCTGGCGGTTGGCCTGCGGTGACGTTTGGATGTGTTGGAGAAGGTCGGTGGCGTGCCACCCTGCTCCAATACTGCCAAACTCATAATGAGGTTCTTAGGCGGGAATACTAGAATGTGTTGATCTCTGAGAGAGATGAGAGATGTCAGTTTGGCAATCGGGGAAATAAAACAATATTAAAAGTTGCTAATGTGCTAATTTCTTCTTTTGGTTTGTAATCTAGAATTTCGAGTAGGTAATATTATGGAAGCCAAAATATAGAGTATCAAAATATCAAACGGTGACTGCATATAGTGAAGTTTAGAGTTACTATTCTTAACTCCACGTTTACATACCTTGAAGATATATATATGTATTTTCAAGAAACACAGATGTGGAGTTAGGTGTAGAAAATCTATACATACCTGTCTATGTTTTACTCTTCAATATTTTGGTTACAGAATTCAGAAATAAGGATAGTCCCTAATCAATATTCCGGACTCTTGACAATCAGAATCAAATATGGCTGTCTAAATTCAGGGCACAAACCTATTTAGGCTGTAAATGTACACATCGCTTCGAATGCATAAGCCTGGTCTTTTGGACACATCGAAGTAGGGGATGGAACCCTTAATTGCAGACCGCAACAAACAAAATCCACTTTTTAAATCTGAATAACCTAAAAGAGGAACTGAGAGTCCCGGAATTTAAAAATACTAATAGTCTTGGACATTCACTGCTCATAATAAAAAAAAGGTTTTTGCAGACACGCAAGACCTAAACACCATGTTGCCACTTTTAATTAAGGCAAATTTTAAATAGCAAATCTAGAATAATAGATTTGTGCATACATTTATATTTTGTCAGAAATAAACAACGTCAAACCTCACCTTCTCTTCCTGTTATGATATAGGATTTTCATTCGAAAACCTTTTGCTCTGAGAGCAATACTGTAACCAACCCGACCCATTCCGATGATTCCAAGGGTGGCTTCTGTGACGTCATCGACAAACCAGTTCATGTGAAATGGCCGAGTTTCTGGTGAGGTTATCATTTCAATTCCTGAAAGCAACAAATAGTAGAAAAGAAAATGAAGATGAAGCGATTTATTATATTTTTATCTTGCAGTTTGATATAGAGCAATCTTGGCCCGAGGGCATAAGACCATAATACAACAGAAGCAGATTATTTACACGTTTGTTTATTTATGACTGCCCTATGCACAAGAATATTAAGGGATTAATTACAACAGACTCGTGGAGGCACAGTGGTGACTGTCTCCCAACCTCCCTATTACAATAGGGGTGGTTGGACCGCCATTGCCTCGCCACAGCCGCCAGGCGGTCAGGAGGCAGTAATATGCTTGGCAGGACCTCTGCGGTCCAGCCAAGCATCACCGCATCACCTCAAGTTTCACTGCCATGAACACCGTGGCAGAGAGGAAACACCCCATTGGGCCTCTGCGCCATATGGGTGCACACAGGGGGTGTGGACTAGGGGTACGTGCGGACCGGAATAACAGGCGTGGAGGCCGGATATATTGCGCTATTGTAGCTGTTTATTTTTATTGTTCCCAAGCAAGGTAAACAAGAGGGGTTGCAAGATGGTGAGGCTGGATGGCTTGAAGTCCGTTCTCGTCCGTCCGGGTAAGAAGGTCTTCGGGTTGGCTTCGAGTCTATGGTCGGATCCGGTTTCGCCTCGGAGGGAAGAGAGAGAGAGGAGGGCAGTTAGTCTTTTTCTGCTTGTGGACCGTAGGAGTACTGTCACCAACCACCGGGTTGTGAGGGGGCTAAAGAGAATGTGAGGGCGAAAAGGGAGGGTTCAAGGAAGGGGTAGACGAGAGAGAGGAGTGGAGAGAGCGTGCTACGGTGAAGGGGGGGAGTGCAGGGGCTATAATACAACGGGCTAAGTGCAGTGAAACGACTACGTATATACAGTGCAGCAGTGTACTGTCCGTGAGGGGGTCTATATACAGCTATTATACAATTATCTACCGGGAGACACGGAGAAAAGGTAACAGTGTACTCACGTGCCCCACCGCAACCGCTCTCCGGCAACCTCCTGAGGACTCCACCAGTCTTCGGTCCAGACGTCCTTCTCCTCTTCGCTTCCGCTCCTGCTCCTTCTGCTCTCGGTCTCAGGTTCTCCGCACGCTGTCTCCTGCTACGAGTCCGCCGCCTTGAACGCTCTCCTCTCTTCGTCGTCGGCTTTTCTGTGTGTCGGGCTGTTGTTGGGGGCGGGACTTCCGGGGTCTCCGGGGTCACAGGAGTTCACTTCCGGGTCATTGCGCGACCCCACTGACTGTTCCGGTTCCTGTAGGGAAAGAGAGAGAGGAGGAGTCCTGGTCGTCAGGGACGCGGGAGGGTCAGCGGTCATGGATTCCCCGCTCGGGCGCCGCCCTGTCGAGGTGAGAGGCGCTCCCCTTCCACAGGGGGCCTGTGTGGGCTTGCACACCAGTTCCTGCACGGTATGGACTTTACAGTCCATGACGTACAGACACTGTTTTCAGGGCACTGCTGTGGGAACGTCAAAACAAAAGCCAGCTAGACATGAGGTACACTCATAATCCGGCAGGGGGATCAACCACGACTTTGGTGGTGCTGCAGGGGCAGGTCCCGGTGCCGCACTGCCAAAGGCGTAATCAGGCCCTGAGTGACAGCCCAGAATGTCTTTATCACCATAAGGAAATTCCCTGTCACTATTGCTGATAGCACTGCCTTCCTTGCTTCTACTTGCACTAATACCTAATCTTCTCCAATTCAGGAAGGCACTGAAGACCTTCCTCTTCCCTTAAACCCCTAACCCTCTCCGACTCTGTCCACTCCTGAGTTACGGTTCTAGCGCTGGGATGCTCGAGGGTTACTACGCGCTCTACAAAAACCTTAAATAAATAAATAATAAATACTAGTAAATTATGCTACTGCTTGTACTTTTCACAATAGTGCTAATTGATATATCAAACACAGGGCCACGGGAGTTATGCTGCAGGGGATGGCCAAATTATACGACAGGGTTGAGTAAATTATCCAGCAAAAAAGCAAATTATGTGGCGCAGTGCAGCACATTTTGTGATAGTATTGCTTCATTATTTGTCATTTTTACACGTCTTAACACCGTTTAAGTATTAGTTGCACCTAATTAGTACCCGTTTACACCCAAATATATAGCAATAAGCAACAGAAAAGGTGACCAATGGAGCTTTGAAAAGTGATTTCCACTATATGGCAACATGTGTTGCTGTGTTTTTAGTAATGTTTGAACCGTTTGAACTATAAACTCATTTTATTGTTAAAATCTGCAAATGATGGATTATGTGGCAAATTCGGCAAATCTATACTCATATGGAAAATGCTGTGGCCACACAATCGCATAATTCCAGTGACTCTGATCATAGGTCCTCCTATTAATACTATGAGTAGTCAGCACTACTGGTATCCAGGCAAAAAGAGGCAGTTTGAAGGACTTTTGCATTTTTCGATCTCTGACCAGCCTGGAATAGACTTTTATAAGTGACAATGCCAAATATCTCAACTCAATTGCTGCATCAGTAGTCCTTATTAACTTCTTTTATTATTTGTCATTGTTTCACCTCAATATTTGTGAACAATGTGTGGGCCGTACCTAGTCACAAAAAACTATTTAGTGAACTTTTAATTGACTTCTCCTTCTTTTAAATGATATTCTGCCCAGAGTTGGAAATAGGAGAAGTAGGACGTGTACCCTAACCGAATACCTCTACTTCAAAGATTTCTGTCACTGACTCCTACAGCACTCATCCTAGTCTCAATTCAATTACATTTATAGTGAGCCATCTGCTATCACAAAAAATAACGAAAACAGTTACCAATTTAAGCACCTCAAGTCAACTCTGATCATTTATATGGAGTCTGATAAAGATGTACTTGATAGGCAACACTTTTTGTCATTCGTGCTCGTAAATAGTAGGAATTCACAGATATGTTTACATTTTAATTATGAAGCATTTGTTTCAGTATGGCCAGGCTTGTGATGCTGAACCTTATCTGCCTACTAAATGAAGACCTGTAGAGTTAACTCCTGCAGGGAGAAGAGGATTCTAGCAATACTCATTGAAACAATGTTTTACTTTCTCCAGCAGTATGTCATTTTAGTTCAACTGATGGGAGTCAGTTACTGCAAGCTGATGAGACTAATTGTAATTTACTCGAGGTTGATAAGAAATTCCCTGGCGTTGAACTAAACAACTGGCATGAACGGTACGATCACCAAAAGTTGCAAAAAAATCAGTTTTATATTTCTGAGAGCTCACATGATATTTTAAACAGAAAAAAGCACGTCAAGACTGTTCATTTATAAGATGTGGCTAGTATCAATATATTGATTATAGAATGAGTAATGTAGCTTGTGCCCTGGGGCAAAATTACAAAAGTACCCATGTGACTTGTGCCAGTCAAATTATTCTTCGTCTTATTTGGCATATACATTCTAACTCAGACACCTTGTAAATGTAAATTGATAAATTGATACTTGTATAGCGCACTACTCACCCGCAAGGGTCTCAAGGCGCTTGTACGAATACCGCTGTGGAACCCATCCTGGCTTTCCCTGTGAGGTGTCCACTCCTGGGCACCCCCAAGGTGGAGGCCAGGCATCCTTAGCGTTGTGGGGGCCGTTGTGGAGATTAAGCAAGCTATGGCCCAGAGTTGCAGAGTGGGACTCCATGATTTGAATAGGCACCGAGGCGAGAATTATCAGGTCCGTGGAATTTTTGAGCCCAAGACCCGCCGAGGCGGGGAATTGAACCCTGGTCCCGGGCTAGACCTCTGCATCAGGGTCTGCCGCTCTAACCATTGAGCAACACTTCTCCACTGGAGATCAAACTTGCACATGTATTGAAACCAAATAGTCTGCCAATTTAAGGAATAACTTTGAGGTACCAACTAGGTACCAAGGACATAGTTGGGGATAACCAGAGCAAAAGGCCCTAATAATTGTCTCATAATAAGATTAATAAAATGAGTGGACCCTTTTAAATAGGGACGTAATAACGTTACCTCATCACTTCCCACCGCAGCACAATGGTAAATATGCACCCGCGTGCCGCACAGGATGTGCGTCAAATATTAAACAAGCATTGTCATGTCCTGTTGACAGATGAATTGAGTTGCAATTTAGTAACCAGCTGTGCACAGGTTAATAATGTGGGTCGCCCCGGGTTTCGGTGCTGCAAAAATTGTAAAGCTTGCAGAAACAGTACAGATTGCACCAAACTTTTAATTTCCAACTCTAGTGGAGAATTTGTGATAAAAAAATATTTAACTTGTAACACCATGTATTGCGTATATTCTCTTATTTGCCCTTGTAATAAGTTATACATAGGGAGCACGATACATTGTGCTAAAAAAAGAGTACTTGAACATATCCGTGCTATCCGGCATAACAAGACATTAAACGGAAGCACGCCACTTCTATAACCACCACTTTCAAGATGAAAAGTTATTGAGAATGGTAGTAATTGATGCAGTGTTCAACAGTGTGAGGGCTGGTAATCGTGAACTCTCACCACGTAAGCTTGAATCAAGGTATATTATTGACTTTGAAACCAGGACACCAAGTGGTTTGAATTCAAGTGAAGAATTGGGGGCCCACTTGAATAGTTAAATGATCTGTGCAAAATGAATGCTGAATCGTCTGTTGTCGTTTTCCTTTTTTATCCTGATTTTGAATTCAATTTTTTACTTTTTAGGTGTGGGCAATTATTCCTTCGACTATGGCAGCTATTCAAGTGGTAATATATTTTGAATTATACATTTACAACCGGCTGTGTTAATATCTGGTATCTCATGCCCACTAAGTCAATATTGCAAGCGGAAGCTTAGGTGTTAAGATTCTAGGCATGAATTTTGCGATTTTGTAGAACCTGTGAAATAAGGGATTGAAATATATCCCCACTGGGGCAGGAATGTGGACACTCTGTATTTAATTTAATATCATATTAAATTATGCTATTTGATTTAATCAGTGAACAGCTTGTCTGCCCACTGGGGCAGCATGTCCTCAATATATGTCTAATTGGTGGAGTCGGATGGAGCGCTGTTCCGATATCACGTGTTCAAGCTGACAAACTATATTGTAATATATGGGCGTATTTGCTATTTGATTTGCGCACCAACAACTTTAATGAATTCTTCATTCAGCACTCATGCTATAATCAAATTATGATTGTATATATATTTACGAATATGTTTTTCATTTGCTTGCATATTACTGTGATCATGTTTATATACAAATTTGAGCAGTGTCAGCTGGATATTTGTGTTGCCTTTGCACTCTATATATTAATGAAAAATTACAATGCACATTGCACTTTGATAAGATGACTGCCATAGTTATGTACTGTTGTATATACCTCATTTGGGTGAAGTCCTTTTTCTATCTTCAAAGCACTGTTTATAATGACGGATAAGATAATTGTTTGTCATGAGCGTGAGCAAGGCGAAAGCTGAAACTCGTTGTTTGGAGCCGTTAATAAAACTTTATTTGCAGCATGGAAGAGTTTTCAAGCATTTTTCTGCTACAACAGAGAAGAAAATTTGCAAGTGTGAGGTTGCTGGTAACCTGTGCTCGGACCGCCTGTCTTTGACAGCCTTTAACCTAACCAGGATTGGTATAACATATATTTATATTTATATATATATATGTGTTTCTGCCACTGTACAGACACCCTTATGGACTGCACCTACCAGCATGCATCTGCCTGGCAGGGTGAAAGCGCGAGTGGTCAGCACACCACCCATTGGAGGAGGAGTGCCATGACATCATAAAGGGAGTGGTTTTATACTCACTTGCACCTCGTTTTATCATCACAGAGAGCGTGGAGCCCCTGGAAAAGGCACTGATGAGACCCATTGGAAGGCGTGAAATGCCTCTGCCTTAGCGTTTCAAGGGACTGGCAGTACCACATGCATAATATTTTAATAAAGCCCCTGCCCTTAACTCCGGAATGTGCTGTGCTTTTTCCTATCCTGGAGGAGGCATTGGGTATATATATATATATATATATTTCACAACAACGATTCCTGGATCTTAAGAACCACTTTTCAAAAGAGTGCACTCTGGAGCAATACGTCTTTGGAATTAATTACTTATTCTTCGTGTCCGAAAATAAGATCGACAAACGCGTTTCGGTGAAACTGCCTTCTTCAGTGTCAATGATTCATTTCAATTCAGTGTTCAAATAAAGTTAGGCTTTACAGATTGTTCGACAGTCAGTGATTAGAAAGTGTCTTTGTGCTCAAAATAAACAAAATCGCTTGTTCTGTGCCAGACATTTTGAATTGGTCGATATATACACCTGTATGCAGTCGATTCTATCTTGCATGTATATTGTAACCTGATGAATTCCTATTTGATCACATGTTTACCTTTTCGCTCTACTTTTGTAAATACATATTTACATTTCATTTTCCTAAATTAGAAAATGTATTCAACTTAATCAGTTATAGCGCAAAATAAAACATAAATTAAACGAAAGAACGAAAAAAAAAGAGACTAAGGGGCAGATGTATCATCCGTTTTTTTGTTGCAAACACTGCAATTCGCAAAAAAGCAGAGTTTGCGACAAAAAAACGGCAAATGCGATGTATGAAGAAAATCACATCGCAAAATTTACGATTCCTTAATTTTGCGCAAGCATTAAGGAGTCGCAAAAAGCGATTCCTTAAATGCTATGTAAGAAGCAATCAAGTTTTGTGATTTCACACTAAGAAATCGCAAATTACCACCAACTTGTAGTTGGTGGTAATTTGAGAATTTCTTTTTTTTACAAATGCACTTTTTGACATTTGTAAAGGTGCCATGTGGCGCTTATACATGCCCTTAGGGCATGTAAGTGCGCCATATGCGCACACATGTGAATTTCAGGGATGCAGCAGGATGTCCTTAAGACACCCTTGCACCCTTGAAATTATTCTCAATTTGCGATTAGCCAATTGCGAATCGCAAATTGAGAATAACTTCCCATTCCTTCCTATGGGCCTCCTGGTCCATAGAAATGAATGGGAAAATATTCCTTACTTGCGATTCGCAATTTGCGAATCGCAATTAAGGAATATTAAGAAATCGCAAAAAAAATCCGATTTTCTACATACATCCCATTTTGCAATTCTCAAATAGTGATTCTCAAAAAATCGCTATTTGAGAATCGCAAACATGGATGTTGATGAATCTGCCCCTAAGTCACTTTGATTACAAGGCGTCATAAAGCCTTACATAACGCTCTGTACTTGTAAAGGGTGTCTCTCAATTTTATCTAATAGAAAGTATAACATTTCAAAACATATGCCACATCCATACTTTCGATGATGCCCTGTATGGGCTTGATAGCAGCAATAAGGTACACTACGCTCATTATGCTTTGTCATTTCTGTGACCTAACACGATATTTTCAATAATCTTATCATGTGCAGTTGTATGTCACATGTCACGTCACACTAGGTTGCTTCCTCATCAGGAACTATCTTGATAGAATCGACTGCATAAAAGTGTATACATCGACCAATTCAAAATGTCTGCCGCGGAACGAGCGATTTTGTTTATTTTTTTATATATATATATATATATATATATATATATATATAACTGTTACGTTCGCGGTTCTCTCTGCCACAATGGGCGGTGGGCTTGAGTGTCCTCTCCTTTTCTGGCGAAGAAATACTCAAGCCCAAATCCGTTTCACGCAGATGATTTATTTCATAAGCATGTTGTAAGCCAAACGCCCAACTTCTGAAATAAATCATCTGCGTGAATCAGATTTGAGCTTGAGTATTTCTTAGCCGGAAAAGGAGAGGACTTTGTTTGTGTATATATATATATATATATATATATATATATATATATATATATATATATATATATATATATATATATATATATAAATAAGAAGATTTGTACAATTTCTTATAACTACGGCCTTCAACTATGAGCTTCATGTATTCGGATGTAAATATGATTTCATACAATTGTATAATTTTCATATATATGTATGATTTTATAACCTATTTTGCTGCTATTGATGAGATTAATTTTTCTAAGATAATTTTTCTAAATTAATTTTTCTAAGATAATCTTTCTAAGATAATTTTTCTATGTATTTTAATGTATTTAAGTGATATGTGTGTTTTATTAGGTGTATTGCCTGATTATTTATTGGATTTTAGCTTTACGTTTATCGTGATTTTTACTGGTTTTACTAGTTGCCTGGTTTTACTGGTTTACTGGTTTTATCCGGTGTCTGTGTGGTATTAGAGTCCAATGGTAGTTAATTTTGCACGTATTGAATACATATGTTTACTTCCACAGTCCTTTTTCCCTTAACAGCATATATTTGTACAGTTGTCATTTTATGCACTTTAATGTAACAACTCCTATGAATTTGACTAATTAGGATTTATGAATTGCATCCGCCTGACCTGTTTGCATCTTTTCTTATCTTTGATCTTATTGTGTTTTCTATGACTTTAATAGTTTATCGATAAGAAATTGCACTTAATTGGTTATTTTTTTAAATACTCAAGTTTCCATTTGTTTATATTTGAATTGACAGTATCAGACTGACAGTGTTGCACTTTAATTTTGGGCACTTGCCCTGTATTGCACATTTGGTACTTTTGAACAGTATTGAAGTATTATTGGGAGTGATATAAATTCAAGAATTTTCAGTACCTCTATTTTCCTTTAAGCGCTGTTTTTAAACATATTTAATAAGGTGTCTATATTTTATGGCAACTTTGTTATCTAAAACTCGCTATTCATATGTTTTGAGAAAAATGTAAATAGGTACTTTTTGTTAATTTACACTTCTCGTATGATGTCTGTCTTTTACCTCTATGTTGATCTAAAAAATGAAGGGAAAACATTGTGACAAGAGTATTTAAATCATGCGGGAAGTGGAGCATGTCATGTGATCAAGACCGGGGAGACCCGGTCGAAGCGCATCATGTTGTGACTGGAGAAATAAACGCACCTTTGATAATTGTATCCTGTGTGGCGGTCCGTTACTGGAAGCATTGCTGGAAATATTGCTGCTGCAATTTCTTGTAGACAGGATTTGGTGTATATATATATATATATATATATATATATATATATATATATATATATATATATATATATGCACACAAACTTCTCCCGAAAGAAAGAAAGAAGGCAGAGACCCAAGGGGAAACAGTTGGAAGCTTTATTGGTGTAGCATTTGTGAATGCATTTCGGCATCGTGTAGCCTTCTTCAGCGCCCAAAGCATCCAGGAAGTGAGGGAACAAGCTAACAGTAAGTCCTGCCTTCTTTTACCGTGTTAATACAAGTCCGCTCCACCCCCCTGGTGGGTGCGGGGGTGCAGGAATCAGCCAGTGCCCAAAAAAGAATGTAAAGTTCCTGCTTTGAAGTCCACAACAACAGCGCTTCCTCCAGTCCCCTGTACCACTCCAGCCCCAGAGTCCAGGAATCATTGCGGCAGGGGCTAACGTGACAGTGCACACTGCCCAGCGTGAGGTAGCATACCCCTACAACTGCCAACACTTCGTCCCGGAATCCGCGGCGGGCTCCAGACCATCCAACTACGTTGGAAAAACAGAAAAGAACTGCAACAGTTCCGAACCAGTGATTTCTGTGCCCAAAGCGAAGCAGGGGTTCTCTGTAAGTGCGTCTCTGGCTGACGTGACGATTTATGCACACAAACTTCTCCCGAACAAAGAAGGCAGAGACCCAAGGGGAAACAGTTAGAAGCTTTATTGGTGTAGCATTGGCGAATGCATTTCGGCATCGTGTAGCCTTCTTCAGCGCCCAAAGCAACCAGGGAGTGAGGGAACAAGCTAACAGTAAGTCCTGCCTCCTTTTACCTTGTTAATACAAGCCCGCTCCACCCCCTGCCGGTTGATTGCACACCTGTGTAGAGTCCCGTACATGCTGGAAAACTACATGTTCCAGAATCCTCCTTGATGGATTCTCGACGGTGGTGCAAGGGGGAAAAAGAAATATCAAACCCAATGGTAGTGCGGGGGTGGAGGATTCAGCCAGTGCCCAAAAAAGAATGTAAAGTTCCTGCTTTGAAGTCCACAACAACAGCGCTTCCTCCAGTCCCCTGTACCACTCCATCCCCAGAGTCCAGGAATCATTACAGCAGGGGCTAACGTGACAGTGCACACTGCCCAGCGTGAGGTAGCATACCCCTACAACTGCCAACACTTCGTCCCGGAATCCGCGGCGGGCTCCAGACCATCCAACTACGTTGGGAAAAACTATATTTGCAGACATCCAATCTTCAATGCAAAGGAAATTGGCACACCAAATCCACCACGAGTGATTTATTCACAAGCAGAGAAGAATGCGTTTCAGCCAAAACGCGTTGTTCCTTGTTCTTCTCTGCTTGTGAATAAATCACTTGTGGTGGATTTCGTGTGCCGCTTTCCTTCTCATAGAAGATTGGGTGTCTGCAAGTATACTGGTGGTTTCTGTCACCACAGCTGGCACCGGCACCGCAATGACCAGAAGGCCTTGCGAAATGGCACGCCCACTAAGGCAGGTGTTTGAAATATCTACTAATGTGCGCTTTGAAAAACTGTCTTCTAACTTCCTTTGAACATTGCCTCTAATGAAAGGATTGAGGAAATCCTGAAACGCGTCAGGCTGACATTAATCTCTGAAGACTGCAGTTGTGTGTTTCTCTGCTGGCAAGCTGTGAAATGGATGCAAATTTTTCAGTGCGGATTAAACTTCTTGTGGCTTACTTCGTCTTTCGTATTTGGGGCTTACCTGCTTTTTTGGAGATATATATATATATATATATATATATATATATATATATATATATATATATATATGTATATGTATATATATATATATATATATATATATATATATATATATATGTATATATATATATATATTCACTGAAAAAACCATAGGTTTCACACCAGTTATAGTTAGGACTTAGCATTTAAAAAACCTATTAAATTCACTGAAAAAACAATAGGTTTCACACCAGTTATAGTTAGCTGGAAATTTTACTGGCATTAAACTAATGAAATTCCAACGTTATAGTTAGTTGGACTCACTATAACTTGCGCGTGCAATGCACTGCTGATGACGTCACATATTACATCACTCATGACATGGTCAGTGACATCACTCATGACATCACTGATGACACCATCCAGTGAATGTGTGTCTTTTTAAAAAATAAATGTGTTATATATGTATATGTAAAAGTTGATGGAAGAATAAATGTTTAAGTAAATGTTTACATGGATGTTTTTTAAAAAAAATTGATTGGTTAACTGGTTTATTAAGTGTATCTTAGTGAATACATATATTAGAGAGTAATGTTTAAATATTTAAATATATGTATTAGTGTTTCACTTTGTGTATAAGTGGCTGCATGGGTTGGTGAGTAGCTACATGTGTATGTATATGGGTTATTAGATGTTTTTCTTAGTATCAGTATGAGTGTTTGTATGGTTTTGGTGGGGGTATTACTTAGCACATACATGCATGAATGACTGACTCTTCTTTGTATGTGTTTTGAAGACAGCATATGTGCAGGACTGTATGGGTGGATGAGTGTGTATATGTGTGTGTTAGTGAGTGAATGACTGTCTCACTAGTGTCTTTATCAGTAACTACATATGTTTAATCTAGTATATGTGAATATTGATGTATGTAAGTGAGTATATGTGAGAGTGAGGGATTGTAAGAGTTCCTGTTTAAATTAGTATGTGTTTCTATAAGTGATTGTTTAAAAGAGTAAGTATGTGTTCGTTTCCTTAGAAGTAAAGTGGTAGTGTGTGTATAGCTGTATATGCAAATAAATGGATGTTCAATAGTTTATTTGCATGTGTGAGTATGTGTGTGAGTAAATTTTGGATGACTGTCGGTGTGTATCAGGATGTATAGGTGTATCACTACATATGATGAGTGAGTATATGTATGAGTGACTATATAGAACAGTTGGTGAATGAGTGGATGTGTATATAGTTGGTAGAATTATTGAATTGGTTGTTGTAACTGGTATGGGTATCTCCATTTTTTTGAAAATTTTAGTTTCTATTTTTGTATATGTGTTTTAAGGGTTACATGTCACTCTGTCACAAGGATGGTGTCATCAGTGATGTCATGAGTGATGTCACTGACCATGTCATGAGTGATGTAATATGTGACGTCATCAGCAGTGCATTGCACGCGCAAGTTATAGTGAGTCCAACTAACTATAACGTGGGAATTTCATTAGTTTTATGCCAGTAAAATTTCCAGCTAACTATAACTGGTGTGAAACCTATTGTTTTTTCAGTGAATCTAATAGGGTTTTTAAATGCTAATTCCTAACTATAACAAGTGTGAAACCCATGTTTTTTTCAGTGCATTTCAATGTTTTTTTAATAGCAAATCTCTATAGGTATGAAAAGTAATATTTTTTATAATGAATTTTATATTGTATAATGATGTAATTTTTTTAATTTTTTTAATTTTTTGCCCTGGGGCGCTCCTGGGGCGCGTACCGGTGAACGCACCGGTAAGCGCAATATTATGGCGCGCCCCGGGGCGCGTACCGGGAGCGTCCCGTTAGCGCTATTCTCGTGAACGAAAACAACATCGTGACGTTTCGCGTAAATGCGTGATGCGTCATATGACGCACTGCGTAAGCGCACCCGGAAGCACGCGAGCGCATACGATCGCGCAACGTCATGACGCGCTTACGCTACGCGCCCCCGGGCACGCCCCCGGGCGCGTAGCGTAAGCGTGTTGGGTCATGTGACCTGAAAATAAAACTTTTTATTGGTTCATTTCACTTTTGGTTTCCTAATGATGTAAGGCCAGGTCATGTGACCTAAAAATAACACTTTTCATTGGTTCAGAACAGTTTTCTTTTCTAAATGATGAAAGACCCCACCTTTTTTCCTCATTCTACTTTTGTGCTTTGAGAGAGGTAGACCTGCAGTTATTTCAGTAGAAAATGGCTACATTAGCTGCAGGTGCTGGAGCTTCTGGACCACCACCACCACCACCACAAGGACCACCACAACTTCACAGTGGTGGAGATGAAGAAGAGGAGGAAGATGAGGAGGAGGAGGAGAGGAGATTCGTCCGAGAGGACAATATTATATACAAACCTAAAGAGCACATCATCTGGCAGTTTTTTTCAATCCCCAAGGACAAGAAAAAAGTAAATGCGCCTAAGGCAACCTGCTTAATATGTCATCAGGAGCTGTCAAGGGGGAATCCCAACAAAAAATACTCCTTTGGCAACCACACGATGATCAGGCATATGCGACGCAGGCATCCAAATAACTATGCAAGGGCAGAGCTCAGGGAACTGGCCAGAAACCCTGTCCAATCTTCTGCCAGCACCTCCCAAACTAATGTTCCCACCCCATCTGGACCGGAAGTTAGGGAGATATGCTCCACCATACAACCAAAATTTTCCAATTTTAAAATGGCTTGTATTTTTTGTGGACAAATGATATGCTATGGAGAGCAAAGCATCACACTTATTAACCGTGCTTGGGATAACCACAAGTGCCCAAGAAAACATTAATTTTTTTCGCCTTTTTTTTTGCTCCTGTTGAGCCCTTTAGAATTCCCTGTTTTTTGTTTCTCCCCTTAAAAAATACAAAAAAATATAAAACTGTTCAAAAAAGTCAAAAAAAGTAAAAACTGTTAAAAAAAACAAAAAAAATATAAAACAACAAAAAGAATAAAAAAAAGTTCTTTTTAGAACTACCTCCAATTTATAAAAAAATGCTAAATTTTTTAGAAACTCTCATTCTTTTTTCTCCATGGTACGCTCCCCGGTACACTCCCCGATGCGCGTACCAGGCGCTCCCCCCGCGAAAATCGTAAAAACAATTATTATTTTTTTGCCCCGCTGGGCCCTTTTATGGTCCCACATCAAACCTAGGGGGTCAGGGGGGGTGTACCCTGCCCCATTTTGGTCATTTCCCCCTTTGTTTTTTGCCACCTCTTGTGTCTCGATCCTACCGAGACACAAGATGGCGGCCGCTGCGGACTGTTTCAAATGTTTACAGACACCCGAGAGCCAATCAGCTTTCCGTGCGCAAGTCGCGTGGCGTGCCCGGAGCGCTCCCCGGTGCGTGTACCGGGGCGCTGCCATAGATATATAAATTTTTTGGAACCTAAATTACTCAAAACCCTCTGGAGCACATATATTGAGACATAGCAAAGGCACACCGGGCTACCAGTCCCTACAATTTTGCCAAGTTTGGTGAAAATCCATTCAGCCGTTCGAGCTAAAAGTGCGACCGACCGCCCTATGGAAATTAGCATGGAGAAAACACGTTTTGGGACCCCCCTTTTATCTCAGCCCCCGCTTGACGAATCCCCCCCCAAACTTTCAGGGAAGGACCGGAGCGCCGCGAGGCAAAGTTGCTGAAAAATTCAGGCAGATTCCTCAACCGGCGCCAAAGTTATTCCCAATAGAATGTTGCGATTTCGCTATGGAAATCAATCCTTACTATAACTATCTACTGGCGACCGCCAGTAGGTAATATATATATATATATATATTCACTGAAAAAACCATAGGTTATAGACCATATATAGTTAGGAATTAGCATTTACAAAACCTTGAAAATTCACTGAAAAAACCATAGGTTATACACCATATATAGTTAGGAATTAGCATTTAAAAAACCTTATTTTACTCACACAAAACCATTGAAATTCCATATATAGTTAGTTGCACTAACTATATATCGCGCACCCGCAATCCACTGCTGATCATGTCACATATTACATCATTCATGACATGGTCAGTGACATCACTGATGACATCTCAAATGACATCACTGATGAGATCACTGATGACATCATCCAGTGACTGTGTGTTTCTGTAAAGTTTAAATATGTTTTACATATTGAAGAATGAGTAGATGTATAAGTGTCTGGACGAAGGATTTAGTAGGTGCATGACTGAATGTATGAGTGAGTGATTAAATGTGTCTCACTGAGTGCATGGGTTAGTGACTAAACTGTCTTAATTTGTGCATCATTATGTCTGTTGTTCTGTAAACTGCTGCATGTGTTGATCAGTAGCTATATGATTAACTATATGGGTCATTGATTGATTGTCCAAGTATTTGTATAGGAGACTGAGTGTGTGTGTGGCTGGCTGGGAGGTGTGTGACTCTGTGCAGATCAATGTGTACTTGTATCAATGATTGTATAAGGAAGTAAGTATGTGTTAGTATATGTTTGAAAATGTAAGGTGCTCTATGTTTAACTGTATAGACAAGAAAATGGAAGTGTGATTGATTCTTTACAGGACTGACTAGGTGTGTGAGTAACTCCATGGATGAGTGGCAGAGTGTAAGTGTCTGTATAGGTGTATGAGTGCATATGATAGTGTTGTAAAGATGAGTGATTGTATGTATGAATGATTGTATGGGTGAATGAGTGAATGTGTGTGTAGACGTAGGAATCAGTGAGTACGTATGTAGTAACTAGTATTGGTGTGTCAATGGTTTCAAAAATTATACTCTGTATTTAACACTGGGTGAAACAGAGGTTATATTAAAACGTGAGGAGATGCATTGTATTGTCACATGAATGATATCATCAGTGATGTGGTCATTGATGTCAAATGAGATGTCATCAGTGATCTCATCAGTGATGTCATTTGAGATGTCATCAGTGATGTCACTGACCATGTCATGAATGATGTAATATGTGACATGATCAGCAGTGGATTGCGGGTGCGCGATATATAGTTAGTGCAACTAACTATATATGGAATTTCAATGGTTTTGTGTGAGTAAAATAAGGTTTTTTAAATGCTAATTCCTAACTATATATGGTGGATAACCTATGGTTTTTTCAGTGAATTTTCAAGGTTTTGTAAATGCTAATTCCTAACTATATATGGTCTATAACCTATGGTTTTTTCAGTGAATTTCAATGGTTTTTTAATAGCAAATATCATAAGCTGTCGAATGTCAAGTACGTGGTAAGTAAAAACATTTTCGTGTTTATGCACACTGATCTGCTTTGAATGCTGCCCCCCACCCCTCATTTCTATTAGGAGTACTCTCTCTTTGCAGATAGTGAAGGGTAGTTAACGCAGCCCTTTGCCCCCTTTGTAATCCGTCGTGCCTGCTTCTCTCTCCATTTGATTGATTGTTCTCTTTGGTTCATTCTCTATTTACAAACAAGCACAGAGTCGCAATACTCTGTTTAGTCTTTGCAGATAGCGAAAAATCGTGTAAAAAAACAAAAGGAATCGAGCAAAATCAGTAGGCCACTAATGGGATCTCTTTTTGACCTCGCTAAAATAGAAACATTAGGAACAACCTGTTGAAAATAGCAATGCGTATGTACATAAGCGGCGTTCATTTGTGTTCACAGTACCCCTTGTTGATTGTTTGAATCGAGCATTGAATTGTTCGAAGTTAATTCTCTTAAGGATCTTCTCTGCCTGCAAACGAGGAAGAATAGGAATATTCTCTCTCCCTTTGCAGATAGTGAAGGGTAGGTAACGCAAGCCTTTAACACGTCGTACCTATTTCATTCCTCATTGATTGATTGATTGTCCTAACATTGACTGTTTGGGAATTAGTTCTTTTTGGAGGTATTACCTGTTTGCAAATAAACGTAGGAAAATCTTTGCAAGTAGTGAAAGGGTACGTAATGCGGACCTTTCTCCCCCGTTGTAATCTGTCATGCCTATCTACTCCCCACTGATTGATGCACCTGTTTCACCCGGACCATTTACTAGAGATACGTCATCTGGCCCGACCAGAGAGCACCCCTAGTGAAAAGGACATATGCAATAATAACGAAGTGATCACTGTATCCTGTTAACAGAAACTTTAGCATGAAACAACCTGGAAAGAAAAGAATAGGAAAACGAAAATCAGTAGGCCACTGATGAACATGAACTTTTATTAAACAACGAACAAAGAAACGATAACATAACGTAATGATAAAACCTATTAATGTCCTAGAAACAAGAAAACGTTAAAATATGCCAGTGGTGAGAGACCAGAAAAACAGTAAGAGAAACCAAATCACCCCTCGCTGTCCCACCGCCTGCCACGCCAAAAAAATCGATAGACTAGGGAAAATGCAAGTCAGTAGAACATCCGCCCCCACTCTGGAAACTTCCAAGGTGGGGCAGGGTTCCGACTACGCCCAGCCGGGAGCAGCCCATATAAGGCAGGTCCTGCTGCCACGCCTCGGCCAGGAGATCCTAACGTAGGGTGTAGCCGGAGGAGAGGCCGAGGCCAGCGGGACCCGGCCAGGGGATTGCCTTTACAACGCTGAACAGTTGCAGGGGGGGGGAATGTCTCCTCGACCCTCCCCTCTCTCTCCCAGTCCGGCCGCGGTGGCCCTTGAGAGTTGCAGGTAGTCCCGCCACATGCTCTTCCGGTCCGGCCACCAACGGTCGGGGGGCCGAGGCCGACGGGATCCGGCTGCAGCCGATAAACCAAGAAACCCGTTCATGGGGCCAGAGCCAGGGGCGTCCGGCCGACATCTACCGGAAGCCCGGCCCGAAGACGGACGGGACACTTCTTCTTTCTTGAATAATGGCTGCGACAACACTGGGGGGGGATGTCTTGCACATTCCTCCGACCCCCCCCCCCTCGTCCTCATCGCCTGGTCCGGCCATAACAAATCTCAAGCGAGACGCCGTGGGGTGCACTGGGAGGGAGAGACGGTGCGAACAGGCCTCTCCCGCCTCCCCAGGTGGAGGCTTCCCAGCTGCACCCTCAGCGCTCCAGGCGCCCGGAAAAGGGTTCTTCCACTGTGGCCATGCTGCAACGTCTCGCCCGGCAGGGTGGAGCCCGTCCGCTCATGTGACCCCGCGATCGCCGGTAGCTGCCGAACTCTCAAAATGGCGGTCGACCTGGCAAGAGCGGGCCCAGCATAAAGAAATGGCCCGGTCACTGGTTGACTCCACCACCGTAGTCCTCCACGACCTTGAAGATTCTAGAGGAGCCGCGGGAGTCTCCGACCCCCGATGGGGAATGACTGCCATGATCGCCCGTGGAGTGACGAAACTGTATCCGCGGGACGTCGGCGCTCCCATGCTGGCGCCAGCCTCACTTTGAATTACTAGAATCCTGCAGACCTCACTTCCGGTGAAAGCACAGTGTGACCCGGTAGGAAAAATTATTGCACCCCCTCCCCTTTTTGACTGATAGTTCAAACCACCGATCCTTTCCTTTGCCCTTTTAACGGAACTTTGGACTGCCTCCCCCTCTTTTACATTTTCTAGAGAAAACAAAACATTAACCACTACATTAGCATAGCAGTTGACACCAGAACTGTTTTCAAATTGAAAACCAACAACATCTTCAACAGAATCCTTTTTGTTTCTGCTGTGACCCTGCTACAGCACAGGCATTGTCCCCAGCAGTAATTCTGCAATGCCGGTAAGAATAGCTGTGGTGCCTACTGGACTCACTCACCCCCGCGGCGCCCCACGCCGTTATTTGCTGGGCGGCAACTTACTAGACATCACCTTCGTGCCATCTAGATTTCAGCGCGTTCTGCTGCCTTGGAACTATTCGCACAACAGACCGCTACTGACAAGAATATTTCATTATTGGTGCTGTCAATTTCAATAAATCTATTGGATAATTCAAAAGAAATTGCCACGGTCTCTTCGTTGTTTAAATGTTTTTACTGTTTTTGTTTTGTTGTATATATTTATATGTTATTAAAGTTTTATATTCCTACTACTTTGTTGGAGTGCTATATATTTTTAATGTGACACATAATTGTAAAAACTTTGATGTACAAAGAGTCATTCCTGGAATCTTCCGCTTCAGGCTCGGTCCCCTCCCCAATCACAATACAGGATGGTTTTCAGATAGTAGGAACACGTGTGGTGTGACGGATCTCATCGGGTGTGGGCCTTGATCTACTATAACTCCTTTGAAGAGGGGTGATTCTTTACAGCTGGGGCCATAAACTACATCTGCAGGGCTAGCTGATAGCCTGGACAATCGGACACAGAGGAAGAGGAGTGTCAGAGGGTGCGGTAGTGAATAGGGCGAAAGGGAGGTGTCGGGCGGGCACAGAGTGTGATTCTCAGGGAAGAGCAGCGCAGATGGGGGGAGGTTTATTGCCCATGCATAAGACAGAGAGCGGTGGTGACCAGTGCCTGGGGAAGATGCTTGCGTGGGTGAGGAGCCATGCTACGAATCGACAGCGTGCAGAGAGTGGGTCTGGTCAAGACATCTAAAATGGCTGCCGTGCACGACAAAAGTGTGGCATTTCAAAAAAGGCAAGATGGCGCAGACAATGTTTTTCAACACTTCCTCATTTCCTTCGAATCGAACGTTAACAGACGTTGGGGCATATTACCAAAGTTAAGCGATATTTGTCGCTAACGATGCTTACCAACGAATTTTTTACCACTAAGCATCGTCAGAAATTATCGAAGATAAACCTTGCTATTATCAAGGTTTATCGCAAATGCGATAATAAACGGCCGCAATGCATGAATATCGCTAAAAACTCAGCGATATTCATGCATTACCGAGCTAATGCTCTTAGCCATGTTATCCACCTCCCATTGGATAACATGGCTAAGAACTGCTCAGGGCAGGTGTTACTTTTTGGAGATATTCGCGCTTAGCGCGAATATCTCCAAAAGTTGGTAATAGGAGATAGATATCTTGCATGTTGTAATGCAAGTTATTGTGGTATATGGAACTCATACCATAATCTCTCAGGAAAGCAGAAACTGATCCTTTTGGGACCGCCTAAAAAGGCCTAGGGGGTGAGGAGTACTCTACTTTGCCCCCTTTTCACGTTCTGAACTATTTTATTTTACTCTCTTCTGTAATTACACAAAATAGCAGCGATAAGATGCATCGGAGACACACAGTGAGAGAAAGGAGGCCGGAGATGAAGAAGAGATGTCAAATACACATTGGAGATAATATAGTGGCAGAAGGGAAGTAAATATGAGTAAACTTACCATGTAACATAAAAATGTTGCACTCTATACTATAAGTCTCATTTTATACTACAATCACTTCGCTACAACCTCATAAATTAAAAATAAAAATGAATAATGTCTCAAACAATTTTTGATTTCTAAATATAAATTTATTCTTCAGAATTTTCTAAATTTGAAAGAACTAGTAACATGTCCTCATCAGCAATGTCCTCATGAAAAGTCTCCAATGATGATCCTTGTAACTCTATGGTCTCCAAACACTCGATAAATTCGCCATCAAGAGATTGATCAAAAAAATCATTCAAGTCATCTCCTCCTTGTGACAATATTTCATTATTGGTGCTGTCAATTTCAATCAATGTAGTGGAATCATTCAAGTCATCTCCTCGTGACAATATTTCATTATTGGTGCTCTCAATTTCAATCAATGTAGTGGAATCATTCAAGTCATCTCCTCCTTGTGACAATATTTCATTATTGGTGCTGTCCATTTCAATCAATCTAATGGAATCATACAAGTCATCTCCTCCTTGTGACAATATTTCATTATTGGTGCTCTCAATTTCAATCAATGTAGTGGAATCATTCAAGTCATCTCCTTGTGACAATATTTCATTCTTGGTGCTGTCCATTTCAATCAATCTAATGGAATCATACAAGTCATGTCCTCCTTGTGACAATATTTCATTATTGGTGCTCTCAATTTCAATCAATGTGTTGGACAATTCAAAAGAAATTGCCACGGTCTCTTCATTGTGAGCCATTTTATTTTGAAATTGCTTGCTGTAAATTGCAGAAAAAAATAATCACTTTCATTTATCGTCTTTAGTAATACATAATATAAAACTAACTTTATCAAGTATTTAGTATAACAGAAGGACTGCAAATAAATAACAGAAAACATTTTTCAAATTATCTTCAAGTGTACAACATAGTTCCCCTTACAAATTAACAACTCACCTTTTTAAAAGTAGGAGAAGTGTTAGTACTGTGTAAATCAAACACCAGAAATTCACCACCAAAAATTCCTCACAAATGTACCTCAGACAGTAGTATCACAAAATGGCTGTGGTTTCCTCTCATTTGAAATATATACATAACCAATTAACTTTCATCACACACAAATACAAAACCAAAGTAACATTTTAATTGGTTCTAAATTTCAACACTTTCAAATGTGTTTTCCCCATGCAATTTTCCATAGGACATTTACATACGTCTACAGCCTGAATGGCTGAACGGAATTACACCAAACTTGGCAAAATGGTACATCAAACCTAAGAGGTCAGGAAGGATCTACTATGCCCCCTTATGGTCATTTCCCCCTTCGCTTTGGCCTCCTCTTGTCTCTCAATCCTACCGAGAGACAAGATGGCGGCCGCTACGGACTGTTTGGAATGTTGACAGACGCCGGAGAACCAATCAGCTTCGCAAAGCTCCGTAACGCAAAAAGTACGCGAAGCGGAGCGCTGTTACAGATATATATCTTTTTTTGAACGTTAATTTCTCAAAATCCACTGGAGCACATATATTGAGACCTAGCAAAGGCACATCGGGCTACCAGTCCCTAATATTTTGCCAAGTTTCGTGCAAATCCATTCAGCCGTTCGATTATTATTATTATTATTTTTTTTGCCCCGCGGGGCCCTTTTAAAACCTCCACATCAAACGTAGGGGGTCAGCGAGGATCTACTATTCCCCCTTATGGTCATTTGCCCCTTCGCTTTGGCCTCCTCTTGTCTCTCGATCCTACCGAGAGACAAGATGGCGGCCGCTACGGACTGTTTGGAATGTTGACAGACGCCGAAGAACCAATCAGCTTCGCTTCACAAAGCTCCGTTGCGCGAAAAGTACGCGTCCTGGAGCGCTGCCCGGTCCGCTGTTACAGATATATATCTTTTTTTAAACGTTAATTTCTCAAAATCCACTGGAGCACATATATTGAGACCTACAAAAGGCACATCGGGCTACCAGTCCCTACAATTTTGCCAAGTTTCGTGCAAATCCATTCAGCCGTTCGGGCTAAAAGTGAGGCCAACCGCCCTATGGAAAACTCAATGTTAAAAACACGTTTTGGGACCCCCCTTTTTTCTCAGCCCCCCCTTGACGAACCCCCCCCAAATTTTCAAGGGCTGCTCAGAAACAAAATGTGCCATTTTCCTGAAAATTTCAGCCAATTCCGTCCACAAACGCCAAAGTTATTAGACATAGAATTTTCAAAAAACCCATAGAGAAAAAATCCTAACTATATATACCTACTGGCGACCGCCAGTAGGTAATATATATATATATATACATATATATAGCCTGAGTCGCGGAAGAGGACCCGATGCTGTCCCAGCATTTCCAGTGAAAGCGCTTACGGCGGATTCACCTATGGCGCAGGTGCCGGTTTTCTTCACGCAAAAAGCAAAGCGGTGGCACTGTGCAGCCTTTCTATGCCTCTACCCACTTGGTGAACACTAACTTAAACTTAATTTTAAGAAAACGCACAGACTATCCACTTGGGATTAATGGTTGGAACTACAGTAACCATAAGGCCTCGGTGAAGGCCACGCCCATGGGGGCGGGTTCTGGAAGTTTAAAGATGCCGCCAAATCTTGCCTGACGTTTTCTTTCAGTCCAACTCCCCTGAAGAAGTGATAAATGAAACGCGTTGGGAAAGACTTTGTTTATACAGCGGATTGAAAGGCTGTCTTGCTGCTTCTGTGGTGAATAAAAGATGCTTGGCTAATACTTACCTGCGGTGCTTGTCCTCTTCTACAGCAGGCAAACTTGTGTGATAGTTTGTAGCGGCCAGCCTGAGTCGCGGAAGAGGACCCAATGCTGTCCCAGCATTTCCAGTGAAAGCGCTTACGGCGGATTCACCTATGGCGCAGGTGCCGGTTTTCTTCATGCAAAAAGCAAAGCGGTGGCACTGTGCAGCCTTTCTATACCTCTACCCACTTGGTGAACACTAACTTAATTTTAAGAAAACGCACAGACTATCCACTTGGGATTAATGGTTGGAACTACAGTAACCATAAGGCCTCGGTGAAGGCCACGCCCATGGGGGGCGGGTTCTGGAAGTTTAAAGATGCCGCCAAATCTTGCCTGATGTTTTCTTTCAGTCCAACTCCCCTGAAGAAGTGATAAATGAAACGCGTTGGGAAGGACTTTGTTTATACAGCGGATTGAAAGGCTGTCTTGCTGCTTCTGTGGTGAATAAAAGATGCTTGGCTAATACTTACCTGCGGTGCTTGTCCTCTTCTACAGCAGGCAAACTTGTGTGATAGTTTGTAGCGGCCAGCCTGAGTCGCGGAAGAGGACCCGATGCTGTCCCAGCATTTCCAGTGAAAGCGCTTACGGCGGATTCACCTATGGCGCAGGTGCCGGTTTTCTTCACGCAAAAAGCAAAGCGGTGGCACTGCGCAGCCTTTCTATGCCTCTACCCACTTGGTGAACACTAACTTAATTTTAAGAAAACGCACAGACTATCCACTTGGGATTAATGGTTGGAACTACAGTAACCATAAGGCCTCGGTGAAGGCCACGCCCATGGGGGCGGGTTCTGGAAGTTTAAAGATGCCGCCAAATCTTGCCAGACGTTTTCTTTCAGTCCAACTCCCCTGAAGAAGTGATAAATGAAACGCGTTGGGAAGGACTTTGTTTATACAGCGGATTGAAAGGCTGTCTTGCTGCTTCTGTGGTGAATAAAAGATGCTTGGCTAATACTTACCTGCGGTGCTTGTCCTCTTCTACAGCAGGCAAACTTGTGTGATAGTTTGTAGCGGCCAGCCAGAGTCGCGGAAGAGGACCCGATGCTGTCCCAGCATTTCCAGTGAAAGCGCTTACGGCGGATTCACCTATGGCGCAGGTGCCGGTTTTCTTCACGCAAAAAGCAAAGCGGTGGCACTGTGCAGCCTTTCTATGCCTCTACCCACTTGGTGAACACTAACTTAATTTTAAGAAAACGCACAGACTATCCACTTGGGATTAATGGTTGGAACTACAGTAACCATAAGGCCTCGGTGAAGGCCACGCCCATGGGGGCGGGTTCTGGAAGTTTAAAGATGCCGCCAAATCTTGCCTGACGTTTTCTTTCAGTCCAACTCCCCTGATGAAGTGATAAATGAAACGCGTTGGGAAGGACTTTGTTTACACAGCGGATTGAAAGGCTGTCTTGCTGCTTCTGTGGTGAATAAAAGATGCTTGGCTAATACTTACCTGCGGTGCTTGTCCTCTTCTACAGCAGGCAAACTTGTGTGATAATGTATATATATATATATATATATATATATATATTGTTGCAGACATCCAATCTTCAATGCGAAGGAAATTGGCACACCAAATCCACCACGAGTGATTTATTCACAAGCAAAGAAGAACAAGGAAGAACGTTTTTCAGCCAAAACGCGTTGTTCCTTGTACTTCTCAGCTCGTGAATAAATCACTTGTGGTGGATTTTGTGTGCCGCTTTCCTTCTCATTGAAGATTGGATGTCTGCAAGTATACTGGTGGTTTCTGTCGCCACAGCTGGCACCGGATCAGGACTGGCAGGAAACAGGCATCACTGACAGAACCAGAACTATATATAAATATATATATTCAAAGCTCCAAAGTTACCCGTAGGCAAAGCAGCACACTCCAGCAGCTTGTCACAAGCATATTCCTCGCAGCAATTGTAAGGGTAAAAGCTACACTCAGTCCTTCTGTAATTACAGTCCTCGTGTCGCATAATGAAGCCTGACGCGTTTCTGGGCTAATGCCCTCATCAGAGGCTCGACAGGAGATTCGTGGAGTGGACACGCCCACCTTGTTTTTAACCGCCCTCAAATGGGCTGCTTTCAGGTGAATAACCGTAAAGGCTTATGGGCCATGCAGTGCGTGTCCGCCACGATAATTTAACGGCGTTAGGTGCCCTGGATGGGCCCCGAGGGGCGGGTGAGCCTTCAATCCCCTGCTGCTGGTCCACATGGGTCTCGGGAGTCTCCGAGACTCATGGCCCACTATGACATGGGGTGGTGCGTGACTTCACGACCAGGCCGCTGTGTACATTTTCAAAGCTCCAAAGTTACCCGCAGGCAAGGCAGCACACTTCAGCAGCTTGTCATGAGCATATTCCTCGCAGCAATTGTAAGGGTAAAAGCTACACTCCGCCCTTCTGTAATTACAGTGCTCGTGTCGCATAATGTATTCTGACACGTTTCTGGGCTAATGCCCTCATCAGAAGCTCGACAGGAGATTCGTGGAGTGGACACGCCCACCTTGTTTTTAACCGCCCTCAAATGGGCTGCTTTCAGGTGAATAACCGCAAAGGCCATGCAATGCGTGTCTGCCACGATAATTTAACTGTGTTAGGTGCCCTGGATTACTTTTGTAACCACAGGACTGGATCCTAGATTCAGTCCTGGGACATCTCCTGTAAACAGTTGACTAAAATCGTTTTGGTTACAGTAGTGATTTTTAGGGAATATTATTGTATTTTAAAAGTTGACACTTTTTCACATAGAATCACCAATGTTATCCTTTGGAAGGAAATTCACTTAGCAAATAAGTAGTGTTATCGTTACTTTTTCTTACTCAGTGGTGGATCCTGGATCTAGCACTGGTGCATCTCCTGTAAACAGTTAAAGAATGCGTTTAGGTTATACAGGCGATTTTTAAGGATTATTTGTAGTTTGTGAAAATCGACGCTTTTAAACTTTTCTTGTGAAAACCAGACGATGGATTCCTATGGAAAGAAATTCAAGTTACTGGTAAGTATCGTTAGAATTACTTTTCAAGATCAGTACTGGGCTCAAAGATGCAGCACTGAGGTATCTCCTGATAACAGGTGAGTAAATCGGAATTCGTAGTTCGGCTGATTTTAGAGGGTCCCTAGGGTTAAAGTAGCCCACTAGGTACCTCCAATAAGCGCCACAGAGCTGTGTTGCAGAGAGGTGTAAAAAGGGGCGTGGCCTCTGAACACCTATCTGCAATGCAGCTCCCTGGCGCATATTGGAGATACCTGTTGGGCTATTTGGCCCTCAGGGACCCTCAGTATTGAGAGAGAATTAATTACCCAACTTAAAACCCGCAACAGGGTACAGTGGTGAAAGAGGGGGGCGTGGCCTGAGATGACATGTCTGCAAACACGCCCTGTGGCACGTTTTAAGTTAGAGAACTAATTCCTCCTCAATCCTGTGAGTCCCTTGGGGCCAACCAGCCCACCAGGTACCTCCAGATGTTCAGAGATGTGGCAATCAACTGTGTATAAGGGAAGGAACTCGCACATCAACAATAATGTATGTATTTTAATGCTCGAATAAATAAAAAAAAACGAATAGCACCTTTTAAAAAAAATAAGGATAATAGGGATTTGGATGGGGAAGTGTATTAAAATTGTGGAGAGAAACTGTACACAGTATCCAATAAATATACTTGTTTTAAAAAATAGATACAAAGATATTTATATTAATACTCGTATAAGAAAAGAGAGAAAGAATGAAAAGAAAAAGAAATACAAATACGTATGAGGATATAAACAAAACTAAAACTGTCTAACAAGTTTCACTTTTACAAAAACACGTGCACAAGTTAAACAGTGGAAATGTGAGCATGTCTAAACTGAAAACGTGACAAAAAAATGGGAGGCGCACTAAATTGGTTCCATAGTGACTTCAATAACCAAAACGTATATAAACCACACCCGTAGGTTGATTACTTTTGTTTTTGTGATTTAATTACGGGTGACCAAACTACGAGCAAGATAAAGTTTACGATTGTCTTATTCATCTTCAGTTTATCATCCATTTCCTCAGAGGGAACATAAAGTTAATATATATTGTAATATATAAGACATTATAAAACATTATGCTCCCTCCAGAGGAGTTGGATGTATGTCGACGGAAGGAGGAAAGAATTTTAAAGAGAGGTAAATTAATAGTATAAGTTTATGCTTTATATATTTTTCTAATGCAAGTATATTATTTTTATTTTTAAATGTAGTGTGTAAAAGTATAATTGTATTTTAAAAACAAAATGACATAAGAACAGTTCATGTATTATCGTTGCGAATTGAAAATACTACAAATAGACAGAAAAAAGAAGGTTTGAAGGTTTGAAATATGTACAAATCAAAAAAAATGATCAAGTAATTCTCTTTTTCTTCTAGAGTGAAAATGGGTTTATCCGTATGTATATTGTGTAGTACTGTGACCTATTTTCACTCATGAAGAACTGGAGGTTTATCGTTGCAAGCAGTAAACATGGAAAAAAATATTCATGTCCATTAACAAATAATAAAATAATCCTTTTTAACAGTCACAATGTTTTCAGAAAGAGTAATCGACAAGAAATGTACAAAAAAACAAAAAAGAAAAATGAAGTAGTGAGGGAGTGTTTGTAGGAGCACTTCTAGTCTACTTTATCTGAAAGTAAATCATGCCCTCCTATACTAATAAGAATTTGGGGCAACACTTTAAAAAAGATTTGAATAGAAAATAGTGTTTGTGGATAAAAAAGGGAGTGTGTGCATATTTATATAGCTCAAAGTCGACCTAAAACTATATCAGCAATTTACATGAGCACCGTATTTACAGTATATTTTCAGGCAGGCGTAGATTACATCATTTCTCTTCAATAACAGGATGTGGACGCGACTCAGAGACTCGAACACTGATTTCCAGCACCAAGTTCGACAGTGTACCTGAATGACCACATACGTATATATATATATATTAGCTGCCCTTAATGTGCCAAAAACTGCATCCTAAAGCTTTCATAGCCCTGTATTACTACAGCTACAACACTCCAATGAATGTACAACAAACATTCATATTTGCAGAAATACGTCATGTCCACCATCTTTTATGTGTGCAACTATGGATGAATATATATATAGGGTCAGTGATACCCCATACCTTCCATGTTGGCCATGCTGTAGCACTTTACAGATATAATGACACATTTGCGTTTAAGACCCGGGTGATGTCAGCACTACAACACAGATACCCGAATCAGTTGATTTATCATATAGCTCACGACGGAACCACGCCCATCGCTCCGGAATCATGGTTCACAACCTAGCGCAGCACTGGCGTACGTCAGTCCAGCATACTCCGCTTACGCTTCCAGGAAACCACAACAAATATAACAACACTTTCCTAACGCTAAAGGGACTATAATTTAACGCTTTCCTTGTAAATATGCCCCCAATATCGCAAGAAATACAGCGAAAACTCATGTTTGCAAGTGAAAACCTTGTTAATATAAGACTGTGCTCTTAACATATCAATCCACCTCGCATATTAAACATGTTTAAGTCTACTTCAGAACACATGTTAGGATCCAACATAAACCGCAATTAGCGAGAGTTTTGCTATCGGTCATCAAATCCAGGGCCGCCTTGTAAATACAACGCTGTTGTCATACCTCCCTCTTCCTTTTTATATTCTCATTGAAACACCTACCTTCCCACTGAGAACACCTACATTGCAACTCATTGGAAATACGAGGCGACCCCTTAGCAAACCGGCTGCTAACATGCATTAATGCAATTTAACATCACCTAGTAAATAGGGTGATATACTTTTCATCACATTTTTGGCTTTTTTTTTTTTAAAAATCGGCGAAATTGCACTTGTTAATATGCCCTCAAGTTTGCTATGACACAGCGAGAACCTCGACTCTCGCTCTGCCATAGCAAACAGCAGTGTACCGGGGTAGACATCCCCTTTTAAAGAGGCCCTTTAAAATTCAGTGCATGATGAACCTTCACGGTATGCAGAAGCCATTGAGAAAGGGATTACATTCCCGAAACCGGCCTGGCTAAGGAAAGAGGATGACTGTTTCTTCTGCGTCTCCTGCTGCAGCTGTTCCTTAAAAGAAATGGATGCAAATTTCCGATCAAGTGGCTGCTTCCATCGAGGGCTCAACTATACGTTGGGATATTTTGCGGCACGAGCCCAGCCGCAGGAAGCTAGCCAGCCGCTTCAGTGCGGACCCGTGATGGCGCCACACAACGCTATCCTGACACGGGAAACCGGTGTCCAGGAGCAGTTGAATAATGACAACAGGACACCCAGCATTACAGCGCATCAGCCCACAGGGGTTTTATTTTGTTTTAATTTACTGCTACATTGAAGAACTCACTAGAGACTAATGCTCATGCAGGTTGCGGACACGCCCACAAGGGCAGGCCCTTTAAAATTCAGTGCATGATGAACCTTCACGGTATGCAGAAGCCATTGAGAAAGGGATTACATTCCCGAAACCGGTCTGGCTAAGGAAAGAGGATGACTGTTTCTTCTGCGTCTCCTGCTGCAGCTGTTCCTTAAAAGAAATGGATGCAAATTTCCGATCAAGTGGCTGCTTCCATCGAGGGCTCAACTATACGTTGGGATATATATATATATATATATATATATTATATATATATATATATATATATATATATATATATATATATATATATATATATATATATATATATATATATATATATTGAGGCTCCTGTGTTAACAAACACGCCACACTCACGGGGGTGAAGAAGAGACAGGCGTTTATTATGCAGCAGCCTGCTGAATAGCTACAGGGTCCATGAACAGCCTCAGAGGATTCAGAGGCCGAGGGTTCGTCTTGCAAGTTCCGACGCGTTTCGAAGGTTCTGTTCCTTCTTCCTCAGGGAAATGACGAACATCACATATGGTGTTGATCAGGTACAAGTCCAGTTTAAATACATGACACGCCCCTATTAGCGGGCTGGGCTGATGCCGCGGTGTCTGCTGGAACAGGTAGGCTGTCTTTGTTATTAGTGCGTGTATCGCAGTCCTAAACAGGGATCCTGTTCTGGCGCTGATAATCACCCGCTCCGCACCCCCTCGCCTGCCACGATAACAGCTGAGCATGGAGAAGGAGTGGTGAATATCCGGTCTCCTTCTGAATCTGTATGATGTTCCAAGTCAGGCTGGTACTGTGGCGGTGCTAGGCATATGCAGGTTCACTGCGACGCTCCTTTGTTCCGCCTAAATGTCCATGCACTCTTGAAGGCGGGTGCAGAAAACGGTGGCGGACCGTTGAAATATTGAGGCTCCTGTGTTAACAAACACGCCACACTCACGGGGGTGAAGAAGAGACAGGCGTTTATTATGCAGCAGCCTGCTGAATAGCTACAGGGTCCATGAACAGCCTCAGAGGATTCAGAGGCCGAGGGTTCGTCTTGCAAGTTCCGACGCGTTTCGAAGGTTCTGTTCCTTCTTCCTCAGGGAAATGACGAACATCACATATGGTGTTGATCAGGTACAAGTCCAGTTTAAATACATGACACGCCCCTATTAGCGGGCTGGGCTGATGCCGCAGTGTCTGCTGGAACAGGTAGGCTGTCTTTGTTATTAGTGCGTGTATCGCAGTCCTAAACAGGGATCCTGTTCTGCCGCTGATAATCACCCGCTCCGCACCCCCTCGCCTGCCACGATAACAGCTGAGCATGGAGAAGGAGTGGTGAATATCCGGTCTCCTTCTGAATCTGTATGATGTTCCAAGTCAGGCTGGTACTGTGGCGGTGCTAGGCTTATGCAGGTTCACTGCGACGCTTCTTTGTTCCGCCTAAATGTCCATGCACTCTTGAAGGCGGGTGCAGAAAACGGTGGCGGACCGTTGAAATATTGAGGCTCCTGTGTTAACAAACACGCCACACTCACGGGGGTGAAGAAGAGACAGGCGTTTATTATGCAGCAGCCTGCTGAATAGCTATAGGGTCCATGAACAGCCTCAGAGGATTCAGAGGCCGAGGGTTCGTCTTGCAAGTTCCGACGCGTTTCGAAGGTTCTGTTCCTTCTTCCTCAGGGAAATGACGAACATCACATATGGTGTTGATCAGGTACAAGTCCAGTTTAAATACATGACACGCCCCTATTAGCGGGCTGGGCTGATGCCGCGGTGTCTGCTGGAACAGGTAGGCTGTCTTTGTTATTAGTGCGTGTATCGCAGTCCTAAACAGGGATCCTGTTCTGCCGCTGATAATCACCCGCTCCGCACCCCCTCGCCTGCCACGATAACAGCTGAGCATGGAGAAGGAGTGGTGAATATCCGGTCTCCTTCTGAATCTGTATGATGTTCCAAGTCAGGCTGGTACTGTGGCGGTGCTAGGCATATGCAGGTTCACTGCGACGCTCCTTTGTTCCGCCTAAATGTCCATGCACTCTTGAAGGCGGGTGCAGAAAACGGTGGCGGACCGTTGAAATATTGAGGCTCCTGTGTTAACAAACACGCCACACTCACGGGGGTGAAGAAGAGACAGGCATTTATTATGCAGCAGCCTGCTGAATAGCTACAGGGTCCGTGAACAGCCTCAGAGGATTCAGAGGCCGAGGGTTCGTCTTGCAAGTTCCGACGCGTTTCGAAGGTTCTGTTCCTTCTTCCTCAGGGAAATGACGAACATCACATATGGTGTTGATCAGGTACAAGTCCAGTTTAAATACATGACACGCCCCTATTAGCGGGCTGGGCTGATGCCGCGGTGTCTGCTGGAACAGGTAGGCTGTCTTTGTTATGCATATCACCTGCCCCAGGGTCTGTGTAAGCGCCACGCTGGGGTACCTACGGACATGGCACGAACCCACATGGGTAATATTGTTTTTACTAGCATGAAGAAACGAGCGCACCCACCAGGGAATACCTCGACGCACTACATTAACCAGAAGGCTCTGTACAGGGCCACGCCCACTGGGGCAGGTGATATGCATTTATGTGTGCGAGAAACACTGCTCTTTTCATTCATCAAATCGCCACTGAAGAAGGGACAATGGGAATCCTGAAACGCGTTTGGCGTATAGATCTGTCTGTTGCCAGTGCTCGCTGTGTTGCCTGCTTGCAAGACATTGAAATAAAGATTTGTGAACTACGCATCTCCTTGTGTTAGAACTCCTTTGGGGCTGCCTGCTCATGTTGATAATTGAAAATACGGCTGTTGCCCAGCCGTTGGAGTTCTGTCCACTGCTTGATTGCGGGTCTGTGTAAGCGCCACGCTGGTGTTTTACACAACGGAAAGGAGGGAGTTGGAACCTGTGCGGGACTGGTTCCAGCTGATGTTCGCAATTGATGTCTACAGAGCGGGGCAGGCATACCTACGGACATGGCACGAACCCACATGGGTAATATTGTTTTTACTAGCATGAAGAAACGAGCGCACCCACCAGGGAATACCTCGACGCACTACATTAACCAGAAGGCTCTGTACAGGGCCACGCCCACTGGGGCAGGTGATATGCATTTATGTGTGCGAGAAACTCTGCTCTTTTCATTCATCAAATCGCCACTGAAGAAGGGACAATGGGAATCCTGAAACGCGTTTGGCGTATAGATCTGTCTGTTGCCAGTGCTCGCTGTGTTGCCTGCTTGCAAGACATTGAAATAAAGATTTGTGAACTACGCATCTCCTTGTGATAGAACTCCTTTGGGGCTGTCTGCTCATGTTGATAAATATATATATATATATCTATATCAAAAGAGGTGATCCGAGGCCACGCCCCTTTTTACACCTCTGTGCAACGCAACTCTGTTGCACTTACTGAAGGTACCTTGTGGGCTAGTTGGCCCCCGGATCCCTCAGGATACAAAGCGACATAATCCCCATCTTAAAACGTGCCACGAAGCACATTTGCACACTTATCACATCAGGCCCCGCCCCCTGCCTTCACTACTGTGCAAACACCCCACGTGACTTGTTTTAAGTTGGGGGATTAAGTTCCCTTAATTCCTGAAGATCCCTGGGGGCCAGCTAGCCCACCAGGTACCTCCAGTAAGCGCCACAGAGCTGTGTTGCAGAAAGGTGTAAATAGGGGCATGGCCTCAGACCAACTCTTTGCAACCTGGCGCTTCCTGGAGGTACCTGGTGGGCTAGTTGGCCCCCAGGGACTCTCAGGATTGAAGGTGACTTAATCCCCCAACTTAAAAGGTGCCACGGGCGCGTTTGCATAGTGGGGCGAGGCTTGATGTAACAAGTGTGCAAATACGTCCTGTGGCGTGTTTTAAGTTGGGGGATTAAGTCCCCTTGAATCCTGAGGGTCTCTGGGGACCGACTAGCCCACCAGCTACCTCCAGTAAGCACAACAGAGCTGTGTTGCAGAGATGTGTAAAAAGGGGGCGTGGCCTTGGACCCCCTCTTTGCAACGCAGCTCCCTGGCACTTACTGGAGGTACCTGGTAGGCTAGACCCTCAGTATTCAAGGGGAATTAATTCCCCAACTTACAACGTGCCAGGGAGCGCGTTTCCAGAGTGCTTCAGGGAGGGGGCGAGGTCTCCGGTGCGATGCCGATTTTTTTATTTTTCTGAAGTGGGGCTGTGTGGCCCCCCTTCTTTTTGCACTTTTGGGGCCCTGGGGACTCCATGCCTCAGGGCCTGACCCCTATGTTTAAAAAAATAAAAAAATAAACGTGAAGGGGACCACGTGTCCCCCACTCCATGAGGCCAATTTCTGCCCTGGGGACCCCATCCCCCGGGGCATGGCCATATATAAATAATTAAAAAATATATATATTTTTACAAAGGAGTGGGGCTGTGTGGCCCCCCTCCTGAGGCCTCTTTGTCCCCCGTGGACCCCATCGCCTGGGGCTCTGCCTCATTTAAAAAAACAAATCATATTTTATTGGGGAGTGGCGCCAAGTGGCCCCCCTCCTGGGCTACTTCTAGCCCCAGGGATCCCATCCCCCGGGGCCTGGCCACTTTGTTAGGGAACGTGGGGGGAGCCCCAGTTCCCCCATGGTTCCACCGGCTTCCCGCCTCCTGAGGGAGCCGGCATTGCTTTGCCACACAGGGAGCTGCTGACATGCAGCTCCCCGTGTGGAAAAGCAATCTGCTTTGGATTTTGGAAGCAAGAGCAAGAAACCTGCTCTCGCTTACAAAATCCAAAGCCGAGTTTGCTATGACAGGGCGGGAGCCATACTCCCACCCTGTCATTGCAAACAGCAATGTCCCAGGGGTAGGCACCCTGGGACACAGCAGGAGGCGTCCCTGGGGGGTGGCGGTCCCCAGGGCCATTACGGGCTCCAGGAGGGAGGCTGCATGCCCCCACCCCTACTATTTAAAGCCCCAGGGAGGTGGTGGTCCCAGGGGCTTGCAGGTCCATAACGGACCCTCACATTTACATACTTAGTGCCCTTGGGAGGTAGCGGTCTCCGGGGCATGTGGGGGCTTGATCTACCCCACAAGTTTTTTTTTTAAATTTAAAAGAGCTGCGGGGGTGGCAGTTCCGGAGGCAGTGGGGAGCCATGTGCCCCCCTGCAAATACTTAAGAAAAGCCCAAGGGGTGGCAGTCTCGGGGCTTGTGGGGGCCTTTGAGGCCCCCAAACATTAATAAGAAAGATGCCCCGGGGAGGTGTTGGTCCTCGGGGCTGCGGGAAAGCCAAGTGCCCTCCCGCATATTATTAACATAGCCCCGGGGAGGTGGTGGCCCTCGGTGTTGCAGGGGCCCCTGCGTGCCCCCGCAATTCTAAATTATATACTGGGCAAGGCCCCGGGACCTGGCCCACCCAAGGGCATCATTTAAATGAAGCGCGGGACCACGCGCTTCATTTTTGTAATAATGTCGGCGGGATTCACGACCCCAGCGTGAATTCTGCCAAAATTATTTTACAAAATGCTTTTTTGGCCCTGGGGGTCCTTGTTGGACCCCCTGAGCAGACCTGGGGGTCAGGATGTTTCTACCCTGCCCTCTTTTCTTGTTTTTCACCTTTGTTTCACTATTTTCTTGTGATTCGGTTCTATCTATTGGCTATGCCAATTCTTGTTAAGTCCCTGGTCTTGATCCACAAAGCGCTGCACAACTCGGGAATAGGCTATTTGAGAGAGAGGTTTCGTGATTACGTCCCTTCTAGAAATGTAGAGCCACTGTCTGGCTATCAGGCCAGAACTGATGGCAGGTCTTTTTCCTATCTCGGGCCAATCACATACAATTAACTCCTTTTGGACCTTCAAACCACAATGGAACTCTCCTCTTTCAAGAAAGAATTAAAACATGGCTCTTGCAGGAAGCCTAACAGGACATTCACAGTTATTGCAGGCTGCCCGATTCAGCGCTAGGACACACTTTGAGTAGCTGTGTGCTATACAAATCTCGCTAACAGAACATACAATTCCTCCTTCTATCAGTTCCCCTTTTGCTAGTGATTTAAGACTTTAAAAAAAGCCCATAAAAAATTAAAGTGTGATTTCCGAGCCGATCTTTTTCTTCTTTATTGGTTGGATGTTTATATGTGTCCTTGGTATTGCTTAGTTTTACATTCAAAATGTTTCATTGAAAGGAATTGGTTGTACCGGAATAGCTTTCCACAGAGTAAACAAGATGTGTCTGAGCACCGGGTCAGACATGGTGCTGCAGTTTTGCTTTCTGTTGAGGGATGCATTTTTACCTCAGCCCATGTTTTTGTTGGGCAGGCAGCGCGTGGCCTCGAGTGGAAGGGGGCGATCTAGAAGTAGAAACATGGTCCCTGCGAGGTGCCTTTCAGTGAAGAATGAAGGAACGCAGCCTGGGGTTGATAAATCTGAGTTTTCCCTCTTGGCTGCTAGCACGTACTGTATGGCCCCAGGGTCTGGTGGCTGAAGCTGGAATAGTTTTATTTGGAACGGCGGAGTGCTGCTTTGCTTCTGGAGCATGTGGGAGGTGGCGAGCGCACGCGCTGTTTGTGTGTCAGGGAAATAAAGCACCCAGTCCACGCTGGAGTTAACTTCCTCTGGAATGTTGTGGCTGTCACTTGCTCTGTTCAGAAGCGGTGCTTTATCTAGCTAGGACTCTCTCCGGCAGCTTGGACTCTGACAAATGGTATTTCTCAAAAATTCTTTGGTGTTAATTGCTCTTGCCACCTATTCAGTTTGCTGCACTTTTCTTATTAAACCCCTGATCTGTGGCAGTGATTTATTTACATTGCACTAGCCAACGTGGCATGTAAGATCATCGTTTGAGGAGGAAAGACAGTAAAAAGAGGCCAGGCAATAAACAGGAGCAGTGAAAAAGTGGTGAGGGACCTGGCTGAGAGGAGGCTGATAGGCATTGAGTGGCCGGTAGGGGGGGGCGGGAGTTTGTGTGTGTGGGAGGGGGGCCGGGTATTGTGTTGGGGGGTTGGTTGTGAGGAAAAGCTAGGCAGCGAAGGTGGTTGCAACAGAGGAGGAGGGCTGCGTGCCAGAGAGTTCTGTAAATGTGTGTAGTGTGAGAGTCTGATCTTGGCTAACACTGAAATGAAGAGAGAGAAAGCAGAGAGCAAGGGGTGGAGGAGCATGATTTACGCGCTGCCATGAAGTGGACAAGGAGGGAGGGGGAGAATGGAGGGGGTAGTAAGAGTAGAGAGTAAGGGGGTGGAGGAGCATGATTTACGCGCTGTAAGGCTTAATGAGCCATGAAAGAAAGGCAGATGGTTGCTGCGCGCGTAACCGCAAGCTTGCGGCGAGCAAAAGCACTTTGAAAACCCACTTACTAAATGTCTCGCAGAGCAGCTCATGCACTGGCTCAGGCGAGACCTGAAAAAGGTCGCTTTCTGAAAAAGGACTACCTTTTTGCCAAATTTGGTGTAATTCCGTTCAGCAGTTCGGGCTGTAGCCTTGGCTATAGTTTCCTATGGAAATTAATATTGAGAAAACACTTTTTGGGACCCCCCTTTTTTTTTGCCCACGGCTTGACAAATGACCCACTTACTTTGCGGATAGGCGCTAACCTGGATGAAACCTTTTTTGGGAGAATTTTGCGAAGATTCATCAAACAATGCCAAAGTTATTAGCAAATCAAAAAACGCTTTTCCTATGAAGACTAGGTTCTAACTAGAACTACCTACTGGCGACCACCAGTAGGCAATATATATATATATATATATATATATATATATATATATATATATATATATATATATATATATATATATATATATATATATATATATATATATATATATATATATATATACACACACACTGAAATGACATCAGTGATGTCATTTGAGATGTCATCAGTGATGTCACTAACCATGTCATGAGGGGTGTAATATGTGACATCATCAGCAGTGCATTGCGGGCGAGCAAGTTATAGGTAGCTCAACTAACTATAACAGACAAATGTCCAACTAACGATAACATCCCTGATACCTATGTTTCAGGGATTTTAAGGTTTTTTAAATGCTAATTCCTAGCTATAACGTTTGTAAAACCTGTTTTTTTCAGTGAACTTCTATGTTTTTTTAAAGGTTAATTTCATATTTTAATATTTATAAAACCTATATTTTTTCTATTTTTTTGTAATATTTTTTTTACTTTAAAAATTATGTAATGTTTTTTTTTTAAAACTGCAGTCTCATTCCGGTAGTGTACCAAGTTCCATCGCCACGGCAATCCTATCCACCATGTTGCTAAACTCGTAAATGATGCGCATTTCGTATCCGACGGGTTCGTGGCACTGTGTCCCGCGTAACATCATATACGTATAAGGTCGCGCCAGCTGCTACTTTGGTATCCGACGGCTACGCAGTACCAAGCCACGCGTTATGTCATGTACGTATGGGGTTGCGCCCGCTGCGTGTTGCATATGCGACGAGTGCACGCTGCCAGGCCCTGTGTTACGTCATAGATGTACGGTGCTGCGCCGGGTACTGCATTCCCTAATTTTTTTTGTCTCAGAACTATATCTAAATAACTTTAAAGTGTATATGAGAGCAAGCGATATTCTAAAATATTTTAAATATTTGTATAATTCTAACTGTAATAAACTTATATTATGATAAATATATTTTTTCAAAATCGCATCGGGTGCGGCCTCCTTGCGTGCTCGATGCGCGATTGCCAATGCCATCAACGCATTTGATTAGTTCATAACATTTCCCATTGTAACAGTTGGAGGACCCCACCCATTTTAGTCATTCTCTCTATAGCATTTGATGAGACAAACCCCTGCTGCTTAGAGAGCTTTTTCGATTTTTTTTTGCTGTGTACACATATCTTATACTACACACAACATGCAACGATCATCTTGATCAATATTGTGGTCTGTACATTAGCCTTCCACATGTGATGGCAATGCATCTGAAACGTTACATCTAAAAACAAATGTGTGTTACACAATGCCCCTGTTGTGTGTGTGTGCACATTATTGTGCTACCTTTCGGCCAGGGTATTGGTGGCTCGAAGGGGTATCATTAGCCACGGGCAGAGTGTGCATCCTAGATCACATTAGACAAACAGTAAAGAGTAATGTGTAGATTTGTGTTTCAGTATGCTCTGTTGTCAGGCTTTACCAGTATAGTAGTGTGTCATATGTGAGACTTTCAAATTCACGTTTGGGCTGCATTGTTTGACTGTAATGAGCGTCGTCACTATGTATGACATAGCCTCACTAATGATCCTCCCTCCATCCGAGCACATTCACATGTGTGCACTTCGCAATAGCAACACTTTCAATAATACCGCACACCATTGACATGTATCTCTGCGCATATCCACAAGCTTGACAATGACATGTGATGTCCATTCAATGTTTTCGAACAGCATCTCATTAGCGATAATTGCCGCCCTCCTGGTACATGCTACATTAATGTAAATTGCGCATTCTGCGACGTCAAAACTGCAACAGAAACACACATAGGTACACTTCCTGGCCAGGCAGGAACTGAACAACGCCCAGGTCCCCGGAATAATTATTCACAACCCTACGCTGGCCTACCATACGCAAGCCCAGCCCACTTTGCGTATGTATAAATAGGATAACAACGACGCCACATGTCCCAGTTCTATCACACTGCCTCAGGTGATATGGCCGCATCCACCTGGCATTTCACAATGCGCAATAAATAAAAGGGATCCATGAGATGTACAACATCCTGCAATCAATACTACATATGAATTGTGAACACTGCTGCCCATCGTGTTTGGACACACAACAATGACAGCACATGAGCAGTGGGGCTTGGGTGCACAGGGGCTGCATTTGAGCGCAGTGCTGCGAGAGGGGTGGGGTGCATCAGCCTGGGAGCACAGGTGAGAACAAGCGATGTTGCCCTGCATAATGATGTGATCTCTGACCTCATTCAGTCACATCTCTGTCTCATTTTAAGGACCTGCTGGACCGTACTGTAGGCCTGAGCCAGCTGGCACCACTACCCTACACACATGTGGCGTTGGCATTTGGAACACTGTAGTGAGCTAATTAGTAAGTGTACATGCACACAGGCTTGCGCCACTGCACTACACGGGCACATTATGCTACTAGCATGCGCTCTGTTCCTTTGTATGTAAACGTTGGCATAACATTTTATTATTTAACCTTGTCTATTCTCGTGCACTCCAGCTCCTCTTTGAACCACAATTACCACCAACAGTTGGTAGATCGTACTTCAAGTAGGAAGGATGTACTCAACTGGTGTTCTCTATTAAGCTTGAAATAAAACTTCCTTTACCTCAAGACGTTTCCAGCATTATATTATTTCTCCCTTTTCAGACACTGAGTTGCTTGCGCCAAGATGGGCTGAGCAGGTTCTCACCCCGTCACGATGCTCTGGGCATTCTGACACCTTCCATCATGGTATCAAGACACCGTCCCCGACTGGAGACCTGCTGTGCCACCCTGACAGAGGCACCCCGGAATCGGAGCATGCACCGGTACGTCGTTGGACACACCGGTGGTGGCAGGTGAGCAGTGAAGCCATGGTGCGGAGGAGCTGCAATTCAGCACAGTGTGAGGGAAGGGGCTGGGGTGCAACAGCGTGGATGCACAGGTGCAGGCAAGCAATGTTGCCATAGATAATAATATAATCTCTGGCCTCATTCATATCTGTTTCATTTTAAGGACTTGCTGGGCCGCAGTCTTTTTCACGGACCCCAGCGTCCCAGACACACGGGTGACGGGAGATGAACAGTGAGGGGTGGGTGCAGTAGGCCGACTCTCTTTCTCCTTCTCCCTCTCTTCTTTTGACTCTCCCTCCCTTTCTCCCTTCCACCCACCCCCTCTCTTTCCCATTCTGACTACCTTTCTTTTTCTCTTTGACATGGCACACATACTTATGTTTCTTTTCTGTCTTGCAGATTTTGTACGCTGCTTCCGGAGGAGTCCCTCCCACTTATTTCATGTTATACTGTTGTTTCTTCGAATAAAGTTGTGTTTCCATTAATTTGTGTTGCTTTAATAAATGTTATTTTTTTACCAATAAATAAGTGAGTGTATGGGTCTTCTTTTTCTGACAGCACTTGTCTGTAGTTTATTGTGAAAATCGGCTGTTTATAGGAGGTTATGAGGGAAGACATTTGTAATTTTGCAGTGCACCTACCAAATATAAACCAACAGACTATTACATAAATGAAGCCTGTGTAATTCTATAACTGCAAGGGTTCTATGAGTGTATCACTTTATAACACCATGAGTACTGCCCGTGTGATTACAGAAACAATAAGGTACTGCCTAGAGCCACCAAGGCTTCAGCGACTGGCGAGGCCCACCCTGCATATTTAAGTAAAGCCTCGGAGGGTGGCGATCCCCAGACTTGAGTTGGCCTCGAAGTCCCCCGCACAATTAGTAAACAATACCAGGGGGCGTGGCAATCCCCTAGGCTGCGAAACGTCTCTGTGCCCTCCTGCGCCTAATTTACATGTGAGATTAAGGTCCCCGGTGCTGCAGAGACCCCGCAATATAATAATAAGATTGGCCCGGAACATTACCCACCAGGGGGCTCATTTAAATGAACGGGTGAGACCCAGCATAATTTTTGTTTCTCCATTTTTACCATCCGGATCCGCTCTATTAAAGCGATACAAGGTTTTCCTCCTCTCGGATCAACGAGGCAAACAAGGATTTGCTATCACAGGGTGGAAGCCATGCACCCACCCTCTAATAGCAAACATAAATGTCGCGCAGATGCACACCCCGGGACATTGTATGAGCTGAACCTGGGAGGTGGCGCTCCCTACGACCATGATGCATTAGTTACTGCTTAACTACAGAATTAGTATAAACACATACTAACACTAATCAAAAATCCATATGGTCGCACACTGCTCCTCCTACCAGCGAGTTCACCCCCTGAGCATTATGGTTAATGCAGTTTGTTTCAGCGTGTGCGCTTCCAGAAAAATGTCGAGTATATCCACCGTTGTGCTGGCCATCCCTGGACACGTGTTTCTAGGTCATTACCTTTCATCAGCAGGGAATAGGCGTATGTATGGGGCTGCTGCGTAGGCTGCGAAAAATGTTCTCAGGTCTTGATACCTCTCGCGGCGCGCAGGTGCGTAACCATGAGCTCGTCAGCTCGACAGGCTCAATGGAGCCTTAATAAACAAAAATCCATATGGTCTCACACTGCTCCTCCTACCAGCGGGTTCACCCCCGGAGCTTTATGGTTAATGCAGTTTGTTTCAGCGTGTGCGCTTCCAGACAAATGTCGAGTATATCCACCGTTGTGCTGGCCATCCCTGGACACGTGTTTCTAGGTCATTACCTTTCATCAGCAGGGAATAGGCATGTGTATGGGGCTGCTGCGTAGGCTGCCAAAAATGTTCTCAGGTCTTGATACCTCTCGCGGCACGCAGGTGCGTAACCATGAGCTCGTCAGCTCGACAGGCTCAAGGGAGCCTTAATAAACAAAAATCCATATGGTCGCACACTGCTCCTCCTACCAGCGGGTTCACCCCCGGAGCATTATGGTTAATGCAGTTTGTTTCAGTGTGTGCGCTTCCAGAAAAATGTCGAGTATATCCTGAAAGTTTTGGGATGATTCGTGTAGCGAGGGCTGAGAAAAAAGGGGGGTTCCAAAACATGTTTCCCCATGCAATTTCCATAGGACCTTTTGTCGTAGCTACAGTCCAAACTGCTGAATGGATTTACACCAAATTTGGCAAAGAGGTAGTCCTCAGTTCAGACTTGTGCCTTTTGATTAAATGGTATCCATCAGTTCAGTAGTTCCTGAGAAATTGACAGTTAAACTCATTTATATATCTATGGGCGTGGTGGATCGGCGCACCCTGAGCGCAGCATGAGAGCACCATGAGCGCACCATAAGCGCACCCTTCCGATCACGGTCTGAGTTCTAATTGGCTGTCAAGTGGTTGTGAACATTCAAAATCAGGAACTGTTGGCAGCCATTTTGTGCCTCAGTAGAAGCGAGGCTGAAGAAGTCAGTCGAACAAGTGTGAAAAATGTATAAAGGGAGCGGGTAGAAATATCCTGATCCTCTAGATCTGTTTAGGGGACCCCTAGGCTTTAAATATTATTTTTTAAACCCGGCAGATGCGCGCAGGGTGCGCAGCTTCTGCCGTAAAAAAATTATATATATCATGGGGCTTCTTTTATAATTAGCCCCCGGGGGGGCCAAATCCCAGGGGCAAATTTTAAAAATGTATGGGGGGCCCAGAGAGGCCCCCTAGCCCTGGGGACCGCCACCCCCTGGGGCTATAAAATAAATGGTTGGGGGGCTCCAAGGCCCCCCCCTGCAAAATTAGTGGTGGGGGCCTCAACGACCCCCCCCAAGACCCAGGGACCACCACCCCCTGGGGTCTCTGTATTGTGGGAGGGGGGCTGCGTGGCCTCCCTCCTGGAGCCCTCGAGGGCCGCTGGGAACCGGCACCCCCCCCAGAACCGGCTCCTGCAGTGTCCTGGGGTGTCTACCCCCGGGACACTGCTGTTTGCTATGAGAGGGCGGGAGTCTCGCGGCTCCCGCTCTCCCATAGCAAACTTGGGGGTATATTATCAAGAAAAGGCGTTAACATTATCGCCGCTTTAGCGGCACAAAACTGCTGCTAAAGCGGAGATAATGGGCTTGATAATTCGCCCTTGTGAATTCCCATAGAAGCCCATGTTCTGGTGTGAACATGGGCTTCTATGGGAATTCTCTACGGCGTATTATCAAGCCCATTATTGCCGCTTTAGCTGCAGTTTTCTGCCGCTAAAGCAGTAATAATGCTTGATAATATGCCCCTAGGTTTGGATTTTGAAAGAGAGAGCAGGGAAATCTGTTCTCTCTTTCAATATCCAAACCAGATTGCTTTTCCACAAGGGGAGTTGCATGTTAGCAGCTCCCCATGTGGAAAAGCAATGCCGGCTCCCAAACGCGTAGAAGTTTTGTACCAAACGCGCTGGAGTTGCGCACCCTACAGATTATGAGCCGTGCATCCAACGCGTGCACACCAGATAGATAGAACAGATTTCTCTGCTGTCTCTTTCAAAATCCAAACCAAGGGGCAGATTTACAAGCCCCTTGCGCCACTTTTGCATAATTTTTCCCATGTTAAAAATGACGCAAAAGTGGCGCAAGTGGCTTGCAAATCTGCCCCCAAGTTTGCAATGGGAGGGCGGGATGCGAGACTCCCGCTCTCTCATAGGAAACAGCAGTGTCCCGGGGTAGGCACCCCGGGACACTGCAGGAGCCGGCCCTGGGGGGTGGCGGTCCCCAGGGCCCTCAATGACTCCAGGAGGGGGGAACGCAGCCCCTCTCCCACAATACACAAAGCCCCAGGGGTGGTGGTCTCTGGGGCTTGGGGGAGTCATTGAGGCCCCCCACCACTGCAGGGGGGGCCTTGGAGCCCCCCAACCATTATTTTATAGCCCCGGGGGGTGGTTCTCACTCTTGCATCGCAAACAGCAATGTTGAAAAAATCTTCTGGTAAGATACAAATGATTTTGAAGTCCATTTTCGCCATTTTTGTTGTAGTTTGCTGCCGTTAAAGCGGCGACAATTTTACCGCCGTCTTTGTAAATATGCTCCTAAGTTTTGTAATGTGGACAATCCCGTCTCCCATTTAAATAGGCACAAAGTATTTATTGAAGTGCATTGTGAATCGTGAAGCAACACTGTTTAATTGTGATCTTTAAAGAATTGAAAGCGTTGTGTACTTCTTTTGCTCGTAATGTGCATAGGGGAGATTTACAAGTTCATTGCGTTACTATTGCATCACTTTTAAGATAGGAAAAGTGACGCGAAAGTGGCGCAAGGGGCTTGTAAATCTCCTACACAGTGTTCTGTCTTACTTTGCTTTCCTTTCTGTCTTGTAGAAGATCCTGGGTAAATATAACGGTTTCTGTACAGTCAGTACCTTTCAACCCTACCCCCAAACTGCTTACTGCCTGTTACCATAGTAACAGTTCATGGAACACTTAAGTGAGCACAGAGGTTAGAAGTTCACCACACAATGTTGCTAATCGAAACAATTACTGTGCTGGAGTTTTAAAAGTTTTCCATTGGAACCGTTAGTCGTAGCTATAGACTCTGGTTAAGAGCTGGGAAAGAGTTAGCCTCAGTATTATACTTCTAGTTATAAATATAATTTCTATTTTTAAATGTTTTCTAACTATGATTATCACACTAAAATAGTGAAATGTTGTGAGAAAAAGAAAACATATATACTTTTATTAAAACAACAATAAATAACTAGAAACGTAACTTTAAGATAACAATGTAATAAATAATTAGAAACATAACTTTAACAAAACAATATAATAAACAAAATGTGACATGGACTCCAATAGAAAATGAAAATAAGTGTTTAAAATTAGATCGATGTGACTGAAGAAGGTCAAAGATTACAAGTTAAGGTTATACCTGGCAATATGTGTTAATTTACAAGTCTGCAGTGCGCCTTATACATTCCACCGCGTTCAAGAGGTGTCTGTATAGGAGTGACTACTGCGTCAGATTTACAGTATGGACCAACAGGTCTTTAAAATGATTCAGAGATGAGGTAGAAGTAGGTGAGAGATCAAGTCATTATGCAGGTCAATATTCTTTGGGACTTATTTACAAGCCCTTTGCGCCACTTTTGCGTTAATTTTTGTTATATTTTATATATCCTGTTTATTGTGATAGTTGTTTTACATCTCATAGCTAAATGTATCAGGGCCTTTACCTGTGCAGTCATTGGGTTTGTGAGGTCATGACATCTAGAATGTTATGATTCAATGCTACCAAGTCAACTGCATTTTGTGGACCAGGAGAGCAACACTGACAGATGATGAGCTGTGTAGAGATCTACTTCAATAAATCAACTTTCTTCCAACAACCTGCTTCCAGCTTTATTTGAGAATATTACAAAAATTTGGCGACGAGGACTCTACACAGCAGAACCCACACACTCATCAAATCTTTCAAGAATCTGCCATCATCTGTCTGTTTTCAATACTATTCAAAGAGCAGTACTTCAATACTGTGGAAGGAGCAGTTCAATATTGTACTGTGGATCTTGCAGTACCTCCACATACGATCAAAGGAGCCATACTTTTCACCCTTTCTACCTTCAGATAAGTGGAATACCTATTTATTTTTTCCCCAAATATCTAAGGGCTTTAAGACTTCAACAGCTTTGTGACTTTCAATTATCCACTGTGTATGTAGCTTTTTATGAGTGAACTAACTGTGGCACGAATACATTTTCTTCTTTAAAAAAAAAAACACTTTGATGTCATTTCGGCATGAATAGTTAAGCCGTTTACTATCAGTGACTCTACGTTATATGCAGTTACGTGCCTCACCACTCAGAAGCTTTGTTTTGAATATTACTTTTGCTCACGAAGATCTCAGAAGTTATTTTCAATTGACTTTAAAGATTGTTAAATCACCTTATGTTCCGCGAGCTTAATAGACCACTTGTTTTCTTTTGAAGTGGCTTACCTGTCGTTGTTTTCCTGGCGCCGTTGTCCTCGCTCTCCTGATATCGTCTGCTTCCATATTCTTCTTCACTTCAGCATCGCGAGATCTGCGGAACGGATTATCGCGCATGCGCATTGCACTGACTCGAAGTTTCGCCAACCACTGACAGCCATTTTTATTTGTCGTTTCCAACCACGTTTTTGCCAACCAGTGCCAACATTCTTTTGACTTTGTGAGGTCAACGCATTTCTTCTGTGTAGAATGCTTACTCGCAAAAGTTCCTCAAGTTTTCAAGAGATTCTTCTTCAGCAAACAAAGGATCCTCTATTACATCATGGAGTTCTCTTTTTCTACTGTACTTCACATCTTTCATTGTGGTTTGCAATATTTTCTTTTATTTACGCACATTCTTCAAGGTGGTGTTTTTCAGTGATGTGCACACTATTTACTAAGAATGTCAGACAAGCGGATCACAGTGATTCGCACACTTTTATTCCACATACTTCATAGTTAATTTCTTCAGTGATTTGCACACTATTTGCTAACGGCATCTTACAAGCAGATCACAGTGATTCGCTCACTTCTATTTTTTATCTTTTATTTTCTTGTGGCATTGCTTATTCCTGTTTATTTACTGTTCAAAATTATTTTCTTCTGTATTATTTGTTAGAATTATTCTATAATGTCTAATTTACAATCTGTCAATGCTCCTCCTTCTTTCCTGGATTCTCCTGGAGAACCTCCAGTTAAATGGGATATTTGGTTTGACGCTTTCGAAACCTATCTTGGGGCCATTTGTGCGTTAAGATATCGTCCAGAGAGGAAAAAATGGTTATTATTACATTCTTTAGGTTTCGAGGGGAGATCAATTTTAAAGCACCTACCAGATCTAACTGACAATGTTGATGCGTTAGATGACTATCAATCCACAGCAACAAAGTTAAAGAATCGGTTTGGCAAACAACCCAATCTAATTGTTTTGAGACATAAATTCTTCAAGAGAAAACAGTCTGAGGATGAAGATGTCGACAACTATATTTCTATTCTTAGGAAACTTGCCTCTGTGTGCCTTTTCGAGAACTTCACTGATCAGTTGATCCGTGATCAAGTTGTAGCCAATTGTAGGGATAAACAGATTAGACAGAAACTTTGATCAATGGACAATCCACCTCTTGATGAAACCATCAAGGTCGCAAAAAGTATCGAAACATCCCACATATCTCTCAAGGAACTGGAGGACAAACCAGCCTTAGAGTCTATTAATTTTGTGGGTCCTCTAAAAAAAATCAAAGAGCAAGACTTCCAATAAAGGGAGTAATTTCTCGTCAAAATCTAGATCTGAAAGTTTCATTCCAAGTAATGTGTGTCTTCGGTGTGGAAGTCCGTCTCATAGTAAAGGGTTTAAATGTCCAGCTATGAACTCAACTTGTAATTATTGTAGGAAAGTAGGACATTATGCTACTGTATGGTTAAAAAAAAAAAATTAAACCTGTAGCTTGCGTATTAGAACCTGAAGATTGTGAGTCAGATGAGGAAATAGTCTCTGTAGTACAAGATCTGTCTTATTCAAATGATCCTGATATACCACTTACTGGAGACCCTTCTACTTGTGTTGACCCCATTATTGAGATTACAGTGGGTGATAAAAAGTTGAACTTACTGGTCGATTCTGGTGCTAGAATCACCATGATTGCACAGAAACTTTTCAATGATACATGGGGTGACAGAATGCTTTTCCCTCCTCCAGTCACCAGTATCTTACGAAGGGCGTAGAATTGAACTACTTGGGTTCCTTGAAGATTTTCTTATTTTCAAAGGAAGGAAAATAAGAGGTAAAATGTATGTAGCTGTTAAGGGTCTAAACATTTTAGGCTGGTTCCATCAAGGGTTGTTTGGAATGCAACTAAGACCAGGAACAAAAGAACAAGTCTTACTGGTCACTTGTGAGGAAGGGGAGTCGAAATGGATTAGTGAGTTTCCCACTGTTTTTAGAGATGATTTGGGAAAAATCACTGGATTCAAGCACAAGATTATTGTAAAAAAAAAGAGGCTACTCCTATCAAACATAAATTAAGAGGGGTCCCGTTTAGCATTAGGGAGGATCTTAACGAAGAACTGACAACCTTATGCGAGAAAGGTATAATTGAACCAACAGAGTCCTCTCTTTGGTTGTCACCTCTGGTAGTAGCACGTAAGCGGGATGGGAAATTGAGTGTCTGTGTGGACCTCAGGTCACTCAACAAGGAGATCTGGGTTGACTCTCACCCTTTACCAAAAATTACAGATTTATTTTCCTCTATCAAAGGCGCCAACGTTTTTTCAAAGTTAGAATTGGCTAGTGCCTATCACCAGATAGAGCTCCATCCGGATTCACGCTCCTTGACCAGTCCCATCATGCACCAGGTTAGAATGACACGAGCTGCAGAGGAAGTCATTGATGGAAATACTGCTGGAATAAGCGTCCTTGGGTCCCCAACTTCCCACCTCCTCACGAATCAGCTCATCAGCTGGAGACACAACATCCTGAATGTGCCTCTCCACACAGTGTTGAACCGCAAAACTGCAGCAGCCATTCGATGACGTCAGGTGAGTAGGGGATCGTGGATATTCCAATACCTCGGACACAAACTTCAGCTTCCACACATAGCTTCCGCTTGCCGTTTTTTCCACAACCACTTTTCTCAGGAAGGGTCCCTTTAGCGCACCACAGGCTGTGCTCGAAATGTCACAACAGCTTCTCCCATGCAAGAAAGAAGGAAAGGGACACAACGGGGCTTATTTGGACGCTTTATTCATAAGAATGTCGGCATGACCGGTTTCGGTGCTCAGCCTTTCTCAAATGCCTCAGTCCATAGAAAAGAGGCCCCTGTAATTATTCACAGAGCTCCTCCTACCAAAATAGTGAAGGGCCCAGCTGCAACTCGTTGTGCTGACATCCGGTAGTCCAATGCCACGAACTACCAGTCCCATCATGCACCAGGTTAGAATGACACGAGCTGCAGAGGAAGTCTTTGATGGAAATACTGCTGGAATAAGCGTCCTTGGGTCCCCAACTTCCCACCTCCTCACAAAGCAGCTCATCAGCTGGAGACACAACATCCTGAATGTGCCTCTCCACACAGTGTTGAACTGCAAAACTGCAGCAGCCATTCGATGACGCCAGGTGAGTAGGGGATCGTGGATATTCCGATACCTCGGACACAAACTTCAGCTTCCACACATAATTTCCGCTTGCCGGTGTTCCCATAACCACTTTTCTCAGGAAGGGTCCCTTTAGCGTACCACAGGCTGTGCGCGAAATGTCACAACAGCTTCTCCCATGCAAGAAAGAAGATATATATATATATATATATATATATATATGCAACAGTAATCCCCTCAACAAGAAAGGCGGAAGCCACAACAGGGGAGCACTTCGGAGTCTTTTATTTTCAAGATAAGGCACAAAGGGGCTAATGCAGCATTTCGGCTGTGTAGCCTCGTCAGCGCCCAGGAGTAAACAGGAGGTGAGTAAGCTGCCACGGAATCCATAGTCCAACCCCACTTAAGCATCTGTGGTTTGCCCTGCCCAATGAGATGATCTGTGTCACCTGCAGCCGTTCCTAGATGGACACTGGACTGCAATTACCAGCATGCATTGGTTTGCCGGGAAAGGGCCGCCGAGTGTTGGCGCAAGCAGCGGGGAGTCGTGTAGCCTATCACCAATGTCCTGCAGTGCCCGTTGAAACATCGAGGCTCCTTGGGTATATATATATATATATATATATCAGAAGACTCGAATCCCAAATTCCAGAAATCCTTCGTGATCAAGGACATTACCGGAAGAGAGACGAGAGACGACGAGAGACGACCCAGGAAATGCAGGTGAGAATTAATTTATGTCAATTTTCAGCAACCTTCCAGCATAACGTTTCGGCCTACCCAGAGGCCTTGGTCACACAACGCCATTGGAGGAGCAGGCGAATTTTAAAGTTAAAAAAAAACTGTAACATGATTGGTTGACACTGTGCCAAAAGCATGGGCAATGAAGAAATACTTATAGGTTAAAAACGGATGTTAAAAACCACATAATTATAAGTATACACTGCACATATAAAAATATGTTATTTTTAAAAAAGAGAGCAATTGGAGCAATCCTTTAAAACAAATATATAACGTATAAAAATATTACTGAATTAATTCATTGTAAATTACATTTCTAATATGTGCAAAGTAAATGCAACTGTGCAATAAATGGAGCAGCATGCATGAACAATAAGACCCAAGTGGGTTAATGTCTGTCAACAACCCTAATCCTTAGTTAGAGATAATCATGCCCACGAGGCAATTTAGTGCAATCAAAAAAGTACACTTTGTGCAAAACATGTGCAGAGTGAATCAAAAATGTGAAAAAGCGAACTCCTGTTTTCTTTAAAAAATCCATCATAAAAACAGATGATTAAAAACACTGTACTGTGCAAAGAAGTCAGTCTAACACCATAGCCCTTCCCCTAGTCAAGATGTCATAACAATGGGGATGTTTTTTAAAAAATTATTCAGCTCACAATGGTGCTACTGTAATGGGGGGTTATTGATACTAGAGACAGGTATGAAAATCTTCGCTAGCATTCAGGCCAAGAGGGGACTTGCAATCTAATTCCACAATATACCTTGTTTCTAGAGCTCGTAGGATGGCCTCACAATTTCCTCCCCTTCTGAGGGGGGGACTGCATCTATGACAAAGTATTGTAAAAAGTGACTTTTGTTCTTGTGATGGTCCTGGAAATGACGTATGGCGTCACTGGTGTTGATGGCCCTAATGGGCTGGAGTATCCGTTTATGAACCTGCAACTTGGTGCTCCCAACATATTACAGGCCACACGGACACCCCAGCACATACACCGCAAACTCAGTCTTACACGTCAGCTGTTTGTGGATGGCACGGGGGATATCAGAGAAAGGTGTAGTAAACTCTGTCCTGCTCACCCCGTGTTTCCAAGCTTTACAAGAAGAGCATTTTCTAAATCCCTTACTGGCCTGCAACCAAGTTGTATTCGTTGCCACCTCAGGACTGGACTTGACCAGAGCATCGCTCATAGAGCATGCTTTTCTGAAAGAAATTTCAGGTTTAACTGACATGGAACTACCAATAATCAGATCATTGCGCACCATGTTCCATTTTCTATTAAGAATCTTGCGGAGAGATTGGTGCTGTCTGTTATAAGTCAGTATAAGCCTCACAAGTTGTCTGGTCATCTTGGGGTCTGCTACCAGGGCTTTTTTATATAGCAGAACCTCATTTCTAGGTATAGACTTTGCCTTCCAAATAGCCGTATCTATTGCTAAGGCTGTGTACCCTCTGGCCAACAATCGTATTTTACTGGCCTGCTCAGCTAGCTTACATTGGGATTCAGTGCTGCAAATGCGTCTGATGCGCAGCATCTTCCCTTAGGGGATATTGCGAATTAGATACGCCGGTTGGTGAATCTTGGCGTGCAGCACTGTGTTACCTGCTGTAGGTTTCCTGTAGAGTACCGTCTCTAGTTTGTTGTTGCTGACAGCAACCTCCACATCCAAAAAACAAATGTTATCCTGGCTGATATTGGAGGTGAAAGCAAGGTTCAAAGCATTGTTGTTAATCATGTCAATGAAATCAAGAGCCTGCTGTTTGATACCGCGCCATATTAAAAATATGTTGTCAATGTATCGCTACCAGTGTACCACATGTTCCACAAAAATATCATGGTATGTGTCATGAAGGACCTGCTCCTCCCAGTAGCCCATATGCAAACAGGCATAACTGGGAGAAAAGCAGGCCCCCATAGCAACACCCCTAATTTGTTGAAACTGGTTGTTGAACATGAAAAAGTTGTTATGCAGACAATAAGAAATAATAGCCAACAGCATCTTGTTATGTTCAGACATTTGGATTGGTCTACTTCCCAAATAGAATTGAATGGCCCTCAAACCATCAATGTGCTGGATGCTAGTATATAAGGCTGAAACATCCAGTGTGATTAACCAACATTCTGAGTCCCATAATACACAATCCAATTTCCTTAAAAAATCACCAGAATCCTGTACATAGGATGGCAATGCTTTAACAAATTCTTGGAGGAAAGAGTCAATGCATACGGTAGTATTTTCCAGCAGTCCACTACGTGCAGAGATGATAGGTCTGCCTGGGGGCTTTTCAAGATTTTTGTTGACTTTGGGGATCATGTAGAAGACAGGCATTACTGGATGATCTTTTTTAAGGAATCTGAACTCGTCCTGACTCAGCAATCCCGCACTCCTCCACTCCATCAGTAGTGACTGAAACTCTGCCTGTGCTTTTTTCACTGTGCAAATATCACAACGTTTGTAGCAGAGTGCATCGTTCAGCTGAAGGTAAGCCTCTTCCAGGTAGAGAGAACGAGGCCAAAGAATGACATTGCCCCTTTGTCGGACTGGCGGATAATGATGTTGTTATCCGCCTGTAATTTTTTGACCAAATTAGTGTAGCTGTTGTATAGCGTTTCTTGATCCTCGCAACAGTCAATTCATGGAAAATATCAATGTTGTCATGTAACATTAGTGGGGTGAAGGTGGATTTGGGTTTAAAATTTGTGAAGCCTGGCGTATTTAAAACCAAATGTTCTTCTGAAGATCGTGAGCTTGGAGATTCATTGCGTAATACTGTCAGATCTTGTAACAGTTCCAAATCATTGACAATTAGGCCAGGTGACAAATTAGTTGATGGAATCAAGTGCGCTTTTGGCTGGAATTTGCTGCACATAAAATGTTTCTGTAGCTTCAGCTTGCGGGTATATTTGTAAAGATCAATCCTGGTCTTTGCATAGTTGAAGTCACTCGCTGGACTGCATGTTAGTCCCAGCGAAAAAGTTGTCAAGTCAGCTGGATTGAGAACAACGTTGGTGAGATTTATTACAGAGGAGTCAACTGGGGTATGATTGCTGGTATTATAAGATGGGTAAGTAAGGAGTATCACACTGAAAGTAAGAAAATTAAGTGAAAGCTGATTGAAAAAAAAATTCAGGATGCCCAAGTGATTGAACCCATTGAGTCTTCAGAATAGATGTCACCTCTTGTGGTCACACGCTGAGCCAATGACTAGGTGAAGTTTGGTGCGGTTCTTAAGAGCTCAGTAACAACATATAATTGAATCAATTCCCGTTCCCCAAGTTTGATGAGAACACGCACAAGAAAGGAGTAACCATTGACTTAGCGTCAGCCATTCAACAGATCCCCTTACACATCCTCGCTGCTTGAAATGTACATGTTCCCTTCATTGACACTAGATAAGTTGTTTTCTTACCTTTCATTCCCCATACGTGAACAAACTGATCTACAGTCCCACACACTAAACAACTCATGGATGGGCATTTCAAATGTTGTGCATTATGGCTAGAATTGTCTCATTACTACCACTTGATGCTATTTCTTAAATGTAGTGCTCCTTTTATTAGACTATTTAGACTTCCAAAAATGATTTCAGTTCTCTCTTAACAGATAAAACGTTGCCTCTCCAGTTTTGACTGCTCTACACAAGTCCAGATAGTGCCACTTTCAAGGCAAGGGTGATGATATAATTTGAAGGAGACTCTCTTTTTTGTTCTGAGCTGTCCTGGATGACTTGTTTGTTAGCTGCGTCATGCACCAGTTCCTTATTCAAAGCACCATAATGACAATTGATAGTAATGTTGGCACTGCCACTTAGCATTTCTTTCTTCCCTTGTTTGCCATGAAAAGAATCAAGCCTACCAACACAATGAGTAAGTAAAAACATTGTTTCTAAATGTATTATTGCATTTACTAATGCTTCTTCTTCTCCAGCTCCTTTGTTCTGTATTTGAGCATCAATCCATACAGTCTGCAGGGCCAAAGAGGGTATAAGTATTCGCTTTTTCCTTTCTGGAGTCAGAGTTTCATCTTCAATAGTTGATGTGTAATTTTAAAAATACTTTTTTACTCACGTCAGTTTATTACATGGTCTACAGGAGTGGGCAGGAAAGTCTGTAGTTTCTACTAAATTCAATTCAATAATCTTTATTCGGATACGAATATCCATAAAAGCACAATTCAATCACCACCAACAGAAATACAACTCTTATTTAAAATTCTCATATAGATTCGTATTTAAAATTTTAATTACATCCGCGGTGCTTAAAATTCCAACTATATACATATATATTAAAAAAGGCGTAATATACGACAGCAATACCATATTAGCAATTAATGTTTAAAAACAATTAGACAGACATGTAGAAGCAACATCATATTATAATAAAGTGCAATTAGATGTGAGCAACATTAACAACATGGTACAAATGTAATTGATTATGGTTAAGCTTCCATGCCTGCGAAAATGTTAAGAAGGGTTGGACATGCATTTAGCAGCAACATCATATTAGAATAAAGTGCGATTAGTTGTAAATAGTATTAGCAGCATCGTACAATTAAAATTAATTGTGTTTGCGCTTTCATGCCTGCAAAGATATACAAAAGGGTTAGGCAGGCATTAAGCAGCAGCATCATATTGAGATAAAATGCAATTGGTTGTAAACAATATTAACAGCATGGTGCAGGAGTAATTGGTTTTGTTTAAGCTTACATGCCTGCAAAGAAGCACCTTTGTTGGTGTTCAACTAAAAAGGTGATAATAACTATGTACACCAGAACACTATTATGTGCTCTTGTCACATTAGAAATTGGTCATGGAGACACATGAGCGAACTGCTGCTTGCAAAAACGAGCTTATGCGGAAAATCAGGTCATCGCTTCCGAGTCGTAAGATCTCGAGATACGCTGTTTTGTGATCAGCGATGGCTAATGCCTTAAAATACGGAATCAAATATTGTTTCGTATATTTTTTCCGTGGAAATTACAGAACAATAAGAAATGTAACACCGTTTGGTTACTACCGGTACCACACGGGCAGGGCATTTGCTCAAGGTTATTATTAAATCCCAGAGGGAAGCAAAGTGAATATTTTATGGTACCATCCCTAAGGTGAAAAAGTAGGCTTCTCTTCCATCGTCCAATGCTCTTCAAGAGGTATTTGGGTAGCATGTGTGTTTGAGAGCTGTTTGCCTCCAGGAGGGACATATACCTGGCGACCGATGGTTTAGGGCACTCAATGGCGTATCTTTCATTGTTATACGATTCATACAATACACCCATGAGTGATCTTTTATTCATGCCCTCTAATGCTAAAGGATGTAAAAAAACATGTTTGAGGTACACGCTGGTTAAGCTTTTTCTGACAGCGGAAAGCCAGGGTATAGATCTACCCTTATCACATTTGAGGAAGTCTACAATAATCTCTCTTGTTAGAATTGCTGCTGGGTTCTGCCATATTTTTAGCCAAAATATAGCTGGGGGTGACCTAATAAAATCTTCTATGTAACACAAATTTAATTCCCTATGACATACATAGGTCGGTGAAGAAATTTGGGCCCCCAGGATTTTCAAGCAGAATCTGTTTTCTTCCTGCTGCAGTATGTAAATCCCTAGACTTCCGCACTATATATGGCTGTCGGGATGCACTGCGATTTATAAATCTTCATTAAGGGTAAAACCACCTCTGCCTGTTTTGGTTGCGGAAGACTCAAAATAGAATGAGTTGCTTTTAAAAACGTACTCCTACTGTTGGCAACATGAGCTTGCCAAGACCCTGTCTCTGAAAAAACTAGGCCCAAATAGGGGAAATTGCGAGTGTGTAATAGGGATTCACTGCCAGAGGTTATTGAATTGATACAATGTATTTTCGGACCACAAGCCATTATGAATGATTTATTAAAATTGGTACAAGCCCTAAATCAGCCATAAAGCATACAAAACCCCTAACTAAAGTGTGCAGTGCGTTAGGGGTGCGGCCCATAAGAACCGCGTCATCTGCGCATAAAAGCGCGGGTAGTATGTTACTATTAATTTTTGGTACGTCATTGGTCAGTTTAGACAGGGTGTTATGTAATTCATTTATATAAAGAATAAAAAGTAGAGGGGCAAGTACACATCCCTGTCTGACCCCTCTACCAATAACAATGTCCCCTGAGACCTCCCCATCATTACTAATCCTCATCCGCGCCTTCAAATCCCTGTGCAAATGTGCCAAAAAATGAACCAAAGCCTCGTCCAACCCGTAATTTAAAATGACCAATCACAAGCGTGACCTGTTAACAAAATCAAATGCTGATGTGAGGTCCATAAAACCCAAATAAATTGGGGACTTCTGTGCTATCGTATACTTTCCAAGGATAAGATTTTAATTCAAACGCTGTTCAATTGTTCCCAGTTTGCTTCTAAAGCCCAACTGGCATGGATTTAAAATGCGGTTCTTTTCGGCCCAGATCCTAATTTTGTTGAACACGACCCTTCCTAAGATTTTTAAGGTGTTATCTATCAAAGAAATTGGTTGGTAACAATTAGGATTAGATTGGTCTCCTTTTTTCAAAATGAGCACGATGATACTAGTGGACCAAGTGCGTGGGATGACTGTGTTAGTCAAGTTATTAAAAACATTACAATGGAGGGATGCCCAAAAACCTGGTTTGTGTTTAATAAGATCAATGGAAAGCCCATCCGGCCCTGGAGCTTTGTTCCATATGCTTTGGTGTATGGCATCCTCAACTTCTATTCACAGATATAGATACCTTAGTGACAGAAGGACTAATGCAAGTATTCAAGGTCCCTGACAGTGCTGTGTAGATCCTAGCAAAATGCGCCTCTCATGATTCACTCGTTATATTACAACTTATGGGAGTAATGGTTAGGCCCATAGATCTCATAGCTTTAACTGCTGCCCAAAATCCATTTCCATCATTAAGTGTAGCAGTGCAGGCAAGACTAACCCAGTGTTCTTTTAGAATCTCATCTGTTCGCAATCTTTTTGCTATCTTGTAACGAGATCGTAATGATCTGACAAGAATTATGTCCCTGGGTGAAGCCGCTAATGCTGCACGCAGTTCTTTATTTGCCCACGAGCAGGTACCGTCAAACCATTTGGGTTTCTCGCTGGTATTTAAAGCTGGTCTTGAGATCATGTTTGATGCCGGCGCATAGGCTGCTAAACGCCTCAATAATCTCTGCATCAAGAACACTGCTTGACAGACAAGTTTCAATAAGCAGTGGATATAATTTGATCATGTTATCAAATAGAGCGTTGTTGTCTATGCCCTTCCAAATTACTCTTAGTTTGTCAGTACATACCACTAAATCTTTTGCCCCAGGTTCTTTAGCGGGACTGGGACTGGAAGAGAATCTAATAAATGTTGAGATTGGATTGTGGTCACCCAAGCATTGTACATATAACCTCTGCCTTTACTAAGAGGTTCTCCAATGAGGCAGATATAAAAACAATCAATTATAGAGGAACAGCCACGACCCATATAGGTAGGTATTAAGCAATTCTTGTTTTGATGTACGTCAGCTGTTTCCATTACATTAGTTAGATTACAGATGGATAAATGGTCTGCTAATTCCACCCCTCTTTTACCCCGAGGCTCAATAGCAGTTGGGCCAATATCCCTGGGAAGTCTTGTTTTAAAATCACCGCCTAAACAAATTCCGATCAGTTTATCATACACATTCTGATTTTGTAAGTTAACGATAAACTCAAACAAGTTAATAACATTCATATTTGGTAGTGTTGTGAAATCATTATTATAAAAATTGATAAAACAAATTGATGCCCCCGTGTATAGATCATTGCTTGAAAATTATCATTATTTGTCACAAGAGGTTTTATGCTCCCCCTGCTGAGATATTAATCCAGGTTGAAAGACCACCGGATGGATGACCTGCTTTAGGACTAGGTACAATAATATTATTACATACAAAGCCTTAAAAAAATAGTTCCTTTGTGCACCAAGTTTCTTGAAACATTAAAATATCATATTTTTGAACTATATTAACCCACTCCATAGAATGTAACTTGGAAGCTAGTCCACCAACATTCCAGCTAAGCGCATCTAAGTTTAAATCAGACAGTTTGGGGCCAACAACAACGGAAGGGTCTGTTGGAAGTCCAATAATAGCAGGTGCAACAGGTGATGAACAGGTGGATAGTCGGTCTGGGCTCTCTAGGCTGGACAAAACAGAGAACCGGTTGTGCAAGGGGATAGCAAAGTTATGTGAATCCGGGGATGGTTTATAGAAAGAAAACAAAGACAATGACCAAATAAGGGTTGGAAAGTTGTTATTGCGTTCCTGTGCTAACAATAACTGTTTTACCAATGTGGGGCATCTAAAATTGACAACAATGCAGTCCCCTTTAATGTTCTTTTGAGAGGATACAACGCAGCCCACCCTGCGCACCATTAGTATCTCACTGACATTTGCCATCCTTAGACCTTTATGTTTGGCGAGCCAGTCGGCACTCTTATTCCGGAGTTGCTCCCAGGACTCATTTTGGTCTTTCCTTAGGGGGGGGGATGCCTGCTAAAACTATGACGTAAGGACATGCTTCGGGTGGTAGGTTGAGAACATCTAGGGACGGCCTAATATCATGATTGTCTGAGATAGATTTGAAATGTTTGATTGCACAGGGTCCGGGATTGTGGGGTTGGCCAGTACAAGGCTACAGGGCAAACTGTTGCTATTACTATTATTACTATATACTATGCATGTTGAAGAGATCTCACTAGGAGTTGATTTGAAAAGTGAACTAATTTTATGATTACCACACATTACACAGGCAATATTAGGAAGAGGAGGTGTGGAATCAGCAATCTGCTGAGGCGTATTTGGGTTTACTATTCTCGGGGGCTTTGTGTTCTGGGGCCCCTGGTTTTACCTGTAACATTAGATATACCTCTGGGTGTGTCACATTAGTTTATCAAATTCTCAACCCAATCTAAATGTTTCAGAAGAGCATTAAAAAACATTTCACTAAATTTTTCCACTATAGTGTCAATTGAGATGTCACCAGGCCTAGTACGAGTCGTTGAAGCTATTGTATGCTCGGTTTGAGTATGGATAGAATGGGTTGTGGCTTCTGATGTGGTCAGATCAACAGTGGTATCATTTGTAGTAATAATGGGCCCTGCAGTCACAGTGTGCAGCTGTGCCTTGTATCCAAGAGCTCAAGGCTGTGGATTGTGGTTTAGAGTGAGGTGGTTGTTTTCTCTTGGTGCTAATAGGTTTCACCACGGTTCTTATCCTTTTAGCCCCTGTTACTTTAGGGTCTAAGACAGCATTTTGGACAGTGTCTTTGACATGAGTCGGAGATTGACAATCCATAGAGTCCTCATTGATCTCGTTTCCCTCAATGTTTGCCAACTCAGGACCGTCTAGCTGTGTTTGTAAATGACTAACTGTGCTGATTATTACATTAGGTATCAAAGGAGGGCCGCTGTAGTTCCCCCACTCTTCTCCTTCCAACAGAGTAGGTTGGGGTGCGAGTAATCCCAAGGATAATCGCCTCTCCGTTAATTCAATCTCTGTTGAGACGATGCTGACTGCTCTTTGAAGCATACTATCTATGGTTGCAGTGGGCAGGGAACCTGATGCGGCAGTACGTTTCCCCATATTTCAATATCCGATTTGCCACTCACCTTACTTAAGAAGTGCCTCTCAGGGGGGTGGCCCAGCCCGGCCTCCTGCACCCTCTGACGGGCACGGATGGGCCCGCCCTTGGCCCGGGCAGCGCCCAGGCAGCGCCCGCACGCATCCCGGGCTGCGGGAGGGCCGCACTGACTAAGAGGGCCTCCGGCGCCCTTTGGAGACCTCCTCACCCTGCGCCATGCAAGGCCTTCTGGATATTGTAGGCCAAAGCCGCCTGGCCATTCTCCTCATGGCGGTGCGACGCGGCAAAGCAGCTGACCCCAGGGAGAGCAGGTAGGTGCTGTGCGGAGGGTTGAATGGAGCCGTTTCCCTCACACAGGCGATCCAACATTAGGCGTATCCCACGCTGCGGGAGGGCCGCGCTGACTAAGAGGACCTCCGGCGCCCTCTGGTGACGTCCCCGCCCTGCGCCACGCAAGGCCTTCTGGATATTGTAGGCCGCAGCCACCTGGCCGTTCCCCTCACGGTGGTGCAGTGCTGAGCGGCAAAGCAGCTGACCCCAGGAAGAGCAGGTAAGTGCTGTGCGGATGGTTGAAGGGAGCCGTTCCCCTCACGGCAGGCGGTCCAAAATTAAGCGAGTCCTACTAAAGTAAACCCGTGTATTGTTGCCGTATTCTGTTTATTAGGTCGAGCTTGAGCCATCGCACATGCGCTGCTCTGCGAGACTTGTTCTAGTTGAGTCTGTAAGAGAAGCTGAGACCATTCTCTTTTCTGTAATGGGTTTCTCCTTCTGCTGGCACGGCGTACCCCCCATGCCCGCTTTCACTTTCAAGCAGCCCGAGACAATGGTGGCCAAGGTCTCGCATTTACATGAGTTTGAGCCATTGCCATTGCATATGACAATAGCTTAAACTCTCGTAAATTCGAGATCTATTGTATTGCAAATGTTTGTTATAAGATCGTGTTGGCACACACACAAACAGTGGCTCTGGGAACTAAGTGAATTGCCCAGGATCACAGTGTCTTTTTGTATATTTTCTTTAAGAAAAAACTGTTTCAAACTCCAGTTTTCTCTGATTCACAATCAGTGATTCGTCTGTCGACCACCTTTTCTCGACGTGTGTGGTCTGAGTGGATGGGAAGAACTGATGTGGAAGGGGGATCATGTTGCCTGCGTAGGGTGTGACTTCAGCTAATGGAATGATGCGCTATTTAAAGCGCCGAGAGTGAGAGTAGAGGCTGCAGGGCTTACTTTTGTGCACCTGCGCCAGCCGGTTTTGTCACTGCTCTCGTTGTGACGTGTGTAGGCTGCATATATGTACTGGGGATGTGGGGCTTTGCAGTGGGTTCTTGCAGCAAATAATGTCTATGGATGGTTGATTGGTTGTACAGACAATCCTTACAGTGCATGCATTCTGTGGTGTTCTATGCACTACACATGATGGAGCTGTGTCTGGAAGCTGAATATATGAATACTATGTTCCAATTATTAACAATGTTGTTAGTATTGGTCTCATTGGTAGAAGTACTAGCGAGGAAGGTGGCTTCAATGTTACTGCACAATTATTAATAGTATTAGTGGTGTATTGTTGTTATCGTCATTAAAATGAGTTCGCATAACACTAATATTTCTCTAGCGCCTACATCCATGCTAAAATAATCCCTGTGTACAAAAAACACCGCAGACTGGGGTAATGTGGAATAGTTGTAAAGGGGTTGCCCCTGGGTCTGGAATTCTTCAGTATTAGTCCCGGCTTTTCTACTTCACCAAATGATGTGATCTTTGGCAGATCACCTGTTCTTCGGCTCTCTTGCCTGCCTTCATTTGAGACATTAGTTACAAGCTCAGTACCAGTACAAAAACAAGGATCACTAGATAGTTGCCACAGGCTTCGCATCATTTCTAAATATTTGTGTGTTTTCAGTGCTCCTCTGTGGCACTAGGGCTTGTTTGCAGTGAGGCGCGGATAGATGGGTGGTCATTGCCACCCCTCCATGGTATATGTGTTCCTATTTAAAGATATTTTGAGGGACAGGGAATCTGGAAAGAAACCCTACTGGGAGTTCTGTTTAGCAAGCACATGCTGGTGCCGAGCAATGTTGGCATATGAGGATCTCGGCTACACAGTTGTGCAGAATGAGCACTACGCGTAGCGCCTAACTCTTTTATAGCAGACCACAAAGCACCAGAACAGCACAAGTAAATACCCCGCTTCTGATTTAAATCTTAAAACTATTTTCATGGGCGCTTAGTTTTGTCAGTGAATAAGGGAGGCACTGGGAAACGAAACGACTTGCCCAAGATCACACGGTGTGAACAGGGAGGAAATATGGGTTCAGACCATGTCTTTTATTTGCAAGTCTAGCAATGCATTCTAGTCTGGATCAAATTATCTTTTTGAGGAGTTGGGGGGTTAGTCCGGTCAGGACCACCTCATGACTGGCTGTTGAGTTTGGACGCTGATGTACAGTAGTGCTGCGATGGTCACAAGGAGGTGTGCACTAGCATTTAAATCGTCCTCTGTGGAACCAAAGAAGCAGCTTTCCAGTTGAGGCTGTACAATTAAACCTCACTTTGTGATCATGGTGCAATCACTTAATCTCACTCTTTTACTCCGTTTCGTTTTCTCCCGAATTGGAGAGGTGCCAAGGACAGAAACTCTGGTCTAAGTGCATTAGCAGAAAGTGCTCGTCCACTTGAAGTGAGTGCTCCCTTAAGTAGTTCCTGTTAAGATTACTAATACGGACGTACTGCAAGATGGCGGCAAGATGGCTGCATAGTAACGTGGCTCTGCCGGGGGCGGAGCTTGCCAGCGTCGATGGTGGACACCTGAGCGTGGAGCTCCGTGCTATCACCTTAACAATCAGGCAATTATCCTTTATTAACGGAGCTAAAACGCTGAATTCGCAGGGGCACAGCCTCCGGTGCTAGTTGGATGCCCGATTTGAAAATTCGTGGCACCCGGACGATCCGAGACGAGGCTGTGGGCGGGCGGCTGCTCAGGCGGACAAGGCTGCGAAGCCTCGGACTCGCCTGAGACGCGATCCAGTGTGCGTCACCCTGCGTGCGGCTGCGGTGCGCCTCCCTGGGGTGTCGGAAAGTCGCTCCCCCCCCCCCCCGGGCCTCTACACTGACGGGACATCTCCCCCGGATGCTGGAAGCACCAGCGACACTGCCCTGGGGCACAACCAGTCGGCCTCGGCCGGTGAGGCGAGACGGCGGAGACACGGCATGCTAGGCCGGGGGGCCTGGGCCTCTTCTGGTGTGTCCCGTGGAGGGTGGCTCGGGACTTGCGGTCAGCTACGAGTTGCTGCTCTGGACTGTGGCAGGGAGCCCAGGAGTCTACAGGTACATATCAGCCCAGGAGGAGTAGACCTCATTGCACACGTACGGTGGGGGTGCTGATCAGGACTGGGCCCATACTTCTCCTCCCCGCAGCCGGGACAGGCCATACATTTGCATCGGCTGGGGTGTGTGACGCCTGCAGAGGGGTGCAAGTCCGCGGCCGCACACATTAACGGCTGCAACCCCCTAGGGGGAGCCGTGCGGCCCCCCCAGACAATCATAGGCTATGGCGGCCAGTTGATTCCCACTGGGCATTTCTTGACGAGGATGCGCGGGCAGTGGCCCTGACCCCTGAGCACATTGTGGGCGGCCTGGTGGATGGCGGCGAGCGCCCTGTGGTGGGCGAGGACTGGCTGACCCCCGGACTTCATCGGGGGCCCCCTACCAGCAACTCGGACATATTGGAAGCCTCCCGGGGGGAGCGTTGGGGCTAGCGCGCAGGTCCTGCCTGTGCCTGCGTGTTGGTGACTCTGCCCTTGGCAGCTGGATTGGGAGCCTGGGTCTATAGCTGGAGGCGGCCGCCTGCATTACGCCCGAAGGTACCAAGGGGACCCTCGCTAACAAGTGGGGGGGGGACTTGGTTGATACTGGTGGAGCGACTGAGCGGAGACCTACTGGAGGAGCTTCGGGCCAGGGGCTAGCTCTGGGTGGCAGTCGGAGGAGCCCTGCGAAAGTGCAGACGTTTAGGTCACCATGAGCAAAGGAGACAAGACGCAAACCAGGCTCCCTTTTGAGCAGCGACGAGCCAAAGCCCCGGAGAGTCGGGACCCCGAACCTACGCAACAGGACAAGGGCCCAGAGGGTTCGTTCTACTCAGACATTAAGGAACTGCTGGTGACTATGGAGAAAGGCTTGCAGGACAGTATGGCTTCGATAGGAACGAAGATCGACGCCCTCACATACCGCATGGACCGGATGTCGGAAAGAGTGGATAAGCACGCAGAGAGACTGGACATGTCGGAGAGACGTCTGACCGAGGTTGAGGAGGCGCAAATGGAATTGGACAAAGACCGTAAACAAATTGGAAAACTACTACAAGTCATAAAAGATAGATCGGAGGATTTGGAAGCCCGCTCTTGGCGCTCGAACATTCGCATCACAGGCGTCTCGGAGACGACGCACACTGGGAAGATGGAGCTAATTGTAGAAAAGTTGCTGACTACGATACTGGGAGAAGACGTCTTTTCACCCATGTTTATAGTTGAGAGGGCGCATCGCTCGCTGGGACCGCGCCCGCGCCCGGGAGCCCCCCCCCCCCCCGAGGCCAATCATAGCAAAACTCCTCAATTACAGAGACAGAGACACCGCCCTACGGGTTGCCAGGCAGAAGGGTACGCTACACTTCGAGGGGGCTGCCATCTCCCTATACCCGGACTTCACGGCGAAAGTGCAGGAAGAACGCCGGTACTTTACCCCGTATAAACAGCAACTTCGCGACCTAGGATTGGATTACGCCATGCTGTATCCGGCTAAACTGCGGATCAATCGCCAAGGGCAGTCCCACTTCTTCACTGATCCAAAAGCCCTACAAAAGGCCCTGAAAACATGATCCAAGGAGCAAAAGAGCAGCCCTAGGGGTCAGTCTGGAGAGCAGGAACACGCCAGTGGACTGGATGAGCAGGAATAGCACCTTTGCACCTCGTTGTTGCTTGGCGGTTCGGTGTGCGGATGCAAGACTTGTCCCCCGAGGGGGCACTGTGCATCGCCTAGCCAAGCTTCTTGCTGACTTGTGGAGAGGACGTGGAGCGAGCCCGAAGAGCATGCGAGGGCAGAGAAGTTCTGAAAGCCTGGTGAGATCTTTCCAAGTTACTCCGGGAAGGATCAAATAATTGATTCCAAAAATTCTTCTTTTGAAAATTGTAAAATTGTGAGAACTATGACACCACCATTATGGAATAATTAAAACTTTACAATCTTCAAAAGAAGAATTTTTGGAATCAATTATTTGATCCTTCCCGGAGTGCCTCGACAGGGGATGTATCTGCATGCTCATGCATACACCACATGTTCTATTAATTAAGCGTTGACGGTAACGCTACCCTTGAGTGTACCCACACTGCTCAATAACATTTAAACGTGATTTACTCAAGCAGTGCACCACCTATATCTCTCCTTTTTATCTTTCCAAGTTACCCTTTACTGTTTTGAATGCTAGTGACTGCAGTTAACAGACACAGAGTGGGCCCCGGTGCTCTGGTGATGAGATGCAGACACGCGCGGCCTCTGGTTGCGATTTGTGGGGGGACTAATTGCACAGGGTTGCGGGAAAGGTTAGAGTGACACATGGAACCATGGACATTGGCTCACGTTAAATGACACTAATGTGGTGATGGTGCTAGGAGCATGACTGAGAGGTGTATTAGCATGCAATTGGTACTTTTTCTGGTGACCTTTGCCCTAGTGCTGTATGCACTTAAAAGCCCTGAGAGGGACTACATGGGGTTCCTGAGACTTTGTGGGGGGGGAGAATGTTTATTCAGTCTAGGCCGAGTTGTGGTAGGTCTGCTGTGGGAGGGGGGGCATAGGGGAAGTAGGAAAATGTTTTGCGCTAGGAGGTCTGCTCTTTGTCCCACACGTCCTGCTTCACTGACACCTCACTATGGAATGGTCCACTTACACGATGCGCTAAGCTACACGGGATGCCATGCTGACGAGGGTCACTTTTGTAAGTCTGGCGCCAATCGCACCAATCACGCCCTACCACTATGACTGATACATGGGGTTTACAAGAACAGACACAGCCCGCCACTGTTTGCGCCCTCAAGTGGAATGCCAGGGGATTGAATGACTTCAGAAAACTCAGGAAAGTTTTGGGGTATTTAAAAAGACACAAGGTAGATATAGCGCTCCTGCAGGAAACCCACTTACCACTATCAAGTAGGATGCTACACAGCAGAGGTCTGGAGGGGCGGATAGCTGTGGCTGGGTTTACAACACACGCCAGGGGTGTTATCACATGGGTCAATCCGAGCTCGAAGATCCAGATACAGACGCTAAGCGCTGACCCAGAGGGCAGATACGTGATAGCTACTTGTAAAAGAATGGGGCTGGACATGCTGGTTGTTAATACCTATGGTCCCAACTATGATTCCCCAGACTTTTACGAATCCTTAGCGGCAAAAATACACACTTATGGTAAGTCTCACACAATTTAGGGGGGGGGGGTTTCAACCTGACACTTAACCCTGACATAGACAGGTCCTCATGCCCTCCTCGCAGGCCATCAGCGGCAGCACAGATGCTGATGGCTAGATTGCTTGTGCTGGATATGGACGATGTGTGGAGAAGTAGAAATGCAGGCCCGGGCGGATGCACACACTACTCAGCATACCACGAAGTGCATACTAGAATAGATTATTGGTTTGCCACCTCGGGGATTGCCCGTAGTATTAAAAACTGTAAGGTGCAACCACGTACGCTGTCAGACCATTCCCACATATTGCTGATGCTGGAGGCCCCGGTCAGAAGGATCCCCCCCTTTACCTGGCGTTTTCCGCCATACTCGCTCCTTGACCCAGCTTTCCGAGGTGAACTGGCAGAGTCGATTGAATTATTTTTTTAAAAGAATATTGGGTCTGTAGAGGACTTTCAGACCGTGTAGGAGGCGTTTAAAGTCTACATACGGGGTATAGCGATGTCTAAGCACTCCAGCGTCCTGAAGTCGATCAGATGCAGACTGACAGAGTTAGAAAAGCAGTTGCAAGCCCTCGCGGAGCAGCAGCGTATCAGACCCGATGAGGCCACAGGGGAGGGAATCAAGCGTCTTCTAGTGGAGTACCATGATGAGGCGGACAGAGAGGTTAAACACTTAGGTAAATACGCTGTTGCCCGCACATACGTTGAAGGGGAGAGGCCTGGCTCAGTTCTGGCCACTATCCTGAAAGGCAAGAGAGGGAAACCGCAGATCTCTGAAATAAAGAGCGCGGACGATCACAGCATCACGGATGAGGCGGACATAGCCACTATCTTTAGAGAATATTACGCAAAATTGTACTCTTCGAAGTGTGGAGATCTGTCAGCTGAAATCCTAGATTACTTGGAACACATACAGCTCCCGTTCCTCTCTGACTCTCAAAGGGAATTTCTCATGTATCCTATAAAACTTGACAAAATTAGAGACGCCCTGGCCTCCATGAGATCGGGTAGTGCGCCTGGTATGGACGGATTGACAGTGGAATTTTTCAAGGCATTTCAAGAGCAGCTACTGCCGCATATCTCCACTCTGATGAGCGACATCTGTATGTATTTGAGCTTGTATTTGAGTAGGGTAGAGTAGAGTAGGGTAGGATGCCGAGCACTATGCGAGAGGCGATGATTGTCACTATTCTTAAGCCGGGCAAGTCGCATGATCAGTGCGGATCGTACCGACAGCTGTCGCTGTTGAATGTTGACACTGAGCTGTATGCCAATGTGTTGGCGACCAGACTGGCGCTGCTGGCCCCAGAATTAGTGGCCCCTGAGCAAGCGGGGTTTATACCAAGTAGGAACTTGTCATACAATATCAGAACGGTGCTGGGAACTATTCAGCACGTTAAGCAGGACATGACTGCTGCTGCCATTTTCCTTGACATGGAAAAAGCGTTCGATTCGGTGGAGTGGCCGTTTCTACTACAGGTATTACGTCGGATGGGGATTGGGGAGCCCTTCCTACAAATGGTGGGAGCTCTTTATACTGGACCCTCGGCTAGAGTGCGTGTTGGAAATGCGATCTCGGAACCTCTCTACATAGGCAGGGGAACTCGTCTGGGTTGCCCCTTATCCCCCTTGTTATATGCACTAGCGGCAGAACCTCTGGCTTGTGCGTTGAGAGAATACCATGGTCATGAGGGCATACGATTCCCGACCTATAAAATTGTAGTGTCCATGTACGCGGACGATACGCTCCTGTACGTACACTTCCAATAGTGCTATCCAAGGCCTTCTTTCAGCAACTGACGAGCCTTATGATTAGCTTGGCGTGGGCAGGAAAGCAGCCGCGTGTAAAGTGGTCTACACTTACATTGCCATACGATATGGGAGGCCTGGCGGCCCCAGATCTCGAACTTTATTATAGAACAGCCCAGGCGTCGCACTTGCACGCCTGGATACATAGCAATCAGATGACCCCACATGTCAGTATGGAGAAACTCTTTGCACAACCGCAGCCACTCCCTGCCACGATATGCAACCCTGTGGATCGCAGAGTGGGAGTGTTAGACTCCATCACTGCCACTAACCATGCCTGGCACTCACTCCTGCAACGACAAGGTGGAGCCATACTCTACTCGCCAGAGATGCCACTGGGATGGATGCTATGGCTTCCACCGATGGCGGAGATTGGCGTTACCAGTGAACTGGAGAAACTAGACCTCCGACGTGCGGGCGATCTCTTCCAGGACAACGTGGCCAAAACCTGGGATCAGGTGCGCAACGATCGCAGAGAGACCCCGATGCTGCATCGCTTCCAATTCCACAGGGCACGGTGTGCTCTCAGGAAGTTGATTGGCCCGGATATGGCAGAGCCCCCGGACGTCCTTGAATTGTCCTATGTTATCAAGGCCAAAGAACCGGTGAAGCTCCTCACAAACCTGTACAGGATAGCTAGGTCGCAAGGAGAACACCAGCTTATGAAAGCAAGACTGGCATGGCAGAGAGACCTGGAGATCACTTTAGATGACGCAACATAGAGGTACTGCTGTCAGAGCACGAAGCGAATATCGCTCAATGAAAGGCACAGATTGATCCACTTTAAATTTCTGCAGAGGGTATACTACACCCCGGAGAGACTGCACAGATACGGTCTGCGACAAACAGCAGAATGCGAACGATGCCATGCTGCCGATGCTGACTTCATGCACTTAGCATGGAATTGCCCGTGGGTACGGTCGTTCTGGTGCGCTGCCTTCGCGGAAATGAGCACAATATTGGAAGTAGACCTGATCCCGGATCCGGGCTTGGCTCATATTGGCTATTCTAAACGGCTCCCACTTGCTCTTCGTAGGCTCCCGGACATGGGCATGCTGATGGCTAGGAGAGTGGTAGCACACTGCTGGATGAGAGGCCCGCTCCCTGCCAAGTCTAAGTGGGCGCGAGACATGCTATATTGTAGCACACAGGTGGAAAATTACAGTGAGCTTTTGGCCCCCAAGAGCCGCCCGAAAAACTTCTGGGCTCTGTACCAAACGTATGTCATGGGGAGAGGGCGAGAGGACTCTGATAGCCTGGTGGGGGGTCCCCTAGTAGGCAGGCTAATGATGACTCGGATCCTGATGCACTGCTGGGAGGAGAGGGGCGTGATGCACTCGATCTGTAAAATATGACAGGAGACGAGACTGGGGCACAAAGCGAAGAACACACGAGTTAGAGGGGCACGGTGGCACAGAGCGCGCGCTGCATACAAGCAGTCTAGCTGGCACACTACATCGAGAACGGACATTCCGGACAGACTAACTCAGATGGGAACACAGGCGTAGTTCAGGGACATGTTGAGGGTGCTAGGGGAGGCGTTTCGGACTTAGGCGCCACACTGACGAACACACCTTTATCCCACGGAGTGAATGTAAGGAGGGAGGTTAGGGGGGAGACAGAGCTATAGACCTAGTTGGGGGTTTGTATTAGTTTAATTTTAGTCACGAACGCTCAAGTCTCCACATCTGACTGCGAAGGGAAGTAGGGGAAGGGCGGGCTCAATCTGTTGAGTTAAAAGCCGAAAATGAGCATGACAACTACATTCTGCTCTTTGGCCAGTGATAACTGTGATCCTACTAGCTCCTAAGAGGTACACGCCGCCGGACCTCCAGGTTGTCGGCTGATGGGCTGTGTATGAATGTGATTACTGGTTTCCTACTATGTACATACTGCGGCCGGCCCTCTGAGGTTGTAGGCCTGGAGCTGTGTATTCGAAGTTCGTGACAATAAAAAAAAGGAAAAAAAAGTAACTTGGCTCGGCTGGCCACAGGCACAATCCTCCATTTATCCTGTCTCCTTTCAGTCATCGCACTTGCCAAAACCGAGAAAATTGACGCATAGACACCGAGTGACATATTTGCGGTGCTCGCAGGTGGTGAGCAGCCCCGGATAGCGAGAAAACAACAAAGTTAACAGCACTGCGCCCGCGGCAAAATGGCAATCCCCTAAACTACGATGTGGTGTGACAGAGCCCGGTAGCAGTGATGCGGCTGTGGTGTTCAGATCTCTAATGACTGCCACCCCTGCTGAGGCACACCGACTCCTGCGACGCCATCGACTGCTCACCTGCTCTGGACGCTCTGGCGCGACCGGCATTGGTGAGATGCTGGTTGACGGGCCTGGCGGTGAGGGAGGCGGAGGACTGAGAGCTGCACGACTGGTGCCGATGGGGCCTGGAAGTGATCTATGGGGCAAGCAAAGAGCTACATTGTGGGACTCAGGCACTGTGGATGCCGATTGTACTACAGCGTGAACACTGAGGAGGTGTGAGATTGAGCGCAGTATCTAGCAACGATCACTGTAAGCCTGGTTGCTGCACGGTGAATGAACAGCGGGAAACGCTGATTGCCCACGGACCAGTGTTGTACTGCGGTGGGGGTCAGGAGGCTTAGCTGCTGCACTGTGCAGGCCCATACTGCCGTGATCTGGCCCAGCGGTACTTGGTGTGCGTGAGCAGACCGCTGACTCTCTTACTGCCCTTTTATTGATCCACAATCTTGCTGGATGAACTACTGACCCCATAGTCTCTCACACTATTTGGCTACTGGTCCGTGGAAGGTCCAGTGGTCGGTCACTTGACTCGGAGACATTCAACAGGGGGTAATCCCCTGATAACAGCTTTACCCTCCCTCACCTGTGGAGTGACTGCTAACATCGGGACTTCTTTTGGGCTGAAGTGTGCATTCGTGAGCGCCCATTTTGTATGTTTATGGCCTGTTGCTATAATTAGACTACCATGTCGTCCTCCTACTGCCGATCCAGAAGATGGCGCCTCCTTCCCTGATCTGGAGGATCAGCTGAGCATGGAAATATAAATGGGCCTTCTCCTTTCCCAGGTTTTGCTAATATGCTGAGCATGGAAATAGAAATGGGCATGCTCCCTTTGTCAGGTTTTAGCGCAGCAGCGCCTACCTGGCCGTCACAAACTACAATTCCCATGAGGCATGGGGGCCCAGAAGTAACTACATAGGAGGGCTGCCTAAGACGTCATTGTGCGTGATTTGTGTTTTTTCTTGCTTTCGTTTGGCTCGAGGGAATGAGCTCTGCACCAGCGTGTCTGAGGATTCAGGCGTGTCTTCTGGAAATACTTTCCTTGGCTGTGCTTCTGTTTCGAGTGATTGGGAAAGCGACTGCTTCCCCCAAAGACACTCGCATTCTGTTGAGAGGATCGTTGGCCCTCAGTAGGTGAGTGAGAGAAGACGGTGAGGCTTCCCGTCTGTCTTCGGGGTTTGGAGACTTGGCATTTTGGTTACGGCGGTAACACGGAAAGAGTGAGAGTGGAAAGTAGTGGTTCAGCCCACCCTTTACCGCTACAAAGAAAGGGAGTTTTAATTCTCTAAAATATATAAACTGACTAACAGCCTTATAACGGATATATGCCAAAGCGGAGAGCGGTGGTTGTTACTACGCTTTACAGTGTTTGGTAAAGACTTGGTTATTATGATTTTCTTTTCTTGGATTACTAATGGGAACGAACATTCTTGTGGATTATAAATGCTAAAGCGGAGAGCGGTGGTTAATACTACACTCTGCCGTATTTGGTACTCTGCCACTAGGAGTGGGCTTTGTTTCTTTTCATGCTTGTCAAGTGATGAAGCAACCACGGGAACCTTTTTGTTTACCGTTTGGATATGATAAGGAATATCCTGTCAGAATGCCAAAACGACAATAAGATAACTATCGTAAGTACATTCTGTGCCTTAGGAGAGGGAGGTTTGAAAGTAGGTTACATTCACAACCCAAGACACATACAGCTACTGTTGAAGGTGATATCAATGCTAACTCGTAATTGTTTATTTTCACAGAGGTTTGAAAGGGCTTGCAATATTGAAGCAATGTTTGCATGAGCACAGAAGGCCAGGTTTTCTCTCAAGGTGATTACATAGGGACTAGTGAGACTTATGAGAGTAGACAGCATATGTGAAGAATTCTTAATCGTGTCTTTTGTCTTACAGGTTTCCCTTCCCCGCTGTTCCCTTCCTTTCCTTCCCTCGCTTGATCGCTCGAATACCTTGTATAATTTCTTATCAGGGTGTTGGTGAGGTCAGGAGGTGGATCATTATTGCTACATGTGGATTCCGAGGAGTGCTCCCTGACAGAATCATTCACCCAAGTTTTCCACTCCACCTGATCCAGGTGTAGCAAAAATGACCACCATGGAGGATGTGCTTCACGCTCTGGTTTTAGTACAACAGGAGCTGGCATCCTCCAAGGCAGAGACAGCTGCTTTAAAAGATAAGGTAGAACAACTGTCAAGGAATCCCTTTAATGCCTCCACAGCGGCATCATAAATACAAGTCACAGGGGGAACATCCTTTACAACGCGGATGTTACCGCGCAGTACCGTTACAACGCGTCTTTTACAACGCAAGTCGTAACCACGACTTGCGCTGGAGGGCGCTCAAGGATAAGGAATAATAGATTTACTATTCCAACACCTTCCCTACTGTACGTAGGCTAGTGTAGGAATAGTAAATTTAACTATTCCTAAGTCCGAACCCCTGCAGCGCAAGTCGTGGTAACGACTTGCGTTGTAACGGTACGCGTGGTAATACCACGCGTTGTACCGTCATGCATCCAAGTCACAGTACCCCCGCCCATACCATTAGCTAACCCCGAGAGGTATGCAGGGGATCTCTGCAAAATTCAGGTATTTCTAACTCAGGTACTGTTGCACTTTTTGTGCAAACCAGCTTCTTTTCCAAAAAATCATTCACGAGTGGCCTTTGCCATATCATACCTGGTTGGGGATGCCGCCAATTGGGCAGTGCCTTTAGTTAAGAACAATGATGCGGTGTTGTCTGACTGGTCTGCATTTAGGGCTGAATTTGAACGATTGTTTGACCGTAGAGCTACTACTTTTAGTGCTGATCTGGAACTACTTGATTTGAGACAAGGGAAAGGGGAATTGATCACATATTTGACAACTTTTAATCGTTTGGTGGCTGAGGCAGAATGGCCTGAGGATAAAACGTATGTCTCTTTTCTACCAGGGTTTGCGTGAGGAATTGAAAGATGTTGTGGCTCAGATAGACCCTCAGCCTACCACCTGCATTGACATGATAAATTTGGCTTTACTTCTAGATAGTCGCCTGGCTGAAAGAGGGGGTGAGAGGAGGAAATGGGACAAAGGTTTCTATAGATATGACCGATCCCCTCGTAAAACATTGAGTGTCCCCGAGACTAGGGTAGAACCCATGGAAATCAGGGCCCTAAGTGCTCCATTATCATGGGAAGAGAGAGAGAGCAGCGGGTCCAGGGGCTATGTTTGTATTGCGGTAAAAAGCTGGCAGTATCAACCACCAATAATGAGTCAGACCAAAAACTATACCAGGAACCTGAGATGGTCAACTTTCAGGGTTTGAAGCTCCCGTCACTGTCCACTTCAGCGTTAGCAGAGACCGAATCACACATAGTGCTTACCATGTATCTGAAAAGTAAGAAACAAATACATCAGGTTTTGGTAATGATGGACTCAGGGGCAACTGGCAATTTCATAGACGAGGGTTTGGTTACTCATCTTGCTTTGTCAAGAGTGCCCAGAGAAAATCCAGAAGAAGTACTGGCAGTGGACGATCAGCCACTGAAGTCAGGTCTTATCACAGAAAGGACAGACGAGATAACACTGACAATAGATATTGCTGATGGACGACACACAGAGGTGGTAACATTAAACATCATAGACGCTCCTCAATATAAGGTAATTCTCGTAATGCCGTGGTTGTGCCATCACAACCCGGCAATAGATTGTCCCTTCGGTTTTTATCGGATACCTGTCAGGATCATCTGGTCTTCTGTTCCCCGTCACAGGTTGTAGCATTGACCTCTCCCTTTCTTGTGGCTACTGCTGCAGAGAAAGAAGTCATATTGCCGCAGGTATATAGTTCTTACAGTGATGTGTTCAGTGAGACCAAGGCGGAGGAGTTACCCCCTTATAGGGAGTACGATTGCCGCATAGATTTAGTGGATGGAGCTACCATACTTACATGTCGGGTATATGCCTTATCTGTGCCCGAAACCAAGCAGTTGAAAGATTATCTGGATCACTATTTGAACATTGGTTTTATTAGGCCCTCACAATCCCCCGCAGCCTCCCCTTTGTTTTTCATTGCTAAAGCGAATAGCGATTTGAGGGCGTGTGTGGATTTTCGGATGTTGAACAAGAACACCGTTCGCAATCGTTATCCTCTCCCCCTCATATCGGTTCTGCTAGATCAGGTGAGAGAAGCCAGGATTTATACCAGGTTGGATCTAAGAGGGGCATATCACTTGGTGAGAATACAAGAGGGGGACGAGTGGAAAACCGCCTTCAAGACTCGTTATGGGCTGTATGAATATTTGGTTATGCCGTTCGGCCTATGTAACGCCCCGGCGGCTTTCCAATTCTTCCTCAACGATGTCTTGAAGGACTATGTAGACCACTTCGTGGTGGTCTACATTGATGACATCTTGGTTTATTCTATGGAGGAGTCTTGTCACACTGAACAGGTCTGCAGGGTTTTGGAGAAACTGCGTGAGCATAAGTTGTTTGTGAAGTTGAGCAAGTGTGAGTTTGGGGTATCTGAGGTGGAGTTCCTGGGGGTCATTCTCAGTCCTGAGGGTTTACAGATGTCCAGGTGCAAGGTCCAGGCTGTACAGGATTGGCCTACCCCGAGAAATGTGAGGAATGTCCAATGTTTTCTTGGCTTCGTGAATTATTATCGCTGTTTCATTCTTAATTTTTCCCAGGTAGCAGTCCCTATCACTAGGCTGTTGAGGAAGGGGTTCAATGTGTGTGGTCTCGTGAAGCTGCTGAAGCATTTGAATTCTTAAAAAATGCCTTTGTCACTGCTCCAGTGCTGTCCCATCCCGTTCTAGAGCATCCATTTGTGGTTGAAGCGGATGCTTCTGAAGAATTCATAGGGGCGATCCTCTCACAAAAGGACAGCGTCTCGGGGCAACTCCATCCAGTGTCCTACCTATCTAAAAAGCTGAGTTCAGCAGAGGTTAACTACACCATTGCAGAGAAGGAGCTCTTAGCTATTAAGAGGGCTTTCCAGGAGTGGAGGCATTACTTGTGGGGGGCATGTCACCCGATCACGGTCTACACTGACCACCGCAATTTGCAATATATGAAGTCTGCCAGGCATCTCACACAAAGGCAAATGCGGTGGATGCTTTTCTTTGCCGAAAGTGACTTTTAGATCAGGCAGTGATAATCGCAAGGCTGATGCGTTATCTAGACAGGAGTTGGTAGCAGTACCCCGAAGCGAGAATACCCATGCCATCATTCAGCCATCCAGGGTGGTCTGTGTTGTTCGAGCTGAGTCATTTCTAGAGGATATTCGAGGTCATCAAAGCAGAGGTGTGTGGGATGCATGGGTGAGACAGAATGAAGCACGTTCCATGAAACAGGGCCTGCCTTTACATGACAATAAATTATATCTACCTACCAGGGAGTTGCAGAAAAAGGCGTTTATTTTGTGTCATGTTGTTCCGATGGCAGGATATCCCGGAGTACGTAAAACTCAGCAATTAATCAGGAGACATTTCTGGTGGGGGTCGTGGTTTAAGGATGTGGCCGAGTGGGTTGCACATTGTGAGGAATGTGCTAGAGCTAAAGGGGAAAACAATAGGAAGAAAGGGAAACTCATGTTAAAGCCTACCCCTCAGCTTCCTTGGCAGAACATTAGCTTGGACTTGTGACCGGTCTACCTACTGATCAGGGTTGTTCTGCTATACTAGGGGTGGCTGATAGCCTTACGAAAAGGGGGCATTTTATTCTGTGTACGAATCTTCCTACGGCTGGGAAGACCGCTCAAATGCTGGCAAGTAACATCATTAGTTTACATTGGGTTCCAAAGGTGATCGCGTCGGATAGAGACCCCCAATTCATTGCACATTTTTGGAAAATGTGGTGTAAAGCGTTGCATATTGATTCGACACTATCGACCAGCTTTCATCTCAAACCGATGGTCAGACCGAGAGGCTGAACCAAACATTGAAGAAATACCTCCGTTGTTACTCTAAGGAGGCTCAAGATTCTTGGGTGGCAATGCTGTGGCTAGCTGAACTGGCCTATAACAATGCTTGGCACTGCTCTACAGGGGTGTCTCCTTTCAAGGCTAACTATGGTTATGATGCGATGACCTTGCCGATTACTCTGCCTGATGACCTCAGAAATCAACCATCAGTGTTGGAACATGTAGAGACAGTAAGAAGGGTTCATAAAAGTGTACGAAAACATTTGCTGAAGGCTAAGCAGGTGTACAAAAGGTGGGAGGATCGCCACCGCATCACAGGGCCTCAGTATCAAGTGGGGGACAAAATATGGTTGTCTACTAAGAACATCAAATTTAAACTTCGTAGTGTGTTTCATCCTAGGTACATCGGACCTTACTCAATAGTGTGTTGTGATTCTATCTAGGACCCTAATTCGATATTCCCGATTTATGCCCTCATGTGGTTATAACAAATAATATCCTTATAAAGGCAAAAGAATCATATCCATATTTAGTAATAGCCAATGCGGTCCAAATACAGCAAGGCTACTCCCATAGACTCCTAGAAAGTACAACGCGTTCTTTAAACAAACCAAGCCTCCAGCAGCCCGGGAAATCCCCCTGCTTTGGTTTTGATTTGCACAAGAACTCCTGGAGTCCAGAAAGAACTGTTAGTTCTTAGTGACATCTTATGCGAGAGCCGAAGGAAGCCGACCCTCCCCTTTGACGCACTGAGAGAGACGCTGTCTTTTTCTCCAGCCGAGAAAATCCAGCTCCGGTGTTTCCAGTCACCCTTGCGGGTTGCTGGGAGATCAAGTCCTGAGAGAGAGAGATACAAGAACTCCTACATTCTATTACCAAGGTACGGAGCTGACTAAACCCTTAAGAGAATTCTTGATTCAGATTCCTTGGCAAAAACCAACTTAACTTAAAACTGCAACTTACTTACTCCTTCCCAAGTATTAGGCTTAGGTCAGGTACACCGGGGTAGGCGTATCTTAGAAGCACCAGTTGAGTACGTTAGTCAATGTTTTTATGTATGTATATATTTTATCCATTTTAAAGTATCATATGGCTAAGAAACCATATCAATGCTTTTACAGTATTATTTCATAATACTACTTTTACTGTACGCACTTTACTTCATGATAAGTATTGCAATTGTGGCAATTCATTTCTCTTGCATGAGAAAGAAGACTGCTCAATAAATAACACCTTTTTATTGAAAACGCCCGTCTCTCTATTTCTCTGCACTCTGGTGAAACTAAGTATGCACGATTGACTAAGTGAAATAACTGTCTATTGTTTTCACACGACTCTAGAGATATACTCTTTATTCTGAGGGAGCAAAGTTGTCATGTTTATGCGGTTGTCAGAAACTAATCCCTTCTTGTCTAAATCAGGAGAGTTAACTCTTTCCTGAACATTCGAGAAAGTTTCTAGTGACCTCTGAGCTAGCTGGCAAAACTAATTAAGTCTAATATAGTCAGTAGAGACCTAGATGACCTCAGTCCTACGTCTACACTACTGTTTATATTATTCCAATGCGCAGAGCCTATTGGGAATATAGGAACCACACTACATGGCGCCCAACGTTTGGTAAGGCGATAATCTAACGCAAGACATTAGAGTAACTCAGTCGTGCTTTTTCACACAGACCCCTTTTTCCCGTAAAAACTCCAAAAGACGTCTGGAGTGGGTAAAAGGTTAATATCCGCCGGAACTTAGTAGGAAGAGATTCCTACGTATTAGTTTTTGGTTTAGTCAACGTTGAAGGATACAGTGTTCCAAAATATTGTGCACCTAATCTTTGTTTCCTTGAAACTTGCTCTGCAACAAAAAACTTTGTCAGTAAAATGTCGGATAGTGAAGAGGAAAAGGAGAGAGCTAAATTAGCAGCTCAACTCCTAGCGGATGACACAAGTCTCCAAGAAAATGACCCGAATGCTATAATCATTCCGGTCAATGTAAGAAAAACTATAACTAAAAAACGTATAGAAAATGGAGTATCATCACGAGGTGGTACAGTCATATTCGTGGTAGAGGCTCATGAATATCAGCAGACAGAGGTATTCTATTCATGGATACAATTTCCAGCAGCACACGCTGTGACACACGAATTCCACTATTACAAAATAGAGGAACCTTCGGATGAATACGCTCCTTTCGAGGACGTTGAAATCCCACTAAGTTACCAAGAGCACATGCTCTGGTTTAAAGGCGCCCTAAAACATCAAAATCACATCACCAGGCACGGTCCACTAGGTAGCCAGCTACACACCAGATCCCGACATAGAAAAAATGTCAAGCGAAGAACTTTTAGTTAAACTAAAAGAATTAACAAAGGCATATAGAGAATTAGTTCAATTGGCAATGGACGATATAACATACCTCCAGAAATTGAAAGAAACAGATATAGCAGAACAACCTTTTGAACTTGCCAGATTCATAGAAAAATCCTATGAAGAACTAGGTAGAGATAGTTTGAGTGGGAAACCAATAAAACCCCAACTAACTGAAAATCCAGAAAAAACCTCTATTAAAAATAATCTAAACACTCCAAAAAAGAGTTGGGATGGTAATAAACAATCCACTCCCAGAGAAAAACGGTTTCAGTCCAGAGGAAGGTCTCCTCAACGGAGAGATAGATCTCCAGACCGAGGAAGCAAGTCTCCCCAGAGGGAGCCCTCTGAGAAAAGATACAACCTTAGAGATAGGGATAAATTGAGAAAACCTGATAGATATCAAGATATTGATACACGTCCCTCTCGATCTTTTCAGACTTCCTCACAGAAATCGGAAAGAAGAGGACGGTCAGAACACAAGGAAGAGCACGTCAAGTCCAAAGACAAGGAACCTGCTCATCAAAGTAAAAAATTACAATTTCCAAGAATGAAGGTAGCCAGTATTAAAATAAAACATGCCGAGGATACTGAGGACACAACTGAAAAACGGAGAGTGAGCCCAGACAATGCTAGACAGCGCAGCAGAAGTAACCATAGCTCGCAAGATCCTGATGAATCTTCTGGAGACAGTGGACACGAATGAATACATTCAAGTGGAAATTGCTGACACCAGAGTTAGCAAACCTCATAAATTATACGAAATAACATTGCATATAGAGGGGGATAAAACTAGGAAAGTAAAGGGTCTCTTTTGGGATAACCTTTCTAAAGGCTAAGACATCCTGTTAGCTGAGAAAGACTGGCCACCAGAGTTTCTCAGGGAGTGCCCTCATGGCGAAGAAATGATTATGCCTGCCTTCTCAAATCATATTCCAATTCATAAAAAATATACATTTGCAAGAAAATGGGCAGTGGCCCAAGCCCCTGCATTATATAAAAATCATGTAGGTTGGGATGAGGATTCTCCTCCCCACAAAATCCAGTTAAAAAGTCAACCTACTGCACAAAGGCAGTACCCAGTTAAACAAGAAGCTAAAAAGCAAGTCAGGGAGATCTTAGATCAACTTGAATATCAAGGGGTGATTGAAACATGCACCTCACAAATGAACAATCCTTTGTTTCCTGTCTCCAAGCCAGACGATTCATATCATCTAGTTTTGGACTGCAGACACCTAAACTCCTGCTGCAAGACATTTGCAGTACAAAACTCACACAGTGCAGCACTAATGAATAACATCGTGCGCAAAAAATATAAAACAATATTAGATATCTCTAATGGATTCTTTTGTCAAAACATTGCACCTGAAAGCAGGTATTTGACCGCTTTCTCAATAATGGGGTCACAAAAACAATTCTGTCGACTCCCACAGGGATTCAAGAATAACCCAGGATTATTCTCAGCAAGGGTAACAGAGTTACTACAAATATATGATGATGAGGCATTATCTTATGTCGATGACATCTATCTCACAGATGATGATCTGGAGACACTTGAAAAGAGTGAACACCATAATACTTGGGTTCGCAGCTGAAGGGTACAAATTCAACTTTAAAAAGTCACGAATTGCTCACCTAACTGTCCTATTTTTAGGATATGAATTATCAAGTGAAGGCAAGAGCCTAGCAGACAACTTCTTAGAGAAGTGCACTGTGCTCCAAGCACCAAAAACGCTGAAGAACTTACAATCAATACTAGGTTTCCTGAATTTCGGAAGAACATACATTCTAAATTATGCGGAGAGGGTTAAACCTCTCTATGAATTAATAAAACCTGATTTCAAACAAATCGATTGGACTCAGAAACACACAGAAATTTTAAGATCATTACAAAATGACATGTTAACTAAAACAAAACTGCAAAAACGCGAAAACGTATGCAACCTTGTAATCCGAGTCATCCCAGGAAGATGCGGATTTACGTACCTGACCTCTAATGAGGGAGAAACTGTACCAATAGCTTACAAATCACACTTGTACACACAAGCTGAAATTAAATTCAGTTCTACTGAAAAAATTCTAACTGTGGTTCAGACTGCTGTAGCAAAAGAAAGAGCCCTGGCACAAGGTAAACGAATAATAATCGTTACACCAATACCTGCCCTAGAAGCAGTAACAAGAGCAAGCATTCCAAATACTAAAGCGCTACATCCGAGATGGATACAGTGGGTTAATTCTCTTGCTGCATCAGACGTAGTATACGAATTTGATCCTAATTTAAAAACACAAGATTTCTCCAATATGAATATGAATGTCCTCTGCCGACCAAAATCCTGCCTCTGGAACATTACAGCTGTATAATATATGCAGATGGATCCGCACAACCCGCAGTTGGGGGTAAACAAGCATATACACCTAGATTCATCAAAGTCCCGTTTTGCGAGTCTGTAATAGCGATTCATAAGGAATCGCTATTAAGGACTTGCAAAATGGGATTCATGTAGGAATTGCAAAAAATATTGCGATTCCTACATTTTCCTTATTTGCGATTAGCAAATTGCTAATCGCAAATAAGGAATAACTCCCCATTCATTCCTATGGGCCTAAAGGCCTCTAGCACATGTACAGTATTGTATAAATATGTGATGAAATGGTCTCAACCTTCTTTTCTGTTTACAGAGCCATTTCATGTGTAATTTTCGCAATTCATTCAGCTGATACATATATACATTTAACTGAATGATACCACTGCTTGAAAAACGTACAGTACCAATACTCATTTTCGTGTATTTAACATATACCATTTCAAATGCGATTTATGTATTTTGGGGTGGGTTGGAAAACACACATGCATCGTTATATGTTTAGTATTGCTTAGTATTTAGTAATGATGGACATTAATACGTGGAGTGGGTGTTGTGATTCTATCTAGGACCGTAATTCGATATTCCCGATTTATGCCCTTATGTGGTTATAACAAATAATATCCTTATAAAAGGCATAAGAATCATATCCATATTTAGTAATATCCAATGCGGTCCAAATACGGCAAGGCTACTCCCATAGACTCCTAGAAAGTACAACGCGTTCTTTAAACAAACCAAGCCTCCAGCAGCCGGGCAAATCCCCCTGCTTTTGTTTTGATTTGCACAAGAACTCCTGGAGTCCAGAAAGAACTGTTAGTTCTTAGTGACGTCTTATGTCCAACCTTACGTCAAACCCGGCACCTTTCAGGTATAAATATACCAACGTTGCCTTAAGCAAACACACAGTGGTTTGGAGCAGAGCAGCTATCTACTTGCCCGACGCCCAGCTGATGCGAGAGCCGAAGGAAGCCGACCCTCCCCTTTGACGCACTGAGAGAGACGCTGTCTTTTTCTCCAGCCGAGAAAATCCAGCTCCGGTGTTTCCAGTCAACCTTGCGGGTTGCTGGGAGATCGAGTCCTGAGAGAGAGATACAAGACCTCCTACATTCTATTACCAAGGTACAGAGCTGACCAAACCCTTAAGAGAATTCTTGATTCAGATTCCTTGGCAAAAACCAACTTAACTTAAAACTGCAACTTACTTACTCCTTCCCAAGTATTAGGCTTAGGTCAGGTACACGTATCTTAGAAGCACCAGTTGAGTACGTTAGTCAATGTTTTTATGTATGTATATATTTTATCCATTTTAAAGTATCATATAGCTAAGAAACCATATCAATGCTTTTACAGTATTATTTCATGATACTACTTTTACTGTACGCACTTTACTTCATGATAAGTATTGCAATTGTGGCAATTCATTTCTCTTGCATGAGAAAAAAGACTGCTCAATAAATAACACCTTTTTATTGAAAACGCCCGTCTCTCTATTTCTCTGCACTCTGGTGAAACTAAGTATGCATGATTGACTGAGTGAAATAACTGTCTATTGTTTTCACACGACTCTAGAGATATACTCTTTATTCTGAGGGAGCAAAGTTGTCATGTTTATGCGGTTGTCAGAAACTAATCCCTTCTTGTCTAAATCAGGAGAGTTAACTCTTTCCTGAACATTCGAGAAAGTTTCTAGTGACCTCTGAGTTAGCTGGCAAAACTAATTAAGTCTAATATAGTCAGTAGAGACCTAGATGACCTCAGTCCTACGTCTACACTACTGTTTATATTATTCCAATGCGCAGAACTACCTGCTCGCTGCCTTCAGCGGCCGCTCCCCAGGCCACGCCCACTCTTCTTGGCCACGCCCCTAAACGGCCTTACAAATCATGTGCTACCACCGTACGCGCCCGTCTGCGACCAGACGGGCCTAGGGCCCCGAGACTCTGCCCTTTTTGTGTCATACTCATCTGCCTCACTCAGAAACCTCAAGCAGTCTTCTTATGCTCTCTTATCATCAACCTGGGACCGCTTGGTCTCTCTCGGCATTGCGGCCGACCTGCCTTTGCCTAGACTCATTCGTGCACCAGAGCTGCCCCCTGTCCAGTCTGAAACTCGCATCCGCATAATGTACCTCAACACGCGGCCTCTCCCCCAACACCACTCCGATATCTTTCTCTTGTTAACTGCCGAAAACCCTGACATTTTGTTGCTCACCGAGACCTGGCTGTCTGATCTTTCCCTCCCTGATATCTTGGCTGCCTTACCCCCCAATTACTATCTGCTGAACGCAAACCGGCCTCATGGTCGCCGTGGCGGTGGAGTTGCAGCAATCATCCATAAAGATCTATCCCTTATTAAGTCTTTCTCACTTTGTCTTCCCGATGTTGAAAATCTCGCAATTAGCCTGCCAACCGAAGCTGGCGCTTTGACCCTCATCGTCCTATACCGTCCCCCTACTCCTATGCCTTTGTTCTCTGCTGCTCTTTGTGAACAGCTTTCTGTTCTAATGACTTCCTCAGCCCGTGTTGCCATATATGGCGACTTTAATTACTGGTTTAACCATGCTGACGCCGGTCCTCATGCCACCGATCTGTTTGAGGCACTCTCTAGCCTCAACCTGATGTAGCATGTCACCTCTCCAACCCACACTGGGGGGAACATCCTAGACCACATCTGGACACAGGGGGTGTCGCTTTCTGGACTGACTGTTTCCCCCAGTATTTGGTCCGACCACTCATTGATTGACTCAACTATTCTTATAAGGGGCCTGGTCAGGCCTCCCCCCCAGCACGGAGGGTCTGCCCGGAATTGGAAGAGTCTCGACTCACCCGTCTTTTTCTCTTTACTTGCCAAGACCCAGCCCCGGCTCCCCGACACTCTAGATGTCAATATGATGGATGCCAACATCTCACACTGGCTTACGACGGCCAGCGACGTCTGTGCACCTCAACTCCGCTTCTCCCGTACACACCTCAATAAGTCCCATAAATGGTATACTCCTATTTTAAAACAACAACATTTGGAGCTGCGCCGACTGGAGCGTAGATGGCGGCGCAATTATCTTAGCCCCGACAGGGATGCATACGTGTCTGCGCGTAAAACCTATAAAGCTGCAATCATCTCTACCAAGACCACTTTCATCTTGAATAGAATCCTAACAGCCCCTAACAGATCTAAGGAGATCTTCAAAGTCCTTGGCGAACTGACATCAGACGCCAGGACCCTTCCGAACCCGCCTCCCTCATCAGAATCCTGCATGGCCTTAAACTCTTTCTTCATTGATAAAATCATTGCCATCAAAAACTCCATTCCTCACTTTCATTCCCCAATTATAGCAGCACCATCTCCTGTTAATACTTCCACTTTTTCTCAGTTCCTCTTGCTTGAACCGGAATCCCTTGCTAAACTGTCTACGCGCGTATAATCTGGATCCCCCCAAGGACTGTTGCCCCCCTTCTGTGCTTCGTGATGTCTGTCACACCCTTCCACACTGCATCCTCCCTCTACTTAACTCTTCCCTCAACTCGGGCATAGTCCCCAGTTCATTCAAAGAGGCCGTACTGGTGGCCCTCTTAAAAAAGCCAGGTGCCGACCCAGCGGTCCTGGCCAACTACCGCCCTATTTCTCTCCTGCCTTTTCTATCTAAAATCCTGGAGGCTCATGTTACGACCTGCCTCTCGCATTTTATCGAGGAGTCCAACTTTCTGGCGCCCAACCAGGCCGGGTTTAGACCAGCCCACTCCACCGAGGGCGTGATTCTCGCCGTGTTGGATAACCTCAGACGCACCGATGACAGAGGACAACCCCAGGCATTAGTTCTACTCGATCTATCGGCGGCATTCGACACGGTGGACCATAACATCTTAATCCACCGTGTCGAGTCCGCCGGAGTCTGTGGGGCTGCTCTGTCCTGGATCAAATCTTTCCTAGAGGATAGATCCCAGGCAGTCAGTATGGGCCCTTTTCGCGCCACCAGCGTTTCGTCAGCCTGTGGGGTCCCTCAAGGATCCTCCCTGTCTCCTCTCCTTTTTAATTTGTACCTTCAACCCCTCCTTCACTCCTTAGGTAAGTGGGACATCACCGTGTTTAATTACACGGATGATTTACAAATTATTTTTCCCCTCACTTCCCCCGACGCTGTCACTAACTTTCAGACAGCCTTGACACACATCCAGCACTGGATGAATCAAAACCAACTCAAGCTCAATCCGGGCAAGACTGAGCTCCTCCTTCCTGGGAGAAGCGCCCCCTTTTGGGGCCCTCAGTACTGGCCTATCGAGCTCGGAACACCTCCTTCTCCTGCTGGAAGTGTGAAGAGCCTTGGGGTCCTGATTGACTCCGGGCTCACCCTCAAGGCACAAGTGAGCGCAGTAACATCCTCCTGCATGTTCCAGCTCTACAGGATACGGAAAGTCGCTCATCTTCTGTCACCCGAAGCTTTGTTGCAAGTCCTAATAGCCCTGGGGATGTCCCGGCTGGACTTTTCCAATTCAATCTACTAAGGTCTCCCCAGATGTCAGCTGTCCAGGTTACAGATCGTACAAAACCAGGCTGCTCGACTTGTTTTCAAAATTCCTAAATGGCAGTCGGCCCAACCCCTACTACGTCATCTTCACTGGCTACCAGTCAGTGAAAGAATTACTTTCAAGGTCCACTGCTTAGTTTTCAAAGCCCTTTCCGGTCCCTCCCCTGCCTTTCTCAAATCCCTAATCACCCCCTATTGTCCTTCTCGTGCTCTGAGGTCAGCCCACCTCCAGCTCCTAGTAGTCCCTCGCTTCAAGCTTTCTAGATCGGGTGGCCGCAGTTTCTCCTGCTTGGCACCCAAGCTGTGGAATTCCCTCCCAACCTCACTCAAGTCTTCTTGCTCTCTCCTTTCCTTTAGGAAATCCCTAAAAACTCTCCTCTTCCCTTCCTCTCACTAATTTCCCTCTCGTTTCTCTTTTTCTTTTTCCTTTTCTGTCTCTAAATCCGATTAGCGCCAGGAAACTCATGGTGACAGTGCGCTCAATAAATTTGTTATAACATAACATAACAGAGCCTATTGGGAATATAGGAACTACACTACAAGTGAAACAGATTAATCCTGTAGCGAGCAAACTTAAGTTGCCTGTTTCCTTATGCATTCACCCTGTGTTTCACTGTCATCTACTTAAGCCGGCTCTTATGTCCAGACGAAGGGTGCCTCCTCCAGTGGTATGTGATGGTGGGCTTGAGTATGAAGTTAAGTGCATCCGTGATTCCAAGCTCAGGAATGGGGTTGTTGGACCTGGCCTTGTTGGCAGGTTCACCCCGAAACTTTTTGCTTTTTCCTAGCCTGTTTTTGTGACCTGGTGTTGGTGATTTTAGGTCTTGGTGCACTTTTTCACTGTGGTACAGTGTAAAGTGTGTGAGCTCTCTGTGTATGTGTGGTGAGTGACCTGCCCTCCCATAGGAATGGATGGGGAATATGTATGCCCATGGTAGTTCCTGATGTGTGGGGAGTGCAGGGTCGAGTTTGGTATGTACGAACTCGTGAGATTGAATGCTGCGTAATGGTATATGCGGCATGTGTGTGTCTAGTGTAGAAGTGCCACTTCTAGAAGTTGGCATATTTGTGTAATTTGTGCCTGGCGTGTGATTGGCTGGTGAGCCTGGCCCAAGAGTGCCTGGGCCTGCTTGTGGATTGACTGTCTGGTTTGAGGGTGACAGGGGCTGGAGAGCCCCCAGGAGGTTGTCTGAGTCAGGCCGTGGATGAAAGGCTGCATCTGCTGCCAGGGAAGTGGGAGGAGATAGCACCTAGGAGTGAATAGGGCTGTGCCTGCCTGCCACAATGCTGGCTCCACCTCCTGCTGGGCGACTGTCGCCTCTGCCCCTCACACTGAAAGGAGTTCCCTATAACCAGTTCTAGCTGGTTCTCACACTGCCTGCACCCTTTAGACAAAGGACTTTATAGTATAAAAAGGGGCTGTGTCCCCTTCCAAAATGTTCTTGTTTTTGGACTTGAATCCTACCAGGGGCGTGCTGCTGCTTGGGCCCAGGGGAATCCCTGGGCCCTGCCCAGCCCCTGGACACCTGATGGACTTTCCTGGATGCCTGGAGGACTTCTGGGGGACCCCTCTGCCTTGCCTGGGCTGATTGGGGGAACTTTGCTTTGCCCCTTGGAATCTCTTGGACCGTTGGCAGCATGGAGAAGCTGCATTTTCCTTCAGAGACCTTTTTCTGCTTATAGTGCTTGAGAGCTCTGCATTTCCTTTATAGCGCTGAGTGCGCTTTATTTTTGCCCCCAAGTGCTTAATAGCGCTTTTATTGTTATTATCGAGGGTGCCCACCCCTCATGTTGTGCCTCGAGTGGAAATCACCGCCACCGGCCCGGAGATCGTGTGAGGGGGCGCTATGCCCGCCTCCCTGCCCAGGGCCGCGCTGCCATTGGCGGCCCTGCGAGACAGGAAGTCAGGCAGATTCTTTGGTGACATGGGCGGGACCTCGAGGCGGTCACTTCCGCTTCCCCCTGCCCGGGGGAAGCCTGCTTTTGCTTCGTTGCCGGTCTCCCGTGTGGAGAGGGAGACCGGAAATGCTGGCCGCATGGAGTGAGACCGGAGATGTTCCCCATGTGTTGCGGCCTGTAGCGGGGCTCCCATGTGCTGAGGGAGCCCCGGAGAAGAAGAGCTGAGGCGGCGGAAGGCGCAGGCGGGACTCCGTTGTGGGAAGGAGAGCCCCGCGCTGCCCAGAGGAGCCCCGCGCTGTCTGAGGAGACCCGGTGAGTGGGGCAGAGGAGATGGGAGGGGCGCCAGGACACATTTTCGGTGTCCGCCCCCCCCCCCCAGTAGCGCGAACTCGTGCTTGTTGTTAGTGTGAAGCCACGAGGGCTCCAGGGGGCATTTCTTTTGGCCAGTCTTGATTATTCGGAGCCCCAAGAAGGCTCCAGGCGCCCCACTTGAGTCACAAGCCCATGAGAGGCTCTTAGTGGGGCATTGGTTGCGAGCCCTGAGAGGCTCAGGGCCCAGATTGTGTGTAGAGCCCCGAGGGCTCTGGGGGCCATTATCTCTTGAGTCCCCCGAGCGGGACTCCAACGTTTGGCCATATATAGTTTCAGAGCCTGTGTGGCTCCAACGTTTGGGGCATGTGATATGCCCAGAGCCTGTGTGGCTCCAGCATTTGGCCGCAGTATTTGGTGTCAGAGCCTGTGTGGCTCCAGCAGTGGGCGCAGTTTGCGTCTAAGGGTCAGTGAGGACCTGTCGCAGTTTTGATTCCCAGCTGCCCAGCAATTAGTGGGCAGCTGCACCGTTTAGGTCTTGTGATTGTTCCCAGGTGCGCAGCAAGTAGTGGGCACCTGCAACGTTTAGGTTTTGCACCAGTGGCGCACCGCTGACTGGCGCTGCATGGCAGCGCGCCCTGACATTCTGGACACAGGGCTCTTTAGTCCCTTTATTAGATGGGGGCTGGTATGTGATTATCTATGTTTTGGTATTTGCCTAATGTGAGTTTTGCGCAATGTGATGTGGTGCTAGGAAATGCAATGCATTTAATATGATTACGCACCTTGATCTTACACCTCTGAATGTTTTTAGACATCATGTGTTTTTGCGCTATTGAGTTATGGTCTGGCACCTCTGAATGTTTTTATGCATCATGTGTCTTCCTTGATTTTACACCTCTGAATGTGTTGGTTGATGCATCATGTGTTTTTCCTTCCCTGCACCTCTTTATGTGTTTATAATGCATCATGTGCCTTATTATTACACCGCTGAATGTGTTTTTATACATCATGTGTTTTCTTTTTCCCTACACCTCTGAATGTTTTGATGCATCATGTGTAATGTGTTCTTGCTGATACCCCTAAGTGTATTTTATTCTTAGGCGGTTGTTCTTTCCAGTACAGGTGGTCCTAGTGAGGTCCTGGTCCCCTGCGTGACATTCTCCTAAGGTGGTTAGGGTTGCGTAGGTGGTACTTACCTGTTACCAGTAGTTACTGGTTATGTGCTATACTTGCTAATTTTTGCTACAGTGATTTTATATCCTTTTATTCTAATTTCTGACAGGATTTCTATTTCTAAAAGTGTTGATTCTGACAGTGGCCCATGTGGCCCTGTCTTGTGAATAATCCCTTGTGAATATTGCCCGTGCCAGTTGGCACACTGTACATGTGTGTTTTCTATCTGATGTTTTGACAATACAGAAGTTATTTTTATATAACCTTGTGTGGAGTTCCTTTTGTGGCGTGCCTAGGATGTTGTTGCTGTTGTGTGCTGGCGCAAATGCTTTACACATTGCCTCCGAGTTTAGCCTTACTGCTTGTGCCAAGCTACCAAGGGGGTGAGCAGGGGTTATCTTGGCGTGTGACTCCCTTGCCCTGACTAGAATGGTGGTTTCTGCCTGGCTTTGGCGTCAGCCTTAGCCTACCATAAATAGCCAGTTCTAACAGGGGTGTTTTGGTATCTAGTGTCATGGAAGGGGTACTCTGTGGAGGATGATTCATGGGAACCGAGACGTAATGTGCATGCCCCGAGAGCTGTTCGTTCTTTCCATCTGAAGTTCCGGCCAAGCCTGGTCCTAGGAGGCGCTTGGCGGGTGGGCCTACTGTCAGGTTTTGGCACAGCAGCGCCTACCTGGCCGTCACAAACTACAATTCCCATGAGGAATGGGGGCCCGGAAGTAACTACATAGGAGGGCTGCCTAAGACGTTATTGTGCGTGATTTGTGTTTTTTCGAGGGAACGAGCTCTGCACCAGCGTCTTTGAGGATTCAGGCGCGTCTTCTAGAAGTACTTTCCTTGTCTGTGCTTCTGTTTCGAGTGATTGGGAAAGCGACCGCTTCCCCCAAAGACACTCGCATTCTGTTGAGAGGATCGTTGGCCCTTAGTAAGGTGAGAGAGAGAAGACGGTGAGGCTTCCTGTCTGTCTTCGGGGTTTGGAGACTTGGCATTCCGGTTACGGCGGTAACACGGAAAGAGTGAGAGTGGAAAGTAGTGGTTCAGCCCACGCTTTACCGCTACGAAAAAAGGGAGTTTTAATTCCCTAAAATATATAAACTGACTAACATCCTTATAACAGATAAATACCAAAGCGGAGAGCGGTGATTGTTACTACGCTTTACCGTGTTTGGCAAAGACTTGGTTATTATGATTTTCTTGGATTACTAATGGGAACGAACATTCTTGTGGATTATAAATGCTAAAGCGGAGAGCGGTGGTTAATACTACACTCTGACTTATTTGGTACTCTGCCTCTAGGAGTGGGCTTTGTTTCTTTTCATGCTTGTCAAGTGGTGAAGCAACCACGGGAACCTTTTTGTTTACCATTTGGATATGATAAGGAATATCCTGTCAGAATGCGAAAATGACAATAAGATAACTATCTTAAGTACTTTCTTGCCTTAGGAGAGGGAGGTTGGAAAGTAGGTTACATCCACAACCCAAGACACATACAACTACTGTTGAGGGTGATATCAATGCTAACTCGTAATTGTTTATTTTCACAGAGGTAAGAAAGGGCTTGCAATATTGAAGCAATGTTTGCATGAGCACGGAAGACCAGGTGTTCTCTCAAGGTGATTACATAGGGACTAGTGAGACTTATGAGAGTAGACAGCATGTGAAGAATTCTTAATCGTGTCTTTTGTCTTACAGGTTTCCCTTCCTCGCTGTTCCCTTCCTCTACTTCCCTCGCTTGATCGCTTGAAAACCTTGTATAATTTCTTATCAGGGTGTTGGTGAGGTCAGGAGGTGGAACATTATTGCTACATGTGGATTCCGAGGAGTGCTCCCTGACACCCTTCACAAACTATGGTGGCCATTTTGGAGTGGTCATTCACTTTACCTATACTCACACTCTTGGTCTCTGCTATATTTGCCCAAAATCACATACTGGGTGATGTCGCCGATCTTCAAAATGGCGCCGGTCAGGCGATTTCAGGTCTACACCCTGTGTCATGCCCAAAGGTGAGCAGAGGGGCCGACTGGACATCAGACATTGTTTTCTTCCTCATCTTGTTTTTATATGTTTATTGAATGCACTATCAACGGATCTAACTGTAATGTAACTGCAATTGATTTCATGCTGTAACATGCCTTAATCCTCATGTAAAGCGCTCTGATATCTTCGGGTCTACCCTGGACTTCCTTGTCTCCTCGCGGTGTCTCCTACCCCCTCCCCCACCTCTTCCCTCCTTCATTCTTTGCTTGCCTCCCCTATTCCTTCCCTTTCTCCCCTGAATCTCTTTCCCCCTATCTGCTTTGTTTATCCTCCTCGTGCCTATGCTCGGCTCAATCTCCCTCCCTGTCACCCTTTTACATTATGCCCTTACCCTTCTACACAATTCTTCTATGATGTAACTCGTAATTGACGTACTTTCTGTAATAATGTGTAATTTGTAACCTATGCAACCCTACCAGCCCGACTCGTAGGAATGAATTCTTTATTGTATAGTTAATAAAAACCATTACAAAATATAAAATACCACAATGTTTAAAAAGCAGGGAGTTAACACTGCTATATGAAAGATAACATTTATAAAATGAAGATATCATTCGAACTTCAGAATAAACTTGTCAAGGACCATGGCTCAGCCACATAGATAAGGAGATCGTATTGCAGGTTCAAGTCTTTGCCAATAGCCCTCGTTTTTTCTCAAGATTGGCAGTAAATTTGACTGCTCTGCAGATGAATTGAGGATCCACTGAGCATAGGATTTGTACGATCGCAGACCGACAGGTGCGAATTCCATGTTCCTTGAACTTGGCCTTTAGCCAACTCCGACGTTCCTGAATCAGAACAGGACAAATGCAAATCAGATGGATGAGGTCTTGTCTTCCCGCGCCACATAAATCGCATTCCTTACATTCTTGGGGCCTCCATTTCGGTTGATCAGCATTTGTTGGGAGGTTGCTCAGCCTTAGATTTAGGTATTTACGTTTAATAAATTGCGAAAAAGCGAGGTCTAGACAGGCTGCCGGTACAGGCTTTGTATATGATTGAATGGTCATCCAGGCGTGGGTTCGGTGACTAAAAGTTAACTTGTCGTTGAGCAACGAGTGCCTGTTGGCAGCCTTCTTTACCACCTGTTTAAACGATAGAACTGGAAGCTTGGTTTCCCAAAGTGCTGCCAACTCGGTCGTTTCTAGTGATAGTCTTAGGTACTTGGCATAGTGGGAGTTGGGACTCTTATGGATTGCTTCCCACATGGCACGGTAGACCTCAATTTCCTGATTCATCCAGACATCATACCAAAATTTGACAGTCTCATACTTTTTCAGCAGCACTTGGGATTGCAAACCGAATTCAAGTCTTACTTGTGCAGGTGATGCGTTGTTTGGTAAGGCGAATGCACGCTTGTAGATTTTCGTTTGTATTTTGTCCATGAGCTGTGCACTCTTACCATGATGTAATACACTCCCGTATGCTATTGTTGGGAGTAGCTTAGTTTTCATTACAGTTAGCAGGGGGGAGACCAGAGTGCCTTTGAGTTTGGTCGCTAAGTTGCTGAATGCGTGCAGCAGTGCAATGCCCTTCTTTTCAATGCCGTTGAAGTGCGTAGAGAAATTAAGGCGCTTGTCCAGTTGTATCACCAGATACTTATAGTTTTCCACCACTTCCAGTTTAACATTGTCTATTGTGAAAGTTGGTGGTGCTTTGTGGCGTCGAGTTATAACCATGATCTTTGTTTTCTTGCTATTTATTTCTAGCAAGTTCTGTTTTGTGTATCTGGTCAGTTCTTGCAATAGACGTTGCAAGCCTATTCTCGTCTGGCTAAGTAGAAGTGTATGTATTGTGTATTTTATGCTTCCGAAAAATCCATTTACCTGGCTGTTGGCAATTGGCATAGCAAGGCGGCGATCCCCGCAGACCACAAGACTTTGGTGACTGACTTGTAACCCTTTCTTTAGTTTAAAAGTAACATTTTTATTAAAACATCAATAAAGTATATATATCAATAATAACATTGTACAATATCATGAAATATCCATAGGTTAAATAAAGTGGAGTCTTTACAAAGTTTTATAACATCTGAAACTCTTGTCGCAACAAATTGGAAGAGAATGAAAGTAAGAGGGAACCTGTAACACTGTGCCTGCAAAAAAACGAGGAAGTAAGTGTTTTGGCCAGAGGAGAGGGTGCAGGCCTCCATTCACGGGGAATTACTTCCAATGCCCACTTAGCCCACACTATGAGATCAGAGCTGTCACGCGACCTCCTTCCCCACCAGATTTTCATTATCTGCCCAAACAGGTTTGTGCACAGAAACAACACGAACCCAGCACATTATTGAATAAACAGCTGGTTTCAAATAGGTCCTCGTAAAACATTTTGCGTACGATTTTGAACTATTCACTAGTTTTTAGGTCGAGCCTAGCCGCAGCGCACATGCGCTGCTCGCTCTGCCAGGCATGCTGTATTAGGGTATGCACTGGAAGTCCCGTTCCCACTCTCCGCCCATTTTTGTCATTGGCTTATGTCATTGTCCTTCGAAAATGCTGGCTTCTGATTCGTACATAGGCTTGATAGTCCCACCTTGGTACCACCTTGTCTGCATTTTTTACCGCACATAACGGCTGGACCTTTCTCTTGCCTCATTATACGGTCGCCATTATTTAGTGGGTGAGCACTATTTTCTTCAATGGTCTTTCCTTATTCCAGCACAGTATTCGAGAGAGGTCCGCTTTCACTTTAGTGGCCATGCTACTTTATTTAATTAATTTTCAGCAAGGTCCGCATCAGTTCAGTGTATCACATGCAAACAAGCATTTGCAATGCAACAGGTCTCATGTTTACCCGAGTTTGAGCTATTGGCATTGTAAATGACAATGCCTTTTATTTATGTTTTGGTTTTTAAAACATAAATAAAATGCATTGTCATTTACAATGCCAATAGCTTAAACTTGCGTAAATGTGAGACCTATTGCATTGCAAATGCTTGTTATTTGAAGAGATCGATGAATGTTCAAAATTGTGGAAACACTTATGAGAGAGTTGGAAATCATCGGCCCTTTAAACACTTACATATGTGTAAAACACTCATAAATGTCTTTACCTTGTACGCTTCGGTGAAAAGGCGTTAAGAACAGTGGTTGTGGGAGGAGCTTCGCGGGCATCTAAGATGGTCGTGTGAGCAGAGGGCTCCCGAGACCCGCGCCACCCTCCGCACATATCCTTTCTACATCCTGATTCCGACGATGGGCTATTGAAGACGAACTCTTGCTGATCTTGATGAACTTTTCAGCATTCTGATCGGACATTGGGGTCCACTTTTGTGTCGTCTTGAACTTTGCGGCCTTCCCCGAGTCCGGACTGGGGTCTTGGTTAACTTCGCCAGCCGTGGAGTAGTTGAACAACATCGGCCGCAGGAGCCTCCCTCTGGGGGCTCCCCCGCTTAACTTTCGGTTTCGGTTTCCTACTCCCGGCGTGGATCGGCCGTAACATCGTCTGGACTTTCCCTGATCCTGCCCATCAGTCAGCACCGTGTGTATACCCCGGCCTCTCGTTTGTCCTCAAGCACTACTGAGGTTCAAGTTGATTTTGGTCAGTTTTCCTGTTTTTGACTACGTCTCGGTCGGCCATTTTTACCAGGTCGCGCGGACCCCTCCGGGGCCCGTTCTCCAGTATGGCCGCCAATTCGGATCAGGAGCGACGAAAAGGTAAAACTCCCCACCGGGGGGGGCAAACCCAGACCAACATCATGGATCACTATGTGAAGGGGTCCCCCGGCGGAGTTGGCCGCAAACCCGATGACTCTAAGGCTACCTCTGGTACGGTGCCCGGCCTATCGCTGCAGGACGCGATGAGTGCTATCACTAACATGGAGGCCGCCATGGGGAAGCAGTATGAGGCTCTTGCCTCCAAGATTGACACGGTGGCAATGGATGTAACTCTGATAAGGGCTGATCTGGCCAAGACCAACGAAAGGGTCAGGGAATTGGACATTAAGACCTCCAGCCTGATCACTGATGTCACGGACGTTCAGACTGAGATTGGGAACCTGCGCTCTTCTCGAGACGCGTTGGCCCGACGCCTGGAAGACTATGAAAATAGGTCCCGCCGCAACAACGTCCGCATTATTGGGGTCCCTGAAAACCCTGAGGCCTTGGCGACCGACCTCCTGGTGGAAGATCTGGTCTCCAACTATCTTGCTCCCTCTGGACTTACGAAATTCTTTGCGGTTGAGCGTGCACATCGAATACCTGGCGGTAAGCTCCAGCCGGGCGCCCCCCCGAGACCCATAATTGCTCTCCTGTTCCATTTTAGGGACAGGGATGTTATTCTGCAGGCATCTCGAGACAAGGGCCCGGTGACTTTCGAAAATGCCACCGTGAACTTCTACCCGGATTTTTCTCCTCAAGTCGAGAGGCAAAGAATGAGATTCCAGGGGGTCAAGAGGCGGCTCCGAGACCTGGGCCTCAAATATGCAATGCTGTTTCCCACCAGACTTCGTATTGAACACGGTGAACGAACGTTCTTTTTTGATCGGCCGGATTGTGTCAGTGACTGGCTGGACTCATTGCCTAAAAGGGACGATTTCACGGAGCACCCCGGCGGCGCCGAGGGTGACATGCATCAGCAGGAATGACCGGTGGATCCTGATGTCTGAACTTTCCGACCCTTCCAGCTGAGTTCGGACAATGATTCTTATTATTGATTTGGGTGGCGGGGCGAAGGGGTCTTTTCCTCCTCTGGGGGTCTTTGTGTAGATTAGTTTCTTCTTGGGGCGACAGGCACACTGCAAGTTGGGGTGGATTTCAAGTCTAACGCAGGGGTGCAGGGTGGGGGGAGTTGTAACGGGTTTCAAGTTCTGGGGGGTGGGGGGTACTGTGTGGGATTGTTTTTATTCACAAGGCTTTCAAATGTTTTTCTTTAATCCGTTCGGTCTACTGGTGTCGTATGTGGGGCGCTCTGCCTCTTCTGGGGGATGGGGGGCGGTGAGTTGAGCCTGCTGTCGTGGAATGTTAACGGGCTGGGAGACAGAATAAAGCGAGGGTTGGTGCTGCAGTACCTCAAGCGCCATTCGCCCGATGTAGTTCTCCTGCAGGAGACGCATCTTATAGGTAATACTTGTCGAGCTATGAATAGACGGGGATACCGCCTTGTTGCTCACTCTGGCTTCTCCTCGGGCTCCAGGGGGGTTGGTATTCTTATTCGGTCTTCTCTTCCTTTGGAGATTGACGAGATCACTCTCGATGATAGAGGACGCTATGCAGTGCTTACGGGACGATGGGAGGGGAGGTCAGTTTCCGTACTTTCTGTCTATATCCCCCCGGGTCTACAGGCTGTTACTTATGCTGACTTGGGTAGGGTCTTGCTGGGTTTGCCTGAGGGTCTTCTTATACTTGGAGGGGATTTTAACTCCGTTGTCTCTGGCACCGCTGATCGCTTTCCCCCCAGGGACCTCGCTAGATCCCATATGTGGTTGAGCGACTTCCTTGACACCTTTGGGCTAGTGGATAGTTGGCGCTTATTACATCCCGCACTGCTTCAGTATACCTTTCACTCTGGAGCACATGGTAGCCTCTCCAGACTTGACTATTTTTTGATGCCTTCGGCGCACTCCGCCTCAATTGGTGAGATTCGCCATCTTCCCAGGGGCATTTCCGATCACTCCCCCTTGTGGCTTCGTCTTTCGGCGGGAGGAGGTGGTGTGGGCAGAGTAGCTCCCATTAACCCCTGGTATCTTCAGGACCCGAAGATTCGCTCTGACCTTGTTAAAGCTGTGGATTATTATTTTGCTGATAATGTGGGATCTGTGCCTTCCTCTGTGTCTGTATGGGAAGCATTTAAGACGGTGATTCGTGGGCACTCTCTCTCATTGATTGCGGCAGCCAAAAAGACCAAAAGTGCGGAACTGGTGCGCCTGGAAGCTGAGATAACTGCCCTGGAGAGTGATCTTGGTACTGGTGCAACACGTTCAAAACTGCACTCTCTCAGCCTAAAACAGGCGGATTACAAGTCGATTGTCACTGATGCTGCGAAGGTGATGCACAGGGAACAACTGGGGAGATTGTATGATGTTGGTGACAAGGCTGGTAGATTGATTGCGTGGCTGGATAGGAAGGAAAGAGTGAATCGTGTTGTTCCTGTGATTCAGAGGTCGGATGGTGTGTGTGTTACTGACCCTGCTGGGATTGTGGAGTGCTTTGTCGATCATTTTGCAACGGTGTATGCCTCTGTTTGCGACAGGGACGAGGTGGATTCCCGGCTTTTGCTTCGTGACATTGCGTTGCCCTGTCTCTCCGACGAGGACAGAGATCTCCTAGACGCGCCCCTTACTGCGGAGGAGATAGTGGACGCTATACGCTCCCTCCGTTCTGGCAAGGCGCTGGGCCCCAACGGCTTGCCCATTGAACTTTACAAATTACGACCCGACAAAATGGCGCCCCACTTGAAGGATATGTTCCTTGAGGCCCTTGACTCGGGTTCTCTTCCCGTTGATCAGCGTCTCGCCACCATCGTGGTGATTCCTAAGGAGGGTAAGCCTTGGGATCGCTGTGCCTCTTACAGCCCTATCTCCTTGCTTAATGCGGAACCCAAAATTCTGGCTAAATTGTTAGCAAATCGTTTGATTGCGGTGATCGGAGACTTGATTCACCCAGATCAGTCCGGGTTCATTCCCCATCGTAACACCGCCCTCAATCTTCGAAGACTCAACGGTGTTCTCGCGAGGGCTGCGACTCTCACTGAGCCAGCCATTTTGGCCTCTCTTGATGCCACGATGGCCTTCGACACCATCGAATGGCCCTACTTGTGGGCGGCCCTCTCGAAGTTTGGATTCGGTCCCGTGTTTATTAACTGGGTTAAACTTCTCTATGAGCAGCCTCTCGCCCAGGTGGTGGTCAATGGGCGGGCGTCCGGCGTTTTTGCACTTGGTCGAGGCACTCGGCAGGGCTGCCCGCTGTCCCCGTTGTTTTTCGCTCTCGTGCTGGAACCTTTGGCGGAATGGCTCCATTGGGAGCCTTCTATGAAAGGGATCCGGTGGGCTCCCGGTTTTGAAGATCGTGTCTCGCTTTACGCAGACGACATTCTCCTATACCTGACTTCCCCTCAGAAATCATTGAACGTACTATTCGATGTTCTTACCTCCTTCGGAAAGAACTCAGGTCTCGTTATTAACTGGACTAAATCCTGTGTCTACGTTCTGGCCGGGGGCCTCCCCCCGTTGCCTCGTAGATTCCCTATTCAAGTAACGGAGACTGGTTTCAAATATTTGGGGATATATGTTTCGCTGGACCCCACCGTTCGTTACAAACGTAATCTGCTGCCCCCTCTCCAGCGACTGCGGCTCGATGTTACACGTTGGCGTCGTCTGCCACTTTCACCGCTTGGTCATGCGGCTCTTTTCAAAATGATGTCGCTGCCCAGATTTTTGTATGCGCTTCAAAACTCCTTTGACCTTGTTCCTTCCCGTTATTTTCGGGAGGTGGAGAGCTTACAAAGGCAATTGATATGGGATGGCAGGTCGCGCATTGCTTTGTCAAAACTCACGCTCCCGTGGTATGACGGTGGCGTCGCCCTTCCCGATATCAAGCGCTACTACTGGGCCTCCCAATTGAGTGCGGTCAATCATGCTACTTATGTTACAGGTCCCGCTCCTGCCTTCGCCATGGATAGACATCTTCTTCCAGGGGGGAACTTCAACAGGGCGCTGTACTCCAGGGGGCTTTGTGGAGTGCTTACCGGACCGACTAAAGTCGCTGTGCGGGTGTGGCATGCTGCGAACGCGGCCTTGGATTGGAAGGATAGGTTCTCGTGTGCAACTCCTCTGTATGATTCTGCGTGTTTGGGTAATCTTTGGCGTACGAAAGGTTTTGATAAATGGGATATGATTGGAATTGCTAAGGTGGGGGATCTTTGGGCTAAGGGTAACGTTAAGTCTTTTGAGGCGCTTAAGGTGGAGTTCGAACTTAGTGATAGAGAGTTCTTCCGGTACGCTCAGATCCGACATGCCCTCCTGTCGCTTTTTGCGGTTGGCACGGATATTCCTGAGTCCTCACCCCTAGAGGATCGTATCCTGGACGGACATGTCCCTGATAGTACTATCTCATTAATCTACAAAAAACTGATTTATAATAGGGCGGACCAGTTGGTGCACCTCAGGGCGTTATGGATCGCGGATGGTCTGGAACTCGACGATGAGGACTGGCAGTCCGCTGTGTCCTCTCCAAAAGAGGTTGCCATACCCGCACGCCTTAGGTTTGTTCAGCTCAAGATCCTCCACCGGGTGTATGTTACTGGCCCGAGTTTGGTGCGCATGGGGTATGCTTCCGATGACTTGTGCAAGCGTGGCTGCGGTATGCCTGGTACCTTTCTTGACATTTTGTGGGAATGCCCGGAGGTGGTCGAGTTTTGGTCCCGTGTACATGTCGTCATGGGGATGGTCACTGGGGTGGTTCTATTACCCGAAGCCAGACGCTGCTTACTAAACGTCTGGGAGCCTAACGATTACACCGTGGCCCAGATCACCTGGGCGACCCTCGGTAATATGATCGCCAAAAGAGACATCGCACAGCTCTGGGGTGCCAGTAAGCCTCCGACTGTTACAGCGTGGGCAGAGAATGTTGATTGGTGTATGTTTCGTGAAAAGACTGTGTATGTGTCTCGTGGCAGGCCCAAGAAGTGGGGCAGAATTTGGTCGCAATGGAACGCATATCGTGGGGACGTATGCACTCCCCCTCAAGACTTGTCGCTCGACGACGTTGTGTCCCCCTGATTGACATTCCTCATATTCGTCATAATGTTTGCCTTTGGTTTCCTCGCTGCCCCCCCCCCTGAGTCGGACTATGTAAATGTATTGTATACAGTATTGCTGAAGCTGCCTCCGCATGGACCCAAGACTGTACCGTTGATTCCTCCAAAAAAAAAAAAAAAAAAGAACAGTGGTTGTGTTCTTGGTAGTGTCTTCTATGCCAGTGAGACACAAGATGGCCACAGACGAGGGATTACAGCATGACCTTTACAGACGTCATATCCAGATACACATTCAAATGTTATCTATGTCCCACACCTCATGCTCAGGTTTCCGAGTTCTGGCATTTGTGGGTGTGGCAGAGAAAAGCAGAGCTGAGCAGGCAGCAGCGGTCGTTATCTCTGACAGCGGCATCGCCCCCCCCCCCCCTTGACTTATCGTTTCACAGTAACAAAAAGTTGGCCTTGCCGGCCGGTCACCATTAGCTCTCTGCCCACAATGCCAGGGTGGCCCTGGTTGCTGCCACTCCCTCCTTTCTTTTCCTCCTCGCAGAACCATATCAGGTTGGGCCGGGCCGAGTCAAGGCAGTGAAGAGTGGCACCGCCATCTGCACTAGAGAAAGGCAAGGTGAGGTGAGTGATTGGTTTTCCACATGGAGCTAGTTCCCTAGTAGGGAAGTCTTGATAGAGGTGAGTACGTGCGCAGGTGAGGCGGACAAGCCAGGACTTGGGGCAGCTTGCGGCCCCATGCCTCCCTTGGTCTGCTTCGTCTCCCCTTCTGTCATTGGTGCAGAAGCAGCATAGCACCAGTGTTGCACCAAAAGCCGTATAGCACCAGCATAGTGCTGAAATTCTGGGAAGGGTCTTGACACGGCGAGGAGGCAAGGAAACATGGTCTCCTTGACTGCAAAAAACAACTTGGTAATCGCTGCTCCTTGCACTCTCATCGCTGTGTGCTCATGTCTCCCACCTCCATCTATAGCAAGGCAAGTTATTTGCAGGAGGGGTGAGGCGGTGCAGCCTTGACAGAGTAAGCCCTGAAGATAAAGCAACAATCCATATCAACAAATGGGGGCACGCGGTGCCACTTCGACCCCAATCCAGGTCCATCGGAAACCCCACAAATCAGCTAAATGTCAAAAAGAGAGACTCCTGTACACCAGCAAAGGGGTTCCTGAAATATTCAAAGAGCAACTAGGGAATACATTACTATATATCGCCATATATGTAAGGGGGACATCCCTCGGGTTAGCAAAGAAGTTGACCTTGTCCAAGGAAAACCCAAGAATAACATCTGAGGATACTTTGCGTTGGACACCAAGCCTGAATTAACAATGCTAGCACAGATAAACCCAAGCCTGGAGTATGAAACAGGCCATTATGGGTCGGACAACAGCTCTATCAAATATACCTGGAACAAAACACCTAACCTGCCCACAAACCTAATCGCCCTGCCTTGGTGAAAAGGAGCACTGGGATCATCTCCGTCTATGAACTCAATCTCAAGGGGGCGGGCATAGACATTCTCTAAAGAGGAATCCACTGAAGATATTCATGGCCAACTGTCTGGCAGAGTGATAGCACTAAGCCCCGAGATTTTAGTGATAAAAGGAAAGTCCATCACAGAGAAGGAAATTCGGAGCTCCATGGGGGACCTAGGTAATTCCACATATGGAGTTCTGACTGGAATATCTAAGTATCTTTAGCCAGGACCCCCTCCAACTTTCTCTGGTCAAAAAAAAGGGTTAGCAGGAGAAGCCATATATATCAAAGATAAAGGAGAAGAGGGCAGTGTAAAAGTCGGACTGCAGGGCCCCAGAAAAGAACATACAGGCAGTAGGTCAGATAATACCAGAGAAAGTTATAAAGATGTGGCTCAAGCTGGGGCTTCAGCAGCTTAGCAGGCATCACCAGAAACGTTGCCTGGACCACAAGCTCTTGAAGCACTGCCAGAGGAGGCCTGTCTAGAATGGTGCTCCCTATTTAACTGGGGCTCTGATTTCTCAAGCTCATGCTTCATCCACCACCAAGAGCCTAATCAATTATTTGGCATGGCGGAAGAGCAGCCAGCAACTACGCTGCAAATGGCGGCAATGGTAAACATCAATAAAACACTAGATGCAATGGCTAACGCTGCATTGCTGCATGCCGACAAACTTGAGGTGCAAATCTCCATTTTGCAAATAAACAACACTTCAATCTCTAATATTTATGTCAAATTGGACCATTGAAATAATCAGAGCCAAAGACTCAGTCCAAATGGAACAAAAGAAATATCCAAGTGCTTGTGGGCCAATATTAGAAAAGTTTATCAACATTGCCAGCAATGATGACCATCCTGATCGATGACCTGAAAAAGTCAGCCACCACAATGAATATCAGAAATGGCAGATTCAACACCAATGCCACCAAAGCCAAGGAACACCAGCTTTTACAAAGAACGTTACCATTCCAGAAGCTGAGACAACCCCAGTGGATGTGGATATACCTCAGAAAACAAGGGGGGCAGCAAAAGTGTACATGGATCTCGCTCTTGACGCTCACCTCCTGGAACAAAAAAACCAATCAGTCTAAAATAGGCAATGCTCAGTGCGGAGGATTACAAGAGGGTGCCAACTACAACCACAAAACAAAGCCACAATGAATGATCCAAATTCTCTGGATGATTTGAGAATACCTTTGTCAAGGAAAACTAGAAAAGAATGAAAAAAAAAATACATAAAGGTAATAATAACAGAAGATCAACCCTACTTCAATGGTTACGGTAAGAACCAGGAATGGAGCAGGGAAAAACTGAACCACCCATTATAAACGATAAAAGGGATTGTAATACTAGACAAGAGGTAGAGGACAGGGATTCAGAGGCCTCCGAACCAAAGCAAAAGGAAGCTGTTAAGGAAGCCATGGAAGTCATAGCTAAAGTAAACGAGGCCATGACTCCAGAAACATTCTACCCAGTACAGCCAAATTATCTGAAGGAAATGAGTCCCACAGTCCCCGCTAAGTCCTCAGTAATGTGACAAACAATGCCAAAGCCCGCAGAACCAGGAGGCTCAGTTGAGTCAAAGAACCATCACACATCACAAACAGGACCATTAGTAACACAGAGTATTCCAATAGGTAAGACTGAGAACCAAGGAGACTGCAAACCCTCAAAAGCTCCAGCATGGATCTCTAATATATCAAGCAATCTGGAAGTGCAATCTAGGGAAAGCCCTACCAGGAAGGCCTCCATCCCCAGAAATGAGAAAAGTAAACCTGGGAAAGATCATTAAACAATTATTCTCTATCAAGAAATGTATCAAAGGGAATCTGAGATATCCTCAACAGAGGAATCTTTCTGAGACTTTGCGCAAATATTCCAGGCCTGGAACAAATCTGTTCTGTCGATATAGATGGAGTGGCCTTCCTGCCACCAGAGAATGCAGAGATAAATAAGATCACTAAAATCATCGTCAGTAGCTCAACTCCAGTAAATGCACTGAGGAAGAATTAAACGCAGCTCGAACAATGGGGTATAAAATGTGTTGATTCTGTGGTAAGTGAATACCCTGCCTGCTTTCCGGAATTAGAGGCATTCACAAATAAAGTGACAGGCCATGGGAGCGAAAGACAAATGAAGGAAACGTGTGTCACTTGCTCACTTCTAAGAGGCATTGCAAGGGGAAGTCGACCCCCGGAAATTATTGAAGAGGCATTAACAATTATGGCAAGTCGAACTGGTGAAGGCCGCCATTGTATAGCCCAGCAATCAGCATTAAAGGACTGGGCACATCTACCAAGTGTATTAAACTCCTGTTCCTAGATCATAGCCCCAGAATACTTCAAACCAGAAAAGAGGGCCTTTTTTGAAAATCAGTTTATGGAATATATGAGGTCCAATCGACTCAACAGCTAAGAGCAAAACCATCAAAGAGTTGCGGAGACACGATATTATCACATTCCAAGAAACAAAGGCACTTAATTTTTCTCCCTGGCTGGATTATACAGTATATGGATCCCCCACAATGGCCTCACATGCAGGGGGCACGCCTCAGTTGGGGTGTCAATCTACGTGAAGTGATTTAATGGCAACAACAATGGTGCTTAATTTAGGGAAGAGGGACTACATTATCCTGAAAATAAATCTGACTAACAGTGGGTGATTGAGGCCAGTGCCATCTCTCATAGAGGGCATTAATTTGCATCCCACCGGGTCAAGAAGAGAATCAACTCTGACGTCACTGCTCCCAATTTTGTGGGACCTCGCTGTATCAAATCCGAAAGATATGTGGAAAATCATGGGGGATTTCAATGCTAACTTAATGTATTAATGATGAGATTTGAGGCATACAGTCAATCAAAGCGCAATATCAAAGGTGAGATAAGCAAGGTAAAGAAGCGCTTGCAGCCTCACTAAATCAACTAGGCCTCAGCATCATAAATGGTAGAGTAGCACTGGATATTCCAGCTGCCAATACACATGCATCTTGTTTCAGGAGGGCAACCCTAGACTATATGTTGGTGTCTCTGGACCACTTTCAACTTATAGGCAAATTTGAAATTGCCATGACCCTATCTAGAGACTATGCCATTCTTAGTTGTAAGGTTGCAAAACTTCGTTTGGGTCGCTCCAAAGTGGGTCTTATCGGAAGACAAGACGACCTTGAACCCATTATTGGGGTACGGTGGAATGTGGAACACCAAGAGGGGCATTGAACTCGAGTGGACATGTTCTTATAGGTGATCCTGAAAGCAGGCAATGAACACCATAACTCAAATCTAAGGGGGTGTTTGGCCGCTTATTTAAAGGAGGCAGATGGTATCCTTATAAGAAATCCAAGTAGCATAGAATGAGGCCTAATAACATCTACAACAAGCAACAAAAACCAAATTAGCCTTAAAACAACAATTAAATAAAACCCTGAAATTACTCAGCAAAGACAAAGGGGGAATAAATGGTTGTGATTTCATGTTACCAAAATAAGGCTAAAATACAGGAAAGCTCTCAACTCTCACAGAAGGGGGAGGAGGCTAGAAAGTGGTCTGAATCACACATGATCATAAACTCAAAGTGCCAGAGGAAATTCTAGAGGTGGATTAATAAAAGCCTAATCCCAAAGCCCCAGGCGATTTGCAGCAAAGTCGCCCCTACTGAGAGGGAATTGTGTATTATAACTCTGTACAGAAAACAGGTGGATGTCGAAAATGAGAGCAAGGTTTTCAAACAGATCACAAGCCAGCTTCCAACACCATCAAGCCCAGTGATTGAAAACCTGACATCAATAAGTCTGGCTCAAGAAATGATGCCCATCAAGGCAAAGCGCCCAAGTGGCACCCCTGGTCTAAGTGGTATCCCGGCAGCAGTATATAAATGAGCTACTATGGGCCTCGGTTATAGGCCCCCTTATTTCAGCAATATATATTGGGGTCAACTATCCTCGATTCATGGCGGGAATCACTACTCAATCTGGCATTGAACACACTAGAGGCTCGAGAGATTTGGTCAAGTGGCCTTCAAGTGCCTATAGTTTTCAGACTGATAACCAAGCAGGCAAAAGCAATCTCAAGGGAAACGGATGCTTTGGCGATTAAGAAATTGGCACATGGCAGATAATAGATGGGCCTCTGCACTGTACGAGCTATGGGCCCTGCCAATAACACCGTTCTCTGCCTTTCAGCCTGGACCTATAGCAGGAGCTAGTTCAATTGAAAGTGCACTGGTATAGCCGGAGGCACTTTGATGAGCATGATAGTGTTTGCACAAACAGTAATCATTACCCTAATCATTATCCTTAAAAATAGTCCGGCTGCACCCAATATGACGCGCTCAAAATATTAGAACGTGCCACGCCTCCATTTAAGCATGATGAGAAGCGAGTACTCACAGCTGGAAGCACGATTCTTGAAGTTTCTGAAAGCGACCCTGGGGCTACCTACATATGCACCAGATGCTGTGCCTCCAATAGGCTGATAATGCCCATTAACTATAAATTCCTAGTTTCTTTAAGTGTGCCTTATATGTCTTTATTCAACAGAACGACTAATCGTGATAAAATTAGTAAATTATGCTTTGGAGAAATTATTTAAGTACTTACATTTTACTTCGGTTTATTTTAGATGTATTGAGCGCGGATAAGGGTCTTTTGACTTGATCACACGCTCTGTTATGGGATCAGGTTTGCTGTGCATTTAGGGGCACAAACTGTATCTAGATTCTTTTAACTATTTTAACATTTAGCAACTTAAGTTTGTGTATTATTAAAATGTAATGGAATCTTAATCACTTTCTCTCCTAATTTTAGCGATTTCTAACTTGTGTAGGTTATAAGCCTCCCATTAGGTTAATATAAGTTTTTAGTTTTGGATTTTATACAAACATGCATCCGTGGCTCTCATTGTAATGAACTTACCCATCTATCTCATGCTCCACTGCACGTACGAGATTGCTTTGGCTCACAACTTTCCACTGGCCAGTCAGTTTCTGCATGCAGACGACTTCACCTGCTTGTTGGGGTTATGCTGCAAACAGGGCTTCGCCAAAATAATGGACTGAGTCACAGAAGCATTTACGAGTTTACAAAGTAGTACTACAGTAGTGCCTTTTTACATACTATTTCACACTATGTGAATTGACCCCAAAACCTTTAACTTTTAAGTGGTAAAAGTGCAAACAGGACATAGTTGTTCTATTTGTCCTAACTGAATATGAATAGTCCAAATATTTCCATTCCATTGGCACTTTAGGTGTTTTGGAGCTAAAACATCTAACATCCTCAACGTGTGAGCTGCAGAACATGTCTGAGACATCAGGAGATGTGATATTAACTACCCTATGGCCACTCACTCTCGTTATCAACTCTAAGACCAATTAGATTGAACACAGGTGAGGATTTTCATGTCTTTCGGTAAACTATATATTTTTCTGTACAGTCAAACTGCTTAGAGATTCCAGTCATGAAAATTTGCAGACTAAGGTACAATGTAGATCAGAAAGCCTCCAACCACTACTCGGAAGCTTTCTGACCTCGGTCGAAGGCTTTCCGACCGACACGGTCAGTTTGTGGTCCGACTGCCGAATTACGATGTCGGCGGTCGGAACGTAAACCGGACAGTCATTCCGATGCGGTTCCGACCGGTTTTCTGAGTCTTCTGATCAGTCGGAACCGCACCATAACCCCCTATGGAGGGTGTTTGCGCCATCGGGATTACGATATCGGTTTCTGACAGCCTTTCCTTGCCGGTCCTTCCGACACGGAAAGGCTGTTGGAAAGCACTTTGGGGACCCATGGCAGAGCCCCCTTGCCTCCGCAGCCTATGGTTGGTTGTCGAGGAGGTACCTAGGGTACCCCCTATAAATCCCAGCACTGTTTGGCAGGCATCATGAGGTGCCTACCACAGGGTGCAGGGTTTTCCACACACACTCATTTCTATATGGGAGCCTGTATTACGGCCAGTTTATAGCCGTAACACAACCTCCCATAGAGAAAAGGGAGAATGTGACTGAACAGTATTCGGTCGCATCGTAATCAGGCAGTCAGAACCGCTGGCCGGAGGTCGGTCAGTCCTGAGACGGTGTCGGACGGAGGCAACTCCGATCAACATCGTAATAATCCCCTCAGTAGGAACTGATTTATGCATATCATTGGATTTGGAATGGTTTCTCATTCCCTTCTCACCCACCCTCTGCTCCCCCTTCTGTAAATATTCAGAGAAGGTGACTGCATGCAAAAATGGTTCTGCTACAGGAGGCTACATGAATTTTAACTTGAACTTCGAAGACATCAATTGTTGGCTTAATCAAGGACATGGGTGTTCAGTATAACGTGTTCTGCATTTATATTTGCAATTTTATGTAAGCCACATGAAAGTTAATTGCAAACGTTCAGTGCAATTTATCTATTTATAAACTTGCTATATCAGACAATGTGGCACATTTGTGACCTATAATGGTAAAAACATTAAAGTTGATGAATTTACAATGTACAGACAAAAAGCTAGCTTGAGGTTATTTGCATCACATTTGTTGGCTTTAATAATAAAAAGCACATTAGAGCAACTGAAGAACTGTGCTGTTTAATTATGTATTGAGAATATTTTAGAGTGCGTGTTAATGAGTTTAGTTGGTTTATAGCACTGAAAATAATGAAAACAACTGTTGTGATCTCTAATTGTTTAGATGTACATATGACGGTTGTTAGAAATGAGATCTCTTGTTGGCAGAGGTATGCACCCTGCCCAAGTAGGGACCACCACTCTAGTCAAAGTAAGTCAGATAAACTCCCTAAATTAACCTGGCTCACACTCTGGTATCGTGTCACAGAGAAGGCAGGCTTAACTTAACAGGCAATGTGTAAAGTATTTTTGCACAACGCATTACAGTAAAACTGTGAAAAACACCACACAAAATTAATCCACACCTGTTTAGAATAACAGTGCTTGATTTGTTGAACAAAACATGACCACTCTGACCAAATCCAATAAATATAAGCAACATTATGAATTCTTGAAGATTAAATCCAAAAAAAAGTGCTTAGAAGTCAACAGCGTCAAAAGGTTACTTGAGGTTGTGGTGGACCAGGTCAAATCTGAAAAGTCAAGCCAACCTTGATGGAGAGCGAGTCAGATACAAAAGCCATGCACGCCCTGCTGAAACAGTACTTATGTATGGAGCAAGCATCAATGTTGAGGAATCCTTGCATCGGTTCCGATTCACACAGTCAGGTCGATGCGTTCAAGTCGAGCCTCGCAGTTGGTGTCATATGGTCGGCAATGCGTCAAAGTCGAGCCTCGCTGCAACGTCTTCGGATCTGTGCTGAGTCGTCATTAAACCATGCAGTCGGGGCTCGCTTTCTTATCGAATAGGCATTCCGTCGGCGTTGATGACAAATGCATCAGTTCCAACCGGCGCAAAGTCGGGACTGCGTGAGTTTTTCAGCAGAACAGCACAGAAACCTACTTCTGAGGCCCTTGAATGGAGGGGGCACCTCAAGGAAGGATAGGACACACCGCTGGCTGAATCTAGGTGGTGGATGGAGAGTTGCAGGCAGTATTTAATGTCCCTGGAACTGCAAGAACAGGAGGCAAGCAGCCAAGCCCTTTGAGTCAGTCTCATTCAAGTGTTGAGAATCCAGTCCTTCTCACCCAGGCAGAGAGGGCAGCAGGTAGCAGGCAGGGGGGCACAGCAGAAAACCAGTTCTCTCAGAGCAGCAGTCCCACAGAGTAGCATTCCTTCAGCAGCACAGCAGTCTTTCTTCCTGGCAGAGTATCCACAGGTCCACCAGGGTACTAAAATGGTGGGGTCTATGGTCCTGTATTTATACTTTGGTGCCCAGGTTCTGGAAGGCGGGAGAAGTTTCTGAAAGGGTCCTTTGAAGTGCACACATGTCCTTCCTTTCCTGCCCAGTCTCTAGAGACACTACAGGGGGTACACAGCTCTGTGTGTGGGGACAGGCGCAACTCTATTCAGGTGCAAGTGTTAGCTCCTTTCACCTATCTAGCACAGGAAGGCCCATCAGCCTGGTGATGAGCAATCAGGATGTGAATGACACACCTCAGCTCCCTTTGTGTGTTGCACTTTAGAGAGAAAGCACAAAGCCCAGCTACCACCCAACACAGACATGTATTGATGGCAGGCAGAGGCACTCAGGGGTTGAGAGCAGAAAAGTGACATCTTGCTAAAAGTGGTATTTTTAAAGTTGTAGTCATAAATCCAACTTTACCATTAAAGAGGATTTGTCATTACAAGTTCATAGGTACCAAGCACTTCTATCCTACTGCTTCTCAATCATACTTAATAGGTGTATTAAGTAATCCCTAATGTTGGCATATAAGAGGGGTAGGCCTCACAGTAGTAAACACGAATTTGGAAGTTTTTCACTGCTAGGACATGTAAAACTAAAAAGTATATGCCCTGCTTTTTACTTACACAGCACTCTGCCTTATGGGCTTATATAGGGTCTACCTCAGGGTTTTCCTATATGTAGTAAAAGGGTGACTGAGGCTTTGCAAGGGTTTTAAATGCCAATTCGACATGGCAGTAAAACTGCACATAAAGGCTCTGCAGTGGCTGACCTGAGACATGTTTGATGGGCTACTTAAGTGGGTGGCACAATCAGTGCTGCAGGCCCACGGGTAGCATTTAATTTACAGGCCTGTGCACCTACAGTGCACTTTACTAGGGACTTATAAATACATTTAATATGCCAATTGTGAGTACACCAATGTTACCATGTTTTAGGGGAGTGAGCATATCCTTTGTAGCACTGTTTACCAGTGGTAAAGTGCCTGGAGTCCTAAAGCCAACACAAACAGATCAACAAAATGTGAGGCAAAGCAGGCAAAAGGTTTGGGGGAAGACCACCCTAAGGTGACGGGTCTAACAACGGTTGTTAGGCCTATCAGGATTAAGGTAGTCTTCCCCCAGCTTCTTTCCTGCTTGCCCCGAATTTTGCTAATTTTGTTTTGTTGGTTTTAAGACTATAGTCACTTTACCACTGCAAACCAGTGCTAAAGTACATGTGCTCTCTCCCTTAACATGGTTTGATTTACTTATCCACAATTGGCATATTAAATATACTTCCAAGTGTCTAGTAAAGTGCATTACATGTGCCCAGGGCCTGTAAATTAAATGCTACACTAGTGAGCCTGCAGTACTGGCTGTACCACCCAGTTAAATAGCCCTTTAAAACATATTGCAGGCCTGCCACTGTAGTGTATGCAGTTTAGACTGCCATGTCGATTTGGCAATTTAATACCCCTTGCCAAGCCTTAAACTCCCATTTTATAGCATATATTCATCCCTACGGTAGGCCCTAGGTAGCCCATACGGTAGGGTGCTATGTAATAAAAGGGTAGGACATGTTTTTTTAAGTTTTACAGGTTCTGGTAGTGAAAAACTCCCACATGTGTTGCTCGCTACTGTGAGGCCTACCCCTCCCATAGGTTAACATGGGGGATTCCTTGTTACACCTAATAAGTGTAATTCCCAACTGGAAGGAGGGAGAGTCGTGTTTAGCGCCTATGTAATTGTAATGATAATTCTCTTTAATGGTAAAGTTGAATTTATCATTACAATTTGTAAAAAATTGGCACCTTTAGAAAGATGATGTTTGTCTGCCCTTAGCCTGTGTGCCAGCTGCCTGTCTCCGAAACACGTCTGAGGTGGGTGAAAACTGTTCCTTGTGCATTCCCTCTAGACAGCCACACACAAAGGGAGCTTAGGTGTGACTGATGGACCATCCACATCCTGATGGGCATCCTGGGCAGGATGGAAGGAAGGAGCTGGGCACAGCCTCATACTTACACTTGAATAGACGTTGTCCTGTCCCCACACAAGGACTGCTTAATCCCCTGTAGTGAGTCTGTAGCCAGGGCAGGAAGGGAGGACTTCAAATCCCCTTTTTGAAGTCTCTCCCACTGGTTTATTAGAAATGGAGATCAGACTCTACCAACTCATTGCACTTATGGACCTGTGGATACTCTGCCAGGAAGAAGGACTGCTGTGCTGCTAAAGGACTGTCACTCTGCTGGACTGCTGCTCTGGAAGAACAGCTTTTCTGCTGTGCCGGCCTGCTGCCCTTCATACCTGAGTAAGACGTACTCGACCCACACCACTTGAACCTGTAACCAAACGGACTCCAAGGGATACCTGGCTTGGCCCCTGTTCTAAACGTCACAGAGACATCAAAGACTTCAAACCACCCTGCTGTAGCACCTGGACTGCCATCTGTGAGTCCTGGACCCTTGGAAGTAGGTATAAAGTGCTGTTCCAGCAAAAATTTACGCATCAACGCCATGGGACCGTTCAGAACAGAGGCATCCCCTTCAACCACGGTGCATCATCACTGCCATGAGAACCAAGTACATCACATTGCCAACTGCACAGTGTATTGCCTCCATTCCCAACACATCCTGGACCTTGCGTGGCTCAACGGCACATTGCTGTCATCCTACAGTTCGACAATGACACATAGCCTGTTTGCTTCCTTCATCTCGACTCCGTCAACGACGCAACTAAGGTACTTTGCATCAGGCCAAAGCTGGTGCCTGTATCAGACCGACATTCCATCGCGGTTTGCCTGAACTTGTGGATTTGACCTGTAATAGCGCAACCAGATTGCCCCGCTTGGGGTTTTATTCTCTTGAGCACTAAAATTCAACATAGTCTTTAAAAATTCATCTCTGGTTCTACTTATTGGATTTGTGTCACTTTGGTATTGTTTTGTTCATTCAATTAAGCTAAATGTTTCTAATCAGGTGTGGTATCTTTTTGTGCGGTGTTTTCACTGTTTTACTGTTTAAAGTGTTGCACAAATACTTTACAAATTGGCTAAGTTAAACCTGACTGCTCTATGCCAAGTTACCAGAGGTTGAGTCTAGGCTAATTTAGGGTGTGTATCAGGCTTACTCTGACTAGGGTTGTGGTTCCTGCTTGGCCAGGGTGCCTAGCTCAGCCAACCAGCAACCCAATTTCTAACAACAGTGGTTTGTGACCATGTGACCTCGACAGAGCCCATGCATGTGAGAAAAAGTCAGTAGATGATACTCCCTGTAGATATATTTCTACCAAGAATATTTATTCATAAAGTAATTACCTTTTGCCCTTCTTGATATTGAACTGCTTGTTGGATTGTGTCTGATAGATTTAGTGATTTGTGAGGGCTATGAGAACATGATTGGTGAACGGGAAGGCAAGTGAAAATGCATACATTTGTCTTTACACAACAAGGATCTTACAGCTTGTGAGGGGATTTATTGTGCTCTATAACATTTGTCAGGCATATTTTTTCAAGAAGATCATTTTGTGGTCTTCATGGAAGATACAAATACACTAATCTATTCAAAAAGAACTGACAAGTACTATAATGTGTTTACTAATTTATAAAGATCAAGGAAACAACTTGTTTTTTATGCAGCATTTGCTCGTTTTAGAGAGAAAAGCCACCTTCCTAACATGGCTTCAATAGCAATGGCTTGCTTCTCTTTTCTCTGCCATCTAGGCTGTATTGCAGTCATAATCCCGAGGCCATGAAACAACAAGCAGACATACCACCATGATGTGTTTGAAATGAGTGCTGTATTGAACGCCAATCATATGGCCCCACATTTGAATCCTGTCCCGTATCTTTCATGCATTTCTAGTAAAGAAAAACACATGATGTTTTTCTGGCCAGGTAGTGTTGTATGGCTAGCCTTGTTTCTGATAGAGGGGACTTCTGTGAATGGGTAATTGCGGATGAAAGAATGGCGAGTGACTGGGTGCCAGGATAGACGAGTGAGTGAGTGAGCCACTGTGGAGAAAGTGAAGAATATCGTCCTGCCATCAGTTTGGCTGAGGTCATTCATGCAGTCTCTCACTTACTCATTCTTACATGCATTTATTCATTCATTTTCCCTCCAGATACACTGCTATTGATCCAGCGATCTGCCAATACACTCATTCACACATTCATTCACCAACTCATGAACTCAATTACCCATGCACTAATTCATCCATTCATCTATGCAACAAATGACTCACTTGGCCATCAGTACATGCACTTACCAATGCATTCAACTATGCTTTGACTCATTTTACTTTCAGCCACTGAATCATCCTTGCAAAAACATGCACAAAACGCCAAGGAATAAAGCAGCACTTAAAAAACAGCCAGCCCTATTGGCATTGCCAATGCTTGTTTTCACTGTTTTGCATTTTATGGATCTTTTCTTTTCTTGACTCAGTTCCTAAATATTAATTTAAAAAGAACGAATGTCTTCATGAAAACAAAACAGCGATGATAACTTACATGATGATAGAATTGTTCAACCATTTTGCAAAAATGATTTATGATATTCTGTTTAAATATTAATATTTGCTGTAATAATGATTAATGAACAAAACATGCCTCATCAAACATTTTTTTTTTTTTAAATTGAGAAACTTAACATAAATCCTGTCCCCACTGCGAAATTTTCGCTACATGAAACCATCCTGCTCTCTGTGATACTAAACTGTATAAAAATTAAACTCGTGGAAGCTAAGGGCCTCATTACAATGGCAGTCGGACGAGTGTCAAACCCCCATTGTAGCGGGATGGAGACCGGCCCACAAGTAATAGGCAACTCCACCCCCCATATTATGATCTGACCGCCGTGTAGGTGGTTAGAAACATGCCTTTTTCTATTGTGGCTTGTGCTGCGGCCCGGAAAAAGGCTGCTAGACAAGCCACAGTAGTAAAAGGCGTATTTTTAAACATCCATGCACTGTGTCCTGGCACACAGTGCATAGATGTTTGAGGGGCACCACATGTACCTCCCTGTCCACATAGCAGAAGCCCACTGGGGACAGGGCCCTGCCAGGGGCCCCCAATGTCCCTTCTGACAGCCTTTCCATGGCAGTAGGACCACCATGAACAGGCTGTGGGCAATGGACATCATTATCCCTACTGCAGTGCCTGCGCAGGCACCACCATCATTGTAGGGATTACTGTCCGACTGAGGTTATGTAGTTTTCGGCCCCGCTTCCTATTCCTATTTGTCAGTTTTGTGTATATTGGGAGTTGTCATTGTAAACTTGTATTGTATAATAGACTGTGCGCCACGGATTGAAGTGGCAGTCTCTTGAGAACCTACCTGTGTGGTACTTCTTAGATAACTGCGCTTAGCTGCAGCTAATAAAACAACTTTTCTACCCCTAACGGAGTGTCTCGTGTCTCTGTCGGTCGAGGCAGGTGAACTCGGAGATCTTAGGCATGCCCTGCGCCGCCTGGCCCATAAGGTCAGGTTCTCCAATTGGCGCCCAACGTGGGGCGACTTCGGCGGTAGTAGTTTTGCCCGAGAGTCGTGAGGAGCTTCGCAAGAAAATTCCCGAGGATTTCGCGAACCACGTGAGCGACCCCTGCATGTCGAAGTGGACTGAAGGTCTTTTGAGGCGTGGCTACTCCTTCCCGATGGCTGCTGACGACTGCTACCCTGACTGTCGCCCTGCCTTGGCCCTTTGGTGATGATTGGTATCGCGAGACGTTAGACGGACATCTGTTGGCGTGAGAAAAGCATTTGTTTCAGGTCTTTTGTCGCCTTTTCTTGGGCCTCTTTACTTTTCTCCTGCGTCGTCTAAGAGACAATCCCATAGTCAGTTTCCGGATTTGGAAGAACGGACTAAATTAGATTCTCTTGCTAGGAATTGGATTATGAGTAGTGTACAATATAGTGTACGTGATATTTTAGATACTTTCTTTCAATGGAACGTGCCCACACAGAGATACGTATTTAATGTTATGTGCAATACTCTGATTAAAGAATGGGGAGACGTGGATCTAGATTCACCTCCTCAGGACTTATTCGAAATACAGGACCAATTCGATAAGGGACTTATCGTGGGTCCTGCTGTAGAACATGCTATTCAAAAGCTTGTTACTTTTCGATCCGCCTTTTTCTCTCAAAGTTTTCTTGAGCCTGATCCCGCAGTTCGTCGTAAGAAGGCGCAATATCCTATGCGAGAAGTTCCTCCGATATGGAGAGATGAGGTTCCTCAAGCAGGTGCTAATCCTGGTGTCCCCGCTCATTTTCAGCATATATGGGTACATGACCCTTGGAAAAGGTCAGAAGTATTGGCACTTAAACAGTCTTTACCGGACCCCCGTAAGAATCCTGCTGGGTATTATAAGGAGTTGTCTCAGACTGTTGACGCTTGTATTATGAATTTGGCAGATATTGACTTACTTATGGGAAATATAGTCCCACAAGCAATATGGACCAAGATTCGTAGGCAGGATCATGCTGCAGCTTTAGGTGGTGATTGGGCTGCCATTACAGCTGCAGATGCAGGACAAGTAGGTGGTGCCAAACCGGATGTCTTGATTACGGAATTACCTGAAAGAATAATAGATTTGATGAAAACTATGATGCCTGCTGTGCGCGTCAATTGGGATAAGTTAGCGGCGTGTAAGCACAAGACGGATGAAAGTGTCTCCGTCTTCTTTACTCGTTTCGAGGAGACTTTCATCGACCATAGTGGGCAAGACATGAGTACTGAAGGTGGACAGCGATTATTCGTAGACAAATTTGTTTTTAATTTACTTCCAGAATTATCGCATAAATTAAAACAATCAGAAAGTTCGTGGGCTGTCTCTTCCACTGCTCAGATATTGGCTACTGCTCAATATTATAAGAATATGGATAAGGAAGATAAGGAGAAAGCGGAGAAAAAGACTAAAGACTTAAAGACAAAGTTTCTTCTGCAACAGGCTTATCCCCCTCGTTCTGCTCAACACCAATTTCCACAGCCCCCGCAGTTTCAGAGGTTGTTACAGAAGCCAGCACCCTCAGTTCCACGAGTTCCATTGGGCCCTAATCAGTGTGCCTACTGTAAGGAAGATGGTCACTTTAAGAATACTTGTCCAATTTTATTACAGCGGTATGGTGGACCATTAGCGTCCCGGGGTCGTGGTGATTCTCGATCCATATCCAGAGGTAGGGGTCGTGGTGTGTCGATGCAGGAACGACGTCCCTCTCCCCCTTAGGATTCTACAAATTACTTTGATCAGCTGAATTCTCAATCTGCACAATACTACAATGATGACTATTATTTCGATAATGAGGAGGTTGATTTTCATACTAGCTAGGACAGCCATAGGCAAAGTAGGGGAGTCATATCAGTTCCAGTAGATCAGGAAAGTCCTTATGTTAATGTTATGACATTAGGTGTTACAGAACCATTTCTCTTGGATACTGGTGCTATGAGAAGTTCCATAATACATTCTAAACTCCCTGGGGCACCTTTGTCTGGCTTAACAAATGTTTCTGTGAGATTCTCTGGCACCCCAGTTTCAAATCCTATTTCTTGTCCTTTGCCCATTCCATTGGTCCGTACGATTTGGAAGCTCCACTCCTTTTAACAACAGGATGCGGAGAGAATTTATTGGGGTTGGATTTATTGAAACGTCTACATGCTACACTGTATTGTTCACCCTCTGGTGTGCACCTCACCTTGGGTGATAAATTGACTTCCCCGATGTATGTATCTAAAGAACAGCTACCACCTGAATTACGTTCACTTCCTACTACACTTTGGGCTACGGGTCCGAATGATGTGGGCTTATTGCAAATTCCACCATATGTGATTACTGTTAAAGACAATGTTAAGATGCCACGAGTTCCTCAATATAAAATATCTAGTGATGGTGAGAGAGCTTTGTTGGCCATTGTTCATGATTTGGTTCAGAAGGGTGTGGTTGAAGAGACTAGAGGGAATGTTTGCAATAGCCCTGTTTTGCCTATTCTTAAACGTACTGATCCCTCTCAGCCACCTGTGTACCGTTTTGTAATTGATCTTCGAGAGGTCAACAAAATTGTTGTCCCTCAGTTTCCTGTTGTGCCAGATATAACAGCCTTGCTTACTATGATTCCTGTTTCAGCGGTCTGGTTCTCGGTTATTGATCTTAAGAATGCTTTCTTTAGCATTCCTATTGCTGAAGAAAGTAGAGATCTCTTTGGCTTCTCTCTCGGAGGCTGAAGCTTCCGGTTTAAACGCGCACCTCAGGGCTATTGTGAAAGTCCTTCCATATATAGTCAAGCTCTAAAGTCTCAGCTTGACACCTTTTCTTTACCCTCAGGTGCTACTCTTGTCCAGTATGTGGATGATTTGTTGATCGCTGCTGATTCGGAAAATGTCTGTAAAAATGCAACTGTGTCGCTCTTACAAGATAACGCACCGGGGCACACAGCATTTTTTTCAAAACCCGCAACAGGTGGAGGACTTCTTGAAACTCCACAAGAAAGATCGCGTCCGGGAGGGGGCAGAGGCGCGACGCTCTAGATCGCCATCCCCGATGTCTCAACAGGAATGACGAACTTGCTACTGTCCGGACCATGCTGGTACAGAACTGTGCACATGGACAGACTGATCCCTGCATTTCATGGTGAGGTACATGTACTGCATTAAGCCTGTCAGGCCTGTATTTGGTATTGCGCTCGGCCGCCCACCTCCGTCCCGCGCAGGACAGCTAGGTCCCTACCTGGCGCCTAGCGGTGAGAGTGAGGAGGTGGTTGGTTGGTCTGGCGCCCCTAGATCACCGTCCCCAATGGGTGATCCCCTACAAACTTTTGCCCTATTCTTAGTTTTGGGGTGGTTTAAGGATGGGTGGAGGGTGGGAGACTTGGATGAGCGGCCAGTTGGGGTTGCCGGAGTGGGAGGGACCACTGTCCGATTACTTGCTGATGCAGCGAATGCTATAACCACACATTATATGCATAATAAGTCATATGCTGCCACTGTACTGTTTTACCGGCAGGTTGGGGTTGCTGGATGTGTTGAACACACTAACTGTTTTAGCCCCGTAAGCGTAGCCGCTGCGGAGTTTACGGGGTTATGGGGGAATTATGTGAATCTTAGAATACGCAATCTGCTACATGCTACTGTTGTGTGCTGTTCTGGACCGACTGCTAGATACCCGCGCAGTGTTTGCCTTGAGTGATGGGGATGGGTGACGTGAGTGACTCGCAGCCAACCCAGCAATTCCGCCTCTTGGCTTGGAATGTGCGTGGGTTGAATGACCCGAGGAAAAAAAGACAGATTCTGGGGTATTTAGACAGACATGGGGTGTCTGTTGCAATGTTGCAGGAAACTCACCTGGTGCCGACTGCGTCCCCGTTATTTGCTTCCCGTTGGGCCTCATGCAGGGTATTTTCGTCATATTCAAATTACTCTAGAGGTGTCACGATATTGGTCAAAAAAGGTTTATGATTTACCCCATTTGGTACTGAACTGGACTCCAATGGCAGATACTGTATGGTTTGGGGACGATTACACTCTCACACAGTCCTGCTCGCTTGCTACTATGGTCCCAACGTCGATGACCCGGCTGCACTCCTCACTCTATGGGGCAAGATACAATCCCTAGGCATATCCCATGTAATCCTTGGCGGTGACTTTAACACTGCACTGAACCCTTCAGTGGACAGATCACACCCCCATTCTACACACTACACCCGCACACAACGCGCCTTGCTGAGCATTGTGGAAGACCACCGCCTGACTGACTCGTGGAGGCACTCGCACCCTTCTACCAGACAGGGCACACACTTCTCTGCAGTCCACTCCACCTGGGCGCACATTGACTATGTCTTTCTCTCTGCTGGTCTTACCCCATGGCTGATCAAGACACAACACTTAGCCCGCACCTTCTCAGACCATGCGCCTGTCCTCCTGGCCCTGCGTGTTCCCCTTGATGTGTCCCCTTACCTGAACTGGCGACTCAATCCAGCGCATCTCACTGATTCAGCCTTTAAAGCGGACCTAGAGCAAGACATACCAGACTTTTTTGACCGTAATGTTAATTCAGTTTCCGGTCTCGCCACGGTCTGGGAGGCATTTAAGGTCACCGTTCGGGGCTGGTGCATCTCCAAAGGTGGAGGGGTCCTCAAATCCCTGCGTGGGGACCTGCGAAGACTTGAAGAAGAAATAGGCGCAATTGAGAGGGACATATCCCACGGGTTGGGGGGTCACGTAGCCAAGGCTCGATTACGGGAAAAAATAAATGAATATACTGAGGCTGCTGATAAAGAATGCAAATTTCTGGGGAAACCCTTTACAGCACGTACATATGGGGAGGGGGATAGGCCGGGCAGAGCGCTTGCGACTGCGATTAGACCACCTAGACATAATAATTATGTCACCACGCTCCTCGATAGTCAAGGTACACCCCAGCGCGACCTCCCAGGGCAGCTCCGGGTCTTAACTGAACATTACACCGAGCTCTACACCTCCCACAGGCGAGCGGCGCTTGATCTGCCCCCCTATCTTGATGACACTGCGATAGCCTGGCTCGGTCCGACCCAACAGAAGTTCCTTCACCTGGAGTTGGAGGTGGACGAAATTAAAGACGCAATTATGTCCATGAAATCCGGGAAAGCCCCAGGGTCGGATGGCCTGCCAATAGATTTCTATAAAACATTTATACACCTTCTGGCCCCGATCCTCAGAAATGTATATTACTCGGCCCTTGAAGACGGCATTTTACCTCCCAGTATGCGGGAAGCCCTGATTGCCTCCCTATTAAAGCCAGGTAAACCACCGGAGCACTGCGATTCCTACAGGCCGCTTTCACTATTAAATACTGACGTTAAAATACTAGCAAAGGTCTTGGCGACCCGTCTGAACCTCTTGATTGAGCGTCTGGTCCTTCCGGACCAGGCGGGATTCGTCCCAAATCGCGCCACTTCTCATAACCTCCGCACCCTCCAGGCAGTGCTACAGGATATAGACCTCGGATGCGAGGCTGCGGCAGTCTTCCTTGACGCCACAAAGGCTTTCGACTCCCTAAAATGGGACTATCTGCTGGCACTCCTGGAATGTATGGGCACCCCCTTCAGCTTTATCGATTGGATCCGCCTGCTATACCATAAACTCCGGGCTGCAGTACTCCTGCAGTACTCCTGAATGGGGCCCGTTCAAAACCATTTGAGATTCGCAGAGGCACTAGGCAGGGGTGCCCCCTCTCCCCTGTCCTCTTTGCAATAGCAATTGAACCTCTAGCGGCCAAACTCCGGCAGCACCGCAATCACCGCTCCCTTATCTACCCGGAAAGGCAACTACTCATATCATTGTACGCTGTTGACATGACCCTCTATATCCATAAACCACAAGAAAATTTGAACCCGATATTACGCGAGGTCACTAAATTTGGTGCCATCGCGGGAATACAGATACATTGGGCTAAATCGGCCCTGTTCCCCCTTACGGACAGGACCGAGAAGTTCCCTCTTGATTACCCGCTTATGTGGGAAAGCGATGAACTAAAATATTTGGGGATCATTATCACTAGGAATCGGTAGACCCTCATGCGTGCCAATTACGGCACGGTCATTGATAAGCTGATCGATAACGTCACTAAATGGATCCACCTTCCTCTATCTATGGCGGGACGAATCTCCCTTATTAAGATGGTGGTACTCCCTAAGATGCTTTACCTCTTTACCAATATACCTTATAACCCGGGTGCGCACTTCTTCCAAACCCTGGACTCCCAACTGTCCAGACTTATATGGGGAGGGAAGCAAGCTAGAGTTGGATTAAAAACTCTCATGCTCCCCTATCATCAGGGAGGATTTGATGTACCAAACTTCCGCCTCTATTATGACTGCGCACAGGGCCATTTTGCCGCGTACTGGCTCCACCCCCCTCCCTTTATGGCTCACCTGGCTGTAGAGGATGGATACATGAGGCCCGAAAAACCCTCGGGTTATCTTTACACCTCCTCCCGGATGACTGGTCGCGACCCCTCTACGGTGGACTGCACTGTGCAAGCATGGCACCGGATAATGACACGCATGGGCGTTACTATTCTATACTCCCCCCTCATGCTATTGGCGCACGACCCTAGACTAAGCGTTGCCAGCGAAGAGATTGGCGTTGCGCACATGGGGAGATTTGTACATACAGGGCCGATTCCGTTCGGCCGCGCAATTCTTCGGGACACACGCACCCTCAATCATGGACACGTTCCTTTACACGAGATTACGGCAGAACGTCCGTGCGGTCACTTCAGACTTCCCTGACGAGCCGGAAACCGTGGCCCCCTTACATTTGCTCCTACTCACTGATACCCCGTCGCATGTAGTCTCCAAACTGTACAAGCTCGCATATGCAGCCCTCGACCCCCCGCCTCTCAGAGCTAGACGAGACTGGGATGCAGACCTCGAAGATCCCCTCTCGGATGAACAATGGGAGGAAAGCTGCTCACACACAAACGCGGTGACTGGCAATGCCCGTCTCAGGCTGGTTCACTTTAAGTTCCTGCTTCGTCTTTATCATACCCCCGCTAAATTGTGCCGATTCGGGTTACGAGAAGATGACAGGTGCCTTCGATGCAAAAAGGCGGGAGCTAACTTCATTCACTTGGCCTGGTCGTGCCAGGACGTGGCATCGTATTGGGTGGAGGTGTTTCATGCTATGTCCGAGATGGTGGGCGTGGAGATCGCCCCTTGCCCCAAAATAACCCTGCTGGGACACTCATCTCCGGCGCTAAAGTCTCATCGGAAATTCTTCGCGCTGGGATTCTTACTGGTGAAACGCCACCTAGCCTGCAGGTGGGGACGCGGTCGCGCCCCCAAATTCAAGACTTGGCTATCTACTATGACTACATGGCAAGACCAGCTACACAATTACGCCGACCTGGTACCCCACAAAATGCGTCCCAAGGACCTATGGGGCCCCCTTACCGCTTACCTTCTACGGACTCAGGAGGAGGACCAAGATGGCTTGAGCCACCGGGAGCCTCCGGCCTGCACTGACCCCCCGAACGTGAATGACTGCGGACCTGACCCCCTATGAATCATCCCCATCGGACCTCCCTTTCCCTCCCCCCCTCCCCCCCCACATACCCCCCCCTGCCTACCCGCCATCACATTGCCAACGTACCGAGTCAACCGTGGCCTGACGGTGGGGGGAGGAGCAGCCTCTGTAGCAGCTAATGGGATGCCTCCTGATCTCCTCTCCAACATGGTGTGGGTGGGGGCCCGCTTGCCGCTCTCCCGTCCCCTCTTGGAGCACTAACTCACTTGCACATACACAGCAGACGCGTGATGTAGGTGCAGATAGCACACTTTTCAGTTCGCACACACGTTTTCGAGATACACTCCCTCATCCCCATACCAGTTCCTAGTAGCTATAAGGTTGCAGAGCGGTTCAGATACGCCAACGACCTACTACTATGTGTGAAAGTTACACTCAACTGCTCTCCCCGCTCATCCCTCTGCATCACATATTATATGTGATGTCCACGGTGCTGGATGGGTTGGGACACATTGATTTTCCCCAAGGTTCATTCTCAGAGTTTGGGGGGAGGGGACGGGAGGGGGGGAGTTATACGAAAAATGACCTCAGCTGTTTACCATATATTCTGACAAATCGCAGGTGCAGCTTGGCACAGGATGACAAGTTCTGTTGTGGCTTTCCTCACATTACAACGCGGCCGGCCCGGATGGGTTGTAGGCGCAACGCTGTGTTAACTAATCGCGCCTCACCACATCGGAACTGCAATATTGACTCTAGATGTTGCTGCCGGCCTGTCATACCAGGTTGTAGGCATGAAGCTGTGTATTGATCACTTGCACTGAATAAAGGTCTTTAAAAAAAAAAAAAAACTGTGTCGCTCTTACGACATTTGTCTGATTTACATCATAAAGTATCATCTTCCAAGTTACAATATTGTCGACAAGAAGTTACCTATTTAGGTCATCTCTTGTCGAAGAAGGGAAGGCAATTGACTCCAGAACGTATTCATGCAATTGCACGGATGGCTGTGCCATCCACACAAAGAGAAGTGTGTGCTTTCTTAGGCATTACTTCTTACTGTAGACAGTGGATTCCAAATTTTTTCTTACTTGCTAAACCTCTGTTGGCACTTACACTTAAAGATACGCCCCACCCTCTGCCTTGGACTGATGAATGTCAAAAGAGTTTTTCAGATTTACGTACTGCCTTGTGTTCTGCTCCTGTGTTGGGTACTCCAAATTACAGTAAACCTTTCACGCTCTATGTCCATGATAGGGAAGGTTGCACATTATCAGTACTGACGCAACAATTTGGCGACAAACAAAGGCCGTGTGCCTATTTTTCTGCAACATTAGATCCAGTAGCTAAGGCATTACCTAGTTGCCTTAGAGCAACAGCAGCAGCGGCAATTTCTATTCGTCAATCCACTGGACTAGTGTTAGATCATACTCTTAATGTTATGGTGCCACATGCAGTAGATACTCTTCTTAACAGGACGAAAACTCAGCACTTAACGAGTGCTCGCTTGTCTGGATATGAGTTGACACTTCTAGCTAGTCATATACACATAAAAAGATGTAATGTTCTGAATCCAGCAACATTGTTGCCTATTTTGGACGCGAACCGTGTACGAGATCAGCATGATTGTTTTCTTCGCACTGAAGAAGAAACGAAGGGTCGAATAGATCTGAAGGATACACCACTTGTGGACCCGGATGGGATCCCATGGGTAGATGGGTCTTGTTTCAAACTTCCTAATGGCGAAACTACAGCTGCTTATGCAGTAACTACTTTGTACACCGTGGTAGAAACTGCACGCATTTCGCATAATTCAGCACAAGCTGCAGAATTGATTGCGTTGACAAGAGCATGTGTGTTGGCGAAAGGAAAAAAAGTGTGACTGTCTATACTGACAGTCAGTATGCATTTGGCGTTGCCCATAGTTTTGGTCGTTTGTGGAGGGAAAGAGGATTCTTTACCTCCCACGGCACAAAGATACAGCATGGTCAGTTGGTAACTGACCTTCTTGAATCACTTGCTCTGCCTACTCAAATAGCGATTGTGAAGTGCAGTGCGCATAAAAAGATTACTGACGACGTGGGTCAAGGAAATGCATTTGCAGACGAGATAGTGAAGGAGACAACGAGGAATGTTGAAAGTCGCATGTGTGTTGCGGGCCCCGCTAGATGGGTCGCAGAAGCTGGTATGTGTGAAGACACAGTGGAAAGTGTGAAAGCGATTCAGAAGGAGGCCACCGAGAAAGAATTAAGTACGTGGAGAGAGAGTACGGGAATGTTGGATAGTATGGGATGTTGGACGGAATTATCAGAACATCAACGATGGTTGCTACCAGATGCGTATGTATTGCCTGTAGTTACTATGGCCCATGGACCAGCCCATATTAATGCAAGGGATATATGTAAGCTTTTAGCTCCAGTATGGCAGAATGAGGGTATTCCTAAATGTGCAGAAAATGTGGTGAAACATTGCATTGTTTGTTTGATGCACAATCCAGGAAAGGGAACACCAACTCCAGCAGGTCACTTTGCACCCCCTACGTACCCATTCGAGGTACTGCAAATAGACTATATCCACATGGAACGCTTTAATAATCTCAAGTACGTCCTGGTGGTGGTTTGTGCCTTTTCCAGATGGATAGAGGCCTACCCCCTAAAGGACAACACTGCCGTGTCCACTGCAAAAGTATTTTTGAAAGAATTCTTCCCGAGATTTGGTTTGCCGCGCATTGTCTGGAGTGACAATGGAAGTGAATTTGTAGGTCAAATTATGCAGAAGGTGTGTGTGGGTCTAGGCATCAGACAGAAATTTCATGCGGCAAACCATCTTCAGTCAGCAGGTCTGGTAGAGTGCTATAATGGCACTCTCAAACTTAAGTTAGCAAAGATTCAGGCCAGCACGGGCCTTTCTTGGCCTGATGCCTTGCCTTTGGCCCTCCTTTCAACTAGAACGACTGTTCATTCTCGTTTGGGGCTTATCCCATACGAGATTGTGTTCGGACGCCCAGCTAATGTCTGGGGAGTCCCCAGACCCAAAAAGTACTCAGATATTCCATACCCGCTGTTGGTTGACTATTTGCATGATCTCACCACTAAATTGCATGTTATTCGTTAACAGGTCCAAAACGCTTTACCGGAGGCCTCCTCAGATCCCGGACACTCCATCCAGCCTGGGGACTGGGTGTGTCTGAAGAACTTCCAGAGGAAAAAGAACTTGGAACCTCGCTGGGGGCCGCCGAGACAAGTGTTACTCACAACTCGTACAGCTGTCAAGGTCCTGGGAAAGAAAAATTGGATCCACGGCGTGCATTGCAAAAGGGTACCATTGCCGTTACCTTATGACCAGTGGGTCCGAGAAGGTATCGGTGACAGTGAGTGCGAGAAGGTAACCAGCTTCGTACCGTTCAGCAGTGCACACCTAGATTGGACTAGCTCAGAGAAGGAGGACGATGACGTCTTACAGGAAGCTGTACCTGTGCATCTGAGACTTAACACTACAGATCCCGAACATTTATTCAAGGACCAAACAACACCTGGAAAGAGACGATACAATCTGAGAAAGAGATTGCCTAAAGACAATTAATTTTGGTTTCCTTTAATTCTGTTTATAAAGAAACGTTCTTTTTTTTCCTTTATCCATCAAGTTGCAGGGTCACGGTAGGAGTCTTGAGCTGTGACCTGAATAGTGACTAGGTCAACAGGACTTGCAGTGTCATAGGACGGCTAACAATCATAGCCAAGTGATTAAGGAAGATTATCGGGAGCAACACCTTTAGAGTAATGGATAGTACAGGGAAAGGAAGTGATGTTAAAATGATGAAAAGAGCTCATTATAAGAAATTATTATTTGGTCGTTGTGGTGTAGCACTATGTGTTTTGGTATGTTTATGTAGTTTATTAGCATGCATAGGATGGCTTATTCACGTCCTGCAGTTGGTACCTGTTCCCGCTTCTGCCCCTCTAAATCCCTCTACTACTGTTTCTCCGCATAAATTTTACTCACTCCCAGACCACGAGCAAATGAGAAGAATGGAATATCTTAATAATTCGTTCATTCAACTGTTACACCAGCATCAATTGATAGTAAATGTTACTAATTGTTGGGTCTGTGGTCTCATACCACATAATACACAAAGAGGAATGCCGTATCTAGTCCGCCCCTTTTCATACGAAGGTTCTGCTTGGGCCTACCTGGCTATGTTTTCCAATGCATACCAGAACTTACTTTGATATCCTTCTGGTGGATCCTACAATGGTGGAGTGGATTTCAGTCACAGTTCTTTGATAAAGGGTATTGTAACGATGGCAAAGATTGCTGACATTATTAAGATTCCCAAAGACGAGAAGAGAGCATACGATGGGTGGAATATAACTCGTTATACTCTCAGCCTCACCGACAAGCTTAAGCAACAGAGTTCTACACCGATTTGGGTATTACCCCAAAGAGGTCGTTTGTGCTTGCAAATAAATGGTCAGAATATAAAAACTAAGCAAGAGAGGAGTAATTGCTCCCATACTTATGTCTATACTCCTTCTACCCCCGCACCATTGGTGGCATCGCAAGGTACATATTTTATCTGTCACGACAAAGCTTATACATGGCTTCCCCCATACTTCTCGGGGACGTGTTATATAGCTTTTCTCCTCCCTCCTACATATACTGCTCCTGCTGATTATCATAAAAAGAGAGTTGCTAGAGGAGTTGTAGATTCGGAAGATACAGCAGGACAAGAAGGAGGGGATTTTCTGAAAGGGTTTCTTCCCTTTTGGGGTCCGATGTCTAATAGCAAAAATATCAGACAGTAGGTCCGCGTGGTTGATGCTACCATCAATGTGACTTCTGGAGCATTAAAGAATTTGACTGCTGAGCTTCAGGCGGATCGACTTATGACTTTACAGAATAGAATGGTTTTAGACATAGTCCTTGCAGATAAAGGAGGAGTCTGTAAACTGATTGGATCCAGTTGTTGCATTTATATTCCTGACGATGCCACTACAGTATACCAAGCCATCTCTAAGCTACATGTCATCTCTGAGTCTATTCACCAAGATACTGGAGATTGGTCTGTGATGGGATGGTTTTGGGGACTACTGTCCACTTGGGGATGGAAAGTGTTAACTTTCCTCGGAATGATTTTAGCACTCGTCTTTTCTTGTTGTCTTTGTCTACAATGTGGTCCAGCCATCTGTGGACTTTGTGCCACGATCTGTGTCTCCAAACCAGTAGCACAGCAGACAGAACATATTAAGATGATGGTGCAACAACATCTCAATGATCTCATGACCATTGATATCGACTCAGACTAACATGAGTTCCTTTGTGCATTGCCTGAGTATGGCAAAAGGAGGGGCTGAGGTTACGTAGTTTTCGGCCCCGCTTCGCTACCGCAGCCATTTTGTGTTTAGTCGCCATTTTATGTTGCCTCACTCAGGCAGCACGGCTAACGCGGTAAAATGGTCTTTCTGCCTTTTTTTTTTTCAGCTGCTCCATGTTTTTCCCGTTAGAGAACAACCTTTGTCCTTGTGTGCGATACTGATGTCAGGGTCTGGCCGAGTTCTCAAAGCTGTGTCTAGACTGATTAATCCATGTCTTACTCCACGGTTTGGGTCCCACCATTCTTCTCTACCTTATCTTATTTAACTGGCCTTCACTATTCTCTTCGTGTGTTCTCTTGTTACATAGCCCTTCTTTTGAAGCATTCTACACGTTTTGCCACTTGCAAATTGAATTACGGGCACTAGTGTTGATTAACCTGAGGGGAGGAGAGCACACGGGGTCTGAAAGGAGGGTGTGTTTTAGACATTCGATAGCTTGTTTTCGAACTATTCCTATTTGTCAGTTTTGTGTATATTGGGAGTTGTCATTGTAAACTTGTGTTGTATAATAGACTGTGCGCCACGGATTGAAGTGGCAGTCTCTTGAGAACCTACCTGTGTGGTACTTCTTAGATAACTGTGCTTAGCTGCAGCTAACAAAACTACTTTTCTACGCCTAACGGAGTGTCTCGTGTCTCTGTCGGTCGAGGCAGGTGAACTCGGAGATCTTAGGCGTGCCCTGCGCCGCCTGGCCCATAAGGTCAGGTTCATCACGACCACCGCCCTAAGGGCTCCTTGAGCCTATTGGAGGTGGGGGGTTTTCCCCCTGCCCGCTGCGCTCCGACCGACAGTATCTTAATCCGGTGGTCGTGATGGAGCTAGGACTCGTAGAAAAGAGACTTGCTTGAAGTAATCCTCTTGTTTAACTCACTAACATGTTATTAAATACTGCGCATGCGTCAACTGCATCTACGCAATATGATAAGTTAACGCTTTGAGGGAAATTCTTGCGCTTGAGCAGAAGGCACTAAAATGGAGTGTTGAAGACTCGCGTGCATGGCACCTGCTTAGCTGAAACGAAAGTTAGCTATTTTACTAATGCTAATGCGGGGAAATTATTAATAAGTAAAGGGGAATAGAGTAGAGATGGGTGGTATACAGTGAAATCATTATTTTTTAAAGTAACACTTGTCTTTCTGATTTTATCACTAGTGCGCATTTGGGCCTCTCATGTATAACTGAAGTAAGCTGAGTCATATGACGGCTGCGCATGTCTACTGCAAGTGAACCAGGAATGAGGAGTCTGAGTTTGAACAAAAGCCAAGGTCGCAAAATGTCCTAGCCTGAGAACGGACAGTGAAAAGTTCAACAGAATGGGCCTACATGTTAGATTTTTAACAAATATTGCAGATGAAATGTGAATGCGGGTGGGAAATATTATTATGAATAAAAGGGGATGGATTTGCAAACAATGGTTTAACTGAACTTGGTAGTTTGGAAAGGTCTATAGCTAGTAAATACTTAAATAAACATAAATTGAAACATACATGTATAATTTATAACCCACTACATATACATTTTCACCAACTGCGTGAATCTGTTTTGTAATTTTATTATGTAAATTCATATTTATTTTTTTATACTTTATCTAAATTGTTTTGAAGTATAAATATATTTCTATGGATACAAAAGTGTTTGTTGATACTTTTTGTGATAATATGTACAATTTCGTTCATAAAAAACATATAACACACAAATAAATGAGCATAAGACAAGAAAAATGATGGAGGCAAAGCGGTAGATGACACACATGTATAGCTAGTTCATTCTAATATAGGGGTCCCTCACTTCCCAAACAATTTAACTGAACTTGGTGACATGTAAGCATGGTGTGACGATCTTGCCCCCCCCTTGCCTGACCAATTACATTTCAAATTTTTACGATATTGAAACTTTAGTGGGTGGAACATAAGGAACAAAAGGTATAATTGCGATAGCTTTAGTTAGTTAGTTATCACAAGAGATGAAGGTTTGCGGAGCTTGGGATGCTGTCTGTGTAGCGGGAGATGCTGTGAGATGCTGATGAAGAAGCCGAATGCAGTACCTTCTACCCTAATTTAATTGGGTTAGATAAGAAGATCGCGGAAGAATCTCGAGGAGGAAGAGAGTGTCAGAGAGGGGTGCAACGCAACCGTCGGTATTTAGAAAGGTCATCTATCCTGTCCTGAATCCTGTCCTGAAGTCTTTGTTGTCTGATCTTTCCCAGGGGCCCCTTACCAGCCCTTTGGCCAGGGGGGTTGTCTTCACACCATTCTTGGTAATTAAAATTTTGCGTTATTTGCAGATGTGCTTTTCTCTCTGTCCTCTCCCTGTCTGAGCATTGATCACTGCATGAGTCCCAAGTATGTGTTTGATGAATAATTAATTACATTTTTCTCTCCTTAGAATGATGGTGAATGCACTGTGTATTTGAGATGGTTCACATGAATTTGATTTAGATAAAGGTTTTAAAACTTCCTGAGTCTGTGGTTATTTACTGTAAATGAATAAGAAAGCTAGAGTTAGTGTTAATCTTCACCATCATCCAGTTCTACTAATCGTCCATCGACCCGAGGAAAGAACTGTATGATCTGTGAAAGATTAGTTAAAATTAATAAATAACGAATCTTGAATTGTGGGAAAACATAAACTTTGACTCCAGCGGTTTACTCAATTGTGTGTGTTTATGGGTCCACATGAGTATTTGGTAGTGGAGTGTCTGTTGTTGGTACGCCGCTGGATCAGTCGGACCTTTCCTCTGGATGTCGGGCAGACCACCATTAATGGCCTGTCAGTGTCGGTCAGCCCGACATCCTAATGAGGCCTTTAGTGTCGGTCTGTCATACAAAACGGTTCCATAAGTAAATCATCTGTGAAGATAGTGTAAGAAACGAGATAGGACTGAGGAGGAAGGGGCACGGAACTTCCCCAAATTACTTGGGGGCTTATGGGAATTGGTTTCGCTAGAAGGAGTAACACTCTGTATATAACCTTGTTTTGGGAAAGTAGCAGGTGTCCCATGACATTCTCAGTAGTACCTCTGGAAAGCGGCCACTGGCACTCGCGGCTCGGTCTTATAACTCAGGTATAAAGAGAGCCTTTAACAACCGGTATAGCCCTATGCAGCAGGTGATAAGGCTAGATTATATATTCCATTCCTTATATCATTATAATCTGTTGTTGGACTACATTATTCTGTTGTTATCTGGGGCAGAATTTGAGTGATGTTTCGGAGAATGTAAAGATTTTCTCTGGCGAATTTTCTTAAATCTGATTAATACTATGTTTACAACTTGCGTTTGGCAACATTTTCCACCTATCTGGTTTTCGCGTTAAAATTCAGACATTTCTGTCCATTTTAAGTTGTTTCTAGTTCAAGAGATTGCAAACACCCATCCAGTTTCAAGGTCACTAACTAATTGGTTTTAAAGGTAACCTGTGATAAAACAGCCTATGCATTTTCAGAGCTAAGTGGAACGTATAAGGAAATTTGCCAGCTTGAGGCAAAAATAACACCAGGCCATAAATGTAGGAAAATCAGTAAACTCTGCAAATGGCCAATAATCAGAAACTTTGCTTTTGCGTTAACGACTTTGCTCACCTTAGTGATGACATTTCTAGAGACAGTATTTCCTTACCTTCTACAATGTGCTTAGCGGACACCAGCATTAAAGCCATAGCCATGTCTGCAGTGGCGTCATCTCCCACATGTGGGGTGTTGGCGACTTTCACCCCGAAGCTAGAAATCAGCTGCAGGTCTAGGTGTTCTACTCCAGCGCCTTGGCTTGCGACTGCCTTCAGGTTGGGCAGAATCTGCAAGAGTTCTCGATCCAGCTGTGGCTTCCTCCACCACATCAGCACTGCCTGGATTTGAGCTGCAAATTCCTCCTTGTTCTTGAAAAATTCTTCGCAGTAGACAATTCTGAAGTGCTGTTTCACTATCCCTTCGAATTGCTTCGGAAAGCCATCCACGCCTCCGCTGTAGGACATCAGGGCAAATGGGAGACCCTCCATATTTGCCTGTGACGCACCTGAACACTTTCACTCAGTGTTTTTTTTCGTAGCGGGTTTATGTATGAGCAACACAAGTCCCAACAGGTCCGACGGTTCGCGCGTTAATTTAATACCATGTATTACCATTAAACATTACTACAGAAATGAATCTGTCTTTGTGTAATGTAAACTGGCACTAATGGAAAGCGCCTAATGACCTACGCTCGAATTCGCTCTGAATAAACAGCAAAAAATAGATAAACACTTTAAAATTGGATAATTTGCCTTCCGCGTACGAACAACATCTGACCCGGAAATCTACCTCTAGCACATGCAAAAATGCCGATGAAAATAAAAGTGCGTTTCCAATCCGTTTACAACTGGAATAGCGTACCGAGTAAACCATTAGAAAAGTAAGGGGCAGAGAATAAAAAAACACCAAATACGTTTGTGAGCAGTGGTTAGGCGGGGCAAGAGAGTCCTAAAATTAATAGTTAAAAGACAACTCCCCTCCTGTTACGGACTTCGGCCTTTTCTTCTTAGGCACCCCCTTGCCAACGATCAAAGCAGCAAAAATGTGATTGCTAGCGCCGTCAGCATATGACGGGAGAAGGGCGTAATTATAAATAGTGCAGCAGGTGCAGTGGCACCGGTTTTCAGGAGTGTAACAGGAACCCCGTGAACCCCATTTACCCGGTCCGCCCTTTATGCCTTCCGTGGGGGGGGGGGGCTGCGCCCTGGGCCAGGCCTGGTAAGGAGCCAAACCGGAGCCTCCCTAGCTGCTTGTACCTACCCACCGTGAGGGCGCGGCGGTTTGACGCTCGCTGCTGACATCTGCGGTCACCGCAGATCACACTTCAGGATCCGGGCTGGGCCACCTGCGAGCCCTTGTACTTTCGGGATCTGTATCTTGTGCACCATCACTGATGCCGTGGTGGTGAGCACAGGTCAGGGCTAAGGTGCACTAACAGAGCTGTGTGCAGTGGTAAGCTTTGGTCAGGGCTGAGGTGCATCAGCGGAGGTGTGTGCAGTGGTGAGCTTCGGTCAGGGCTGAGGTGCATCAGCGGAGCTCTGTGCAGTGGTGAGCTTCGGTCAGGGCTGAGGTGCACTGACGGAGCTGTGTGGTGTGCACTGTTCATGGTTAAGGTGCACTGACGGAGCTGTGTGCAGTGGTGAGCACAGGTCAGGGCTGAATTGTAGCAGCAGAGCTGTGTCCAGTGGTGAGCACATGATACTGGTCAGGGTTGAGGTGCACTGTCGGAGCTGTGTGCAGTGGCGAGCACAGGTCAGGGTTGAGGTGCACTGACGGAGCTGTGAGCAGGGGTGAGCACATGTCAGGGCTGAGGTTCACTGACGGAGCTGTGTGCAGTGGTGAGCGCTTGATGCTGGTGGTCAGGGCTGAGGTGCACTGACGGAGCTGTGTGCAGTGGTGAGCACATAATGCTGGTGGTCAGGGTAGATGTGAACTGACGGAGCTGTGTTCAGTGGTGAGCATTGGTCAGGGCTGAGGTGCACTGACGGAGCTTGGTGCAGTGGTGAGCACATGATGCTGGTGGTCAGTGTAGATGTGAACTGACGCAGCTGTGTGCAGTGGTGAGCACTTGTCAGGGCTGAGGTGCACTGACGGAGCTGTGTGCAGTGGTGAGCACTGGTCAGGACTGAGGTGCACTGACAGAGCTCTGTGCAGTTGTGAGCACAGGGCAGGGCTGAGGTGAACTGACAGAGCTGTGTGCAGTGGTGAGCACAGGGCTGATGTGCACTGATGGAGCTCCTCTACACGGACAAAGGCCGCTTCAGTACTGAAAGCCGTGGGGAGGTGGGGCAGTGGGGAGGGCAGACTTACATGTCGGACGAGGCCTCCTGGGCGGCGGTGGCCTGGAGCAGCAGGAGCCCCGCACAGCACACTTCGAGAGTCCACATGGCAGAGCTTAGATACCTGCACTCTTCCCCTCCAGAGCCCCGTGTACCCGGCCCAGCCTCTATGCCTCCCGTGGGGAGGGAGTGGCCCTGCGCCCTGGGCCAGGCCTGGTAAGGAGCCAATCCAGAGCCTCCCTAGCTGCTTGTACCTGCCCACCGTGAGGGCGCGGCGGTTTGGCGCTCGCTGCTGACATCTGCAGTCACCGCAGGTCACACTTCAGGATTCCGGCGGGGACACCTGCGAGCCCTCGTCCCTCTGGGATCGGTATCTTGTGCACCATCACTGATGCAGTGGTGAGCACAGGTCAGGGCTGAGGTGCACTAACGGAGCTGTGTGCAGGGGTGAGCACAGGGCCGGGCTGAGGTGCACTGACGGAGCTGTGTGCAGTGGTGAGCACATGATGCTGGTGGTCAGGTGTAGTGACCGATGTATTTTCGTGAATGATTGGGCCGGTTATGACCGTTACCCACTACCATCTCAGTATATTTTGTTGTTATTTAGGCATATGTGATCATAAAGTAGGGCTTGTCGATGTCCTTTCTGTTTCCGACTTTATCTTGCTTAATGGCAGGGCTTGCCTATTGACTTTGGCATGATCTTATGCCTTCTTGCATACTAATTTTCCTCTTTTGCGGGCATGGAGGCCTATGCTCGAGCAACTCCATGTTCTAAACTGTCGCCATCTTCTGAGCCTCTCTAGGTGAGAGGCTATGTTTTAATTTCTACTTTTTATTCGCTCTTCCTAAACTAGAGAGGACCGGTTCTTATCGGAGGAATGTGCTCACTCTGTGCTGGAGTCATAGCAAACGCCTGGCCAGCTGCTGTTGTGGTCTCGGTACGGAGTGGCACGGAATCTGATGGAAAAAGTAAGCGAGGTTTGCTAGAAACTTCGATGGAGCCTTGCATTTTATACTAAAAAAAGGATCCAAGAGCTCTCTGAGTTAGTCTGGTGGTTTGGCAGTCTGATGATACATCGCGGTGCAGACGTGCAGACGTGACTGTGGAACAGAGAGTCCTCACTGAACCAGAGAGAGAGAGAGAGACGGGCTTCCTCTGAAAGCGACATGTGTAGGAACATGGTGAGGTGTTTCATTGACTCTTATATTCTAACTGTCTATGCCTAACTATTCCTTTAATTTTCAGGTTCTATATATGTATATGTCAGTAATTGCTTAGATTTTATTGTGAAGAATATCTACTGTGATGTTTAGGTATTTCTTTCTTTTGTCATTCTATCATTGTGTAATAAAGAGACCCCAAAGTGTATGATTATTTGTTTGTGTTCCTTGTGAGGGAAGGTCGGGCCCCTTTTTACCAAGTGCTCACGGAGGGATGGGTAAGTTCCCCTCTAATGGGTAGTTGTTGACATGGGAGGGAAATCGGCTCTCAGCACGGAAGTCTAAATTCTAAGTGTTTCACCCCAGCATAGTGGAGGAGGCATGTGTTTGTTCGCAGTGAGGTGCGTTGTTCGCACAGTGTTGGGTTGTTAGTGTAGTGGCACGTTGCTCGCCGAAAGGCGTTGTTCGCACTGAGGTGTGTTGTTCGCACTACGCTGCCTTGTGTTGCTCTACATATCCTCCCAACTATGGCTACAGACTTTCAGTATTTCTAGCTATTAGTATTATTCCTTTCTCAGGTAAATATTCTAAAGTGTGGTGTTTTTATGGGTCCTGAGAAGGGCTGAGGTAAGTAATGGCCTGGTGACTGGCAGAAGCACCAAAATATACGGAAAACCAAGTAATTACATCTTGGCGTCTAACTCACAGGATCGAAGGGTGGAGTTGCATAAGGGAAACAAATTACCTCTGGGCGTCGTGACATTTATAGAATTGAAGAGGAATATTTATTCATAAAGTAATTACCTTTTGCCCTTCTTGATATTGAACTGCTTGTTGGATTGTGTCTGATAGATTTAGTGATTTGTGAGGGCTATGAGAACATGATTGGTGAACGGGAAGGCAAGTGAAAATGCATACATTTGTCTTTACACAACAAGGATCTTACAGCTTGTGAGGGGATTTATTGTGCTCTATAACATTTGTCAGGCATATTTTTTCAAGAAGATCATTTTGTGGTCAAAAGAATACTTCATGGAAGATACAAATACACTAATCTATTCAAAAAGAACTGACAAGTACTATAATGTGTTTACTAATTTATAAAGATCAAGGAAACAACTTGTTTTTTATGCAGCATTTGCTCGTTTTAGAGAGAAAAGCCACCTTCCTAAAATGGCTTCAATAGCAATGGCTTGCTTCTCTTTTCTCTGCCATCTAGGCTGTATTGCAGTCATAATCCCGAGGCCATGAAACAACAAGCAGACATACCACCATGATGTGTTTGAAATGAGTGCTGTATTGAACGCCAATCATATGGCCCCACATTTGAATCCTGTCCCGTATCTTTCATGCATTTCTAGTAAAGAAAAACACATGATGTTTTTCTGGCCAGGTAGTGTTGTATGGCTAGCCTTGTTACTGATAGAGGGGACTTCTGTGAATGGGTAATTGCGGATGAAAGAATGGCGAGTGACTGGGTGCCAGGATAGACGAGTGAGTGAGTGAGCCACTGTGGAGAAAGTGAAGAATATCGTCCTGCCATCAGTTTGGCTGAGGTCATTCATGCAGTCTCTCACTTACTCATTCTTACATGCATTTATTCATTCATTTTCCCTCCAGATACACTGCTATTGATCCAGCGATCTGCCAATACACTCATTCACACATTCATTCACCAACTCATGAACTCAATTACCCATGCACTAATTCATCCATTCATCTATGCAACAAATCACTCACTTGGCCATCAGTACATGCACTTACCAATGCATTCAACTATGCTTTGACTCATTTTACTTTCAGCCACTGAATCATCCTTGCAAAAACATGCACAAAACGCCAAGGAATAAAGCAGCACTTAAAAAACAGCCAGCCCTATTGGCATTGCCAATGCTTGTTTTCACTGTTTTGCATTTTATGGATCTTTTCTTTTCTTGACTCAGTTCCTAAATATTAATTTAAAAAGAACGAATGTCTTCATGAAAACAAAACAGCGATGATAACTTACATGATGATAGAATTGTTCAACCATTTTGCAAAAATGATTTATGATATTCTGTTTAAATGTTAATATTTGCTGTAATAATGATTAATGAACAAAACATGCCTCATCAAACATTTTTTTTTTTTAAATTGAGAAACTTAACATAAATCCTGTCCCCACTGCGAAATTTTCGCTACATGAAACCATCCTGCTCTCCGTGATACTAAACTGTATAAAAATTAAACTCGTGGAAGCTAAGGGCCTCATTACAATGGCAGTCGGACGAGTGTCAAACCCCCATTGTAGCGGGATGGAGACCGGCCCACAAGTAATAGGCAACTCCACCCCCCATATTATGATCTGACCGCCGTGTAGGTGGTTAGAAACATGCCTTTTTCTATTGTGGCTTGTGCTGCGGCCCGGAAAAAGGCTGCTAGACAAGCCACAGTAGTAAAAGGCGTATTTTTAAACATCCATGCACTGTGTCCTGGCACACAGTGCATAGATGTTTGAGGGGCACCACATGTACCTCCCTGTCCACATAGCAGAAGCCCACTGGGGACAGGGCCCTGCCAGGGGCCCCCAATGTCCCTTCTGACAGCCTTTCCATGGCAGTAGGACCACCATGAACAGGCTGTGGGCAATGGACATCATTATCCCTACTGCAGTGCCTGCGCAGGCACCACCATCATTGTAGGGATTACTGTCCGACTGAGGTTATGTAGTTTTCGGCCCCGCTTCCTATTCCTATTTGTCAGTTTTGTGTATATTGGGAGTTGTCATTGTAAACTTGTATTGTATAATAGACTGTGCGCCACGGATTGAAGTGGCAGTCTCTTGAGAACCTACCTGTGTGGTACTTCTTAGATAACTGCGCTTAGCTGCAGCTAATAAAACAACTTTTCTACCCCTAACGGAGTGTCTCGTGTCTCTGTCGGTCGAGGCAGGTGAACTCGGAGATCTTAGGCATGCCCTGCGCCGCCTGGCCCATAAGGTCAGGTTCTCCAATTGGCGCCCAACGTAGGGCGACTTCGGCGGTAGTAGTTTTGCCCGAGAGTCGTGAGGAGCTTCGCAAGAAAAATCCCGAGGATTTCGCGAACCACGTGAGCGACCCCTGCATGTCGAAGTGGACTGAAGGTCTTTTGAGGCGTGGCTACTCCTTCCCGATGGCTGCTGACGACTGCTACCCTGACTGTCGCCCTGCCTTGGCCCTTTGGTGATGATTGGTATCGCGAGACGTTAGACGGACATCTGTTGGCGTGAGAAAAGCATTTAGTTAAGTATTTGTGGGTAGCGCCCACTCTCTTTGTTTTTGTATTTGTTATTCGATTAGAGCGCTAACCGAAGCAAGGGGTAAGTACACTTGTGATGTGACTCTATTGTCTGAAAACCCCTTGACGTTTGTAAGGAAGTCCAGTTTGTTACGAAATGCCTGGATTTAGTAAGTTTAAGAAATTTTGTTGTTATGGTTGTTCTAGGGATTCCCGGCTGGAGGATTCTTGTCCGATTCCTCCAGTTAGGACTCCTACTTACGAGCTGTATTCGAAACATGGTCTGGGTCCTATTGTTTTTAATGAAACATGGATCCGATACACTAAGAAAGATGGTGTTTTACAGTGGCCACAAAATGGTTCTTTTGAGCCCGATATATTAGATAATTTGGAAGCGATTCTATTCAAGAGAAAAGCCCGGCCGGCAATGTTTGACTCTTTTCGCCTATGGCGTAAGGAAGCCAAACAGAAAGAAATTAAGCAAATGAAGAAAGATAAGAAAGAGCAGAGTATGTCGATTCTACAGGCTGCCCAACAATTTAAAAAATGACGAAGCTGATCAGGTGATTGAGGTGTCGGAAAGACAACATCGTATGGCAATAGATAGATGCTATCCTGTGTTACCTACTGTATCAAAGAGTAAAACTCCTGATGATGATTCTTTTATGTCCCATTTGTTGACATTACCTCCACCTTATGTGTTAGGCGCTAATGCACCGCCATTGCAGCCTGCTGTTAATCCAGCTGTTTTGGTTCCTGCACAGTTGCCTATCCCTGTGATTTCAGTTCCGCCCCCTTTACCAGCGACATCTGTACCCCAATCTCCTGTGCCTCAGCCTTCCCCATCTGTCGTTTCCTTTGCTACAGATTCGTCTATTTTACAAAATACGTTGTCTCCTGTTTTGGTGTCAGATTCCCCTACAGCTCGATGACGCTTAGTCGATACTGTTTCAGGTCTTTTGTCGCCTTTTCTTGGGCCTCTTTACTTTTCTCCTGCGTCGTCTAAGAGACAATCCCATAGTCAGTTTCCGGATTTGGAAGAACGGACTAAATTAGATTCTCTTGCTAGGAATTGGATTATGAGTAGTGTACAATATAGTGTACGTGATATTTTAGATACTTTCTTTCAATGGAACGTGCCAACACAGAGATACGTATTTAATGGTATGTGCAATACTCTGATTAAAGAATGGGGAGACGTGGATCTATATTCACCTCCTCAGGACTTATTCGAAATACAGGATCAATTTGATAAGGGACTTATCGTGGGTCCTGCTGTAGAACATGCTATTCAAAAGCTTGTTACTTTTCGATCCGCCTTTTTCTCTCAAAGTTTTCTTGAGCCTGATCCCGCAGTTCGTCGTAAGATGGCGCAATATCCTATGCGAGAAGTTCCTCCGATATGGAGAGATGAGGTTCCTCAAGCAGGTGCTAATCCTGGTGTCCCCGCTCATTTTCAGCGTATATGGGTACATGACCCTTGGAAAAGGTCAGAAGTATTGGCACTTAAACAGTCTTTACCGGACCCCCGTAAGAATCCTGCTGGGTATTATAAGGAGTTGTCTCAGACTGTTGACGCTTGTATTATGAATTTGGCAGATATTGACTTACTTATGGGAAATATAGTCCCACAAGCAATAAGGACCAAGATTCGTAGGCAGGATCATGCTGCAGCTTTAGGTGGTGATTGGGCTGCCATTACAGCTGCGGATGCAGGACAAGTAGGTGGTGCCAAACCGGATGTCTTGATTACGGAATTACCTGAAAGAATAATAGATTTGATGAAAACTATGATGCCTGCTGTGCGTGTCAATTGGGATAAGTTAGCGGCGTGTAAGCACAAGACGGATGAAAGTGTCTCCGACTTCTTTACTCGTTTCGAGGAGACTTTCATCAACCATAGTGGGCAAGACATGAGTACTGAAGGTGGACAGCGATTATTCGTAGACAAATTTGTTTTTAATTTACTTCCAGAATTATCGCATAAATTAAAACAATCAGAAAGTTCGTGGGCTGTCTCTTCCACTGCTCAGATATTGGCTACTGCTCAATATTATAAGAATATGGATAAGGAAGATAAGGAGAAAGCGGAGAAAAAGACTAAAGACTTAAAGACAAAGGTTCTTCTGCAACAGGCTTATCCCCCTCGTTCTGCTCAACACCAATTTCCACAGCCCCCGCAGTTTCAGAGGTTGTTACAGAAGCCAGCACCCTCAGTTCCACGAGTTCCATTGGGCCCTAATCAGTGTGCCTACTGTAAGGAAGATGGTCACTTTAAGAATACTTGTCCAATTTTATTACAGCGGTATGGTGGACCATTAGCGTCCCGGGGTCGTGGTGATTCTCGATCCATATCCAGAGGTAGGGGTCGTGGTGTGTCGATGCAGGAACGACGTCCCTCTCCCCCTTAGGATTCTACAAATTACTTTGATCAGCTGAATTCTCAATCTGCACAATACTACAATGATGACTATTATTTCGATAATGAGGAGGTTGATTTTCATACTAGCTAGGACAGCCATAGGCAAAGTAGGGGAGTCATATCAGTTCCAGTAGATCAGGAAAGTCCTTATGTTAATGTTATGACATTAGGTGTTACAGAACCATTTCTCTTGGATACTGGTGCTATGAGAAGTTCCATAATACATTCTAAACTCCCTGGGGCACCTTTGTCTGGCTTAACAAATGTTTCTGTGAGATTCTCTGGCGCCCCAGTTTCAAATCCTATTTCTTGTCCTTTGCCCATTCCATTGGTCCGTACGATTTGGAAGCTCCACTCCTTTTAACAACAGGATGCGGAGAGAATTTATTGGGGTTGGATTTATTGAAACGTCTACATGCTACACTGTATTGTTCACCCTCTGGTGTGCACCTCACCTTGGGTGATAAATTGACTTCCCCGATGTATGTATCTAAAGAACAGCTACCACCTGAATTACGTTCACTTCCTACTACACTTTGGGCTACGGGTCCGAATGATGTGGGCTTATTGCAAATTCCACCATATGTGATTACTGTTAAAGACAATGTTAAGATGCCACGAGTTCCTCAATATAAAATATCTAGTGATGGTGAGAGAGCTTTGTTGGCCATTGTTCATGATTTGGTTCAGAAGGGTGTGGTTGAAGAGACTAGAGGGAATGTTTGCAATAGCCCTGTTTTGCCTATTCTTAAACGTACTGATCCCTCTCAGCCACCTGTGTACCGTTTTGTAATTGATCTTCGAGAGGTCAACAAAATTGTTGTCCCTCAGTTTCCTGTTGTGCCAGATATAACAGCCTTGCTTACTATGATTCCTGTTTCAGCGGTCTGGTTCTCGGTTATTGATCTTAAGAATGCTTTCTTTAGCATTCCTATTGCTGAAGAAAGTAGAGATCTCTTTGGCTTCTCTCTCGGAGGCTGAAGCTTCCGGTTTAAACGCGCACCTCAGGGCTATTGTGAAAGTCCTTCCATATATAGTCAAGCTCTAAAGTCTCAGCTTGACACCTTTTCTTTACCCTCAGGTGCTACTCTTGTCCAGTATGTGGATGATTTGTTGATCGCTGCTGATTCGGAAAATGTCTGTAAAAATGCAACTGTGTCGCTCTTACAAGATAACGCACCGGGGCACACAGCATTTTTTTCAAAACCCGCAACAGGTGGAGGACTTCTTGAAACTCCACAAGAAAGATCGCGTCCGGGAGGGGGCAGAGGCGCGACGCTCTAGATCGCCATCCCCGATGTCTCAACAGGAATGACGAACTTGCTACTGTCCGGACCACGCTGGTACAGAACTGTGCACATGGACAGACTGATCCCTGCATTTCATGGTGAGGTACATGTACTGCATTAAGCCTGTCAGGCCTGTATTTGGTATTGCGCTCGGCCGCCCACCTCCGTCCCGCGCAGGACAGCTAGGTCCCTACCTGGCGCCTAGCGGTGAGAGTGAGGAGGTGGTTGGTTGGTCTGGCGCCCCTAGATCACCGTCCCCAATGGGTGATCCCCTACAAACTTTTGCCCTATTCTTAGTTTTGGGGTGGTTTAAGGATGGGTGGAGGGTGGGAGACTTGGATGCCCGGCCAGTTGGGGTTGCCGGAGTGGGAGGGACCACTGTCCGATTACTTGCTGATGCAGCCAATGCTATAACCACACATTATATGCATAATAAGTCATATGCTGCCACTGTACTGTTTTACCGGCAGGTTGGGGTTGCTGGATGTGTTGAACAAACTAACTGTTTTAGCCCCGTAAGCGTAGCCGCTGCGGAGTTTACGGGGTTATGGGGGAATTATGTGAATCTTAGAATACGCAATCTGCTACATGCTACTGTTGTGTGCTGTTCTGGACCGACTGCTAGATACCCGCGCAGTGTTTGCCTTGAGTGATGGGGATGGGTGACGTGAGTGACTCGCAGCCAACCCAGCAATTCCGCCTCTTGGCTTGGAATGTGCGTGGGTTGAATGACCCGAGGAAAAAAAGACAGATTCTGGGGTATTTAGACAGACATGGGGTGTCTGTTGCAATGTTGCAGGAAACTCACCTGGTGCCGACTGCGTCCCCGTTATTTGCTTCCCGTTGGGCCTCATGCAGGGTATTTTCGTCATATTCAAATTACTCTAGAGGTGTCACGATATTGGTCAAAAAAGGTTTGGGATTTACCCCATTTGGTACTGAACTGGACTCCAATGGCAGATACTGTATGGTTTGGGGACGATTACACTCTCACACAGTCCTGCTCGCTTGCTACTATGGTCCCAACGTCGATGACCCGGCTGCACTCCTCACTCTATGGGGCAAGATACAATCCCTAGGCATATCCCATGTAATCCTTGGCGGTGACTTTAACACTGCACTGAACCCTTCAGTGGACAGATCACACCCCCATTCTACACACTACACCCGCACACAACGCGTCTTGCTGAGCATTGTGGAAGACCACCGCCTGACTGACTCGTGGAGGCACTCGCACCCTTCTACCAGACAGGGCACACACTTCTCTGCAGTCCACTCCACCTGGGCGCGCATTGACTATGTCTTTCTCTCTGCTGGTCTTACCCCATGGCTGATCAAGACACAACACTTAGCCCGCACCTTCTCAGACCACGCGCCTGTCCTCCTGGCCCTGCGTGTTCCCCTTGATGTGTCCCCTTACCTGAACTGGCGACTCAATCCAGCGCATCTCACTGATTCAGCCTTTAAAGCGGACCTAGAGCAAGACATACCAGACTTTTTTGACCGTAATGTTAATTCAGTTTCCGGTCTCGCCACGGTCTGGGAGGCATTTAAGGTCACCGTTCGGGGCTGGTGCATCTCCAAAGGTGGAGGGGTCCTCAAATCCCTGCGTGGGGACCTGCGAAGACTTGAAGAAGAAATAGGCGCAATTGAGAGGGACATATCCCACGGGTTGGGGGGTCACGTAGCCAAGGCTCGATTACGGGAAAAAATAAATGAATATACTGAGGCTGCTGATAAAGAATGCAAATTTCTGGGGAAACCCTTTACAGCACGTACATATGGGGAGGGGGTTGGCCGGGCAGAGCGCTTGCGACTGCGATTAGACCACCTAGACATAATAATTATGTCACCACGCTCCTCGATAGTCAAGGTACACCCCAGCGCGACCTCCCAGGGCAGCTCCGGGTCTTAACTGAACATTACACCGAGCTCTACACCTCCCACAGGCGAGCGGCGCTTGATCTGCCCCCCTATCTTGATGACACTGCGATAGCCTGGCTCGGTCCGACCCAACAGAAGTTCCTTCACCTGGAGTTGGAGGTGGACGAAATTAAAGACGCAATTATGTCCATGAAATCCGGGAAAGCCCCAGGGTCGGATGGCCTGCCAATAGATTTCTATAAAACATTTATACACCTTCTGGCCCCGATCCTCAGAAATGTATATTACTCGGCCCTTGAAGACGGCATTTTACCTCCCAGTATGCGGGAAGCCCTGATTGCCTCCCTATTAAAGCCAGGTAAACCACCGGAGCACTGCGATTCCTACAGGCCGCTTTCACTATTAAATACTGACGTTAAAATACTAGCAAAGGTCTTGGCGACCCGTCTGAACCTCTTGATTGAGCGTCTGGTCCTTCCGGGCCAGGCGGGATTCGTCCCAAATCGCGCCACTTCTCATAACCTCCGCACCCTCCAGGCAGTGCTACAGGATATAGACCCCGAATGCGAGGCTGCGGCAGTCTTCCTTGACGCCACAAAGGCTTTCGACTCCCTAGAATGGGACTATCTGCTGGCACTCCTGGAATGTATGGGCACCCCCTTCAGCTTTATCGATTGGATCCGCCTGCTATACCATAAACCCCGGGCTGCAGTACTCCTGCAGTACTCCTGAATGGGGCCCGTTCAAAACCATTTGAGATTCGCAGAGGCACTAGGCAGGGGTGCCCCCTCTCCCCTGTCCTCTTTGCAATAGCAATTGAACCTCTAGCGGCCAAACTCCGGCAGCACCGCAATCACCGCTCCCTCATCTACCCGGAAAGGCAACTACTCATATCATTGTACGCTGTTGACATGACCCTCTATATCCATAAACCACAAGAAAATTTGAACCCGATATTACGCGAGGTCACTAAATTTGGTGCCATCGCGGGAATACAGATACATTGGGCTAAATCGGCCCTGTTCCCCCTTACGGACAGGACCGAGAAGTTCCCTCTTGATTACCCGCTTATGTGGGAAAGCGATGAACTAAAATATTTGGGGATCATTATCACTAGGAATCGGGAGACCCTCATGCGTGCCAATTACGGCACGGTCATTGATAAGCTGATCGATAACGTCACTAAATGGATCCACCTTCCTCTATCTATGGCGGGACGAATCTCCCTTATTCAGATGGTGGTACTCCCTAAGATGCTTTACATCTTTACCAATATACCTTATAACCCGGGTGCGCACTTCTTCCAAACCCTGGACTACCAACTGTCCAGACTTATATGGGGAGGGAAGCAAGCTAGAGTTGGATTAAAAACTCTCATGCTCCCCTATCATCAGGGAGGATTTGATGTACCAAACTTCCGCCTCTATTATGACTGCGCACAGGGCCATTTTGCCGCGTACTGGCTCCACCCCCCTCCCTTTATGGCTCACCTGGCTGTAGAGGATGGATACATGAGGCCCGAAAAACCCTCGGATCTTCTTTACACCTCCTCCCGGATGACTGGTCGCGACCCCTCTACGGTGGACTGCACTGTGCAAGCATGGCGCCGGATAATGACACGCATGGGCGTTACTATTCTATACTCCCCCCTCATGCTATTGGCGCACGACCCTAGACTAAGCGTTGCCAGCGAAGAGATTGGCGTTGCGCACATGGGGAGATTTGTACATACAGGGCCGATTCCGTTCGGCCGCGCAATTCTTCGGGACACACGCACCCTCAATCATGGACACGTTCCTTTACACGAGATTACGGCAGAACGTCCGTGCGGTCACTCCAGACTTCCATGACGAGCCGGAAACCGTGGCCCCCTTACATTTGCTCCTACTCACTGATACCCCGTCGCATGTAGTCTCCAAACTGTACAAGCACGCATATGCAGCCCTCGACCCCCCGCCTCTCAGAGCTAGACGAGACTGGGATGCAGTCCTCGAAGATCCCCTCTCGGATGAACAATGGGAGGAAAGCTGCTCACACACAAACGCGGTGACTGGCAATGCCCGTCTCAGGCTGGTTCACTTTAAGTTCCTGCTTCGTCTTTATCATACCCCCGCTAAATTGTGCCGATTCGGGTTACGAGAAGATGACAGGTGCCTTCGATGCAAAAAGGCGGGAGCTAACTTCATTCACTTGGCCTGGTCGTGCCAGGACGTGGCATCGTATTGGGTGGAGGTGTTTCATGCTATGTCCGAGATGGTGGGCGTGGAGATCGCCCCTTGCCCCAAAATAACCCTGCTGGGACACTCATCTCCGGCGCTAAAGTCTCATCGGAAATTCTTCACGCTGGGATTCTTACTGGCGAAACGCCACCTAGCCTGCAGGTGGGGACGCGGTCGCGCCCCCAAATTCAAGACTTGGCTATCTACTATGACTACATGGCAAGACCAGCTACACAATTACGCCGACCTGGTACCCCACAAAATGCGTCCCAAGGACCTATGGGGCCCCCTTACCGCTTACCTTCTACGGACTCAGGAGGAGGACCAAGATGGCTTGAGCCACCGGGAGCCTCCGGCCTGCACTGACCCCCCGAACGTGAATGACTGCGGACCTGACCCCCTATGAATCATTCCCATCGGACCTCCCTTTCCCTCCCCCCCTCCCCCCCCCCCACATACCCCCCCCTGCCTACCCGCCATCACATTGCCAACGTACCGAGTCAACCGTGGCCTGACGGTGGGGGGAGGAGCAGCCTCTGTAGCAGCTAATGGGATGCCTCCTGATCTCCTCTCCAACATGGTGTGGGTGGGGGCCCGCTTGCCGCTCTCCCGTCCCCTCTTGGAGCACTAACTCACTTGCACATACACAGCAGACGCGTGATGTAGGTGCAGATAGCACACTTTTCAGTTCGCACACACGTTTTCGAGATACACTCCCTCATCCCCATACCAGTTCCTAGTAGCTATAAGGTTGCAGAGCGGCTCAGATACGCCAACGACCTACTATTATGTGTGAAAGTTACACTCAACTGCTCTCCCCGCTCATCCCTCTGCATCACATATTATATGTGATGTCCACGGTGCTGGATGGGTTGGGACACATTGATTTTCCCCAAGGTTCATTCTCAGAGTTTGGGGGGAGGGAACGGGAGGGGGGGGAGTTATACGAAAAATGACCTCAGCTGTTTACCATATATTCTGACAAATCGCAGGTGCAGCTTGGCACAGGATGACAAGTTCTGTTGTGGCTTTCCTCACATTACAACGCGGCCGGCCCGGATGGGTTGTAGGCGCAACGCTGTGTTAACTAATCGCGCCTCACCACATCGGAACTGCAATATTGACTCTAGATGTTGCTGCCGGCCTGTCATACCAGGTTGTAGGCATGAAGCTGTGTATTGATCACTTGCACTGAATAAAGGTCTTTAAAAAAAATAAAAAAAACTGTGTCGCTCTTACGACATTTGTCTGATTTACATCATAAAGTATCATCTTCCAAGTTACAATATTGTCGACAAGAAGTTACCTATTTAGGTCATCTCTTGTCGAAGAAGGGAAGGCAATTGACTCCAGAACGTATTCATGCAATTGCACGGATGGCTGTGCCATCCACACAAAGAGAAGTGCGTGCTTTCTTAGGCATTACTTCTTACTGTAGACAGTGGATTCCAAATTTTTTCTTACTTGCTAAACCTCTGTTGGCACTTACACTTAAAGATACGCCCCACCCTCTGCCTTGGACTGATGAATGTCAAAAGAGTTTTTCAGATTTACGTACTGCCTTCTGTTCTGCTCCTGTGTTGGGTACTCCAAATTACAGTAAACCTTTCACGCTCTATGTCCATGATAGGGAAGGTTGCACATTATCAGTACTGACGCAACAATTTGGCGACAAACAAAGGCTGTGTGCCTATTTTTCTGCAACATTAGATCCAGTAGCTAAGGCATTACCTAGTTGCCTTAGAGCAACAGCAGCAGCGGCAATTTCTATTCGTCAATCCACTGGACTAGTGTTAGATCATACTCTTAATGTTATGGTGCCACATGCAGTAGATACTCTTCTTAACAGGACGAAAACTCAGCACTTAACGAGTGCTCGCTTGTCTGGATATGAGTTGACACTTCTAGCTAGTCATATACACATAAAAAGATGTAATGTTCTGAATCCAGCAACATTGTTGCCTATTTTGGACGCGAACCGTGTACGAGATCAGCATGATTGTTTTCTTCGCACTGAAGAAGAAACGAAGGGTCGAATAGATCTGAAGGATACACCACTTGTGGACCCGGATGGGATCCCATGGGTAGATGGGTCTTGTTTCAAACTTCCTAATGGCGAAACTACAGCTGCTTATGCAGTAACTACTTTGTACACCGTGGTAGAAACTGCACGCATTTCGCATAATTCAGCACAAGCTTCAGAATTGATTGCGTTGACAAGAGCATGTGTGTTGGCGAAAGGAAAAAAAAGTGTGACTGTCTATACTGACAGTCAGTATGCATTTGGCGTTGCCCATAGTTTTGGTCGTTTGTGGAGGGAAAGAGGATTCTTTACCTCCCACGGCACCAAGATACAGCATGGTCAGTTGGTAACTGACCTTCTTGAATCACTTGCTCTGCCTACTCAAATAGCGATTGTGAAGTGCAGTGCGCATAAAAAGATTACTGACGACGTGGGTCAAGGAAATGCATTTGCAGACGAGATAGCGAAGGAGACAACTAGGAATGTTGAAAGTCGCATGTATGTTGCGGGCCCCGCTAGATGGGTCGCAGAAGCTGGTATGTGTGAAGACACAGTGGAAAGTGTGAAAGCGATTCAGAAGGAGGCCACCGAGAAAGAATTAAGTACGTGGAGAGAGAGTACGGGAATGTTGGATAGTATGGGATGTTGGACGGAATTATCAGAACATCAACGATGGTTGCTACCAGATGCGTATGTATTGCCTGTAGTTACTATGGCCCATGGACCAGCCCATATTAATGCAAGGGATATATGTAAGCTTTTAGCTCTAGTATGGCAGAATGAGGGTATTCCTAAATGTGCAGAAAATGTGGTGAAACATTGCATTGTTTGTTTGATGCACAATCCAGGAAAGGGAACACCAACTCCAGCAGGTCACTTTGCACCCCCTACGTACCCATTCGAGGTACTGCAAATAGACTATATCCACATGGAACGCTTTAATAATCTCAAGTACGTCCTGGTGGTGGTTTGTGCCTTTTCCAGATGGATAGAGGCCTACCCCCTAAAGGACAACACTGCCGTGTCCACTGCAAAAGTATTTTTGAAAGAATTCTTCCCGAGATTTGGTTTGCCGCGCATTGTCTGGAGTGACAATGGAAGTGAATTTGTAGGTCAAATTATGCAGAAGGTGTGTGTGGGTCTAGGCATCAGACAGAAATTTCATGCGGCAAACCATCTTCAGTCAGCAGGTCTGGTAGAGTGCTATAATGGCACTCTCAAACTTAAGTTAGCAAAGATTCAGGCCAGCACGGGCCTTTCTTGGCCTGATGCCTTGCCTTTGGCCCTCCTTTCAACTAGAACGACTGTTCATTCTCGTTTGGGGCTTATCCCATACGAGATTGTGTTCGGACGCCCAGCTAATGTCTGGGGAGTCCCCAGACCCAAAAAGTACTCAGATATTCCATACCCGCTGTTGGTTGACTATTTGCATGATCTCACCACTAAATTGCATGTTATTCGTTAACAGGTCCAACACGCTTTACCGGAGGCCTCCTCAGATCCCGGACACTCCATCCAGCCTGGGGACTGGGTGTGTCTGAAGAACTTCCAGAGTTAAAAGAACTTGGAACCTCGCTGGGGGCCGCCGAGACAAGTGTTACTCACAACTCGTACAGCTGTCAAGGTCCTGGGAAAGAAAAATTGGATCCACTGCGTGCATTGCAAAAGGGTACCATTGCCGTTACCTTATGACCAGTGGGTCCGAGAAGGTATCGGTGACAGTGAGTGCGAGAAGGTAACCAGCTTCGTACCGTTCAGCAGTGCACACCTAGATTGGACTAGCTCAGAGAAGGAGGACGATGACGTCTTACAGGAAGCTGTACCTGTGCATCTGAGACTTAACACTACAGATCCCGAACATGTATTCAAGGACCAAACAACGCCTGGAAAGAGACGATACAATCTGAGAAAGAGATTGCCTAAAGACAATTAATTTTGGTTTCCTTTAATTCTGTTTATAAAGAAACGTTCTTTTTTTTCCTTTATCCATCAAGTTGCAGGGTCACGGTAGGAGTCTTGAGCTGTGACCTGAATAGTGACTAGGTCAACAGGACTTGCAGTGTCATAGGACGGCTAACAATCATAGCCAAGTGATTAAGGAAGATTATCGTGAGCAACGCCTTTAGAGTAATGGATAGTACAGGGAAAGGAAGTGATGTTAAAATGATGAAAAGAGCTCATTATAAGAAATTATTATTTGGTCGTTGTGGTGTAGCACTATGTGTTTTGGTATGTTTATGTAGTTTATTAGCATGCATAGGATGGCTTATTCACGTCCTGCAGTTGGTACCTCTTCCCGCTTCTGCCCCTCTAAATCCCTCTACTACTGTTTCTCCGCATAAATTTTACTCACTCCCAGACCACGAGCAAATGAGAAGAATGGAATATCTTAATAATTCGTTCATTCAACTGTTACACCAGCATCAATTGATAGTAAATGTTACTAATTGTTGGGTCTGTGGTCTCATACCACATAATACACAAAGAGGAATGCCGTATCTAGTCCGCCCCTTTTCATACGAAGGTTCTGCTTGGGCCTACCTGGCTATGTTTTCCAATGCATACCAGAACTTACTTTGATATCCTTCTGGTGGATCCTACAATGGTGGAGTGGATTTCAGTCACAGTTCTTTGATAAAGGGTATTGTAACGATGGCAAAGATTGCTGACATTATTAAGATTCCCAAAGACGAGAAGAGAGCATACGATGGGTGGAATATCACTCGTTATACTCTCAGCCTCACCGACAAGCTTAAGCAACAGAGTTCTACACCGATTTGGGTATTACCCCAAAGAGGTCGTTTGTGCTTGCAAATAAATGGTCAGAATATAAAAACTAAGCAAGAGAGGAGTAATTGCTCCCATACTTATGTCTATACTCCTTCTACCCCCGCACCATTGGTGGCATCGCAAGGTACATATTTTATCTGTCACGACAAAGCTTATACATGGCTTCCCCCATACTTCTCGGGGACGTGTTATATAGCTTTTCTCCTCCCTCCTACATATACTGCTCCTGCTGATTATCATAAAAAGAGAGTTGCTAGAGGAGTTGTAGATTCGGAAGATACAGCAGGACAAGAAGGAGGGGATTTTCTGAAAGGGTTTCTTCCCTTTTGGGGTCCGATGTCTAATAGCAAAAATATCAGACAGTAGGTCCGCGTGGTTGATGCTACCATCAATGTGACTTCTGGAGCATTAAAGAATTTGACTGCTGAGCTTCAGGCGGATCGACTTATGACTTTACAGAATAGAATGGTTTTAGACATAGTCCTTGCAGATAAAGGAGGAGTCTGTAAACTGATTGGATCCAGTTGTTGCATTTATATTCCTGACGATGCCCCTACAGTATACCAAGCCATCTCTAAGCTACATGTCATCTCTGAGTCTATTCACCAAGATACTGGAGATTGGTCTGTGATGGGATGGTTTTGGGGACTACTGTCCACTTGGGGATGGAAAGTGTTAACTTTCCTCGGAATGATTTTAGCACTCGTCTTTTCTTGTTGTCTTTGTCTACAATGTGGTCCAGCCATCTGTGGACTTTGTGCCACGATCTGTGTCTCCAAACCAGTAGCACAGCAGACAGAACATATTAAGATGATGGTGCAACCACATCTCAATGATCTCATGACCATTGATATCGACTCAGACTAACATGAGTTCCTTTGTGCATTGCCTGAGTATGGCAAAAGGAGGGTCTGAGGTTACGTAGTTTTCGGCCCGCTTCGCTACCGCAGCCATTTTGTGTTTAGTCGCCATTTTATGTTGCCTCACTCAGGCAGCACGGCTAACGCGGTAAAATGGTCTTTCTGCCTTTTTTTTTCAGCTGCTCCATGTTTTTCCCGTTAGAGAACAACCTTTGTCCTTGTGTGCGATACTGATGTCAGGGTCTGGCCGAGTTCTCAAAGCTGTGTCTAGACTGATTAATCCATGTCTTACTCCACGGTTTGGGTCCCACCATTCTTCTCTACCTTATCTTATTTAACTGGCCTTCACTATTCTCTTCGTGTGTTCTCTTGTTACAAAGCCCTTCTTTTGAAGCATTCTACACGTTTTGCCACTTGCAAATTGAATTACGGGCACTAGTGTTGATTAACCTGAGGGGAGGAGAGCACACGGGGTCTGAAAGGAGGGTGTGTTTTAGACATTCGATAGCTTGTTTTCGAACTATTCCTATTTGTCAGTTTTGTGTATATTGGGAGTTGTCATTGTAAACTTGTGTTGTATAATAGACTGTGCGCCACGGATTGAAGTGGCAGTCTCTTGAGAACCTACCTGTGTGGTACTTCTTAGATAACTGTGCTTAGCTGCAGCTAACAAAACTACTTTTCTACGCCTAACGGAGTGTCTCGTGTCTCTGTCGGTCGAGGCAGGTGAACTCGTAGATCTTAGGCGTGCCCTGCGCCGCCTGGCCCATAAGGTCAGGTTCATCACGACCACCGCCCTAAGGGCTCCTTGAGCCTATTGGAGGTGGGGGGTTTTCCCCCTGCCCGCTGCGCTCCGACCGACAGTATCTTAATCCGGTGGTCGTGATGGAGCTAGGACTCGTAGAAAAGAGACTTGCTTGAAGTAATCCTCTTGTTTAACTCACTAACATGTTATTAAATACTGCGCATGCGTCAACTGCATCTACGCAATATGATAAGTTAACGCTTTGAGGGAAATTCTTGCGCTTGAGCAGAAGGCACTAAAATGGAGTGTTGAAGACTCGCGTGCATGGCACCTGCTTAGCTGAAACGAAAGTTAGCTATTTTACTAATGCTAATGCGGGGAAATTATTAATAAGTAAAGGGGAATAGAGTAGAGATGGGTGGTATACAGTGAAATCATTTATTTTTTAAAGTAACACTTGTCTTTCTGATTTTATCACTAGTGCGCATTTGGGCCTCTCATGTATAACTGAAGTAAGCTGAGTCATATGACGGCTGCGCATGTCTACTGCAAGTGAACCAGGAATGAGGAGTCTGAGTTTGAACAAAAGCCAAGGTCGCAAAATGTCCTAGCCTGAGAACGGACAGTGAAAAGTTCAACAGAATGGGCCTACATGTTAGATTTTTAACAAATATTGCAGATGAAATGTGAATGCGGGTGGGAAATATTATTATGAATAAAAGGGGATGGATTTGCAAACAATGGTTTAACTGAACTTGGTAGTTTGGAAAGGTCTATAGCTAGTAAATACTTAAATAAACATAAATTGAAACATACATGTATAATTTATAACCCACTACATATAAATTTTCACCAACTGCGTGAATCTGTTTTGTAATTTTATTATGTAAATTCATATTTATTTTTTTATACTTTATCTAAATTGTTTTGAAGTATAAATATATTTCTATGGATACAAAAGTGTTTGTTGATACTTTTTGTGATAATATGTACAATTTCGTTCATAAAAAACATATAACACACAAATAAATGAGCATAAGACAAGAAAAATGATGGAGGCAAAGCGGTAGATGACACACATGTATAGCTAGTTCATTCTAATATAGGGGTCCCTCACTTCCCAAACAATTTAACTGAACTTGGTGACATGTAAGCATGGTGTGACGATCTTGCCCCCCCCTTGCCTGACCAATTACATTTCAAATTTTTACGATATTGAAACTTTAGTGGGTGGAACATAAGGAACAAAAGGTATAATTGCGATAGCTTTAGTTAGTTAGTTATCACAAGAGATGAAGGTTTGCGGAGCTTGGGATGCTGTCTGTGTAGCGGGAGATGCTGTGAGATGCTGATGAAGAAGCCGAATGCAGTACCTTCTACCCTAATTTAATTGGGTTAGATAAGAAGATTGCGGAAGAATCTCGAGGAGGAAGAGAGTGTCAGAGAGGGGTGCAACGCAACCGTCGGTATTTAGAAAGGTCATCTATCCTGTCCTGAATCCTGTCCTGAAGTCTTTGTTGTCTGATCTTTCCCAGGGGCCCCTTACCAGCCCTTTGGCCAGGGGGGTTGTCTTCACACCATTCTTGGTAATTAAAATTTTGCGTTATTTGCAGATGTGCTTTTCTCTCTGTCCTCTCCCTGTCTGAGCATTGATCACTGCATGAGTCCCAAGTATGTGTTTGATGAATAATTAATTACATTTTTCTCTCCTTAGAATGATGGTGAATGCACTGTGTATTTGAGATGGTTCACATGAATTTGATTTAGATAAAGGTTTTAAAACTTCCTGAGTCTGTGGTTATTTACTGTAAATGAATAAGAAAGCTAGAGTTAGTGTTAATCTTCACCATCATCCAGTTCTACTAATCGTCCATCGACCCGAGGAAAGAACTGTATGATCTGTGAAAGATTAGTTAAAATTAATAAATAACAAATCTTGAATTGTGGGAAAACATAAACTTTGACTCCAGCGGTTTACTCAATTGTGTGTGTTTATGGGTCCACATGAGTATTTGGTAGTGGAGTGTCTGTTGTTGGTACGCCGCTGGATCAGTCGGACCTTTCCTCTGGATGTCGGGCAGACCACCATTAATGGCCTGTCAGTGTCGGTCAGCCCGACATCCTAATGAGGCCTTTAGTGTCGGTCTGTCATACAAAACGGTTCCATAAGTAAATCATCTGTGAAGATAGTGTAAGAAACGAGATAGGACTGAGGAGGAAGGGGCACGGAACTTCCCCAAATTACTTGGGGGCTTATGGGAATTGGTTTCGCTAGAAGGAGTAACACTCTGTATATAACCTTGTTTTGGGAAAGTAGCAGGTGTCCCATGACATTCTCAGTAGTACCTCTGGAAAGCGGCCACTGGCACTCGCGGCTCGGTCTTATAACTCAGGTATAAAGAGAGCCTTTAACAACCGGTATAGCCCTATGCAGCAGGTGATAAGGCTAGAATATATATTCCATTTCTTATATCATTATAATCTGTTGTTGGGCTACATTATTCTGTTGTTATCTGGGGCAGAATTTGAGTGATGTTTCGGAGAATGTAAAGATTTTCTCTGGCGAATTTTCTTAAATCTGATTAATACTATGTTTACAATTTGCGTTTGGCAACATTTTCCACCTATCTGGTTTTCGCGTTAAAATTCAGACATTTCTGTCCATTTTAAGTTGTTTCTAGTTAAAGAGATTGCAAACACCCATCCAGTTTCAAGGTCACTAACTAATTGGTTTTAAAGGTAACCTGTGATAAAACAGCCTATGCATTTTCAGAGCTAAGTGGAACGTATAAGGAAATTTGCCAGCTTGAGGCAAAAATAACACCAGGCCATAAATGTAGGAAAATCAGTAAACTCTGCAAATGGCCAATAATCAGAAACTTTGCTTTTGCGTTAACGACTTTGCTCACCTTAGTGATGACATTTCTAGAGACAGTATTTCCTTACCTTCTACAATGTGCTTAGCGGACACCAGCATTAAAGCCATAGCCATGTCTGCAGTGGCGTCATCTCCCACATGTGGGGTGTTGGCGACTTTCACCCCGAAGCTAGAAATCAGCTGCAGGTCCAGGTGTTCTACTCCAGCGCCTTGGCTTGCGACTGCCTTCAGGTTGGGCAGAATCTGCAAGAGTTCTCGATCCAGCTGTGGCTTCCTCCACCACATCAGCACTGCCTGGATTTGATCTGCAAATTCCTCCTTGTTCTTGAAAAATTCTTCGCAGTAGACAATTCTGAAGTGCTGTTTCACTATCCCTTCGAATTGCTTCGGAAAGCCATCCACGCCTCCGCTGTAGGACATCAGGGCAAATGGGAGACCCTCCATATTTGCCTGTGACGCACCTGAACACTTTCGCTCAGTGTTTTTTTTCGTAGCGGGTTTATGTATGAGCAACACAAGTCCCAACAGGTCCGACGGTTCGCGCGTTAATTTAATACCATGTATTACCATTAAACATTACTACAGAAATGAATCTGTCTTTGTGTAATGTAAACTGGCACTAATGGAAAGCGCCTAATGACCTACGCTCGAGTTCGCTCTGAATAAACAGCAAAAAATAGATAAACACTTTAAAATTGGATAATTTGCCTTCCGCGTACGAAGAACATCTGACCCGGAAATCTACCTCTAGCACATGCAAAAATGGCGATGAAAATAAAAGTGCGTTTCCAATCCGTTTACAACTGGAATAGCGTACCGAGTAAACCATTAGAAAAGTAAGGGGCAGAGAATAAAAAAAACACCAAATACGTTTGTGAGCAGTGGTTAGGCGGGGCAAGAGAGTCCTAAAATTAATAGTTAAAAGACAACTCCCCTCCTGTTACGGACTTCGGCCTTTTCTTCTTAGGCACCCCCTTGCCAACGATCAAAGCAGCAAAAATGTGATTGCTAGCGCCGTCAGCATATGACGGGAGAAGGGCGTAATTATAAATAGTGCAGCAGGTGCAGTGGCACCGGTTTTCAGGAGTGTAACAGGAACCCCGTGAACCCCATTTACCCGGTCCGCCCTTTATGCCTTCCGTGGGGGGGGGGGGGGGGGGGGGGGGGCTGCGCCCTGGGCCAGGCCTGGTAAGGAGCCAAACCGGAGCCTCCCTAGCTGCTTGTACCTACCCACCGTGAGGGCGCGGCGGTTTGACTCTCGCTGCTGACATCTGCGGTCACCGCAGATCACACTTCAGGATCCGGGTTGGGCCACCTGCGAGCCCTTGTACTTTCGGGATAGGTATCTTGTGCACCATCACTGATGCCGTGGTGAGCACAGGTCAGGGCTAAGGTGCACTAACAGAGCTGTGTGCAGTGGTAAGCTTCGGTCAGGGCTGAGGTGCATCAGCGGAGCTCTGTGCAGTGGTGAGCTTCGGTCAGGGCTGAGGTGCACTGACGGAGCTGTGTGGTGTGCACTGTTCATGGTTAAGGTGCACTGACGGAGCTGTGTGCAGTGGTGAGCACAGGTCAGGGCTGAATTGTAGCAGCAGAGCTGTGTCCAGTGGTGAGCACATGATGCTGGTCAGGGTTGAGGTGCACTGGCGGAGCTGTGTGCAGTGGCGAGCACAGGTCAGGGTTGAGGTACACTGACGGAGCTGTGAGCAGGGGTGAGCACATGTCAGGGCTGAGGTTCACTGACGGAGCTGTGTGCAGTGGTGAGCGCTTGATGCTGGTGGTCAGGGCTGAGGTGCACTGACGGAGCTGTGTGCAGTGGTGAGCACATAATGCTGGTGGTCAGGGTAGATGTGAACTGACGGAGCTGTGTTCAGTGGTGAGCATTGGTCAGGGCTGAGGTGCACTGACGGAGCTGTGTGCAGTGGTGAGCACTGGTCAGGACTGAGGTGCACTGACAGAGCTCTGTGCAGTTGTGAGCACAGGGCAGGGCTGAGGTGAACTGACAGAGCTGTGTGCAGTGGTGAGCACAGGGCTGATGTGCACTGATGGAGCTCCTCTACACGGACAAAGGCCGCTTCAGTACTGAGAGCAGTGGGGAGGTGGGGCAGTGGGGAGGGCAGACTTACATGTCGGACGAGGCCTCCTGGGCGGCGGTGGCCTGGAGCAGCAGGAGCCCCGCACAGCACACTTCGAGAGTCCACATGGCAGAGCTTAGATACCTGCACTCTTCCCCTCCAGAGCCCCGTGTACCCGTCCCAGCCTCTATGCCTCCCGTGGGGAGGGAGTGGCCCTGCGCCCTGGGCCAGGCCTGGTAAGGAGCCAATCCAGAGCCTCCCTAGCTGCTTGTACCTGCCCACCGTGAGGGCGCGGCGGTTTGGCGCTCGCTGCTGACATCTGCAGTCACCGCAGGTCACACTTCAGGATTCCGGCGGGGACACCTGCGAGCCCTCGTCCCTCTGGGATCGGTATCTTGTGCACCATCACTGATGCAGTGGTGAGCACAGGTCAGGGCTGAGGTGCACTAACGGAGCTGTGTGCAGGGGTGAGCACAGGGCTGGGCTGAGGTGCACTGACGGAGCTGTGTGCAGTGGTGAGCACATGATGCTGGTGGTCAGGTGTAGTGACAGATGTATTTTCGTGAATGATTGGGCCGGTTATGACCGTTGCCCACTACCATCTCAGTATATTTTGTTGTTATTTAGGCATATGTGATCATAAAGTAGGGCTTGTCGATGTCCTTTCTGTTTCCGACTTTATCTTGCTTAATGGCAGGGCTTGCCTATTGACTTTGGCATGATCTTATGCCTTCTTGCATACTAATTTTCCTCTTTTGCGGGCATGGAGGCCTATGCTCGAGCAACTCCATGTTCTAAACTGTCGCCATCTTCTGAGCCTCTCTAGGTGAGAGGCTATGTTTTAATTTCTACTTTTTATTCGCTCTTCCTAAACTAGAGAGGACCGGTTCTTATCGGAGGAATGTGCTCACTCTGTGCTGGAGTCATAGCAAAGGCCTGGCCAGCTGCTGTTGTGGTCACGGTATGGAGTGGCACGGAATCTGATGGAAAAAGTAAGCGAGGTTTGCTAGAAACTTCGATGGAGCCTTGCATTTTATACTAAAAAAAGGATCCAAGAGCTCTCTGAGTTAGTCTGGTGGTTTGGCAGTCTGATGATACATCGCGGTGCAGACGTGCAGACGTGACTGTGGAACAGAGAGTCCTCACTGAACCAGAGAGAGAGAGAGAGAGACGGGCTTCCTCTGAAAGCGACGTGTGTAGGAACATGGTGAGGTGTTTCATTGACTCTTATATTCTAACTGTCTATGCCTAACTATTCCTTTAATTTTCAGGTTCTATATATGTATATGTCAGTAATTGCTTAGATTTTATTGTGAAGAATATCTACTGTGATGTTTAGTTATTTCTTTCTTTTGTCATTCTATCATTGTGTAATAAAGAGACCCCAAAGTGTATGATTATTTGTTTGTGTTCCTTGTGAGGGAAGGTCGGGGCCCCTTTTTACCAAGTGCTCACGGAGGGATGGGTAAGTTCCCCTCTAATGGGTAGTTGTTGACATGGGAGGGAAATCGGCTCTCAGCACGGAAGTCTAAATTCTAAGTGTTTCACCCCAGCATAGTGGAGGAGGCATGTGTTTGTTCGCAGTGAGGTGCGTTGTTCGCACAGTGTTGGGTTGTTAGTGTAGTGGCACGTTGCTCGCCGAAAGGCGTTGTTCGCACTGAGGTGTGTTGTTCGCACTACGCTGCCTTGTGTTGCTCTACATATCCTCCCAACTATGGCTACAGACTTTCAGTATTTCTAGCTATTAGTATTATTCCTTTCTCAGGTAAATATTCTAAAGTGTGGTGTTTTTATGGGTCCTGAGAAGGGCTGAGGTAAGTAATGGCCTGGTGACTGGCAGAAGCACCAAAATATACGGAAAACCAAGTAATTACATCTTGGCGTCTAACTCACAGGATCGAAGGGTGGAGTTGCATAAGGGAAACAAATTACCTCTGGGCGTCGTGACATTTATAGAATTGAAGAGGTGAATTATAGAGGAAAAATATATTATGTTTTCTAGGAAAACAAAGGTTGACTTTCAATTGCCAATGGAAATTCCCGGATGGGAATCGACTCCGTATGGAGTACTGGCTCATGAGTGGGCCAATTCTGCTGATTTGAGTGAAAACTGGAATGCGTGTTTGCTCGAAGCTGAACCAGTTCAGGTGGTGTCATGTTTGCAGAAAGTGCCGGTAACAAAAGGAGAAGAGCTTCCTATATTAGGACGAAGAGGATGGGTTTTGCTAAATGCTTATAGAATAGTACATGAAAAATGCGTGAAGTTACAGCGCAAGTGTAAAGAGTTAGAAGAGCAGTATGTGGAGGTAAAGAATGCTAATACGCTGTTGAGATGTCAAAATAAACTATGGGCAGACAAGCTGGAGACTTATCATACTGTAGCGGAAAGGGCTGCAGTGTGCATTGCAAAGTACAAATACAGAAACAGACGAGGGAGAGTTAATAAAAGAAAGGTACACTTAGTCATTGCGAAGGCAGGACTTGACTGGATCCCGAGAAGTGGGATGGAAATATTTGGGATTCTTCTGAGTTTTCAGGTTTGGGTGAGGTGGAGAATAGCAAAACAGAGCCTATCAAGACTGAGAATAGAAATAGATCAGAAGAGGGTAGAAAGGTGCATGCGCAGCCGATACATCGGAGAAAGTTGCAGGGTGGTCCCCAACATCCCCAGGGTATAGCTTTGGATAGTTTAGAGGATTGTACACAACAAGAAATTAATGATATTTTGGACAGATTTCGACAGAGGTCTGGTGAGAATTTACTTACATGGATGGTTCGTATCTATGACCAGGGTGCTGCAGGCGTAATGTTAGACAAGGGAGATGCAGTGAAATTTTGCACGATAAGTACAGATCCGACCATTCAGGAACATTTTAGAAACTATGGGCATAATGATCAGATTAGTCTGTTGCAATTGGCTGTGACTGGTTGTAGTCATAAATATCTGACCGAATCAGACTGGCCAATGAATGAGAAACCATGGTATACGCTGAGAGACGCGACACAGAGATTAAAGGAAGAGGTGATGAAAACCTCTATTTTCCTAGATACTGCACACAGATTAATATAGGGACTACTTAATACTTCTGTGAGAAATAAGATCATTCGTACTGCTCCTCCTACTTATAAGCAGGTGATGATGACATTGTTAATAAATCAGACAGGGAACACACTGGCTCAAGTGATTGAAGCGGTTCGTGAATTGGGCGTACTGGGGGAATGGATGAAGACAGAGAGACCATCTAGACCTGAGGTCCGTACAGACAATAACAAGTTAACTAGACGAGACGTGTCTTTTGCCCTAATAAAAGATGGTGTGAGTAGAGAGGAAATAGATGGGGAACCTACTGCAAAGCAATGGAACTTGTTTCGAAAAAGGGGTCTAGACAGGAAAGAAGGGAGCAGAAGAGTTAGTAAACAAGATCACGAGCGGAGACATTCAGACGGGAGCGGTGACGGGTCTTACCAAGGGAGAAGGGAAGAATTTTCAAAATATAAAACCTGGAATGAGTAGGAGGAATCTCCAAGATATAGAACATATAATGAGCGAGAGAGAGAAGAGTCTGTTGATCATGGAAGCAGGAATGAAAGAGGTAGATCTCCGGAGCTGAGAATGAGAAACGAGCGAGAGAAATCTCCTGATCGGAGATCGCAGAGTGGTAAAAACAGGAGAAATTCATATTATGAAGAAAAAATGTGCGAGGAAGATGTGCTCCCTAAACGATATGACAGTCTTTACCCTGATTTGTCCTGGGCGCAAGACAAGAACAAAAATGAATAGGAAATAGATCAAGCTCCAGTACAGAATTGGGCTCGTAGAGATCATAGACCCTATGTAGATATAGAGATTTTTTGGAGGCATGGTAATGTGCACCGGGCACGAGCCCTAGTAGATACAGAAGCGGAGGCCACTTTGATATATGGAAATCCCAAGAAATTTAGAGGACAGTATTTTACTATCACAGGGCTAGGTGGTAAATAGACCCCGGCAGTGCAAACAAACCTTCAGTTAAAAATTGGAAAGATACCAAAAAGAGAATATAGCGTGTTAGTGGTGCCCCTTTCTGAATACATTATTGGAATTTAGATTTTAAAAGGAATGACGCTACATTCGGATGATGGGTACTATCAATTCGGAACAAAGCATTATATTTCAGCGAATACTGTGTGAGTAGGTCGCTTGAAAATCCCTCCTTTAATAGTGCCTCAGGCGACTAAGGTAATCTCAATGAAACAGTATAGGATTCCCGGTGGGCATGATGAAATTAGTGCTACTATTCAAGACTTGATGGACGCAGGGGTTGTGATTCCAATCACTTCTGCCTGGAATTACCCCGTGTGGCCGGTGCACAAAAGTGATAACTCATGGCGCATGACAGTTGATTACCGCGAATTGAACAAGTATACACCGTCTTTGACTGTTGCTGTACCCGATACTGTTACTTTAATTGAAAGAATTCAGAAACATCCAGGGACTTGGTACGCGACTATTCATATTGCCAATGCTTTCTTTTCCATCCCCATAGCTCCTGAATGTCAGGAACAATTCAGTCTTTCATGGAATGGCAGACAAATTACATTTCGGAGTCTGCCACAAGGCTACTTGCATAGTCCGACAATCTGTCACCGGCTGGTGACTGAGCACTTAGATGAGATACCATTAGTCCTTTATTCCAGCGAACATTTCCGGTGGACCATGTGCCTTATCCAGACTAAGTCTGATGTTGTTTTCTTTGTCCCCTTCCGTACATACTCGGACTGTACACAAAGCACCAGCATTGACTGAACACTGTGAATCTAATTTGCATTTGCTCTCTAAGACTGAATACATTAGCTCAGCCGCTTCGATTGTAGGTATTCCTGTATTATCGATTTACAATTCCAGAGCCATCAGTAAACAAGCCTGTCTTATGGTTAAATCTATAAATCACATTTTAACTGCTTTATCTGAATTTCTATTAGATGCGCAAGGTGAACGCCAAGCTATTTTGCTAAATAGAGCAGCCATTGATTACTTATTGCTGAAACATGATCATAGATGCTCAGACTTTGAAGGTCTTTGCTGTTTTAATCTATCTGACCATTCCAGATCTATTCAATCCCATATTAACATGTTGCATAATATGTCTCTAGAAATCCGACAACATTTGGATCGAGGGTGGCTCCTTGGGTGGCTGCCTGATTTACATTTACTTCGTCCCGTCATAGGTGATGTACTTCTAGTCCTTTGTTTTTTATCACCATCTGCTGTTGTATTCAATGTGTACCATCTCTTCTGAATATGTTTCGTCCACATACTATGTCCAGGTCTGTTAGTTATGTTTCCTATTATTCTACTGCTGATTTACGTTCGGTTTGAAGCTGATATACATTCAATGGTGTTTGACAATGGTCATGGGCGGAATGTAGTGACCGATGTATTTTGGTTAATGATTAGGCCGGTTATGACTGTTGCCCACTACCATCTCAGTATATTTCGTTGTTATTTAGGCATAAGTGATTGTAAAGTAGGGCTGTTTCTGACTTTATCTTCCTTAATGGCAGGGCTTTCCTATAGACTTTGGCATGATCTTATGTTTTCTTGCACACTAATTTTGCTGTTTTGCGGGCATAGAGGCCTATGCTCGAGCAACATGTTCTAAACCCGTGGTTCCCAAACTGTGCGCCGTGGCACCCCGGTGCGCCCTTGTGAGCTCCCAGGGGCGCCGCGGCACGATGTGGGAAGTTGCAGCAGCAGCGCTAGAAATGTAGAAATGCAACCTGCATAATCGTGGGAAATCCGCCGGTTTAAATTAATATTGGGATCAGGGCATTCACTTTTCAATGTTCCAGATGCATGGCATTTTCATTTTATGTGTGAAATAATTATTAGTGCTGCTTTAAATTCAGCTGCTGTGCTTTTCTGTTCAAATATTTGCCCCCACTGTACAGTTCGTGATGGCGCTAAACAAGGCAACTTTCATAGTTGCAAAGCTCGGACACAATTGTACACAATTTTGAAGAATGTTGGTGAAAGTCATTCAGGGCAAGCCCACAACCACAAGCATTTGCGAGAGTTTAAGTGCACGAAGGGAGCAGGCATGGACAGAAGGGGCAGTTTGAGGGCTCAAAGGGAGCAGACATGGAAAAATGGTCAATGGGGGGCACGAATGGAGCAGGCATGGATACAAGGAGCAGGCTGGGAGCAGCAAGGAAACAGGCATACACAGAAGGGGCAGTCAGAAGACATGGGGGAGAGGGTATGGACAGAAGAAGCAGTCTGAAGGCATGGGGAGAAGGCATGGACAGAAGAAGCAGTCTGAAGGCACGTATGGAGCTGGCATGGACAGAAGGAGTAGTCGGAGGTCACAAAGAAAGCAGGCATGAACAGAAGGGGAAGTCTGAGGGCGCGGGGGCAGGCATGGACAGAGGGGGCAGTCAGTGTGCATAGGGGCAGGTATGGACAGAAGGGGTAGTCAGGGGGTGGTGTGGGGGTAGGCCCGGACAGAAGGGTAGTCTAAGGGCATGACGGAAGCAGGCATGGACACTAGGAGCAGACTGAGTGCGCAAAGGGAGCAGGCACGGAGAGAAGGGTAGTCTGAGGACACAAAGGGAGCAGCATAGATAGAAGACACATTCAGAGGGCACGGAGGGAGCAGGCATGGAAAGAAGTGACAGTCTCAAGACACGAAGGGGACAGACATGGGTAGAGGGGGCAGGAGAAGTCACGAAGGGAGCAAGAATGGGCAGAACGGGCACTCCTAGCGCAGGGCCAGCCACAAAGCATAAAACAAGAGACAGGGGAGACATCAGCGGGCAGGGGGAGAGGGTTGAGGGGGTTCTGGAAGGCAGGGGGAGAGGGTGGCAGGGGGGAGAGAGTTGGCAGGGTTCTGGCACGCAGGGGGAGAGGGTTGACAGGGTTGTATTAAATGAATTTTGACGTGCGTGTTTGCCTGTTGGGTGCATTTTTCCTCCAGTATGCAATAACACCGAGTGGCTCCGTCTTAACTTGGTGGAATTTAACTCCAGATTAACCAAGAGTTTTACTGGGTTTGGTCTAGAATAGATTAGAAAAATGACGATGGCCCTGTCTGTAAACGCACATTTGAAGATGTTTTGTAAACAAAATACACTTTTTTTAAATTTCATTGTAAATGCATATTCCATATATTCAATAGGGAATATGCATATACAATGAAATTTAAAAAAGTGTATTTTGTTTTAAAAAACATCTTCAAATGTGCGTTACAGACAGGGCCATCATCATTTTTCTAATCTATTCTAGACCAAACCCAGTAGAACTCTCGGATGGTCCCTGAAAGGGGAATGCATTCAAATATCACTGAAACATCAGTCTGGTCACTGGCTTCAATACAGCCTCCCACACCTGATTTCACGCCCCATTTACATTCTCGATGAGAGAAAACATATCCGCACATAAAACAAAAGTTTGTTTTTCCCCTTTTACAACTGTTATCTTTTTATTTTGTTACAAATATGATTAAATGCCTTCATCCCAATTTATTTAAGGAAGACAACAGGAAGTACTCCCGAGGTCGGGCTTACATACCCAACAGCCCACCAGTAGAAAAATGGGGGGAGCCACGGCCAACTGCCAATTAGGTCAAGGGAGCCATGGGTCAAAAAAGTTTGGGAACCACTGTTCTAAACTGTCGCCATCTTCTGAGCCTCTCTAGGTGAGAGACTATGTTTTAATTTCTACTTGTTATTCGCTTTTCCTAAACCAGAGAGGACCGGTTCTTATCGGAGGAATGTGCTCACTCTATGCCGGAGTCATAGCAAACGCCTGGCCAGCTGCTCTTGTGGTCTCAGTACGGAGAGGCACGGAATCTGATGAGAAAAGTAGGCGAATTTTGCTAGAAACTTCGATGGAGGCTTGCATTTTATACTAAAGAAAGGATCCGAGAGCTCTCTGAGTTAGTCTGATGGTTTGGCAGTCTGATGATACATCGCAGTGCAGCCATGACTGTGGAACAGAGAGTCCTGATTGACCCAGAGAGAGAGAGAGAGAGACGGGCTTCCTCTGAAAGCGACATGTGTAGGAACATGGTGAGGTGTTCCATTGACTCTTATATTCTAACTGTCTATGCCTAACTATTACTTTTATTTTCAGGTTCTATATATGTATACGTCAGTAATTGCATAGATTTTATTGTGAAGAATATCTACTGTGTGAAGTTATTTATTTCTTTTGTCATTCTATCATTATGTAATAAAGAGACCCTAAAGTGTATGATTATTTGTTTGTGTTCCTTGTGAGGGAAGGTCGGGCCCCTTTTTACCAAGTGCTCACGGAGGGATGGGTAAGTTCCCCTCTAATGGGTAGTTGTTGACACGGGAAGGAAATCGGCTCTCAGCAGGGAAGTCTAAATTCTAAGTGTTTCACCCCAGCATAGTGGAGGAGGTATGTGTTTGTTCGCAGTGAGGTGCGTTGTTCGTACAGTGGTGCGTTGTTTGTGCAGTGGCACATTGCTCTTCGGAAGGCATTGTTCGCACTGAGGTGCGTTGTTCGTGCAGTGGCACGTTGCTCGCCGGAAGGCGTTGTTCGCACTGAGGTGCGTTGTTCGCACTGAGGAGCGTTGTGTTGCTCTACATATCCTCCCAACTATGGCTGCAGACTTTCAGTATTTCTAACTATTAGTATTATTCCTTTCTCAGGTAAGTATTCTAAATTGTGGTGTTTTTATGGGTCCTGAGAAGGGCTGTGGTAAGTAATGGCCTGGTGACTGGCAGAAGTACCAAAATATACGGAAAACCAAGCCATTACATCAGGGTAGATGTGCACTGCCAGAGCTGTGTGCAATGGTGAGCACTTGTCAGGGCTGAGGTGCACTGATGGAGCTGTGTGCAGTGGTGAGCCCTGGACAGGGCTGAGGTGCACTGACGGAGCTGTGTGCAGTGGTGACGGCTTGATGCTGGTGGTCAGGGTTGAGGTGCACTGACAGAGCTCTGTGCAGTTGTGAGCACTCTTCCCCTCCGGAACCCCGTGTACCCGGCCTTTATTCCTCCCGTGGGGAGGGAGTGGCCCTGGGTCAGGCCTGGTAAGGAGCCAATCCCGAGCCTCCCTAGCTGCTTGTACCTGCCCACCATGATGGCGCGGCGGTTTGGCGCTCGCTGCTGACATCTGCGGTCACCGCAGGTCACACTTCTGGATCCCGGCGGGGCCACCTGCGAGCCCTCGTCCTTCCAGGATCGGTATCTTGTACGCCATCACTGATGCAGTAGTGAGCTTTGGTCAGGGCTGAGGTGCACTAACGGAGCTGTATGCAGTGGTGAGCTTTGGTCAGGGCTGAGGTGCATCAGCAGAGCCGTGTGCAGGGGTGAGCTTCGGTCAGGGCTGAGGTGCATCAGCGGAGCTGTGTGCAGTGGTGAGCTTTGGTCAGGGCTGAGGTGCACTGACGGAGCTGTGTGCTGTGGTGTGCACTGGCCAGGGCTAAGGTGCACTGACAGAGCTGTGTGCAGTGGTGAGCGCTTGATGCTGGTGGTCAGGCTGAAGTGCAGCAGCAGAGCTGTGTCCAGTGGTGAGCACATGATGCTGGTCAGGGTTGAGGTGCACTGATGGAGCTGTGTGCAGTGGTGAGCGCAGGTCAGGGCTGAGGTGCACTGACGGAGCTGTGTGCAGTGGTGAGCAGATGTCAGGGCTGAGGTGCACTGACGGAGCTGTGTGCAGTTGTGAGCGCTTGATGCTGGTGGTCAGGGCTGAGGTGCACTGACAGAGCTGTGTGCAGTGGTGAGCACTTGTCAGGGCTAAGGTGCACTGACGGAGCTGTGTGCAGTGGTGAGCACTGGTCAGGGCTGAGGTGCACTGACGGAGCTGTGTGCAGTGGTGAAGGCTTGATGCTGGTGGTTAGGGCTGAGGTGCACTGACAGACCTCTGTGCAGTTGTGAGCACAGGGCAGGGCTGAGGTGACCTGACGGAGCTGTGTGCAGTGGTGAGCACAGGGCTGATGTGCACTGACATAGCTCCTCTACACAGACAAAGGCCGCTTCAGTACTGAGAGCAGTGGGGAGGTGGGGCAGTGGGGAGGGCAGACTTACATGTCGGACGAGGACACCTGGGCGGCGGAAAGCACACTTCGAGAGTCCACATGGCAGCGCTTAGACACCCGCACTCTTCCCCTCTGGAGCCCGTGTACCCGGCTCGGCCTTTAAGCCTCCTGTGGGGAGGGAGTGGCCCTGCGCCCTGGGCGAGGCCTGGTAAGGAGCCAATCCAGAGCCTCCCTAGCTGCTTGTACCTGCCCACCGTGAGGGCGCAGCGGTTTGGCGCTCGCTGCTGACTCTGCGTTCACCGCCGGTCACACTTCAGGATCCCGGCGGGCCACCTGCGAGCCCTCGTCCTTCCGGGGTCGGTATCTTGTGCACCATCACTCTGGGCCATACTAAACACCTGTTGTTCGTAGCACCTAGCAACAGCAGAAGTGTTATACGTGACGCTCTCCGTGTTAAACACAGTTCACTACCAGAAATACATTGCCACAAAAGACGACGTATGCTTTTCCCTAAAGGTAGTATTGACAGCCCGGGGGTTGAAACATTACCGCCACCTGCTGCTGATTAGTATCACATGACCATGTGTGACCAGGATGCAGTGCTAAGTGATAGTTGTTTGTTTACCAGTACTGTGCATTCTGGGAGTTATGGTCCTGCTGACTTCGGGTGGACCAATGGATCCACTAAAAGAAAAACCCATATCTGGAGCATCCCGCCCTTGCTGACATGGAGTCACTTTATTGCTTTGCCCCTTAGGGGAGGAGGGTGTGTGTGTGTGTGCTTGTGTGCGTGTGTGGGGAGGGGGGTTTCTAACCCAGCTGCAATCCATATCTCACCCTGAGTGTGTGAAACTAGCAAATAAACAATAATAGACTGCCCGCTGAGACGTGATGGACCCTTGGAGCCGGCGGCTGCCTTGCATGGGGCAAAACAACCCTGAGCACATGAAGCTCGCAAACAAAAGTGAAAGCTCATTAAAAAAAAAAAAACACAAAAGAGAGAGATCCCCTACACAGACACAGGCCCCTTCAGTACTGAGAGCAGTGGGGAAGTGGGGAGGGGGAAGGGCAGACTTAAATGTAGGACGAGGCATGAGGCTGAAGTTAGCTACTTATTCGGCCAGCTTCTTATTCGCAGGCTGAAGTTAGCTTCTTATTCAGCCAGCATCTTATTCGCTGATTGAAGTTAGCGTCTTAATCAGCCAACATCTTATTCAGCCAGCTTTATATTTGCAGGCAACATTTTATATAAAATGCAATTATAAATAATTCAATGAACTCCATTTTATGGGACTCTACATTGCCATACAGTGAATATGTTGTATTTGAAATACAAAACATACCATTATTACGTCTATTAGGATTTAGTCTGACATTAGCAACCTTTCCACCAAAACATGGGACAACTTTGCCACCATCACAATTTAAGTAATGGAATACTCCTTTAGAGAACTTGTTTGTAAGTTGTCTGAGCTGATCATAATTTGTGGCACCATATGGGTTGCGTTGACCTCAAAGCATCCCCGGGCAGTTATATTCTAATAAGTAAATCATATTTTCCTATAAGAAATTCACATTGGATCACAATCATTTTAAAAACAATCCATCCTCCTACAAGCTCCATAAGGACTTACACTGAGCCAAGCAATGTTACCACCTGTGCCCACTGTGCCACCCTCAAGCCAATGCATTCATATGGAGCTATTGATGAATAATTAACCTAGATTTCTCCCATCAAGATCAACTTGGCTCATTAATGTTCATCTTGATCCTAACACAGGAAGCTCCCGTCTACACTACCCATATGTAAATTGCCTGAGCTGAGCAAAATTTGTCACAACAGGTGGCACCAAACTGTTTTCCCGCACCTAAAAAGCATTCCTATATAGTTAAATGCAAATAAGTAATTGTGGTTCTCTTATAGGAAAAACACATTGCTCACAAACATGTATTTTGTTTTTCACCCATACCACATCCCCCTACAAGCTCCATAAGGTTTTAGCCTGAGCCAGGCAACGATTCGACTTGTGCCCACTGTGCCACTTACAAGGCAATGCCTCCCTAAGGAGTTATAAACGAACAAGTAACCATCCTTTCTCCCATGAAGATCAACTTGACTCACTGATTTTCATATTGATCCTAATAAAGGAAGGTCCCCTCTATACTTCGGATATGTAAATTGCCTGAGTCAAGTTACATTTTTCACAAAAGGTGGCACCAAACTGATTGCCCTCACCTCAATGCATTCCTATATAGTTGCATGTAAATAAGTAATTGTGGTTCTCGTGTAGGAAAAAAACACATTGGCTCTCACACACGTGTTTTGTTTTTCAAACATACCACATCACCCTACAAGCTCCATAAGGATTTAGCCTGAGCCAAGCAACAGTCCCACTTGTGCCTACTGTGCCACTTTCAAGCCAATGCGTTCCTAAGGAGGTTTGAACGAATAAGTAACCATCCTTTCTCCCATGAAGATCAACTTGGCTCACTAATTTTCATATTGATCCTAATAAAGGAAGGCCCCCTCTATCCTTCTGATATGTGAATTGCCTGAGCCGAGCTAAATTTGTTACAACAGGTGGCACCAAACTGGTTGCCCTCACCTATAAAGTTACATGACAAATAAGTAATTGTAGTTCCTTTATAGGAAAAACACATTGGCTCACAAATATGTATTTTGTTTTTAAAATATACCACATCCCTCTACAAGCTCCATAAGGACTTAGCCTGAGCCATGCCACGGTTCCACTTGTGCCCACTGTGCCACTTTCAAGCCAATGCATTCCTATGGAGTTATAATCAAATAAGTAACCATCCTTTCTCCATGAAGATCAACTTGGCTCACTAATTTTCATAATGATCCTAATAAAGGAAGCTCCCCTCTACACTTCTGATATGCAAATTGCCTGAGCCGAGCAAAATTTGTCACAACAGGTGACACCAAACTGGTTGCCCTCACCTCAAAGCATACCTATATAGTTGCACGCAAATAAGTAATTGTGGTTCTCTTATATAGGAAATCGCATTGGCTCACAAATATATATTTTGTTTTTCATAAGTACCACATCCCCCTACAAGCTCCATAAGGATTTAGCCTGAGCCATGCCATGGATCCACTTGTGCCCACTGTGCCACGTTCCTGGAAAGGTCCTCAGAGCTGCTACTAAAGGCATTGGAGACCACAGGTTCTAGAGGCCCCACTTAGACCCTTGACCCTGCTTGCAGGTTAGTCAGCTCCCCGCGCCGCACAGCTCCACCTGTGTGTGCCTGCCTCTGTGCCCACTGCTGCTGCTCCATAAGTTTGCAGCCCCCACTTCCCTGCATGTATTGTTCTGCATTGCCCTATATCCTTTGTGTTGACTTGTTGACTGTTTTGTGGCGTTTTAAATTACTTTCTGTTGCCCCTTTGTTAACTGTTTTTTGGTGCCCCTTCCCCCGTCCCCCTTTGCCTTCTCTTCCCGCCGCTGCCTCACTGTGGCCCCACCCCCCATCGCTCACCCATTTGCCGCCTCGCTCCCACCTCCTAGCTGCTCCTCCCTCCCACCTCCCCTTATATGGCGGATGCTGCGCGGCCGTGTCGCTGGCGTGCCGAAGGTGCGCCTAAGGCAAGCCTGTCTATGCCCTTCCGCGCCTGGACCACGCCCAGTGGCAGAACCCCTGTGAACGCCACGACGACCATCTCTGCTTCGACTCCAGCACCCTCCACACACTCAACGCCAGACGACTATGCACCTGCTGCCTGGCCACCTCGAAGCGCACCCAAGGACCCTTCTCCACACTGCAGCCTCACCAGCATCTGGCCCACCAACCCACCTACCTAAGAACCCAACTACCTCAGATGCATTCTTCTCAACGGCCGCTCCGCCTGCAAACACGCTGTTGAACTCTGGGACCTACTCGACTCCAACACCTCAGACGTCGCCTTCCTGACGGAGACCTGGCTGAACCCCTCCTCGGAACCTGACATCGCCATAGCCATCCCAGAAGGCTATAAGATCACCCGCAAGGACCGCACCAACGGAGTAGGAGGAGGAATCGCCATCATCCACAGGAACACTCTCAAAGTCTCAACAAACACCGATGACACCCTCAGCACCGCCGAACATCTGCACTTCTAGATCCACACCGCCCCCACACCACCCTCAGAGGAACCCTCATCTACAGACCCCCGGTCCCCGACCACAGTTCAGCGACTCCATCGCCGACTTCATCAGCGCGCACACCCTCGCCTCCACTGACTACATCCTCTTAAGGGACCTGAACTTCCATCTCGAGAACAACGACAACTCCAACTCTTCCACCTTGATCGACAACCTCGCCAACCTCTGACTCAGACAACTTGTCACAAAAGCCACTCACTCGGCCGGCCACACGCTTGACCCCATCTACTCCGCAAGTGCCCACGTCTCCTTCAACCACACCACCGAGCTCCACTGGACCGACCACCGTTGCATCCACTTCACCTTCCGGAAACCCACCACGCACCACTGCACCGAACAGATGCCGCGCCACTGCTGGAGCAAAGTCACCGAAGACCAGCTATCCACCACCCTTGCAGACCCGACCAATCCCCACGCCGCAGCCCACAACCTCGGACAGTGGACCAACGACTGCGCCAACACCCTCGCCCCGCTCAAGAAACCCTCCAACAGCCACGCCAGCAAGAAAGCCAGTTGGTTCACTGAAGACCTCCGGGACTCCAAGCGAACCTGCCAAAAACTGGAGAAGAAATGGATCCGTGAACGAGCACCGGAAAGCTACGCAGCCCACAAGAACGCCACCCGCAGACACCACCACCTCATTAGATCCGCCAAAAGGGCCTCCTTTAAAGACCGCCTAGACAACAATGCACACAGCAGCAAAGAGCTCTTCAATATCGTGAAGGAACTCTCCAACCCCAGCTCCAACACCAACGACAACCCACCTTTGCAAGACCTGTGTGACTCACTGGCCCCCTTCTTCCACCGCAGTATCATAGACATCCACGACAGCTTCAACGCTGCGACTGCAGCACTCATCCTCCTGGACCTGTCAGCCGCCTTTGACACGGTCTGCCACCGCACACTACAAACACGCCTCTACGACGCCGGAATCCAAAAGAAGGCCCTGGACTGGACCACCTCCTTCCTCTCTGGCAGAACACACAGCGTCCGCCTCCCCCCTTTCGCTCCGAAGCCACCGAGATCATCTGCGGCATACCCCAGGGCTCATACCTCGAACCCAACGCTGTTCAACATCTTCTTGGTACCGCTCGCCTGTGTCGCCTGACTGCACAACCTCAACATCATCTCCTACGCCGATGACACCCAGCTAATCCTCTCCCTCATCAAGGACCCCCACACCACCAAAACCAACCTCCACGAAAGAATGAAGGCCGTCGCCGACTGGATGAGGAACAGCCGACTCAAGCTGAACTTGGACAAGATGGAGGTCCTCATCCTCGGATCCACCCCCTCGACCTGGGATGACTCTTGGTGGATGACTACACTAGGAACAGCTCCAACACCCACCGACCACGCACGCAACCTAGGGGTCATCCTCGACACCACCCTCTCCATGACGCAGCAGGTAATTGCTGTCTCTTCCTCCTGCTTTAACACCCTCCATATGCTCCGCAGGATACACAAGTGGATCCCTACCAAAACGAGAAGGACGGTCACCCAGGCCCTCATTGGCAGCAGACTGGACTACAGAAACGCCCTCGGCCAAACTCCTGAAACAGCTCCAATGCATCTAGAATGCCTCCATACGCCTGATCCTCGACATCCCTCGCCGCAGCCACATCACATCCCACCTGAGAGACCTGCACTTGCTCCCTGTCAACAAAAAGATAACCTTCAAGCTCCTCACCCATGCACAGAAGGCACTCCACAACACCTGACCAGCGTACATCAACAGCCGACTCAGGTTGTACACCCCCTCCCGCCAGCTCTGCTCTGCCGACTGCGCCCTAGCCACTGTCTCCCGCATCCAAAGAGTGACCGCTGGCGGCAGATCATTCTCCCACCCCGCGGCCAAGACATGGAACACCCTCCCCATCCACCTACGACAGACCCAAGACCTACTAACCTTCAGAAGACTCCTCAAGCCCTGGCTCTTCGAACAGTAGCAGCATTACTCCCCCTTAGCGCCTTGAGACCCTCACGGGTGTGTAGTGCGCTTTACAAATGCTTGATTGATTGATTGAATGATTGATTGACTTCGGAGTTGAGGGTCACAGCGTCACCTAGAATCGTGGCCCCCCACCCCCCTGAAGGGCCCACAACTCCTGATCAACCTCTACATAGGGCCCTGACACCTCACGGAGGCCTGAACACGATGACCACCAGCAAAGGGAGAAAAGACAGGTCAGTGAAAGACATGCTTTTTAAAACTCCCAAACCCTCCTCCAAGGACCACATCCAACAACGGAATGCGGATGTTTAAAATCCAATAAATGAAAGATGGATACTTAATTGCTGTATCCAAGGGGTAGATTTATTGATTAAATGAAGTTACAAGGTGGACAGGTACAGCTTATAATATAGATGGTAAGTTCCAATAAAGGCTTCAGTAAAGGCCCCACCGGGAACAGCTGCCCTGCTGCTCAGCCTCCATGGTAACTGAAAGAACACTTAAACATACACAGATAGAACTAAGGATGACATCATAGAGACAGGCTGAGCAGCAAGTACAAGAGACTAAGAAAGGACAAGAAAGAGAGAAGAGTAGGGAGAAGCAGGATACAACAGGATGACCCATGGGAAACATGCTGACCAGAGGCGACAATCAACTGCACCTTCACTGAGTCATTGTTCTCGACCCTACGGGAAGACCTGCAATCGATAAAGAAGGAGCTGACCAGTAAATTGAAGGAGGTCCGTAGGGATATAGATTCTCTAGGTGACCTGATCAACACCCTGGAAAAACATGAGACCAGTAGAGTTGAGGAAATCAAATATCTTCAACAAGAGGTAATACGCCTACGCAAGCAAAATGTGGATCTCACAGAAGATTTAGAAAACTTCTCCCGGTGCAACAACATCCGCATTAAGGGCATTGAGACCGGAGTGGAGGACACAAACATAGAGGACTTCGTCTCTGATCTCTTTCGTGCAATTCTAGGGGAGACACCAGACTTTGAAATTAAATTAGACTTCACACACCGGGTGGGCCCCAGAAGAGCCGTCCTAGCCCCACCCACTGATATTTTGACGTGCATTCACGACTTCCCTCTTAAGGAATGCATTCTTCTTAAAGCTAGGGAAAACCCCACATTTCAGTTCAAGGGCCAAAAACCCACACTTTACCAGGATTTGACTCTGTCTAAATTGCAGAAGCGCAAAGTTTTCTGGTACATCACTGTTTACTTGCGGGCCTCTGGGGTCTCCTACTCCTGGGGCCACCCAATCAGATTCTCAACCAAAACTGAGTCAACATGGTTTCGGACATAAAAATCCTTACTCTAAATGTTAAAGGGCTGAACAACCAGATTAAACAAAGGGCTATCTTATCCTATTTAGAGAATTCAGGCACCCACATTTGCCTTCTACAGGAAACCTACCTTCTGGGTGGGAATACTTATAGGGCTCTGATCGAAGGCCTTCCCATTTCAGTATTTTTCCCCCAGCAGGGGTGGCGATTCTTGTCTCTCATTCCTTTAGAGGAAAGGTGGGTCCCAAACAGGCTGAAATCAAAGGAAGACTCTCAGCCCGCTCTATCACCATAGATACACAAACTTTCGCACTAGGCTCAATCTATGCCCCAAATGAGAGACAGGAGGCTTTCCTCTATTGGGCGGTGAGAGAATTGACCAGCTCACCAGACAGGCAGGTGCTGAAGGGTGGGGACATTAACATGGCCCTTGAAAACAACTTGGACTGCTCGGCCCAGTGGCAGGGACAATCAGGGGCCCTCGAGAGATGAGGCAAGATGGGGCTGGTGGACCTCAGGCGGACCCTACATCCCCATAACTCAATTTATACATTATATTCACATGCACATAAGACGTACTCTAGTCTTGATAATTTTGTAGGATCCCGAGAATTGCTTCCCCTTGTTCAATCCTCAGATATAGAACCTCAGCCACTCTCGAACCATGCAGCAGTGACCCTTACGTTAGATACCCCGTTCGCAGCAGACCCTCCCAAACATGGCGGCTATGCGACACATTACTTCAACTGCCCCCCGTGGTACAGCAGCTCACAAAAACACTAGAAGTGTTCCTGATCCTCAATAACACCCCAACACGTCCATCACCGCCCTGTAGGAAATACTCAAGGTAGTGGCACAAGGGGCCCTTATTGCAATTTTCTCTGCGGATAACAAAATATGCAGGGACAAAAGAGACAATCTTACTAAACAAGTGCGCAAGCTGCTTTGCAATCACAAGAGGACGGGCCTCCATGGGTCTGGCGTCAGCTGGAAGCTGCGCAATCACAGCTAGCTAACGAGGGCATGGACAGAGCAGAGTACGCTGCCCAGCCACAGAGACATCCCTTTTACGTGGGGGGAAAACAGATGTGGATGGCTTCTAGCTAACAAACTACGGGCGCAAATCCAGGAGGCCAGAGTTCAAACGGTGGGGTACGAGACTGGCTCTGAACACACTGATGTCTTGTACAAAACACAGAAAAGGTGATGGGATGCACACCAGTAATCGTACATTAACAATTTAGTCGCATTTTAATAATTGAATGCGTGCTCACTGATATGTGTCATGCCCAAATGGCACTATGTGAATATAACTTCCAAGGATGGGGCACCATGGTACCCCAACCAGTTCCACAGCTACATTACGCCACATTGGCGATAATATTCCTTAATTATTCCATATATTCCATATTTTCATCGTTTTGATTTCCCACTTTTTTCTCAACTTATTCTTCAACTATTTCAACCATTTTCTGAGTCCACACGTGGAATTTTAAATGCCATTTTTGAGTTTTCTAATGTTCCCCCAGTGCCCATCCGGACCTCTTGAAAGAATACGACTGAAGCAAAAGTTCATCGAGGCAGCGTTTATTCAATAAAAACCCAATGCATTTTGGGCCAAAGGCCCTTCTTCAGGGGTCACTATAAATAATCAGAACAATCAACAATTAATATCCCTGAGGGATGAGGCAGGGGTGTCCACTCTCACCCCTCCTATTCGCTCTTTACATGGAGCCCATGGCACAAAGGGTACGGGAGATTCCCCTGATTAGAGGGGTTTAGTATCTGAAAGAAACACGTTAGTTATACATTCCTTACCTTAGAATTACCCCCATGCTCAGACTGGATCCGGAAAGGTTTTTCTTCAGCAGTACCTCTGCACGTCGGAAGGTGGCATTGGTCAGCTCCGCGTTCGTCGTCGGTGTCGTGGTCGCCGGGATGACGTCACCGCAGCTACTTAGATGCCGCCCTCGCACACTGTTGTCAGTTCTTTCTTTTTCCGTGCCAGCCAGCGCAGATCTGGGAAGAGCTGTACCTCAGTAATTTTTTGACTACCTTTTTATCGACTTTTGTCGGCGTCTTTTTGAGTCTTTGACTTCGTAAGGTGCATAAAGGATGCCCGGTTTTAAGGCCTGCAGATCCTGCCTTTGCATGATGTTGGTGACAGATCCGCACCTCGGGTGTCTTTTCTGCCTGGAGCGCCACCATGACCCCAAGTTGTGCTCCGACTGCCAGTTGTTGACGCTGAAGGATTTGCGGGATCAGTCTCGAAAACTGCTTGAACACTGGCAGTCGGCTCCATGCCTATCAAGGTCCCAGTCCAAAGGTAGGCCGAGGGACAGGTCACAGAGCCATCGTCATTCTGGCTCGAAGTCATCCAAGTCTTCGCACTCAAAGTGGGGTAAGTCGAAGCATAAGAAGATTGATCAGCCAATCCGAAGAGGCGCACGGATGGTGCCCGTCCCAAGGTTCCACGCGCGTAGCCTGAAGGGTTTGTTGTGTTTCGATTTAGATACCCATACATAGGTTTCCCAAATCATGCCCTTATATAGGCACAACTCTCATTTGCCCTTATTTAGGCATAGAATTCCAGCCCTTATTTAGGCATTGCCCATGCAAACCAAATACAGGCATGGTCACCTACATCCGTCCATCCCATGTCACAACAAGTTCTTGGAAAACCAGAATCTTAAGCCTTTAGACCTTCCCCTGCTTGGATTATTGATTTCTCCAAGAACTCATTTATTATGCATGAACAACTATTCCTTAGGGGTTCATTCATGAGGTTCCCATACCCGACTTTTACGTCAATGCTAGCATTCCTAAACACCTTCAAGATATAAATATACCTGCACTTACCCTGGCGAACCACGGCTAGGCTACACAGCCGGATACGACTCGCCACGGCAAGTTCAGAAGGAATTAGAGTCCCCGCCTGACGCACTGACCAGACGCTGTCATCCTCCTCGCAGAGAATCCAGCTCCCGTGTAGATAGGTAGATAATTCTTTATTGTTTGATTATTTAAAATCTTACAATATTGTAAACACATACAATTTACTGTAGTATATAAAACCAATAAAAGCCATTGCACCATAAAATTAATTAAATTTCATTAAACTACTTCATTTTTAAAACTTAATCTCCTAATTTTGTTTTCGCTGTTATTAGTAACCTCACAAAGGTAGCGTTCATATCTATATCATTCGGTTGAAGACATTTCAATGCATGCCTGATGTCCTTATTCCACGTAGATTAAAAGGTAGTTTAAGTAAAGATCTTCTTTCGTTTTGGAGTCCAGGACAAATACATAAAAGGTGGACAATGTTCTCCTCTCCCTTTTTACAAAGTCTGCATAATGTGCCACTTTCAGTGTTTTTCCACGGGGGAAGATGACAAAGTCCCGGGAGTATTCCAAATCTTGCTTTGAGTAGAACTTGTTTATTTTTTTCCGACCAGGGTGTTTCCAAATATTGTTGCACCTTCTTTTTTTTGTATTCATTTATTATTGTCCAAGAATGTTTTCTTTTTGTTAGAATATCTTTGTCCTTTACGAGGGATAGTTGGTTTGTAGTTTTATTGATTATTTTTTTGAACGATGTGTTGTTTATCGTATTATTCCAGATTGTATTAACCGCAAACTCCTCTATCGCTTCCTTAAGATAATTCCATGCAGTTGACTTAACATTATTATTAATTTCTTTCCACAACAGCTGGGATATCTGAATATCGTGATCATTTTTTATCCGATTCCAGGTTTTAATGAAGTGACCCTTTCTCACATAATATTGGTTGTTTAGACCGAACTCCAGTCTAATTTGTGCAGACGAGGCATTCGTTGGGAGATGGAATAATGATTTGAATGTTCTAGATAGAGCATTATTTATTAATTCAGTATCCTTTCCCATTAATGATTCACTGCCATATGTAATGGTTGGTAGCCGTCTTGCCCCTATAATCTTCAAAAGCGGCCCATATGTGAGGTTGCCAAGTGATTTTTGTAAGATTCTAAATGCTGCAGTCAAGGCGTTTGTCTTCCTTTGGATATCCCTTTTTTGTGGCTGATAGTTGCCCTTCTCATCAAATAGTACACCCAAATACGTATATACTTCAACTTGTTCCAGTTGGTTGTTCTCCATGTACCATTTACTTTTACGTCTTAGTTTTATGTTCTTGGTGACTACCATGATCTTGGTTTTAGTCTCATTTATCTCCATCCCGTTTTCCTTTGCGTACTTGAATTTTCGATTGATTAAACGCTGTAGTCCCACTTTAGTATGACTTAGTAGGATGGCATTGTCTGCATAGAGCAAATTAGAAATATGCATACAAGCTAGTTTCGGAAGGTGTGCGTTTAGTTCATCCAAGGTCTCAGTTAAGTCCGCCAAGAACAAATTGAAAAGGAGTGGGGCTAGTACATAGCAACAGGACCATTGGAATCTTTTTTTCTTGGAGCTTTTTCCATAATAAGTTTCTTTGGACACGATCAAAGGCAGATTTAAAATCTACAAAGCATAGATACAGGGGTTGTTTGACTCTGATTGCTTTGTCCATTAGAAGAGATAATGCCAGGATATTTGTCATTGTCCCCAGCCATTTAATAAAGCCTGTTTGATTCAAAGGCAGTATTTTATTTTTTTATGCCCATTCATTTAAATTAATGAGCAAAATCCTAGCAAACAGCTTGGCATCTGTGTCTTGTAGGGTAATAAGCCTATAATTTTCCGGAAGTGCCCAGTTTCCTTTTTTAAAGATTGGTGTAATTAAAGACCCTCGCCATGACTCCGGGATGACACCTTCCTTGAATAGCTTTTCTAAATATGCTGCCCATAGATCTGGATTTTCTTTGTAGAGAGAAAATGGGATGCCATTTGGTCCAGGTGCACCATCTTTCTGTTTTTTAATTAACTTTATCAGTTGTTCTTTTGTTATAATAATTTGTGCTTCCGTATTACAGTCATAACTGTATGTAGGTTGTGGTTAGTTTTTTGTCGTTATTGAACCATTCTGGTTTAGATGTTTTCTAAGAAATGTGATCCATTCTTGCTCCGTTAGTGAATATGAAACCACCAATTTGTTTGGTCGAATCAGTCCATTTATGATCTTCCAGAACTCTCTTGCATTTGTTTGTTTACTTGCATGGAATACTTTTGCCCAGAATACTTGTTTTACTTGTTTTTTTTTGTTCCCTATTAACTTCTTTAAGTTTTGATTTAGAGATTTCAATTTGCCTAGTATTTTCTTGTTAGCGACAGAGTTCTTAATTTGCCTTCTTAACATATTTCGAGCTCTTTTTAATTTCATAATTGTATATGGAAGGTTTATACATGTTTTCTTTTCCTTTCGTTCCGCATTGTGGTTCATTTTATTCAATCGCATTTGAGGTTGAAATTGGGGTTTAACAAGCTTCTTGGTAAAATATACCCACTGTTCTGTCGATGTTTTCAATGTGGAATCATTGAAGCAATTCTCTATTATTCTCTCAACTTCTTCATTCGTCGCATCCTTATTCTGGACAGTGCAAAACAATTTTTTTTATAGTTTACAGTTCCAATGTACCCTGGGGCTGTTTGGTAAGGTTGGTTTGTATTAGTCCTACTATTGGTTGTTATTATCTGCTGGCAATGATCACTCTCCGTGACTTTCTCTAGGTGATATGAGATAATGTTCTGAAAAATATTAAGTGATGTCATTGTGTAATCAATCCTTGACCTTGCATTGTGCGTAAAATATGTATAGGCTCGTGGCATATCTGCTTTAAATCTACCATTAAGAATTCGCAGACCCATCGCTTCCATATCTTTAACAAATTGTATACCTATTTTGTTACTGTGGGAGTTAATCTCTTTTCCTAGGTCCAGATGGGGGATTGCCCATTGATGATCTTGTGATTGAGAAATATCATCCCTTATAAAAGGTGACATTAAATTTAGGTTAAAGTCCCCAGTCAACATATAGTCTGCTAGAGGGTCTTCCAGTATTTGCTCCAATAGAAGTTTACTAAGTGTTTCACAAGTAGATTCCCTACTAATGCGTGTTGGCTGAATATATACATTAATCAAATATAAAGACTTTAGTTTCTGATTAGTTGTTTTATATTTCAGTTTGATTATTAAAATGTTCCTACTATTTAGGTCCAGTCGCTCTTGCTCAACCTGTAGGTCAGTCGCAATAAATGTTGCTAACCCCGCGTTTGGTCGACCAAATTTATGGATTTTATTTGCATATTCAAAGTGACCTATATATCCATGTAACATAAATGGTTTGATTTCCAACGTTTCCTGTAAGAAAATAATCTGACATGGGAGCGATATGGAGTCTATGCATGCATTGTGAATCTTTGTTCCCAATCCATTTATGTTCCATGAGCAACATTCTTAGTTGTCCCATCTCTATTGCTTTAAATGTGGGGATCTTAGTTCTATTCGCTCATTGTTCCTTATTGCTATGTAATGCCAGGGTGATACATTTTTTATTAATTTCTGAATTTTTTCCTAATTTCGTTTGCGGTAATGTTACTGCCGCTTTCTTAGGGGATCTGCCCCGTGCATTTTTTAGTACGGGAACTATTTGCCTGTCTATTTTTACCTGCTGTACCTGATTTTCATCGCTAATAAGCGGAGTCGGATAAACCTTTGGGACTTGCTTGGTAATTATTATGCCCCAGGCTTTAAATGTCTTTTGTTCAGTTAGAATCTGTTCTGCTATAGCCGGTGACTTTAATGTGATTATAGTGGGAGCCTGGAGACTATGTTTTCCTGTCATAAATTCAATAGAGTCGATAGCATCACTCTCAATTTTGAGTAAAGATGGAATAGACTTAAATAATCTAAGTATATTCCCTCGATTTAGTGTATCTTGCCTACCTCTAGATTCAAATTCTGGTGTAAAAATAAGTTGTACTTTGTCATTTGGTAGTTGGTTATTATGAACATCTGTTACCTTGGCTTGCTTTATTTTATAGGTAATTCTTTTTACCCCTTCCCTAGTTTCAATAAACAAATGATCCCAATCTGGCAATTTTGTAATCATTTTTTCTTCCTCACTCTCATTTGTTTTTTCATCAGCATACTGGTTTTGATGCTGAGTGGTTTTTAGCGTTACTTTTATAGGGGTACTATCCTTCCTTCTTTGAGAACTGTAGGTGATCGGGCTAATATCCTCTTCCTCATCTCCTTCTAGTAGTTCGACCTCAGCTTGAGATGGACTAACTAAGGTCCTTATGTCCGCCTGCTGTTCTAATCTTATACTTTCCTCCATTGGTGGATCTTGAGCTATATTCAACCCTTCACCCTTATGCTTTACTTTCCTCAGTTTAGGGATTTCATCCCGATTGTTTTGTTCCATCCCTATTTGCTTTGTTTTAACGCGTTTTACTGGTATTTCTTTCCTTAATGGTTTGTATTCAAATATAGCAAAATACTTGTTATTGCCATTCCTATTAGGTGATGGGATCTTTTTATCCTCTCTTGGTAAATCATTTCCTATATCATGTCTATTCGCGTCTATGGTTGTTATCTGGTTATCGTCCGATTTGATTGCGGGACAATGTTTAGTTTTTACGTTTTTCCTTGCTTTGCGTAGTTTTTTCCTTTGGCGTTTTGACAGCATGGTGAGGCCATCGGTGTCCTGATTCTTATATTCCTGTTATACCCTTGTTTCAATACTAGTAGCTTCATCCCATATTTGGTCCAGTAATTGTACATCTTGTGTTGGCATTTTTTCAACTTGTACATTAAGTTTTATCTGCGATTTTCTTATAGATGTTACTTCTGGGCCCTCATGGCTTTCAGTGCAGCTGATATATTCATTATCAATCTTATCAATCATTCTAGTATTTTTAGTATTATCTTTCACTTTTTCATAGACGTTTCCATTTTTCTTTTGAATGTTCCTTTTTGTATCTTCGATTATGCTATGCAGAACCTCTGGTATTGCTGCTAGTTTGTCTATAATCGGTGAGTAGATATATTCCGTGGTCATTTTTTCATTATCTTTCTGCGCTCTAAATATCAGGCCATTAAGCTGAGCAAGTTTATTGTCAATCCCCGCAACTGTGTTTGCCATCATTTTTAAAAGATCAATTTGAATATCTATTTTGTTGGATTGATATTGTAATGCTTCCAGTGTGAGAGTCGAAGTTTGATAGAAAATATCCCAAGTTATTCCCATATCTTGTTGTTTTATTCCCATTTGATTATTTTGTGGTGTGTTGCCATTTTGATATTTATTATCCGAGGAGGTTGCATATTCTGCCCTGGAAATATCATTTGTTTTTGAGTCGTAATCATTAATTACTTTATTCACTGACTCTTCCCCCCCATTTGGGTTATCTTTTCTTATTCCGTGATGGCCATTGTCTTCTTGGATGTCAATCCCGGTTTTATCACTGTGATTGCTCAGTTGTTTAGGCAATATTTCTTCAGGAACTATATGCAACCTTTTCTTGATTTCTACATTTACTTCTATAGGAATCATTAACAGTTTTTGTTCCATCCTACCTCCCAGATATGCTAGATTGTCTTCAAGAGAATTGAAATCAGAGGTGTTTACAAAGCCATTTGTGTCCATAATCACTTCCTCTGATATACTTGTTGTACCTGATATATCCATTTCTTTTGATTTTTCTTGATGAATTGCCACTGGAGATATCGTTACACTTAATATATCTTTGTCTGTGATTTGGAATTCGTTATCATTTTGTTCCTTTGTCATGCTTTCAAAGTTACACTTTCCGTTTTGTAGGCTATTTTGTGTTGGGAAGCTGGAAACCAAGCTTTAAAGAGTTTGCTACAGAAAAGTTATCGCATCCCCGACAGTGCGAGGAAATTCCCGCCACTGCGGAGGTCGAGATCGTCGCAGCGCCTGTTGCTGCTGCTAAAGACGTCGCATCCTTCCCTTACGGGAAGATCACCATCGCTCCGAGTATCGTCGCAGAGCCTGTCATCGCTGGGTGAGATCGCTGCACCGCTTGCTTGCGGACCACATCACGTCGCTGCGAACATCGTCACAGAGCCATCGCATCGAGGAGCTGCGAGAGAGAGAGATCGCCGCTGGATCGTGCATTGTCACCCCGGAGGTCGTCGCAGCCCCTACGAGATCGTCGCATCATGCCTTTGCGAGAACAAACTTCCTACGGAACCTACGCACCGGAATCCATACAAGTGGCCTTCCTCCCCATACAGACCGGATTCGTTGCAACACGCCGCTGCTGCAGCGGGGCTGTGGCAAACGTCTCCCCAAGGTCTCAGGAGCAACGCATCGCTTGTTTTCCACCGCACCAGCTTCTGCTTTTGGAACTTTGTCGCAACTAAAGGTACTGTTGGCTAAACGTGACGCAACTATGAACTTTTCACGCAACTGTGAATTATTTTATCGCAACCTTAAGAACTCTATTGCAACCGTATTCTTGAAATGTGTATGTTGGATTTTTGTTGTTTTGGTCTTGTGTAGTTTAGATTAAATACCTTTATTTTTCTAAACAGTTGTGGAGTCAGTTTGTGGTGTTTTCACTGTGTTACTGTGAGTTTTGGTACAAATACTTTACACATTGCCTTTGATTAGCCTTGACTGCTCGTGCCAAGCTACCTAGAGGGTGAGCAGGGGTTAGCTCAGAGGGGTTCCTCCTTACCCTGACTAGAAGCAAGGGTCCCTATTTGGACAGTGGTACCTACCTCTGCCAACTAGAGACCCCCAGTTCTAACATTATGTATAAGATACTACTAGCTTAAGATGGCGCACAGTATTTAACTACCCTATTGGAAGTCAGTTTATGAGCGAGATTTGCGATATCATTTCATATAATTCACTGTGCTCTTGGTTGTTGTGAATAGCACTATATATGTATGGGTATCATATAGATAATATCTCTAGACTTCACTGTTACGGCCACTAAAACTTTAACCACGGACATCAGTCTAAGATGACGCCCAATAACGACTGACTCAGATTGAGGTCCGTTTTCAGTGTTTGCGCAAAATGTCATTATCGCGTAACCTGGAAGACGGAGCTGCTCGCCTGTACACGGGCTGAACGCGACTGAGAGGTTCACATTATTCTTGATACGAGATAAGAGATTTCTCTCCGTGACACACTCTGAGGTATTTACTTTTGAGAGTATGACTTAAGAACTCATTTTGACCCCCGCTCCTCCGTTACTATTACAGGTGAATGAGGACATTGTCTTACAGCGCTATTGCTATATACGTGACTTTGTAGTCCATAAAAGTGGCCTGATTTGCTTTTTATAGTGGTATTATAACAAACTTTGGAATAGAGGAGTTTCTGTGATACTTACTTACGGTAAGAGTTAATTTGGTTGTTTTTACGATACACAACTAGTGACTCTGTTGCCTGTGGGCTCTAGCATACGTGATGATACTGTTTAGATTTTGTGCAAATACATGGGGATAAATGAGACTAATCAGGACATCACATGATTTTGGTCTAGACCGAATTTGCTGTTTATATTTGACTGACACATGGAAACTGTTCACTAGACTTTGAAGTTGTGATTAACTTATCATGAACCTTTGAGGACGGAGATAACTAGCGTGCAACAACTCCAGCGAGGTAGGACCTTTTGTTTTGGTCATTCATGGCAATCTTAAGATAGACAATTTCTAAATAAACCTTGCCTCGCATACTCTGTTTAGTAACAAGCAATTTTCCTCTACTCCATCAGGCAATATAACTGTGAGAAGTCTAAGGTACTGGCATCAAAATTGATGCACGATTTATATATTTTTACACATTAATTACATAAATTTAAAACACTTTGGTCATTGAGGTTGTTTTAAAATAATGGATATATGATCACGCTGTCACTTTGAATTAGATGTTAAAGATATTACCTGGATATGTGTGTATTTTTCAAGATTTATGTTTATGCTCCAGGTTGTGAGTTTGATACCTGATGATAAGAGAAGACTCTTAAATATTATACACTGCACATTTTGACTAGTTCCTTTGCACGTGGTTGCAGTAATGTGGACTCTAACAGCATAGACCTAAGAAGCTAATTTGTGTATTACAAATGTAAATTCTGTATTATTTCCAGCCCTGACGAAACCGCAGGTTAACCCAACCATGGCGAAACGCGTTGGCACAAGGGATTGGAATGTGATGAAAATAAAGAAAAGAACTACAAGAGCCCCACTGTTTATCTTCGAGAAATTTATTTTGTGATATTTACATAACTAAGACTCTAAATGTGTGCTTGTGTGCTCCAAAAACCACTGTTTTTACCACTCCACTCTAGGCCACTTCACTCTACTCTGAAACAATCTACTGTACGCCAATGCACTCTGTGCCACTACACTCTATACCACTGCACTCTACACTGCAGTAATATAATCTGCACTACTGCTCTCTATGCCACTCTACTCTATGCCACTACACTGTACCCCAATGCACTCCACAGCACTACACTCTACAACACTGTACCCTGCAATACTGCACTCCCTGCCTTCAAATTCTACACCACTCTACTCTGCACTACTGCACTCTATGCCACTGCACTAAGCAATATTTCACACTACGCCACTCCACTTTGAGCCACTTTACTCTGCACCAGTGTACGCCACTGCACTCTACTCCACTTTATGCCACTCTACTCTTCACCACTGCACTTTACTATACACCACTCTAATATATGCCACTGCATTCTGTGATGCAGTACTGTATGCCGCTGAATTCTATACCGCTGCACTCTACAGCACTATACTCTGCAACACTCTACACCAATGCACCACATATCAATCCCCTCTACTCTATGCCACTCCACTCTACCGAATACCACCACGCTCTACTCTACTCTGCACCACTCTACTCTACACCACTGCACTGTAAGCTGCTCCAAGCCACAGCACTCTAAACAACTGCACTCCACTTTGCACAACTTTATTCAATGCTACTGCACTCTATGCCAGAGAACTCCATACTACTGCACTCTGCATCGCTCTACTTTGCAACACTAATCTCAACAGCACTGATCTCTACCCCAATCTACTCTGCACTACTGCATTCTATAACAATGCACTCTACGCCATTCTACTCTGCATCACTCCACTTTACGTCACTGCAGTCTGCAGCACTGCACTCTACACCACAGTATATCTTTACTCTGCAATACTCTACAGCACTCTACTCTGCACCACTCAACACCACTGCACTCTTTGCCACTCTACTCTACTCTGCATCACTGCACACTATGCCCCTGTTCCATGACATCACTCTACTCTGCACCACTCCACTCTGCACCACTGCACTCTCTGCCACTAGTCGTGGCCCGTCCAGGTAAGAGTGGTGGGCGGTGGGGCAGTGTGGGGGGTATTTCGATGGACGATGACGAGGGGAAATTAATTATTTATTTAATTTTTCCTCGTCATCGTCCATCAAAATACCCCCCACACGATTCCACCACTCTTGCCTGGACAGGCCGTGGCTGTCTGCCACTAACCTATATGCAACTCAACACCACTGCACTCTACAATGCAACATTCTAATCTACGCCTCTGCCTTCTACGACACTGCATTGTATGCCACTGAATTCTATGCCGATTCACTCTACTCCACTGCACTCTGCGACAATATACTCCGCAACACTCTGCAACAATGCACACTACACCATCTGTTGCCCCAAACTTGCTAGTGATCGCCACCATCTGCTAGCTCCCTTATGCTGATACTGATCCAATGGTGTCAGATTTTGTTGAAAAGCCTTGGACCTGTGTTTGTCTGCCAACTCATCAAAGACCCTAGCTATGCTGGGGAAATTCATAGACGCTATTTGAACCACACTTCTTAACATCTCAACAGGGTGACAACGGTTCAGTCTCTGGGTGTCATATGCTCTTTCTTGCCCTCCAGAGGCCTAGAGTCAACTCATGTCGAATATCCCAAGGGAAACAAGTTAATTAGTCCGACCCTAGGGGTCAGGCACATTGCAATGCAAGCACTTTACTTTTTTCCTCGCTCCTTGCACTAACCCTGTGAACTTTCCATTAAGAGCAACCAGGACACTAGACCAGAAGAGAGAATACCCACTATTTTAAAGATGTTAATGTGTTAGCATTGTGGCAATCAAATAGTTTCAAGGCATTTTATGCACTCTTTTCTTTTTTTACCTCAAGGGTCATTAGAACGGCCCCTGTGGCCTAATATGCTGAAACACAAGCACCTCACATATTTTTTCTGATTGCATCACCTCTGTGGCCTTGCTTAGAGAAATCTGGCGGTAAGAATAAAAGAATGTTAATGTTGCTCACAAACAATGTTTTTTTTAATAAGAAGTACTGCAGATTGCTTTTTTTTACGTGCATTTAAATAGTCCATATTATTGCTCAAAGGACACTGCTTTGTTCTGATGCTTACATGCAATGATTTTAAGTAACTGAACATGAATAAATTGACTCACTCTACACCAATCCACTCTACTCTACGCTACTACACTGTTTGTGACTCCTCTTTATGCCAATCCAATACACTCCACTCTTTGCCACTCCGCTACACTCTACGACTCTCTTCTCCACTCTTTACCATTACACTACACTCTGTGACACTCCACACCACTATTTTAGCCATGGTGAACAGCAGCCTCGCTGGTACATAACATGGTTAAAACACATTGGCGATGGCCAATAGCCCTTCCATAGGTAAGACGTATTGGCTTTGCCAATGCTTGTCTTACTTCTTTCATGAAATTGGAATGAACCCTCTCAATTATACTGTGTTGGTCCCTTCATAAGGAGCCCTATGCAATTGTTTCTATTTGGATTTTTTTTTTTAAAAACACCCCAAATATTAGATGCCTCTATGTTACTGAGGTATATTTCCATTTCTTTTTTTTTGCTTTTACAAATCATTGATTTCAGTTGTTATTTGTTCTGATTTAGTTTATTGAATTTAACCATAATCAATAATTCCAGAATGCACTGATGTGCTACAGAAAAAAAGGCTTTCTCATCATCATAAAATTCTTTATTTCGGTAAAAGTACCAAAAAAGAAGCAAAGATTCAAGGGATGAGTGTCATACATATCAGTAAAAAGCAGTCAGTGCACATTGATAATAAAAGCAGTACAAGTAAAAAATAATGTTGCGTTTAAAAATTTAACTGTCAAACATGAAAACGCTTGAGGTTAAAAGCTACAGGTACTATATGGGTCTCGGTTTTAGTCGCAGGATTGAAGGAAAATAGGGATGTGTTTCTGCTATTTGCATGGCTGCAGGCCAAACGGTGCCGAATCTCTATTGCTTAGCCAGCGGCCGGGTAAATAGTGATGTTTTTCTGCTATTTGAACGGCTGCCAGCCAATCAGTGCAGAATCTTTACTATTCATCCTGCTAAATATTTAAGTTTTCCTTCTATTTGCACAGTTGTCAGATGAACAGTGCAGATTCTCTAGTATTTAACTAGTGGCTCGGTAAATAGTTTTCTTCTATTTGTACGGCTTCCTCCATCACAGTGCAAAATCTCTACTGTTTAGCCAATTGCCGGGTAAATAGTTAGGTTTTTCTGCTATTTGCATGGCTGCCAGCTGGGCAGAGCAAAATCTCCACTATTTAGTCAGTAGCTAGATAAATATTTAGGTTTACCTGCTATTTGGATGGCTGCCAGTCGGACAATGGTGAATATTCACTATTTAACCAGTGGCTGGGTAAATAGTGAAGTTTTTCTGCTGTTTGGACAGCCACCAGCCGCCAGCCGCCAGCCCCCAGCCGAAGAATTACGCATCTCTACTGATTAGTCAACGGCCAGGTAAATAGTGATGCTTTTCAGCTATTTGTACGGACACTGGCCAAACAGTGCAGAATCTCTACTGTGTAGGCAGCCGACAGGTAAATAATGAAGTTTTTCCACTATTTGCTACATCACCAGGCAATTAGTCCAGAATCTCTACTACTTAGCCAACGACCGGATAAATAGCGAAGTTTTTCTGCGATTTGCATGACTATCAGCCAAAAGGTACCAAATCTCGATTATTTAGCCAGGGACTGGGTAAATGAAATGAAATGAAATGAAATGAAAAGGGGACTTGTATAGCGCGATTGCTGCCCTGAGGCGTCCAAGCGCTGCAAGAACAGGGTGTCGCTCGGCTGAGATGCTCAGCTGGGGGAACTAGTAATAGGCCTTGAAAAGAAAAGTTTTTAATTCCTTGCGAAAGGAAAGCAGGTTTGGATTAGCCCTAAGATGAAGAGGGAGTGAATTCCACCGCTTAACGGCATTGTAGGAGAACATCCTGCCGCCAGCTCTGGTTCTCTTGATTCTGGGAACCGAGGCTAGGAAGGCCTGACTGGAGCGAAGGCATTTGTTAGGATGGTACGGTGTGATTATAAAATGGTGAAGTTTCTCTGCTATATTGAATGCTGCCTACCAAATAGTAAATCATTTCTACTATTTATCCAGCAGCCGAATGCATAGCAGAAAAGGAAATCACACTTTACCCGGCAGATGGTTACATAGACACTATATTAAGCTAAACTTTATATTCTTGCCCTTTGGGGTCTTGCTAAAGTATTGTCTGTTGCAAACAGCATTGTAATTAATATTTTACATGCAGTTAGAGTATGGATGGCCTGCCCCCCTATTCTTGTGTTTGTCCTGCCCAGAATAATAAGTCACTCTCAAACATGCATTGACTGGCTGTTTATCTCTGTCATTACATAGCAGACATCTAATATCTCTTTTTTCTCTGTGCCCATGCTCCTTCTTGGAGCCTGGAAACAATAAACATATGACAGGAGTACGGCTGGCCACCTCTCTCCACCACCCACTGATCAATGCTGCTAGAATTGGCTTCATAAAGGCTATTTGCTTTCATTAAGTCAGAATGGGCAGCAGCAAAGAGATACAATGTGATTCGATATTAAAATTAAATTTTTTGTATTGTTTAATATAGTTATACCATTTTAATATGGCCATCACTATGTATCTGGACGCAAGTACACAGGCCGTGGCAATCATCGCAAGTTGGCTGCTGCATTCCGAAGTGGCTGCCCAATAGTATTCGCTTTGTCAATGCTTGCATCATATAAGTATTAGAAAAGCCAATGGATGCATTGGTAATCATAAACTGATTGGCTTGGCAAAAACATGTTCATGTTCACAGCATCCCATCTAACTGTGTCCTGTCTTTGATCCTCTGGCATGAGCTGAGATTATGGTGTTAGTTCTAAAAAGGCTTCTCTGTTTTGGTGCCCCACTGACCTTGCCATCTGCCATCCAAATGTGGTAAATATTTTAGTAATTTACCTTGATCGGAATTTCTAAAATATCAATAAGGTCAAGCATGAAGAGCAGAGTCCATGGTGGTTAGAATTCAGGGTCTTTATTCAGTAACTCGAGTTAAGGGAGAGCTCCGTCACCTAAGGAGGCTCGGGAATAGTCTCTACTTTAATCAATGAAAAACATGACATTTGTACATTCTTGACATAGAAAAGAGGAAGGAGCTTCCCTTGAGCAAATTTCAGTTACTTGTGTTGTAATCATACAGAAGTCATGGCAGAAGCGACGTAACTGTGTCATAATCGCGAGGAAGTCACGGTAGAAGCAGAGTTTTGAGAAATGACCCTAGGCTGGTTCCTTAGATAAGAGAGAGAGAGATGGTCGTGACAGGATGTCTGATGTCATGTCTTAGCAAACAGGAGCTGTTTCTCGGAATTGGTTGTCGTTTCTTGGCAAACAGGGGCTTATTTCTCGGAATCGGCCTGACCATAAGAGTGTGTGGTTACAACAGGGGCTCGTTTCTTGGAATCGGCTTGACCATAAGAATGTACGGTTGCAGTTAGAAGAAGAAATGTGTTGTGTGCAACCTTACGTTTATGTGCCCGGGTTTTTCTAGTTACCATCATGATGAACTTGGGACGTGAAAGAGAGGGTGTATAATGGGACATAAATAACGAAAATATCCATTTTCCACATTCCCTCCGTGTCCCATAATATACCCTTTTAAGATTGTCTTTCTTAATCTACCTCTATGTTCATTAGGTTGTCCACTTGTTCCTGTAACATGATATTTTCCTTCTTTTTCTTTCTAGTTTGGGGTCTGGGAATGCAGGTAGTGATACAGAAACTACAGAGTACTGAGCCACACTGAATACAGAGGCAACAGGTGAAGAGAATGGCTAGAGCAAGACCTATTATCATAAGTGTCTTCCATCCCCATGAGGACAGGAGGCCCCAGAGCCATCCCGTCAGGGACCAGGCAGTAGTGTCTGTATCTAGTTTCCTGGAAAGTACATGAAGGCGGGAAATAGCAGAATACACAGAGGGTGCATTATCTGGAATATATATACAGCAGCTGGACCCGATCAGTTCACAGGATCACTGACATAATATCGAGGGACATAATATCGACTATCAAGAATATCGTTGACAAAATATCTACAGACAGAATATCGAGTTTGTATCTACAAACAGGTAAGTACAAAAATATCGAGTTAAAATATCGTTTACTAAAATATAGTTTATAAAAATATCGACTTTATTAAAAACAATGTTAAATTAAATTAATATTAAAAATTAATTACCAAAATATACTTAAAAATACTTAAATTAACTTATAATAATTAAATAATTAATGAAAGTTATAAAAACAAATTTTGACATCATATTTGTTAAAACATATACATATAGTAACATAATATAATTAAATAATATCCAATATTATTACCGTACAATAGCGTAAGTGTAAAAATTACTATTCCCACTCCAGAGAGTGCTACAGTAGGGAAAGCGTTGGATAGCGTTGGGATAAAAATTACTATTCCCACTCCAAAGAGTACAACAGTAGGGAAAGCGTTGGATAGCGTAGGGGTTAAAATTACTATTCTCACTCCAGTGGGTGCAACAGTAGGGAAAGCGTTGGATAGCGTAGGGGTAAAAATTACTATCCCCACTCCAGTGGGTGCAACAGTAGGGAAAGCGTTGGATAGCGTAGGGGTAAAAATTACTATTCCCACTCCAAAGAGTGCAACAGTAGGGAAAGCGTTGGATGGCGTAGGGGTAAAAATTACTATTCCCACTCCAAATAGTGCAACAGTAGGGAAAGCGTTGGATAGCGTAGGGGTTAAAATTACTATTCCCACTCCAAAGAGTGCAACAGTAGGGAAAGCGTTGAATAGCGTAGGGGTAAAAATTACTATTCCCAGTCCAGTGGGAGCAACAGTAGGGAAAGCGTTGGATAGCGTAGGTGTAAAAATTACTATTCCAACTCCAATGAGTGCAACAGTAGGGAAAGCGTTGGATAGCGTAGAGGTAAAAATTACTATTCCCACTCCAGTGGGTGCAACAGTAGGGAAAGCATTGGATAGCGTAGGGGTAAAAATTACTATTCCCACTCCAGTAAGTGCAACAGTAGGGAAAGCGTTGGATAGCGTAGGGGTAAAATTACTATTCCCACTCCAGTGAGTGCAGCAGTAGGGAAAGCGTTGGATAGCGTAGGGGTAAAAATTACTATTCCCACTCCAAAGAGTGCAACAGTAGGGAAAGTGTTGGATAGCGTAGGGGTCAAAATTACTATTCCTACTCCAAAGAGTGCCACAGTAAGGAAAGCATTGGATAGCGTAGGGGTTAAAATTACTATTCCCACTCCCGAGAGTGCAACAGTAGGGAAAGTAAATACTTCATATATTATTTAAAAAATAAATAAATTAATATCTATAAAAAATTTATAAAAAGTTATTACCAATTTAATATAATATAATAATTAACCTATTAAAATTACTAATTATCACAATTAGTTACCTATTAATACAAATTAATTACAAATTAACAAATAATTATTTAACAATTAAAAATTAACAATTAATTCAAATTAAATACAATTAAATAAATGTAAATATTTAATTAATTATAAATAAATTACTTCCCACCCTATTCCCCTATAAACCCACAAACCGCTACAGAAAATAAATTAGTAAAATTAACATAATTAGCAATTATTCAATTAAATTAAATTAATTGGCAATTAAAATTGTATTAATTACACATAAAAACTTAATTAACAATTAATTCTAAATAAATACCAATAATTAATTTTACATATTTAATTAATTATAATTAAATTACTTCCCACCCAATTTCCCTATAAACCCACAACCCGCTACAGAAAATAAATTAGTAAAATTAACATAATTAGCAATTAATCAATTAATTAAAATTAATTGCCAATTAAAATTTAATTAATTACCAAATATAAATTAAATAACAATTAATTAAAAATTAATACCAATAAATAAATTTACATATGTAATTAATTATAATTAAATTACTTCCCACACTATTCCCCTATAAACCCACAACCCGCTACAGAATTAAATTACGCAAAAATTTAAAAACACAAAATTCATTATTTTAAAATTAATTATAACATAAATACACACTTTTCACACATATAATAACATAAAAAACACTATAAAAAATTCGATATTTTTAAAAATTCGATAATTTTAATAACCTATATTATATACTTCGATATTTTAACTTTCTATATTTTTAACATTCGATATTACATTACTTACCTTAAAAACGATATTTTCGCTGTCTATATTCTGTCCATTCGATATTTTGTCCAATCTATATTTAAAACTCGATATTATGTCCAATCGATATTTTGGACTCGATATTTTGACTGTTTACCCAGTTCACATACGCCACCACGATCGGCCAATATAATATCTATAACCATGCGTTTCTGCGACGTCATGAGTCTGTCGGCAGCCATCTCAGCTGTGATGTTGCTTAATGCACCAGCTGTTTCGTTTATGGCTCCCTGGACTACACGAGTCAGTTGTCTTATGTGGCGGCTGTTGATCATGGGCCCCCAGAAAGGGATGATTCCTTTAAAGAAATCGCCAGCCTCTTGGTCCGCTATATCTTCAGCATCTATGGCCCCCCTTCGCCGTCTATTAATTACGGTCGGAGGGTCACTTAGATGGTAATCTGCTGGGGTGGTGTAGGTAGGGGGGAGGAGAAATGCAATGTAGCACTTCCCGGACCAGCCTTGGGGTAGCCAAGTACGTGCGTGAGGTCCACAGATAAAATAGGTGTTGGGGCAGTGGCCATCGTTGGGAAATTTAGGTTAGGTAGGGTGTATGTCTTATTACACTCACTGTCTCCCATTTTCTGACCCTTGCCTTTTCCTCTTACACAGAATAGGCCCTTATGGGGCACAGCCCATCCTCCCTGTTCTGTCTGTCTCTTTTGGACTGAAAACATTTCCCTAAAGGAGGTAGTGACGTTAAAAAGGGAATAACTGGTATTTTCATTATTATCTGCTCGTCGCGGTGAAATTTACCATCTTTTCAACAGCTCGTACTGTCTTTGTTTTTATCTCGTTCCAGGTACTAGTGTTCTTGGCTTTGGTCTCAGGAATGTTTTTAACAGAAGCAGAGAATATCATAGAGAGTCCATAGGTAGATCCAGCATAGCCAAAAGGGAGAGGGATAAAAGGCATTCCTCTGTGTACGGAATGTGGCATTAAACCACAGACCCAACAGTTGGTTTTGTTAATACCCATTTGGTGTTCGTGGAGTGTGGAGATGAATGTGTTATTGAAAAATTCTTTTCTTCTATTTTCGAGATGTGGAGGGAGATCTACATGTGAATCCATAGCTGTGTTGTTCGAAAGCGTGGGGGAAGAAGGTGGGAAAGCTAGATGAAGGAACCAACCTAGGCAAGTCGTGATACAGAAAATAAGAATCATCATAGAGAGGAAGATTGAAACTTTGTTATTTAATAATTTTGCGCATTTAAACCTATTTTCCATGTTTGGCTGCTAGTCTGAGTCAATTATGCATACGTGACCGGACACTTCCCAGCAACCGCTTCACCAAAACTACGTCTTGGACTTAATTAGCCACCGGTAGGTCGAGGTCAGATGCAATGTCTCTAGCTTGTTTCTGATGGGATCGCAGCCGCGATCTGTACTCTTCTTGAGGGGAAAGTTCAGGAAGGGGTGAAATAAAGTCTGTCGTTTCAGTGTCTATATTCTCGGGGTCAGCAACAATGTCAGTAGGAGTTGGTCCGAAGAATTTTTCACAATGGCTGGCATGGAGCCACCCTTTTCTTCCTTCCACCTTGACTGCAGTTCTCGTCGTGAGTAGCACCAGCTTGGGAGACATCCACCTTCTTTCCAGGGGACTGGTGCGGTCAAAATTTCGAATCAGGATCCAGTCCCCAGGTTGGATGGTGTGTTCCTCGGGCGTTGTTTTGTCTGGAAAGGCTGCAGCCACCTGTGAACAACAAGAACGTAGTGCAGACGTCAAGGAAGCTAGGTAATCTGTCAGAACATTAGAATCGATATCAGTTAATTGTTTAGGGGATGGGACACCCCAGATATTCGGAGGTCTCCCATATGTGACCTCATAGGGTGACAGACCCGTCCGGGAATGTGCCACCATTCGCATGTAGAAGAGAGCAACCGGAAGGGCTGTAACCCAGTCTATTTTTTGTCAGCACATATTTTAGCTAGTTTGGTCTTTAGAGTCTGATTATGTCGTTCGACTAGGCCTGCCGCTTGGGGGTGTCGAACACAGTGGAATTTCCAGGTGTATCCTAACAGTAAGGAAACAGCCTCCATTAGTTTAGAGGAGAATGGTTGTCCGTTGTCAGAGTATATGACTCTTGGCAACCCATATCGGGGGAAAAATTCCCTCACCAATTGTTTAGCTGTCAACTGGGCACCATAGTCTGGGACGGGGTATGCTTCAGTCCATCGGTACAGACTACTACGAGGACATACTTATGTCCCCGACATCTTTCCATTTGTATGTAGTCCATTTGGAGGACTTCAAAGGGGTAATTTGGAGGGTGGAACCCTCCTTGTTCAACCGATACTCTTTTCCCAGGATTGAACTGACAGCAAAATCATACAGGTTCGTACTTTTTGTTTGGCCGCTGAGCGCAGATGCTTGTTATGCCATACCAAATTTAGACTGTCCAACATCCCTTTTTCTCCTAGATGTGCGGGACCGTGGGCAGTTTTTATGATTACAGGAAACATTAAGTCAGGGAGAAACCATTTGGACTTATCTTTTGTTATCCAGCCCTGATCTGTGTGAGAACCTCCCTCTTCTTCCCATTTTCTCTTTTCGGTCTCTGTAGCTTGGTTTTGGATGTCTACTACATCTTTGGTAGGATCGATAACTGGATAAACAGTCCTGATGGAACTTTCAGTGTTCAGTGTTCCTGTCTGAGCAGCGTGTTTAGCTGTGGCATCCACCAGTACATTACCTCTGGTGACAGAGTCTATGGGCCAGATGTAGGAGGCCATTTACCGACCGTTAACGGCCGATTTCGGCCGTTACCGACCGGTAAATGGGTATTTGGTATGTAGGGGGCCATTTTTACAGATTCGGTAAATGTACCGAATCGGTAAATTTACCGATTCTGTAAAATACCGAATCGGTATTTTCACCGATTCGGTAACGGCCAGATGTAGGTGGGACTCTTCAGAGTCCCTAAGGCCTTACAGATTCGGTATTTTACCACCCAATCCAATTGGGTGGTAAAATACCGAATCCTGGTGTGCATGCACATGTGTGCATGCACACCTAGCCATGTGACAGACAGACATGCCCTTAGGGCATGTCTGTGTGCCACATGGCACACATGCCCGTCTTTGGGGTGCTAGAGGGTGTCAAAGTGACACCCCCTGCACCCTTGCTGAAATCGGTATTTACCGAATCGGTAAATACCGATTCGGTATTGCCCATTGATTCCTATGGGCTTCAAGGCCCATAGGAATCAATGGGCTTTACCGAATCGGTATTTACAGAATCGGTAAATACCGAATCTTAACGATTCGGTATTTACCGATTCTGAAACACCTACATACCCCCCCTCTATTTTACCACTTCTTAAATACCGAATCGGTAAAATTCGGTATTTAAGAAGTGGTAAAATAGAATTACCTACATCTGGCCCTGAGACTTTTGTGTGTGCCTTGCATTTCAGTATAGCTACTTCTGCGGGCCTGTGTATTGATTCTAGTAGTTGAAGAATAAGATCCCCATGCTGTATCTTAGTTCCATGAGAGGTTAGAAAACCTCTCTCCTTCCACAAAATTCCAAAGTTGTGGACTACCCCGAACGCATATTGCGAATCGGTGTAGATGTTAACCCGTTTCCCTTTTGACTACTCGCATGCTTGTGTAAGAGCTATGAGTTCTGCTGCTTGGGCTGAATGCACGGGTATTCTGGCTACCAGGAGGACCATATTTTCTGTAGTGACAGCATAAGCTGCTGAAAGTTCGCCTGTTTGGAGGCGCATACAGGAACCATCTACGAACAGTGTGTGTTCTGGTGTACTTAAAGGTACATCTACAAGATCAGACCGGGGCTTTGTGACTAGTTCGACTATCTCTAAGCAGTCATGAGTTTGGTTGTCTACTGGAACAGTGGGCAGTAGCGTAGCTGGGTTGAGGATATTGCATCGTTTGATGATAATGTGGGGTTGGAATAATGTAACTTCATAACCTGTGAGACGAGCTATGTTCAGGTGTTGTGTCTGTGTCCTATTCAAAAGTAATTCTACTGCATGTGGGACTTGCACTTCAAGAGGATGTCCTAGCACAATGGAATCACTTTGTCGAATTGCCAGAGCCGTAGCTGCAACGGATTTTAAACAGGCAGGCAAGCCTTGTGCAACAGGGTCGAGAGTACTGGAGAAATAAGCACAGGGACGATGTTTATTGGTCTGTGTTTGTGTGAGCACTGACAAGGCTGAACCTTCCCGTTCCGTGACGAAGAGGACAAAAGGTTTGGCATAATCGGGTGTAGCTAGGACAGGTGCAGAGCATAATGCGTGTTTAAGAGTGTCAAAAGCAAAGGTATGGTCAGGTGTCCATGGCAATGGAGAAGAGGTGGCAAAATCGGAGGTCGTTAATTGTATCAGGGGTTTGGCCAAATAGGCGAACTGGGGAATCCATTGCCTACAATAGGAAGTGAGGCCAATAAAGGCACGGACTTCTCTCTGTGTCTTAGGGACAGGAATGTTAAAAATGAGTTGGATTCTTTCAGGTGTGAGTGCCCTACCCTCCTTTGACAGCAGGTGTCCTAAGTATGCCACCTGCTGTAAACACAATTGCAATTTAGAGGGTGATACTTTGTGGCCATGTTGTGCAAGAAACATTAGGACAATTCATGAGGCTTGTTCGCATTCCGGTTCGGAACGTGCGGTGATCAGTAAGTCATCGACATCATATTGTAACGATGTCGCATTGGAGGGCAGAACAATGTCGTCCAACTGTCTTTTAAGTGCCTGACTGTAGATGCTGGGACTTTCTATATACCCTTGAGGAGCTCTTGTGAAACAGAAACTACGACCTTGTAGTGAGAATCCGAATAGGTACTGACTGTATGGATGAATGGGTATACTGAAGAAAGCATTTTTAAGGTCAATAACGGTAAAATGTGTGGCATCAGGATCTATAGCTGTTAGCAGAGTACTGATGTCTGAGACCACAGGGTATTGTGGTACCACACATTTATTGAGCTCACGTAAGTCAACCACAAGTCTGTAAACTGGTGGTGCACCGTCATCTGTTTTCTTTCGCACTGGTAAAACTGGCGAATTACATATGTTGGAAGGTACCTCTCTGACTACTCCTTTTTGTATCAAGTCATCGATAATCTGAATAAGGGCCTGCTCCGCATCTGGAGGTAACTTGTATTGGCGGACACGAGGTAGGACAACACCTTCCTTTAACGTGACTATGTGTGGTGTAATATCCATGAATCCTACGTCAGTTGGATCAGTAGCCCATAATGTAGCAGGAATGTCCCTTAATCTGACATCTAACTCTCGTGTGGTGAAATGACCTTTGAAATCTCGGAGGAATAGTGGGATTCCTTCCAGGGAACAGCATATCACAGCACCCAGTTCCTTTAATGTCTGGATGCCAAGTAGATTTTCAGGACAGGACTTAGTAAGTACCAAATCAGTGGAAGTTGTGAGAGGGCCAACCTGAAGTGACACTGGTTCAGAAACTTTGTTGATGACTGGTGTACCTGAAAAACCCAAGGAAATACTATTTGAGCCAGAGAGGGGTACCTTGGGAACTTCGTTGTGTTATACTGTCGTCCTACTGGCCCGGGTGTCAATCAGAAATTTTGTTTCTTTACCTAGGAGCTTAGCATGTACATAGGGACCCTTTTGGTCGACCGGGATCAGTGGACGACTATCGTGTTCCTCCCAGCTGTCTCATGAAATCGTGGGGAATTCAGGATAGGATGACACTGGATACTGATAGAGTTGTGTGGCTAATTTAGCATCAGATGGGGAAGTTGATGTTGGAGCAGAGGGACGAGTGGTATAGGTGCGAGGTTGTGTCTTTCCAGTAGCAATATAGTGTTGTAAGACTGGACAGTCGCGTACAAAGTGGCCAGGCTTTTTGCAATAATTACAGGTAACCCTTTCTTGTGTTACTGGAGGTTGCTTATGGGTCTGAGGAATTGTATTGGTCTGTGCTACCAATACCTTCATTTTAGTATCTTTTGTCCTTCTTTTCTCCTGTTCCTGTTCGTCCCTAATTCTGTTCTGATGGTACTGGAGCATCTGAAGTGCTTGTGAAGGGGAACTTGCTTGCCAAGTGCTTTCAACTTTTAATACTCTATTTTTGATCATAGGTAAGGCATTTTCTACAAATTTTGAGACAAACAATCGACTATAGGCGTCTCCACCTGAGGAGAGGCCACTATTGATAAGAAAACATTTCTCTAATCTTGTATAATAGTCCCCTATATCCTCATCTGGTTTTTGTTTGCTTGCAGAGATAGCATCCCAATCTTCCTTTTTAGTGGCCAACAACTGGGAGAGTATTTTCGGGAGAAGGCGAGGGAGTTCCAGAACTAAAGGTCCCAGGCCTTGTCCAGGATCACGAGTAGTTTCTTCTGTCTCCAAAGCTGTCCATGCTACCGTTTTCCCTTCAACCTCCCAATCCTTTCCTTTTAGTTTGTCGTATGTTCCTTGAGGCAGCAGGACTTTGAGGAGAATATTGAGATCCTTATAAGTAAAGGAGCCCATTTGAAGAATATCTTTGAGTTCCCTATGGAATCCCGTAGGATCTTTTTCATGAGAAGGGACCATTTTCTTCATTTCTAATATCTCTAGTTTTGTCAAGGGAGTGTAGACAAATGTTTGTTGTAACTTTCCTGCAGAATCTACAACGGGGTGTACTTCTCGGAGGGGAAATTGACCTTGGCCATACTGAGGGGGATTTGAGTCATAAACATCAGAAAGGTATTGGACATAGCGTTGTTGCTGATCCAGGAAAATGTTGAGGAATTCTTGTCCTCTTGCCACCCACCTCCCTTCTAGACAGTCTCGTAAGAGAGGATGTAACATTTTGGGCGGGCAGCCAGTGTCTTCGTACAATGTATTGAGGTGTTGAACCATATATATACACTGGCTAGTCTTTGAGATGTCATGGGGAGCGATAAAAACATTTGAGCGACTATGTCAGGGCCGTATATAGAGTATTGATCGAGCAAGTTATTTTTCTTTTGTGGTGAGTGGAGGTTTGTCGTCCATCCAATCATCCAGGGCTTCTTGTGTTTGTTGGAATAATCTATCTGAAGAAGCTGACAATTTTTTAGTCTTACTCCTGATTTGTCCGCTACCTTGGGAACGAGGGATACGGGAACGTACTGCTCCTAGAAAAACAGTTCCTTCTTCCCTGTCTTCGTCTGTACCCTCGTTCTCGGCTTCCTGAGTAGGGGCATTTTTCTGGTGTGAGTCGGAAACCTTACTGGTAAAGAGAGGGATGAAGAGATCTATTTCTTTTATTTTATTATAATTTCCTGCTACCACTGCTAGCTGAAGTAGGTCGTCGGGAACCTTTTTCCCAGCACTTGAGATCATACGGATGAAACAGGTAATCATAAATCGTGAGAGGCATTTTCTATGAGCGATAGGTCTATTTTTAATAGCCTCTTGTAGGACTTCTAAATTTTCTCCTGTTCGGAGAGCCTCGTAAATTTTATTCAGACAATTTGTGATGTTTGAAACTCCCGTATGCTTTCTAGAGCTTCCCGTAAGCGATAGGAGACATCTGCTTGTGGACCTTCCCCTGGAGTCGGGTCATACCCACACTCTAACATAGGTAGAACACCACTCGAGGTGTCAGGGATGGTTTCCGTCTGGGTAATTACTCGTCTGGCCACTATTTGATTAGTATAAGCAGGAGGTGGTTCCATTAAATAGGTGGTAATGAAGTCTTCGGGCACGGAAGGAACCTTAGGAGGTGGAGGTTGTCATGTCCCGCGATGTAAAGCAGTGTGCACGGGTCCCGAGCTGGAGACGGAAGCAAGAAAACTACAGTTCCCGGCATGCTGCGCGTAATGCACGTAGGACGTCATGTGCGCACGCATGCCAGGAAATAAAGAAGCGGAACTAACGGCCGTGCAACGCCGATAATTCCGAAGTCCCAGAAGAGAGTACGGAGCTACGGTCCTTTTGGCAGTGTCTGACTTGTTTTCATAGTCCGTCAGAACCGTGAGTAAGGAGCTTTATGGCGGCGGTGTGAGGAGTTGGTTCCATCGATCCCAACAGCACACCGGCCGGCCGCCACCGAAAGCTCCCAACAGTGTTGAATGTTTCTGAGCCCTGTTTGTCTTTTCAAGGGCAGTTTGGAGCGGCAATAACCTGGCGCTGCTGCGTAGCCAAACATTATTTGTATATATCTGTGTATTCTGAGAACAAGGAAAAGCGAAGGGACTCACTTACACCAGGACACTGAGCCTCGCTATTCCATTAGCCCTGTAGGAGTATAACTACGACTCCTTTATTAAGACAGGGCACAATAACTCGGGGGGATCGCGGTGTGACGTCAACACTGCGTTCCGTACAAGAAAAGGAGCCTTTATCTTGGTGCATTCAAGGGAGGTTCCACAAGAAGCAAAATTTATGGTTCTTATATTCTTTTCATTTCTGCAGGAGACAGGAGAGGTCATGAGAGAGGGGCTTGTGAAATACCCGTATAATCTGATATAAAACAGTATTCAGGGTATGTGTAGGGTATTTACTGGTATACCGCAGTTAATCAGGTTACCTTGCACCAGTATATGTTATACCGTGTATGTTTTGTTTTACAGCTGGGTACAAGTCCTCTTACCTCCTCCACAGCAGTGTCTCCGCTAGGAATAAAGCCTTGTGTATTTTCCTTTACAGGTATTAGTCAAGCATAAAGAGAAGTACACTGTTTTAGTAAAGGGCACTGTGAATACCCGTTAGAGTGAGGGAGATAGGGTGTGCTAATCTGGTGTTCTTTGTCGTTGCAGATCTCCCTCCCCGCTGTTCCCTTCCTTTCCCGCGCCCCGTTGAATTACTTCGTTTGTTCGTGTCGTTGCATATCGAACATTGGGGTAGTTTAGTAGGGCCGGGTATTGGACTCTCAACTCAGCCCCGAGGAAGCCTAAAGCCGAACCTTGACAGAGGTGCTGTGGGAATGTTAGGGTCTGAACTACCATCAGACCCTGTCTTTTGCGAGAGGGCGGGATATATACCCGTCACGGAGGCCGAGACCTCCCTTTTCTTTTGTTCGAAATTAATATCATCATTCTGATCCTGTAACTTTCTCATCTTACTTTCTTCTGACATTCTCTTTGCTTTCTCCACTTTCCCTTGCTCTTTCTGTTCCCTTCGATGTGCTTCCTTTCGCCATATTTTGACGCTCTCCAACATCGATGGTCTTGCTTACTTTTCCCAACATTTCTTTTCAACTGCCATGATACAATTTAAATCCCATGTGCCACTCTTTGGCCATCTGATCGCAATTTCTAAATCTTTAGTGTAACCTTCCCAAAGATCCAAGTACAAGATGGCACCAATTCCATATTTCGTATACATGAAGTAACCAGGAGTATCCTTCGGGGGGACTGGTACAGGTTGTTCCAGTAACCCCTTCCGGGTACCCAGTTTACACAATTTAGAAAACGAAGGCATTGCGTCAATATATAAAAATTTACACTTGATAACTTGATATACCCTGAGTATCAGAGTACAAACATACAGTTTTCTAGAAACCTAGAACCCGTCTTGACCGTGTTCTGAAAATCAGAACCCGTCTTGATGCACCCCCAGCAGTACTCACCGAGGTGCAGAGAACTTGAAGACCTTGAAGATCTGGTCACTGGACTAGTTACGATGCGCTCTTGATCAGGGACTTGTCGGGGTTCTGAAGACCTCGGACTCGGCAACTTCACAAGGTTCGGGCTCTGGGTCGAGACTTCCGCTGTCGTCCTCACCGCCTCGTGTGGATGGTCAGGCCGCGACACGGTCCCTCTTCGACACGAAGGAGTTCATGCAGGAACACCCTGCAGTGTGCACTTTGAAGTCCGTCGGTTTCTGGAGAGACAGGTGCGGGTCCGCATCACCGGCGTGTGGGGAGAAAGGGAAGTCCCTGTTTGGGCTCCAATTTACTGTGGTAAATATTTTAGTAATTTACCTTGATCGGAATTTCTATACTATCAATAAGGTCAAGCATGAAGAGCAGAGTCCGTGGTGGTTAAAATTCAGGGTCTTTATTCAGTTACTCGAGTTAAGGGAGAGCTCCGTCACCTAAGGAGGCTTGGGAATAGTCTCTACTTTAATCAATGAAAAACATGACATTTATACATTCTTGACATAGAAAAGAGGAAGGAGCTTCCCTTGAGCAAATTTCAGTTACTTGTGTTGTAATCATACAGAAGTCATTGCAGAAGCGACGTAACTGTGTCATAATCGCGAGGAAGTCACGGTAGAAGCAGAGTGTTGAGAAATGACCCTAGGCTGGTTCCTTAGATAAGAGAGAGAGAAATGGTCGTGACACGATGTCTGGTGTCATGTCTTAGCAAACAGGAGCTGGTTTCTCGGAATTGGTTGTCGTTTCTTGGCAAACAGGGGCTTATTTCTCGGAATCGGCCTGACCATAAGAGTGTGTGGTTCCAACAGGGGCTCGTTTCTTGGAATCGGCTTGACCATAAGAATGTACGGTTGCAGTTAGAAGAAGAAATGTGTTGTGTGCAACCTTACGTTTATGTGCCCGGGTTTTTCTAGTTACCATCATGATGAGCTTGGGACGTGAAAGAGAGGGTGTATATTGGGACATAAATAACGAAAATATCCATTTTCCACACAAATAACCCCTTCTCTGTGCAATTATGGGTTTTTATGCCATGATCATCATTGTGTGATTGCTAAACACTGTGGAGATTAAAGAAGGAGAGGTAAAACATTTCTTCATAAATGTTGAAAACTGACGTAGGCGAGAAAAAAACATAGCCTGTATTGGTGTGTTTTTATAGGTCCTGTAACTCAAAAGGCATTCCGATCACCTTTTACCCAGTTTATATCACACACAGTTACTGGCAGCTGATTGAACAGCACTGGCCTAATGGCTTATTTAACCTCTGCTAGCAACTCGTAGCAAGCCACTTTGAAGGATCCATCAAATGCATGTCCTGTGCCTGAAAAAAAAAGACATAGGCGTTCATTTCAGCCCCTCTGCCATGTTAACACTCTTGCCTTAAAGTTGCTCTCTTTGGGAAACTGACCATTGCTCTGCAGTGAGTTCCTTTGCACTAGTTATCATTTTGCAAAGCAGGCTCCTGGACTTTGCATTAACTATAAAGCGTGCAGTCTGTAATATGGCGCATTCCTGTCCTCTCCTTGCGCTGGCTCACATTGTGCTGCCTTACGCCAGTGCAGGCACCCTTGCACTGTGGTGCAAGGAAGGGTGCCTTTGTTTAAGGCAGGATTGTTTTTTGTGCAGGAAGAGACACCTTTCTGAAAGCAAACAATTTTGTTAGGTTTTTTCCTCTTTCTACGTGTGCTGCAGAATGCCTCCCTGTGTTTGTACTAGGCAGCACATTGTGTGCCAATGCAGGCTGAAAGGTCAGGAAAGTGCTGTATGGCCTAGATAACTTGCTCTAATGCCCTTTCTCATTAACCTATTGCAGTCCGGTAATTTGCTGTGTTGCCACTTTGCGAAATATCTGGGCACCTGTGTCGTGCATATATAGACAACAATGCCCTGCAGTGTGTACACAATGATGTGCCACATTGACAAGAACTCATTAACCTGTCAACGGCAGCAGCAACAGAACGTCAATGAGTAGCAATGTGGTAAAGTACTCTGTGTGGATGGATGGAATCACATCAACTGCAATGGGTGAGTAATCATTAATGAAATTATGTGGCATGAAAGACAAGCTAATAATGGGTACTAAGGCAACACAAGAGAAATGTTTGAGGGGAGTGTGTCCTCAATGGCCTAACAACTCTTGGTATCAATGAACTGTTGAAATCAGCAAGTGTGTTACACGTGGCAGTATACAATTTTGTTGATTAAAGTCTCAGGAGCAACACAGGAATAAGTATGTTGAAAGGCGTTGTGTGGCATGTCATGTCAGTGTAGGCCCAAGACAGGTGCAAATGTCAATACAGGATATAAATATGACATAAGCAGTCCAAAACACACATATGTCTCAGCAATACTGCCAGACTACGTACACACATACACCTAGGCAGACACTCTCATATAACCAATGCTATGGGTCTGTGTAGAAAGCAGCCCAGATGGAAAGCATATGAATCCAGCAATGTGAAACTCACAAAGTAAAACACAATGCTGCCAAACATGTCAAACATCAGTCATCAACATAGAATGAAACCCAACCTGAATAAGGCACCATAGTGTACTCAGGAAACCAATTGGCTACATGTGTAAGTAACACATATTGTGAAATACAGTCGGAAATGTGTGTGAGTGATTCCGTACACATAAGATACATGGACAGGAATGATGCTGTAACAGGGAACAAAGGCCCACATGCATCAAAATAAGAATTAGCGATTCTGAAATAATGAGAAATAAGGAATCGCTATTAAAGAATCATTAAACCGAGTGCACCCAAAAAATTGGTAAATATTAGCGATTCCTTAAAAATCGCTAAACATTTACCGATTACTTATTTACCGAATCTGTATTTGAAATTCGCGCTTACAGAATCGGTAAATGCGAAAGCACCAATCGTCTCATGTAGATGACATCACAAGCAGGAAGTGATTCCCAGATTCCGATTCCAAACACCTGTGCACAGGGAGAGACTGAGGAGGAGGAAGGCTGTTGGTGCTCAGCCTGGAAAACACTTTTCCCTGCAGAATTTGAGACAAACAAACAGCATGGACACAGCAAAAAAAACAGCAAAAAGGATTAGGCAGGAAGAGGAAGATTACATTTAGCGAGAGGGAATTGGAAATACTGACTGAGGAAGATGTGCAAAAACATGACCAGCTGTTTGGCAAACAATCCCTGCATGTTGCAAAGTCAGTGAAGAGGAAGATCTGGCTTGGGATACAAGCCAGGGTCAATTCTGTCGGGGTAACACACCGTGACATCACCAACCTACAGAAGAGATGGTGTGACCTTCGCAGCCGTGCAAAAGAGAGAGTGGCTCAAAAGCTGGCCTCTGCAGGTAAAACAGGAGGGGGAACATCCACTCAGTCTGCAAACACCCCACTGGACGACATGGTGGAATCCACTCTGCAGCCAGCGGCAGTTGTCGGGATCATGCAGATTGACACCTCCGGACATGGTAAGAGCACAGCCAAGCATATTTTCATAGAAATGTAACCCAAACTGCCACAAATGCAGACCCTGTGTAGTGGAGCAGACTGGAGTCCAGTCCATCTCTTACCTGCAACCCCCTAATGCATTGTGGGAGTTGTATGCATACAAATGTAATGGCAAAGCATGGAGGGAGTAGCACAGCTCAACTGCAACAGAGGCATTGACAACAGTAGACTTTCTAGATCACAGAAGTCAATTTATTAGACCCCTATATGCGCAATGTCACAAATATGTGCAAAATATTTTTTTCATTTTTCTAAAAAAAATTATCTTGCACTGTTACCCTCACAGATGCAGTACAGGAGAGTGACTTGCCGGACGTCCATGATTCTGACAGACATAGAGAACAGCCAGATGAGGAACTAGAGAAGCAAGCATCCTCGCCCCTACCTGTTTCCACTCATCGCAGGAGAAGAGTCCAACCACTGCCGGATTTGGATAGTGATAAGGACACTCAGACAGGAGCGCACCCACAGGGCACTGCCCATACACCACCACCCCCAACACCAGAGGGAACAACCCCGCAACGCCACAGTCCATTCCACAGGCGAAGGCCAAGTGCATTTCTGAGGTCTGTTGTGGATGATGGTGAAGCTGCCTGCACTGTGCTTGAGTCCAAGATGCTGAGGGTCCAGTGCCTGCAACAAAAGAACATGCGTATTATGCAGGAGCAACTGGGAACAATGGTCACACACATGGGTGGTACACGTGACAGCATGAAGGAGCAGACAACTGCAGTTGTTGAGGGGCTCAGAGCCCACAGTGAGAAACTTGACCGTGTAGCAACAGCCATTGAATAGATGTGCAGGGTCATCCAGGCTGAGCATGTCTCTAATGCCAGGAGGCAACAAGATTCTATGGGGAGCATGCGCGGATACACCAGGGCCATCAACAGGCTGAGTACTACAGCAGCTCAGCTTCACAGGCGTGCAGTCGGCATGCAGGTTGAGATGATCCACTGCTGTGGGGATGTGGCCAGGGGCCTAATCAGGATCACCACTGCTGTGGAAGGGCTACAGAGAGCAGCATCCAGTGGGAACCTCATGCATGGAGGGGGGACAGTGAGGAGGCCTCCAGCCGTAGCAGCATACTTGAGCCTGTGGCAGATAGCAGGAGGTGCAGTAGCAGAAGTCAGGCAGGCAGGCACAGAAGGCACCATGTCAGAAGTAGCTGGGCCTACTACAAGGGCCACAAGAGGGCGTCACAGGAGGAGTTAGACATTTGGACATTCAAACAATCTGGTGAGGCAACCCGAATTGTGTTGCGTATTCACACTGCAGTTGCAATCCCAAGGCACAACTGTCACATTAAACCTTCAAGAAAATACTGTGTTGTCATGTGCTTACTCACCTCAGAAGTAATGTTGCGTGATTTCTGCTCTTCTTTGTCTGCCCTCTGCTGCATTTGGGCCGCCTGCTGCATGGGGTGGTTGTGCGGGCTGTATATCCTGTTCTGGCTCGCTATTAGAGTCCACCAAGGGTATGCCTCTATTATTGGTTATGTTGTGCAACATAGCACACATTGCCACAATCTTACAGCATTTCTCCGGACTATACTGTAGTGCACCCCTGATCTTGTGTAGGATGCGGAATCATGATTTTAGCACACCAAATGTCCTTTCTATCACGTTCCTATGTGAGCATGATTGTAACGTCGCTCCCTTTGTGTGGCTGGATTCAGGTATGTTGTGAGTAGGTAAGACATCACAGGGTATGCGCTATCACCTACAGGATGTGAGAGATGAACATACATTAGTCACTGCTATGTGTCACCATGGCGAACGGTTTTGAAATACAGCATTACATATATTTACCTAGCAGATATCCTTCTCCAAACTCCCCTGCAAGTAGACGTCTGTGTATACCACTATGCCGGAAGATGTAGGCATCATGTGCACTGCCAGGGTAACTTGCCACTATGTCAGTGATGATTGTTTTGGAGTTGCATGTTACCTGTATGTTGAGTGAATGGTATGATTTCCAGTTGCGGTAGATAAACTCATTCACTGCAGGGGGACATATGGGTACATGCGTCCCATCTATACAACCAATCACATGTGGGAACTGTGCAACCAGATAAAAATCTAATTTGGTTTACATCAATTCCTGTGGTGTCGTGGGGAACCTGATGTGGTGGTGTATCCTCTGCAACATGGCATTTAGGAAACTGTTAAAAAAGCGAAATAGGGCACTTTGGGAGACCCCTCCAGCTGCTGCAATTACTCCCTGGAAAGTCCCTGAAGCCAGGAGATTCAGGGAACAAAGGACCTGCACATGCGTGGGTATGGCATGTGTCCTGCGGGTCTGCCACTGCAGTATAGGGTCTAACTCAGCAATTAGATCTAGGATAACTGCAGCATTCAGCCTATATTTGTCATAGATCTCATCCTCCGTCTGCCCTAGCAATGCGACACGTACTCTAAATATTCTCTCCTGGATCCTCCTTCTCCTGTGTGCTGCTGCTCTCAGCCTCATCCTCCTCGCCACGATGTAGAGCGCTGCCATTGTGGGTCATTGTGATGCATTCTGGGACTGTTTAAGTAGTTTGATGATGATCTCCACCTGTTTTTGCTTATGTGCAATTTTTACCACCTGATTTGATTTCTTCTAGTTTAGGGAATGCTATTAGCGAATTTTGGCTAGTTCTGTATTTGCGAAGATGTGATGCATCCCATTTAGCGAATTCTTAATTGCGCTTCATAAAATACAGAATCGGTATTACCGATTCTATATTTTATGAAGTGCTAATATTGCGAAAAACACTAATTTCTGCGAATTTGGTTGATGCATCGGAACTAGCTATTTTGCGATCGGAAACGTCATTTTTTACCTATTCGCAATGTTTCCGTTCGCAAATTAGCTTGATGCATGTGGGCCTAAATCTTTCACAGGTGTTCTTTCTTTGTAATTTTCAGCTGACCAAAGATATGGTTTCCAGTTGTGAGTCATGACCCCAATAGCACACCCTCAGATTGAGGCAGACCAACACTACAATCAGGCACTGACTAAGACCGCGAATATTGTCTAGAGAACCTTTAGTGTGCTAAAGTCCAGCCTCAGATGCTTGGACATGTCAGGGGAAGATTACTATACTCGCCCCCTATGGTCTGCAAGATCATACTAGAATGTGCCATTATCCACAACATCTCTATCTGGACAAATGTGTCGTGGGATGTGACCATAATGAGCAGGACCCGATGGAGGAGGGATCCAAAATTCAGTGGCTGGGAATAGGCGACACACCCACATTGTGCAGAACTTCTTTCCCTAAATATTCTGTTACAAGATGGACTACATTTGAGATAGGGACGTATTTCAGCAACATGTAAATACATTTATATACACTATCTTTGTGTTTGCAATTTTGTGTCACAGACACTGTAAACATGAAAACACTCATACCTCCTAAAATTTATTTAGGCCTATACCAAAGGCCTGTACCTGGGTGCTACCCTCCTCCGAGCACAACATCATGTAGAACACAATATGTGTGCATATAAACACCATGTGCCAAATGCATGTGCCTGGGCAAGACATACCCAACTGAAATCTAGCACACCTGCAGATCATGTTCGATGTTGACGTACATGCGCTTCAGGGCGCATCGCATGCCATTGTTAGTCCGCACCAAGAACACTATGGCGAAGCCCCCTTCTGCAAGCACATCGTACACCGTCACCTGGTACCGGCCGATGCTAAAAACTCTGCCAATGTAACCTGTCCCAGGGCCACCAGACCCAGCGCCGCCACCACCACCTCCAGAACCAGGGCCTCCACCCTGGTCCCGGCGGGAATCAAAACACTTTTTCATGTCCGCAGTCACACAGGGAAGGTGAGGGGGCACAATATGTATGAAGATTTCTTTTTTAAGCGACTTTTCCTACACAGTGGGGTCGCCACGAAATCCGTTGTGGTGAGTAACACGATATGCATCGACAAAAAATACAGCCAGTCCCACTTTCTGATATGCTGGAGTGCACAAGGTATACAGTAATTCCCTCTATTTCAACCTGTCTCCAGGTCCTCCTTTAGAAGCAGGAAGTCTCCCCTCCTCTCCAGCACGGAGCCCCCAGGGGTCGCCCCCCCCCCCCTGGTCCAGGCAGCGGTTGCTCAGCACTCTACGAGGCGGTCAGGCCAGCATCCTGCCTGCAGGGGGGGGGGGGCGCGGTGGGAACTGTGTGGGGGCCCGCACGGGGCCGAGGGGAGGGCATCGCAGAGGGGGGTGGCTCACATAGGTGGGGGCAGAGCAGCTGATCAGCGAGGCTGACCCTAGCCACACAACCAGGAAATGAACTGAAATCTAGCAATATGGAACAGTGTGCACATTCTGATAGTGTGTGTGCTGCAATCGTGTGTTCACCTTTTTTCACTCAAGCGCTGCTCAAAGAGAGTATAGATCCAATCATTGAGGTCTACTTGAGTGTGTGTGCTGAAAAAACGATATTGGTTTACGTCAGACACGTGTGCATCGTAGTTGAGTTCCACCATCATCCTGTGATAGTAAACAGAGGGGCATAGATTGTGCATAGCCACGCAGTGCAGCACTGATATACGCCCTAATGCACGGCTGTGTGTGAAAGGACATTGCAAGTAATGTGCTATCCATAACTGAATATAAAACAATAATGCTGCATCACCTGTCCCACTGCTATTTTGGCTGGCTAGGGCCTATGCAGGCACACTTGCACTTTGGAGCAGGTGAAGCAAATATCACATGCAGGAATGTATGTGTGCATGAAGGGGCATCCTCTTGCTAATAGTAATATCCGTTGAGCCTAATTCTGCCATATATGTGTGATGCAGAACCTAGCCCACATAGAGAACTGAAGTGGCTGGGAGGTTTTCTGGTACAAGACCTTGTAATTTCACACCTGGAAATGTATTGCTTACTTCCATATTTCCTACTGTATGTGCTTTGTTGTGTTTCAGAATGCATATGTTACCACCGTGTGTGCATGGGTACTGCCAAACAACATTGAAGGAGCCTATATCTGGTGCATCAAGAGCCAATGCATTGATTTGTGAAACATTGTGTCACTCAGTATTATGGACACATTTCATACCTACACCAGCTGACCCAACATTTATCACCACCTGGACACTGCCCCCTGTTACACAGACCTGACAAGTGCTGCCAGCCCACAACTGTGCCAAGTACTATTCAACACTGGATGTAGTTATGCATAAATTACATAACTGCAGCCTCACCGCAGCTAACAAAGTACACCCAAGCCAATTTCAAAACACTAAATGAAGATAATTAACTCAATGTCTCAATACATTACAAAAATTACTTGTTACACTCTTAGTCAATTATCACTCTAGATGTCACATTTAAGATGGTATTATGTCACACATAAGCACACTATGACCATTTAAATGACACACATAACCAACCTTTGGACCTGTCTGCTATAACTGTAGGGCCTAATGGAAGTGGGTAAAAACTGTGATATCTTATTTTTCACTGTTATCTACATTACATCCCACATATTGGGCCAGTAGCATGTGTCAAAAACCACGCATCGCCCCTGATGCGTGGTGCATTGCACCAGTTGTGCCAATGTAACCGCGCATCAAGGCCAATGCGTGTACAAACCAGCATGAGTGCCAATGCACCGTGCGTTCATTTTACAATTTCAAATTCACAACCAATGCTTCAGAAAAAATTACACATTTGTCGAAAATGGGTGGAAAGAACTCAGCCAGGAAATGACGCAATGAGTGTGGCAGGCTGCATACTAGGAAGTGTGAAGTTACTTTCTCTTTCTCTTATTCTCTGTTAGTCTGTGCTGGGTGTTGGTGATCTTTGAGAGTATGTCTGCAATTGGTGGTTGTTTTGTCTTTTCTGTGTGTGCTCTGTGTCTCTAAATTATGTAATTGTTGTCCATTGTTGTCCTTTTGTCTAGTTTCGGGAAGCTTTTGTCACTGTATTGTTGGGTGTTTATCTTTTTGTGGGGTATGCTTCTAGGGGTTGGTTAAGTTGTTTGGGTGTTTTTTTTATATTCTATAGTATTAGTGGGAGGGATAGGGACGTGTCGGGAGGGGGGAAGAATTTTTCTGAGCTGGAGTTGGGTGGGGTCATCTGGTTGGTGATTCCCGACCTGCCAAGGATGGTTCTGGCTGGAGGTAGGATTCAGCCATGTGATGATGAATCCATCTGAACTACATCTTCCAGCCAGTTCAGGCCTGCATGCTGACTAGCTTGTTCAATGATTTTTCCATAATCAGATATTTGTCACTAAACTGTAATGTAAATATGAAATACTGGGTTACCATAGATTATAAGATGTACCTGAAAGCATATGTGAAAGCACTATTTATAATGCTATGCTGAAAATCATGTTTTCTAGCGGGACATAGACCATTCAACCGGGGAGAAGTGGACTCATTCCATCACCCCAGTGCTACCGGTAAGTGTAATGAGTACATGTATGATAAATGTTTAGATCTGTGTGTGATCTACATTATATGTAACATTGTGATGTGTTTTAGGAGGGAATGATCACCTACTATCAATTTGCTGTTAGTGTGTGAAACACAACAGAACCTGCCCACAGATTAATTGTGAATGAACAATGTGAATGTAGGGTGTATGGAGGGAGATGCACATTATGCAAGCATAAAATCAATTTGCTAAGGTATGCACATCATTTGTCATGTGGCTTTGGGCACACTAACCATCACCTGTTGCCGAAGCTGCATGTGTTCAACATAAACCCATTAGCTGGTACCAACAATGGCACTTAGCTACACAATTAAGTTTCAACATATGTAGCACAGTGAAATGTGTGTTGCAAGCATCTCTAGCTAGTGGTCATTTGCCTATGTAAAAAGTTGGGTTGGATAAAGGTACAGATGACATGTAATATGTTCACACAGAGACTGCTAGTATGCATGCAAAAGTGGTTATGATGGAATACAAGGAAGACAGTGTGTCAATGTGCCACATGTGTTGAATTGACATGCAGAATACGTAGCCCAGAAATGGCATATACTTTAGATCTCTCCAGCTAAATATATGTTTGACTGACCGTAAGGGTAGGAAAACATCCCAGTTGTTACACCTCATTTGTTTGTCAACAACATACCTGTCCCTGTAGCAATATACCAGACAAAATACATATTACATAAAGAATTAAAGTGTGTCATCAGGGTAGCCATCTTAAACAAACAAATTGTGTTATGAATATTAGCACATTACTTTGTGAGATGGAAAAGTTAATTATTCAAAATGTAAATGATCCATGTCAGACAACAGATGGCATGGCTACATGTGTACCTGTTCATGTGTTTGATCATCATCATATGACTACCTAGATCTCCGATTATTTCTTTGCCTACCGTGAGGTATGGCTGTTGTAACGCAGCCTCAGGGGTACTCAAGCTTCACTCAGGGTCATGGTGCAAGGGTGTCTATATTATATGCTATTACGTTCTTTCTCTGATATGTGCTTGGGAATGCATATACACACTACTTAAAAGCATTGTCTGAATCATGATGTGTGGAGCCAGATGCAGGCTTGTGATAATGGGTGTTTTGAATTTTTTAAAATTATTACTAAGCATGTTTTTAGCTACAAGAGTCAACCAGATGCCACATGTCACATTTCCCTAAAGTTGCTGGAGGGTACATAATTGGAAGTTATCCCAGTCATGTTTTGCAGGAGATAACTGATTTACACATACCCATGTATGGGCTACCTGACACTGACTACGTTAACTCAGCATTGCGTGGTGGCTTTTGTGACTCCAGATGGGGTATGCAACATAGCGGCACATTACCTGTATTATATCACCTTAACCACTTTCACATTTATGTATGTGAAAGTCTCTGCTCACTTGCATAATGCAATTCCTTAACTCCATTTACTGACTCAGAACCATGTGTCCTATATGAAATCTATACATCATGAGTGTGAATCATTGTTAGGTCTGATATAGTGTAATCTCATTGTTCTCATATTTACATAAAGTAAACCTACACAGATGGCAGCAGACTCAATTTCCCTTGCTCAAGGAGGGGATGCCCATATAGTGACAGTATCTTGTGCATATATCCATCTTAATTTCGTGAGTTTATCTGGTCATGCACATATGATTGTGTCATAGTGTCAACTATTTTCACACACATCCTGTACCAGTTTGTGCTAACAAAGATTTACCATTGCTGCCCTAGATAACAAGCCAGCTGAAGATCGCAAGACATTCGACATGCGGAGGAACCAGTACTGCCACATGAGAAAGGTTGCAAAGGGGTACCACAAAATGGAAAATCTTTATATATGTGCAAAGGCAGCAGGGTCATGTAATGTCCCCCATTCCCAAAGGTTATCAGCAAGTAGATCCACCTCAACTATACCACAGCAGGTGCAAGCCAGTATCAGGCCTTACCAGCCCAGGTATCATCGACAGCAACACCAACCATGTGTGCTATGAGGCCCAGTCAGAGGAGTTGCTCTCTCTTTAATTACTTCATTTTAAGAGAACTTAAGAAGATCACCTCAAGCTTAGAGGAAATCAAGAGGGAGTAGGCCAGTCTACAGTGACAGCAGGATGCAGTTGAGGAGGCCCTGTTCCAGATATCCCAGCTCCTTTGAACTTTGTTTCGGGCCTTGTTGGAGTGGGGTCGATTTAGTACATATTTTCTTAGATAGTTAGGCATAGAGTTAGTGTTTAGGATAGGTATAGTGTTTTATATTTTAGAGGTTTTTATAGATTAATGTTTTCCAAGATTTTTTTATTGTTATTGGGATTTTAGTGGGTAGGTTGGGGTGATGTGTAGGATATGTTTTTAAAAAGAAAGAAAATTAAACAAGAAAAAAAAAATATATATATATACATTTGTTTAGGTTAGTATGTGTAGTTAGTTTATGTTGTGGTGTAGTCGATGTTCGTATTGTGCAAATACATATGTGTTAAGGGGGTGGGGGTTGCTGTCTAGCATGTCTTTTGTGCTAAATGTATAGGATCATTTAAGATAAGTTTAGTTACTTTAAGGTACTGTTAAGGTAGTAGTTGTAGGGTAGGTAGGTTAGGCATATATTAGATATAGTAAGTTAGTGTAGGATAGATATATTTAGTTTATAAGTATAAAATGTGAATATATAAAAAAATCTACCTTCACGACTGTAATAATGTAATGCTGAAGAGTTGTCATAATATCTTGAATACATGATGTAATATTGTCTGCATTGTTTATAAACATGTGCAACTTTGTGTGAGGCCTATGGACAAGAGTTAGCGTACCTCACACTTTAATCCCTTAAGTACTCTTCACCATTTTGTATGCACTGTGAGTGCTGCTCTTCGTGTGAATTGATGCACAGCCCAACACAGATAGTCACCTATTGTTGTACTGTGTGTATACAATCAGTTGAATGTATAGTATGGATGGTTCTGTCTCTCAAGAGTACCCTTTCCTGAAGGTGCTGGGACACACAATGGTGCCTGCAACTTAAGCACTCATCCTTGCACCATTGTTGGAAGTTATTGGAGTTAGCTGTTTGTAATTCGTGCATGTGGTCCCCACCTGCCTGGATAACCTCAATCACTCTTGGAATTGAGTACCTGTTAAGTATGGCATTTCATGCATGTGATGTTGGCAGACTACTTGCTAAGTTTTATTATCATACGTCTCAAATTTCATTTTACCCTGGGGGTGTGTATCTTTGTTCTGGGTCTCTGCTCACTCTCCTCCCAATTGTTATGTGTCTGTATAGTACAATTGATGTCATGTGGGCTTATACTGACACTCAAGGCATGTGAGGACAATCAGGGCCAAAGGGACACAATGTCCCTGCATATCCCAGTGTGCCTTACTACACAATTTATCAGTTGGCACACAGCCCCAAATACTTAGTAGTTGCAGTTCATGCTTAATGGCATCCAAGGTGTAGCACTGACCTTCTACATCCTTGAGTTGCATAGATATGATGCTATACAGAAGGAGTCTGGCCATTGATATCTGCAGATTGGCAGCGCATGCATTATGATAGCACTCATAGGATATCTTCAGTTTAAGCATTGAGGCTGACATATGTGCATTATGACACTGTCATGATAATTGAGCAAGATGTCTGTGGGTGGGTGAAAATGAGTTTGTGGCAGTACACAAATGCATCAAATTAACAGGTGGTCATACTAAAAAGGGACAGTACCAGGTGACAAGGACGATGGCATGATAATTAACACAGGTCCAATGGGAAACTGACGAAGAAACGCAGGCAAATGTTACTGGGTAGATCGCTGTCAGAAATTTGTGAAGTCCACATCCTCCTCTTCTGACCTGTGTTGTGCATTCCCTGAGGGTGGTGGTGTTTGTGCCAGGGGCTTCTGAAGCACACTCACATCAGGGGCTGAAGATGTGACTCCCCTGTCCCTGGCAGCATTACCTATGCCAGCAAGTGTCCGGGTGTTAAATCCTCGGGATCGGTTTGATGCTCAGAATGGTCCACCCCTTGATAGTCTCAAGTCTGAAGTGCTGCAATATATGTATAGAGATGTAACATATCATCGATTACTTTATAACTGTAAAGGAAAATAAGAGCCATATATTTTCCACATTCAGTCTGTGGTTCCAATGTTGCACACACAAACAAAATCCTTAGTAATACGCTGTGATAAGAGAAAGCACGTACAAACTTTACCAACTCTCCTTTCATCTAATTACAGGCAGATGATTTGTACATTACCCAAACCCTAGAACCTACCCTTGTTTGCATCCACTTATCATAACAGGGGTGTAGCGTAATTAATTACCACTTTCTCAGCTATCCCTGTTGAAAGCCACAAAGACAAAACAGGATAAGTATGTTTAGGGGCGTGCAAATCATTTATCTCTATTATTGCGGTCATTGAGTAGCAGACCAAAGAAAATCAAAACACACAGAGGAACCTTATAAGGTTCATTGTAATTGTTAAACTTCAAATTATTTGTGTCTGGATTTTGAATGCAGCGAATTTCTCCCCGAGCACTGCTTCCAGAGACTGCCAAATATTTGAGTGACACAGGGGGTTTCCCCGTCCACTTGTATTGTTACAGAGTTCAGTCTTTCCCTCCGCTTGAGCATTCTATAGAGAAGGGACGAAAGACATGGCCCCCCACGATGAACGTCAAGGAGGAAGCAAAGTTTTCCCCTTTCCAAGCGCGCCAAAGAAACTTGTGGTGCAAACGCAGCTTTACACGACGGGAGGAGCTTCCAACGTCGGGACACGAGTATTCCACCATCAGATCTGAATTTCCGACAGCGTTACGTGGACCGGCTTCCATTAAGTAGGTTGCTCTGCCCCCTCGTTGCACGCCGGCTCGGCTGAGATTCTTGGGACGTTTAGTCCCTCTCTCGTCCCATAAATGCTTTAGGCCCGATTCACAAAAGTAATCTGAGACAAAATCCTAACTTTATGACTTTCAGTATTCACAGAAGGCATTTAGGAGTACTAAAGTTAGGATTTTGTCTCAGTCAATCTTAAATTTTGGTCTTAGGTTAAACTTAAGACAAACTTAAGTTTAACTGAGACAAAATCCTAACTTTAGGACTAGGATTTTGTCTCAGTTAAACTTAAGTTTGTCTTAAGTTTAACTTAAGACCAAAACATAAGATTGACTGAGACAAAATCCTAACTTTAGTACTCCTAAATGCCTTCTGTAAATACCGAAAGTCGTAAAGTTAGGATTTTGTCTTAGATTACTTTTGTAAACCGGGCCCTTACAGTTTCTTGACCTCCACCGTGATGACACAGGATTGCGTCTACGCGTATGAGTTAGGAAAAAGCGTTTACTGGCTTCTAGCGCTCGATCCTTCCACGCTCATGACAGTAAGTAGGGCAGCACAGCACTGGTAAGGCCCTGATGGATTGTCAGCAAGGCAGCAACGTCACAGTGGAAAGCACACATAGTAGCAATGTAGGAGTCCTGCTTCTGCTCCATAGATTGGAGGATGGTGTTGGATAGCCCGCAGCTGGGTGGCAACTTCAGTGGTGTCACATTGGCAGGGGTGTTGTTGTTGCTGCTGCCTCATGACAGCAGCAATGTCAGCCAGGGGTAGTTCCATTCGATGGAGCAAAGGGTAGGTGACTTTGATTGCCTCAGAGGTGTCCTTATTGGTACTGAGGCACCTGCAAACTCCCTCTAGAGTGCCTGCAATGGTCTCCATCCCTGCCCACATCTCATCCACCAGCTGCTGCTGGACTCCTACTGCTCACCATTGGAAGACAACTTGGGGCTCCTCGGAATCCAGGTTTGGACTTTGACTGGCAGATGGGGCATGTTCTGTGGTATGCGGTTCCTCTGGAGACCCAGCAACACTGGCACCCCTCGTCCATGGGGGGCAGTATGTTATTGTAAACAGATTGGTCATCCAGGACAGGCTGCTGGTCACGAGGTGGTGTTTCTCCCTCTGCAATAAAATTCAAATATGTTAATGGTGATCAATGCTAGATGTGGACATGAATTACTTTGGCTGGCATACAGATGTTATTCTCATTTACTTTCAGTTCCACATTGATGTGTAGGACGTATGTTACTCGTAGGAATTGTGGCCAAGATTCACTGTAGTTTCCTTTCAGATGGCATTATCCCTAGACTGTTTACAGGGCCACATGTAACAAGGGTGATATTTTGTGTCACACCACACATTGCAACACAGTTACACAGCTTAGTGGCCTGCCCTGCCCATTCAGGGAGGGTGAGTTGAGGTCCGCAACTGCTTTGATGATAGTCTTAATTTTTCATGACGGCCATACTGAATTGAGTTTCACTGTTTACACCAATCCTGTGCACTTTGCACCAAGTCACTAGGCTGCCTGAATTGCCTGTGGTCATTACTCAGCCCACAGCCCCTTGGTAAGTGATGTGGCTTTGGTTATTTATTATTGTTGATAATGCAGGCTGCCTTTCACACAGTACACCACACCAGTCTTCCTTGTTATGCTGTCTTGCATGCACATTGTGCATTCATGTGGCCAAGGGTTCATATTTGACACACATCTACATAGCTTTACACAACTAGAAACCTTGTTATACTGCAGGTATGTGTAAGGCCATGCACTTACCATGAGTTTCCTAATTGTGTATACTCGTGATTTCAATACACAACTCACTTGTATTCATAGTTCTGTACTGGAGGCACTGTGTTCCAGCTCTAAAGAGATAGTCCCAGTCAAACTAGGAAGCTTGCTATCACTAACGCTCACCCCATTTTGTAATTGCCAAATGTCTTTATCTGCAGAGTGTCATACAGCGCTTAACTCAGCCCCACTCACTTGTACCGGTACATGGCTCCTGTGAAACTCCTCTAGTGGATCCAGGGACACTACTTTCTGTCACACACTGATGGGACACAGATGATAATGTGACTCTCATGTGACTCACCAAAGTGAGTCAACATTTGCAATTTAGCAACATGGCTGCCTGTATCTGAGGGCTCTAGCCTAAGCTGTGTCCCACATGATAAACAATATGATATTCTGTGACATGTACTTACCCAGGTTGGCCACCAAACTAGGCCCAAACACTGCACACTCCAAACATCACTAAGACCGGCCCATCATCGTGGAAATATTTCTCATCCAGTCACTTCACAATTTCCTCTTTAACATCCTCATGCTTTGATATATGTGGCATAGTCAGACATTTCTCTTTCCAAATCCCTCCTGACAGGTGCTACATCTTCACCAAGGCAAGGTCCACATCACATGTAGGATGTAGTCAACCAATGCCCTCTCCTGCGGCATCCCTTCCCAGCGTCATCACAAGTGTGACGCTATCAGACACTGTAGTGCATGAGTATCATTCAGGCTACCTTTCAGTACACACACCACATCTAACCTCTCTGCTATGCAATTCAGACACCGTGCCAGTTAATTATACTCAGCAGCAGCTACATTGCACTACACTACCAGGGGGCCCACGAGGCTCACACACCAACTATTCTTCCAACAAACACTCATGGTCCTCTGGTTTGCACCACTTGTAGTTACCCCACCCCCAGTTTTGATTTGCGCATGGCAGGAGGTAAGGTGCTTGGTCCCATGGCAGAAGACACCTATGTGCTCTCACCCCGCACATTAGTACAGCTGAATGCAATGTAGGTTTCAAGCTAGTGATTATACACATGGTTCTTTGCATTTTCCTATTTGTTGATACTTCACATGCAGCATACCTGAAACCCCTCTCAGATGAGGAGATAATCCTCTGGAAACTGAATTCCATTCCTTTACAGACCAGATTTGGCTGCATGGTCCTAAGACAAGCACACTAGGTTGATGGTGTAAGGGGCCTGCATTGTCAAAGTCAGAGTTGGCAGGGTTCCAGTGTCCATGCATGAAGTGGTGTTTCAGCCCAGCTTTTCTGTTTTGTATTGTGGGACTTGTAGTCCCGGTCACTAATGTTATACATTCCACTACAAGTTCCAGTATACAAAGGTGAACCTGGAGTGGTGCTACACATCACCCATGGACTGGACAAACTTGACAGAGCTGGACTGGGCTGTGCAACATTTAACTTGGCAGCTTGACTTACATTTATAGGATGCATGACTGGTCATGTGAGCAATTCCATCCCTTTCCCTTACACTCAGTGCAGTGCAGCACATAAACAGAGCTTGTTGTGATGCAGAGCATGACATTTTGAACATATTGTCCTCTCATAGCCAGCACTGCCCTGTACGGGAGCTCCAACCAGCAACTCTGCTGGGAAGACTGATACCACATGGGGGTCAGCCAGACCTCCAAAGGGGCTAGCTCCTCCTGGTGCTCCTCCTCCAGTCTGCATGGCTGCCTTCAGGTTATTGGCCAGTTTCTCCTTGGTCCTATGCTTACCATCATGCCACCTCTTCTTGCTCTCTGGCACTGTCCTCTTAGCTTGCCCAATAGTGTTAACCTTGTCCACTATGAACTGCCAAATGGCCTCTTTCTTCCCTAATGGCTTTTGGAGGTGACAAAGAGTTGGTGTTCATACTTTGTTGTCTCTGTTATCAGAATTTGATTCTCCTTCTCACTAAAATTAGTCTTCCTCTTCCTGTTCCCCTGGTGTCAAGAAGCTCTTACTTATTGCTTACACAGCAGCATAAACAAAGAATGTTCCAAATGTCCCTCCTGAAAAACTGTACGTCCTCCAATTAAACTAAACAGCAGAAGTGCTCCGATGGAGAGGGGGGTGGTGGGGAGGGGGGGGGGATTGGGAAGATAAAGAAAAGACAGCCTTGTTGACCTCAATGGCTCCTTCTCCTATTTATACCTTCTCGGAATATGTGATGCATGTTATGCTTCTAATCTGTTTTGTTTTGTTCAATTAGGAACTGTAAAATAATCCAGCAATTATTACATCTCCTACCTACTGTGCTTTCTAGACTGTTAATTGTAACTATTCTAACAGTTTAACATTCTACATACCCAATGACTTTACATATGTAAAATTTATGTATTCTTCTTGACGAGTAGATAAATATGCCGTCTGCAGTGTTATTTGTTTTTCATCATAACTGCGTTTACTTTTCACTTTTCCATTCTTCACACCATATTCAAACCGTTCAAATATTAACATTCAATATATTTTGTTTGCCTTTTTCCTCATAGGAGGTACTTGCGTGCACCAGGAAGAGTGACAACCCAAGGAAGAAGACGGTTCTTCAAACTTCACAGGTGACTATTAATTAATTTTTGTAGTCTTATTCTTGTGCTGAACTGGTGTCTTTTCAAGAGGAGATTTCTAACACTAAAGCTTAGGCAGCAAGCGTTAGTTCAAAATTCTATGACTGAATTCTGCTCACAGAACTGTGCTAAATGGGAAGGGGTTAATTCTGTTGCTAGAGGTTCTCTGTTTCTGGGAATCTTTGTAATTTACACTGCTCTCTGCCAAGGCAGCTCCATGAAACAATGTTTCTCTTGAGGGGGAGAGGAAAGGTAGCAGTGACATTATGAGAACCCTTGGTGACATACTTTAAGATTAAATATTAACTCCTTTTGTCAGGACTGCCTGACACATGAACTCTTGTGAACACGAGGTACTAAAACAACAGCCAAGGAAAACGGCACTACCTTAACTAACTTTCCAGACGGAGACTCTGGTGAAGGCTGCTTGCTTTCATCTTTAATTCTTGATTTTAAGGCCACAACGCTAATAACTTGTGCATTATTAGGAGGGACAATCCATGTTTTCCTGATACTTTGTGTCTGTCGGGACATCCTGGCTGGTGCTGGGGTTGTTTGGGTTATTGCACTGTCTGCTGCTGCCTGCCGCCTGCTCCACCTCTCCCTTTCGAGGTAATCTTTTTCTTTCAAATGCGCCACTTTTTAATGGATTTGTGACACATGACGCACTCCAATACGATGCTAGGGTGAATTACATTGCTCTACGTGCCGAAAACCAGCCTAACGCCACTATAGCTGCACATGCAGCAGACATCCTACGGAAGCGTACCTTACGTGATGGTGTGCAATGTGGCTTGCATTGCTTGGTAAATCTAACTTTAGTGTTGTGTTTTCCTTGTGTTACCTTGTGTGATGCAAGGGCAATGCAACACTAGGATAAATCTGGTCCTCAATTGTCAGTTCGGTCTGAAATAAACAGGGCAATGGGTCCCTAGGTACCTAAGGCGTTGAGCCCCCAAAGGAAGTTAACACACATTTATACCCGATTTCAGAAGTTTCCAGACATCAATCACGTGTTCATTAGCTTCACTACTCCAATGAGCATTCATGGGCTCATGGGAGCAAGTGAAGTTGAGAGCAGACGACCTTCTCATACATCAACATATGCACATAGTCTCTAAAAGAACAACAAGTTTAGAAAATTCGACTTTTGGATGCCTAATGTGTTCTTTGGCTCATTGCACTACAAATATTGCACACAAAAGTATTGAACAACACAAATATCAAAGCTAAAATATACAGTACTATAATAGTTGGAACCCTATACTAATAATTAAAATAAGAAAAATATTTATTAAAAAATATCGGGCTACAAAAATATCTAAAGTTAACAAGTATCTGCTAAAAAAATATATAGATTACAATATTATTAGCATTAAAGTTAAGAAAAGCATTGAAAATCGGTATATAGCTTCAAAACAAATTTGATAATATAATTTAAAAATATGTAATATATTAATCAAAATTAATTTTAAACTGTAAACAATGCATACATGCTATCAAATATGTTCAAAATACTTAAAATTAATTTAATTTCTAATTATTCTTTAATATTTGTCTTAAATAATACAAAATAAATGTTTACAATTACAAATATTTCATTTGAAAACATATATTGACCATAAATATTATACAATATTTTTTGCAAACATCTATGTATCTTATAATAAAAAGTTACATTAAATATACTTACAAATGAATTTATTTTAGAATATATAAAAATATAAACATTTTCTAGAAATAAATGACAATGTAAAATGATTTTTAAGTACATATTCATGTTTAATAGATTAACAAATATGAATGAACACATAACCTAAATTAACAAAACGTATACAAAAATTTATAAACATACAACATATTAATAAAGTCTTGGCAGAAATAGGCATAACTAAATTGATTTTATTTTTTGAGTATTAGTAAAATCACAAACCAGCTAAATTGGCATTGATTAAGAAAATATATAAGAAAATATACCAATACAGCTGGAATATTGAAATGCTCAAGTATTCTGATGACATCACATACAGGAAGTGACCACACCCATGCTGTTTCTGAGTGCCTGAGGCTGTGGGGGACGCATAGAGCAGGAACACACACCCAGGTGCTGCACAGGAGTGCTCAGGCAGACACCAACTGACAGGACGGACATACAGGAGAAGGGAAAGGAGCCTGCAGAAAGGAAAAGAAAGCACAAGTTTAATGAAAAAGAGTTGGAAGTCCTCATTGAGGACGTGGGGAAGACCCATGAGCTCCGATTTGGCAAGAAATCACTGCATGCACCTGAATCGCGGAAGAGGAAGATCTGGCTGGAGATAGAAGCCAAGTTCAATGCCATTGGGGTCAAACAGCGCTCCATCGACGACCTGAAGAAGCGCTGGTATGAATTGCGCTCTAGGGCGAAGGAGAGGGTAACAGACAGGCTGAAGCAAGCTAAAAAGACAGGTGGAGGACCATCCATAGAGCCTGCAACAACTCCCCTGGAGTCCACCCTCCAGCCTGAGATCATAAGTGGCATAGGAGAAATGGACAGCTCAGCCCATGATAACCCCAGACAAGGTAAGATGCATGCACAGTCTGTCCTGGACCCTCACCCCCCCCCAATCAGCAATTCCCAATTACACATGAGCAAGTTAGAATTCCACTCCTGTCCACATTTTGATAACAACCAGCAATGCATCATGGGAGATGTAGTCCCAAAACTCATATAGCAAAGCAGTGACATAGGTGAACTCAATTGCAGGGGACTCACACCAGTCAATAACCAAGCAGAGAACGGTTAGTGTGAATAGCAAACCATGTAAATTTAATGTAATACAAATGTTTCAAGGAAAGACAGTAAATGCATATCTTGTATCCACAGGCGAACCTGCACAAAAGGCAGAAGACAGAGAGACACATGAGGCACCTGGGCAACAACATGCAGAGGAGGAAGAGTCGCAGACAGCCACAGATGCCATACATACACCAACACCAAGACCTAGGAGGTACACTGTGGAAATACTACAGTAGATGGATGGGGGAGTGGAGGAGACACCGGAAGATCCACAGACCATGCCGAAGAGCCAGCACAGTCTCCAAACCTACAGTCACCCATGCAGTGTAGCCACACCAGCGGTCTCTGATGCAGACCAAGGCCACAACATCTGTCTGAACAGGGTGAGGAATCCAGTGTCTTTGCGGGTCTTGAGGGCACCATGGTCAAGGTGCAGCGGCTGCAAATGAAAACAATGAAGTTAATGCAACGGCAGCTGGTGTCCCTGAACAAGAACATGAGGGACATCAAGGAGGGCATTAATGAACTGAACACCACTGTTTCTGAGGGTCATAGGGGCAATGCAGAGTGCATGACTGTGGCAGTACAGCAGTTATGCAGCAACATGCAGATTGAAAGTGGCGCAAGGCTCCGTGAAAAACGCTGCATGGATGGATACACACTCGACCCTGGGTGCCTCTCTAACTACCGGCCAATTTCCCTGCTTCCTTTTCCGGTTAAAATCATGGAAAAGTTGGTTACCCGCACTCTGTCCGGCTTCTTAGAAGGGAACACCTGGTTGGATGAGACGCAATTCGGTTTTCGCCCTGCTCACGGGACGGAATCCGCGTTGGTGACCGTATTAGACAATCTGCGGGCGCGTGTCGACAGTGGTCGGGCAGCATTTCTGGTGTTGCTCGATATGTCGGCCGCGTTCGACACGGTAAGTCATCCTACCTTGATTTCGAGGTTGGAAGAATGCGGGGTTAAAGACAAGGCCAGGGACTGGTTAGTCTCCTACTTGGACAGCCGTCAGCAACGGGTTTCGCTACCTCCCTTCAGCTCAGAGGAGCGGAGAGTGGGACAAGGAGTACCTCAGGGCTCAGCCATCAGCCCCATACTCTTTAATATCTACCTCCGCCCTCTAGTCCAGCTCATTAAATCATTTGGTATCTCCGCATTTAATTATGCGGATGATACCCAGCTGGTCTTTTCCCTGGAGGGACAGGATGCAGTCCCATTGGAGTCTTTTCACCGGTGCATGCAGGCTACAGCGGAATGGCTCCGTTTGAATTCGTTACAGTTCAACGGAACCAAGACAGAGGTCTTGCACTGCTCCACTGACCGAGTTCCCCGAGATCTCCCTGATGATTTTTGGCCCCCGTCCTTTTTAGAGACGGTGTCAGCCGCACAATCGGCGCGCAATCTGGGCGTCATTTTTGGGCCCAACCTGCAGCTGGATCTGCACGTGAATAAGACCACCTCAACGTGTATGATGCTGATCCGCATGCTGCGCAAGGTTTTACCCCTTCTCCCTGAGCAAGCCAGACCAGAAGTAGTGCGAAGTACCATCTTAAGTCGACTCGGCTACTGCAACGCACTGCTTCTGGAGGCCCCGTTAACACTTATGGGCAAGCTTCAAAGGGTGCAAAATATGGCTTGCAAAACTCGCCCTTTCCCGCCCCTACCATAGCTCCTCCACGGCAGCGCTGCAGGAACTCCATTGGCTGCCGGTCCATTTACGCGTACGCTATAAAGCAGCGTGTATTGTGTTCAGGGCTATCCATGGCCTGGGCCCAATTCCTCTGCGGCGAATGTTTGCCTGGTATCTCCCATCTCGAGCTCTGCGTTCCTCGTCGTCCAGGCTACTTGTTGTCCCGCGCTTCCAGAGAGTGAGGATGGGTGGTCGTTCGTTCAGAGTAGCGGCGGCCAAACTTTGGAACTCCCTGCCTCTATCCCTGAGAGGTCTTGAGGATCTTTCAGCCTTTAGAAAGGATTTGAAAACTTACCTTTTCCCTAGGGCGGGTTGAGCTATTGCTTCTGCTTGGATCATGGGTCAAAAGCGCCAGGATGCCCTTGGTGGTGACAGGTTGCGCTATATAAGTATACCACAATACCACAATACAATACACGAAGGTGGACAACCGTCTATGCAATGCTACAGCTGTCTTGAGCAGACGCACAGTTGCCATGCAAGTGGAAATGGCCAAATGCAGCCAGGATGTTGCTAGGGGGTTGGTGCAGGTCACCCGTGCTGTTAAACTTCTCCAGACAGCCAACATAGCTGCCACAGGGGCTGGGGATGTTGGAGACAGTGAGGAGGTCCCCAGCCACAGCAGCATTACTCTACCTGTCGCTGAGCCCAGACGGTGGAGTACAAGGCAAGGGTCAGCAACAGAACAGTCGTCAAGGGAGGGAAGTGTGCACACTGAGTGTCAGTGGTGCTGAGCGTGGGCGCAGGAAATAAGTCCATGCTCTGGCAGACATTTGCTGATGGGTGAGGTAACCCATGTGAGACAGAGAAAGGGGTTATCAATGTGCATGCAGTGTTGACATGCCATGATGTGCAACTCAAAGCACACAGAGGCCAGTATTGTAAGGCGGTGTGCATACATATTGCCTAATGTAAGGACAATAGAACACCGAAATTCAAAAATAAGTATCAGCTTTGTGTCACTACTTACTTAGAAATAGTTGTGTGTGATCTCATTATGTCTGTATCTCCCATCTGCGGCTCCTACACCACCTGCTGCTCTGTGATGTGGCTGTTGGCATTCCTCATCCTCTGAATCCGAATCTGTAATTTCCACTGGGGTTCCCTTCTTTGTGGCCAGGTTGTGTAGCATGGCACAGGTAACACTGATTTTGCAGCATATCTTGGGGCGGTACTGTCATGCAACTCCATTTTTGTGAAGGCAGCGGAACCTGCTCTTCAGCAGTCCAAATGTCCGCTCCACCACATTCCGCGTAGACTTATGGGCAGCATTGTATCTCCTCTCACTTGAGGTAGATGGGTTGATAAATGGGGTGAGTATGAAGGAATGCACTGCATATGCGCTGTCACCTAAATGGGAAACCATGAAACATCAATCACAGGCAACTACAGATACATCCAAGGTATACATCAGAGTGTGTCACATGCATTTACCCAGCAGGTATCCTTCTCCAAATTCTACCCCAGTCAGACGTGTATAGATTCCACTATGCCTGAAGATGTAGGAGTTATGCATACTTCCTGGGAATTTTGCTACTATATCAGTGATGATGTGTGACGCATCACAAATGACCTGGACATTGATAAAATGATAGGATTTTCTGTACCAATATACGTAGCAGAGGGGAGACAGATTGTAATATGTGTCCCATCAATGCACCCAATGACATGTGTGAATTGAGCCATCTGATAGAAATCCATTTTGGTCTTATGCAGATCCTGTTGCGTGTTGGGAAACTGGATGTAATGGTGCATCCTTTGAAGCATGGCATCCAGGAAGGTGTTGAGGAAGCTTGACAGGCAACTTTGTGAGACCCCTCCGGCTACAGCTATCACCCCTGGTAACTACCTGATGCAAGTAGGTGCAGGGAACACAGGACCTGCACATGTGATGGAATTGCATGCGCCCTGCGTGTCTGATGCTCCAGGATTGTATCAGGTCTAGGATGGTAGGGGAGTCAAGCCTGTACCTATCATGTATTTCTTCTTCTGTCAGTTGAAACAGGGTAATGCAGACTCTGTATATGCATTCCTGTCGCCTTCTCATCGTCTGTGCTGCTGCTTGCATTTGTGTGAAAAATTATGGATTCTGGGGCAGTTTATATGCAGTCCACCTGGTTACCACCTGCTTTGAGTTGGTGCTAAATTGCGACCCGCAAATAGCGATTTACTGTGAAATCGCTATTTGCGATTTTTCAAACATTTCTTTGCACTTTCTTATTTGCGATTTCGCAATTTGCGAGTCGCTATTTGCGACACGGTAGGTGAGATTTGCAGAATAAGTATTCGCCAATTGACTTGTCTCCTTTTTTGCGAATCCTTATTTTGAGATTGGATTTTTCCTTCTCTACATTGCACAGGGATATTTCAATGTTTGTGATCGCTATTTCTCTTGCTGCATCTGGCCCACAGTATATAATACTCCATCATATCCACATGGCAGTACACATGGACCGTGCACTACCACATCATATAAATGGTGTACGGCAGTTATACTGGTAGGAAATCTATACCTTGTGCTGCAGACCTTACTGATTTATGCGCAGGTTGCCCAGGCAATAGGTATACTATTCACCTCCACACAATGGCCATGTAAGGAAGTTATGTTGTGTATTCTGCACACTAAATTGCTTCGAGGTGCACAAACTATTGACAGCCTTAAGTTGACCTATGCGAACCCCATCTAAAATAGTTATTCAAACAAATATGTCTGCCTAGACCTTCTGGAAGAGACAAGAATAAAAGGAGGGCAGTGAGCAAAGGCTCAAAGAAAGGCTATTCCATAACTCAGGGGCCAATGCAGAAAATCTTTTATCTTCTGTCCACAAACCTCATTTGCAGTACTTTTACTAGCAGCAGCTTCTGCGTGGAAAAGATGGACATATTTTCTACGCAGATTAGCTGGAGCTCAGCAAGAGAGACATTTAAAAGCCTGGCGCACAATCTCAAACAATACCAGAGTCTTCAATAGCAGCTAATGTAAGGGTCTGAGGAGCAGAGAAACCGTGTCTTGACTTCAAGACCAATTATTAATTACCCTGTTGCATCTTGGACTCTTTGCAAGTGGTACAATCGGTTTTTCTTTGATACATCAATCTCATTCCGTAACCTAGGGTGGCATTTAGAAGAGATGCTTTTGGAAAATTTTCCCAAACAACTGCGAATGTCACATGTTAACAAAGTTAACTAATGTGGTTTTGTGACATGCCCACACAAAGACACACTGTCAGAACACACCAACTAAGGTGAAGTTTTCCACAGGAGCAGATGCTGAATACCTATTCCCTCCTGCGAGTGAGTGCACAGACCTTTGTGACAATCTGCACAGCTCCACCACAAGGGGAAAGGGCAATGGGAAGACAAGAGAGCCCGCCTCCACATCCAGTAAGATTCTGCTACCTCTCTGTGACTTGAGTTTTGGAATGTTACTCTTATCAGAAAGAGAAATGTCAGGACCTGTACAAAAATATTAGTGTGTCATAGATTAATTCTAACTACTTCATACCTCGCTAATTCCTAGACATTCTTATACATGTATGAATATATACTTTCTAACTATTCTTCACCCCCCTGGATTATGTAGAGGCTTGCCACTCTTAGCATCACGAAGCCAATCTCTAAGTAAGTCACTCTCAATCGTTTGTACCTTAAAAATGGGAGAGAGCTCGAGTGAGAGACTCTAGACATTGAATAAGACTCCAAGCTTAAGTTCAAATACACGAAAATGAACTCATAGTTAGGTTCTAAAATCTCATTATACATTGAGTATTTGTTCGAGCGAGATGAGGGAAAATATTCTTACTGTCCAGTAGAGGAACCCTCTACCTGAACTGAATACCTTCTCCAGTCGGAGTCCTTTCTCTTGAGAGTCGGCATGCAATGCAAAAGGTCTCGCATTTACGCAAGTTTTAGCTATTGACATTGCAAATAACAAAGCCTTTTATATTTGTGTTCGTATTTGAAACATAAATAAAAGGCATTGTCATTTACAATGCCAATAGCATAAACTCGGGTATATGCGAGACCTATTGCATTGCCAATGCTTGTTATTTCTGATTCTTAATAAACTGTGCCTCCTGTGGAGTTTAGTGGATGGGTTGTGCGGTTTTAGCTTTTGTATTTGGGGCACAGCATTCCAGGCACGCTTAAATCATGCACAAGGCCTCGATTCTTTCCTCAGCAGGAGCCGCTGGGGATGAGGCAGCCAGGTGCAGTCTAGGCCTCTTTCAGGGGTGCCTCCTTTAGCCAGCCCTGACCTTTAGCTGACAGTTTGTAAGCTGAGATGTTTATGCACAAACCAGTGGTGTAACGCAAAATGATGCTCCCTCCACCCCCGAAAAATTTGATATGGGGGGAGAAACCCCATAGCTCACGGATGTACATTGACCGTACCGAGGTCCCCTTGAAGGGTTTCCCCGCCCCACGCTCTTGGAGCAAACGTGTGTGGTAATCTTCATGTCCCAGAATGCCCAGCACCACTGGCTAAAAATGTAAAGCCTGGCCGGGGTCATACATGAATGGCAGCTATAGGTCTGCTCATCTGTTTAAGAAAGTTATCAGCCCCCAACTAAATCCAGGCCTCGAGCTGTTTAAGTAGATCTTGCGAGATGACGACAGACGAACAGAAGGAGATGCGCACTTGGTCAGTTAAGCGCCCAACGTGGGGCTGGGGTGACAAACCCACCCACCCCCCATGACTGCACAAGTGAGCAGCTCACCACAATCTACCCCACCCCTTTCAACCGGGAGAACTACAAAGGAGAGAGCCCTAACATCTCTAGTACTGCGAAGTGCGACCGCTTCACCCGAGGTGGTGCGAGCGACTCCCCATAGATCAGATGTGGAGGAGGCTCGTGATAGCAGCCAGACAATCAGCAGCCGCGCTTACAGCCTGCTAGCGGTTCGAGATATCTAGCCCCCCTCCTCCCACATCTGCATCGTCGCACTTTATGGGCACAGCAAACAATCATCCATGGCCAAAACCTACGTTTAAGTGTCATCAGAACACCAAATCACCCTTAAAAGAATTGCTTCGTTTGTAATCCGCAGTGACCTCGGTGACATGTAGCTCTTTATATACAAACCGATCAAACAACCACTTCCATGACACTTCAAGCCTTTAAAACGTATTCTACTGTCGACTAAATGGAGAAAGAAAAAAAATCCTGCAGCATGCACTCCGCTAATGCTCCGTCAAGAAACCCGCTCACCTCCTATAAATCATCGATATTTACAATAACAATAAAAACTATCACCCCGCATCTGCTTGAGACCAGAGCAACAGCTCGCTCGAACAAGCATTTGCAATGCAATAGGATTCGCATTTACACAATTGAATGGGGAGTAACCAGTGGACGAATCAACAGCATTATTGTAGGCAAATTCAGCCATCCAAATAATCTCTGACCATTCACCATCTTGTTCTAGGAGGTATAGATGCAAATACTGTTCAATCTCCTGGTTAACCCTCTCCATCTGACCATCCATTTCTGGGTGATAGCTGGTGGAATACGGCATATCGATGCCCAACTGATGCATGAAAGCCCTCCAAAATTTAGAAACAAATTGAGCCTCATGATCAGGGATTACAACCACTGGAATACCATGTGCCCTGACTATGTGTTGTGAAAATAGCAGTGCAAGCTGAGATGCCCCAGGAATTCTTTTATGTGGAATAAAGTGGCTCATATTTGAGAAGGTGTCTACAAACCACTAACATGGTGTTATTGCCTTGACTTTGAGGCAAGTCTACCATAAAATCCATGGTTATGGTGTGCCAAGGGTGTGGCAAGAGCTTTCCCTCAGGGGCCTCTCGATTGGTTTTCCCTCTAATGCATTTATCACATGTCAGAACATATTGTCTTATTTGTGGGATCATGGCAGGCCACCAAAACTGTTTCTTAACGAGGTCAGTGGTGTTCGAAACACCTTTGTGTCCAGCCAAATGGTCATTGTGGCAAGCTTGGAAAGCAACTTCTTGTAGCTCTTGAGTTGGCAAATACAAGGCGTCTTTTAAATAAGGAAGTTTTTCTTTTATCTTTCCGTTTTCACCCTCCTTTGCCCAATTCATCGTTTTGTCATCTGACATATGTTCTCAAATCTTTTCCCTGATTTCAGAAAATTGTAGGACACAGGCAAACTTGTCCGCAGGAATGATTGGAACCTTCACTATTTCTCCACTTTCAGACTCTTTTGGAGAACTCCTTGATAAAGCGACGGTGAAACTTAGCAAAACCAAGGAAGCTCTGAACATCCTTAACTTTCTTAGGGGAATGGCAGTTCAGGATTGTGTCAATCTTAGCTGGATCCATAGAAATTAAATTTTCTGACAGGATCAATCTCAAGAATTCTACCTTCCTCACGTGAAAGGCGCATTTTTCTAACTTCACATAGAGATTGTTTTCCAACAGCTTCTTCAAAACTGCTCTAACGTGAGTTATATGTTCTTGTTGATCTCTGGAGAAAATTAAGATGTTATGTTATGTTATGTTATATTAAGTTTATATAGCGCACGGCTACTCTAAAAGAGTGTCCCGGCGCTTTCCACAGGCAGCTCGAAGTAGAATAACACAACAAGGAATAACAAATACAAAGAAGAAAAGAAAAAAGCCCACCAAAAAGAACCTAGAGATTAAAAAGCCAAGTCTTCAGGCTCTTCCTGAACTGAAGCAGATTGGAGGTGCTGCGAAGCGCCAGCGGAAGCGAGTTCCACAACTGGGGGGCCTTGAAGCTGAAGGAGCGCCCCCCAGTGCGGGCCTTCCTCACACGTGGAACCACAGCATTAAAGAGAGATTCGGACCGCAGTGAGCGGGCTGGGCGATAGAAGGCCAATCTGCGCCGCAGGTATCCAGCACCTAAACCAAACAATGCTTTGTGCATCAGCGTCAGGGATTTAAACATGATCCGCTTCCGGATAGGCAGCCTGAAGCGTGTGCAGCAACCCAGAAGCTCGTGCTCGCCTGTGCAGGCCAAAAATGGCGCGGGCAGCAGAGTTTTGTGCCACCTGCAGGCGCTGGACCAAATAATCCGGAAGGCCAAGGAAAAGGGCGTTGGCATAATCCAACCTAGATCCAATGAGCGCTTGCACAGTAATCCGCCTATGCTCCACAGACAGCAGTGGTAAGAACTTGCGAAGCATCTTCAGAATACCGAAACAGGTGTCGACCAGCCCCAGGACATGAGCTCTCAATGAGAGCCTGTTATCCAGCTTGATACCAAGGTTTTTGGCAACCTGTGATGACTGTGCAGGAGGACACATATCAGAAGGCCACCATTGCCGCCAATCAGGGTCAGTGGCACAACCAAAGAATAAGACCTCCGACTTACTGGAGTTGGCCTTTAAACTATTCCGATGGAACCAGTCGAAGACCATTCCCAGACAGCCCCGAATACTCTCTCCATCAAATGCCTGGTCTTTACCGCAAGTGAAGAGGAGTTGCGTGTCATCGGCGTAGGACACGATCTGGGCCCCACAGGCCTCCACCGCCGCCGCCAAAGGGGACATGAAGATGTTAAACAATGACGGGCTCAACACCGAACCCTGTGGAACCCCGACTCCCAATGGCGGCATCTCGGCGGAGCTCTGGGAGACCCAGATTGTCTGGCGGCGGCCTTCAAGAAGAGATGTAAACCATTTGAACACCGTCCCCCTAATGCCGATGTCATAAAGCCTGGCGAGGAGCGCCTCATGGGGGACGGTGTCAAAGGCCGCCGACAGGTCCAACATGACTAACATGGCCTTGCCGCCCACATCCAAAGTCTCCCTGATAATCTCCGAGACCTCCAACAATGCCGTTTCCGTGCTGAAATCAGGGCGGAATCCGGATTGGGATGGATGGAGCAGATTGTTGGCTTCTAAAAAGCTCGACAAGACGCCATGGACATGTTTCTCTGGGATCTTAGCCAGAGCCGGAAGAAGTGAAATTGGCCTATAATTGGCCAGAACCGTGGCATCAAGACCAGGCTTTTTCAGGAGGGGGATTACCATCGCCCTTTTCCAGGTGCGTGGGACACTCCCCTCCCTCAGGGAGGCATTGAGGATGGGGTTAACCAGGGGTTCACCACCGCCGCCATCCCAGCCAAAAATTTGGCAGGACATGGGTCTAGTGGCGAGCCTGATTTAAGACTGGCCAACAGCACCCGGGACGCATCGCTGGAAACAGCTGGAAAATCTGACAACACAGCGAACGGCATGGACAGTAACCCATGACCCGCCCCGGGGCCGCAACAACCCTCCTCCGAGCTCTCCGAGAAGGAGGCCTGAATCGCCTTGATCTTGTTGGTAAAAAAACTGGCAAGATCACACGCCCACGCATCCGATGATACTGGTGGGGGTGAGTGGGAACTAGGGGTCGTGAACTCCTTCACAATCGTGAAGATCTCCTTACAGGAGTTCGCCGACGCCTCGATCCTCCTAGCAAGATATTCTTTCTTAGCGCCTAGGATGTCCTGGTGATATGCCTTCACAACCGCCCTATAGGCTCTTTTAGCCTCCCCATCGTATTGAAGGCGCCAGGCCCGCTCAGCAACCTTACATTGGCTGCGAGCCACACGCAGCGCCTCCGTGAACCACGGCGCAGATTGCCGTATTACCGTGGACCGGGGGGCTGACTAAGGGGCAAGATCCTCCAACCTTTCAGTCAGCAACAACTGCAGAGCCTCAGTATCTCTTTCCAGATCCCCCGAGAGGTGGCAGGGATGTTCCGTAAGCGCCTGCTCCAACATATCGGGCGACACTCTATGCAGCGCTCTCGAAGCTGGTCTAGGCAGCGTGGGGGCGCTGTTGTCCGGCCGCCCATTCTCCAGCACGGAGAACCTAATCAGCCTATGGTCCGTCCAGAGCACCGGCAAGGTTTCAATATCAGCAATCGGGACTGACGAAAACACTTGATCGAGGGTATGCCCTTTATCATGTGTGGGACCCGACACAAACGGTACGAGGCCCAGCGGAGATGTAATATACAGCAATTTAATAGCATCCGGGTCATCTATCACATCAAGGTGGAAATTAAAGTCACCTGCTACCACACAATGCTGTGTAGATAGCACCAACTCGGAAATCGCGATCTGCAAGTCCTCGAAGAAAGAGCCCATGGGGCCTGGTGGCCTGTAAACCAGCAGCCCCTTAAACGCTTGGCCCGGGGATAATCTAAGCGTAAAGGCAAGAGACTCAGAGCCCCCAATGGGATTCAAGGGGAGAACAGAGCAGGAGATGTTCTTCTTCACCACCACAGCTACTCCGCCACCCCTTCCCTTAGCTCTGTCCTGCCGGAAAATGTTATACGTCGATGGAATGGCAGAGAAAATATCCGGATTGGACGCCTCTCCCAACCAGGTTTCGGTCAGGAGAAGACATAGAGGATTTTCCCTAACAAGGAGATCGTGTATGTGCAGGGCGTGGCTACCTACTGACCTCGTATTGAGTAGTAGGCATAGATGTTTAACACGAGCCTCAGCTAGCCTATGGGCGTTGGCTGGTGTCCAAGTAGGTGACCAGCCGCAGCCCGGGCAGCGCCGTTTACCCTTGAAGCGCCCCGGAAAAACCACGCGAGAGGAGCAAGAATAGATCTGCAGAGCGCGCAGCGTCGCCGAGGTGTAGCAAATCATCCTCCCCCACGCCTGGCCGAACCGTAGTCTACCGCCGCCCCGCCGCCTCCGGGACACTGACGGGCGCAGACGGGCAGGACTCCGGCACGACTCAGGCTAAGCGAGGGCGTCCAACTGCGCGTCCCGCTGCGCGTAGGGGAGCGACTTTAAATAGGCGCTCCAGTCAGCCCTAAGCGCGCGAGTCAGCTCCAAGATGGCGGCCGCCGCTGAAGAAATGCCCCAATCTAAGATGGCGCCCAAAGTTGACCCCCAGGACCAGGACCCACCAAAGTGGTGGTGCTTTATCAGCAAATAAAGTGCTTTTTTTAAATGCGGTGAGGGGCGTGAGGGGCGCGAGCTGCAAGCATGAAGACTAAATGCAGGGGTAAGATTAAACAAGAAGCAAACCAAAATACAAAACAGGGAAATCTAAAAATACACAGCGCTAGTGCCAGCGCAAGCGCAGCAGTGTGGTAGGTAGTAGAGACCGCCGCCACACCAGGGACCGCCTTAAATGTCATCAATGTACAGTAGACCAAAGCTGTATGAGCCAAACATTCTCGCCACACTCCTCTCATGAAGTGTTGAAAGGCAGCCGGGGCATTGCATAGCCCATAGGGCATCATTTGGTATTCGTACAATCCAAATCTGGTACGAAACGCAGTCTTCCACTCGTCGCCCTTGGCTACCTGAATCAAATGGTAGGCTCCACGAAGGTCTAGTTTTGTGAAGACTCTCGCCTTTTTTACCTGATCTAACAGAAGCGAGATCAAAGGTAAGGGCAGCCCAACATTTTGGCACCAAGGGGGATGGCAGCGGAAGAGCTTCAGCTGCCACCCCTGAGCCCCCCTCGGCGATCCTGTGACATCAGCGCGTACAGCGTGCGCCGACGTCATCAGGAAGCACTGGGACGCCTGGAAGCCATTTTCTTCCAGGCGTCCGGAGGAGAGGGTGAGTGTTTGGGTGCTCCAGTGGGGCGGGGGGTTGGGCATTTGGCAACGCATTGCGCCATCGGGGGAGCGGAAAGAGTATTTCCTCTCCGATGATGTCTCAATGCAGGGCATTCCTGCTTCACGATCGCGTACAGCATCGCGATCGTGCAGCAGGAATGCCCCACTAGACACCCGGGATGTCATCCTTTTTTGTTAAAAGGAAGAGACCCCTTGGGCAGGGTTCGCTTCCTATGAGGGCCAATTATTTTAAAGACTTTTCTGCATCCCCCTTGGGGACAGATCAGTAATTTTTTTGTCCGTTTCTGGCCGGGGGGGGGGCGGAAAAGCCCACTAGACCCAGGGATTCATTTTAAATTTAAATGGAAGCGACCCTTTGGGCAAGGGTCGCTTCCAGAGGGCCATTCTTTGGCCTTTCTGCCCACTAGACACATGGGAATTATTTTAAAAAAAGATGGGGCAATTTTTTTTAATGTGTATTCTGCCAGATCAGCTTTTTATTGGGCCTTTCTGTCCCCAGGGGGGTGGGGGCAGAAAACCCCACTAGACACCAGGGACTTCTTTTGAATTAAAATGGAAGCAGCCCCAAGGGGCAGATTTTTTTATATGTGTATTCTGCCCCCCCGGGCAGATCAGCCCATTTTTTGCCCTTTCAGCCCCAGGGGGGCAGAACAACCCACTAGGCACCAGGAATTTTGTTTTGTGTGTAACGGAAGCGACATGGTTGCTTCCTCGGACAGATCTGCCCCTTTGTTTGGCCTTTCTGCCCTAGGCGGGAGGGGAAGGCAGAAAACCCTACTGGGCATTAGGGATTTATTACTTTTGCAAGGGGGGCACATATCTGTCTGCTGTTGTCTGCCCCACCTGGTGGACAGATTGGCCTGGCAGACAACCTCACCCGATCCCTTGGGCAAGATCACCTTCTATTTTTCTCAGCCCTATTTGAAGGCCCATCTAGCCGATTGACCATTGGGGTAGTGACATAGCGTGTTATAATATTATTATTTTATTTCTTGTGAATTGCAATTGTAATGCTTTATTTCTCCCTTTTGTTCTAGTTCAAGGCTTTTGCTCTTTAGACTGTTCCAGGTTGCAGTTTCGTGGTTCTGCTGTTTGTGTAGTTGCATGTGTTTGGTAAGAGACTTTTTTTGTACAATGTAAATGAGTTTCATTTCTCTGCATGAATGTGTTTTTTACAAATGGTGTAATAATAGCAGTATGTTTGGCTTTTGTTTTTTGATTGTCAAAAACGTTTTGCATTTGTGCCCGATGTGTATTTTGTTGTCTTGTGAGTAATTGGATTTATTTTTCTCTTTCAAGTGGGATATCGTTGGGTTTTGCTGTGTGCTGGTGAGTGTAGTTCTCTCTTGTAAGTGAATCGTATAGTTTTTGAGTATATAGATATCTGTGATAAAGGCACACATTTTTTTACTTACTTATTTTGCACAGTGTTGGTTGTTGTTGACTTGTTTGTGCAGTCTCCTTTCTTAGTAAGGATAATGGCTAGCTGAAGGATTACTGCTCAGCAGGTTGTTGGTATGCTTTTTGAGTCTTCCTCTGATCATGGTTCAGAGACTGATTGGATCTGAGGCAGAGGAGGCAAGGGAAGATTCAGGCAGTGAGTTTTCTCTCCACATGGAATCATCGGATGATGAAGCTACTCTCAGTGCTGATGAAGCTACTCTTAGTGCAGATAAAGTTCCTGTGTTAGAGGAGGACATTGATGTGCCGATAGTGCGGCAAGAGGCATCTGGGCTGCAGCCTGGGGCTGCAAGGCTTCCCGTTGGTATAGTGCAGCAAGAGGCAACTGGGCTGCAGCCTGGGGCTGCAAGGCTTCCCATTGAAAGTGCTGACCTCTGGGTTGCCCCAGGCATGGTGCAGCCAGCATTGCCAGACTTTACTGGTGTTCCAGGGTGTAGAGTGAATACTGAAAACTTTTTGCCAATAAAATGTTGTGTGTTGTTTATTGACGATATATTTTTGGCAGAGATTGTTGAACAGACTAATTTGTATGCCAAACAGTTTTTGAGAGACAACAGTGCCAGCCTTAAGCCCCACTCTAGAGCTACCCGATGGACTCCCACAAATCTGGAAGATATGAAGAAGTTCTTGGGTTTCACTTTTTTGCTGGGCTTGCTAAGGAAGCCATCAATGACTTAATATTGGTCTACTAGTCCCTTGATGGCAACAACTATATTTCCGGCAGTCATGAGTCATGATAGGTATTTGCTTCTGCTTCGGATGATGCATTTTGTCGATAATGGTTTAGCATTGGCACAAGAACACCCGGATTGTGACTGTCTTTTTAAGATGCGGCCTGTCATTGATCACTTTGTTGATCGATTTTCTGAGATCTATGCTCCAGGGAAAGAAATAGCAGTGGATGATTCTTTGGTGTTGTTCAAGGGCCGCTTGTTTTTTAGGCAATACATTCCTAGTAAGAGGGCACGCTATGGAATTAAGCTGTATATGCTGTGTGACAGTAGGACTGGATATGTCTCTAATTTCAGGGTGTACACCGGTAAGGAATCCAGGATTAACCCCCCTGGTTGTCCGTCCACTTTTGGAGTGACTGAGAAAATTGTGTGGGAACTTGGTAAAGGACTTTTTAACAAAGGCCACCATTTATATGTAGATAACTTCTACACCGGTGTGCGTTTGTTCAGGGAATTGGCCAAAGTGGACACAGTTGCTTGTGGCACAATCCGCTCTAACCGTAAAGCTTTCCCAAAATAACTTGTTTGTCAAAAGCTTGTGCGGGGCCAGTGCAGTGTGTTGCGTTGCGAGGAGCTTCTAGCTGTGAAGTTTTCAGAGAGGACGGATGTCTACATGCTGACTACCATCCATGATGAAAGCACTTCACCTGTGACTGTTTGGGATCAGATTGCTGAAGTGCGCAAATCTGTATGCATTTTAGACTATAATAGGCACATGGGAGGTGTTGACAGAGTAGAACAGAGGTTGGAACCTTACGCTGCTCTTCCTAAGTCTTACATTTGGTATAAGAAGTTGGCTAGCCATCTTTTCCACTTGGCAACCTTTAATCCTTTTGTTGTATTCCAGGATTCTTGTCCCGAGTCAAAGATGACTTTTGCTAAGTTTCAGGAGTCTGTAATAGGCAGCCTTGTTTTAGTGGAACAGGCAAGTGTTCCTAGAGTTGGAATGGTGGAGGATGTTGCTAGATTGAAAGATCGGCACTTTCCTGATCACATTGCTCCCACACCCTCAAAAGACTTTCCCAGTAGGAGAGGTAGAGTCTGTTGGCAAAGAGGTACGCGGAAGGAGACTCGTATGTACTGCCCGAGTGTCCTTCTAACCCGGGGCAGTGTGTGCCTGCCTGTTTTAGAATGTACCACACTCAAAATAATTTTTGGGAGCATCCATGAGTGAACTGTCTGGCCTCTATTGTTTAATATTTTTTGTTCAGTTTCAAGGTTGGCATTTGTGTATTTCGTTTCAGATGGTATGTTAGTAGATTTGTATCTATTTGCAATTTGCTTTTGTTTTCTTATTTATATAAAAAAATCCAAAATGTGCGGGGTGTGTGGAATGGCGCTTGTCTGGCGGTGTGCGTGGTCTGGCGTGGCGGTGTGTTTGGATTGGCGATTGGCTGGCAGTGTGCGTGGACTGGTGCTTGGCTGGCGGTATGTTTGTACTGCCGCTTGGCTGGCGGTGTGCGTGGACAGGTGCTTGGCTGGCAGTGTGCGTGGACTGGTGTTTGGCTGGCGGTGTGCGTGGACTGGTGCTTGGCTGGCGGTGTGCGTGGACTGGCGCTTGGCTGGTGGAGTGTTTGGATTGGCGCTTGGCTGGCAGTGTGTTTGTACTGGTGCTTGGCTGGCGGTGTGTTTGGACTGGCGCTTGGCCGGCAATGTGCGTGGACTGGTGCTTGGCTGGCGGTGTGCGTGGACTGGCCACTTTCCTGATCACATTGCTCCCACACCCTTAAAAGACTTTCCCAGTAGGAGATGTAGAGTCTGTTGGCGAAGAGGTACGCGGAAGGAGACTCGTATGTACTGCCCCGAGTCCTTCTAACCCTGGGCGGTGTGTGCCTGCCTGTTTTAGAATGTACCACACGCAAAATAATTTTTGGGAGCATCCATGAAAGAACGGTCTGGCCTCATTTGTTTAATATTTTTTGTTCAGTTTCAAGGTTGGCATTTGTGTAGTGTATTTTGTTTCAGATTGTATGTTAGTAGATTTGTATCTATTTGCAATTTGCTTTTGTTTTCTTCTTTACATAAAAAAATCCCAAATGTGCCGGGTGCGTGGAATGGTGCTTGTCTGGTGGTGTGCGTGGTCTGGCGCGGCGGTGTGTTTGGACTGACGGTTGGCTGGCGGTATGCGTGGACTAGTGCTTGGCTGGCGGTATGTTTGTACTGGCGCTTGGCTGGCGGTGTGTTTGGACTGGCGCTTGGCCGGCGGTGTGCGTGGACTGGCGCTTGACTGGCGGTGTGCGTGGACTGGCGCTTGGCTGGCGGTGTGCGTGGACTGGTGCTTGGCTGGCGGTGTGCGTGGACTGGCGCTTGGCTGGTGGAGTGTTTGGATTGGCGCTTGGCTGGTGGTGTGTTTGTACTGGTGCTTGGCTGGCAGTGTGTTTGGACTGGTGCTTGGCTGGCGGTGTGCGTGGACTGGCGCTTGGCTGGTGGTATGTTTGTACTGGCGCTTGGGTGGCGGTGTGTTTGGAATGGCGCTTGGCCGGCTGTGTGCGTGGACTGGCACTTGGCTGGTGGTGTGCGTGGACTGGCGCTTGGCTGGTGGTGTGTGTGGACTGGCGCTTGGCTGGTGGAGTGTTTGGATTGGCGCTTGGCTGGTGGTGTGTTTGTACTGGTGCTTGGCTGGCGGTGTGTTTGAACTGGCGCTTGGCTGGCGGTGTGTTTGGACTGGTGCTTGGCTGGCGGTGTGCGTGGACTGGCGCTTGGCTAGCGGTGTGCGTGGGCTTGCGCTTGGCTGCCGGTGTGGGTGGACTGGTGCTTGGCTGGCGGTGTGTGTGGACTGGCGCTTGCCTGGCGGTGTATGTGGACTGGCACTTGGCTGGTGGTGTGCGGGTACTGGCGTTCGGCTGGCAGTGTACGTGGACTGGCGCTTGGCTGGCAGTGTGTGAGTAGTGACTAGCTGCTTGTAACTACACACACTGCTAGCCAAATGCCACTCAACGCAATCCGTGAGCTGGTGTGGTTGCTGTCTCAGGAATGTGGGCGTGTGAAAGTGATGAGCCCTTAAATGGCATTGTCTGCTGGTGTGAGTGTTGTCATGTGCTGGGCCCGTGGCTGGCGTTGTGAATGGTTTTGTATGTGTCACACATATGAAAGGTGTATGAATGGCCAGTAAAGAGGTTGGCGCCTTGTCGTGGCTTTACAGCTCACGAGCTGTGAGTCAATGGTTCAGTTTCTGGTCCTTTCAGTTAACAGTGCATTTCATTTTTGTGAAATATCTGGTTAATACAACTGTATATACTAAACCATCACTCACCCTCGTGCCAAATCCAACCAGTATGTTTGTGTGCTTGAGGAATAGGTGGTTGTGCATAATAATGTGTCTTTTCTGTTTTTGTCAAGCAGGGTGTACCTTGTCCTTTTTTGTGAATGTTGTAATGTGTTGGTTTTGCGCCGGGTGGTGTGAATGGTCTTGTGTGTATCATGTATGAAAGGTGTCTGAATGGCCTGTAAAGCGGTTGGTGCCTTGACGTGGCTTTACAGCTGACGAGCTGTGAGTCACTGGTTCCGTTTTTTGTCATTTCAATTATTGACAGTGCATTTATTTTTTGTGAAATCTCTTGTTAATAAAATTGTATATACTGAACCATGTGATACAAAAGGGGATGATGGTCGGAGCGTTTGAACAAATCAAACACTCACCCCCAGTCAACTGATCTGGGTTTAATCCATCACCATTCTTTAGTTCACTCAGCCACCCCAGTTCAGACATGGCTATATGCAAATCAGTCTGACCCTGTGCCTCGTGGGAACAGTCCAGCCCGAACTGCCAAGCCATGTCTTCCCTGGACCGGAAACAAGCATCCTGGGACCGGTTTCGGATTCATAATCCTCATCAGCCAGGCTATCTTGAATCCAGTGGCCAAGTGAACAAGGGACTTACGTCTGAGCATACCCTGCCACACTTGGGGCGAACAAAGCGATACAAAAGGGGATGATGGACGGAGCGTTTGAACAAATCAAACACTCACCCCCAGTCAACTGATCTGGGTTTAATCCTTCACCATTCTTTAGTTCACTCAGCCACCCCAGTTCAGACATGGCTATATGCAAATCAGTCTGACCCTGTGCCTCGTGGGAACAGTCCAGCCCGAACTGCCAAGCCATGTCTTCCCTGGACCGGAAACAAGCATCCTGGGACCGGTTTCGCATTCATAATCCTCATCAGCCAGGCTATCTTGAATCCAGTGGCCAAGTGAACAAGGGACTCACGTCTGAGCATACCCTGCCACACTTAGGGCGAACAAAGCGATACAAAAGGGGATGATGGACGGAGCGTTTGAACAAATCAAACACTCACCCCCAGTCAGCTGATCTGGGTTTAATCCATCACCATTCTTTAGTTCACTCAGCCACCCCAGTTCAGACATGGCTATATGCAAATCAGTCTGACCCTGTGCCTCGTGGGAACAGTCCAGCCCGAACTGCCAAGCCATGTCTTCCCTGGACCGGAAACAAGCATCCTGGGACCGGTTTCGGATTCATAATCCTCATCAGCCAGGCTATCTTGAATCCAGTGGCCAAGTGAACAAGGGACTCACGTCTGAGCATACCCTGCCACACTTAGGGCGAACAAAGCGATACAAAAGGGGATGATGGACGGAGCTTTTGTATTCAAATCTATTTTATTTTAAACACAGCGATAAGCCTACAACCTCGTATCGAGGCCGGCCGCGTGAAAGGCAGTTCTTTGAGTGTGGCGCCAGAGCGGCCGGGAGAACAAACATTAACACAGCGCCTTGCCTACAACCCTCCCTGGAGGGCCGGCCGCACGGCTAGCAGGTGCAGTGTCGAAGCGTTTGCGGCAGGCAGGAGGTTATCCGCTTTGGAAAGTAGGATAAGTAAAGGGCAGAAGGCCCATCTGTCTCTAACTGCCCAACGGGGCGTAACCGTCTCTAAGAGAAACAAGTGCCATAGTGGCAAGTAGGAAGAAAGAGAGTAGGAAAGACAGAGAATCCTAAGTGGGGACAGAGAGGGGGGGGGGGAGCAAAATGTCAGGCGTATGGCGGAGGGCAGCTGGTGCGGGGGCGCGCGTGACTGTGGTCGCAGTGGTGTTGCGTTTGGAGGTCAAGGGTGCAGCCTGGCCGGGTCACTAGGGACAAGCGCGTCTTCGAAGAGGTGCAGAGTGCGGAGCCTAGTGGGCATGTATCGCGCATATTCCATAGAGCAGAGGTGTCGCACTAAAGGTTCCCATACCGCCGTAAAGCGCGTAGCCTGCGCCTGCAGCCGCGCTGTTAGGAGCTCCATCGCAAGGACCTGCCAAAGGCGCACAAACCATGAAGCTATAGGTGGCGCCTCCATCCGCTTCCAGTACACTGCAATGAGCTGCTTGGCGGCACCCAGCATTTGGAGCGTGAGGATCCAATCGCCGCGGGTAAGCGCCTTGAGCGCGGCAGGGCGTATGCCAAGCAGGATCATGGTCACCTCTTCGGGCAGAGGGAACCCCAGCACCCCCTTGATGTGGCTAAGCACCTCCTTCCAGAAAACAGCAAGGGTCGGACACGTCCACCAGATATGCAGATTTACACCTCCAGCACATCGGGGAAGCATTGGGGAACATCTGACTAAGGCGGAGGGGGGTGTAGTACCATTGTGTGAGTAGCTTGTAGGCATTTTCCCTCTGTGGAATGCTGAGATACACCTTGGGTATATCCCGCCATAATCTGCTCCACTGGGAGGGGCCAATGTCTGTGCCCGACGTCAAATGCCATTTCCTCTGATAGGGATGCACTGGATCCAATGGAGGGTGCTGCAGTATGCTATAGATTTGGGAGATCAGCCTCTTTAGGCCCCCGAGTGAGCGCGCCAGCTTCTCAAAGGGCGTGTATGCCCGAGTAGCTGCTTGGTACATTTCCTCGCTGGTAGTCCAGTGGTGGGGCTGTAGATGTTGGAGGCTAGCCTGTGGTGGTACTCGGAATTCCTCCCTGCAGTCTTTCCAAGGTTTAGGCATGCCCTCAAGGAACAGATCCCCAGCTACTCTGCAGTCCCCTTGAGTCCATTTATCAAACGCCCGAGTCCGGTGGGCCGGGGGGAACTGCGGGTTCCCAGCTATCGGGGTGTGCGGGGACGGAAACGAAGTCAAACCTCTCGTCACCGCTATGCTATCCCAGATATCTAGCACCGTTCTCGTGGGGATTGCAAGGTACGCACTTCTGGATCGTGCCGCCCGCGGAAGCCAGGGCAGGTCCCATATGGTGCGGCCCGTGACCGCTCGGTCCATATGTAACCAGTGTTTATCACTTTCGCGTGCACCCCATTCCACCACGAAGCGGAGATGTGCCGCCCAGTAGTAATGCACAAAGTTGGGGCACGCCAGGCCCCCTCTGTCTCTCGGCTCCATGAGGACCTTTTGCGAGAACCGGGGGTGCTTCCCTCCCCAGATAAAGGATGTGATCTCGCGTTGGAGGCTCCGAATACAGTGCAGAGGAATAGGGGTGGGCAGGCATTGGAACACATAAAGGATGCGAGGGAGGATCGACATCTTGACTGCGTTGAGGCGCCCTAGCCAGGATATCATCAGAGGTTTCCACTTCCGAAGATCCTCCAGCACTGCTTTTCGGCATTCCGTCCAGTTCACCGAAGACCAGGAGTCCAGGTGTGGAGTCAGGGCGAGGCCCAGATACCTAATGTGGCTCTCCGCCCATTGATAGGGCACAGCCTCTTTTAGGTAGAGGACATCCTCAGCAGCCATAGTGAGGTTGAGCGCCCAAGATTTAGTATGATTTATTTTGAGGACCGACGCCCGTTCGTAGAGGCAGAGGACGTCGTGAACTGCCGGCAGAGAGGTCCGAGGGTGTGTGAGAGTGAGGATCAGGTCGTCCGCGAAGAGCGCCACCTTGTTGACCCTCCCCCCGAGGGCTATGCCGTGGATTCTGGGATCCCGTCTGATCAGTGCCGCTAGGGGTTCTACTGCCAGGGCAAACAGGAGTGGCGAGAGCGGACACCCCTGCCTCGTGCCTCGGTGGATCGCCAGGGATGGTGTTAGCTGGCCATTCACCCTGATCCTGGCTTGTGGTCCCAGATATGGGGCCATGGCGCGCGCTATCATCTTGGGGCCAAGGCCCATCTTCCGGAGGACCTCCTGTAAGAAGGACCAGTCCACCCGGTCGAAAGCCTTCTCTGCATCGAGCGAGAGAAGGCACGCGGGGATATCCCAGTGTCGCGCCTTGCCCACCAGGTGGGCCAGCCTGCGCACGTTATCGGCCCCCTGACGGTCTCGGATGAACCCCACTTGGTCCGGGTTCACCAACCCCGGCATGTATGGGTCTAGTCGTTTGGCCAGGATCTTGGTGTAAATCTTCAGGTCGGTGTTCAAGAGGGCGATAGGCCGATAGGAGGCACACAGTGCAGGGTCTTTCCCTGGCTTTGGTATTAGTGCGATCTCCGCCATTCCCATGTCGGAGGACGGCCCCACCTCGTCTGAGAAGGAGCTGTATAGTCTCAGCAGCTGAGGGCGAAGCTGGGCTTGGAAGACTCGGTAGAAGGATAACGGCAAGCCGTCAGGTCCCGGGGTTTTCCCCACGGGAAGGTCTTTGAGAGCCAAAGAAATCTCGTCTTCTAGTATGGGCTCTTCCAGCTCCGCTGTTTGGGGCGGCGTCAGGGGGGTCCCCTCGAAGCCAGCGAGGACAGACGCCCGTGCCTCCGCCGAGGTAGGTTCCTCCGCGTACAGGGAGGTGTAGTATGCCACAAAGGCGTCCTGTTTGGCTCGCTCGGTGACAGCACATGTGCCATCATGATGCCGTATAGTAGCTATATGAGCTCTGGCTGCCCGTGCCCTCAGCCGACCCGCCAGCAGTCGCCCCACTTTATCCCCCCCTTCGTAGTATTTTTGTTTCAACGCAAGAAGGGAATGCTCAGCCTTATTAGTGCGTATGAGGCGAAGCTGTCCCCTGAGATTGGCCAGCTTCCTCCTGGATGCCAGCGAGGGTCGCTCTCTGTCCTGTGCTTCCGCCTGCTTGATCTCGCTTGCCAACTCAGCCTCCAGTTTGTATGCCGCTCTTCTCCTCGCGATCGCCAGGGAGGTGATGTGCCCCCGTATGGTGGCCTTAAAGGCATCCCACACCACCTGAAATGGTGTCTCCGGAATGTCATTGAGGGCGAAGTACGAGTCTATGGCTTCCCGAATGCTGTCAACGTCTTCCGGGTCCCGAAGGATACTCGGCGGAAGAGTCCAGCGTCGTTCTCGAGGGGCGCACGCCATCGGGTCCTGCAGCTGCAGTTCCACATGTGCGTGATCCGATATCGAGATATCGGAGACGGTGACCTTCAGTATGGCTCGCGCCAGGTCAAGAGATGTGAATATGTAGTCAATGCGCGAGTACGTTCGGTGGGAATGCGAGTAGAAAGTATAGTCCCTGGGTCCAGGGTTGTGGTATCTCCACGCATCCACCAGCCCTAAGTCCGTAATCTGGTCTTTCAGTGCAGCCGACATTGCACCCGCACCGCTAAAGGCTGTGTCCCCACGATCTACCTCAGGGTCCCACACTGAATTGAAGTCCCCGCCTAAGATTGTGCGCGGCGCGTCAGACTGAAACTGTTCCCGTAGAAGTGTCTGGAGAAACTTATCTTGCGACTGGTTAGGTGCATATACATTGCCAAGGGTGTACTGCATTCCTCCCATCCGTACCGTGGCCCGGAGGAAGCGTCCGTCCCCACTCTTGTAGGGCTTTGTGGGTCCCCGTCTAATGCCAGCTCTGCATAAAATAGCCACCCCCGCCGTTTTAGTGTCAGCTGATGCCCAAAACTGCGTGGGGTACCTGGGGTGTGTCATGCGTCCAGTGTCTCCCCTCAGGAGGTGCGTCTCCTGAAGAAAGACAATGTCAGGGGAGTGCTGTAGGAGGTAGCGCCACACCTGGTTCCGCTTGTTGGGGGAGTTAAGTCCTTTGACATTAAGGGTCAAGAGTTTGAGAGGTGTGGGGATAGTCATCGCCATGGCACTAAGGGGAAAAAGGCCGCCACAACACTCAGCATCCCCCACCCCATCAGACAAGGGGGGTGCGCCTTCCCCGTCCACCGCAAACGCGCTAGCACCCCCAGCAGCCCCCAAGTCGTCACAACACGCAACTGGAGAGAAGGCCATAGGAAGGGAAAGGTCGAGCAAGAAGTAGGAAGAATAGAGCAGGCAAGAAAGAGAAGAACACAGAAGAGGAATAGAACCACAACAGGCCAACGTGGCCGTATTACAATGTCCCAGGTTCCGGGCATCCTCTACCCAAGGGTTTGGATGTACTCAGGAATGTCACTTCCTAAGGGACAAAGTGGGGGGTGTTCCTGTCCGAGAAATCAGTCTCAGGCTCCTCGAGGTCCGTCAACCCCGCTGCTCGGGGTTGTTTCGGGGGTAAATAGCGTGGAGGCAGTGCAGGGGGGGTCTTACCATGGTAGGCGGTTCAGCAGTGCTAGGCCCCAACCCGCAAGACACCCCACTCGGGGCACTCGGTTGCCAATAGCGAGCTTCAGTGTCGCCCACCGGAGAACAGCTGTGTGCCACCGCCATCTAGGATAGTCACTGTCCCATCGAAGTCCCTGTGCGGCCTTCCTCCGTGCCTCGGCAGTTCACCTCAGAGGTATAAAGCAATGATGAGGGCGGGAGCAGTCACGGAGTGCGGGGCTCTAAGGGTTGGTCCTCACCGTCGCGTTCAAGGGAGCGGATGTGCTCAATGATGTCCTGTTTTGCCTGAGACATGGAGCCTGCGTCCATCGGGGGGGATCGGCGGCGTCGAGGCACCGCGGTCCACTCTGGCCGGGCCGGGGGCCTCTCCGGGCGGTTGTTGTGAGTGGGACTACGTTCCGGGGATTCCAAGAGCTTAAGCAGCTGCGCGGCCTCGTTGTAGGAGCGGAGAGCTTTGCGTTTACCTTCCCAGCGAAAGATGAGAGCGAAGGGATGTCCCCACTGATAGGGGATCTCGAGGGCCCTCAGCTTCTCCGTCACCGGGCGAAAGACCCTCCGTCTGTGTAACGTGTTAGGGGCCAAGTCCTGGAATATTTGAATCTTGTGAGCGCCATATCGTAGGTCTTGCTTGTCTCTTGCCGCTTTCAATATGGCCTCCTTTTCTGTGAAATAGTGTACTCGGGTGATGATGTCTGGGAGGAGGCCCGTCTTGCCTCCCGCTCCGAAGATTCGGTGAGCCCGGTCCAAAAGCGGCAGTGGGGCCTCCTTGTCGCCCCTCACCTCGTGCAGGAGCCGCGCCACGTAGGCCATAGTGTCCGTCCCTTCTTCTCCGAGTGGCACACCCCGGATGCGGAGGTTGTTGCGGCGTCCCCTATTTTCGAGGTCCTCCTGTTTGATCTGGAGTTCGATATTCTGCTCCTCCAAGGTTGCCACCCTTTGCCACAGTTGTTCTAAGTCTTCGGTGCGTGTGTCCATCAGTTTCTCGAGACCGTCGACTCTGTCCCCCAGCTCTGTCACATCCGTACGCAGTTCTTTGACGCATGACTGCCGTTGGTGGCACTTCTTCGGCCGATGCCGATGCCGTTGCTCCTGCTTTTCCCCACATGGCAACCACCGAGGTGCCCTTTGAAGCCGTCGTCTGATCCGTCCTGCCTCCTCTCCCGCGAGTCATGATCCGTCGTGAGCGTGGCACCCAGCCACCCAACGCGTCGCTCGTTGTCTTTAGCCCGGCACCCCCCTGGTGCTGTAGAAGCGTGGCTGAGGGGCAGGACCCCACCGATCCACCTCTCTCGTGATAAGCGCCTTCTTCCACGCCGGTCTCTGCCTCCCAGCTGATGGGACACGGAAGCCCCCCCTTTCAGGGGGTCGCAGGGTAATCGCAGTGGCAGCAGTCGATGGACTGGGGGGCAGGTCTCTCTTCGGACTCAGAACGCAGTGTCTCTCACCCTCCTCGCCAGCAACTGTGCCCCCCAGAGGCTGCCGCCGTGTGGGTCACTTCCCACCTCTGTCGCCCTCCCTCGCTGGGTCTCCGGTCCCACTGAAAGAAGTGGGGTCACTCACGGGTGCAGGGGGTCTCTCGATCCTGCCTCAGGTCGGGCCTACAGGCCGCAGGGGTTATAACCTCCAATAGATGGCGCAGGCCGGTCGGGCAGCCACTCGTGAAGCCCCCACCAGCAGGGGGGGGGCGCAGGCCACACGCTCACTCAGCACCGGCCAGCGAGCGAACAGAAAAGGCCCAAACCGCCTCTATGGCCAGCCAGGCAGCAGCAGGCGCTCGGGGGGTAGATCAGGTGCCAGGGGGTCGGAGGTCAATGTCCACTCCAATGCTCCTGCAGGGCCGCCGCCGCCGGGTGCTCTCCGTTAGTCCCCACAGCCCGCCGGGGTGAGCGCCCCAGACCCTGGCGCCAGTGAGGAAGGGCAATATGGCCGGTGCGTCTCCGCTCAGGAGGACAAAATGGCGGGCCGCTCTTCTAGCGCGCCAACCCCCAGTGTAGCAGCGCAGGGCGCCTTCACGGCTTTAAGCGGCGGGGCAGCAAGGGTCCTCCGGGCACAGTTCAGCAGGAAAGCCCCCCAGCGACTCCACAGACGCTCCCTCGGAGAGGCAGCTAGGCTCCAGGACCCTCTAGAAGATGGAGGGGTACTCACTGTTTGTAGGGGGCAATCGTCCCTGCCCCAGGCCTCAGAGAAGTTGCCACCAGCAGGGCAGGCCACACGCTCTCACAGCGCCAGTCCAGTGAGCGTCTCTACGGCCAGCGCCCGAGGGACGGCGCGAGTGCTGGGGGGGTCGGGGTCCAAGGCCTGCACCGAAGATCCCGCAGGGTCGCCTCCGCCGGGCACACGCCGGTGTCTCCCGGCCCGGAGTACAAGATGGCGGGCGACTCCCCCAGTGCGCCAATTTGCAGCGCCGCAGATCAAGGCACCACCCCGGCGCCTGGCAGCGAGGATCAGCAGTTACAGGGGTCCGCCGGGTGTGTGTCTCCAGGGTAGCCTCCCCGGTGTCAGGAGTTCCACAGTCGCGTGGCCGGGTTCCGGTACACCTCCAGTGCGGCCCCGCCGCCGCTGCAGAGCCGGGACCTCTCGCAGGGTCAGCCGCCGGGAAGAGAGCACCTCCCCGTCCGGCGGTCGCTCTATCGACGGCAGTGCCACCTCTGCCGCATGCAGGGTCCGCGATCAGCAACCCCAGCCGGAGTCCGCCTCTGTGCGGCCGGGGCTGTCGCCAAGGTTCCCCTCCCTCAAGGAAGCGAGGCCGGGACACGGCGGGAAGATGGCCGCGGTGCTCCGTCAGCCGGGTCGTGAAGCCGGCAGTCACCCCTTGCAGCAGCCTCCGCCGGGAAGCGGCCACGAAACGAGCCTCTACTCGCTCAGGAGCCTCGCGGGAGATCGGGGACACCAAAGGGCCCCCCGAAGAACGCTGTTAAATGCTTATTACAGCAGCGGGGCGACGGAGCTCGCCTGAGATGCGACCGTTCACATCGCCGCCGAAGCCACGCCCCCGGACGGAGCTTTTGAACAAATCAAACACTCACCCCCAGTCAACTGATCTGGGTTTAATCCATCACCATTCTTTAGTTCACTTAGCCACCCCAGTTCAGACATGGCTATATGCAAATCAGTCTGACCCTGTGCCTCGTGGGAACAGTCCAGCCCGAACTGCCAAGCCATGTCTTCCCTGGACCGGAAACAAGCATCCTGGGACCGGTTTCGGATTCATAATCCTCATCAGCCAGGCTATCTTGAATCCAGTGGCCAAGTGAACAAGGGACTCACGTCTGAGCATACCCTGCCACACTTAGGGCGAACAAAGCGATACAAAAGGGGATGATGGACGGAGCGTTTGAACAAATCAAACACTCACCCCCAGTCAACTGATCTGGGTTTAATCCATCACCATTCTTTAGTTCACTCAGCCACCCCAGTTCAGACATATACTGAACCATCACTCGCCCTTGTGTCAAATCTAACCAGTGTGTGTGTGTGCTTGAAGAATAGATGGCTGTGCAGTAATCTTTGTTTTGTCTCTCTGCCAAAGTGTACATTTCATCTAAGAATAACCTAACAACTGTAATTTTTGTCATAGACTTAACACCAATGGGAGTACATGGTGATGTCTCTCTTGTGCATCCCAACAAGTTATCTTACCCACAATGTCCTGCAAACCTCAAAATGTGACTGTGACATTTTCATTGTATTATTGTGCCCAAATGTTCACACTGCAGAAAGTAACAACAAATTTCCAACCCCCTTGCATTTCTCCAAGTATCCCAATAGAAATGGTACCTCACTTGTATGGGTAGGCCAAGTACCCGCGGCAAGGAAGGGCCCAAAACCTATTGATACAACATCAAAATTACCTATCACAAGCCAACCTGGTTTTGCAAGGGGGGGTCCAATGCGTTTTTGGCCTGGGGCTCGGTGGCCATCTAGGGAAACCTACCAAACCCACACATTTCTGGAAACTA